>NC_140483.1:121910590-123155590 GCF_964271855.1 Acomys minous
TGGGTGGAGCCTAGCAGTCAGTTTACCCCACTGTCAGTAGAAAAACTCTGATTCCACAACTTCTCCTCACAACTAAGCTTAGCTGTGTCCCAGGAAGGTGACAGAACTACTACTTAAAATAGTTTAATATTTGGGCTGCTCGGTGAACGAGCTGGAACTGACAACTGAGAAAAAAAAACTTTAACTTATGCAAAGTGTTCTTAATTTTTCTTTGTCTGGAAAGATCTCAAAGAGAGTGCCTTGAAGGAGTTTGGCCTCAAGAAGAGAACTGCAACTGTGCACGTCAAGGCAACATCAGAGATCACCTGGATGTGCATTTGACCCAACTGGGAGCTGCCGAGATATAGCATGAAGTCAGACCAACTTGAGGGCTGTGTGCTGCACAAATGGACAGTATGCCTTACCTAGAGATCTCCATGTGAAAAATGAACTTTTATGTAGTCTAGAGGTCCCCTTTCCTGCCTCCTACTCCCCAGCTCAGTCATTACTGGCCTCATTTATCAGGAGACATCCTTTTTTATTATGTTACTAATATGGGCATCAACCTGAGCTGTACCAATACTTCTCTATTATGATACTGGTATGAGTTAAATGATATCTACGTATGTTCTCCTATCAATCAACTGTCTATCCTGGTTGGGCCTCTCAGGATGCTTCTGTGTGCGCTGCTACTGTTCCACAGCTCAGTGTTCAATGTTGTCTGTTTCTAGAGATTTTCGTCCTGTGAGTCTTTGTTGAGCATGAGCTAACCACTCATTAGACTGTCAGATCTATGAGGCAAGACATTTTGTCACTCTCTTTTTAAAAACTACATATATATATATATTTTTTTATTTTATTTTTTACATATGCATTTATATTACTACACACATATACAATAAACTACCTATAGTAGGAAGAACCACAAAACAATCAGGAATTATATAAATGTTCCATTTATAGTGTTTTGGCTATTTGTATTTGGCAGCCTTGAAGAAAACATCTCTCTTATCTTGGTGTGTCTAAAATTCTGAACGTAAATCAATACCTATCACATCTCGTCATTATCAACTTAACACATCTACCTAGACCTAAAAACATCTTAACCACTAGACAACTAAGCTTCATTATAAAACTAAACTATCTGGTCTTCAACCCCATCAGAGACCTGAGAAGGAATAAAATTAATTACCTGAGTATACAGGGAATGCAGGTTATCAGCTTTCAAAATGAGAAGATGACAGAGGCAGTTTGCTTCCTGAACAGTCACCCAAAACTCTCTGTATATTAGATCATCATCTCCAGCCTTCTAGCCCACTATATCTGACAGACATATTTGTGAGGCAGGAACTATTGAGGACTTGCTTACCCTGTCTTGGTAGAGTTTGGCCATCGACTCTGCTTGCATCCAAGCTTGCCCAGTTTTAGGCATAATTCTGTGGTGGAAATGAGGACATTTTGCCCAGGGGCTTGTTTGCCACATTTGAAGTCATCTCCATAAGGAGGTTCTTTGATGCTTATTATCTTCTTTGAGGTAGGCTGGATGTTTCGAGGAGTTAACCTGTCTTATATTCAAAGAATCATTAAAACACTAAAAACATCTTTAAATGCCATATTTAGCTCTGTAGCTCTCTGAGGCCTTTGAAGACCTTATATAACTATTTTACTTTGTATATCTATAGAATCGTTTCTATCTGTTAAACCTAGGATGTATATTCTTATGATAAAAATAGACTAGTAGTTGATATGACAATGATTTGATCAACTAATAATTAACTTGTATAACTTACTTAACCTAAACAGCCTGCAATAGCACTTTCAAAGTATTGAAAAGTAAATCTTGTATTATAATTGAGTTGTATGGGTACAATACCTCATATTAGAGTATATATATATATATATATATATATATATATATATATATATATATATATATATATATGTATTTGTGTGTGTGAAGAATAATCTTAAATTTGAATTCTACGCCACTGTATCAAAAATTAAACTATTTTGCAACTATACACAAAATTATATACCAGGGAATTCAAAATAACCTTGTGAGTAACAATTAAGGCACTAAGTTGAGCAATAGATTCAATAATCTACTTTTTGTCCTATCATCCCTAAATATTTTTATATTTACCCTTCTTTCTTTTCAACCTCTATCTCCAAACCTAATAATGAGAGATACAGGAAAAGAGAGACATCCCTGAGTGTTTTGTTTCTCTTAAGCACCTAGCTCCCAGCATAGGCTTGTCATTTGTTAATGGGCACACATATTTATGGAATGAGTCATGAATAATAGAAAATTCTTGCTAGGGACTCACGTGCCTCCGAAAATGAAGAAAGGAACTCATGAAGAAAACAAAGGTAGGCTATTTTTAACTCATCAAATTATGATTAAACATTAATTACAAAGGATACAACAAAATTAAAAGAACACAAAGGAAGCAGAAATCCACTACTAATTTTTTTTACACTGAGCCAAATAGGAGGTGGAGAGCTTCCACCATGGCTGTCAGCCATTCCTTCCTAAGGCTTTTGAGATGCTCTATTCCCCACTCACAGAGCAGCAAACAGACTTGAAGTGTAGAACCTGACATTTCTCACCAAGATTGTATTGTAAGTCCCTAAGTTGCCCCCGATGCTCCGCAGGTGGCCTGCTTCTTCCAGCCCTCTGGCACTGTGAGAAGAATCTTCTTAGTTGCCAATCTAGCCATACTTAACCACTCTGAAGCATCCGGTTGGCTATCGGATAGGATCTAAGCCTCTTGGGTGCTTCTCTTTCTTGCCTCTGCCCTTTTCAGTTGCTGCGTTGAGTGCCTCACCCCATCCCATCGTTAGACGGGTTAGACAAGCAGGCCCAGCACTACCGCATGATTTTATAATGCTCGCGCTTTCCTCTTTGGGCCACGTTATCAACTTCAGATTTCAGCTTACCCCAACCGCCTCTCTCTGTCTTCCCACCTAGGCTCCTGTATCTTTCTCTTCCTGATGCTCCCTGGACTCTCCGGTAGCCCATCTTCTGTGAGTATGTGGCTCTGTCTGTGCTAGTACCAAGATGCCAAACCCCTTTAGGGCGCTGAGTTTCTGCTGCACGGGCTCCTGCCTGTGGGGACTGCTCATTGAGTGTGGGTCAGGAGAACGCCTTACTCACTGACTTGGAGATGCTTTAACTGGTCTTTGGAGCCTATGGGGGTGGAGTACAAAGAAGAGAGTGAATGTTGGCTTATTAGCTCCTTGTTATATGTTTGCTTTATTCAGTGTTAAATTCAAAGCAAAATCAAGCCACAGGAGAAAACGGAAACTGTTTGTTTGCCTGGGCAGATGGCATGTCGTGTAGACATTAAACCTACTTCCCTTCTCCTTTGAGATATCATATTTCTCTAGAGACGAGACGGTATATTATACGACTCTATGTGTGCTAGTCTTGCTTGGTTGTATCAGGCAGCTTGGGCTAAGTTATCTTGCAGTAATGAACAGCTTTAGTTCCTTGGTGACCTATAGCAGAGCTTGACTACTTGGTCACTTCAAGCCCATCATAAGTTGACCGCAGCTCTGGGTCTTGCCCGACTTAGGCTGATGAAAAGCAGCTCTCTCTCCCTTCTCTCTGTAACACTGGTGGCCCCATGGTAGCGACAGAAGAGGAGTCGTGGTGACTTCACATCTGGTTTTAATGCTTCTGCTTACAATCACTCCTTCTGCCTATAAACCAGAGACACTAAGTCACTTAGAAGAAAAAGTGGGGAAGAGCCTGGAACATATTGGCACAGGAGACAACTTCCTGAACAGAACACCAACAGCCCAGACATTAATGTCAACAATTAATAAATGGGACCTCATGAGGCTGAGAAGCTTCTGTAAGGCAGGAGACACTGTCAAGAGAACAAAGCGACAGCCTACAGACTGGGAAAAGATCTTCACCAACCCTACATCTGACAAAGGTCTAATATCCAAAATATATAAAGAACTCAAGAAATTAAACACCACCAAACCAAATAACCCAATTGAGAAATGGGGCTTGGAACTAAACAGAGAATTCTCAACAGAGGAATATTGAATGGCTGAGAAACACTTAAAGAAATGCTCAAACTCCTTAATCATCAGGGAAATGCAAATCAAAACAACTCTGAGATTCCATCTTACACCCATCAGAATGGCTAAGATAAAAAATTCAAGTGACACCACATGCTGGTGAGGATGTGGGGAGAGAGGAACACTACTTCATTGCTGGTGGGAATGCAAACTAGTACAACCACTTTGGAAATCTATCTGGTGTTATCTCAGAAAACTGGGAATAGGGCTTCCTCAAGACCCAGCTATTCCACTCCTTGGAATATACCCAGAAGATGCTCCAGCACACAACAAGAACATTTGCTCAACCATGTTCATAGCAGCCTTATTCATAATAGCCAGAACATGGAAACAGCTTAAGTGTCCCTCAATAGAAGAATGGATAAAGAAACTGTGGTACATATACACTATGGAATACTATTCAGCTATTAAAAACAAGGAATTCCCAAAATTTGTGGATAAATGGATTGAGCTAGAAATGATCATAATGAGTGAGTTAACCCAGAAGCAGAAAGACTCAAATGGTATATTCTCACTTATATCTGCATATTAGCCCAAGGGGCATGTCCCACAAAAGCCTTCACTTGCCAGGAAACTGAGACAGAGGGGAGGACATTCTAGTGGGACTCTAGATGAGAGAAGCATGGGAGAATGGCAAAGTAGAAGGATCCAGAGGGTCCTAGAAGCCTACAAGTAGAACATTATGATAGGCAGATTTGGGCACAGGGGTTCTGCTCAAACTAAGGCACCAGCCAAGGACAATACAGGCGGTAAACCTTAAACCCCTACCCAGATCTAGACAATGGACAGAACACTCTTCAGAGTGGAGAGTGGGATATTACTTTCTCACATACTCTGGTGCCTCACCTTTGACCATGTCCCCTGGAGGGGGAGACCTGGTGGCAATCAGAGGAAGGACAGCAGGTTACCAAGAAGAGACTTGAGACCCTATGAACATATACAGGGGGAGGTAATCCCCCTCAGGAACAGTCATAGGGGAGGGGAATAAGGGGAAAATGGGAGGGAGGGAAGAATGGGAGGATACAAGGGATGGGATAACCATTGAGATGTAACAAGAATAAATTAATAAAGGAGAAAAAAAAGGAAGGAAGGCGGCAAATGCTGAACAGAATTCCAACTAATCCCACCTCATACTAGATCAGAAACTCCCGGAGGGCAGCTGGTTATGCCTCCTATGACAGGACCCCTGGTACCTTGCCAAGAAGTATTATTTGTGTTTTAAAAGAAAGAAAGAAGGAAAGATGGTTGACTAGAGAAATTGCAAAGGCTTATTTATAGTAACACACCACTCACTCATCTCATGGTTCAATTTGTGTGCTGCTAATTATCTCAGAGTACTTATTATATTTTCTAATAAAATATTTAACACTTGATATCAATTTGAATATATTAAGTATTTGCTCGCAAGGAGTCAACTTGATAAATTTACATGTATGCCATTTCTCTAACTAGTCCAGGAAGGGATTTCTTTTACTTGTTTATTTTAATATTTTACGAAGGAAAACACTGAGGAGACCATGACTCTGTATGTTTGGCGGTCATTCTCGTGTGATTCCTCATAGCAAAGCCTATAGCCTATAGCCTATAGCCAGTTACTCCTTGCTCCTTGTGCTGAGGTCTGTGTGCAGCCCAGCTGAGATACTCCCTATCTCTGCGTATGCACCACACTTTCCCACCAATTTCTACCCATTTGAGCTATTACCGCAAAATTCCTGGGTCCTGACTAGCTTAAGCTACTGCGTACTGAGGAGGACCCACGTCTTCATTCTTGGGAAGCTGTCTTCTTGTATCCTGCTGGGTAAGAATGCCAGTGCATGGATTTGGGGTGGAGACACAAACACTCCAACAGTAACAGCCTTTCGCCTTCTCTCTGGTTGTCCCCTTGTCCCGGAAGCATTTACTGTGCATCTGCACAAATAACACTTTCTACCCATGTTCATAGCTTCTCCTTGTCTTCCTCAGTCAGTACCAGAACTTCGCATCTGTATGCTCTTCTTGCGGAGGTCCAATTACTTTATCTTGTCAAGCTCCTTACTGTTAGAACTGAACTTAACTAAAGTCCTGTACTAAGCTACTTCTCAAACACTGTATGAGTTTCTCACCTGCTGAGTCTCAGCCATGTTATTTCTCAAGTGCCTCCTGGGATATTTTCATCTGTGGATGGATTTATCCCCTTGGTAGTCATTAACTTATGGATGTACATACTTACTGAGTAAGACCACTTCCTCTACCCTCTCTTTTGTGGGTGGGTACTTGTGTGTGTGTGTGTGTGTGTGTGTGTGTATTCACTTGTATATATGGGTGCTGATGTACTTGTGGGCACACATAGAGGTCAGAGTTCAACCTCAAATATCAGCCCGCAGCCATCTTAGGCCTTTAGTTTGAGAAAGAGACTCTCGTCAGTCTCAAACTTCAGCACGTAGCTTTTGCCCAACTTCTGTGTGGCTTCTGGGGATCTGGATTCAGGCCTCATATTTTCTATACGTGTTACTCATTGAAGTGCCTCCCGGGCTCCTCAACACTCCTATCTCTACCTGCGACTGGGCAGTAGGTACTGGCTGGGTGAAGGTATTTGTGCGTAGACCCACACCAAAGGTGTAAGGCTTGTTTTCAATGAAAGTTATTGACTCTAGACTGGGTCTTGCTCCCTTCCCCTGAGGAAGGTTACCGATATTTCTTGATAAATAAGACCTAAAAGTGAGTGCCCCAGATCTAGCAGTAAGGACAAGGGAGATGTGGAAGTGCGGACAGAACTTCCAGACCATTCCTCTGGTGGAGGTTCAAAGAAAGCGTAATGAACTAGTCTCCTTTGCAGCAGCAGGAGATTAATTTATATTATTCCCCATTGCAGAAAGACTTACTGTATATTCTGCTCCCATAATTCACTGAAAATGTCTTCCTTTATTCCTCGGATAAAGGCAGTTTGAATGTAACTTTAAAATTTATTTTAAAAACTAAGCCTCAATTTTGCATTGTACATCCTTGACATTCTGAAAACATTAATTAGATGTTTAGCAGGAAACTTTGAGGCAGTCATTCCCCAGGCCAAGAGAATTGTTTTGAAGAAAAGCAAAGCTTTGTGTGTGGGAACTCTTGTAATACATCACTGTTTTGGAGTAAATACAATTTCTCTTTTCATAATCCACAGATAAAATTATAAAATCACAGGTCACCTGAGAGCACTGTATTCACTTATCAATCCAGAAAGCAACTCCCTTAAACCAAACCAAGCTTTTAAACTGAGAGTTCTGTCACATTCTTGGGTTAAAACTTCCCATGTGGATGCAAGGCAGTGGCCACAACACTGGATGGGCAGCAACCAGGTCTTGCCCGAGGGGACTTGAGTCCTTGGTTGATCCTGCAAATGGAGATGATCTTGTGTTAACCTTTTTCAACTAATCACGGCTTTTCTTTCTATCCTATGTATTCATTTCCTGTTGCCAGTTTAAAAATTGCTATACATTTAGTGGCTTACAATAGAACAATGGTGTTTTCCTAGAATTCTGGAAGGCAGATGTCTGAAATGAGACTCATAGGGTTAAAGTGTGATGCTAGCAGAGTCGGACTTCTTTACAGTCTCTTTGAGCAGACTCATCTTCTTTTGGAGGCTACTTGGAGTCATTGGCTCCTTGGCTGCCCCTGCCAGCTATGCATCTCTGGCTACATGGCCTTTTTCTCTGCTATGTTCAAAATCTGTCTTTCTTCTTAGAAGGGAATTCAAGTTATATTTGAGTGCTATCAAGATGATCTAGGATAATTTCTTGACTCAGAATATCTGTAATCATAGCTCCAAAGTCCCTCTGCCACATAATAAATATTATGTTCACAGATTCCATGAATGAAGACAAAGGCAACGTTGGGTATCATTAATCAGCCTATCACACTTTGTGTTTTAAAGTCTGTTCTTCACCTAGACTATCCTGTTGACTTGGAAAGAATTAACTTTCCAAGAACGGAAAATAAGACATTAAAAGAAGACTATATGTTGGGACAGAGTAACAATGTGGGTCTTTTGGGATTTTTGCCTCTTACTTGCAGTCCACATAGTTTGGTTACCAGCAGTGCAGGGTGCAGGTTTTCCCTTTCATGGAATGTGCTTTTGTTTCACTCTTCTATGTCCAAACGCAACTGACATCCATCCATCCAAGTGACTTGGGGATGGGTCAACTCTCCTAGCACTCACTTCTTCTTACCAAAAATGGATCTGTGTAACTTAGCGGTATATCAAGCTTTTCAATAGGCACTCCACTATAGCACCTGGCCTCACCATGTGATCTTAGGGCACCAGGGTGACACTGTAAACATTGGAAGTGATTCTGCCGATTGAAATAGGAATGGGAAAATTATCTACTCAGTCACTGTATCTTTCTTCATAATTCTAGGTAGTGAATAGCTTAAACTTTGACTTTCCTCTTCCTTAATTTTATGAGTTACTCTAAAACCTGCAATAGTCATTTAATTTTATGGAGTTTTGTGCTAATATCCAAATGCAGAAATACATTTTTATCTCCTATTGTAAAACTTGAGGTCCCTTTTAAAACACATATCTGTTGAGTTCTTATGCTAATTTCAATGCTTATCTTTATAATTGACATTATTATTATTATTATTATTATTATTATTATTATTATTATTATTATTATTATATGTATTGACCAAGTAGAATGTCTCATTCTCAAGGGATTGATGTCAGGGTTATATAACAGAAGGACAATGGGTGAATGTTATTCATTTTAAAAGTGAAATTATAAATCAATTACAGTGGTGGCTAAACCCCCTTCATGACATGCCACAATTTACTCCCAATGACATTTAAACCTATCTCACATGCTGAACAATCTGTAATAAATTATGATTTTTTTCTGCTTCTGAAATGAAGCTATAATTATGACAGTTGAATTCTTGTTCTGGGAAATAAGGTGGCATTTAATTCCTTGAGAACAAATGACACTCACAAAAGAACAGTTAATTATTCTCAGCTGCAGAGGAAGGGAGGAGGGGAGAGCAAAATTATGAAAAGGAACACGGGTAGTACTCTGTGAAACATCTATTAACTAATGCTTAACTCAGTGAACTGCACTTGAACTTCCGGGACTGTCCTGAGACTAGGTAACAGCTTTTGTAATTCCAGTCCTCAACAGAGCACAGATAGGGAGGGACTGGTAAGCAGAACATTCTCTTGCCGCTGCAGATGATAGTACAATTGCTCTCACAGTCCGTCTTGGCCTCTAGGAATGGAGACTGGCACTCTAACTCGCTTCAATCAGACCCCAGGGCCAGGGTGGTGTCATGGCATCGCTTGTCCATTATAGTTGGCCCGGTTCAGGTCTTCCATGGCCACAGTCCTCCGATCCGTATTGTAAATAAAGGCAAAAGCAGACATCACGCCCCCCTAGAATTTGTTGTTGTTGTTTGTTTTTAGTTTAAACAGCAGCGATGCTTCCATTGGCTTCTCTCTGATAGCCCTTTCCTGTTCGCGCTGGCAAGAAGCCCTGATGCAATTGAATATGCCAGCAAATCGGAGGCCTCTCAGAGCTACCCCTGACACTGTCAGCTGCGCTTTAGCAGCCTGCTATTAGAGATGCCTCTTTCTCTCACATCCCTTTCTTCCTTGGGAGGAACAGATACTCTAGAGAAGGGCCCTGCTGAGTGGAATTCCCCATTTTGACTGCAATTAGGGATTGTGACTTGATTGATTTGGGGGCTCTCTGAAATGTAGCAGGATCAACACAGTTGCACACAAAACAAGGCATAATCCACTGGGTTAAATTAACGTTAAATCAGAGATGATTGGATTAATTGCTATTACATTTTATCTACTGTGCACATGTGCTGTTGGCAGGGTTTCAGAGCCTTTTTAAAATTAGCTTAGAACAGGATGGAAATGGTACAGGTGCAAATGATTTGTGCACTGGGTCTTTCAAGTGCGCACTGGGCTCATAAGAAGGTGCATTTTTTTTTCCAAATCATATTTTGGATGCGATTTACAAAAACTGCACTGAGAATAAACTTGGCATCTACTGTACAGAAACTGTAGATGTGTTAAATGGCAAAAGGACTGCTTGGCGAGGAGATAATTTGGTAAATGGATCTCCTTCAAATTGGTGGCCTTGGCACCGTCCCCTTGTCTGTTTGCTATGTTGACATGATTTTCTGCCCTTGTGGGAGTCCGCAGGGTTCTGGAGAGTAATGCAGCAGAACACTTCGTGCGGCGTCTCATCCCCACACACATCGCCCCAGAGCTGCACCCCTTCACCAGATTTTAAGAGCTAAGCGTGCACATGGCACCAAACGGGATGGATTTGCTTAAAGGAAATCATGTGAACTATGAGGCTGAAAGCTCAGTGGGGTGATCAGATCAGGGGTACAAAGCTGAGACAATCGGAGGCCCAGGCCTTTGGAGACCTTATTTCCCACCAGCCAGGCGCTCTGGCCCAGTGGTTTGATGAACATGAGAAAACCCGGTAAGCCACTCAAAGGAAAGGTTGTGGTTTTTTTCTGCTTTAGGAAGCCAAGGGAATTGGCAGCTCACTCTAAAGGCGTCATGTGAATGAACTAAGAATAGGTGCTGTCGAGGAGACAAAGACATCATTCTGGGCGGGTCATATTTTGGAACAGTACAAGTAAATATTCCAGAAGATGAAGCCTTCTTGTCCTGAACTCTTTAAACTCAATGCACACACTCAGACTCAGAAGAGCAGGCAGAGGGCATCCTCTGTTGGTGCTAAACAAGTCTCTTCTGTGGGGGCTGGGCTGCTTTGTTTGTTCCAGGCTTACTTTGGTCTCTTCCCACTCTGGTGTTTTGCATTTTTCCCTTGCTTTCTTCTTCCCTACTGCCATCTTGCTCAGATTGGCCACTGTCTTTTACTTTTGCTGTGTCTCTACTTGTCTCCTGCCAGTGTTACCCTCTGTAAAGTCTTGCTTCCCAGGCCCCTCCACCCAGACCCACACTACGCAAGTTACCACAAAAACGGCATTTTCATTCTTACAAACATCTAAACACAACAGATAATTGGGATCCTCCCATATAAACGTATTTCAATGTATAAATGACATATGTATTACCTTTTTATCGTTAATTTAATAAGGTGGCATGCATGTGATTATGCTCACATGATACTAGCAAACAGAGTAAAAGAAAACTTCTCTAACTTCTGTTACCACTTAGGGGTCCACTTCCCCATCAGAGATAATCATTGCCACTAGGTTGTAATTTTTACCCACTTGTACCCATCCTTTCCAAGACACACACAGAATGCAAAACATGCATACACGTGTGCTTGACTTTTATTTTTAAATGTAAACGAAATGACCATCTGTTTAGCATACTGTTCCATGCTGCCTGCTCTTTGCAGAAGTGTGTGTTGGAGAGTGCTCCATAGCAGGATTCAAAGACTTCCTCTCTCTCTTTTAAAAGTTTCCCCAGCATTCCTGGATGTGCAGTTGTTTGCCATGCATCCATAGATGTTCAGGTCGTGTCCAGTCATTTGGCTTTTACAAATAATGCTTGAATCCAATTATTTCCTGCTTGCTTGCTTGCTTTGTTTGTGGTATATGGGTGGTTTGTCTGCATGCATTTCTATGTAGCATTGTGTGCTGGTACCCTTGGAGACCAGAAGGAGGAGTCTAAACCTAAACCCCTGAAATTGGAGGTGTAGACTGGTGTGAGCTTCCACGTGGTTGCTGGGAGAAGGCTCCAGGTCCTGTGGAAGACTTGTCTGTATGCTCTTAACTGCTGAGCCCTCTCGCCAGCCATTGGTTAGTTTTTAAAAGATCTTGATGTTTCATTCATTTTTATCTATGTCTTTAAGACTTCTTGAGAGATAATACTGTGGTGTGATCTTTAATGTCTCATGATATTCCCCGGTTAACATCCAATATTGGTGACTTGTTCTCTCTCTCATCCTCAATCCATCTTTCAGCAGGGGCTATCAAATGTATTGAGTTTTATAGCAAAACGACTTTTGGCCTTGTCAGTCATCTCTGTTATGCATTTGGCTTCTGTTTTATCTTTGTCCAGTCCCCTCCTTTTACATCTTGTAGGTTTGCTTTTACTATCCTATCTTTAACTGTAGAAAGCATCGTCAGCTTTTTTATCTTCAGCTCTCTTTTTATTGTAATGGCTACTGTGTATTTCCTTCAGAAGTGGGCTAGCCACAGCCTGCAGTATTTTGACTATCGTCAGTTAATCAAAATTAATGTGTACACGTATGGAGAGACACTATACTCATCTTTTTGTTAAGATTTGCTTGCTTGCTTGTTTGTTTTTCAAGAAAGGGTTTCCTTGTGTAATAACCCTGGCTGTCCCAGACTTGCTTTGTAAACTGGCCTGTCCTCGAACTCATAAAGATCCTCTTGCCTCTGCCTCCTGAGTGCTAGGGTTAAAGGCATGCACCATTATTAGGAACTTTTAAGCTTAGTAAAATCGTGGTTGGAGAACATATGATTTTGGTGATTTAAATCCCTTGAAATTTGTTATGCTCTGTTTGATGGCTCAGTGTATGGCTACATTTTGTGGGTGCTATGTATTCTGCCGATGTTGGATACTGTTTTGCACAAGTCTTATATCTGTCACTCAACTCGCCCTGGTGCTTCCTGGCCTTTTCCCAATGTTTCTCATTTACTGGGAGTTGTGAGAGCTGGCCATTCTCCATATAAAGTTTCTATCTTTTACTAGCTAGCTTTTTTATTTTTTAATATTTTATTTAGTTTTAATCTATGTGCATTGGTGTGAAAGTGTCAGATCTTGGAGTTACAGACAGTTGTGAGCTGCCATGTGGTTGCTGGGAATTAAACCCAGGTCCTTTGGAAGAGCAGGCAGTGCTCTTAACCACTGAGCCATCTCTCCAGCCCCACTAGCTAGCTTATTATGTCTCTGTTTATAGTTATGTCCACTGATAACATTTCTTGACGTTAGTATGACTTACAAGAACTTTCTTTTTCATTTTAAATTTCTATTGTCTCATTTCGGTATGTGCTACTTACAACCATCATATATAAAGCTTCAATTGGAGCATATAATTACTGTCATAATCTTGATTTAAATCTCTAATTTTCTGGCTTGTCAGTTTTCCTAACCTTCTTTGTGGTCCTACTTTGTATTTTTCTTGGCTCTGTTTTTGTAGGTGATCTCTTCATATCCTGTTTTTATCTTCTCACACTCTCCAACAGCAGCTTGGAACCTATAACATTATTGACATATTCCAGGGGCAGCCAGGAGACCTTTGTAGCTGGAGTTAGATGAGCATATGAGAGCATCATAGACGATATCAGAATTGTAATGAAGCTTGCAGTGAAGTGGCAAGGAGGAAGTACAGTGATGTCACTAAGGCCTTATACAAGGATTTTGGTTCATTAGTGCAACACAAAACTAAATTTAAAGATCCAGCAGAGGTGAGCTGTTTGTTAAATCCAACCTCCACCATCCTCCATCCTGAGGAAGCCTGTGTCAAGTGAGCGACATTCAGCTTAGAGCCCTTGTCATTGCTGACTCCATCTGCCTGACCCATCTGGGACACAGACAGCAGAGATCCAGCAGAGCCAGCAGAGGACCTAACTCCCATAGTCCTCCCTCCTGAGGAGGCCTGTGTGGGGCTGAGCAACATTCAGCTTAAAGCCCTGTTTACTGCTCATTCCTAATCTACCAGACCCACCTGGGACAAGGCCAGTGCAGTGGCCACCAGGCCTGCTAACACCAGAGACAACCAGATGGCTAGAGGTCAGCATAAGCATACAAGCAACAAAACCCAGGGCAATATGACACCACCTGAAACAAACTCTCATATCACAGTAAGCCCTGGAGGTACTAACACACATGAAGCACAAGAAAACAAGCATTCACCTGTGGTTAAGAAAATGATAGAGACCTAAAAGGAGGAAAATAAATCCCTCAAATAAATAAAGAAAAATACAACAAAAAGATAAAGGTATTGAGTAAACCCCTTAAAGAAATACAGGAAATTACAATCAAACAGGAGAAGAAAATAAATAAAAATGTTCAAGACCTAAAATGGAGATAAAAGCAATAAAGAAAACATAATCTGAGGGACTCCTGGAGATGGAGAATATAGGAAAAAGAAAAGAAACTACAGACATAAACATCAATGACAAAATGTAAGAGATATAAGAGACGATCTCAGGCATACAAGATATAATTGAAGAAATTAATACACCAGTCAGAGAAAATATTAAATCTAAAATGTTCCTGATACAAAACATCCAAGAATTCTGAGACACTATGAAAAGATCAAATCTAAGAATAATAAGAATAGAAGAAGATGACTCCCAGCTGAGAGGCCCAGAAAATATTTTTTAAAAAATCATAGAAGAAAACTTCCTCAACCTAAAGAAAGAGATGCCTATAAACATACAAGAAACTTACTGCCACATAATAAACAAAACAATAAATGTACAGAACAAAGAAAGAATACTAAAAGCTGCAAGGGAAAAGGTCCAAGTCACATATAAAGGCAAACATATCATAGCTACACCTGATTTCTCAACAGAGATTATGGGAGCCAGAAGGGGATGGGGAGATGTCATGCAGACACTAAGAGACCACAGAAGTCAGCCCAAACTACTATACCCAGCAAAACTTTCAATCACCATAGATGGAGAAAGCAAGATATTCCATGACAAAACCAAGTTTAAATACTACCTATCCACAAAGCCAGCCCTATAGAAGATACTAAAATAAAAACACTAACCCAAGGAGGATAACTACACCCAGAAAAAACAAGGAAATAAATATACCCACATATACAAAACCCAAAGAAAGGAAGCATACACACTATCACCACCAACATCAAAATAGCAGGAATTAACAATCACTGGTCATTAATATCTCTTAACATCAATGGCCTCAACTCCCCAATAAAAAGACACAGGCTGACAGAATGGATGTTAAACCAAGACCCATCATTTTGCTGCATACAAGAAACACACATCAGCAATAAAGATAGACATTACCTCAGAGTAAATGGCTATAAAAGGGTTTTCCAAGGAAATTGACTCAAAAAGCAAGCTGGAGTAGCCATTCTGGTATCTAATAAACTAGATTTTCAACCAAAATTAATCAAAAGAGATGGGGAAGGACACTTCATACTCATTAAAGGAAAAATCCACCAAGGTGATGCCTCAATTCTGAACATTTATGCCCCATATGCAAGGGCACCCACATTTGTAAAAGAAGCATTACTAAAGCTTAAATCATACATCAAACTTTACACATTAATCATGGGAGATGTAAACACCCCACCTCACCAATGAATAGGTTACTGAGACAGAAAATAAATATAAGGAAATTAACAGTGTCATAACCAAATGGACCTAACAGATACCTACAAAACATTTTGCCCAAACACCAAAGAATATACCTTCTTCCTAGTACCACACAGAACCTTCTCAAAAATTGACCACACTCTATCACAAAGCAAACCTCAACAGATACAAGAAGATTGAAATTGCCCTAGTATCCTATCAGGCCACTATGTATTAAAGCAGGAACTCAACAACAACAGAAACAATAGAAAGCCTACAAACTCATGAAAACTGAACAGCTCCCTACTCAATGACCATGGGGTTAGGGATGAAATAAAGAAATGAAAGAATTCCAGAAAAATGAAGGCACAGCATACCCAAACCTATGGGACACAATGAAAGCAGCGCTAAAAGGAAAGTTCATAGCACTATGCACCTTCATAGAGAGACTGGAGAGGTCCCATATGAGCAACTTAACAGCACACCTGAAAGCTCTAGAACAAAAAGAAGCAAACACACCAAAAATAATCTACAGACTCAATGCACTTCCCATCAAAATAACAGCACAATTTTTTACAGACCTAGAGAGCAATTCTTAACTTCATATGGAAAACAAAACAAAACAACAACAACAACAAAACCTGGAAATAGTTAAGGCAATCCTGTACAATAAAAAATCTTCTGTGGGTATCTCCATCCCTGGTCTCAAAGAGCACTATAGAGCAACAGTAGTAGAAACTGCATGGTGGTGGTATAGAAATAGACTGGTCTACAGCATTGAATTGAAGGCCCAGAAATAAGCCCACATATCTATGGAAGCTTGATTTTTGACAAAGAAGCCAAGAATAGATAAAGAAACTGTGGTACATTTATACAATGAACTACAACGCAGCTATTAAAAACAAGGAAACCACAAAATTTGCAGGCAAGTGGATGGAACTAGAAAAGATCAGCCTGAATGAGGTAACCTAGACGCAGAAAGACACACATGGTATGTACTCACTTATAAGTGGATTTTAGCCAGATGGTACAAGATAAGCCTACTGCAATGCACAGACCCAAAGAAGGTAAGTAACAAGGAGCATCCAAGGGAAGGTGCTCAAATAGAAAACACAGAGGAAGTGGTTGAAGAGAAGGAACAAGGTAGAGAGGGAGCGCAGAGGGATATGAAGGTGGAGATCTGACCTGAGGAGGGGGAGGGAGAACAGAAGGCCTGCAGAGAAAAGGGAAAGTGTGGGTAGAGGCACGTCTGTGACGAGCTAGAGACCTAAGTCAGGGCAGGCTCCTGGGAGGATATGAGGGGGACCCTACAGAGACTCTTAGTAGCAGGGACTGTGGTAATGAAGAGGGCACCCTCTAGCTAGACAAGACTTCCAGTAGAGGGAGGGGAACACCAACCCGCACACAAAAACTTCAGCCCAACATTTACTGCCTACAAGAGGCACAGGGACAAAAACAGAGCAGATAGAGCAGGGATTGAGGAAATGTCCACCAATGCCTGGTCCAACCTGAGACCCACGCCATGGGAGAGAGCCAGACCCTGACACTTTTAAAGATACTCTGCTATGCCAGCAGAATTGCCCACTGTGAGACTCCACCCAGCAGTGGCTCGAAACAGATGCTGAGACTCACGACCAAACGCTGGGTGATGTGTAGGGAGTCTTGTGGAAAAGTGGGCAGAAGGAGAAAAGGAGCTTCACACGAAGACTAAGAGAACCAACTAACCAGGGCTCAAATGGGCTTGCTGAGACTGAAGTACCAACCGGGGACCATATGTGGACTGGACCTAGGCCCCCTACACAGATGTAGCCAATGGGGACTGACTCTCCAGGCAACAGGAGAAGATGACACTCACAGTCCTGATGTGACTTGATGAGCTGGGGTGGATGGGAAGGGGGGCTTCCCTTTTCTAGTGAATAGGGAAGAGGATATGGGGGAGCGTTAGGAAGGGTGGGACTCAGAGGAAAGGAAGGATGGGGCTGTGGCCAGAATTAAAAGTGAATAAAAAAAAATAAACAATTAGTGTAAAAACCTCAATTTAAAAGAAACTATGGTAGTTAGATATTAAATCTTATACTTTTTGCATTATATTTAACGAGGGTTTAATATAGGTCAGACACTGTATTAAATACGCCATTTATATTTTATCTTTCAGGTTTTATCTGATAATAGACAGAAGATGAGCACCCAGGTTAATGAACTTACTCAGGTTATAGCTTGTATGTAGCAAAGGCAGTAGTTAAGTACATGGGGTTCCCTTAGCTACTGTTGAACATTCCTCTAACTCTCCTTGTTAACTAATGACAGAAAAATATCCAGTTACCTGGAGAGATCCAGCTCTTAGCTCGAGGCCTAAGGTGCTTCTAATCCCTTTTATTTCAGTACACAGTACCAGCAAAAGATCCCAGGTCACTGATCTGGTTTTCCATGTGTATCAGTGACGTATTGTAGATTTTAATTGAGACATGCTACACACTTAGCTCTGGACCTCATTTTGTGTACATGTAGAGCTGGTCCACAGAATGAGGAGACCACTAGACTGATTGTTGCATGACTATTTATTTTGGAAATATGTTAATAAAAATCTATCCATTCATATAGAGCAGCAGCAATAGACCAAGGAATTGATTCTTTCCAACATGTGCTTGATGAACCAGTTATGGTTACTTACAGAAGCATGGGCAACTTATAGACATCTGCACCCACAAGAGTCCCCGTCACAGGTGAATTGTAAACCACTTATATGTCCACCACGGAGCTTGAATGTTCTCCCATGGGTTTTCTGCTAAGCATTACTTTCCCCTATGCTACAGGGCCCAATCTTGTGAGGATTCCTGTGTGGACAATTGCAGCAACGCTGATCTCGAGACAGTGATGGCCTTGTGCTAGTGAGGTTTTTCTCAGCTTGACACAAGCTGACATCATTTGGGAATAGGGATCCTCAACTGAGAAATGCCTCTATTAAACTGTAGTAGTGGGGGGCATTTTCTTCATTAATGATTGCTGTTGAGGTGCAGCCAATTTGTTGGTGGTGACAACTGCTAAGCAGGTAGTCCTGAGGTATATAAGAAAGTAAGCTGAACCAGCCACGAGGAGCAAGCCAGTAAGCAGCACCACTCCGTAGCCTCTGTTTCAGTTCCTGCCTCCAAATTCCTGCCTTGAGCTCCTGTCCTGACTTCACTCAGTAATGGATTGTGACCTAGCAGTAGTAAGATATACTTCACCCCTTTGATCTTCAAGTGGCTTTTGACCGTGGTGTTTATCACAGAGATAGAAAGTGAACTACAGCAGATGCTGTCCTGTCCTAAGGATAGACTTTCACATTAATTGCACAAAACCTTTTGTCTGCTTCAGTGACTAAATCTGCTTCTCTTTCACTTTGTGATTTACAATACAAATTTTTTTAAGTGAGTAGAAGATGAAAGGAAAACTTGTCCCTGCAACAATCCGGACTTCTGCTTGTAATGTTATGTGTGGGGAACACACACATTCCTTAGCTTTTCACTTTTTCATTCATGACTGATTAAGCCCTTCTCAGAAGGAGGGGCGTTAGCTAACTCAACCCCTGTGGAACAATCAGGAGGCTGGATAATTTATTTTATTTTTGTAGACAATTTAGCCAGAAAGCTGAAGATTTATTGATGTAAGGTAAAATATTAGCTGGCAGGTAAAAATCAGCCCTTTAATGAGTGTGATTAGAACAGCAGCTGGGATGAACTGCAGCGTTTGCAACATCAGTGGAATTAATAGACCTTAAAACATTTGGGGAATCAATTAAAAGTCTTCTTTGGGATTCAAAAGAACAATGTGTGTTCATGTGCTTAACCTGAAAATGAGCACGTGGGGAAGAAACGGCCATATCTTCTGTTGCAAAGACGTCTACAGAGCCTCTGAATATCCTGTGTGTTTCCAGACCCAGCCAGGTGACCCGGAAACTCTGGTGGCATGCATAGTAGGTGTCTTGGAACATAGACTCCGATCTCTGCTTCCAAGAATTAAGCAGGAGGATTGTGGAGAAATTTGTCATCCTGGCCATATCATCAAAGGTCTGCAACCTCGTTAACCTTTGAAAGGAGCCAGCTTCCCACCGGGATACAAGCGTATAAAAAGGTGGTAGTTTTGGAAGTGTGCTCTTCTCTAATGGTCTCCCCCATAAACCTTGAACAGTTTCAGGCCTGGAGTTCTGAGCTGAATCTTGTATGTAAGACCTTGGGAGGAATTAATTGGCCAGCATAATCTACAATGGCATAAATATTATCTAGATGTTCTCGAACCAGATTAATTAAGCTCCATCCCATCAATAACAAACAAATTAGCCACAGGTTATAATGCTGGTTCTTTATGCTTTTACCTCCAGGGAAGAGGCAAGAGAAGTGTCTGTTGTACTCAGAAGTGCTCTATAC
The DNA here is from genome assembly GCF_964271855.1 of Acomys minous. Classification (NCBI taxonomy): domain Eukaryota; kingdom Metazoa; phylum Chordata; class Mammalia; order Rodentia; family Muridae; genus Acomys; species Acomys minous. The sequence continues at coordinate 121,930,327 of NC_140483.1, forward strand.
ACAATCTTAAAGGTTTCCCTTTAGATAAGTAGAAAGTAGGAATATAAAATAAAGTGGTGTGTAGGGTATTAAGCTCAAGCTCCGCTTCTCTAGAATACTTATTTAAATTTAGAAATAAATTCATGCTTCAAAAGTGTTCACTTGCTCCTCTGTTAATGGTATCCTAGACACATTCTGTGCAACTGTTTCAGTCAGGGTACAGACTGGCAGGGTGAGTATATATTACAAAGGAGATTTAATTGGCGTTTGTGATACCCACCAGGTGGAAAGTCCATTAATGGCTGGCTGTATCCTTGAGGGCTTTAGAACCTGGTTCTCCCCAGTCTGTGAGGCTGGATGGTTCAGCAGTTTCAATCTGTAGACAAAGGCCTTAGGATTCTTGGAGAACCACTGGTCTTCAGTGCATGTTCTCTAATGTCAGCAAAGGATGGCATTAGTGGCATCGGTGGCAAAGGTGGCAGCAGTGACCGAGAGTCAGAGTAGAAGCCCACATTAGCCAGGAGTGAAGGCAAGCAAAAGACCTCAGACAGTAGGCCTCTATTTTTTAGAGGTCTTTTCCTTCAACTTCTTCCTATCTGGATTACCAACGGGAGAGCTTGTCAATTCTGGAGGAAGGGGCTCCCCAGTCAGTTAGTTAGGGGATAAGATCTTATTAGATCAAGATAAAGGACTTAAGTTAATAGAGATGAAATATGATAGATATTGAATTTCATTCAGAAATTTAGACCCAACAAAATAGGAAAGATGCTTATTTCAAGTTTGACAAATACAAATTGCCAAATCACTGTGAATGTAACATTCATTTAACTCGTGATTGTCTCATGGTTCTGCTGTATGTAGTTTGTTTTACTCATGTGTAATAAAATAAATATATATGTCTAAAAAATTCCAGAAAAATGTCTAGGACACATCCGCACAGACCAACCCCTTGGGGCATGACTCTTACTTGAAGTCTTTTGGTAGGCAACTAAGATTTACCAGTAGAAGCTTCCCCGCCCCCCCCCCCCCATGACCAGTAGGAAGCTGGGCGGTGTCAGAGGTTTCCATGAGAATCTCAGGTTGTGGGTAGAAGAAGTGAGGATCTCTCAACCTGTAAAACTTCCTTATTGTCCTTGAAATTCTATGCACTAACACACTCCTTGACCTAAACGTCCAGGGTCTGTCTCGATCTCACAAAACTCATAAACATTTCCAGACTGCTCTTCCTTTGGGCAGGACCAAATGGGGTTGATCCAGAACGGGTGCCTAGTCTAGAGTCTGAATTCCTCCTCTGGACCCTGCTCTGAGGTTCTGAAACCTTTGGAAATTCTGCTTGGAGGTGTACTGATCTTCCAATTTGTCCCTGTGGGCTTTGATGCCAGGGTTACAAATACTCGAAGATAAAAGGGGTGGCTCCTCCAGACTGGGAGTTGAGCCCTTGGAGACAACTGAGCTTAGATCGGTGTGTTGGCCTTCTATAAATATGTGTTCAGGCTCCTCAAGCTCTCTGAAGCCACAGGGGAATTCCCACCTCATCTCCCTAGTCAGAGACACGTTTCCTGTTTTAATAGCTCCTTCTCTTGGAATGTTGCTTTTGTGGCAATGTCCTCTCGCCAGGCACGATCCAATCACTGTAAGTCACCTCCATTTCTCCCAGAGGCTTTAGCTGTCTGATGTTGGTTTAATCACTTGTGCTTGCAATGATGGATGGCTCAGGTGGAAAAGAGTGAGGTAATCTTTCCATGCGCATGTCTGTTTGCAGGTAGCAGAGGGAGGGAATAGCACAGACATACACTGCAACGAATGCCGTGAAATGGCAGAATTGGGAAGCTGAGTGTTCTCCTGGGGTCCACAAGTTTGATCAATTAACCATCTGAAAATTCCTCAACAAAGAAGGCATTCCTTGTGAAAAATGCTAAGAGAATAAATATCTTTCAGGCAAAAGCAGAACAGTTGTCACATACGTACCTCATTCATAAATCCAGATCTTCTTCTGGGGACAGGAGGGACAAACAGCCAGAAAGATATACATCTCACTAACTCAGGAAAAAAAAAGTACCAATTTGAGAGCAAGCAAGTGAATGCGTGTAAGCATGGATGATTATATGTTAAAAAGCCATGGCTGGGAAAACTGAGGTCTGGCTCTTTTCATCAACTATCTGTGTGATTTACATATTACCTCACATAGCTTACCTAACTGCTGTCATCACTATGCTGCCATTCCAGTACCTCAGGAGGAATTTGTGACTGAGAAGTGAGACAAGGAACAGGCAATGCCCTGCATGCTGGAATATGCGGTTTACACTGTTTAGCCACAAGCATCTCTCAAGCTCTCTTTGTATCTAAGGGGCAGATTCTTTCAGGACCAGTGAGTTTCTGGGTAACTGTATTCTTTCCCCCATATCTTTTTTTTTTTTGACAACTGAAAAATTGATATTCACAGAGTGAGTACATTACAATTTAAAAATAGCTTCATAAAACCTTAGTGTGGTTATGCTAAAGAGTCATAGGCTTACTTTTTTTTGATCAAACCATGATATAACACATTTATCATAGTCTTTTCCCCCACATCTCACTGCTCTAAGAACATAACATTTATTGTCTAAATAAAAATAATATTCATGTGCTTCGGCTATCAGTTTATATCGATCTCATTTAGTTTGCTTCATAGAGACTTCCATATACTGTGGTGAAGTAGGAAGCTTACACCAAGGAAAGCCAAGGATAAGATGAACATTGTGTCCTGCCAGGAGGGCTGATTCTAAGAAACCAGAGTTCCTCAGGGCTAGAAACAGCAGCGTGGCATGGTCCAGCTGTAATGTACCTTGGGCACCAGAGCACTTAACTGGTTGAAACCCTGGTTCCTTCAAGTAAAAAAATAATATTTAAAATAATATTTAAATTAGTCTTTGACATATGTTTTGAACAATATAACTCCTAGGACCTCTTCCGGCTCTAACTGGTAGGATCTTGGATCTGCTACGCACAAACCTCTGCTTGTCTTGCTCTGCTTTTTAAAATGATGTGTAAGAAAGGCAAGAACAGTCAGAGCTTAAGTCATCAAAACAATTAACCAACAGTTTATTCATTCAACATTTGTTTTTAAACATCAGCTTTAGGTCCACCCTAAGTAATGGGATCACTGGGGGGTGTGTGGGGGTGGGGGTGGGGTGGGGGGTGGGGTGGGGGAAGACAGACAAGAGCTTGAGCCTCCAGCTCAGTAGCAAAGTAAATGAATGAGTGAAGAAAAAAAAGCTGCAACAGCCACATGACATGTAAATTGTAAGATTATACTTTATAAAATTGATCAACCAATTTCACTAACTAAATCCCAGGAAATCACGGAAGAGTGTACTTTATAGTGGGTAAAGCATCCATCCGCATCTTGATCAGCTACACTGATAGGAAAGGGTCCTGAATGAGATAGAACTAATAGACGACATCACATGTTTTCACAAAGCATTATCAATTTGGCAAACTACCATCCATTTAAAATGTAAGATAGACAAGCAAAAAGCATAGAGAACAAACAGTACTTGCTCAGTGCCAATCAATAATTAAAGCAGATGACTTACAAGTGGAATGCCTGCACTGGACACATGTGTCAAACACAGCATCATCGGGTACCACAGAGACAGTTGGATACCTGGGGCTCAGGCCTTAGCCAGCCTAGCTGCTGTTGTGATGGGCTTGGGTGGTCCAGGCCCCAGCTCCTTACTGTACTCTATTTTTATTGCAAACACCAGGCTTTCCTTTCCCTTGATCTACGATTGTCAGAAATGCTATGCTTATGCATATTCGTTATGCTTACAGCAAGTCTCCTTGACAAAAAGAAAAAAAAAAAAAGAAAAGAAAAAAAAAGAAGGAATGTAAAGAGGAGAATAAAGAGGACTGACATGTTCTCCAGGAGCACAGGAAGAGTTGAAGATGAGTGAACCAGAGGAGGCAAGAGAGTGTGGGATGCTGCAGAATGAGGAGCTATCTAACACTCACCAAGCATCGAAGGGTAACAGGCAAGGATGGATATGGGGATTTACCTCCTGGGAGGGGACATGACTTGATAGTGCTTAGCGCGTGAAGCCTGAATGCAGCCCATGATTTATATCTGGGCAGCCTTTTAATCAGATACTGGAATGATAAAATGAGCCTATTAGTGAACTACTTTGCTAGCGTGTCTTAGCCACACTGCCTTTTCTTTTCAAAGGCAAGCTTACTGCTATTCTTTCCCACTTGACAATTCCACTGTCAGACTTGGATGATTTGCTGACATTTTAGCACCAGCTACAATCTATTTTCCTCACTAAATTCTGAATTAGAGACTTTATGCACATAATATGGATTTAAAACATTTCCCTGCAGAGGTTAATGTGCTTAAAGGTCAGTGGAGTGGGGTGTGTTTTGGAAGAATGTAGTATAAAGCATTTAAAAAATATAGACTTGACAGGTCTTTTGCAAGCTGTATTGTCTAAAATGTAATGTGTAGTTTCTATGAGATTAATATACTCACAAAAGAAATCATTACGGGTCCGCTGACGGACTGAACTGTTTCTGAAGCCATTGTAACACCAAATCCATAGAGTGCAATGTTCATAGGGCAGCAGCGAAGGTATAACTCAGCCCTGTGTGATTGCAATGTTTAAGTAGAAAGCAGGATGCAGGGTAAGTGTTCTGTAACAATGTCTTCTCCAAATAACAGAGTATTTACAGATTCACTGAGAAAACGATGGTGTTCAAAGGGAGTGTACGTATCTCAAGCAATTAGCGTGTCTATGAGGCATCTCCTGCAATTCCCAGGAAAGACAGGAAAATGTTATCTAGAATGTGAAATGCAGGGGTCATTTCAAAAGTAATGGGTGCCAATCCGGAGCTACAAACAATTTTAAGGTTTACACATCACTCAAAGAAATTGGATTAGCGGCAGGAAAAAAACCTGATGTCTTTCTTTAAAGTCTTAAGGGCATTTGGGACAAGACAGAATAATATTTACCTTCTTTTGAAATGCAATAAACATGGAGGCAGACGCTTCTGTGTCATTTAAAATGTTAGCATTCTGAGCTTATTTTGTTTTAAGTGACATCATCTCAGCAATGGCCTGGACATACTAGAAAGTTTACAAGGCAAAGAAAGGCTTAAGGTCTAGTGGTCAGGTGCACATTTATCTGTTGTTGAGTAACTGTATCAAGCAGGAGTGGACTGGTACTTGTTCTTGATATCTCACCTAGGATTAGGTTTGGACTAATATTTTTGGACACAGGTTTGCTTGAGGGAGAGGCTGACTCACGATGTCTGGACTTCAGGGCCATCAGTAATGCCATATCTATGTATATGGGATTAGCCCTGCTTTGAATAGAGAAAGGCTTGAGACAAATGGGGAAAATGACACAGGCCATGTAAAGATACAGAAGACACTAGAATGGTACCTCCACAGACCGAGGAACCAAGAAATACCAAAACCCACTGGAAGAGTGAAGAAGGGATCTCCCATATTGATACTCCAGGAAGAGACAGGCATACCCACACCCTGATTTTGACTTCTGACGTGCTTCAAGGCCTGTTCACCCACCACATCCAATTGTCACACGATGTAAGAATAACACACTTGGAGGTTACAGCAACGATAGAGAGCAGGTTTAAGTTCCAAATGTTAGATTGTTGGGGTTTTAAGGTAGGAAGAATGCGAGCTTTTTCTAATCTCATATTCATAGTATCTGTACTCACCTCATGTCAGTCGCCTCATGTCTTCCACCTTAACCTGGGGAAGAGGAAGGCAGATGAAACATGGAAAGGGAGTAAGAGAAAATACGGCATAAGAAGGTTGGAGGAGTGATAGTAAAACAGATTTAAAGGTCAAGTTAGATGCTGGAAGAGGTGCTCCTTGTACTGGGTGCTGAGCTGTTCACTGGTGGTTGTAATAGGCCATGGGGATTTTTATTTTTAAGAAAATTAAGCAGCTACATACATGCTGCCCTGTCACACACACACACACACACACACACACACACACACACACACACACACACACAGACAGAGTGCATGACTGAATATACAGAGAAACATTCTCACAAATGCATTGGTAGCTGACTCCATCATTGTTTTCCTACACAAAGGTGACTATAATATTTACCAGGTAATATTATCTTAGATGACTAGCGCCATGTCTGCTGTTGATTGGAGCATCATCAAGTACCCCCTGACTCTCTCTGTATCTGTACATCTGTATGTATATAGAGTCAGGGCCTCAGGAGACATTCAGCAGGGTGTGGGCTAGTTAGCCATGCCGCACCAACAGTCAGGAAGCACGGAGAGCTGAAGGTTTGTGCTCAGCTTGCTCTCTCCCTCTCCATCACTCCTGGACCCCAGCCCACGAAAGGGTGCTGCCCACACCTACGTTGGGTTTTCCCAACTGAGTTAACCCGCTCTAGCTTTTCCCCCCACAGACCTGCCTACAAGTTTGGTTCCTGGATGATTTTAAATATTTTCAAGTTGACCATCAGTATATATTTCAATTATGTGTATGTCTGTGGGTGGGCGACAGCAGAGGCCAGAGACTTCAAATGCTTCCGGGGTTGGGAGTTATGGGTGATTGTGAGCTGCCCATTTGTGGGTGCTGGGACTTGAACTTGGGTTAGCTACAAAAGTAATATGTACTTTTTAACTGCCGGGCCATGTCGCTAGTCCCTTTGACATCAAATATTAACTGCCACCGATGCCTAGGTTGGACAGTCTACTACTTTTATTGTTAGGAATATGGGCCATTTTCCCAGAACTGTGAAGAGGAGTGGGGTTGTGGGTTGGGAATACAGTTGTAGCCCTAACTCCTAGTGTGTCCTGGTAATATTTATATAATACTACACACTCTCCGGGTCTCTGGGCCTCACTCACTTTTCCAGGCCGTCCCTTGTCATTGAGACTACGTAAGCCACTGCATGCTTATGTATTTTTGTCCTCTGAGCTTGGAAAGGTGCACTCTGGGAATCACTGGTGCCGCCAGGCACTTCTAGGCTGCCCACCAAGGGACTATAGCAAGCTCTGTGGCAGCTATTGTGAGAGTTTCGTGAGGTGACCTGGAACTTGTAGGAAAGTCACTCCCTATGGGTAAGCCCGGGGATGGGAGATAGGAAGAAGCTGTGCAGACATTTGTCACTCCTCATGAAACTGTGAGCTGTTTCTCAGAACAGCCAGTCTGGAGACATCCCAGGTGGCTGGGTAGCTGCACCTGCTGAACACCAGCTGTGCATATTTGAGGCTTGTGGCAATGCCGTGGCCAGGGCAATGACAGGCTATAGCTTTTCACCTTTCCTGTCAGCTCCTGATGCCTAGGGACTCTGGCTTCCAAATACAAGCCTGCCCAGGCTAAGACTGCCTTTATGTCTCATGACCACTTTGGAGGCTGAAAACAATGCAGCATTTTCTAGCTTTTAGAACCTGCCTTTCTGATGTTGTAGCAATTGATAGAACAACTGAGCTGTTGCTTGATCATTAATATGCGGTCTGAATATTATGGACGATTGGCTAGGATTTACTTAGACTGACATCTTGTTTCTTATGGAAAAGTTAGGAAAACAGACATGATTACATCGTTTATTTTAAAAGCAAGAACCCAAGACCCATGTCACCTTGTCACTGTCTCCCCACGTGCTAATTCACACTTCTCAGATGCCTATGGTTGCCTATGGCTGTGGAGTGGGGCCAACTAAACGCCAGGAAAGGAGACAACTCTGCCACAGCCCACCAATCTGCTGGCCTCATCAGTATGCATGTCAAACTGTGTTCCTGTTGAGACAATTGTCCTTTAGGTCAAGGGGGATAAATCTTATCTTACCGAATTGCGCGGTTGCTGGGAATGTCGTCTAGGGTTTTGGCAAAGCTACACGGAGAAAAATAATCTGTGTTTTCTGGAGGAGAGAGAATAGGTTCGATGCTGCTCACTGGAGCTTCTTCCTTAGCAGCTGGGCAAGCAGCTGGGCAGGTTTTGAATAAGCATTCCTGCTCAGTGTCCCAGTTCCACAGGAGCAGAGAACGTCAGCGTGAGCCAACTTCTGTTCCTACAGTTTAGTTGTAAGGTCAAGGATAGATGATACAATAGTACCTAGAAGAGGAAGCTGGGTCAGGGTCTAACTGGAAAAAGAGCAATAACATTGTGTGCTCCTTTTTAATACTCTGTAGACTTCAGCTTATTTAAATACTGAGGAAAGGGCCTTCTGTTGAGCTAGAGTATAGCTACTTGGCTGAGAATGTTCCCCTTGCCACCAAGAGGACTCAGAATCCCCTGTGGGTTCTGAAGTCTTGTGGGCATTTTGTCTATCCAACCTTGGTTTCCTTGTTTATAAAATGAAGGTACTGTTGGAAGGGTTCTCCTAAGGGCTTGTGATCTGTGGACCTCGTCTTCCTATAGGGTAAACCTGGGTGGTCGGGTTGTATTCTTCTGGTTTCCTAGAATGACAGAGCCCCTGGCAACGTGGTGCCTTCTTGATGACGCTGGGCAAAAAGAAGGGATCAACAGGCTTGTCCGCCCACCAGCATTTCTGGTGGCGAAGGGAGAATACACAGTTCGTGGGAGGATTGTAAACTCTGGAGACAGGGGAAATTATGTTTAAGCTCACCCCTGCCATTTACCAGCTGTGGAAACTTTGTGAGTTGTTTATTGTTTCAGTGGTTACCCGTCTAATTGGAGAGAGGCGAACAATAACAACTACTTTGTAGCATATTGGGTAAATAACATTTATACGGTGTCCGGCGCCTACTATGCCTTAATGGATGGAAGTCATTAAGATGAATTTGCAAATGTACTCAAGACTTTTTAGTATAGAAATTTACAAGCGCGGCATAGCCTGGCCCATCCTGTCTGTATCAAACATTGAGTCCAGTTTCCAACACATTTAAAGCTTTGAGAATAAAAATAATATTCAAGCCAGGATTATTTTCCTCGTCCACATGTGGTTTCTCATGGCTCTGCATGTGTGGCTTGGGTTTTGGATTCCGTTCTGTTATTATGCAACAGCCTGATGGTCCAAAGATGCTGTGTTGGACAGAGAGGTACATTAAAAGCACACACACACACACACACACACACACACACACACACACACACACACACACGACATCAAGTCAGATCCACGGCGGAGGCAGAAGATGAACTTGGCCAGATGTTCCCAGCCTTACACAGGCCGACTCACAGGTGTCCCCAGTGTTGTGTGCAGTGGCTCAGAAGGTAACTATTCTCCCAGCTGTGGTTAGGTCAGGCTTCTGGAACAGCCCCAGACTTGTGAGCTCCTGGAAAGGGCGAGTGCAGATGGAGAAAGTTCTAGCACTAGCTTTTACAAGAGGATAGGGAGTTACCTATAAGAACTGTCCCTGCCTGACTTATAAGAGTATTATACTTCTCCATGACTTCATGTGGCAGCTGACCCCTGGCCCCCATCTGCTCCTGTGACTTCCCCATCCACTCCTCTTCCTCCATGTGGCAGCTGACCACCTCCATCAGCTCCTGTCCCTCCTCTAACTAGTCCCTCAGGTGGAACTTATGCTTGAAGTGGTCACCTCCCTTAGGATATTTGTTGGAACTCTCTTCTTTTGCCTACTATTCCAGCTAGCTCTGAAATTCTACATTGCCACAAATATTCCTTTCTGCAGGCATATCTCAGAACATATAGACTAAGGTTGCCTTAGCTTTTTTTCCCCCCTCAGCAGTCCTGAACATAATCTTGCCCAAAATGAATTGTAAGTCTTTGGTGTGCCATTCAGTGACGTCTTGTGCTAATTTACTCTAGTACTGAGCAATTGGGTCTTCCCAGTAAAAAATTTTAACCTTGATCATAAAGAAAAAAAATGTCTGCTGTGAATAAGCTTATTATTACTAGAAATAGAACTCAGTTTCTATAACATCCAGATACATCCTCGAGGCATGGTCCTGTCTATTTCTACCCTTTTCTAGTTCATGAGTCCTCAGCCTCCATTCTAGAAACAGCTGCTGGCAATTTTATAATGAGTCTTCATTTTAATTAATCAACAGCAGTGTACATGGGAGGTCTACATTTACTGTGTCAAAATTTTGACATAAGCAGGCACGCATACACAGAAAAAAAAATCCAGATGCTTTTTGACAGCGTTCAAGAAGTAATCAGAAATTTGCACATTAGAAATATACAACTTTCTCTGAATAGATAATGGATGTCTCCCCGCTTCCCTTTAAAAGGGATACATGCTATAATTACTAGAATAAATATAACAGTACAATTACATAAGAACAGAATTATGAGTTTGGGAAGAAAACCAAAATTCACACATCTGAGACCTGCATGATATTGTCTTTGAAGAGGGGAATGAATCGTGGAGGAGTGTGAGGCTTCTCATCCTGCTCCACATGGAAACACAAGCAGAAGATGGGTCTTATCCTGGCACTACTCTAAACAGGGCACCAGCCTGCTGACAGGAGGATGGTCCATCCAGTGGGAAAACAAGGAAGATTTAAGTCCCACTTCCGGACATGCTCTAAGGCCTGTGACATTTCAGGAGAATGGCAGGAAAGGGAGCAGTGGCTGGGGTGGCATTGTATGCCAGCTGGATTGCATGGGTGAAGGCATCAGTGAAAGGGTGTCCCATGAGGAAGTGTAGGCTGATGCAGAAACAAAGGGCTCTCATCTATACCCAGCAATGTGTGCTCCTCTTTGCCACACACGGTCTTTGTGCACAGTTGTGCACACACTTACACATTCACATGCACTATATTCTTACAACGTACCAGATTTGTGTTGGTTTAGAAATGCTTTTTCCACACTCTTAGAATATTTACAAAGGTTCGAAATCCCTTCTTAAGACATGATTTCTCTGACAGTAAAATAGTTGAATTAAAACAAGTGAAGGGGGCAGCTAGACAGCTCAGAAGGTAAGGATGCTTTCTGCCAAACTTGGTGACCTGAGTTAGAGTCTCTTGAGTCCTCATGTTGTAAGGAGAGAATGGATTGGCTGGTTGATTGATTGATACATATGTATGTATATATATGTATGTAAATATATATTTAAAATCTATTTTTCTCTCATACAAGTCATCCTGACCACAGTTTCCCTCTCCTCCATTCCTCCTATCTAGCCCCACCTCCTCTCTACCACAGATCCACTCCCACTCTGTATCAGAAAAAAAAAAAAAAAAAAAAAAAAAAGGCAAGCCTCCAAGAGACAAAACCCTAATACAACAAAACAAAATACAGTAAGATAAGGCAAAAGCCCTCATGTCAAGGCTTGGCAAGGTAAACCAATAGGAAAAAAAAAAAGAGTTCCAAAAGCAGGCAGAAGAGTGAGAGTTCCATCTGATACCACTGTCAGGATACCACAAAACCAGCAAGCTCCCAGCCAGAGCATGTAAGCAGAGCATCTGGTGCAGACCCGTGCGGCTCTGTTTACCACTTTAGTCTCTGTGAGGCCCTGTGAGCCCTCACAGAGGGCTTAGTTGATTCAGTGGGCCATTTTCTCCCGGTGTCCCCCACCTCCTCTGACTTCTACAGTCTTTGCTCCCCCTCTTCCTTGAGGCTCCCAACACTCTTGAGAGCTCTCCAATTTAGACTCTCTCTCTGCATAAAGTCAGTCTGTGGGTCTCTGCACCCACTCCCATCTGCTGCTGGAGGAAAAAAAATCTCTCTGGTGACTTCTTGGACAAGGTTGTGATCTTTGAGTAGAGTGGAATATCATTAGGAATCATTTCGTTGTTTTGTTTGTTTGTTTGTTTGTTTTTTAGTTTTATTTCGCCAGTCATGTCTGGTTCTACTCTAGGTCTCTTGTCTGTCCAGTCTCCAGTTCCTGGCTATCCAGGCAGTATAGGACATGGGCTACCTCTCACGGTGTGGGCCTCAAGGTAAACCAGGTAGATTTTGGTTGGCTACTCTCACAAGTTCTGTGCCACCACTGTCCCAGAACATCTTGCAGTCAGGACCGACTGTAGGTTGAGGTCTCTGTGGATGGATTGGTGTCTGAGTTTCTCTTTCTGTATCCTACATAGTACTTTCCTGTGCAAAAGAGATTAACATCTAGGGGTGAAGGCTCCACGCAGGTAATTAGCTAGACCCCTCTAAGTTCAGTGACCTGTGTGGATATTGTTCTCAGGAATGGAACCTCACTGTCAGTTTTTGGGGAGCAACACCTTGTCTTAGCAGCAGTCTGCATTGTTTGGGGATCTTCATGGGACCCTCTTGGTCAACAACTCAACTGAGTGTATCCCATCTACACAACTAGAAGCCTTGCCTGGCTACAAAAGATGGCCAGGTTGGACTCTAACCGTCATTACTAAGAGTCCTTACTAGACTCATCCTTATGGAGTCCAAGGAGTTTCCATGGCAGTAGGTTTCCACAGTGTCCCACAAATGCCCCTCAATTTGAGGTGTCTCTCCCTAAATTCTCTCCCTCCATTGATCTACTTCCACCTGATTCCCCTTCTTCCATACCCATCCCGCCAGCTCACCCACAAAAATCTGTTCTGTTTCTCCCTCCCTGCTAGAGCCCTCTTCCTTAGATGACCTTTCTGGATCTGTGGGTTGTAGCCTGATTATCATTTAATTAACAGTTAACATCCACTTATAAATGAGCACATACCATACTCACTTTTCTGGGCCTGGGTGACCTCACTTGGCATGATTTTTTTTTTCTAGTTGCATCCATTTGCCTTCAAATCTCACAATGCCATTATTTTTAACATTTAAGTAATACTTTATAGTGTAAATGTACCACATTTTCTTTATCTTTTTTTTTTTTCTGTTGAGGTATATCTACATTGTTTTTGGGTTTGGGCTATTATGAATAAAGCTGCTATGAACATAGTTGAGCAAGTGTCCTTGTGTTATGGTGGAGTATCCTTTGGGTATATGGCCAAGAGTGGCATAGCTGGATCTTGAGGTAGTGATTTGCATTTCCAACTTTCTGAGGAACTTCCATATCAATTTTCATACTGACTATACAAGTTTGCACTCCCACTAGTCACAGACAAATGTTCCCTTTACTCCACATCCTCACCAGCATGAGCTGTCACCTGTGTTATTGATCTTAGCCTTTTGACGTGTCTAAGATGGAAACCCAAAGTATTTTTGATTTGCATTTATCTGATGTCTTTTAAGTGTTTCTTGGATATTTGAGATTCTTCTGTTGAGAATTCTCTGCTTAGATCTGTACCCCATTTTTAATTGGATTATTTGGGGTTTTTTTAATATCTAGTTTCTTGAGTTTTTAAAACTATATTTTGGATATTAGTCCTTTATTTGATTTGAAGTTGGTAAAAATATTTTTCCATCTTGTAGGCTTCCTTCTATCTTATTGATGGTGTCTTTGCCTTACAGAAGCTTTTCAGTCTCCTGAGGTTTCATTTATTAATTGATGATCTTAGAGCCTGTGCTGTTGGTGTTCTGTTTAGAAAGTTGTCTCCTGGGCCAGTGAGTTCAAGGCTATTCCCCAATTTCTCTTCTATCAGATTCAGTATACCTGGTTTTATCTTGAGGTCTATGATCCACTTGGATTTGAGTTTCATTCAGGATGATAAATATGGGTCTATTTGCATTCGTCCACATGTAGACATCCAGTTTGACCAGTATAATTTTTTGAAGATGCTGTATTTTTTCCATTGTATAATTTTGACTTCTTTGTCAAAAATCAGGTGTCCATAGGTGTGTGGATTTATGTCTGTGCCTTCAGTTTGATTTTATTAATCAACATGTCTGTTTTTATGCCAATACCATGTGGTATTATTATCATTATTATCATCACCACCACCACCACCACCACCACCATCATCATCATCATCATCGCTCTGGAGTACATACAACTTGGATGGTGATACCTCCAGCAGTTCTTTGATTGTTCAGGATTGTTTTAGTTATCTTGGGTTTTTGCTTGTTTGTTTGTTTGTTTTTCCTCATAAAGTTGTGAATTGTCGTGTCAGGGTGTGTAAAAAATTACGTTAGAACTTAGATGGGGAATGCCTTGAATCAGGAGGTTGCTTTTGGTGGGACGGTCATTTTTACTGTGTTGATCCTATTGATGCATGAGTGCGGGAGATCTTTCTATCCTCTAATATCTTCTTCAATTTCCTCCTTCAAAGACTTGCTTTTCTCTCTCTTTTTAAAAATTTGACTAAAACAGTTTTTCAATCAAACATTTGCCTAAAAGGGTAATAATGAACAAAACAGTCTAGGGTATAGCTTATTATGTATGCCAGTCTTAGTCTGTAGCTAAATGAAATACAGTTTTTTTGTCTGTTGACCTGGATGTGGTTCCAGCTCAACCTGACACCCCCCTCAATGAGTGTCTTCTCGCCCTGAAGGTCTTAGCTCCACTCATACTGCTTCTTTCAGGAAGCCTCCCCCAGACCAACAACTTCCCCTGCATGTTTGCACTCCGCCTTCCTCTAATGTATATCATTGTCATGCAGAGGCTGGGCTCACAAAGACTTGATTTTATCATACAAGTCACTTGCTTGGTTAGTGTTACCCAAAGATTCTTTATACTATTTGAGGCTTTTGTGAAGGATGTTGTTTCTCTGATTTATTTCTCAGTCCATGTGTTATTTGTATGTAGTTGGGCTTCCCGATTTTTTTTAGTTAGTCTTGTATTCGGCCCCTTTGATGCTGAGATACCAGAAGAACTGAAACTGGATTTCAGGGTTACTGGGGGAAAGGTTAAGAAATAGGCCTAGAGGAGATAATCTGGCCAGCTGCAAAGAGCAGCCCCACTAGAGATAGCGTTGCCTAGTGACTGACCCAAAGGGTCCCACTGGAGATAGAGTTGATAAGAGACCCAGTTTTATGGCCACATTCCTTCCTGCCCACCGGAGATAGGGTTAATAAGAAACCAGACACTTCCCTGGACAAAGCAGTGAACAAAGAGAACAAAGAAAGCTAAGCCATGGGCGGCGTTGGCACCTTAGACATTAGATATCTTTATGTTACTCAACCAATAGGTGATTGCCAGGTTAGGTTAGGACCCCCCATGCTTTGGGGTGCTGGGAAGGATAGGAACCTATACAGTTATCCTCAGCTCAGAGATAGAGGGTCTTTCTGGATACATTGTATTGGTGTCCAGTCAGAGTCCTGCTCAAGTCGATTAAAGGTCCTCTGTATATTGTATCGATATCAAGTCCTGGTGGTTTTTTGGGGGTTCTTGAGATCAGGGTACAGCACTGGAAGTGTTTATAAGCTGTGGAATCTTCTTGGTGGGGGTTTTAGGGTCACTAGGGTGTATTATTATATAGTCTGCAAATAAAAATACTTTGACTTTTCCCTTTCCAATTTGTATCCCCTTGATCTCCTTCAGATGTCTCATTGCTCTAGTTTGAACATCACCTAACATACTGAATAGGCATAGAGCGAGTGGAACCTTGTCCTCTTGCTGGTTTCAGTGCAATTTCTTTGAGTTTTTCTCCATTTATTTTGATGTTGGCTATAGGCTTGCTACAACCTGCATTTTTTATGTGTAGGTATTTCCCTTGTGTCCCTAATCTCTTCAGGACTTTTGTAATGAGTCAGTGTTGGATTTTGTTAAAGGACTTTTCAGCATTTACTGTAATGTGGTATTTTTTCTTTTATTTTACTTATGTGGCAAATTCCATTTTCTCGTTATCAGATGTTGAGCCTTTCTCCCATCTCTGGGATGAAGCCTACTTGATCACAGTGGATGATCTTTTTTATGTGTTCTTGGTTTTACTTTGCAAGCATTTTATTGAGTATTTTTGCATCTATGTCCATAAGGGAAATTCTGTTATTCTCTTTCTTTGTTGAGTCCATATGTCGTTTGAGTATTAGGGTTACTGTGGCCTCATAAAATGAATCAGTCAATGTTCCTTATGTTTTTATTTTGTGCAATAATTTGAGGAGTATTGTCATTAGCTCTTCTTTGAAAATATGGTAGAATTCTGCACTGAAACTATAGAGCCCTGAGGTTTTGTTTGTTTGTTTGTTTGTTTGGAAGACTTTTAATGACTAGTTATATTTCACTAGGAGTTATGGTCCATTGAAATTGTCTATCTTATCTTGATGTAACTTTGTTAAGTGTTACTTATTCAGAAAATTATCCATTTCATTGAGATTTTTTCCAATTTTGGAAAGTACGAGTTTTTAAAAAGTATGTCCTTATGATTCTTTGATTCTTTGCATCTCTCTCTCTCTCTCTCTCTCTCTCTCTCTCTCTCAGGGTTTCTATCTTATCTCTGTGGTGGTCCAATAGGATTCAGGGAGTTAATTCATTTTTCTATATTTTTCAAGACTTTTTTGTGTCTGAGAATGTGATCAATTTTGAAAAGTTCTGTGAGGTGCTGAGAAAAATGTAAATTTTTTTGTATGTGGGTGGAATGTTCTATAAATATCTTTAATGTTCATTTGGTTCAGAATGTCAGTTACCTCCAGCATTTTTGTTTAGTTTTTGTCTGAGTGACTGGTCCTTGGTGAGAGTAGGGTATAGAAGTCTCCCATTATCAGTGTGTGAGGGTCAGTATGTGACTTAAGCTGTAGTAGCGTTTCTTTTACAAAAGTGGGTGCCTTTGTATTTGGGGCATGGAAGTTAAGATTTTAAATGTCGTCTTTGAGGGATTTTTTTCTTTCACAACTATGTTGTGTCCTTTCCCAGAGAGAACTGATTTTGCCAAGTTGTTCTCTGACCTTCATATGTGCATTATGACACACACAATGAAAGGATCGGCATTGGCTCAGGACCCCCAAGACCAAGTTCTCAGCACAAAGGAGATTTATTTTCCCCCAGAGGGACAGAGGGAAGGGATAGGGACAAAGACAGGAGACAGAAGCAGAGGAAGAAGGTGACAAAGTGGAGAGGGCAGGGATGTTTGTCCCAGAAGGAGGTCGGGGAGCAAAGGACTGCCTCAGCATTGAGAGGGGACAGATGTGGCACAAAGGAAAATGGGTGCTTCTAAAATGGCAGTTTATAAAGGTGCAAGGAGAAACCCCGTGTTAGGATGAAGTATTTAATTTTAATTGGGCATGTTAATTAGGTGAGCCAAAAGGGGGCCTTTGATCACTGGACTTCGATACTTTGATAGCTGGATCTAGGTAGTCAGCCTCAGGAGGAGGAAGTGACCAAATAAGGGAACAGACCTTGGTGTCTAGCTTTAGGAACGCAAGGCAGACGGCATGGGGAAGACTGGTAAGGCCTGCCACAGCCATGTCTGCCATGTTCGGGCTGGCTAGAGTCTCTCTACACAGCACATGCTCGTGTCATGATACATAACTTCTGAAAAATCAAACCAAGCAGAGAAAGGACAAAATAAGTAGACACAGCACAATGTTCTCTCTCTCTCTCTCTCTCTCTCTGAAAATGTTATTTATGAAACACATGAGTTTATGAAAATCCTGGACAAAATGAATGTGCAGTGACTAGGCAGCCAGTGGATCTGGCTGGCATCACTCTACAATGCCAGGCTTTAACAGACATGACTTTTTCTTCTAATTCTTGGTCACCAGTATCAAACAGTGTTAACGATAGGGCTCATATTCTCTCTCTCATATTCCGTCTCTCTCTCTCTCTCTCTCTCTCTCTCTCTCTCTCTCTCTCTCTCTCTCTCTCTCTCTCTCTCTCTCCCTCTCTCCTAGGGGTCTAGATGAGGTTTTTTTCTTCTTCTGCTGCTCTGTTTCTGGGGTCTAGATGAGGTTTTTTTTTTTTTCTTCTGCTGCTCCGTTTCTGGTTTTCCCTTGTTAGCATGCCACTGCTGACCGTCTTCCTCAGCAGTTTGCCTTCTACAGAATATGCTGAAGTTGCGTGGCAGCTTCCAAGACGAGCGCAATCAGCCTCTCAGACTGCCGCCTGGAGCACCTGCACCCGGTCCAGCACAGGACATGGGGTGGGGCGCAGTTGATCCATGGCCAGGGTCCTTCCTGTGGCTTCAGAAGCCAGCCCCTGAGGCTTTCCACTGAGGGCAGTGCTTGGAGTGACTTGAGAAACGGGGTGTATAATTGTATAAAATATAAGTCTTTGCTTACTACAGCGATGTCGTCCATAGTGTACTGGGCCCCTGGGAGTGTGTGAAGGCTTCTTTTATAAGAGTAATGACCTACCTTAGAGAGCAAGTGGAGGAGAGAACAGTGAGACTCGGCTCCCTAGCAAAGGCTAGAGTTGACTTAGCCGTGTGTGGGAAGGCGATTTTGAGCAGATTACGATTTCTGAAGGAACGCCTGAGAAAGAAATACCACCAACTCTTGTTCCAAACTGGGAGCTCAGGTGTTAGTGGAAATCTGAGGGCACTGAGCAAAGAGCTCACAAGTGAACGGAGCATGTAGTATCCTGGCTGTGAAGGAAGGGAAAACCTGGCGCTAACTCCAGGAATCTTCAGGGGTAAAAAATGCCAATACACAAACACTTTGTTTCTATTACCACAAGGAGTACACTGTAGGAATTCGGACTGAGAATTGAGACTGGGGAGGAGAGCTGGCAAGCGGGAGGCTTTCAGAAGGCTGGGCTCTGAAAAAGGTGTCAGAAAGGTGTGGGCTTTATATCTGGAAGGCAAGGTGGGATTTACACAGGAGGAAAAAAAAAAACAAAAAACAAACAAACAAAAAAACAGGCAGAATAAGGCAAAGGTTTAAGTTTTCCAGCAGTTAGACACATTGTTGCAACTCTGAGCACTTCAAGCTCTGTTTCCTAAGTGTAAGTAAGTCACATGGTGTCCTTGGAAATAAGAAGGGAATCCATCGGAAGAAGTAACCCTGCTGGGGAGGAAGTAGGAAGGACTGCATTGCCACACGTGAAGAATAGCTCAGGAGCTGGAGCAACTAAGGAAGGGCAGGTGGGAGGAGAGGGGGAGGAGCCAGAGGAAGAAGAGGAAGAAGAGAAAAAAGCCAGCAGCAGGAAGAGGAGAAAGGGGACAGGGAGGAGGAGAGGTGGAAGGGAGAAAGAGAAAAAGAGGCAGAGGCAGGCATGCAGCAGACAGAGAGTTTCTGGACGAGTATAATTACTGCATAAAGGGGAGGGGCAGCGGAGAAGCTTTCAGATTTGAAGTGCTGAAACACTTCTTAAAGGACTATCGAAATGCCACACGGGTGTTTGCCAGGTTACATTCGACCTGGCCCGCAAGAGGCGCCTAAAGGGGCGTGTCTAGCATGCTGCAGCAAGGAGATAGCACAAGAGGAGAGGACCGGACCGTTAGCCTCACAGTCAGTAGTGTCATGGGTCCTCTGTTTGATACCCAAACTGGATCGGAGACTAGCTGCTTGTAACACACTGCTTGGAATTTAGAAAAAAAATTTTCCAAGTTGGTTGTAGAGTTTGTTTCCAGTAAGACACGTTTCTTCCTATTAAAGACTCCAGTGAACGGGCTACTTGGTATAGGACTGTTTTTGTTCTGTTAAAAGTTTTCTTCTGTTTCTGGGATTTTTGTAATGCCAATGCACTTGCAATCATTCCCTATTGCTGCATGCTTTCGTTCCCGCCCCATCCCATCACCCCACACTATTGGACAGAGTTTCCTTGTGCAGCATGGCACCCTTTCTGCGTATAATGGTGCCTATGGTAACCCCGCCTTTTACCCGAGGCTCACCACATCCCCATCCATGGCAAATGCCACTAACTGAGCACAGAGCTAGGAGTGGGGATTACAGCCATGGATAAGACACCATCCTTGCTTATCCGTTGCTCTAATCTAGTCCAGGAATGGGACAAGCAAACTGACAGCCTGAGTGTTGCTTCACAGCAAAGGAGCCTGTGTGCTTTCAGCCCACCAAAGAGCTACCTACCACAGGCAGAGGGGCTGGGGTGATTTTTCTGGAAAGAAAAGGAACGTCATGCTAGTGAATTAGAGAAAAACAGAGTCAGATAAGTCTGGCGGTTTTAAAGAGGATGACACAGGTAGGGCCTGCAAAATAATAAGATACCAGCTGGGCTAAGCAAGTGCTATAGTCAGCCAGTGATGATGGGTCTATGTTCCAATCACTCCCTGGTCAGCCATTCATCCAGTTGTGCTTTATGTAAAACAGGAGACTTAAGGAAACAGAAAGATGTTACATTTTCTTAGTGGAAGAGAGCACAGGTGAGCAGCAAGGAGTGAAACGCAGAGGGTGACTACTGACTAGTGTCTTTGCCAGGGTGTCCTCACGCTGCCCCTGTCATCTCCAGACCCCACTGCCAGGACACCAGGCACCTAAATGTCTAGTTAATGTGGCTTCCTCTTTGACTGGAACACAAATGAAGGAAAGATGATGGGGTATTCAGCACCGAGGAAATGAGTCAGGGACTATGCAGAAGCAAGCTAGATGGCTGAGCAATTTCCTTAAGTGAGATACGAAAGAAGAATCTTGAAAAGGAGTGAATTTTGACTTGGGGCTTTATATTTAGCACTGATAAAAAAAAATGCCACTGATGTGAGGCCGGTGGAGCATTAGTGCATTAGGAGCCATAATCTAGTTGGGTTTCTACAAAGTAACTCCAAGCCAGAAATGAAAAATGAAGGTGTTCAATATCTGCAGGATCAATTTTTGGAAAAAAAAAGGCTGTAGTGAATAATGGATGCAATAGGATGGAGTAAGTGAGTAACACACTGGGATAGAAGCAGGAGCTAAATAGGGAGAGCATTCAGAGATGGTCTAAACCATGACAAAGGGTGCACATGCACGGCTTAGCACTGATGGACCTGGATAAGAATAAGAAAAGCTAACAACAACAACAACAACAACAAATGTTTAGGGGGCAGACATATTCAATACCTGGGCCATATAACATTAAAAAGGGCAACTTTTAAAAATTGATAACTTCCATTTAAGAAAAAAAATCACATTTTCTCAGCACAGTAGACTACTGCCTTACCTAAGGGTGTGGAGGGAAGTAGAGAGTCCTGAGACCAGAGCTGCCTTCCTTCCCTGTCTCTGTGCTCAGCCATGCTGTTAGAAGAGTGGCTGTTACATTTTGGGTTCCACTCCTGGTTCTGGGGTTCTGGGGAGAAGTGAGTGCTGCAGGTCACGGAAGTTGGGGCTCTTGACACCAAAAGAGAAACTGAGGAGAGATGTTTTGTTCTTCCAGACAATGTATCAAGGGGCCAATACAGTCTCTTGATCGTTTGCCCTTTTACTCAGGTGATTTCCCTTTGCTGGGTCTACCAGATGCACCTCCTGCATCAACAGCCTCAGCAACCTTGGGGAACAAAGGAGAGCCACAGGTGTTCAAGGCTTCTTCCACCACACCAGCCCATGGTCTGGAAAACTGGGTCTAGATAGCACAGTCATGTTTGTGAGCCATAGCTGCATCCTCTGGTCCAGTTGTCCTCTAGATTTCTTCCTCTTGGGTGCCCAGGTAAGAGCTGGGTGGCGTCACACACTTTCTCTCCCTCCATGTGGGAAGCAACCCCAGGAAACAGTTGCTCGATGCTTATTGGACACACAAAAGAACCCGAGACTGGACTAGAAATGCATAGCCAGGTGTAGGCATAATGCACGTACAGGTAGAGATTTGAGTTCAGGTCTGCTGTGACTCCCTTGCTCTGATTCTGTCACATTGTCATATTCTCTGGACATCACAGTCTTCCTAACTCAATATCGCCGGCTTCTGCTCCACTCTTTGGGAAGTCTACTGGATCCTAAATTAAATTCTGTTTGCCACCTTTTTACTGCCTTCTGCTGAGGTGTGTGTGGGGGGGGGGTTAAAAAAGAGTGTGTATGTGGGGGGGGGGAAGTGGAAGAGGAAGAGAGGCTAACGTTTGCAATGTAATCTGTGCATTATTTGACAAAATCTGAGACTTATTTTTCCTGTTCTGACATTTTATAATTATTTGCTGTTTGTCCTTCCAACACTACTTAAGTGCTCCCCTCCTCTCCCCTCCTCTCCTCTCCTCTCCTCTCCTCTCCTCTCCTCTCCTCTCCTTTCCTATCTCTTCCTTTCCTTTCCATTTTTTTCACTTTTAGCTACCAGCCCTCTCCCACCTGCTTCTCTTTTTCTACCATTCTCCTATTCTCTTCAGATGAATTCCAACCCACATCCTTGGTCCTAACCTTTCCCCCAAGCTCCAGGCTCAGGGCTTATGTTTCTTTCTCCCATCTTTATTTATTGTTACATATATATTTATATTATTACACCTAGATATAATAAATTACATACAGTTAGAAGAACCACGAGAAACAATCAGGAATTATATAAACATTACATTCACAGTGTTTTGGCTATTTGCATTTGGCAGCCTTGAAGAAAACGTCTTTTCTATCTTGATGCATCTAAAATTCTGAATGTAAATCAATCTCTATCCTATCTCAACTTTATCAGCTTGAAACATCTATCTAGACCTAAAAACATTTTAATCCCTAAACAACTAAGCTTAACTGTAACACCAAACTATCTGGTCTTCAGCGCCATCAGAGACTTGAGAAGGAATAAAATTAATTTCCTGCGTAAACAGGAAGTATAGGTTAGCAGCTTCCAAAGTTAAAAAAAAAAAAAAAGACATAGTTTGCTGCCTGAACAGTCACCCAAAACTCTCTGTAATGTTCAAGCATCATCTTCAGCCTTCTGGCCCAGTATATTTGACAGACATGTTTAGGATAATTAAGTTATACAATTTAATTGTTAGTTGGTCAAGTCATGGTAATGTCAATGGCTAGTCTATTTTTATCACAAGAATATACATCCTACATTTGATAGATGTGATTCTATAGATACATAAGGTAAAATAGTTAAAGTCTTCAAAAACCTCAGACACCTACAGAATATGGCATTTAAAGATGTTGTTACTATTTTAAAGATTCTTTGACAATAGGACAGGTTAACCCCTGGCAATACCCAGAGTGCATCGAAGAAGATGATGAGCATCAAAGAATCTCCTTATGGAAATGGCTTCAAATGTGGCAAACTAGCTGCTGGGCAAAATGTCTTTGTTTCTGCCACAGATGGAATTCTGCGTAAAACTGGGTAAGCTTGGATGCAGGCCTAGTGGATGACAAAACTCTGCCAAGACAGTGTAGGCTTAGGCTTCTTATTGGATACTTAGCAGCGCCACAAGCTCATACATGGCCCAGAGTTCATTTATTCCTTTCTTTCTCATCTAGATGATGCTGTTCTCTACCTCTTGTCTTCCCAGGGGAAACAGGGCCTCTTCTCTTTCTCTATTTTATACTCTGTGTTCAATCAATCTTCTTGACTCTAGAATTTTTACTGTATCCCTAGATCTTGTCTTTGGTAACTTTCTCCAGCTCTATCAAGGGCCTACTGAAGGATAAGGTAGATCATAGTCTTATAATTGCTTTGCTTAACTCATTACCTTGCACACTACAGATGCCAAGAGCTGTTCAGTAAATATGCGGAAATATTATGGGGAATAACAGATAGGTAACAATTGTTATTCTCATAGGAAGAGGAAAGAAATAGCATATATTCTAAAGGTAAGTTAAAATAATTTATTGACAGTCAAGGTGACTATTAAAATGCTGGCTGAATTATTAGTCCCAGAGGAGCAAAAGAGTGGGGACCGGGAAGACTTATCCAATAACAAATCAAAGAACGGTCCCTGTAGCCTCCTGTTAAGAGGCAGAGATATTTCAACATCTCAAGAATCAAGTACTACAACCTTTTATGAGACTAGAAAATCATTGCAGGTCTCATAAATTTCCCGCTTCTCATTGTTCCAAAGGCTTAATTTAGGATGAGTTACTCCATAAATCTAGGCAAAGATGACTAATGATTATAATAACAATATCATAAATTATATAGTGCTTTCTTCCCAAGGAAAACTGTATCTAATTTATCCTCCCAACATCCGTTATTGGATATGACCAGGGATCATTGCTTCTGTATTCCAGATACCTGGGTAGAGAGGGGTGCCTATACGCTGTCCCCTGTGCTGCACTGGATGCTGTGCTGCATTTTCCTGCCCAAAGAACTGACTTCCAAGTGGACTCCCAACTCTTCTTTTAGTTACCAGGTATTGATATGGTGCCTTTCAATACACCCCAATTTGCACATTGCAATCAGAATTTTCTATAACCTATTCAGTGTACATCTTGTCATAGGCCTTCAGAGATCCAAATCAAAGAGGAATATAAAGGTTGAAAACATGGAAATTAAGTTTTGATATGTTTACTGATAATAACTATAGTAATGTTTAACTTTATTCTTTTGATAGGTGTTTAAAGTTATTGTAACTCTTGTGTATGCCGTTTATTTCTGATAGTTCAGTCTACCCTCTAATTTTGGCTGTAGCTATAATAGGAAAAATGTAGTATTGGAGTGGTCTTAGTGTTTATCAAATTATAGAAGATAGGTATAAGCACAAAATGAATGATTTGATTAAAATCCTAAGGTAAGTGATTGAGTAACATATATTCACAATTCTATATTACATTTATTGTTTTCTTGTTAAATCCATTATCTTGTGAACATTTAAACAATTGTAGAATATTTTCTTTCAAAGCCCTACCAATGAGATAATCTGTGAACAGTTATTTTAAAATTTTATTGAAAATGGTTAAAAACTAGTACTTCATATTTTAAAAATTTACCTTAGGAAATCAAATTACATTTATGTGCATTATTTAAGATGACTTTGTAGGGAGGTAAGGAAAACACCACTAATATTGTAGCTTACCCTTCATAAAAAAGGCTGTTAATACTCTCTTCATTTCTTCATTCTTTCTATAAACACTTGCGGCTTGCTGTAAGTCGTACCAGGAGCTGCAGGGTGCTGGACGTAGAGTTGTGAGCAAATCAAATACAGTTCAATAGAATATTAAGAAGCTGTAAAACCCAAATCTAAGAGGTGCACAAATCAAGGCATGCCTGAATATTCTGGGTTATTAGAAAGTAAAGGAACAGAGAGGGGCGCAGTGAGGAAGCCAAGATGCCCCCTCTGAGAGAGAGAAACAGCTTCGGTGAGATTAAAGAGGAAGGGGCAGAGAGTGGCAAAGAAGTCAGCTCAGGTGAGCCCCCAGAACGCAGACGCTAATGTGCAAAGCAGAGTGTGACCTGACAGCACTGAGAAGAGAGAGTTCATAAAACTGGGTGAGGAAGGATGGAGCATCCGCTCGTTGCCTAGGTGACCTGAAATGTTAAGCCCGAAGGAAAACTATCAAATGGTGTGAAGCAGAGGGATGGCTAAGGTCAGGGTTTTGTTATAGATGGGTGGAGTGATGGATTTAGGGAACCCCTGAGCTACTCCTGCTGAGGAAATATCAGGGTGATCACCACTGAGGAGAGTATGCCTTGAACGCATTTTAGAGTCATATGAGGATTGAGTGACGATGGCCTGGAACAGCTGAGGTTGGGGAGGAGTGAAGGAGAGAGGAGGGATTCCTGACTGGATGCAAGGTAGTGGCCCCGCTCTCTGAGCCAAAGGAATGAATGCGTTTCATTCATAGTTAGTTCTCACCTCTAAGGGGGAAAGTACCTGTGACTGTCATCAGACGTTCCCCACTTGCTTCATCTTACAGATATTTGTAATGTGTATGCATACATATAGGAAAAGACTTTCCATCTCATTTTCCTATAGATTTAAGATTTAAGGGCCTTATCAGCTGTAGGAACCATATCCTATCTTTTTTTTCCTTTTTTTTTTTTTTTTTTTTGAGACAGGGTTTCTCTGTGTAGCCTTGGCTGTCCTGGACTCGCTTTGTAGACTAGACTGGCCTCGAACTCACAGCGATCTGCCTGCCTCTGCCTCCCTGAGTGCTGGGATTAAAGGCGTGAGCCACCACGCCCGGCCCATATCCTATCTTATTGACTTCAGGCTGATACTAAAATGATTCCTCGGTGTGTATGCACCCTACATCTCACTTGCTCAACGTCAGCCATTAGACTTTATTTTGAAATATAACAGAAACCAATATCCCTTGACATTCTCCTTGAGCAAAGGTTGGAATCTTTATTTTTTAAATAGTTGAATGCTATGTATGTATGTATGTATGTATGTATGTATGTATGTATGTATCTATCCATTGCTCTTCATCTAGGCATGGGAGTTCCTGAGATTTTCCTGACTGTGCAATGTCAACTTGTGCTGACAGAATACACTTCCGGTTTACGGATCACACTTAAGATTTCATGGATGCAGCTTCTTGTCATTATATAGAAGATATGTCCAGGTCCTCTGGCTCTTATAGTCTCTCTGTTCTCTCTTCTGCAGTGTTCCTGTGCATGGATGTGTCAGTTAGGATCAACTAGTTGTGGATTTCTGTGTTGGTCTCCGTCTGCTGAAAAAGGAGGCTTCTTTGATGCTAGTGCTAGCTACACTCATCTGTGAATGTTAGGATAGGTTTTGATAAACAGGCTGGTTTCGAACACAAGATCCTCCTGCCTTCGCCACCACAGTTCTGGATGTACCACTATGCCTGGCTTCACATATTTTAAAATATATTTAAATAAACGTATTTTAATATAAAAGCAACAAAGTTATAACTCTTGTAGAGGAATGCTATTTTCCGTGTACTTTGGTCAATATTGATGGCCACCTGACAGGATCTAGAATTGTCCAGCAGAAAAACTTCGGAATGTGGCTGTGATGGAGTTTGAGTTGCGGTGAGAAGATTTCCCCTAATTGTGGGTCGTACCACCATGGCTGGGCCGTGAGGTTTGTAAAGGGAGGAGAGTGAGCCGAACACTGGTGTTCATTACTCTCTGTTTCCCGACTGTGGATGTAGTGTGACCAGCTGCCTTCAGTGTCTCTCCCACGACTTCTCCCTGTCACAATGGACTGTCACTCCAAGTATGAACCAAGGAGCTCTCCTTCCTTTGGCTGCTTTCATAAGCTACTTTGTTACACAATAAGAAAAGTAACCAGTTCCTGTGTGGTCAGGATGTAAACCCGACTCCCACTGCTCCCAGGGTTTCTGAGAACAGGCAAACGACAGCATTTTGCCACTTCCTGAGAATATCCGAGGAAGCCACTGGAAAGCTGCAGAAATCAGGGCTGGCAATAAAATATTGGCAAAACCAGAATGGTTTTGGGTGTACTGGTCTTTTTTAGCTGGTCTCTATATCCATTTTTATAGCGCTTATAGGCAACCCTTCTGAAACTTAAATATGTGCATTAATAACCGTGGCATGGGTTTAAATGCAGGATTCATCTGGGAGTGGTGGGAAGTGGGGTGGGAAAGCATCTGCATTTCTAACAAGGTTCCTGCCACTGGAGAGGCCCTGGTCTCTCTGTTCCTTGTCATGGGAAGGAGTGCCACAGAGTTAGTGGGAGACTTCCCTACATGCCTTCTCATTGTAACTCGAATCTTCATCAAAACCCTAAATGAATTGGTTCAGATCTTATTATTTTCATTGACAAATGATGCAATCATACCTCAAAGGGGGTGAAGTGACCTTCTCATATGCCCAAATCACAGAGCTATGACTTCAGTTTAGTCCCTTGGCTTCTGGACAGCAGCTGCTTCTCGGCTTTTAAACTCTCATACATAAAAGCATGTGCTAATTAGTGTTTTTGGCTGGTGCACCTGTAGGTACATGTACACACACACACACACACACACACACACACACACACACACACACACACACACTCAGCTGCAGTTGGAGAGGGAGTGATAAGGCCCCCCTGAAGCCACAGCTGCCTGGGGGCCAGCTTGGCAGAGGTCTCTGGAAATGATCCAACCTCTGCAACACGGTCTGGAAAGTTGCCTATCTTCCTAGTCCCCTCCCCACCCCCACCCCCTCAGGACGTGAGCTTTTTCTTTGCATTTATTCTGCACATGGAGCTAAACCACATCTTGCCCACCTCTGAGATAACCCGCCTCCGTGTTGCTGCCTAAGTCAGAAAGTTATTTATTGTGATGCTGAGAAAGACTGTTCTCTCTCTCTCTCTCTCTCTCTCTCTCTCTCTCTCTCTCTCTCTCTCTCTCTCTCTCTCTCTCTCTCTCAGAGAGAGAAAGCCTAGGCATTCTGGAAAGAGGAAAAAAATTTTTTTGAAATATTTCCAACCAAATCCTTGGAGAGGTAAACATATTTTCAGCCGTAGGATTCCAGGTTAAAGAAGTGTGTCCCCCACTTGTTTACAAAGCATTACACAGCTGTTAGGAGGCTCCCACCCCCACTGGACAGAAGAGGCATTTGGAAGATATGCCAGGCCTCCCGTACGGTCTGCTCCTGTGCAGCCCCTGGGGAGGAACAGATCTTCATCAGCCACCAGCAGTGCAAGGAGCGGGAGGTTGTGGGAGACAGCTGACACAAGGCTGGCTTCTCTGCTTCCATGTTGTTGTGCTCTTTGTTGTTGTTGTTGTTGTTGTTGTTGAATCAGCATTAAAAAAATCACACTGCCTGTCCCTGTCCTTCTCTCCCTCCCTCCCTCCTTCTCTCCCTCCCTCCCTCCCTCTCTCTCTCTCTCCTCTCTCTCTCTCTCTCTCTCTCTCTCTCTCTCTGTATGTGTGTGTTTCTACAGAGGTGAAGAAAAGCACCTCTCTATATTCCCTGCTGCTAGCTACTCACTAGCCAGTGACACCACCTGCTGTATGATACAGTGCCCTGAATTTCTTCTGTAAGGAAGGCTATGCTGGCTTCCTTCTGCCTATCAGCTCCTACATAAAAAGTCAGTTTGTGTCCTGTGTCCTCTGTGATGTTCTCCTTGGACATGCCAGGGCACAGCGATCGCAGCTTTCCTAATTCTATAACAAAAGTCTCCTATGTGCAGAACTGGCTGCGGGCTTGAGAATGCTATTGTTGGTTAAAAAAAAAAATTAGAAACCACTGCCGTTTATAGCATTGCTGCGGTTCATTTTCTATTGTGAAAAGCGTAGCGATGAGCTGTTCCATCGCTCCTCAAGAAGAGCCTCGTACAGCTAATTATCACCATGTAAAGATGACAAAGCCAAGGGGTCGGGGGAGATGGCTTAGCTGGTAATGTGCTTGTCCAGGAAACATGGAGTCCTGAGTTCAGATGTCCGGTACCAGTGTAAAAAAACGCTAGGAATGGTGGCCATGTTATAACTCCAGTGTGTGTGTATGGGAGGAGGGGGGGAGGGGATGGAAATGGAGGGGTTGGCAGAAGCAGAAGGATTCTTGGGGCCTGAGGAGCAGTGAGTCTGGTCAACTCAGGAGCCCCAGGTTCACTGAGAGCCTGACTCAAACAATAAGGAGGAGAGCATAGCGGAAGCCACACAATGCCAACCCCAAGTGCAAACACGCGCTCTCGAGGGCACACACACACACACACACACACACACACACACACACACACACACACGTGAAAACAGACAGAAGATTAAGAAAGTGCCCAAAATTATGCAGGGAAGCCAGGTGTCTACGGACTCACATTATCTTTTAAATAGGCAATGAAAATTCCTCTTCTATTATTGAGGTAAAAGCAGCCTGTGATGAATATAACTGTTTCATTAGCACTATCACATGGTTCATGGTCAAGGCACTATGAGGCTGATCACAAGCCACATATATAATATAATAATAAAATAGTAATGCCATTTTTGCTCTCATATGCCAAGCAGTCTAATAAGAAACTATACAAAAGGGAGTAGAGCCGAGAGGTGGGAATAATGATAGATTTGAGCCTTGGACTAGGAGGCATTGTTACTAGATTTTTTTATTCTAAGAACAAATATATTCTTTATTTTATACTCAATTTTAGAATTAGATATTTTTCTTCTTGTAATTGGATGAGTCCTGATGGTTGTAACTCATTAGAAAGAAACATTACAACTTACATTAAAGGTAAAGCACATGACACATGACCCTTCTTTGGAAAAGCAGTTATTGGAGCAAGATTATGTGCAGGGTTATTCTCTCCTTCTCTCTCTCTCTCTCTCTCTCTCTCTCTCTCTCTCTCTCTCTCTCTCTCCCTCCCTCCCTCCCTCCCTCTTCCCCTCCCCACTGGTGCAGTGCTGCCCATTTGTACCTACTATGATAAGGGTGTTCTGGAAATTGTCTAGATCCACACATTCAGCCAGGTCACCATTGACCACACATGCCATTGAATCCTTACACTGTGACAGCTTAGCCAAGGGACAGAATTTCTATTTCATTTTTGTTTGTTTTCCTTATAGGCACACATAGAAGTGAAAACGGAAATAGGCAGCACAGACCTAGACCTCCTCTACATCGTGGGTGAATATTGCCACGCGTGTTGCCCAATGGGGATTACGGTGACGCAGTGAAGTCATGTCTTGTACACTCTTTGTTTTGGGTGTGTCCCCAGGACCCTGAGGCTCCATGTGTGATTCAAAGTCTATCCGTTTTCTCATATGTGAGGCTGGGAGAGAGGAAAAGCTTGCCCACCCCACTGTCTGTTGGGACAGTGTCAGGGGACAGACGGAAAGAGCTCTTACTGCCTGCTCTGGTCTGTCTGGCCTACTTGACCTTTGGACAAGAACAGTTATGGCACTGAATGTTGCTGGAACTCCTCAGAGCTAGGACATCCTCACAGTTTCAGAAATGACTAAAGAAAAAACAAATCCAGTCTTGGTCCTATTTGTCTTTTAATTCTTAGCTAATGTTTATGGAAAGAAGGCAGAGGTGGCTTTAGTTTAACATGTCATGCAGACCTGGGAATCAGGTAGAATGAACTTTATCCTACTTAATCACTTATTGCATTTGTCATTAACTAATCATTTATGCTGTTTAAATGGCGTTACTACAGCTGAAAAAGAAAATGAGCGCATCTATGACCCAGCGTCTCTGTGAGAACTAGGTGAGACTTTATGTGTAAATGAATTAGCACTGTGCCCAGCATGAAGTATGTGAGCATAATGTCATTGTGTAATGCAAGTGCTGATTTTTGTACTCCTGGTTACAATCCTTGTTCTGAGAATCTTTGTTTCAATGTTGTGTGAACGCTGCTTCCCAATTGTCCTCTGATATGCCAATAAACCAGCTTACAGCCAATCGCTGAGCAGGGGGGAGAACAGGGCTGGACTTCCTGGCCAGCCAGGGGAGGAGGAGTTAGAAGAGGAAGTAGGGCATTGAGACAAGGGCAGAGGTCCAGGAAACATCAGGACAGAGGAACTGGAGCAGAAAATCAACAAGGCGCAAGTATCTCTGGGATATATGTTAGGAGGAAACCAGATTAGCTCAGAGGGTTAGGAATAGAGTAATAAATGCTCAATTCGTGTGTTGTGAAGGTTATTATTAAACAAATATAAAAAAAGTCACAGTTATTTGTGTGATAGATGGGTTAAGAGAAAAACTGAGAAACAAACACAGATTTATAAAAATAACTTTAACACAAGTGCACCATGAAAGCCCACTGGCAATGTGCCATACTACTGTTGCTACCTTGAGGGTGAGGTAAGAGGACACTGCCGCACTGATGACCCTGTAACCGCTCTCACAGTGGGACTCCCGATAGCCTGCAACAGCTTTTCAGTGTGAAATCTTGCCCAGTGCTTTTTGGAGAAGTTCTTCACCACAGATCATTCCGTTTCAAATGAAGCAGTGAAGATCTTTGACCCAGAAGACCTGTGTCTGCCTGACAGAGTTACCGTTTTCACACTCCGACACCCTAGGATGCAGGGTCTAGAGCTACCTTCAAGTACTCTCTAGTTTAAACATGTTTCCTGGGGCCTACGCATGGAGGGTGCCTTAGTGACTTGCTTAGAGGAGGCTGACCTCCTCACCACCCCCACGTGAACAATCTCCTTCCCTTCAGAATTCTGTGAAGGGCACAGATGCTGAGAGTATGTTATTTGGTTTGTTGATAAGACTTCTCTTCATGCTAGGGAAACATCTTTATGTTCTATTGATCGTTCCAGGACTGGATTTGTGTGAGGTGACAGGGTTCCATTAGAGGTGCCTCTGTGGGAAGGACAGGTGTATCCTCGTGGAGAAGAGTAGGATGCCCCTAGAGAGCAATGAGTAGAAATCCTCATCCCTGACCTATTCTGGGCCAATTAATTAATTGGAAACTGGTGTCTTACAACAGATCCCAGTGATGTTAAAAAGATAAGGCAAAGCAACCAGGGATGAGGAGAGTGGCAACCGGACAACTTCAGCCTGTCTCTCCCCGTGCAGAACACAGCGAGGCCTGTTGAGCATCCAGGTTCCAAGGTCATTTCCATTCCTGAAATTAGAGAGTAGAGTCTGAGACCAAAGGACAGCACGGCCAGGGAGTGGTGCTTTGGGAGAGAGCAGGAAGCAGGAGGAGGTCAGCATAGAGTCTGTGCTTGGCCACAGCTAAGGGGATGACGTTAAAGTGGGCCCTTCTGGTTTACAGAGTGAAATGCTAGGGCAGTGCATGCTAAGAGTCCTCTTGGCCCAGGTCCTCACTTCAGGGACCTACGTGGGTCAGAAATGATGATCATTTTATATTTTTTAAATTTTCTTAATAGTCTGGTTAGTGTGTGTAGTTTAGCCTGCTAATGATTTCCACATTTTTTTTTCAGCTGCTCTAGCCTGGAACATCTTTCTCCCACAGGAAGAACAAAAGTCAAAGCCTGTGATTCAATTCTGTTCAGAAACCATAACCCTAGGGGCTCAGGCTCAGGGCCCATGCTGTCCTGTTTATTCCTGCTGGCACGTCCCAAGCCCCGGGTGAGGGAGCTCCACGGTCTGAAGTGTTAGTAGAGTCAGATGTGCTCAGTGGAAACAGTCTGGCTGACTCACAACAGATTCCCAGCTCCTTTGGCTTGCCTCCAGAAATCACGTCTGGTCTGCTAGGAGTTCTGCAACAGATCTGATAGTCGCTGACTTGGAGAACTTGTAAGCTGCTCGTGGGTTCCTAGGGATGGGGCTGACTCCAGACACAAATTCCCACTGACGGTCGACGGCTGCAAATGTGCAGAGAGTGTACATAGATCTTATCTGTGACCTGTGTGTGCTTGTCCACGCGCAGAGATGTGTGCAAGAGTGTATGTGGGAGAGAGAGAAAGGGCAGAGGAGAGGAGGAAAGGAGGAGGCTGTGTAGGACAATGCAATGAATTTACAACAACAGACACTGGACAGACTGTACATGGGCTCTTTGCCTGTTAATGGGAGTTGGAGTGGATGATTTTCCTAACACAGGGCACAACTTGACCTCATTTGATATTTCACTAAAACATAGCATACTACATCTGAAGGCCAGCGTTCAACTTGAAAATTGGGAGACTATGCAGATAGAAGACCTAGGTTGACAAAAGCTACAGATTTGTTTCACTTATTTTGTGCTATAGAAAGCCAGGTAAACTCTTTTTGGTAGGTAGAGATTATGTTAAAGATCTTTCTCCATTCTGGAGTATAAACGACTTCTATGCATTTAAGTTATTCAATAGTGCAGAACACAGGTATAGTGTACCCACTGTTTTCATTTGTGTTTGCACCAATATGCATGTTATAGAGGTGCTGTCCCGTGGATTGGAAATGCCCAAAGCCATGTGTCAAAGGCTTGGTCACTAGGCTGCGGTGCTACTGGGAAGCAGCACAGCCTTTAGGAAGTTTGGCCTAGAGGGAGGAGAAGATGTCATTGTAGGGGGTGTGCCCTTAAGGGGATGCTGTCACACTGGTTCCTTCTCTGACACTTTGCTTTCCGGCTGTTTGGAGGTAAGCCACTCTGCCTGCCACATTCTGTCTCACCACAAGTCCAGAGTGATTAGGTCAAATGACCATGGATTGAGACCCCTGAAGTGATGAGTCAATATGATGTTTTTTTCTTCTTACAATTTGGCTAGCGCATGCGTTTTTCACAGGGACTGCAAAGTGACTAACAAAAGTAGGTAATTTATGAAGGTAGCAGGACAGAAAGGAACTCACTGTTTGTACTCCTCAAAATGTGAGGGCAGGTGCTCTCAGCCCAATGGCACCAGAGACTACGGTAGCTGAGGTTATAGGCTCTTGTCAGCTGCCTGATTTGGGTAGCAGTACCTGCTCTGACTGCTGAGCTATTGCTCTAGCCCCTTTGCTTTGTAAGTTTAATGCTTATTTGTTTAGTGACAATTCCAAAGGAACAGAGGAAAAGTAATATTAATAACTAGTCATTGATTTGCGAGGCCCAATGAAAATGGAGCTTTTGTTGAAAACATTGCAGGAGTTTTATGGTGTTGGCACAGAGGGCGAAATTGTGCACGAGACTCTTCCAAGTATACACAGCCCTGCATGACTCTTCTGAGTCCAACTCTGTCTTTAAGTTGAGAATGGCACTTTCAGCTTTACTGGTAGTGAACCTGAAGTGATGGTCTGTGCCAGGGTTTACTACACTCATTGCTCTGGGTATTTAAGCTCTCGAATCATTAGGTTTACTGAGCACATGTGTAGTACTGACTAATGGTGTATTAAGATGTACTAGTACATTGAATCAGTACTATAAGTGACACTATTTAGATAAATTACTATATCAAAAGTATTTCATTTTATTTTGATGAGAACAAGCAACTTGTTCTGTGACTTTGTTTTCTGTTGTTTTTCCCTTTCAAATTTATAGGTCTGTCTTAATTTCCTGTTGAAGAAACAAAAATGTGGTGGCAGAACAGGTGTGTGTGTGTGTGTGTGTGTGAGAGAGAGAGAGAGAGAGAGAGAGAGAGAGAGAGAGAGAGAGAGAGAGAGAGAGAAAAGACAAAGAGACAGAGAAATGAATCAGTCTCTGTGTAAAAAAACATGAAATTTAGAGAAAAACTTTACTAACATGCTTATTCTCATCTTGTGGCATTTGTAACATCTTCTCTGACACTTTGTAATTTTAGTAGATTATCTTGTTCATACACTAACAGAGAGAAGCAGAATTTCAGATTCTAATTTAATTCTTGCATTACTTGAACAATCAAAGGGACTGCTTTATAGCCAAGGCAAAAACTGTTCATTTCCCTTTAATATTTAAATTGAAATTATTTAAGTTCAAACCTTATCATCAAACCCCTAAACCTTTCAGGAACAATGATGAACTCTCTTAAGCCAGGAACAATGTTTAGAAAGTGATGAATTAATAAAAATCATGACAACTGTTTTTTTTGAGAGAGATAAAAAACTTCTTTGAGATATTTTCCTTACCTGGAAAACAGAATTATGCACAAGTTCATTGCTAAATAGCTTGAAGGCAGTGGATCTGCTATATCTTCATTATTTTTAGTGAATATTTAAATCAACTAAAATTTAATATTTTTTTCTAGTTAAATGAAGTGGTGAGGGGGTGAAAATTGTATATAAATAGATTGTCTTGCATTACAGAGTAGTCCCACCTCATTAAGGTGTTTTAAAGTCATCTTCTGAGTGGGACTGTCAAATATTTTGATAGTGGTTTCACCCCTGAGTCATCAGGATGCTGCCCAAATCATCCTTCTTCCGTCTACTCAAAACGATGAGAGGATGAAGGGTTCCATGAAGAAGATCCTGAAGGTTCTAGAACGTCCTACTCTGTTTATGGACCATCAGAGGAACGGGTAGAATCCCGGCTCCCAGGTGTTGAGGTGTACAGCTGAGGGGATGGACTCACTGCCCCTGTGTATGAGGAGTCCTTCATTCTATATATGTCTGACGAAAGAAAAGCTTGGCCAAGTCAAGGGTTCCCATCGTCTTCTGCGTCTGCCCAGAGTCTAGCTCAAGGTTGTCCATGTATACGCTCTGAAACCTACCACTCAGCTTTCCACCACTATGCCGAATACCAGGGATGATCAGCTTACAAGAAGAAAATATGCATTTTGCCTCCCAGATGTGGAGATTTCAGCCCATCAACAGTTCAGTCCTCTTACTTTGGGCTTATGGTGGCACATCACAGCAGGAACATGTGGTGGACTGTGTAGAGAAGAAGAGGAAGGGCCCATGTCCCCCACTAACCCTGGTGAGGGTATGCCCCAATCACTTGGAGACTTCTCACTAGGCCCCATGTCGTACCATTTGCAACATCACCCAAAAGTGTTAACTTGGAGACAAAGCTTTTACACTGGATTTTTGGAGAACATCTCAAACCGTAGCAAACTTCCAGGTCTCTCTTTGAGTCCTTTGGTCTTTGCCCCAAAGCTGTTTTCTTGGGTTCCATTCTGGATGAGCTCCTGGACTGATCACTTCCAATATGGCTTTTTCTTAAAGTACAAAGTATTTGCTAATTTCTTCAGACCATTTTTTTCTTCCCTTCCAGGTTTCTTCCTCAATGGATGAGTGAAACTCCACAGTCCTTGATTCCCCACCCGTGAAGACAATTGTCAGTGAATGGTCTTGCCCTTTCATTATAGATGGTGACAGTGTGGGCCAGTTGTGGCATTTGGGCCACATATCAAACGTGGCCAACTCCTGGAAGTCAGATGCAATATTGTTTTCTTTGCCCTCCTTACAAGCAAGTGCTCAGAGCCGTAATTACTCCTGATGGCAGGTGGCAGGTCTACATCACACCTTGACATTAGCTTTTAGCTATTTTTTTTTTTATATAACTGCCAGTGTGCTCAGTCAAATACCTGTCTGTCATCCCAATCAGACAGGTCTTAATGTCTCTGCATTACAGAGGAGGACCTCGGTTGCCTTCCAGCCCGTTTATTATGGTCCCACTGTAGCATTTTATCACGCATTCCTCACACATAGCCTCCTCTCTACCACCATGGAAATCTTCCAAGTTGGCAGCTTTAGTGTCTACTGCCATTAATCTTCACTAGGCTGGGACCACGGGGAAAGGATGATTTATTGCAATTACCTGTTATAGTGCAGCGCTCAGGTGAGCTGGGCTCACATGCGTTTACTGGGCTCTCTCCCATTCTTCCTCAGCCAAGGAGTAAAAAAAAAAAAAAAAAAAAAAACGTGTCTGCTGTTTCTAGGTAGAGCTGCCTTCATTCAGCCCCTCGGATGTTAGTTAATTAAGGAGGAAGTGGAGAAATAGATGCAGATAGTGCTTGGGTTATGCGTTTACTTGGTGACGGCTGGCTGTTCAAAGCCAGAACTGACACTGACGTGTGACAGTCCATTTAATTTCTTTGTTGTTTTGGCATTTTAAGAAACATCCAGAGGAAATTCGAAACTGCACCCTTACCTGACACTTCCTTGCGCCATCTGTTCCAGGTGATTAAAACCAATCTGCATATAGCCTTGTGTTTCCCTTCCCGTTTCTTGCTCCCTGGGATGGAAGGGGGCGATGCGTGAAACAGGCAGAATGGTTGTTTCAGTTCTGCAAGGAAGGGAGGAGGAAGCCAGGTTTAGGGGGCATCAAGAGGGAGAAGACAGCCCTGAGACAGAAATGGGCTGTTTCTAAGTGGGGGTGATTGTTTTGCCATGGCTCACTTGGGTTGCAAGTTCTTATCTTCTTGGCTTAAAGAGTTTCAATGCTCTCGTACCCTTGGTCTGGTGGAAAAGTGATAATATTCAGGAGAGATGAATGATGACAGCTCACAACTGTGTGAAACTCCAAGATCTGACATCTGCAGACATACATCCAGGCAATATAATAAATTTAAAAAAAAAAGAAATCTTTAAAAATTCTTTTCTCTTTTAATTAATTAATTAATTAATTATTGTGATTGCATCTAGGACCCGATTCACTCTTAAATTTCATACAATCTCTGGGATACACTATTTGGTGTCAATTATGAACAATAAATCATTTGCTTCCTCTTGGTTGGGAGCAAGTTGGGCTCCGTGAATTTTAAAGGTTTCTTTCCGAGTTCTTATGCCTCAAACAAAAAAAGCAATATAGGAATTTGTAGTCTCCTTGGGGGAGAGCAGAGTTAGAGAGAGAGAAAGCTGCTCCACCCCGACTCCCGTAAGTGTTCATAAACATCAGCGCTGATTGGCATCTCTGCTCATGTTGCAGGTTCTCTAATCTTGCAGTGAGTCTGCTCACGGGCTAGAGAGAATGCAGACACAGGCAGGCAGCACAGCCTATGCCCAGTACACCTTTATCTCAGTTGATGGGAAACCATTCCCCTTGCATTCTGTTACCAACGCAGGCTGTCTGAGATAAAGCTGCAAAGAGTCTGAAGTTCGCTGGAAGACCTAGATTTAGCAGACATCCCACTCTCTGGGGTTTTTCCTGCCTCCAAGATCAGCATTTTGACAGTATATCTTTCAGGAAGTATCTGGGAAAGAAAGTGGTTTTGAAAATGTGTGGCTTAGGATGATTGATTGCCTGGCAAAGTTGCATCACTGAGTTTAAAGTTTTATACAAAGACTTTTCTTTCATATATTCTTGGGACATGGTGCGGGGGGTGGGGGGGCGCATTTCCTTGGAGCTTACTAATTGTTAGGGATCACTGAGTTCTGTGGGAAGGAAAAGGCAATTGTGGCAGAGAGAAGTTTCTATATTAAGCTCTGGAGATGGAGGATTTACCAAGTCAAGTGATTTGCCTCAGATTGCTTAGCTAAGTAGGAAGGTTGGCACATGAAATCAATAAATGGTTAGGCTGCATTGAGAAAGAGAAAGCAAAATAGAGAGAGAGAGAGAGAGAGAGAGAGAGAGAGAGAGAGAGAGAGAGAGAGAGAGAGAGAGAGAGATTGTGTGAGAGAGAGACGCACGCGCATGTCTGCATGTCTACATGTCTGTGTGTCTCTGTCTTTCCCAGTTCTGATACTACAAACATGCATACCAGCACTCCAGGCCTTTTAAAGTGTGGGTTCTAGGGGAAGGCCCCTGAGGTCATGCCTATGTAATCATTGCTAGAATTATAAGGTAAACACTTCCTGGCAGAACTATCTCCCCAGCCCTAGGCTGTTTTTAAGAAGAGTCCCCGTGATCCCTTATTCTTTGATGTACTCCTCTTCCAGCTTGCTTAGACCTAGTGTCTAGCTTCCATGAACAGAGCATAAGGCGAGAGATAAGAAGTCCATTCTAAGATTAGAGACTTCTGTTCCCCTCCTCCATCCCTTGCTCTGGCATCCTGAGAGCTCAACTCTGTAGAGGTTCACGAAGGCAAGGAGCCGAGGATGGCCTCTGCCAATGACCCAGAGGAAAGTAAAGCTAGGAATAAAGTGAGTCCTGTCAACAGTGTGAACTTGGAAACGCAACAGCTTCAGCTTATACCTTGTAGCATTCTGAGAGATCCAGAACAAGAACAGCTCATTAAGTCATGCCTAGACAAGAGCTGGGGTCAGATGGCGTGTGTGTGTGTGTGTGTGTGTGTGTGTGTGTGTGTGTGTGTGTGTACATGCACACATGTGTATGGTATGTGTGTGTGCATGCGTGCCGTGTGCCTATGTGTGTGCACACGCATGTGTGCATGTACCTGTGCGTTCGTGAGTGTATGTGTGTACTTGTGTGTGGTGTGTGTGTGTGCGCGCGCGTGAGCTTGCATGTGTGCACGCGTGTATGTGTGTGATGCTTACTTTAAAATAAGCATACAACCATTATATTCTGAGGGTTTTTTTGTTGAAAGACTATAGGAAACTAACTTAACAAAGGAACCTCAACCACACTGTTTCTATAAATCTGTTTTCTATGAAGAAGAATTTTGGGAAAAGTCCATTTATCTTAGCCTCCTTTGAGAAGTACACGGTGAGAGTCAGGAAATGGTGATAATAAGAATATCTCTAACTTTGGGTGGCAAAGATATCAACCTGTCAGAAAGTACCTGCTATACCTCTTCTCTGGGTACTGGCCCTCAATTTACTGACCTGTGGAAGCTTCTAGGTGCTTCTGAGAAAGAGGGTAAAGCAACATGAAGACTGGGAGACGCCTAGGGGGAATAAGTTAGCTTCTTCCCTGATAAATATGTCCACATTGTAATCACCAGTAAGGCCGCACAGCCAAACCCCTAATATTAGGCCTAAGCCAGTCCAAAGGAGGCATCTGAGTCAGAAGACAGATTCCGTATTTTTTTTTTTTTTTTAGGTTACAGTGTTGGGTTCTCAGGATCCTCAGGATGTACACAGCCGAGTTTTTATTTGTTAGGCATTAGTCTACTGCAAGATTTAAGGTTTTGGAGAACAGCCTCTCCCACAGCCAAAACCCAGGTTTTGCGTCCATTCCCTTCTTCAGTTCTCATGCATTGGTGAGTACAATCCTCCACTTGGCTGGGGTCTGGGTGAGGCTAGGCCTTTTAAACATTCTGCCGCATGCTGGAACCAGGGGGACCACAGCTGCTCCTTGCGTTTAATAATGCCATGGAAACCAGTAAGCAAGTAAACAGTTAGAAGCCAGGGTTCATTTACTGAATATCCTAATATGCACACACAGCCATGCCAGTGCATCAGAGGAAAATAAAAGCACAGTTTAGTAATAGCGCTTCCAGCTTCCTGCTTAACTTAAGCAAGTATTCAGGTTTTTGTTGTTCTTTTGTTTTTTGTTTGTTGAGACAAGATCTCTCTGTGTTAGCCTTGGCTGTCCTGGACTGGCTTTGTAGACCAGGCTGGCCTCAAACTCACAGTGATCCGCCTGCCTCTGCCTCCTGAGTGTGTGCTCGGATTAAAGGCGTACGCCACCATGCCCGGTAGCAAGCATTCAGTTAAATGAGGCAAATCAAGGAGTTTGAAACAACTTTCTACTTGGTTTTCTTTCTTTTTCTCTTTTGAACAAACAGAGCACAAAACCCAAACAGAACAGAATCCGGGCCTGCTTTGGAGGTTAGAAAGACTTGGCGTTGTTTCCTGTGACAAGGGGAACTTAAGTTTTAAAGTTTAATGGTCATTCTTTTACCCTTCAACTAAAGGATTTACTGTGTGTCAGAAGTGTGTTGTACGGGCTGGAGAGATGGCTCAGAGGTTTAAGAGCACCATCTGCTCTTCTGAAGGTCCCGAGTTCAATTCCCAGCAACCACATGATGGCTCACAACCACCTATAATGGGATCTGGTGCCTTCTTGTGGTGAGCAGGCACAGGTGTGGGCAGAATACTGTATAAATAATAAATAAATCTATGGGAAAAAAAAAGAAGTGTGTTGTGCTTAAGGTGTTTGTCACTATTTGAAAAGCATATGGGGGTGGCCTCTGTCCACGGCCGGCTTTCAGCTTTGGTGATGGAGAAACAGCAGAGCCCTATGATGAATCCCTGTGTAGAGACGTGAAATCTGTCTCAGGTGATCCTGCTGCCATCTCTGTGTGGATGCACCTCATCATCAAACGGCCACAGGGCTGAGCATACTTGGGAATAGAAAACCTGGGAAGTTTCCCCATGCTCTTTTTTTCTCTTGTGACTCAGTTTCCTTATTTAGGGGCTAAGAGTGCAAGTCTGCTAGAGGGGTCCACACTCTTCACCAGAGCCTTCACTTCAGCCCTGCAAGTCCTCAACATATCAAGACTCACTGGTGATGGGAAGAAGAGCTGCAGTGTCCTTAATACAATATACAAACACTACAAACACACATACATTTGTAGTGTGAATCCTGTATTGGTTTGAGTGGAAACTTTAAACATTTCAACCATTTGAAGAAACCACACTATAGCTTTAGCATCGATAGGTGGCTCAAAACCCTTCCCTCCATTCGTACTTTGCTTTTTCACACTCACGACAGAAATGATGTGGGAGACAGGACTCCCCATGTGTCCCGTGTCTTCTAAGTCACTTTTCAGTAACTTGAAGGAAAGAAAGGAACTCATTGTCATTTTGTTTAATCTGAAGTTATTACTCATGGGAAACAGTGTCCTTGGCTTTTCCATTAGCCTAGTGTAGTCCACTGGGCATTGGTGATTCCTTTGAGCAGTGTAATTTTGACCTCAATTTCACTACAGGAAAAAAAAAAACCGAAGAATTCAAACAAATCAAGGCCCTTTGCTTTATAGATAGTGATGCCACAGGAAAAGATAAGGCACAAAGCAGGGAAACCAAGGAACACTAGAAGTAAAGAGAAGCCAGAGCAGGGGCTTCCTGAGTAATGAATGAGGTCAACACTCGGAGTTGTTACTTGCTCAGAAGCAGCCTGGGTCAAATGTGAGCCTGGCACGCCAGCTCCC
Source organism: Acomys minous (assembly GCF_964271855.1). Taxonomy (NCBI): domain Eukaryota; kingdom Metazoa; phylum Chordata; class Mammalia; order Rodentia; family Muridae; genus Acomys; species Acomys minous. The sequence goes on from NC_140483.1 coordinate 121,971,963, forward strand.
ACGCACGCCACTCAGGCTTTGCTCTGCTTGCCCAAGTTCACACGTCTCTGGGAGGTTTGAATCTAGACTTTTCTCCTGGGGTGTCATGATGGCTAGCGGTTCAGAGAGCTTCAAATGTTCCTTTGGATTTCATAGCTGATATTCACTAGTTGCGATATTTCGTGTAAAGCTTATACTTTTGCTTTTGCTTAAAACTCGGAGTTTCAGACAGCTACAGACCTGCATTTCTGCCAGTAACAGACATGGCTGGGTAAAAGGTCAGCCACTAGTCAGAGGCAGACCCTCTGATTGCATCCAGTTCTCAGCAGGGCATTTCCGACATTTCCTGGCTCTCAGCATGTGTCATTTTCCATTCATCTTGGTACTTAATTTTTAAAAATTGATTTTCTATTATCTTGTTTTCTCTTATATCACTTTCTTATCCATTACTCATGAATATTACTGGCGGCTTATTAATTTGCAAATATGGAATACGTATCCTACTGAAGTTTAGAGATGATGTGTCCAGCAGAGAAGAAAAGCCATTCTATAAAGTGTATGTTTTCTGAGTAGCAGGAAAATAGCCATAAATGACATTTAGTTGTGTCCCATGCAGTTGCATCTTCCAAACACTTAAGGGACTCAAAAACATATAGGGACAACCATGTATGACTGACGAATCCTAAGCATGGCAGATACAATGGAATGGGTAGGTAGTTTACTTGAGTATTGGCCTAAATACACATCTTGATTTCAGGCACAAAACTGAAAACGTTTGTGTCTTAGAATCATGGCAATATAGCTTATCAAGTCTGAGACATTCTTCATCAAAAAGGCACTGCTGTGTTCTTTCAAGCTTTTATATCCAAACAAGGGAGCTTCTCTGTAGACTTTACCCTTGGCTTTTCTCTTAAAAGTGCTTGATGTTCACTTTTCCATTAGGACTCCGACCCTGGGGTTGGGTGGAAGATCTTCCTGGTTGGGGGCACTTGGGCAAGTCACTTTCCCCTCCCTGCCCCTCCCTTCCCCACCTCCTAGCATCGCTGAGAGAACTGAAGGACACAGCATAAACAAGCCATCCAACCTTATGCCTTACACTGAAGGAAACCCAATGTATTCTCGTCTGCTTCCTCTTGCTTTCACACAACAGACTGTGTGCTACATGAATGAGAGCTAAGTGACTTGTACGTGCAGGAAGTGGCATGGCATGACATGGAACGCTCTGAGCAAAGGAAAAACGAAAGCGCCGAGCGTTCTCAGTCTGTGTGTTTAGTCAGCACTCACTGTGGAGTGAACAACAACGTGACAAGCTTGCTGCAAAACCCCAAATTAATTATGCTACACAGTGGAGGGTAGCCCGGGAATGTATTTCTGGAGGTGTGTGCCTGGGGTCAGAAGAGAGGCTCCATTGAGAAACGGGACACTATAACGAGATGCCAAAACAAGGCCAAAACATGCTTGAGAAATGGCTCATTTACCTTATCCCAACGTCTTATTAGACTTTTAAAAAATTATCTTATTTTTGTACATACACATTTATATTAGTACACATATATACAATAGATTACTTATGGCAAGAAGAACCATGACATAATCAGGAATTATATAAATGTTGCATTCTTAGTGTTTTGGTTATTTGTATTTGACAGCCTTAAAGAAAACATCTTTCCTATCTTCGTGCATCTAAATTTCTGAATGTAAATCAATCTCCATCACATCTTGCCATTATCAACTTAGAACATCTATCTAGACCTAAAAACATCTTATCCCTTAAACAAATAAGCTTCATTGTAAAACTAAGCTACCTGGTCTTCAACTCCCTCAGAGACTTGAGGAGGAATAAATTTGATTATCTGAGTATGCCGGAGTGCAGGTTAGTAGCTTTCCAAATGAAAAGATGACAAAGACAGTTTCCTACCTCAATACTCACCCAAAACCCTCTATAACATTGGAGCATCTTCTTCAGCCTTCTGGCCCAATATATCTGAGGCAAACCCATCAGAATTACATCTGACTTCTTATTAGACTTTTTAAGTTTATTTGTTCAACCTTTTATTTTCTAAAGTACCTTCTTCAGTTATGACTCAGTTCCCTTGCTAAATTCCTGAAGACACTCAATTGCCAAAGTGTCAGCATTAGCAAATGGGAGGCCAGTAGTGTTGGCCGAGCCCACAGGAGTGAGGTTATTGCCTTTCAGGAAGAGGTGCAAGGGGCTGCTTCATGCCTCCCATGGCAAGAACACCAGGAAGACCACTTGGAGAGCAGAGCTCACCCTCCCAGATGCTAAACTTGCTGGCACCTTGATTTTGGATCTTCAAGTTTTTATAAATATAAATGCATTTAAGTTGCTTAGAAAGTGCTGAGTGTGAGGTATGTTGGTATAGGATCCCAAATGAAGTAAGGAAAACTTTTCTGGTGACAAGTTTTGTGCTAGGATGAATATTTCCTGGTGCATAAGACAGCTAAGCAGAGCTTAGGGTATTAAAGGGAGAGACAGTAAATAAGAAGCTTTAGAGCGAGTGCGCAGCGCGTGCGCGCACATGCACGCACATACACACACACACACACGCACACTCACATGCACACATACTTAGAGCATCTTTTTAAAAAAAGAAGTGAACTATGTAAGCCATGGTCGGCAGGATCCATCCTAGTGAGCATGTCTTGGCAAAGAGGCTCTCCTGTATCCAGGAGCAAGAAAACATTTGTTGGAACTGGTATTTCACTGGGGGGAGGGGGGCGCTGTGCAGTAGACACCCTCTGTGCAAATGAAGCATGGTGGGCAGGGAGGAAGACGGACTTCCGAGCAGAGAGGGTGGAACTGAGCCTAGCCATATGGTCAGTGCCACAGCCGGCGAGCCTGTCAGAGGCAGGCACTTTGGGAATGCAGGCGAAAGGGAATTGTCCTGAAAGAACCACATGCATTCCGCCATGAGGAAATGAGGGCAGAGGGCTGTGGGCAAGACTCTGCTCGGTGACTGACACTTGTGCTGATTGGAGCCAACACTGGATGCTGAATCCTGACTACACAAAGTTGATTAGGATGGATAGGAGCCTTCCAATGCCCCCAAAACATCCCATTCAGGGCGATCCTTATTTATCCAAAGTGCCACGTACAAGATTGGCTTCTGTTTAGCAAGGAATGCCACTAAATGTATGTAACTGATTAGGTGCATATAAATAGATCTTGTAGGAGAGTCTTCTTTCTCTAACCAAACATCTCTGTATCTCTTAAAGATACACTGGCTGCATAAAAATTTCAAGCTGGCTAGAATTCATGGGGGAAAAAAAAACATACTAGAGCTTTGCCTCTGCCTATGCATTCTGTACATCCCGTTGCTATGAGGGTGTGGGAGCTGCCAAGAAGCACCGTGAAAGAGGTTGGTGTCATCTTCCCATTCTCTCAGCAAGCTATGAGCGTGGCATTATGACAGGTGACCTGGTCACTGATTGTCTCCCAAGCGTCTGTCATGCCGTCTGTGCGCAGTGCTGGAGATGTAGCCAGTTAACTGAAGAACTATAACTATATTGTATTAGGTTCTCCAAACTGTGTCACTGACTTGTAGTCAAAAGAAACGCACTGGGTATAAAGCAGTCCGTTCTGATTTTTACACATGAAAAGCATGAAAATGGATGTAGGTCATTGAGGGTTTGCTGCCACCCCTTTCCCCCATCCTACTGTGCCAGACAACAGCCTTTTCAAGACAAATCACTGGCCTCTGAGATTCTACAGCTACCCCAAAAGGCCTAGCATGGTTAGTGAATTAGTCTCTCACACTCACACATAATTATGTACGTACACTATAATCTTTTAATGTTCTAATGCAAGGATTACCTAATTTTTTTTTGTACAGAAGAGTAATTATCACAGTTATGGTTATATTATAACATACAAATGACCATAATGTCATGTAAAAAAATAAGTATTCCAAGAAACTCTTGTCTCAAACCCTAGCAGTGAAATTAATATTACGAAACAAGGTATTTTATGACATAGTCGTGAATTAATTGTCTCTCAACATCTTATGAACACTTGCTAAAATTAAGTCATTCCTTTGCTAGTGATACTGGTTTAAAATAACTTGGCTAAATATATTTTGTTATTAAAATATGTAATCTCTGGTATAGCTTCCTAGAGACCTAGTTTATCTCACACATAGATAGCAATGAAAAAATTTAAATAAAATCTAGGTCCTCTCGCTGTACTTAGAAGTTTACCATATGTGGTCTTTGATGGTGGAACATCTATTGCACTGTGGTTTTCTCCTGTCTTGTGTCAGATGTCTCTCAGGAGTGCACTCAAGAAGGATGAATTTCATGTGAGGTAAATATTCGGAGTGGCCATGGCTGAGATTCTGGGCTTTTTGGCCTCAGGATGCCTTTTGGTAGCATGAGTCATGTCCCTGTTCTGAGTCTGGGGTGTGGGTTGATACCTTGGTATTCTTGGATGGTAAGCATTTGTTGACTCTCACTTATTTTTATGCACATTTCCATTTTGGTAGAGAAAATATCTCTCATAATTGTTTTTTATATTTATACTTTTATAGAGCTGGGGTCAAATCCAAGGCCATACACAAGCTATAGAAGTATCTTGTCATAAGATTCACTTTTCTTGTCATGTGTCTCTGTGTGTGGTATCAATGTGTGTGCACGCATGTGTGTGCACATGCATGCACATTTGTGTGTGTGTGTATGTGTGTGTGTGTGTGTGTGTGTGTGTATACACATGCCTATGAGTGTAGAGCTCCCAAGCTGATATCAGGAGTCTTCTTCCATTGTTCTCCTTCTTACTCAGTTAGTCGATGTTGACTAAACACACATACCTTTCCAAATTGTCTAATCTAGCTGTCCAATTTGTTCTGCCATCCCCCCTGTCTCCTCTATCCAAGCACTGGGATTGTGGGTAGGCTGTCACACCCACCCAGCATCCACATGTGTGCTTTGGTCTTCACACTTGTAAGACATACTTTATTCACCAAGCCATCTACAAAGCTCTTGAGTTCTCTTGCTTTAGTTAGCTTATTTTGAGGCAGAGTCTTGTTTCCTAGGATGTCTTGGTACTAGCTGTGTAGTTCAGGCTGGCCTCAGACTCCAGGAGCCGCCACCTCTTCCTTGAAGGTTCTGGAATTACAAGAAAGAATATAACTTCCTGCTTACAGCATCCTTCTGAATCTTTAATTGTTTTGCTTTTTTTTTTAAATCAAGTATTAATAGGTCATCTAACACTAATGCTGTTATTCAATCATAAATGCTATTTCTACTTAAAACTGTTACAAACTTGATAGTCTAAGTCAACCTCAGTGCATTATTTTGTAAGTATATAGTCACACATGAGAGTCTTTTCTTTTCTTTTTTGAGACAGGGTTTCTCTGTGTAGCCTTGCTGTTCTGGACTCCCTTGTAGACTAGGCTGGCCTCCAATTCAGAGAGATCTGCCTGCCTCTGCCTCCCAGAATGTTGTGGTCACAGGTGTGCATCACCATGCCTGGCTACACATGAGTCTTATGTCCCCAGTCTATAAAAGTTCATAGCTTGAAGACAAAAACCACTAAATTTGTTATTTAAAGTATGCTTCTCTTCTTTTTATAAAAATTTAATTTATTTTTTAAAATTTATTCACTTTACATCCCAATTGTAGCCTCCTTCCTTGCCTCCTCCTGGTCCCACCCTTCCTCCCTCTTAACCTCCTGTAGTCTTCAAAGTGGGGGAACCCTTCTCCCCTACCCACTTACCCCAGCCCATCAAGTCTCATCAGGACTGCCTGCATCCTCTTCCTCTGTGGTTTGATAAAAGGCACCTGGCCAGGGGGAAACAATTAAGGTGTAGACAGCAGATTCCATGGCAGCGACAGCCCCTGCTTCTCTTAATAGGGGATGCAAATGGAGACTGAGTTGCCTATTGGCTACATCTGAGTTGGGGGCCTAGGTCCTCTCCGTACATCGTCCTCTTTTGGTGCCCAGATTTGTTGGCTCTGTTGGTCTTCTTGTCCCCTCTTGTCCCCTTCAAGTCCATCTATGCCCCCACCTTTCTATAGGACTCCCTGTGCTTTGCTCAAAGTTTGGCTGAGAGTGTCAGCATCCCCCACTGGGTGGAGTCTTTCAGAGGACCTCTACGGTAGGCTCCTTCCCTGTTTCTTCTCTTCAACAGCTTCCAGTGTCTCTTCTGTTTGTCCTTCTGAAGAGAATTAGATATCTTCCCTTTGGTCCTCCTTGTTACATATTTTCTTTAGGTCTGTGGATTGTAGCATGGTTATCTTGTATTATATGGCTAATCTCCACTTATAAGTGAGTCTATACCATGCGTTTCCTTCTGGATCTGAGTTACTTCACTTATGATGATCTTTTCTAGCTCTATCCATTTGCCTGCAAACTTCATGATTGCCTTCTTTTTGACAGCTAAATAGTAAATATTCCATTGTGTAGATGTACTATAGTTTCTTTATCCATTCTTTGGTTGAGGAACATGTAGGTTGTTTCCAGTTTCTGACTACTATGAATAAAGATACTATGAACATAACTGAGCAAGTGTCCTTGTTGTATGGTGGAGCATCTTTTGGGTATATGCCAAGGAGTGGTATAGCTGGGGGGTCTTGAGGTAGAGCTGTTGCCAATTTTATGAGAAGGTGCCGGATTGCTTTCCAAAGTGGTTATACAAGTTTGCATTCTCACCAGCAATGGAGGACTGTTCGCCTTTCTCCACATCCTCACCAACAGGTGCTATCACTTGAGTTTTTCATCTTAGCCAATCTGATAGGTATAAGATGGACTCTCAGAGTGGTTTTGATTCACATTTCCCTGATGGCTAAGGATGTTGAACATTTCTTTAAGTACTTCTTGGCCACTTGATATTCTTCTGTTGATAATCCTCTCTTTAGCCATGTACTCCATTTTTAAAAATTGGGTTATCTGATTTGTTGACATTTAATTAATTGAATTCTTTATATATTTTGAATATTAGACTTTGTGTTGAATGTATGGTTGGTGAAGATATTTTCCCAGTCTGTAGGCTGTCATTTTATTGACAGTGTCCTTTGCTTTACAGTATCTTTTCAGTTTCATGAGGTCCCATTTATTAGTTGTTAATTGTAGAAGCCTGAAATGTTGGTGTTCTATTCAGGAAGTTGTCTCCTATGTCAATGAGCTTTCTCTTCTAATAGATTTAGTGTTTTTGATTTGTTTGTTTGTTTGTTTGTTGTTGTTGTTGTTTTGATGAGGTCCTTAATCCATTAAGACTTTAGTTTGGTGTAGGATGATAAATATAGATATATGTGCATTTTCTACATGTAGACATTCAGTTAGACCAGGCTGTCTCTTTTTTCAAAAAATGTATTTTTATTTTATTTTATGTATATGAGTGTTTTGCCTTCAAGAATGTAAGTGCATTGAATGAACATCTTTGCCCAAGAGTCAAAAAGATGGTTCTGGATCTCCTGGAACTGGAATTAGTGTTGAGAGCTCAGTAAGCTATTCTGTAGAAGCCTGGAGGATGTGTTGGAAGCAACGCAGATCCTGGAGGCCTTGTTTGTGATGTTTCAGAAAGAACTTTGAGAGTCTCTTAATGACTCTATCGGGGCTGTTTGCTATTCTGTGCTAAGACTATGTGGTTCTGGTTATCTGAGGAAGAAGAACCAGCTGTGGTTAACATGACACCAGAACCACTGAAGTAAAACCTTTGCCTTCCTGGGACAATTGATGCTGGTTAGCTGGAGCTGAGAAAATGGTGGTGATTAAGAAGAACCCGCATCCCTGAGGTGAAATCTTCTGGGAAGTGTTCCCTGAGAGTTGACACACAGAAACTGTATCCCTGGGGTGGCCATGGTTGCACCTTGTGCTGTCAGCTTAACTCAGTAGTGTAAGGGTCACCCAGGGTGGCACTGGTTTTGAAGTTGTGAAGGGATCATAGAGAACAGCTGAGTCTTGCCACTGTGGGAGGCCAGGAAGGGCCATGTGCAGGCTCAGCCTCAGCTGCAGTTGAAGGTCCAGGATCAAAGGCTTGGCATTATGAAGAGAGGTCAGCCAAAGTGCAACCCCATTGCAAGAGAGAACCCAGCATTTTGGAGGTGCTAGTACCATGGGACAAACACCAGGAAGAGCAGCAGTGTGGAGTGTAGCCTTGCTAAGCTTAGAAGACAGGCTGTGTGGGCTGCAGTTGGTGGAGCCAGAGAAGTGACCCAAGCCCCTTTGAGAAGCCCAGAAGATCATGCGACTGGACATTGAATTATTTTACAGTGCTGAGTTTGGCTTTGCTTTGATCTGATTGTGACTGTGTTCTGGCTCTTCCCTGTCGATATAAGAAAGATATTACCTTTTTAAAAAATTGTTTAAAGAGCCCGTAGTCAAAAGACTTTTGATTTTAAAAGAGACTTTGCACTTCTTTGAAAGAGGCTGAACTTTTAAAGTGTTTGTATTTGTAAGACTCTGGAACCTTTTAAGTTTGCAAAAATGTTTCATAATGTGATGTTTATATTACTGTAAGATACTGGGGATGAACAAGAGAGGAAAGGTTGTGGCGTTATGGTGATGTGTTTCTGTGTCTAGTTGACAAGGGTCAGGTGGGGCTCTCCATTTATTCTTCATTCCTAGCCTGAAATCCAGAAATTCATTTCTTTTTTTACTTGATTTTATGAACTTTATACTTACAGACTATATACAGCTATGTGTTTAGTCCAGGGTGCAGACTGGAGCTCCCAAAGGCATTCAGTTCTTGCTGTGTGCTTGGAATTTCACAGACGGTTGAGGGGCAGGACTGTAAATAGGAAAGCCACCATTGTGCTAAGTGTAACTTGATCTGGGAACAGCAGCAGAGTCACCTGGGAGTTTGCTAGAAACATAATCTGTTTGTTCACAAGCTCTGCTTATTAAACTTTAAGAAGCACTCAGATCAACAGTGAGTGTTGGGGAAATCTCTCTCTGGTGAGGTAAGGTTAGACCGGAACTGAGGAGGGAAAGTCTGTATGCTGAACACGTGTGTGTGTGTGTGTGTGTGTGTGTGTGTGTGTGTGTGTGTGTGTGTGGTGTTGTGTTGTATTGTATTGTACTGTATTAGAAAAGGGAGGGAGCCAGGCACACCGTCACCTTCCCTACTGCTGTTTAGAAGGTCATTGCTGCTCTTTTCTCTATACCCATTTTCTGAATCTAGGGGTGAGGAGGCTATGAACATGTGTGGATCTGAGAGTCACAGATGCCGCTAGAAGAGCCCTCAGGCTGAGCCTTGGAAAGCACACCTGCTGAGGCCATGCTGAGCTATTTCTCTGCTTCCTCCCTAGTTTTCTTGCTCTGGTCTTTCCTCAGAAGTCTTCATTTAGAATTTTCCTCCTCAGTATTGCTGCATGAAACTCAATTAAAGAGAAACAAATCTAAACACGTCTGCACAATTAGGAAACTCTTCGGTAGCCTAAAGCCAGACGTCCCAGTGTCATAGAGTGTCCTCGGAATGGCCGTGCCTGTCCTGTCTTTCAACAGTCAGCACTTTAATCCTCTGACTACCCAGGCCCAAGTGAAAGACAGTTTCTACTTCTTGAAACAGCCGAGAGTTTTCCACCACTAGAATGCATTTAGTTGGAATTTTATTTCTTTGCACTGCGAGTTCCCTTCAGTCCCCATGCTTAGCAGAACTTTAGGCATGGGTCTTTTGATAGGGGTTAGGATAAGCTGGTTTCCTTTTCCTACTAATTTGTTATGCCCATATCTTCTGCCATTTGGGCAGCTCACTCTTAAGCGTCTGGTGCTTCTGCCAAGACAGGATGTTTCCAAGCACATTTATTTGGAAATTTTGGAGAAACAAATTGTCTGAGTGGATTTTGACCTGGTTTTGAATTTCCCTGGATTGTTTGCTGTGATTTGGTGTTTCCAGCAGCAAGTTACCTTGGGAAGAACTATATCTGTGATTAGACACTTAAAAACAATTACATATTCACTTCATTTCTTTCAAACCACAATATCCACAACATGTTGGAATTTGAATTATTTTTCTTGGGGAGAAAAAAAAATGAGCACAATGGACATGAGTGATTCTGTTTTATCTCCGTCACCTTCTCAAGAGTTTAACATTGTACCACTCACTGTAAGCAATGAATCTTCCCATTCCTTCATGTTTCTCGCTGTCTGTCCTCTTGCCTGAAATGCATCAAACTTTTGTTGTCCTTGGCACACTCCTTGAGATTCAGCTGTCTGGACTCAGCCAAGCAGACACGGATCCTTCTGGTACATGCGCCTCCTTCATATGTGGTGACTGACACATTTGGATCAAGATCTTTGAGAGTATTACTTCAGCAGAGAAGTCTCTTTATAGTCACATCTGCTTCCCTGCCACCCCTCCTCCAGTCTTCCCTCCAATGGCCACGTTTAACTCTCCTCTTCGTAAATTTGATGAAAGCTTCCAACCCATGGGATCTGATGCTGGTGGTAATGCACCCATCCCCCATACAGCCAGGCATTTTGAATTCTGTACATCAAAAGTCAAGGATACACTTATTGACTGTTGCCCTAATCTTTTCTTTTCATTGAGATTTAAACTTATTGTCCACACAGTTTCCATATTGTCTACCTATTTTCCAGGGATGGGGCCTACCTCAGGAGAGAGGCAGAATGGTAAGTGGAAATGGAATAGTACTTCTGCTGGGTGGCCTTCAGCAAGATGGTGACACTAGTTAAGCCAGCAACTCGCTGCTAAAGTGTAGAGAAGGCCCTTTGGGTGACTCTCTCCTTCGATGCGGGACTTTCACAGGATTCTTCTATAACTCAAGACCAAAACCTTTCATCAGAGAAACCAAGAATCTACCAGTGGAAAGAGAAACAATTTCTACCATCTGATGATGAGGAACATGACTGGAACAATGAATGGTGGATCCATCTCTCCATGCATCATCTATGTAGTGTCTGTCTGTCTGTCTGTTTGTCTGTCTGTCTGTCTGTCTGTTTATCATCATTTACCTATGTATCATCTATTATTATCTGTCATCTACACATGTTTCACTATCTCTAATAGCAGTTTTACAAAATGAGTTAGCATTATTTTCATTTTAATATTGCCGAAAATAAACGGCAAAGAAATAGTTAAATAACACACTTGTAGCCTAGCCCTGTTTTAAGCTAATATGTACATAACATTGAAGTTTCTTCTTCGGATGTGTGACGACACCATCCCTTAGCAATGCCTACCTAGTCATAGACCTTGGCACACTAGTCTCCAGGGTGCCGGAAGTTCTGTGTTCTACTGAACAATGACAACAAAGCCATGCTTCCTCTGCTAGTCCAATCAAATTTCGCTATGATGTTGATGTCTTCATTCTTGGCTTTTTGTACATGTAAACAAAGTGCACAGATGTTCCTGAAGTCTCAAAACATGACATCTCCCTATGATTTTGCTTTTCCTAATGTGACTACCACTCCTCTGTGTCTCCTTTTCTACTCTTTATTTGTCTCGTTGACATTTTTGTCCATGCCACAAGTTTCCTGTCCCCTTCAGGGATTAACACAGTTTTATTTTAGTAATTAAAATTGTCATGCTGATTTCCGAACTCCAGTCTTTGATTTGATTAAAAAAGCTCTCTTCTCTTAGGGCACAGAAGTGTTCCCAGCAGGAGTCTAGAGCACAGTGAAGGGCTGTCATTTTCTGGGTCTCCTTTCCCTCACATGAATCCTTTAGGGTGAGACAGGAAGAAAGGAGAAGAATGAAGAATGTTGTCTGTCTCTTTGTCTGTCTGTGGGGATATTCCTGTTCCAATAGAAAAGCACGTGCAACATGATGGTTTGTTTTTGTCTCAATTATATTAGACCATACAAACTAGTTGTAAATTAAAGTTAGGGTTAAAGTATTCTATCAGTTGGCTTCAAATAAGCAAACTACCCTCCACAATGTGGGTTGAAGCTTTAAAGGCAATTAAGGAGGTTTCCCAAAGGAGGAATTTTGCCTGCAGATTGTGACACAGAAATTCTGCTTGGGTTTCAAGGCTTCAGGGTCAAGACAGAAACATTGACTCTTACTTGACCCCAGCCTGCTGGCTTGCCCTACAGGTCTAGATGTTCAGGTCTCAACCCGATGACCTAGTTCCTTATAACCGTTCTCTCTCTTTTCTTGTGTAGTCGTATGTGGCTTAGTGACAGATGCAGTAGGCTATTGTGTTGTGGCATGAACATCATGATATGTATTTGAACAAATTGAGATGGCCACGAATTCACTAAACAATATAATTTTATTGGGGGGGGTGTCACCATGTTACAGGTAAGGTGCATATCCTATCAGTTAATATCTTATTTATTCTGTTTCTCTGCAGAACATTGACTAATGCATTCCTTGATTATATGTACACACACACTCACACACACATATATATGTATATAATTTGTAGATGATTTGTAGATGACTCTGATTTGGGGATAAGGTAGGGATGAGCTCTAAGAAAAAACCGAGTACCCTACTGCATCTGTTGCATGCCATGACAGTAAATATTAACATATGTGAAAGACTCGAAAACATGGATTTGTAATCTTAGATTTTTATAAACTGAGACACTTTGTCATAGAATGCAGAAGGGATTTATATGCTGCACTCAAAATGCAGGTATTAATCACAGAATGCACTTATAAATAATAATACAGTGTAAAGGGGATGTGTTGATTCCAAAGGGGTGGTGATGAAAAATGTGCAACATGCTCTTTTAATCAAACATTTTGCAAATATAGCTACACTTAGAAATTCCGTTGTTGCTTGTTCATAAATTTTAAAAACCTGATTTCTGTTTCTGAACAATTTTTCACTAATGGGACTCAAACTTTGGAGATCCTAAAATGGTAATGCCACTGTCAGGTCTTCTCAGAGAGACACCAAGTCTTGGGCATTCCTTTATCCTACAAACTTTGAGCCTATTATGAAGCAGCACTTTGCACCTGAAATCAAGACCCTCTTCTATTTTTCCCTTCATATACCCGTGCTCCCTGCGAAGACCTCTAACCGTATACCCCCTGTATACACTGAGTACTCTAAGATTGAATGACAAGAGGGGTATAGTCAGTCTGAGGTGGGGAGCATGAATCCATGGTTGCTAATCAGCCTGAGTTCATTGTTTATTAGTCTAGTTCTGGTGAGAAAGAGAGAGAGAGAGAGAGAGAGAGAGAGAGAGAGAGAGAGAGAGAGAGAGAGAGAGAGAGATCCAAATCACAGAGTACTATGAGGCAAAATATCTGATTGCAGAGTCCAAAACTGCTTTGTGTATGTAATTTCTGAAGAGAGAGAGAAAAAAATCACAAGCCAGCAGCGATGAAGTGCTTAGTGGGAGATTTCAGCTTCGCCCTTGCAGCTATTACATTTCAATCTGAACAGCAGGGAGATTCTGCTGATCCTAAACTAAGGAATGTCAAGAAGGAAATGGCTTGCCTTCTTCCAGTGGGTGGTTGTAGTTTAAAAAAAAAAAAAAACGAAGAGCCTTAAATTTGGCTGAAATCCAAGGCATGTCACCTAATCCTGATCTAGAGATATGCAGTGAGAATTCCCAGCCCCCAAATATTTGATTAGAGCATATATAAATGGTCCTATGATCTTGGCATGGGATGAATCAGGAATGGCAATGTAGATTCTGATGTTCTCTTACAATCAAAGGTTACTATTACTATTTTACTCAAAGGAAGTAAAACTTATTTAGCCAAGACATCGGATACTTCTTGGTACATCAGATAATTTCTACTTATGTTCAGTAAGGAGATAATGAACAATGAATAGAAGAGTTCATGTCATTCTATAACTATCACTTAGATATTTTTGAGACATTAATAATATAGCTAACATTGACGTGTATATTTGCTGAAAAACTATGAACAATTCCCTTTTCTTGGCTTCAACTTCTGAAGACTATAATGAGTGACCCTGAGTCCCAAATCAGAAAATCACTTTTCAGAGGTGAAAATGCACAAGAAACTCCTTGAGGAATATACTAGCTAATCCATAAAAGAGACAGATGGGTTTGCTATTTAGCTGACCAGGAATTTCAATATTTTAGTTAGTATATAATCAGCTCCAAAGAAGTAGAAGTTACAGCCCTCCTAGCCCAAATGAAAGGCTTTGCAGAAAATGCCTTCACACTCCTGTGAGTGGCACTTGCCTGATCTGATCCAGTACCATTCCAAATGCCGGTAAGAGGATGATGGGAAAATCTTCTTTTACAGCATCAAAGAGACACAGGAGACATGTGTCTACCAAGCAAGTGGCATGGCTGTGAGTTAGTGGCATTGCAGATTTGCCGTAGCTTCTCATCTACAAAAATCTTACTGTGCATTTAGAGAGCAAATCTGGGAGGTACGGGCATCTCGTATATGTCTGTCTCAAAACTGTTAGTTTTGAAAATAAGAATGTCAGTGAAATATTTTCTACTTGGCTCCAGAGGCAGTTACATTATTAAGCTAAAAGCACTGCCGCTTATCTGTATGCGCGAAGAGGGGGGAAGGGCCGGAAACCGAGCGCAGACAAGAGCCAGCCTTGCCTGAAGAGGGAGATGCTCAGCCTGCCTCTGAGCAGACAATAGAAAACTAATGAGGTAAAAAGTCTGGCAGGATTGTGATCTGATTGTCACAGATTAGACTAATGTCAATGAGGAGCGAAGAGCAGGGAATGAGTCTGAATGGCTTTGTGACACCTGCGAATAATTGTCCTTCTAGGGATTGATTAGTTGGGCATTGTTTTATGCAGCGTTTTACAACAGAGGGGGTGAAATGGGGCTTGGGGAAAGGTGGCATTTTGCCCCCCCCCCAAGCCCCTCCTTACTGCAGGATGTCCTCTCACTCTTGAGCTCCTGTCTTGTGGGATGGCTGGCGTAGGAAGCAGCTGTCCACGGAGCCCTCTTTAAATCTTACAATTCTATTAGTAAGGATATAAAATCGCCCAGGCTGAAGCCTGATCTTTAGGGGAAAAAAAAAAAGACTTTGGCACCGGCATTTTACAGCACGTTATCAGTGCAGTGTATGGGCTACAGTTCTTGGCAGGATTCTAGGAGCTATTTTTGATTCATTCATTTTATTTTCTCTTCTTTGGGAACCTTGATCAGATATTTCTGGGCATGTGTTTTACTCAGAGCTCTAGTGAGGTCCTTTTGTATCCAAATGGGGATTTTAACTGGCCCTAGATGAGGAGGCATGTCCCCATCCCTATGAGCAACATCTATAAAACAAAGTGATAAATAACCCACTCGGGGTTAAGGGAGGTGGAGAGGAGGCACGATCTGTGGAACTATGCTAAGACCTCACATTGTTTTGTTACCATTTGGGATACAATAAAAATAAAATGCTATTATTGTTATAAGATGAATACACTTTTTGTACCTTCTGGAAATTAATCATGCATATAAATACTATATTCAGATAAGTCTCTAATAACAATGTAATGCTAAATGGAGACTTACAATCTGAGCAGGATTACAAAGCCATGTTGGTCTTTCTATCCTTCTTTAAGAAAACCATAAATCCAAATTATTGAGCTATAATTTGTATGTAGTTCTTGCCCCGCCCCCACCTCCCCCTTGAGAGCAAGCTCCAAAAAAGTTCATTCAGGATGGGGCTTGGCTCCTGCACCTGCACACGTTCGTCTTGCCTTGCATCCATCCCTCTGTTTTCCTCCTTCAGCCTCCGGAAACTGCTGCTCTGTCCTGGGTACCATGGTTATATAGATTTACCTGTTCCAGGGTGTGACATGCATGATCTTGTGTGCAGCCTTTGAGCCTGGCTTCCTGCATTTGGTGTGCATTTGAGTTTCATGCACACTGTTGGTGTGTTTGTACTTCACGTTCATAGTTGCATTATGCTCTAATACAGATGTTTTGTTTTTTTTTTTTTTTGTTTTTGCCTTTTACGGAGGAGTATTCCTGAGCTAAGTACAGTGGTTCATGTCTGTAAACCAGGCACTGTGGATACTGATGCAGGAGGATTGCCACAAGTTTCATGCCAGTCTGAGCCACAGAGTAAGATATTGTCTCAAAACAAATAAACAATGCAGCAAAGCAAAGCAAAGCATTCCACACATGGGGCTGGCTGGTTCTTGCATCTTGGTTGTGATACATCTGAGGACATACAGAGTCTCTCTCTGTTGGCACACGGACAATGTCTGTGAAATCTCCCATGATAAACCTTGCATGACACCCTTGAGTCTGGAGAAACCCAAACCAAGAAGTTGCATGTGTAACTATTTTCCTACTCCACTTGGAGATAATCCTGATGTGTGAAGTTGGCAGGAATCGAATTAGAGATAAAAATTCCGATGATACCAGGCATAGGTTTTATCCCAAAATAAGTGTCTTTTAGTAACTTCAAATACTTAAAAAAGAGAAAGAAACAATCATGTACAGGCTTGAAAATGGACTTATAAATTGAATAAACAGGTTATTAATTGATTAAAAATGACTTTTTAGGGGCTGGTGAGATGGCTTAGTGGGTAAATATTTGCAAGCATGAGCTCCTGAGTTCTGACATCCAGCACACACTTAAAAGCAAGATGCAGCAAAGCACACACATAACTTCAGTGCAGTGCTGGGAGACATTGCAGGGTCACACTGAGTAGCCACTGAAGTAGAAATGGTGAGCTCTGGGCTCAGTGAGAGACCCTGACTCAAAAAATAGGGCATGAAAAATGGAAGATACAATGTTTACTTGCACACACACAGACACACAGACACAGATAGACAGAAAACACACACACACACACACACACACACACACACACACACACACAGAGAGAGAGAGAGAGAGAGAGAGAGAGAGAGAGAGAGAGAGAGATAATGCTTTAAAAATAATCATCCATGAATTTATTAAGCACTTTCAACTACTTAAAGTCCTTGACACACATGCTAATGCTAATGTCCACACGCATCCTATAAAGTCACAGGGACAGGCAGGCTTCAGCTGTAGAGAAGGAAACTGAGGACCCAAGGACAAAGTGGAACCCCAGCATCAGATGCCATTGTTAACAAAAGCCTGAGACTCCCCATTCCCAACCTAGTGTGAACTGACAGGACCGAATTCTGATTGATGAAGTTGAACAGCAGTAAAGATCATCAGAGTTTAATATGTAGAGATGTAATAGCTAAATTCATATGAATATTCAGTCTCTTGTTAATCTATAAAAAATTAGGACTTGGAAATGGATGCAATCTCACCACGTTATTAGGTTAAACTCTCCTACAACAAACCAGCAAACAACAACGTATTGTAAATTAGGCCATTTTGGAATTTGTGCAATTTAAATGGTTGAGTTATTTTATGTTAGGAAAGTGACTGCACAATATTCATTAGCTAATTTTCATGATGTTTTGTTGTTTTTTTTTTTTTTTTAAGCACATCGGGCCAAATTACACTCTCAGAGACGCTGACAGAATTTTAATTAACATAATAGGTCTAAATTCAGTCCTTTCTATGGCGGCTTCATTTTGATTCAGGGAGGTGTTGAGCATTGTAATTTTCCTTTTTGCAAGGAAAGAAAGCCAGCCTTTGCAAGCTGAGTTGCGCCGCCACAACCTGAAATAAGCCCAACACAGGTGTGAGGTTTCCGCTGAAACAGTGTGGAAGTAAAATTGATGACGGCCACATGTCCTGCTGAATGCCCTGACCCTAGTTTCCTCTCCAACCCTTACCTGTTCTTTTGTTGTTGTTGTCATTTTGTAGAAGTTTAGAATCATGGAAAAGACAAATATTTGAGTATGCTAAGTGAATTTGTAAGACACATCTTATACAAAACATTGTAAGACAAACATTTAATTGTGTTTATTTCCACGGCAGCTTGTCACTCCAAAGCTTTGTGAAGTCTGACATTGTTACCAGCCCCCAAGGGAAGAAAGCAGTAGCATTCATAAAAAGGGTTCCAGTGGGCTAGGGGTTTCCGTGCATATGATCTTTACTCAAAGCAGCTCGATGATGTAAACAACATCACCTTTCTGAGCCATTTTGCTGCCTGCCAGCCTCAAGAATCATGTGTAGCACCACACAAACTAAATTCTAAGGTTACCTTTAACATCTTACAGCTATTACCACATGTCTTGTGGATGTGTGGTTTAAGGAAAAAAAATATAAGCAGGAACAAGGGAGCACTCAGTATTCAACACAAACAGCTGTTAATTATAAAACTGCAGCCATTTGTATTTTACTAAAAGTATTGCTATGACTCTCAAAGAATTTTTAGGAAGACATTAAATCCCTTTCATCTCTGCATTTGGTTCCTACACTTGCCACTTTCTTCCCTCTAAATAATGCCTATCCTCCCTTTTGAGTCCTATTAAGGATCATAAAAGCCAATAAAATATCTTTTTGGAGAAAGCCAAAATGTATTTGAGGGAATTAGGGTTGATTAGGGAGATGCAATGCTGAATATTACAGCAAATTAGTTCTGTTAAATATGAGGAGGTTGAGCATTCTGTACATCTCTCTATAATAAAAATACATGGACACGTGTGTGCACGCACATGGGGTCCACTTACACAGGGAACTGCTGGCACCTATCTCTAGGTGTTTAATCACAGCCCTGCTGCAACAGAAAGAACAGGTTGGCCAGGAGTGGGAGGATTTCCTGTAGGAGCTGGAGACATCAATGCAGTGTAAGATATATTTCTTCTATTCAAGTCTGTCTTTTATTTTGTTTACACAACAAAGTTATTATGCTAATTACGTAGTAATATGCCGCCCCTGAGGACGTTCCACGTTGATAGCATCTACTTTAGGATGCAGATTGGGAGCCAATATGTGATTATTGCTATTTCAAAATGATTTGATCAGTATGACAGTTTTTCCTTCAGAGGGAATTCTCTCTGGCTCTACTGCTTGGTATGGGTTTAACAGCACAGTGTGAGAAAAAAAAAATCAGGAGAGTTTGGGGATTTTTAAAATGTCCTTCTCAAAGAATATCAGTAGATAATATTTTGGAGCAATGAGTCAAGACTAAGGTGTGTGTGTGGGGGGGTGAAAGGTCTCGTTCTCCGTTACCATGCACACACTTCACTAGGGGGAGCTCTTGGCTGGCTGTTCAGTAGCCTTACCATTGTCTGCAGGAGACAATTTTTCTTTGTTTGAAAATTTACAAGTCATCAATGAAAATGCCAAAAATACAGTAGAAGTTTAGGGGGTGGGCACACCACTGGGTCCCAATTCTGCATTTAGGTGAGGAGGGGATGACATTTTCTTCTTTGGTTCCCCCTTCCCAGCAATTCTATTTCTACATCCCCTCATTTGACAGTTTTCAGAGCTGCTGTAAGGATCTCTCTTTGCCATAGGGGTTTCTGTAGTCTGCTCTGTCTGAGAGTCTCCTCGTTGACGGTTGGCAACCACAATGGAAAGTTTTCAGAGGCCAGGTACTCAGATCAATTAGCTAAGCAATGATATAAATGTGATCACAGTATTCAACATTGCAGGGCTGGTCTAATACTGGGAACTTTGTGGTCAGAGATGCACTTGATCCAGAGAATTATGGGGTGGGGCGGGGGTGTTAATCAACCGAAGAAATACAAATGATTGTAAAAATCTTCACAAGACAATTATTTTTGGAAGCAAAGCAGAATATGCCAGCCTTAAGGGAGTGGTGTGATTGGCTTGGACAGTTCTCTTTTTACTATCCTTATTCTGCAAGACTCTAGCTCGTGTGTGTGTGTGTGTGTGTGTGTGTGTGTGTGTGTGTGTGTGTATGTATGTATGGGTGTGTGTGTGTGTGTGTATCTGTGTGTCTGTGTGTGTGTTTGTATGTGTGGTGTGTGTGTTTGTGTGTTTGTGTATGTTTGTGTATGTGTCTGGGTGGGGGTTTGTATGTGAGGTGTGTGTGTGTTTGTGTATGCTTGTGTGTGTGGTATTGTGTGTTTGTGTGTGTGTTATGCGGGTGTTTGTGTATGTTTGCGTGTGTGTTTGTGTATGTGTTTGTGTATGCATATGTGTATGGTGTGTGTGTTTGTGTGTGGTATGTGTGTTTGTGTATGTTTGCGTTTGTGTGTGTGTGTGTGTGTGTGCGCGCGTCTTTTTAAATTGGAGGAAAAAGAAATAAAGCCAAGTGCTTCTTTCCCTCCCATGTCCCTTTCCTTTTTCTCCACTCTAATGACATTTGGCAGGCTCGGCTGTGTAATGCTTGACTGGTTTTATTGTTGTCTGTTCCCAGTGGGGAATGGTTGACACTGCTCTCTGTTTTCAATTGATATCCATTTTCAACAATATTGCTTTCTATTAGATTCCTGCACAGTTTGTGCCAAGCAAACTGAATATTTACTGGGCTGACCTCAAAGCCTTCAAATCAACAAACACTAGAATAAGCAAAAGTATGCATTTTTAAAGATCAAATGTTTTTGAATGCTCTTTACAAAATTATTATTTTTAAATGCACTGTGAACTGCAGATTAAATAATATTATAGTGTTTCTTCTGTCAGCTCATTTTATTTATTTATTTTCACACTTTAAATAATGGTATTAAATGTTAAAAAATAGTTGTATATATTACTTAGTCAGGAATGAAAGCAATTCAATATTTCTACATTTAGCAGAGCCTCTTTTTAAGCAATCAAGCATTTTGGCCCATTACCTTTTAGTGTAGACACAGCTTATGATATCATATTGCATAGAGCAACTGAGTTTGACAAAGCAGAAGACAGATAACCACTTTGAGGCTTCTTTACTGCCAGGAGGGTCTGAGTTAGAACTGAAGGGCAGAAGATTGAATTTAACCACTGAAATCCAAATAGCCAGCGAGTGGCATGAATAACTTTAATATCTTTGCTTCAGTGTGCTAAGCAAAGTTGTCAGAGTCTTAATTCTACACACTACCCAAGTATCATAGTGCACCAAGCCTTTGGGGCAGGTAGGAAATAGACACATATCAATTTTGGAAAAAAATGCAAGAAAAGAATTAGAAAAATAAAGGGATTTGATGTTTTGAGAAGCACCTGGCAACTATTGCAATGTAGCCAAATATGTTTAGTCTCTTAAACAAAACAAAACGAAAACAAAAACAAAGCTTGTTCTTTCACTTAGGTTGAAGTGGACTGCCATAGAGTGTCTGCATACAATTCCTTGGGTAAGTTGAGGAGGCAAAGGATCGTGCACAGTGGAGTAGACAACTGACTTAGAGATCAGACCGTGCTAAGGTGTATGGTGGGGCCTGGGAAATGCTCTGTCGGTGAGTGTTTGCTGCGCGAGCAGGAGGACCTAAGTTGGGTGCCCCAGGACCCATGGAAGGGAAGGAGGAAGGGCTGTGCACTTGTCACCCCAGCGCTAGGAGAGCAGAGGCTGAAGATGTGCGATCTTGCTAGCCAGCCCATACAGCTGAAACACTGAGCGGCGGTTTGAATAAGAGAGACTGGCTGAAAAGTAAGGTGAAGGGAGATAGAAGAACCTGAAACCAACCTCTGGCTTCTTCACATACATGTACACTGAGCACACACACACACACACACACACACACACACACACACACACACACACGAGAGGGAGATTGTGGCTAAAATACATTTTCTAATGATATTCCAATGAGCATACCTACCATATTACAGATCACCCATTTTGTGTAATTTGAATTCAACTCACAAAAGGACAGCAAGCCGAAGGGTCTACTTGCAGAGACTTGTCTTTCCCAGCTTTCTTAACTTCTTTTCTTTTTTTCTGCAGCATTTATCAAGTCTGAAGCAACATCCTTACTTCTCTTAAGTAAGTGTCTTACCATTTCCTGAGCCCACTGTGCCTGCCAGCACCTTAGAATCGATCGCTTTCCAGAATGCATTGTTGGCCCTCCACACTGCCCCCATGCTCAACTCTTGCCCTTCTGTCATTCAAAGCGCATGTGCAGACGGTGCGGCAGAGCCTAGAGCTCACCAGTCCTCTGGGGACACGTTTCTCAGAAAGTGTGACCACCTAGACATCGGGTAGGCCTGGCAAGCAGTGATCTGCCAGTGGATCTGGGAAAACCCCTTACTCGGCTTCCTTTCTCACCATCTGTGAATCCGTTTTCCTATTTATAAGTCAGGCATAATTAAAACTGCCCACTGGGCCTTTCCCAGGCATGTTGGGAGGCTTAGAAAGAAGCTGCTGACTTCCCTCAGCTCTCTGAAGGAGGAGTGCGAGAAAGCTAAGGCAGGAGCCTGGCATGTGAGACGGTGGGCGTGTCTACATTCAAACCTTCGCTTTCATCGATTGCATATGGCATTCTTTGTCATGGACACAAGACACAGTTAATCAGTGGAATTTCAATCAAACACATACTTTTCATAGATTCCGGGAATACCTCGAAGCTCACTGCCAGTGCTGATTGATACATGGCTGAGTGTTCTGTAACACAAACTTGAGTTCAGGGCCAACCCTGTCACTAGCTAGCTTGTGTCATCCTCTCCTGGTGTCTTCCCCTCTCTCCATCTCTTCCTTTGCAAAGCAAACGATTGCCTTACTGGAATAAAAGTAAGGAGTGTGAGGAAGCATTGAGAAAGGTGTCTGGGCAGGCCTGATGGCACTCGGAGGAAGGATAGCAGACTACCAAGAAGAAACTTGATAACCTAGCATCATATTCAAGCGGAGGAGGTCCCCATCAGTAACAGTCATAGGGAAGGGGAATGGGGTAAAAGCAGGAGGGAGGGAGCAATGGGAGGATGCACGGGATGGGATAGCAATTGAGATGTAATATGAATGATTTTATTTTTCAATAAAAAAATTAAAAAAGAAAGAAAGAAAAAGATGTCAAGCATCCCATGTGTATAGCATGGGTGACTTTACAAGTGGGCTGTCATGTTCCAAACTTCCCTGTCTAATCGAAATCTCTGTCTCTGTCTCTCCCTCCCTCCCTCTGTCCGTCTCTCTCTCTCTCTCTCCCTCCCTCCCTCTCTCTCTTTCTCTCTCTCTCTCTCACACACACACACACACAGAACATTATAATAAAAGTTGTTTTGTGGGAGATGGAACCTCATTCTCCCTATTGTTCCTTGTGTAGTTTTCTTGGCGTTCAGTGCTGACTGTATTCCTGGCTCAATATAGAGGCAGCTACAGGATGAGGATTTCCACAACAGTTTGTCCTGGGAAAAAAAAAAAGCCTTCTCAGACCAAAGCCATCACATTCCTATGAAAACTGCATGACGCAATCGGAAAGTGTTTTGTAAGCCTTGCCCAGGAATTTCCGGTAAGACGGAGTATAATACACAATTATTTTCTTAGTGTCTTTCATAGCATCTTAATATTCCCACATCTATGTCTGTATTTCCCAAGTGGCATCAGAATTCAATCATGTTTTACTTGATTTTTTTCCTTCTGCAAATCCGAATGGTTGTTTATCAAAGCAGCGAGCACACAAATGACAAAGAGAGAGGAGCAATTTCATTGAGATCTGTTACATTGGAGACTGTGATTTAAATTGGATTAGTAAGATAAAAAGGTCCATTTTCTTTGTGTGAATTGCAGACTAGCCTTAGCATTTTCATTTGAAACAGTTACCTGGGAAGAGAGATGTCCTGAGGCACCTAGGATGGACAGTGCAGGCAGGAAGCGGAGGTGTGAGAGAAGGAAATGACTGGGAGAAATCACAGTGTACTTCCTTAACTCAGTCTAGGTAAAACTCAGGTTAAACTGGATTCCTCCATCCTGAGGACATGTAATGTTGAAAAAAATATCAGATCAAGATCAAGGGAGAGAGACACACACCCAGAGACAGGAAGAGAGACAGAGAAACAGAGAGAGAACACTTCTCTCATCTTCCTCTGCACATCACACGGGCCAGGGTACTTCCAGTTTGTTAAAGTGTAGAGAAACATCCAAGTCATGAAGGCTTGTTCCCATATTGTGTCTTAGTGGCATCGCGGGTCCAGTAGCTTCTAGGGGAGTTTGGAAAGAATAAGTGTTATGGAACATGTGAACCAACTGTATTCATATCGTCCAACAACACCACTGTGTCCAGGAAGGAAGTATTTCTTGTGGACTAGTACAATAGCAGGAACAAGAAAGGGCAGCCTGGATGGGCTTTAGGTTGGCAGATGAGGCACTCCTCCTTGTCCTTGGTGTGGGCAGCTTGCTGTAGGTGTCCAGGCTGTAGTCCCTCCTAGT
The DNA here is from genome assembly GCF_964271855.1 of Acomys minous. NCBI lineage: Eukaryota > Metazoa > Chordata > Mammalia > Rodentia > Muridae > Acomys > Acomys minous. Next base: position 121,995,959 of record NC_140483.1, read on the forward strand.
CTCCCTTTAGCCGGTGGTGCTGATGGGAGAGAGAGACTGTTGGGTGCATGGCTCACGTATGCCTTTTGAGATTGAGACCCTAGAACCTCAGTCTTAGGAAACTATACAGGAGGAAAAAAAAACATATGTATTCTAAAATGTCTTCACAGAGGCAGGAAATATCATCAGTCTAGGGACAGGGCCTGTAACCACGGAGTTTAGTATCCACAGTGCGCTGGATTTTTATCAAATAAAGAACAACGTGCCAGAGGTCTGTGTGTGGAGTGGAGGTGAGATTGTATTTTTAGTTGTCTTAACTAAATAAATCCATCAGTTGACAAAGGGAAGAGTGTAGTGAATCCGACAGAGAAGGTATGATTGAAGACTGGGAGGCAGGGTCAACTGGAGGCCCATTGATCATAGTCTCATTAGGGCCTGGAACAGAAACAAAAATGAATTTGAAATGTGGGGAGAGTGAGGGGAGGTGGAGAGGGGAAGGAGACCAAAGGGAAATGTTGGTGTGCTTTCCAACAGTGTGACTTGTAACACACAGCAAAATTCAGACACTCACTGGGAGAGGAAATTCACCGGTACCCTTGCTGGCCAACACTTGCTGGGATAAGCATCTCTAGCATCTTAGATCACTTGTCTCCTTTATTAAAATGCCCCCAAATAATTTTTATAGCATAGAAAGGGGCTTTTAGTCCAGGGGAAAAAAAAGTTGCTATTGCTCACCAGTATGCCCCAAGTAAAGCCAGATAAAGGAAGAAGAGCACTGGGAGAGACCCCAGCAAGAGTCCAGCCTCCTTCCTCCTACTGATGGGTCCCCTCTCTGATTTAGATGGGAAGAAGTACGTATTAACACTAAAGAAATCTATAAAGAGGCTGATTGCATAGCTTATGAAAATGGAAGTGAAGCTGATAATAAAACTTAATAGTAGAAGGAAGTGGAATAATTGAAGCAAAATTAAAGTAACTATTATTAAAAACTTAAATTCAGTCTTCCCGGCCCCTCGTCAGCTGCCCCTCCGTCAAACCGCTGCCCTCATTGGTTCCCTCCTCTTGGCACGCTGAGCTCTAGCCTCAGACTCATCCTCCTTGCCCGGCAGAGCCCTTCCCTTGTGCACGCTGTCTTTGTCAGCCTGACTTCCCGTTTCTCTGTTCTTCTACCTTCTTTCTCACCATCGAGGAACAGGCGGCACGCTCTCTTAGGCTGGCCTTCTTGAGGAAGCCCCTCTGCTGTTCAAGCGAGCCCCGCGGTGAATAATCGTTCTTCCCCCACTTGAATTCTAAAACAGTCGGCAAATAGGACAGGTTAAGGGCAAGCTGGGAACTTTATTCTGACAAGCTTAGTGTTGAAAATCGTATACTGTACATGGGAAGGGTGTGTGCTGCCTGCTCCCAGCCAGAGCCAGAGCCTAGCCAGATCAGGGATTGACCCTTGAAAAGAGATGAACATAGACAGGCCCATGGCGCCCATGGTCACTTCCAAAGAAGGGAGCCCACTGGTGGCGCACGCCTTTAATCCCAGCATTCGGGAGGCAGAGGCAGGAGGATCGCTGTGAGTTCAAGGCCAGCCTGGTCTACAAAGTGAGTCCAGGACAGCCAAGGCTACACAGAGAAACCCTGTCTCATTAAACAAACAAACAAACAAATAAATAAATAAATAAATAAGATCTGCTTTCTTATCTAAAAATCATCAAGATAGGAGTGAGACCTGAGAAGTGGGTGGAGGATTCACTCTCAGGCCACACCCCGTGGGAAAAAACACCAAGAGTGGCAACAAGGTTTCTAAGACAATGGCCTTGGTTGAAAACACAGAATCGGGGGCTTATTCTGTTGTTTTTATATTCTTGATTCAATCATAGCTCAGCCGGCGAAGAAGAACCGCGGTGGCAACTAAGGGACAGGGGACTTACTGGAGATATTCCACCGTCTGTAACTGTGGGGGAAACTGGGACGTAAAATCTCAGAGGAAGAGCTGAGGTTTGGAGAAAAATCAGTAACTGTTTGCTGCAGTGCTGGGGGAAGGGGTCAATCTGAGTAGCTCGGACATCGTGTGCTACAGTAGAGCCATGAAAGGTATTTATTCATGGAAGACCCTGGGAAGCCCTTGTCTCTGGGTGGGTGCTACCTCTGCAGCCCTGTCACTCAGTCGCAAGTACGGGATCTGGGGCTACGGTGGTCAGGAATGCCGTCTATCCAGACAAGCGGACCTGTATACAACCAGGGCATCTTAGAGCCTCTCAGATCTTCTGCTAAGTCTCTCACTTCACCGAACTGCACAAACTCCCAATGTGATGTGAATTCCTGTTTTTCATCTCTTCTTTGGCTATACCTATCCAACAGCCACACAAGGCACAGCTTGCAGGAGGACCATTTCCCAACTTTACTATGCCATGGAATAACCTAACTAGGCCACGCCTTGATAAACTAGCACTTGACCTGGCTTCTCTCTCACACAATACAATTAAAACCACATGGTTCATTCTCCCAAAGAAGATTCAAGAGATCCTGTGCGTCAAATTGCTCGCTGGAGGATGCCCCTTGTTTGATACTCTATGCTGTACAGATCTAATTAATCATTCATCACTTCAAACACAACTTATGGTGGATAGTAGGGCCATCATAGAGGAGAAAAATATTATCATGAAATTAACGAAGCAATGATACCAGTGCGACGGCCTTATTTTCTGTTGTGGCCATGTGCTCATAGCTAGTCTTCGATACTTCTTTTTTTCAGTAATCTTGCCTCATTCTCTTGAGTAAGCAAACCATCTGGGTCATCACCCTTCCTCGGCTACCGGTGGGAGGAGGAACTAATTTTCGTTCCCGAAAGATCTGTGCTGTGAGCAGTCGCAGCTGATGCTGGGTTGATGTCTGTTTACTGCTTTCGTTGTTTATTTCATTTGCAACAGGGCTGCATTGTGTTGAGCTTGCAAGCCCCCCTGCCTCTGCCTCCCAAAGCCCAGACTACAGGCATGCACTAAGAGGTCTGGTTCTATTTACTTTTACTACAGAGAACAGAAGCTTTAAAAGGCTCCTTTCTCTCCCATTTTGTATAGGTTGACATAATAAAACAGTGGTTTAGCCTTCATCTTTAGTTTTAAATGCAAAGCTCTTAACATCCTTGAATTTTTGACTCATCAGGAGCGTCTTTTGCTCTAACTGGGTGGGTCTCGGCAGGACCCACAGAGGAGGATGGTTGTCAGGCCAACCTGAACCTTCATCCTCACTTCCCAACATTCTCACCTTCGAACAGTGAGGATCAGCAGCCTCTGCCTAATGGACGTCTAGGAGTTCCCACAAATGGCAGGGCTCAGGGAGCTTCTGTGCCAGCGGACGCACTCATGGCAGGGAACAGCATTGTACCCCAAATCTACTGGACAGAGGCCACAGCACTCAAAACCCTTCCAGTCTTATCCCAAATGCGACTTCACGTGGCCACTTACTTTTAGCTTTTGCAATAGCCCATAACTTAAGTGTATCATTTCCCCAAGTTGGGGTTGTCATAGTAAATAACCTGATCTGAAGAGGGGCATACTAGTTGACGTTCCATTGCTGTGATAAGGCACCAATACCAAGACACCATGACTAGAGAGAGCTAGAACCGAAGATCTGAGGCCTCACATCTCAAACTCAAAACAGAGAGCAGAGATAGCTAACTTGAAACGGCTTGAATCTTTTGAAACCACAAAACCTGCACCCAGTGATTTGCTTCTTCCAGTAAGGCCACAATGTCCTAATCCTCCCTAGACAGCCACCAACTGTGGACTAAGAATTCAAATGCCCGAGACTTAAGGGAGACATCGGTTCAAACCTCCAGAGAGGATGCATGGGAAACTGCGGCTTTGCTGTCAAGTTGGACTGAAGTGCAGATGAGCTGGGGACCTGACCCTTGTGACCAGTGTCTGAAGTGCAGGGCATCCTGTGGGATCAGACAGTCTTCAAAACCTATGACACTTAGTGACTGATTCCAGAATTGAGTAACGAATTAAAGTTTATAGCACCCAGGTGGTGTCATAATGGATTGATGGAAGGAATAAAAACCACCTCTTCAGTGATTTGACAATCTCTTCTGATAAAATCTATCACCCCAACCAATGTGGGATCTCCCTCCCTGGGTTGTTGGCAGGAAGCCCCCATATATGTGGTCATCCTTCTTAGCTTCCAACGTAATGAAGGTTTCTTTTGGTGGATATGCTCCCCCCCCCCTTTAAACATAACTCCTTGGCCACACATTTATAAAATGCCAGACCCCAAATTCTTTCTGAAAGATTGTAAGGGCATTCACTCACTCACAACATCCTGAAATACTTCCCCTGAACAAAAGGAGATGGTAGCAAAAACAGTTGTCTGTATCTTCACTGATTGAAGCAAACGGTAGTCTGATACTTAGGAAACCCCTAAAAACGTAAGGAAAGAATTATATTAGCTACCATTAAAAGAGACTAAGACCGTCCAAAATTGAAACATGCCTTTGGGTCCCTCAATTATTTTTGCATAAGAAGCTGAAGGAGATAAGCCATTTAGCTGCAAATCTTCATGTCACTAAGAGCTGACTGCTTTTCTGAATGGCTTTGTGGCAATAACTTAATGCTTCCCCATTTCCCTTTTTGATTGAGCGTGCGGTATGATCATCCTGCTTCCAACCACCTCCCCATTGTATGTTGGAAGTGTAAGAAGAGGGACACCCATTGTGTTTGCTCAGGAGTTCTGGACTAGAGAGGCTAATGTGGGGGGGGGGGCTCTGACTGACTGAGGAACCCAGTCCACTCCTAAGCCAGGTGCAGTTCCTGAGATCTGGGACTTTCTGTTTGATCACATAGTTGGATTTGGGGAAGCCTTCCAAGGAGGGATTCATTTGAATTATGCAGTGATGACCCCAGGAAATGAAGGTCAATCACAGATGCCCCCTTACTATTGGTAGCTTGCTCTATAAAGAGATAGCATTGGCTTTTCCACTTGTCAATTGTGGTTGACTCATGGCTTGATTTGACCAAGAGATTGCAACCGAAGTCAAAGCAGACAGTGAGCATATCATCGGAACCCAACATCTCTGCTCTGGGTAACCCTGCTTTGTTTTCTAAAGATTCATCCACTCGAGACTTCTCGGCTCACGGAGCTCTGGCTTTACATACAAAAAGGAGATCATCCATAGGAAGTAAGGCACAGAGAGGGTGACTCAGCTGAACTCAATTGAAGCTGGCAACCCATGGAATCCCGTAAAAGGGAGCGGCAGTTGGAAGCCATGGAATTTTGGGGCGGTTTGTTATGTAGAAAAATGTTCTGGGAAACCCATGTGAGCAAACATTCTGTAAGTAGGTCTTCTGTCTTTCCATAAGAGTGTAAACTTGTTGGGAGCAATGACAATATTTTCCAACTTTTTTGACTCTAACACTTAGCACAGGCTGGGCACAGTGTTGTTTTGTGAATGATTTTTCATGTTCTGGATGCTCTTGTTCCTCGCTTTGAAAAGAAAGACTATCAGAAGAAAAGGCTTGGGTTGCCATCGGTAGGCCATAGGCTCTTGCTCCTTGCTCTTTTCGAGAATTGTCCTCTCTGATATTTTCAGCAAGCAGGAAGTTTGGTGTCTTTCTTTTTATTTTTTACTTAGGAAATTTATTCAGATTACATCTCATTTGTTATCCCCTTATTTGTATCTTCCCGTTCCCCCTCCCTCCCTCTTTCATCCTATTCCCCTCCCCTCAGTCTGTGACAGAAGGGGACCTCCTCTCCCACTATAAGATCACAGCCTATCAGGTCTCTTCCTGGCAGCCTGCTTACTCTTCCTTTGAATGTCAGCAGGACTCCCCACCAAGGGGAAGTGGTCAATTAGAGAGTACCAGAGTTCATGTCCGAGTCAGTCCCTGCTCTCCACACAACTGTGGAGAATGTGATATCCATTTGCTACATCTGGATAGGGGTTCTAGGTTTACTGAATGCATTGACCTTGGATGGTACAGTAGTTTGAGCTGACCCCCCTGGGTCCAGATCCCCAGCCTTAATGGTCTTCTTGTAGGTTTTCTAGGACTCTCTGGATCCTTCTATTTCTCCATTCTTCCTTACCTCTCTCATCTAGAGTCCCAGTAGAAAGTCCCAGTATCTATCCCAATCTCCAGCTAAGTAAAGTTCTAGATGTCCCTCAGCCGAAGAATGGATAAAGAAACTGTGGTACATTTACACAATGGAATATTACTTATCTATTAAAAACAAGGAAATCCTGAAATTTACAGGCAAATGGATGGAACTAGAAAGGATCATCCTGAGTGAGTTAACCTAGACCCAGAAAGATATACATGGCATATAATCACTTATAATTGGACACTAGCCCAACAGAGGTTTGGCTTCTAACTGTCACATTTTCAGTCAATAGCAAGAACTGTTTAGCTGAGGGAGGAAAAAAAGGAAAGAAAAAGAAAATGAAGGACAAAGGAGATAGAGTAAGATCTAAAACTTTCCACAGCAGGGAGTACAAGCTGCTGCTCTAACAGCCAATACCTCCACCCGTCACTGGCCACAGTAACCAAATCACCAAAAGGACCCAAGCAAGCAAAAGGAGCCAGGACAGTTGATGGGACTCATCCTGCATCCATCTTGGCCTGAGTCGATTGGTTTCCTCCTGGTTCCTGACCTCTGGCTTCATGTTCCCTTTGCAAAGCACGCGTCCCTTTGTGCTTGGCATCTGTGCTAAGTGCTTTGGCTTGGGCCTCTCTGAATTGTGCAGCTATTGGCACAGCCGCACCCTTCAGTTCCTTTAGATTTGTCTCAGCTAGGGCACCCTAACCTCATTTCACTTCTTATTGATATCCCCCAGCAAAGAAGATGGATTGAGACTGTGACTGTCCACAGCCCATCCAAACAAGGTGTGGTCCAGCGGGCGAGAGTCCATGTCTGTGAGTTCTGACAAGGCCCAGGCTCCTTCACTCAGGACTCCACAAACTTCCATGTTGGATATGAGCCCGAGAATATAATGGTAACAAGATGGGTGTCTTTTAAATCTGTTTTCTACCTCCCTCCCAAGGTCTGGCCAAGCACCTAGGAGAAAGATGCCCCTCCCCTCTTGGCTCTCTCTTGCCCTATCTAGAAGGGGCCCTTGGCAGGGATGCTGTGAGGGTGAGCATCCCAGTACTGATTTCCTACGCTCTCCTGTTCTTCAGTTATCTGGCCCTAGTTAAGCTGGCTAACCAGACATGGAGAAGTAAGTGACATTTCAGTTAGGAAAGCGACGAGTTTGTGAAATTGTGACTCGGCATACACATCCTGTCTGCACAGAGGGTCTGGAGTTCAGAGAGCTACTTGTCTGGCCCTTGGAGCAGCAGGTGTCTGCGGATCTGTGCAGACAGCTCCTGTCCCCGTGGCACAGGCAGCTGCGCGGCAATCTGCTTTGAACATGAGTGAAGCACAAAAGGTCTCTGTGAAAGGATTCTGCTGGCCTGGAGAGCCCAGGGAGAAGCCCGGGATACAGATGTCCACCTATTTCACCTTTCAAGCCTAGCGACAGAGTTCAGAATAGTCTTGTGCAGCTAAAGTGTGTGGACGAACTGCACTCATGTCTTCCTACTATAACGTCAACAGAGTTGCTTAAAAGGGTGCACTGTGATTTTTCATTTTGCAAAAAAAATTTGGAAGGTGGCTCATTAACTTTATGCTTGTTTGGAAGAGTTAGACATGAATCTTTAAAGTCATAGTTACCACAAATGTGGGTGGGCCAAGCCAGTAGATAACAGTCCTGCCTTTCTATGCACGAGACCTCATTAATACCTCTACATTCACCTGAGGAGGGAAAGGGTGCCTGTCCCGTCCATCCCCTGGCCTCCCATTAAGCGTGTGCTTGATGACTGCAGGTGTGGGAAAGCCTTTTCTGTGTGAAGCCACATGCCTCTGCACGGGAGCTTGGGGCTTGGGAGTGCATTTATCGAATGCGTGCCAACTCCTGAAAACTCCCTGAGAAAATTGTAGAACACCTGCATACTAATGCGTTTTACTGTGGAAATTATTTTATTGCACAGTGGAAAAAAAAAAAACTACAGTTGTACCACAGAACCATGCAACATGACTCCAAGTACAGAAACCGACTGTGAACTTCACTGCTGACACTTTATTTCTTGTAATTAAACTTTTACTTTTATTTCACCTATTTTATCCTATAAACAGGGAAAGTCAATAAAGCATATGGTGGGAACTGTGGGATGTGGTGGTTTATTCTACATTTTGGTATTTCAGCTGTTCCCAAGGAAACTATAGGCCTTAAGCTTCATTGAAAATATATTTAAAAAATCAGTTTATTAATTAAGGAATATTAAGGATTTTCTTGTGTGTTTTATTTGGAGGTTTTCTTTTAATTATTATTATCACTACTTGGTCTTGTAAACAGCAACTGCTCACATTTACCTACATTCTCTTTGCTCTTTGAAACTTCTGCTCTAAAGACCACAAACCTGAACTGAAGAAATGACTCTTTCCTGCTGGTGTGAGATAATTCAGTCTCCATGATGCCTTAATCCTGGGCCTCCCTTAATTGACTTCTAACTGTGCTGAACCAGGGCTGCCGGGGACTGCGATGTGGATTGCAATTTACAAGGTGCTGGAATCGTTTCTCGTCTTCAAATTAGTCCTGAGCTATAGTCCAGAAAGGAAGACGGTGGGAGGAGGCCTCACCCCTCAAACTTTATTACCACCTCAAGTAAAACTTTCTTACCATCTCGGAATGAATGGTTGTCTTCTATCAACTTAGGAATGGAAGGCAAAAACATCAGGCTGCCACTCCCTGGTCAACCTGGTCTTAATAAAGTGGTCCCACATGGTGTGCTTGCTCCTGGCGAATTGGAGGGTCCTAGTGCTTTCAAGAGCGTTGTTTCAAAATCTCATCCTCTAGAGGATCCAACGGAGCATGAGGATCATTACATTTCATTTTTCCACGATGCCTGTGGGATCAATTAAGTAATTAAGATAGCTTCTAGTTCTAAGAATAAAATAGCGAAAGGAATGAATTTCCTCTATGGCCTTTTATGACTATCTACCATTTTTTTCTGTCTACCTTGCCTAATTTCCTTTCTTCCATCTTATGATCCTAACTTTGACGGCTTTGGTATCCACGGTTAGGCACAGAAGCTCCTTGATCTTCCTGTGATAAGTAAGCTATGACAGAATCCCCAAGCACTGTAGCTGGGGCCATAAACACAAACATGACAATGATGGTACAACCGGGAAGATTCATGTGAAGAACAGTTTGGGGAGCACAGGGAGGGGGCATCTGTCGCTCTGGGAAAACAAAGGGTTGTTTTCTAGAAGATGTCATGAACCTTAAGAATGAAGCAGAGTTAACCAGAAAGCATATGAATAGGTAGTTGCTAGGAAAAGGAGAAAGATGAGGGATGTGTGTGTGTGTGTGTGTGTGTGTGTGTGTGTGCGCGCGCGCACATGTGTGTGCATGTATGTGTGCATGTGTGTGTATGTGTGTGCATGTATGTGTGCATGTGTATGTATGTGTGTGTGCATGTATGTGTGCATGGGTGTGTATGCATGTGTGCATGTGTGTGTATGCATGTGTGTATGTGTGTGTGCGTGTAAATGTGGTATGTGGAGTATGAGCAGGAATCAGCAACAGTTCTTAGTAACAAACATACAGAGAGGGAGGTGGCTATAGGCCTGGGCTGGTTTTGACTGGCTCTGCATACACACCAGTGCATTTGGACCTCATCAGGTCCTTAAGCAGGAGTTGGAACTGACCAGATCTGGGCTTTTTATGTTGAACTAGTGATGGTCATCTTGCTTCAGCACCCCTGTTTGTTGAAGTTACATGTATGAGCCACAATAACCAAAATAAGAACTCTATGTTTCAAATTTTCATTTAATGTTATTCTTGTAGTGGCAGAAACTGAACCCACGGCTTCATGTAAACTAAGAAACGCTCCACTACTGAACCAAGACCCCAGTCCAGATTCATGCTTTGTGTACTGGTTGGCCAGATGAGTATAGGGTCACCCTGGATAGAGAAAACTAAGGTTGGGCACTGGGTCAGCTTGGGAGCTGGACCAGTTGATCAGGGCAAAGCCTTGAGGGATAGCAAGGTGAAAAGAGGTTAGAGTTGAGGGAGAGCTAACAGGTTAAATTGGCAGGACTCAGACTGCTAGCATGCATAGAGAATCACCATACAACCTACTCTTGCTCCAAAGGGCCGAGAATGTTTGATGAATTGTTCACAGCATACGGAATGCGTATGGCTATGTGGCCAGGTTTTACGGCTGGTATTACGGAGTCAGGAGTTACCTATCAATGGGCATTTGTGTATGAAATAGATTCTTATAAGAATTCCATGAGGCATGAGTCTTCTTGTTTTTAGGAACCTTGAGACGAATAAATGGGACCAGCTTTCAGCTATAGATTCTAAGATTTGCCTTTCAAAGTGTTTCCTGATCAATGGTAATGACATTTGGCTATCAGAATGGTTCCTCAAAGCTTTCTGGAGAAAGCCAGAGACCTTAACTTTGTACCAAACATCCTGAGGCTCTGCTTTTGGTTTCATCTACATCTCCTGTCCCTCTTCACATCAATTCTCCCTCCATGCCTTGATTATTCATCATTTTAAGACCTTTGCTGGTATCATTCCTGTTTCTGCAGTTTTCTCCCACAGGTTTTCATGTAAATATTTTTCACTCACCTTAAAAATCCACTGCCCTTAGGAATCTTTCCCCAAAGTCCTGAGTCTGATTTATATCTTTGGTTTCATGCTGGACCTGGCCTACACTACTGTGCTTTTTGTTTTTGGTTTTGGTTTTTTCTTATTAGTCCTATTATGTGTAAAGGACTTTGAGGAAAAGAGCTGTGTTTGTGTGTTTGTGGATGTTTGTGTGTGTGTGTGTGTGTGTGTGTGTGTGTGTGTGTGTTTGTGTGTGAATTCACAATGCTGGTAAATATGTTTGAATGAAACATTTTTTATGCAAGGGCCAGTATTGCCAGGGTATTATAAATCATAAGTATAATTTAAAACACCCAGCAACAAAAATTCCATAGACAAAAATCAATTATGTAGTTTTATAAAACATAAAAGACAAATTGTTGAGGTGTACTACATTGTAATGAATGTTATGTTATTCACTTTACTCACTTAGCTAAATCTTAGGGGGAGGAGGAACTAAGGAAAGCAAGCACAAAGCAGGTCATGTATGCTTAGCAGACCTACTGGCTGAAGTCCAAATCTTCCAAATGATATTATCTGACTGCTTTGTAGACGTCCTGAGCTCAGCCTAGTGTTCTGAGCATCTTGCGTAAGTGTACAGTTCTGTAGAAGGTGAGGGCAAATATGAGTGGAACTGCAGTTGCCACCAGCAAGCGTTGAGGATGTGTGATGGAGGCTTTGAGCAGGGCCCTACTGTTGGTGTTAGCCTTTGCTTGGGCATGTTGAAATTCTTTATATTATTGAGTGAAGGGTCTCATGTGTTCATTTGGCCTGTCCTTCTTAAATTGGTAGCCAGTTCTACTGCCTCATAGGAAGCACATGATGGTGGTTTCAAAAGGACCCCACATTCTTGATATGGTATTCAAAGGTATGATACAACAGCCTCTCACAGCCAGCGTGGATCATTTATCCTTTCCACAGAAACTGAGCTTTGGCTCTGTCCTTGCCCATACCTGAATCTTGCAAAGCTTATCTGTTTTCACTTCTGCCCCCACCGCCCACTTTTCTTGTTTAGTTAAAAATCCCACGTTGAAATAATTGCTTAATCTTAATTAGTATTTTAATTCCCCATCCTGCCTTCCTTACTAAGATGAACACATCGACCCTTAGTTGTGCATAACATCAAAACACAAATTCCTTCCTGATTCTACCACAGTTCAAGTTACAGTTTTTATGATGTTTTATATGACATTTTTTAAAAAAAGTGTATTAGCTTTTTAAAAATGATAACAGAGTCACTGGGATAGTGTGAATTTTGCTCCTACCATATAACTGAGGTTTTAATATCTTTCTTGGTCATACATTGGCTTTGTTTTGCTCTGATGAAAGTGACTTGTGCCAGAAACCTACAGTGGATTGAAGCATTCCGCCACAGCAGTCCCTGTGGATTAGAACACACGAAGCACAACCATGGGAAATAGAATGCTTCTTTTAAACCACTGAGCCAACAAATGAGGTCATTTGGTGCTGAGAGACTGAGTACCGCAAAGGGGCTGGATCACCAACACCATTAAGCTGGTTGGCTGACATATCCCTTGGCTGGTCATGGGCTACTACAGTTCATTTTTCCATCAATCCTCTTTTGCTTTTTTATCCTTCTAAATCACAATTGTTAACAAACTTATAAAGCAGTACGATAGATGGCTGCATATATACATGCTTAAAAATCAAATCAGCCTTCCATGTAGATCATGTAGATCGTTTCCTTGAAAACTCTCTGAGTGCAGAAGGCAGAGTGTGAGCCATTCTCATGCAGATTTCAGGCGTGGCTTCTAAAGGACAACTTACTTTGCATTCCTCAAAGCTCAGAGGTAGAGAACTGAATGAAAAGAAAAATGGGAACGCACAACAAGTTGGACTCATGCCTGGTGTGTTTACTTTAGGAAATCTCTTAACGCACATTTTAATCAATTTGAGAAGAGATGGTTCATCAGATCATAGCATTTTAGACTTGAGAGGAGCCTCAGAGGTCATCTCATCTGATGCGCTCATTTTATGGATGAGGAGATGGAACCCAGTGAGGGAACAGGTTTCCTCAGTGCTGTGGTGCTAATTAGTAGTTGGGCAGAGAACCCAGGTTCCTAAATGCACAGCTAGAAGACTCTTCATTTTTATACTTATTTTAAGACCTTTTTCTATTTCCAAGTTCAAAAGGCTTGTTAAAAAAAAAACAAAACAAAACAAAACAAAAAAAAAAACAACAAAAAAAAACCAGACCAGTAAGTATGGGAAGAATACATTTTTCCATTGAATAAAAGCTTTCAAAGTTTTTATGTTTCAGAGTATTGTCCACACTGGGTATTAAGGTGACTTCTCCTACCTTCCATTGTCTCCTTTCTCTTTCTTTTTGTTCTTCATGAGGAAGAAAAAAGGACCCATCTCTGGAAAACACAGGACTGACATGGAAACAATAGATTTGACTAGAAAACAATCTCCAAACCTTCACTTTTCCTGTTTTTGCACTGCCTCTGAGGGAGCTGGGGGTGTGCCACTATAGCTGTTAAGGGCATTAGAGAGCACTTAAATAATAACAATGGGCTGTGATCTGAGGCACTGTCTCTCCTCCCCTCCATTTCTCCCCCCCCCCCTCCTTTTTTTTGAGATAGCATCTCCTGTAGTCCAGGATGCCTTTGAGCTTGTGATATACCCAAGAATGAACTTGAAGTGCCTCTAGTGCAGCTTTCTTTTTTCCTTTTTGAAGGAAGAAAGACACTGAGACATCCTAGTGAGCCGAGACTACTACACGGCCAGCCTTTATCCCAAATATCTTATATTTTTCTTACTGCATCTTCACAGCAGCCTTATGAATACGTAAACCACTGTTCATTCCAATTTGCAGACTAAAGATGCTGATGCTCAGGGAAGTGGTACCAGTATCCAGCATAGCTGTGATTGACAGCCATCTTGTCTGACTGCAGGACCGAACACTTGCTTGTTTACCCGGCTAGGCTCTTTTTGAAAAGAAGACTCTGGAGCTTATTTCAGTTTTGAAGTATTTCTCCAACTCTTCAGTGATGAGAGGATTGCATAGAGACTACGAATTTGCTTGATTTGTGAATTTTATGTGTTGAAGTCAGAACCCCAATATCTCACAACACATGACTTTATTTATGGAAGGGGCCTTATGGGATAATCAAGTTAAAATTGGGTCATTTGTGTGAGCATCAATCTAAGAAGATTGATGTACTCATAAAAAAGGAGAAATCTGGGCACACTGAGAAGGGGGGCAGCGTGAAGTAGTACTTGAAGAATGTGGCAACTGTGAGTCAAAGGGAACTAAAAAGGAAGCCTGCAGCAGAGTCTTCCTACCACCTTCAAAAGTAGTCTGGTCCTGCAGACATCTTGAGTTTAGTCTCCTGGTCTCTAGATTGACATGGTCTCTAGAATGACATGCAATAGGTTTCTGATTTTAAGGCAGTGGTATAAGCTACACTATGGCAATCTCAGGAAACTACTTATGAGTCACTAAGTGTGATTGCTTCTGGGTGGCTGGATACAACTTTGACTTTCCTCCTGGACTGTCACTTCTTACAGTAAAAGGTTTAGAAGGGTGCAGGGCAGAGACTGGGTCTAGGATGGCTATCACATGCATGAGATGAAGGCAACAGCACCCATCTATCCCTAGGTCCTAGGACTTGGGGGACTCCTACAACTTTGATTCCCCTCTTGGGTTGTTGGTGGAGCAGGGAACAGGGTGGAGACTGGTCCAGGCTGGCTATTGCATGCATGCGATAAGGGAAGTAGCCAGCAATCTATTGCCAGGTTCTGCAGCCACAGCACAGCCAAGGGGTCGGAGGAGAGGAGGCAGTATGAGTGTTGCTCTCCATATTCCCTCTCAGACGTTGTTCCAAGATTTCCTCTCCTCTCTCTCCTACCCCAAGTGGCTTCTAACACTACCTCCAGTGACACTAATTGATGGGAGAATGATGGGGCACAGCTAAATAATGCACATACTGATGATTTCTTAATAACTTAAAAGCCCTCGTGATGGGGTGAGGAGAGGGAAGGAAACTCTGGCCAACTCCTCCAGAGGGGACCAAAGGAAAGCTTTCATTCCTCACTGGGGAGAATATGGGGTGCTGCCAGGTGGGCATGTGGTCATCAACTTCATGGGAACTGACCTGGTTTCATGCCATTGTCCTTCAGAGGAGGCAAGGGGATAGATTTTTAACCCTACATCAACCTGTGGTAGAGGTAGAGGGCCCTGATTAAGAGGGTCAGGCAGCCACCTTTGGCTGAGGCAGTGCATTCTTGGGGGAGGGGCTCCCTTGGAAGTCACTTTGCTACTGATGTACCTTGTTCCTCAGGAGATGAGTTTTTGATATTGCAAAGATGAATCTGGGTGGGAACACAGTGTTGACAGCATTTGAACAGCTGCCATTAACTGAGCACATGTTATATTTCAGAAGTTTACTATTCCATCCAGTCTTTTTAAAAAAAAAATTATTTATTCACTTTACATCTTAGGCATAGCTCCCTCCCTCCTCACCTCCCAGTCTCACCCTTCCTTCCCCATCCCCCTTCCCCTATCCATTGCCAAAGGGAAGTCCCCCTATGCACTCATCCCAGCTCATCAAGTCTCATCAGGGATGAACTCATCCTTTTCCTCTGCAGCCTGGCAAGGCAGTCCCATCAGGGGGAAGTAATTGAAAAGCAGGCAACAGAGTACATGTCAGAGACGGACCCCACTACCCTTAATAGAGGACTCATAGGAAGCCTGAGGTGCCCATCAGCTACATCTATGTAGAGGACCTAGGTCCAGTCCATGCATGGTCCTTGATTGGTGATTCAGACTTCACAGGCCCCTCTCAGGGCTTGTTAGTTGGCTCTGCTGCTCTTCTTGTGAAGTTCTTGTCTCCTCTAGGTCCTTTTATATCCCCCCCATACACTTTTCTACAAGATTCCCTATGCTTCACCCAATGTTTGGCTGTGAGTCTCAACATCTGTTTCAAACTGATGCTGGGTGGAGCTTCTCAGAGGACAATTCTGCTAGGCTCCTGTCTGCAAGTAGAGCAGAGTATTGTTAGTAGTGTCAGGGGTTGGCTCTCTCCCATGGGGCTTGGGTTGGGCCAGGCATTGGTGGGCATTCCCTCAATCTCTGCTCTATCTTTATCCCTGCAAATCTTGTAGATAGGGTAAGTTTTGGATCAAAGATTTTGTGGGTGGGTTGGTGTTCTCCCTCCACTAATGGTGAAGATCAGACCTGGGAGTACAGGCGTGGGAAAACAGAAGGCCTGCAGAGAAAAGAGAAACTGTGGGTGGGTGTATCTCTGTGACAAGCTGGAGACCTAAGTCAGAATAGGTCTCTGGGAGGATATGAGGAAGACTATAGCTGAGACTTCTAGTAGCAGGGGTCATGGGGACTGAAGAAAACACCCTCTAGCTAGACAAAATCCCATTCAGTCTCTATAAGACATAAGAAAGATGGCATCATCCTCATTTTCTAGACAATCATGTTGCATCATATCCTAATAAAGATGTTTTGGCTCTTTATCCAAATAGCTAATGCTTCACTGATTTCTGTTTTACTCTGCTAGAAAAAATTCATTCCTAACTATTAAATATGAATACAGTTTTAGATATAATACCATGGAAACAATGTAGAACACCCGTCAATTCATGCACAGGTCTAGTACCATCTCCTTTGGTTCTCAGATGCCTGAATCTCTTGCCATTTTGCTTTACAGCCTCCACCACATGCTGGGATTCTCCTTCCCGATCAGTGGTATGTGAACACTCAGATCTAAAGTTCCCAGGATAACAGAAAGAATAGAAATATGCCCTTCCCACATCCGAGGAGCTCAGACACACAGAAATGCCTTGCAAATGCCCTCCCTCACTTCCTCCCTCCTTCTCTTGCTTTCTCTCCTCCCCCATCTCTGCCTCTCTCCCTGTGTCTCTGTCTGTCTGTCTATATGTGCATATGTGTGTGCGCACACTTGCCCACATGTGTGCATGCATGTGTGCATGTGTGTGCAAGTGCATGTGTGTATGCATGTGCATATGCACGTGTGTGCATGGTTTCTGATTGTTTGTTTTACTATGCTAGGGATGCAACTTGCCCATGTTAGGCAACTGCTTTATCATATCACTGAGCTAAACGTCCTAAGAGTTAGTTCTTCAGGGTAAAAGAAAAATCTATGCCAATCATCTTAGAAATCCAAACTTAAAGGTCTAAGGAAATGTCCCAGTGGGTTAAATCGCCTGTTCTCCATGCAGGAGCTGAATGCAAGTCCCTAGTATCAACTCTACACATGCTGTTACCTCTGTGTTGTGGAGAGAAGACAGGCAGATTCTAGGAGCTTCCTAGCTAGCTTGTCTGGATAACCAGTGACCTTCAGGTTCAGTGAGAGACCCTATACCAAGGGAAGGGGGTAAGGAATGACAGAGGAGGGCACCCAGCATTCTCCCATGGCCACTGTCTGCATGCTTATGTACACATATGTTTATGGAATCACATACTTGGGCAAGTAATACAAACATATGCAAACACACACACAAAGAAAAATTTAAAGTTAAATACAAATGCAGTCAATTATCTCCATACACATATCCACATAAAATACAAATTTATAAATTTATATATCTATTATATTTGTGTTATCTCTGTGTATATGAGATTTATACAATTATAACAAAAGGAATCTGATCCACCTGACTGTGTATCTCAACTTAAATGGTACCACGTGGTCTTTAGAGAAGAAGCCAGGGTGTAATTCCTAGACGAGGCCTTTTCAATACTAGAATTGTAAAATTATAATCTCACCTTTGAAATAAAAAAGAATAGATTTTCATCTGCCTGAGATAATTTAATATAACCTACCTGGAGGCAGAGGAGAGTGGAGCAAATGCTTCTTCTAGACATTTCTTGCTCTATAATTATATTTTCAGAGGGAGAGAATAAAGACTCCTGCTGCTCCACATATTATTATACATTTTGAAGAGGATTCAAAGTTTAATATTTGTCATTCAGCCACTTTTCTAATTTTATGTCTAATTAGCCAAGAAATTGAACTTTCAAAAACATTCTTGAGCTTCTAAATTCCCATATGTATGTCTATTCAACAAACATTTATTATATCAGTCTAGGTGTAAGAGTCAAAGGGAGGCAGCTGAGTGAGTATGTGTGTGTGTGTGTGTGTCTGTGTGGTGCACCAGTATGTACTTGCATGCACCCACATAGACACACACACACACACACACAGACACACACACACACACACACACACACACACACACACACACACAGGAGTGGTGGGGGCGGGGAAGAAGTGTGTTCACAGCCATGCAGGCAGAACAAATTGCTAAGCAGGCTATGCACACAGGCTTTAGGAAAACTCAGGTGTGGGTTCCTTGGAATCTGTGGGTTGGACATCGGGAAAAGCTTCCCAAGGCATTGCTGTTGGATTTTGGCAGAAACAAGTGCTCTCCTCTTTTAGACAGGATAAGGCATGCACTATTCTAATGTGTATCTTGGGTGGGGGTGGGGTACTATATTCATAAGCAAGACACCTCTGTAGGCCTGGGTCACCATGCTACGGCGCAAGTTTTTCCAGAATGTTGTCATGATCCACAGTGGATTTGGGGGCTGTAAGAAGGGAATTTGTCTGGATGAAAGCACAGTGGTTTGGATTCACTATTGTTATTACAGATGAGCCATCCTGTTTTAGAATTATTATAAGAGAACAGGGCCTTTCCCACCACCCCGAAGAGAGCGGAATTAAGTGGCTGCACCTGGCTAGGTGGAACTGGCTTCCTTCCAGGCCGGGCTGGGATGCTCCTTTTTCCACTGACAAGGAAGGGGAGCCCCCTTTGTCTTTGCTTCCTGATTCCTTCCCCTCTTTTAATTAGCAGTTTTTGTTATTGTACTTGTGGTAAGAGGCTTAGACAGAAAGGCCATGGCTTTCCTGATAAATGCCTCTTCAAACATCCCCAACCCGAAAATAAAATAACATAAAACCTTGCAAATGAACGTGGTAGCACGCTGCAAATGTCAATTCTGCCATCGGAGGTGCCGAAAATCAAATGTAAACAATGCTGGAAGAACACACTGACCTGAATCGGGTGTTCATGCAGTAATTAGTTCTCCAGCAGCAGCTCCGGCAGGAAGCCAGGTCAGTGCCAGGTCACCCAGGAAGCCAGGCCGTTTTTTCACTGCAGCCAATGGGGAGGTAGGAGCCCTGGGGACGTCAGTCAGCTACTGGCCCACTTCTGGTAAGGGGCAGGTGTTTGGTAAGTGCTGTTATACCTTGACTGGCAGAGAAAGTATGGGAATTAATTAAAAGAGAGAGGCTGGAGGAGGGTGACAGAGATGTGACCCTGCACCCACTGCAGTGCTAGAAATTGGAAAGCAGACTTCCCCAGAGTTGGGAATATCAAAACGTACAAGATTTTAGTTTAGAAACAGCAAATAATTATATATATATATTTAAGGTTAGTGCTGGCTAGAACCTATGGGTTTCAGTTTTTTATTTTTCTTGTACAGGTTCTTCAGTCATGAAAGCCTCTGACAGACTATTTTCCTGATGTATGAACAATGGGTAAAGAAATATACTCCCCGCTCCCTCCCTTCCTTTCCCTCCCCCCATCTTTCCTCCTCTTAATTGTGATTAAATTCTCTTCTTTCAATTAGCAATATCACATTGAGCCATGACAGGTGAGGCCTGGGAAACACAAGGGAAGTTGTGTGAGAGAAGCACACTTGTGAAGAAATGAGAACCCAGTCCCCAGAACTGTTTCTCAGGATTGTTGCACACTCAGGCCCATCCCCATGGAGGCTCAGGGTACCTTGGAGAATATTCTGAGAGCCTTGAGCCATAAAAAGTTTTGGACTGTCAAGATTTTCGTCTCCATTTCTTTGTCAATGAACTTCTATTTCTCACTCAGAGAGCTACAAGAAAATAGAAACAGTTGACAAAGTGGAAAACTCACTTAAAAATCAGATAAATACCAGAGACTTCAGCATGAACAATTTATTACTATACTATTCACTAACCTTAGGCAGACTGGCTAGGAAAGCTCTCTAATGTGCTAAGCAAAAAGAAATTAATGATTTAATGATTTCAGTTTAATTCTCTGTATCAAAGTCAAATCTGGAGAAAAAAACAAAACAAAACAAAACATTAGCCTCCATTATACTAATGGTCTGAGTCCCAAAAGCAACTCTGATCTTTAGCTGGAAAAATAAAGTATCCACATAAAGTAATAGAATAATAAAATAAAACATCCAAAAATGTGTTCCAAGCTTACATGGACATCAGGAGTAAACAAGGTTGGTGCTACCAACAGCGGCTCCTGTGTTAGGATGGCAAATCCAAGCGCCATTCTTTACTAAGAAAAGCAACAAGGCAAATACATTTAAACAATCTTGTCTTTGCTTTGTATTTTTTTTTTTCTGCTGAGGGCTCTACCCCACTGGTCTTCAGATGGCTCCAGCAGAGAAGAACATGGCTCTTACCTGAGTGTTGCTTTTTCCTCATTCAGTCTCAGGGGACTTTGTTCATCATTTTTTTTCAGGTCATTACATCCCTTCTGGATTAATTTCTTTCACATCCCATTGGCTGGGCTGCCAAAACTCATTTCCTCATTATTGTGCTTTGCTTAAGGGTGGCAGTTGCTGAGTCCTCTGTCATATGCCCTTTGATCTGTCTTGGGTTTAATTTTTTTTATGACATCTATTTCTGTTTTTTTTTTCTTTGTTTATCCCAGTGGCAGAAGGAGAGAATTAGTTATTACCATGAAGCTGGTATTTGTCTGGCAAAGGGAGCCTATTTCCCTTTCGGAAACTCGTGTCCTATGTGCTGTCACTGACATCCCTGAAACTGTTGCCTCTGCAAAGCACAAGAGTTGATTTAACCTGTGACATGCGTCTGTGCATTATCCCAAGGCCAACCCTAAAGGAAGAGTCCCTGCTCCCACATGCCTCCAACCTCGTTCCAGAACTATCTTTCTGAGGTGCAGATGGCATCATGGCACTTCTAGCCCACATGTTTTCCAGACTCTGATGCCTTCAGGGGGAAGCCCCAACTCTTTGGAATAGCATCCCATCTATGTTGTTTCTGGACTGTTTTCCCTCTCCCCGCCCCGCCCCGCCCCGCCCCTCCCTGCCCCATCTCTGATGCTGTCTTACATATTAGTTTTACTGAAATGTCTGAGTTCTTAGCCTTGGAATCCCTTCTTTTCTGCCTACTTAGCAGAATGCCCACCATCCTTGATGTGAGGTCAGCCCCTCCTTGAATTTACTCCCCTTTGTCAATACCTATGGCTTGATTGCTCCTACTCCTCTGTTGAACCTCAGGTCTGTTCAGCATATCAATGCTATGATCCGCTTTTCTCCATCACCCAGGCTTTGAGTTGCACAGGGACAAGATCTCTGTCTCATTGAACTTTAGGGTCTCTTTACCTTATTAAAAACTCTGGTACATCACCAGAGCTCAGCATCTTGAGTGCTCAGTAAATTACAAGCATCTGAATGGGTTGCCAAGTACCTGGGCATGTCTCATTAGTTGCAAGGCATAAATTATGAATCACTCTATTTTTCCTTTCCATTTTGGGGAGATAATAAAACCATTCTCAAATTCAGGTACTTAATGGTTGTTACTGCTATTGTTCTAATTAATTGAAACTTGTACTGATTGTTCTCATTGTCTTATTATTATTTTTTTTTCAGGATTTTGTGGCTTCTTTCTTATAATTCTGTAGAAAGCATTGTGTTTATCTTTGATTACCCTTATTTCTTCTGAGTTTTTGGATGTCAGGAGAGTTTGTACTGTGTTCATTTTAACAAAGTCTTTTTCCTCTAAATGTCCTAAAGGGGGAAAGAAACCACATGAACAGTTTTTTCTCCATCAAGATAGGGTCCGGTTAAAAACTGAGCACTCAACAATTTTTGTTCTTACTGAGGACCAGGGTTCTATTCCCAATATCCACATGGTGACTCACAACCATTCACAACTCCGGTTTCAGAGATCTGATGCTCTCTTCTTACCTCCACGATGGTACACAGACATACACAACAAAACACTCATACACATAAAATAACTAAGTCTAGAAATTTGAGCCTTAACTCAATACTCTATAATAAGGTTCCCTACCCTCTTTTTGTATTTTGTTATATTGCTTTTGTGAGCACTATACAATATTATTAAACATGCTGGGGAAATGCTAACTTCAGATGACTTCCCATCATGCTTGTATTCTTCCTTCATGTCTTCAACCTTTACCATTTACACGTTGAACTTAGAAATTATGTCATTGAACATTTGCTGGTGTACTGTTGTGTATTTACTGGTGTCTTGTTAGGGCTCCTATTGCTGTGATGAAATTCCATGACCAAAGCAAGTTGGGGAGGAAAGGTTTATTTGGCTTATGCTTCCACACCACTGTTCACCATTGCAGGAAGTCAGGGCAGGAGCCTGGAGGCAGGAGCTGATGCAGAGGCCATGAAGGGGTGCTGTTTATTGGCTGGATCACATGACTTGCTCATTCTGATTTCTTATAAAATCCAGGACCACCAGCCCAGGAGCAGCCCACAATGGACTGGGTCTTCTGCCATCAATCACTACAGGCTTACCCACAGCTCAGTCTTATAGAGGCCTTTATCAAGTGAGGTTTTCATCTCTCGAATGTATCTAGCCTGTGTCAAGATGACATAAAATTAGCTAGCATAATTGGCCTTTTTATACTCTGTCCTTACATAAAAGTATTTTTCTTGTTATGGAACGGGGTCAAGAAGATTTGAATGACACTGGGTTACTTTTAGGGTTATTCTCAGGCCACATATTTCTCTATCATATTTTTCTGTCTCTGTGTGTATGGGTATTTACAGGCTTGTTGTGTGTGTATGGGTGCATGCTCATGCACATGTGTGTGTGTGTGTGTGTGTACATTTGGAGACCAGAAGAAAACATGGGTGTCTTTCTCAATTGATTTCTACTTTATTGTTTTGAAACAGTCTGTCATTGAACCTGGAGCTCACAGATTTGTCTAGACTGGCTGGCTAGCATGCTGCAGGAACCCACTTGTCTGTGCCTCCCCAGCAGTGTGGGATTGCAGGTGTATATCCCAATTCTTGGTTTTCTAAGTTGGTGGTGGGGCCTGATCCTAGTTCCTTATGATTCTGTGGCAAACACTTTACTGACCGAGCCATCTTTCCTTCCCCTTGTACCCTATTGTTCTTACTAAGGCAAATCAGGACTTGGAAAGGTTTAAGGCATGTGTGTGAAAACTGGTATGTCTACCACATGATAGATGAATGATAAAGAAATTGAATACCTTTTATTTTCTTGTATTATTTGTGGAAACTATGTAATTATTTTTAAATTCACTGGCAGACTTTTATTTGTCTTCTGATTTACTCTGCCCCCAGAGTCCATGGCTCTTGGTGATTTACCACAGCAAATCCAACAGCTCTGACATAAGGAGCTGAAGGCAGTGGCTGTGGTGGTTTGAGTGGAACGGCCCCACAGACCCTTAGAGAGTGGCACCATTAGGAGGAGTGGCCTCCTTGGAGTAGGCATAGCTTTGTTGGAGGAAGTGTGTCACAAGGAGTGGGGTTTGAGGTTTCAAATGCTGAATCCAGGCCCAGTGCTGTTCTCTCTTCCTGCTGTCTGCCAATCTAGTTGTAGAACTCTAGGCTCTTTCTCCAGCACCATGTCTACCTGCACTCTGCCATGCTCCCCACCATGATGAGAATGGACTGAACCCAAAGCCAGCCCCATTCAAATGTTTTCCTTTATAAGAGTTGCCACGGCCATGTGTCTCTTCACAGCAATAGAAACCCTCTCTAAGCCAATGGACTTGGTTCAGTGTTGTCAGGCGTTGTTTCTAACTAGCCTGAAGTCTGCTCCGTCTGCTGTTCTTACAGCCATGTACTACCTTGTGTCAGAACTGAGATGATCAGCTTCAGTTGAAGAAATGAAAGTAGCGTTCTTTGGAAGACATCTTCTCCTGTATTTCTTTAGGGCAGTGTAATTATTGATACAAAGATGGAGAGCTACTGAACTCTTGGGTCTTCTTTTTCTACGGCAGCACCTGGCACACTTCACTGACTCAATGCCTGGCATCTCCTCTTGGGTGGAGCCTCCACAATTCATCTTTATGATTCACCATTTCCAATGTTTAGCAATTTGCAGTAATGAGCCATAAGTTGGCACCCAGGCAGGGTGAGACAGAAGTAACTTTCAGCGTTAAGTGAGGCTGCCTTCTGAAGGCATCTTAATGATGCTAAGTGGTCTGGACACTTAGAGGAAGTTCAAAGGAACCGAATCAATTGTACATCATTAAAAACACAGGGCCCAGGACCCGGGAGAGGGAGGGTTGGTACCTGTTTGTCTGTTTGAAGGACTGAGGAGTCTGAGGGGTGGGTGGCAGTGTATAGAATGTTGATACAGTGTTTCTGCGCCCGGGAAGTGTCCAGCCTTACGCTGTGATAATGGCTGGAATCAACCTTGGCCTGGATAAGGCTGTGTGAATCCAGGAATGTTTGAGAGTCTTGAGGCATCCTGCCTATTTCTTTTCAAATAAACGGCATCTTTGGCAAAATACTACATCATCTTTAATTTTTGAATGAATGTGGATGTGCCAGAAGATAGTACCTGTATATTCAATTCCCAAGGCCCTGTTTTAAAACATTATGGAGAGTAATTTAAATCATTTTGAGCTGTGTTTTTTTTTTATTCCAAATGATTTCCTTTGAGATAACGAGAATGACTATCCAACCTGTGTACATTATGAGCTACATAGATAGAAACACCACACGCAGAGGGTTAGTTTCTTAGTATAAGAACAAAAGCATTCTATCTGAGTAGATCATTTAATGTGGCTTCGTTATTAAGTGGAGTGGAGTATTCTAGTGCTGGGAAATTCTTGTCAGCTATTTTTAGATCAACATTTATGTTTTTCTTCAGTACCTAGAAAAAGGCATCTGAGTATGTAGTTAGTGGAGGAACTATGGCCATTGCATTTAGGCAACATAGGATTTAATCTTGATCTTGACCCTGACTATTGGAGTATCTCTTTACAATGTGCTTTTTTTTTTCCACTGTGGAAAGTGCATGAAACTATCTCTCGTTGTGTTCTTGTGAGAAGTGTCTGCTGTGAGGAACCTGCCTAACACAGGCTCTTAGGGGAGCAGAGGCTCCATTGATGCCGCAGTTAACCCTGGGATCCACCCAAGTCACTGCACAGTGTGGAGAGACCAAGCAGAGCCTTTAGCGCAGAGCCTTGTGAATGAGGGGCTTAGTTTTCCATCATGGCCTTCCCTCTACTCCAAGTCTGTTTCAGATGTTCCTTCCAGATGTCACACAGACCTGAATCCAGTTCAAAGTCAGCTGTGTCCCTCAGTATTTGGGATGGGGCAGTGTAAGAGGGTAAGGAGACGTAGGGGGTATATTCAAATTACATTATATACTAGCATGAAGTATCTATAAAGAAGCGCAATGCCAATACTATGCACGGCGGATATATACCAGTGAAAGCACCACACCCTTCAGTGGCTGCACGACACAGCTGTCTCTCTGCAGAGCCTGGCCAGAGTCTCTACCTTCACTTCCTCTGTCTTGTTTGTTCTCCCCTCTGCCCCCTCATACTCCTAGTCTGTGGAAGATGAGCTGGGATGAGAAAGACAAGGGTTCTTTCCCCTGTTTCTGCAGTGATTAATGTGTTCACAAAGACAATAAAAGCACAGATGTGAAAACGTCTCTCCAGCCAGCAGAGTGGAAGAAGACACAACAAGCCCATGTCTTCCTGGTTCCAAAGATCTGACCTAGAGGAAATGTCATCCCTAAAAGCAAAGTGATGTGTGACATTATGTGACACAAGCCTCATCATGCAGAGTCCACATTTGTGAATTCACCTAACTCACTAAATGTTATGTGTTAGCAAGAGCAATATAGAAAGCTCTTTTTTTTTTCAGTCACCCACAGAGATGTTCAGAGTAACAAAGACTTGATTTCCCTCTAAATACAAGTATCCAAATGAAATTAGGCATCTTCTGTTCTTGTTTCCTCTCAAAGGTGACCAGAGGATGAAGACAGCAGGGGGCAGTATGGCCCAGGGCAAGAAGCAATGGTTCTGGGGCCAATGGGATTGGGACTGAATCCCACCTCTCACAGTGAGTAGTAGGACAGCTTCAGTCACAATAGTAAGCATTTCTGAACCTAATTGTTTCTTGTTTTTTAGATCATCCATCTATCTATCTATCTACCTATCTATCATCTATCTATCAATAATATATCATCATCATCATCATCATCATCATCATCCTCCCTATCACATATTCACATGTCTATCATCATCTCTCTTCTTCTTCTTCTTCTTCTTCTTCTTCTTCTTCTTCTCCTCCTCCTCCTCCTCCTCCTCCTCCTCCTCCTCCTCCTTATTCTTCCTCTTCTTCATCATCATCAGTCTACCTGCCTATCAAAGTATATAAATATCACTATGAACACATACACGTACATATACACATTCTCATTCTTAAGAACAAGGGTTCGGTATTCACTATTTCAGTATTTTCAAAGACATTACAGAACACTATGGATAAAAAATCATGAGAGTTAATGATTTTATTTGTGCATTTCTGTATGTATGTATGTATGTATGTATGTGTGTGTGCTTTGTATACTGGTTGGAAAAGTAGGCTGTGGTAATGAATAGACTTTGGCATAAGTTCTAATATTATCAATAAAACACACTAAGATGTGAACTTAGATAAGTTACTTTATTTCCTATATCCCAAGACTTTCTGATATTTTAAATTTGGAGTCAAGGTGTCTACCTTCCGCCATAACAGCCATTTTAAATAGTAGAAATAGGAGTTTCACATACCTGAACATCCCTGGTAACTTCTAAAGCTGCAATAATGGAAGACATCGTTATACGGCTCATGTCCATGTAACTGGAACAACCAGGAGTCTGTGATACTCACTCTGGGGGGATCTAGTCTCCACTTAAAATGTTTGCATCTAGCAGTTATTCATTTGTTCATTCACTGAATCAACTGTGCAATCTTTCAATGAGCTTGCAGTGAAAATTATTGTTCCTAACCTTGTGAAAGATGCTGTAAGCATGCATTTTGATCTATTTTATTGTATTAGCATTTCTTATATTTCTTTCTCCCTACCCCACCCAAATCCTTTCTAACCCTTAACACCACATTGGAGCAAAAGGTTAGTCAGGAGAAGGAGTGTAGCTCTTTTTAATTACTTCCTGCTGGCTACGGCTGTTGGGTTCCTTGGGGGCAAGTCCAATCTTCCTTTTAGGACATCTCCTACTTCTTCTCATCAAACTGCATCAACAACAACCAAGAGCAGCTGGGGGGAGCACCATCAGCCTTTTCCTTTCTTGGAGCCCCCACCCATCTTTCTCTGGGCTCTAGCATTTATTCCCTCAGAATTAAGCTATCTATAGTTGGCAAAGATTATGCTCTTCTCAGAGCCTGCATGAGGCAAGCAGTTTGCTGCTGTTGACAAATCTGAAACAGCCCCATATCCTATACTTAGGGGTAAAACAAAACCTGTTAACATAATATAACTGAATTTTTAAAGACACCAAAATTTGCACTAAATTACCCCCTTTTAGTCTGAAAAAAGTGGCCTTTTTTTTCTAATATAAACGAGACTTGTTGTTGTTTTCTTAAAAGGAGATTATTAATAAACTGAACACGTTTTGTGTTAATAGTTTCTTTTGTAACCTGCTAGCTCTTGGCTACTCTTGTCTGGAACACCTTGTACTTTTTGCTGCTGAGCCTCAGTCTAGGACTTCAAAGCTGCTTCCTAATGGCAAGCAGTTACCTTGTATGCCCCTCTTGGACCTGAATTCACTAGTTCAATGACACCTTTTACTGCAGAGTCTACAAACCCCCAGAAGCTTAGGCATTGTTGCTGAGAAGCCAGTGCTGCCTGCCTGAAATGGCCCGTTTGCTTCTCTGGCAAGAAGTACCTTATTTCTCAGAATTAACACACCAGCCATTTTGAGCTTGGAGGCTTTTAGCAGCTTGGTTACAATTTCTTTTCCAATGACCGAATTTACCACAATTGAAGCACTGAGCATTTCGATATCTAAGGCATTTGGTAGCTCCTGGGAAAGTTAATAGTGTAGTCTCTTAACCGAGGCTGCTCCTCTGGCAGCTCAGTTTGCTCAAGATCAACCTTTTTCTCTCGAAACAGGATGTTGCTTTTCTTTTTTTTTGTTTTTCAAGACAGGGTTTCTCTGTGTAGCCTTGGCTGTCCTGGACTCACTTTGTAGACCAGGCTGGCCTTGAACTCACAGCGATCCGCCTGCCTCTGCCTCCCGAGTGCTGGGATTAAAGGCATGCACCACTCCTGCATGGCCTTCTGCTCCTCCTGGCTCCCCAGTCTGCCCAAGGGCTGTGGGCACTTGACAACAAAAGTGTTGAACCCTTCTCTGTTTTCCCTTTTCCAGCAACACTATTCACTTCCCAAGCACTTCTATCTCTACCTGAAACTCTCTAGTTGCACAGCCAACTCTGCAATCCCTTCAAAAATGAGAGAATAGAGCGACCCTTCTGATTTTCCTATTTCATCCTTTTTTTTTTTTTTGTATCTATGAGCAATTTTCTAACTGCTCGGCCATTCTCCCAACCTTTAAAAAAAAAATGGAATGCAGAAAGAAGACAAAGCAAAAACAGAAAATCCCCTCTGGGAGCAAAGCAGGAGGATCTGACACCTCCGGCCTCTGTGGGTACTTGTCACATGCACACATGCATAGTTAAACATCAATATTTAAAACTTGGAATCAGAGTGAGTAGTGATGCTGGCGGGACACTGTGCCTTGATACTTTTGCTGCTGTCATTTTCTCTATGTTTCTTCTTCATGAACCTGTCTTTTAGAGTCTCATGGATGGTGAAGTTCTTTCTCTGAGTTCTCCTTCATACTGCATCAGCCTAGAGTTCACTACTATGGAAATTCCCATATGTTTACTAATTCTTGAGTGTTGAGCCTAAGCTGAATAAACACTTGTGCTTTGGACGTGCCCTGCATTCCCATCAGAGATAAACACACTGAAATGATTTCTTCATGTCAACATGTACATATGAATCTCAGTGTTAAGGTATTATAATGTAGGTAAATTTTAAACTGCCTCAATAACATTTGTAGAGAGAGCACAGAGAACTGCTGCAGACTCCTGGAAATTGCTTTGCTATGTGAGGCCAGTGGCCATAGACTCTGAGGTAAAGGAGCTACAATAAAACACCATAATAATGAATAGATAAAGGTCTGTCTAGAGCATGTGGGTCCAAATGTTTGGACAATTTGTATAAAAGTAGATCACAATTTGCCGGAAATGCAATATTCTTTAGCTCTTTCTCCCTGTCTTCTTTCTTCTCTTTGGTTCCCCCCCTCATCTATATCCATTTTTCCTGAATTTGTTTATTGTGGATTAACCGGAAGGTGCTTTTATAAATAAAATATGCCCAACTGGGATAAATTAAGTATGAATCTTGATGTGTTCCCTCTCTGACAGTTTCTGGAATTCTGTATCTGCCAACTTCTGGAACACTTATTCATTCTTATTAAAGCCATCACATTTTCTTCCCAGTCTAAAAAAAAAAAAGGTGGAAACATCTGAGCCAACATGGGTTGGGCTTTCTGTTCTAACACCTGTCAGGTGTAAGATGCCACCTGTCCATGGCTTCTGGCAGCACAGTGTGAAAGCTAAAATCTTGAATTCAGAGGACAGGCTGCCTGAGCCCACGCTCTGCGTTTACCACTTTCTGTAACTTCAGGCAAATCATCTCAGTTTCCCTCTCTGCAAAGTGGGGCAGATGCTATCTACTTCCCAGAACTTCGCAGGCTATTAAGTGAAAAGTCCCATGAAGCACACAGAACCACATTTCCAGCAAACTAAGCTATTTAGTGATGAACAGGTGACGTCAGTTGCTGCTGCTGCTGCTGCTGCTGCTGCTGCTGTCAGATGGAAGCAATTTCTTTGGTTCCTGGATTGATTTGTTAGTGTGTTGACTAGTGTCTGCTGGAAATTTTAGGTTTCTGTTAAGACATTTTTTTTTGCATAATATAGAACCCAGGAATTAATTATTCCTCAGGCACAGGACTGTGGAATCAGTTGGGCTTCAGCTTTTCTGGTGAGGCTTTGGAGAATTACCTCGTAAAGTTTTTATCTCTAGGGAGACATGTCATAGGTTACAAAATCTAGGCATGGTGAAATGAAAACAAAGAACAAAACTGTGGAAAATTCATAAATATTCTTATTTTTTATATCAAGAAATGCACTGGTTGCTTTTTTAAGAGCAGAATTGCAACAGAATCCCATGGGAGACTTTTAATAATACAGGTGTCTGCATTCTAATCAGGGCCCAATACATTTGCAATCCTGTTATTTCTCCCTCACCAGGAATTCATAGTTGAGCTCTTGCCCAGGTTGGAGATGGCAGCCTGGAGTGTAAGGTACATATTCCAGAGAAGATGCAGGCGATCATTTGCCACTTCATGTTGTCTCGGTGGAGGCAGCTAGGGTTCCTGTCCTTCTCTTCTGGGTTGCTGGCATCCAGGAGCAGAGGGAAGGCGAGAAGCAGACATTTGGGTGGCAGTCTCTTGTTTCCTATGACTTTCTTTCCAAAGCACTTGGAGCTAAAACAACAGTTCTTGGCTTGCGACGTGAAAGATCCAACATATATTAGCCTGTAACCACATAGTCCTTGGTTTGGGAGCAGCTGATAAAAACAAAATATTGAAGCACGGAAATAAATGATCATTGATATAAGAAAACTGTTTGAACGGTCTGGGTACTTGGTTTATAGCTGAGCGCCCTTTTCTGCCTTGACTATTAGCAAGCTGAGAGCCAGGTTTGGAGCCTCTTCTTCATTAGTGCAGTATAGGCAAGACTGACAGATATTTTGTGTATCTGTCTCACTCCTGGATTCTATGTGATCTTTTCTACCTAGATTTGCTCTTTTCTATGGTTCCTTCAGTTATTTAGTTTGCATTATAATCTCCTATAAGTAGCATAAAGCAAATTTTTAAAAAAGCATGCTAGAGTTTTTGTGATTACAAAATACTTATATTTCTCCCTTCCATTTCCTCCCCCCAAACCTTCCACACACCTTTCCTTGCTATCCTTCAAATTCATAGCCTCTTATGTTATAAATTGTTATTGTATTTATATATGTATATTCATATTCATATGTATTTATTTATTCCAGGAGACATCTTGCTCAGTCTGTATAATGTTACTTGTTTGTATGTTTCCAGGACTGAACATTTGACCCTGGAGAACCAATTGGTGCGCTCTTCTCTGGGGAGACTATCTCTCCCGCTCCCAACTTTCCTCAGTTGCCTATAGTATTTGTGTGTGTGTGTTTAGTGTTGGGGGGTCTCATGAGCTTTTCCCTGTCCTCTTAGGCATGTTCATTGGTGTTGTCCTTGTTTGTATCAAACTTGGGCGGTCATGTTGGTGAGACTTTGTAGGGGTAGCTTCTGGCATTTAGTAAAAGACACAATCACACAGCAAACTCCCTGATTCTCTGGGTCTTACAATCCCTCTGGCCCTTCTTCCAAAATGTTCCCTGCAAGCTTCCAAAGGAGGGAGGCAACCAACAGTCCTATCGAGTGTGAGGCCTATGACCCACATCAATGACCAGCATGGCACAGTAATCCTAAGGGGGCAGTGGTGGCACCGTGGTGGAAACCAACAGCTATGTAACTGGACTTCATAGGCAGCACTTATCCCATGTCTTCTATGAGCCGCTGATTCTTTTAGAGCCTTGAATGGGCTCTGTTTGACATGACTGTGACCACCTTGAGTTGTAATTGTGTTAATGTCCCCCAAGTAACCCTGTTCAGCTTTCCTCACACACTTTCCAGTCGGAAAAGAACAATTAGAGCGACAGGCAGTGCTTTACAACCAGGGTACAGCACCAGCAGTGGCAGGAATGTTCCAGGCAGCCCTGGTAGCAGCTTGAGATCAACTGGCTATGTTCCAGCTTAGATGCAGTCTGTTGTGACCATTATATATACCTCTCTCTCTCTCTCTCTCTCTCTCTCTCTCTCTCTCTCTCTCTCTCTCTTTCTTTTGAGACAGGGTCTCTCTGTGTAGCCCTGGCTGTCCTAGACTCACTTTGTAGTCCAGGCTGGCCTCGAACTCACAGCGATCTGCCTGCCTCTGCCTCCCGAGTGCTGGGATTAAGGCGTGTGCCACCACGCCCAGCTACACCACTGTCTCTCATTCAAAACATTTTGATGGGACCCAGGACCATATTTTTGTCAGTAAGCCCTCAACACCATGCAGTCCCCATTCTGTCTCTTTCTTTTTTTGGTCTCAGTGCCCCTTAAGCTGGCTCTCTTCCAAAGAAACTGAGTTGTATTGGAACAGCCATACAGATATAAATTTCCTTGGCTCAGAAGAACGCAAGACTACAGGAAGACAAATATGCAAGTAAGTGGCTACACTAACATGTGACTCATTCTCGAATTGAGTACGTATAAAATTCTGTGAAATCACAGATGAGGGCCAATTAATTTTATCTGGGATAGGAAATCTCAAGGAGAGAGAGAGAGTTACCGAGAGGTGATGACATTTCGGCTTGATCTTGTGCATAACAAATGACTTCCTATAAGATATTTTCCACCTGTTTTGAATTAACTAAAATGATTAGGTCTTAGGTTTTTTATAAAGGTCATCTCCACTAGAATGGAGAAAATGGAAGGCTCTTGTGAAAATAACCATTTAAAATACAGCAGCCTAATTTTGAATGGCTACCAGAACAAATTAGTGCTAAAGTTCATGAGAAAGACTCAGATTGGGAGAAAATTTCCAGGGATTTGGTAGGAAATAACACACTCTCTCTCTCTCTCTCTCTCTCTCTCTTTGTCCTTTTCTGTCTGTCTGTCTCTGTCTCTCTGTCTCTCTCTCTCTCTCTCTCTCTCTCTCTCTGTCTCTCTGTCTCTGTCTCTGTCTCTGTCTCTCTCTCTCTCTCTCTCTCACACACACACACACACACACATACACACACACACACACACACACACACACACACACACACACACACACACACATATGCCCAGAATAATTAACGTAAAACAATAATGTTAGCTTCCTACAATACTATATTGCCCCTTAATCTGTGTGGTTTAGGCTTAACTATAGAAGGGGAGGAAATACAGACTAATGAAATAAACAAGAGACTTGGCTAACACTCAGTGGAAGAAATGATGCTCTGTGTTTTCTAGACCTGTTTCATTTTCCTCGGTTTCCTTCCTTTTTCCTGCTTCCCTTGCTGATGTCTTCAGTTGGCTTGCAAACTCTCCTTTGCTTGATTCCTTACTCTCTACTTTTCCCTCCATGGGGATGTGGAGGTACCATGTTGAAATCTAGCTTGGGAGATGAAGGAGCTTGAGTTGCTGGGGCAGCATAGAGAAGAGTCCCTTGGGAAAACTGTTTAATCAAGGACGTCTGGCCTGGATTTCACATAAGTGAGCGAGGCGTCAGCTTGTGTTGTGCAAAGCCACGGAAATGAGAGGCTGCTTACCAGAGCAGCTGGCCCACACTGGTACAGCGACCGTGTGTGAAATGATGGAGGTCCTCGACCGTGTGTGAAATGATGGAGGTCCTCGACCGTGTGTGAAATGATGGAGGTCCTCGCCCTTCCATGTGAGCATCCCTTAGCTCCTCATCTGCCCTCAGAGCCACGTAAAATACACTTTGTGGCTAATCTAAGAACTGTTTTCAGAATCTACAAGTTAGGACATTTTCTTCAGGTACAGAGAATGGGTGGTGAGTAATCACAGTCTATTAACTATGCATAAAACATCATGAAAATAGCAGTACATTCAGTTCTCAGTTCTCAAAGGAGGCTATTCATGTAGAAGAGCCTAGACTGGGCCTGGGTCTGACAAAGGACACACACATGTAACATAAGGAGACAGTGTCTGTGTGAATGCTTGCAGAAAGCCTTAGTCCTAGGAGGCCTATATTTGTTTGGCAGAGGGTATGATTTTTAAAAAGATAATCCCATTGATGAATTATGAATATATATACATATGTATATATATATATGTGTGTGTATGTGTTTGTGTGTGATATTTTCATGGAGCTTAAAATTTACTCAGTCACGAATATTTCAGAAGCAACCCCTGCATAGTAAGCAAGGCAGATCTAAGTTTTACCCCCAATAATCTTACACTCTAATAGGAAAAATAGACATTTAATATACAGCAATGGGTGTAGTCAAGAAGGTCGGGTGGGATATAGTGCATTTATATTTAGCATTTTCTTTTCTTTCTGGACAAAAGCATGTGGCTATACTTCTGTTTCTTAAAAAAAAAAAAGTAACATAAAATGATGTTCTCTATGTGCAAAATTAAATTAAAAATGCCCGTGATTTATCTCTTTGGTTATAATGGATGAGATGTAGAGAGGGAGTTGGGAATAAGGCTTGGGAGTACATGTCAAAATTTTGTCACGATCGTGATGATTTATGAAGGCTCTGATGAGGCTGTAAAGACGCATTTATCTGTGAAGAGGTAACCATGTATCTCTATGTGCAGTTATACCCAAGAATTTCTTTTTTAAAGATCTCACTAGTTTCTTACTGCGTAAGGCCTTTTAAATGTCTTAATAAGGTATCAAAGTTAGTAAATTATTGAGCCTATAATTATTGAGCTGGTTTTCTTACATTTTAATCCCCCTGCCTCCGGTCTTTTGCTCCTTGCTATGAGATTAGTTTCCTTAAGCTCAGTCCATTCTACTTAGTTCCTCTTTTTTAGTTGCTCCTGGCTTCGATGAATCATATCTACCTCATAAAAGCATTGCAGCATTCTTTATTTGTTGGGCCCATTTAGAGTTTTCATTCCATCAATAAGCACCTGGTCCTGTCATCCCCCAAAGCTTGACTCCTTCCCAAATTCCACAGAACTCTCCATTCTTTGCCTTAGTTTTATTTTTTCCCCCACGGTCCCAAAGCTGTCCACTGTCTCCCAGCCCAGTGTGCTTCCAGAACACCATTTAGTTTCAACAAATACGAAGTACTAGGGATTGTAATGGGGTCATTAATGCTTAGCATCATAATGGTTGCTAAAGATTACCCTAAATGGGGCTTCCAATGGGTATCTGCCAATCTTGATTGGAAAAGGTACTCAATGTCTTCTCTTTGCCTTTCTACTCAGGAGGGTTTGGAGTCACTTTCTTCTCGATAAACTTCCTCTATTGTGCATTCACCAGAAGAATGGTTGTTGGAGACAGAGACTGGTTTAGATTCCTAAAGAGTCTGCAATGAGGGATCTTTGCCTCTTAGTTTTATGCCTGTCAATCATCCATCATCTTAGTACCTACAAGATGCAGCATTCCAATAAGCGACCACACCAGAAACTGTAAGGATGAAGACAGTTGCATTTCTTAATTTTATGAAATTTAGTTATTAAAAATTCTGCAAATAAATAAAAATATCACATTCAGAAATTAACCAGTTTTAAATAGACGTTGTTGGGAATCTGGGAACAACTACACACATATCTTTAATATCCATCCACTGTTTTCCTGAGCATTAGGTACTGGGAAGGCAAGTATGAAATGTTTACAGTTCCCAATGGACAAGTTCTCTCTCTCTCTCTCTCTCTCTCTCTCTCTCTCTCTCTCTCTCTCTCTCTCTCTCTCTCTCCCTCTCCTTCTTTTCTGTCTATCCCCTCTCCTCCCCTCCCAATGTGTTTCCTTCCTTTCCCTTCTCTCTTTTTACCTTGTGAGGCATGGTCTTGCTATGTAGTCCAGGCTAGCCTCAGACTTTTGATCCTCCTGCCTCATCCGTCAGAGTGCTGACATTACAGGTGTGTGTGTGTGTGTGTGTGTTTGTGTGTGTGTGTGTGTGTGTGTGTGTGTATACCAGGTTCCATCTCTATTTCTATAAACTATCCTTGTTTCTGAATGTTGATAATGCTGCTTTTAGCACTGGTTATATATTGGAAGGAATATTAAGCAATGCCTAACTATACTTACTTAACATTATTCTTTAGAACTTGACTTCAGGTTGTGTTTTATAGTGTATATGATATGTAGGAGAGGCTTTTATAAGTAGCAATATAAATATATTCATTCTAAGAACCCACTTTTATTTAACTGATCTGATACATTTAAAAAAAACAACAACAACTTACTTTTAACTGTCTTTACCATGCAGAAACTGGATTCTCTAGGTTTTATTCACCAACTGGTTCCTCTTTCCTTATGGCTCAGGCCTGCGAATCCCAGCTGGTGGACTCTCCCAGGTGTAATGAATTGCCTTTCAACACTTATCCATGGAACCAGCAGTTAGTTAGTTTTCCACTTTAAACATTCCATTTTATGTATTTATTTCTCATTTCACTTACCCCTCAGAACATTGGCACTTAAATTTTTCATTCTGGAATGTGACCGTGTGGAGTGTTGTTTTGAGGTAATCAAATTGTGATCCCAGTTTTATGAGCTTCTTTCCAGGGTCATGATGAACCGAGTGCATTGACTAGTTAGTTGTCTAGTGCCTCCCACCTGAAAGCCGGCCTTTAAACCTTGATCTTAGACCTGTGAGCTCACTAAAATAACTTTGTATGCCCTTATGGATCTGAACTACAAAAGTTTGTGTCTTGTTTTTATTTATTTTTTCAAACCTACAAGCTAAATATGTCAGAAAAATCTTGTACCTACTGAATAGCAAATGCTTATTTCTTTGGGTAAAGCCCAGTGTGCAAGGAAGCAATTTAATTTTTCTTTTCTCTTTTTAAGTTGGACCCTTTTGTATCCGAGAATTCTTTTTCTGTAACAGATCTAAATTTATATCAGTTGGTGACTATCTCCAGGACAGCCTTGTCACAGCCATACATCACCTCATCTAAGCTGCTATAGTAAATAATTGGGCCCGTGAGACATAGTTTTCCATCGTCTCCGCAGTGACGCCCTGCACAACCTCTTGGTTCTCCCCTGGGTCTGCAGGGCGATGGTACTGTTGCCTCTGGCCTTTTCATTTATTATTTATTTCATTTATTGCAGGGCTCAGAACAAATTGAAACTGGCAAAAAAAAAAAAAAGAGAGCGAGACTGTGGAATGAAAATAGCCAAGCCCATGTTTCCTCTGAGCTGAGAACAGCAGAGAGGCAAGCAAGGATGTCTCCGGACAAGGAAATGGCTCAAGACAGGAGACTTCTGATGCTTTTAGGAAATACATGTGCCTTGGTGGGGGTTTTCAGATCTTCATTACAGTGGGCTGGCTGAGTGATTTTTTTTCTTTTAATTTTGTCTTGTTGCATTCTTGTCAGTCATAATACAGCCTCAGTCATGAAAGGCCTGGGCAGGAAGTAGACACATACATACCTGGTTCCCACAGGCAAAAACCACTCTCTAAGCTGCAGAGTCTAAGCTCTACTAGTCACCCATAGACTGGTTATCCTTTCCAGTCCCTGAAATAAAAATGGTCAGCTCAGGTTTTCATTGCCTTCCAATTAATTAGATACTCTTCAACTTCTGTACAAAGAACAATTTGCTTACAATAATATTGAATATAGCCTAGTAGGTTTTATCATAAAATACTCAACTTGTATCAATTCTTCTGAAAACAGGGAGATTTTATTGTTTTTTACATTTTAGTTTTGTAGTGCTGGGGATTGAACCTGGGATCTCACACAGCATCTGCTAAGGGAGTGCTGAACCATGGAACTTCTTCCACAGCCTCAGATAAGGAGCTTTTAAATGGTGTGATCCAAACTGGTATCAAGGAAGACATTTTATTCATAGATAAAAATGTCTATTTCACTTAGCAACTAATATAGTCAGTGCTTAAAACAAATGGTTTTCTTGTTTGTTCACTTCTCTCTCTCTCTCTCTCTTTGTGGACACACTCACACATACTCACTCACAAGTACGTGCACATATATTCTGTCTCTCGGAATCTTAGGATCTGCACATGGATGCCATGTTATGTACTCCCGTGATGTGTGTGACCCTGGACAAGGTAACTGACAAGCGCTTTTATTACTAGCATCCTTCAGAGGAGGAAGCTGAGACTTAGGAAGGAAGCATGCCTTGGGAAATGCCTTACATAGGACTCAAGCTCAGACCAGCCTGACTCCACCAATTACGCTCCTAACCACTGTGTGAGACTGCCTCTTAGGCCATGCATGTAACTCATGCCGTCCATTTGAATATCATATACAGTGCCGTGTATTGCAGCTCCCCTAAATGTACTTGAACGAATAAAGAACAATAATGACTTATTTTCTTGCCCAATTTCTGTGGGCTACAGAATTAGTGGAGTTCTTTTTAAGGAGTTTGTGTGTGTGCGTATGTGCATGCTCTCTCTCTCTCTCTCTCTCTCTCTCTCTCTCTCTCTCTCTCTCTCTCTCTCTCTCTCTCACACACACACACACACACACACACACACACACACACACGCTCTTGAGGAAGCTAGGCGAGATTGTCAGATCCCCTGCAGCTGGGGTTACAGCCACTGTGAGCCACCTGACAGGAAGCCGGGTAACTGCATCTGAGTCTTCTGAAAGAGCAGCAAGAGGTCTTAACTATGGAGCCATCTCTCTCTTCAGTTCTGAATTCAGAAATATCTTAATGAGATAGGTCTGACTTAGAGTCTCCTGTTCAGTCACTGTAGGATGTTGGCTAAAACTGTGGTTGTCAGAAGGTGTGGTTTATGCGGGGAGATTAACTTAGGATGCGCTCATTTACATGGTTAGCAACTTGGTGCCAGCACAAACTGAGTGTTCCTACTGCTCCTCCCATGGCTCGTTCTAGAGACTGTTGAATGTCCTTTAGCATGAGGGCCAGTTTTCTTCTACATGAGTGACACAAAGAATCAAGGCTGAATGAACAGTACCCTTTATGAACTAGTCTCAGAAGTGACACACCACTGCTTTTCCTCTCTGTATTCAAACACACCCACTCCGCGGGTGAAGATCTGGGTAGGCATGACAGCGCTAGGAGACACAAGTTCTTGGCGGCCTTTTGTAGACTGGTAATTCTCCCATACTTGTCCTTATTCTCCTTCTACAAGTCCTTCTAGCCAAGACTCTAGTCTTCCACTCTTATTCTATTTTTCCATTTAGTTTTCCTCCCCAATGACTACTACCTGCCTCCCCTCATGCCTGGAGTACAGTGGCTGTATAGAGAAGCATGGCGGTTCCTGTTGATCTTCAGTGTGGCAAGATACAGAATTGCAGAGTCAAACTGCTGGGCACATCTGGGGAGAAGTTTGCAGACCATTTTGATTGTGGTAGAATAGCCAACCCTGCCTGTGGGTGACACCACAGCTAGGTGTTTATTCAGGTTTTTTAAAAAGTCAATTTGGTGATAAAAGTCCTATGAAGCTCAAAGCCTTAAATTTGACTTAGGCAGAACAATAGGCAACTTTTAGCATCTTATCCTTGTAGACTCTTAGTTTTTCAGCTGCAACCAGAGTGCTTATATTGGACTGAAAGTATAATATATACTCAGTATAGTCACACATTCACAATTCTTTGAAAAGATCATGTTTCCCTTCATGATAAAGTAAACACTGGCCTGGTGCCTGTCTCCAGAACCTGTAGCTTGAGGAGGAGGCCATCGCCACATTTGTAATCTCTCAGCAAGCACAAGTCACCATGGAGAGCCGTGCCGTACTAGACAAGAACTTATGTTGTGGGTGCTTATGTTGAAGAATTTAATTTACAATTCAGTTTGGGGAAGACTTTCCCAGGAAGTGACTTCAGAAATGGGATGTGGACAAAGTGAAGAATTGAACAAGGGCCACAGATGGCTCCATAGATGAAGAACTGGAAAAGTCTGGCTGGGAAAGGAGGTGCCTTCTGACAGGCACAGGGATGGAGGGATGCAAAGGCTCATGGGATAAAAGGAGTGCTGGAAGGCACTGGAGGAGGTGGCATAGGTAACAACTGCATCAGTATCATTCTAACAATTAGCACACGAACCAAACTCTTATTGATTTGGGCAAGTGGCCTCAGGTAAGTCACTTAGCTTTCCTATGTCACGAATACTTCCCAGATGGAATTGTGAAAATTACACTAGTTATTAGAGACTGGGTAGCTGAGCCTAGAAAATAACCTCCTTGCATACAGGATGCAATTTCCACATTTTACCACTCATTCTAACATTCTAACCTTGTTCATCCTTGTAGGAGGTGTATGGTGTAAGCAGAAACTGAGGCAGATGGTATTAGGTAGCTCGTCCAGGTTCCTGCAGCACGCACAACATGAGAGACAGGCATTTGAGAGAAGTCACCTCTGCCTACGTGAGCCTGGAGCTCTCTGACGTGTGTCAGTGCTCCCGACAGTGACCTCACCAGATGAATGGGATAACAATGAAAATGTTTTGTATAAAGCAAGGCTAAATTCATCAAGAAAACATTTTGACTATTCACAGCACCCTTTAACAGTTGTTTTCCTCCTGTTGTTAGTTATACAGTTTAGTAGGAGAGAGCACATAGGGTGAATAAAGTTGACCTGTTTTATTTCTTCCCCTAGTCACTTTCCACGTAATTTCAGTAAAATAAAAGGCAAGAATGAGCACGAGATCCCAAGTGCGTCTGTGCCCCCATTGGCTTTCCAGCATCATTCTGCTTGGCCTGGCTGCTAGAGTTTGTATCTTAGACAACAGTGAGACTTGAACAGCCTGTTCTCACCATTCTCTTAGATTCTGGATATCAAGGGTTGGAAGTAATGAAGCAATCTAATAAATGATAATGGTCTGAATTTGAGGATTACCTAATCTCAAAGTGTCAGGGTCCAAAATTATTTAACATTAAGCGGGAGCCATCTCCTTTAATCAATGAGAAGAAACTTCAAGAATGAGGTTCCTCCTTGGATTCCAATCCTCTTGTTGATGCTGTTGGCCTGTGGACTGGAGGGGTGCTTGCTTAAGGGACATTTTTAAGTAGTAGAGTGCTAGGTCTTCACCTCTCACTGGAAGCTCCACAGATTGAAGTTTAAATTTGTTTATTAATTCTGGAAATTTGGAATAACGTAGTGAAGGGGTTTAAATACTCTGACATTTTATGTCATCTTTAATGTGAAACAATAAAAAGGAAGAGATCTTAACTGGAAAATGTTTGACCCTACAATTCTTTCCTAGCCAGATCAAACAGAACACACATAAAAAGGGAGATGAAGTTTCCGTTTGTCACATGATGGGTTACCCTTATTCATGTAGCTATCTGGCAGCGTCAAGACACAAGTACTAGCAATTATGATTCCAGAAAGATGTTGGATGATAGGGTTATTTTCACAGATATGCACAAAACCCATATTTTTTCATGTAGCTTTTGTGGAAGAGTGCAGTACCAATGGATAACCCTTTGTTTGTTTGTTTGTCTATCTGATAAATTCAGGGTAGTCGTCCATTCCTTAGAAAGGGTGTTACAAAGCATTACAATGGGGTAAATCATTTTGCAATGTATGGGTTTCAAAATCTGACCATTGATTAGCAGAGGCTAATGACAAAAGACAATATTGGCAGCTTAGAGTACGGCTTTCAAAACCAGAACCAGTCACATGGCTTATGCTTTGTCTGAAACAATGTAGTGAAGCCCCTTCTCTCTTAACAAGCTTCCTCCAGTCATGAAATCCCCTTTGCTATGCTACAGCCTCAATGTGAAAAGGGAGAGCATGGTAAGATATTGAAAAAAAACTGTAGGCCATTACCCACTTTATCACTCATATCAAAGACATTGAAAAGGTAGCACATGTGCAATTGATGGATTATTTTCATCAAGAAAGTCTGATGACCCCACTTGGGTTTTCAAACAAGGCATTTAATAACCACTGCCTTGTTAAAAGGTGGAAAATGATCTGGCTGGTGGCCTGATAGGACGAGGTTTTATTGATTTTACTGAGGCCCTTGGCTTGGGAGATCACAAGCTTCTTAAGGACAAGCGTAAAAGGAAGCATTAAGACGGATGAGTAATGACCTGTGTGAGGGGTGTCATTCTGCAAACATCAGGGCTGGGAGCTTTTCCTTTGAGTACCAATTGATGAGGGAAGGGGAAAACATAGGCCGAGGCTCATTTCAACTATTAATCTTTTTTTTCCCGGATATTCGTGAACTGGCTTTGCTCTGATGAAGTATGAGAGTAGATGATGTTTAAAAAAAAAAGGCAAACTTAATTGTTGGTTTGTAAGGAGGAAGAGACAGATTGTTATGCATACTAGGAAGAAAAATCTATGTTTTAAATGTCATCAAAGAATGAGAGAAAGAGAGAGAGAGAAAAGTAAAGAACCCTATATGTACTGTTATTTTCAAGGGCTCTGAATCTCTTGGATGGAAGATGTCTGAGCCTGCCTCTCCTTTCCAAGATGCCAGGTTAAGCTTGAGGGGACATTAGAAAAGAGGCATAGATGTCAGTCTGAGAGAGGAATCAGAATTACTAAGGCGACTGGAGGGCTGCAAAGGCTGAGTGTGTTGAAAGTGACATAGCAGGGCTGTGAGTGACAGCATATTCTTTGGTTTAGCTCTGGGTGCTCAGTGTTCTGTGTATTGGCACATGGACACTTGATCTATTGTAAGAGCTGTCTGGCCCCTTTTCTATCTCCTCTTTGAATCGGTGTTGCTGTGACTTCACAAGGCTGCGTTGAGGCTGGGTAAAATGAACTTGGAAGGAGTTTGGCTTACTTAAATTCATGTGTTGAATCTGAGCCTTGCCTGAAATCTCTTCAATGCTATAACACTGAACTGGACAATTCTTTCCTTTATTTATTTATTCTTGTTACATCGCAATGGTTATCCCATCCCTTGTATCCTCCCATTCTTCCCTCCCACCCATTTCCCCCTTATTCCCCTCCCCTATGACTGTGACTGAGGGGGATTACCTCCCCCTGTAAATGTTCATAGGGTATCAAGTCTCTTCTTGGTAACCTGCTGTCCTTCCTCTGAGTGCCACCAGGTCTCCCCCTCCAAGGGACATGGTCAAAGGTGAGGCACCAGAGTATGTGAGAAAGTCATACCCCACTCTCCACTCTACTGTGGACAATTCTTTTAACACAGATCATACTAAGTGTTGTTTTGAATGCATTATAAGTATAGTCCAATGATATGCTATCATAGAATAACATATGGGAGGTTATATTTCTGCATGAGGAAACACTCAAGGCTAGAATGCATTTTCATTATATGAATTTTAAAATATTTGTGCAAATTGGCTTTTTCCCAAAGGGGGAGAAATGATACATAGGTAGTTTGCATTGTCAGAAGTGATCTATACTGAAGTATTGTTATAAATAATGAATATTTGTGAAGGTTGTTATTTGAGAAACTTCTCTCTGCCATCTTATAAGTGTTGTAAAGTCCCACTCTACCAAGGGATAACC
Source organism: Acomys minous (assembly GCF_964271855.1). Lineage (NCBI taxonomy): Eukaryota > Metazoa > Chordata > Mammalia > Rodentia > Muridae > Acomys > Acomys minous. The sequence continues at coordinate 122,038,923 of NC_140483.1, forward strand.
TATCTGGGGGGCAGCAAATAATAGACTTTTCTTGATCTCTCTCTCTCTCCCTATCTCTGTCTCTGTCTCTCTCTTTCTCTGTGTGTGTGTGTCTGTATGTGTGTGTGGTATCTCTCCCTGTCACACATGTACACACATACACACACACACACACACCACACACACACACACACATGAGAGAGAGAGAGAGAGAGAGAGAGAGAGAGAGAGAGAGAGAGAGAAAAGAAGAAGAAGAAGAAGAAGAACAAGAAGAGGAAGAGGAGGGGAGGAGGAGGAGGAGGAGAAGGAGAAGGAGGAACCAATCAATGCATTTGGGCTGTTACCTATATTTTAAGCCACTCTTATTCCTTAGCTTAGATCTATGATTCACCCTTATCCACAGGTTTTTTTTCCTGATTGTTCAGATCTGGGAGATGTAGTTCTTAGGAAGCCCTACTGATACAGCTGTGATGTTACATAGGAAAATAATTCTTCCTAATGGATTACTTCATGTTTTATTCATGTAGAAATAGTACATATTGTTGAGTAGCATATCCTATTACAAACATATTTATAAGTAATTATTTGAGAGTGCTTAAACTATAAAGATATTTTGGGGCACACCCTTTATGAACATCTAAATATGAGCACATGAAAGTTCTTTCTAATAGAATTAACAAGATTTTATAGATAAAATTTTATCTCTGAATACCTTTTAAAATGTATCCATGCAATGCTGGACTTTTTGAGGGGGGTGAAAAATAGTATTTTGATGAATATGGATTATAATATCAAGGTGCCCTAAGCAGGTTTATATGGACACTGTGAAAGACCCACAGCCTTAGCTGAGAGTATGCCCGAGCTCATAGAGTCCAGAAAAGAAGACCTGATCCCCTGTAACTAAAATTACACTTGTTTCTGAATATAGATGCTAGAAATTGAGCCTGGGTTGTCTGCAGAGCTGTGAATGCTCTTAACCACTGGCTGAGCCATCTCTCCAGCTGCCCTAGTTTAATATAAAATGTTACAGTCAGAAAGTTACACCAACTGTTCTCCTATAAGTCAGTGTATATCATGTTTTGATGAACAGACTGAAGTCACCTGACTATGGAGTGATGGGTGACTGTTAGCTGCCTGGGAAAGAGACAGATGATTTTCTCTAAGAGTGGAGCCCCTGGCAAGTCAGTTATGCTCCAGTGAAAAACCACACATCCACGAATGCTTAGCTAGCACAAACTGGTCTTGATAGACTTTTTAGGACACAAAGTAGGGTGGTAAGTGGGTATGTTGGCTAAAACACATTATAGGAAACTCCTGAAGAGCTAATACTACTAATAAAAGGATATACTGAAATTGGTTCTGTGCAATGCAAATATGTTTACCATTAGAGTACACGACAGCCTCTGGAGTTTGACTGTCTTATTCCAGGAGATGCAAACAGTCCTCTCTCCAAGAAAGTTTCAGCTTCTACCCTTCCCCACTTCCCTCCTCTCCTTTCTGCCTTTATTTATATTGCAACTTGTTCCAAAAAAGCTGGAACTGTTCATAAAGGGTTGTGTTTTAATTCTTCCATCTGCCACCAACACTCTGTGGTGTTAGGCAATTCTCCAACCTTGCTTCAGTTGACATCTCTGACTTAGTGTATACCCGCACGGACATTAGAGAAGCAACAGAATCAAAGGGAAAGGATTTTGAAACACGCGAAAGAAAGAATTTATAAAAAATCTTTCTGTTTTGTAGCTCACATTTCTATAATTGTTCTCTCTCTCTCTCTCCCCCGCTCCACTGTGTTCTGTAGACACAGGTGTGTTAGACTGGGGATATGGGTGTGGAGATTAGAGATGGCATCTGGGTGTCTTTCCTCGATTGCTTCTCCCTCTGCCATTTGAGATGGGGTCTTTTACTGAACCTGAAGATCCCCATCTTGCCTGGACTGGCCAGCCAGTGAGCCTCCATGATCTGTGTGATGCTGCTTCCGGGTGCTGGGGTACAAGCATGTGCTGCTGTGCCCCCATTTTACTTGGGGGTGGGGTGGGGAATCTGGACTCTGGTCCTTAAGATTTTTGTAGGAAACACTTTATCCGCAGAATCATTTCTCCAGCCCTTGTTTCTCTAGCTTTGCTATAATACACTTCTGGAAGGTTGTAGCTTTAGACCTTTAAACTCTTCTCTGAAGATCACACGGTGCTTAGGAGTCTCTGCTGCTCACCACATGCCCTCTAAACTTTGATTTCTCTTCTGTTCCTCTTGTGTCGCTCTGACTTCCATGTCTGCTGAGACCGAAGTGTGGTTATGCCAGGTGTACTACTGATTTGCTATGCTCAAAAAGACACACACAGACATACCAACAAAGGTCTGGGAAAGCGGCTTAGTTTATAAATAGAGTGATTCTTCCTTAAGAATGAGGAATTGAGTTCAATTTGTAGCACCAATTTTTTTAAAGCTGAGTGTGGCTGGGCATACCTAAAATCCTTGTGTTGAGGAGGCAGAGGCCAGAGGACCCCTGTAGCTTCCTGCACAGTCCCAGTCAGTACAGCTGAATTGGTGAACTCCAGGTTTGGTGAGAGACCTTGTCTTAAAAAAAAGGCAGAAAGTGATTGAGGAAGCTATCTAATATGCCCTCTGGTCTCCATATGCAAGGACACATGACATGCATGTACACACACACACACACACACACACACACACACACACACACACACACATACACACACACCATGCACACACCTCAATTGTCCCAGATCTTCAGTCATGGCATCGTGCTGTGGAAACAACCTGCTCCTGTCCTGTACTCGTAGGTTGACAGTGGTTCCAACAATCCCACGCAGAGATTCTTCAAACATTTCTTGTCACCTTGAAGTACGGCGTGAGGTGACACATATCTCCTGTCTCGTGAGCCCACTGGGTTCTTGCTAACTTTGTTCTTCTTTTGAAGTTTCCTCTTAAATGTCTCTTATTCCAAAGTATCATTTGCTTCCATTACTTGGATTTCTTGCCAGGTGTTAGGGGAAAAAACTCTGTATGAACACAGAAAAATTAGCAAGTAAATAAATGTGCAAATCAACAAGTGCAATGTTCACAACCCTGACAAGTACTTGTCACGTCCTCAATATTGATGAGAACCTCCTGGTCGGGTTGGATGTTTCCCTTAAGAACTTTTACATTATTCTCAGACTATCATTTCATAGCAATATGACAGTGTCTATTCATCAACAGCCACACTAGACTCTGTACCCTAGAAGGCCACGTCTTTATGACTCTTGCTTTCCCTTATAAATCCTTAGCACCTGAACTTCAGACCTATATACATCTTAACATAGATACTTAATAAACATCTCAAATATCATATTTCCCAAACCAAGCTTCTGGTATTCCATGTGCCTTGAAGTTGATGTACTTCTGCCAGCTTCCAAGGTCAGTGACCCTACACATGCCGTCAGCATGGACTCCTCTTCTTCATGCCCGGTCTACACCATCAGCCAATCCTACAAGCTCAGCTTCCTCCTTTCTCTGTTTCCACCTGGTCTTTCATGTGCAAAACAAGGACGGAAAGGTGCCCAGATCACACCAGCTTCACTCTCTGAGCGCGGCAGATGAGGACACATTCGAACACTCTGGACATGGAGCAAGCACCTCTGTGCTCTACGTGTCTCTACTTAAACCCCGACCTTGTCTCTTGCCATGCTACCACGTCACACCCAGATGAAAGCATAAGCCTCTGCGTCTCCTTCAGTCTTCCTACGCAATTTCCAAGGCAAAGGCCAGATAACCCTCCTATGTAACAGGTGAGATCAGAGCTAATTTGTTCTACTTCACTCTAATGGCTTCTAATCGAGTAAAAGCCCCCCTCCCATCACTTCACCCCAAATTTCTCTACTTCACTCCACTGCCCTGTGAACATCTTAGGCTAGTTCCTGCTTCAGGGACATTGCACTTGTTCCTTCTTACTGGAAGACTCAGAGCTCAGATGTACTTCATTTCTTTTTATGTCATATTCAAGTGCCACTTCCTCAAGGAAATCTGTCCTGGTCAGCCTTCCACAGTGTTGACACCTTCTTCATCTTCTTCTCTGCTGAATTATTTATTTTTCCCTTAGCACTTATCTCCATATTGTACAAATACACGAATATATTTATATTGATTTTGTTCCCCTAACTCTCATTCCTAACATACCATAAGCTCTAATCAGGCAGGGATTTCTGTATCCTTCATGGGTTTAACCAATGCTTATTTCCTCAGTGCCAGGAGATAGATAAACAATTGTAATTGACTGAATACCATATTTACAGACTGGTGAATGTATTCATCTCTATCTATTTAATAAATTTACTCTGTTTTATTGTATAGCCCTTCTGAGGACTTAGGCACAAGGCCAAGAAAGCTGAGGCAGTCTGTCTGAGCTCAGAATGTTTACACTTCAAGCTCCCACTTCCTGTGTGGCTCAGAAATGCTCTTCACTGTTTACAAGTTGCTCCACGGTCTTCCAGACAACACCAGGCATACCCTACTCCTGGGGCACACAGTGACTGATGACCCAAGGTCCATCCCTATAAACCCCAAGGTAGGAATCAAAAGCACATCCTTGCAAGTTGTCCCCTTACCTGCTTATGTATACCCCCATAAACAGACCCTTAAGAGGGCAATAAAAAGGAACAGAATGCTCTGTATAAAAAGGATAAGGTTCTTTTATAAGGAAATTGAGAAATAAGGAAACAATGCTGAAATTATCATTTGACTTGACAACAGAACATTTACCTGGATTTGTAGAAATGAAGGGAAAACTTCAAATATTAAGAATTCTGTTCATAGTGAAGAGTTGTTGCTTCCATCTTTTATTCTACTAAGGAAAAAGAACATATGCAGGCATAAAAACATGCTGTCTGTTAAAATACATAATAATGTTTTTGCAGTGTTCACTCTGTGCTCTCAGTCCCTTGTTTTAATGGGCGTGGTCAGGTTATATCTTTCAAACAGAATTCATTTTTGAAATTCCTATGATGTTACCGGAAATTGCTCACTCTTTTCTTCTTCAAATGGCATCCTTGGTTCTTGAGAAAGATTTCTGAAAGCCTTTATTTGACTCTTGACAGCTGTGCACTCTTCTTGGCTGCTGAAAGGGACTCTAGCTTGTCTAAATGTAAATACCTAGTTACTTCATCCCTTTGTAGGAAGCCTTGGTTTTCAAGGAAGAAGAGATCAAATGTGCTGTTATTGGGGAGGCTTCAGACTGTGTCCAGAATCTCCATTTACTCCTCAGAGCAGACTTTGTTTTCCTGCCCAGTAAGTTTGACAAAGTGATAAAAATTAGTCTGCTAGGTGGGTCACTGACTAAGTGTCAGCCTGTCCACCAAATGGGAAGGTGCTTCTGTCTTAGCGCTTTGGACACTTGAAGGTCGATTGAGAAATGCTCATGTGTCATAGTCATTAGGATCAGACTGCCCAAGGTGGAAGGGGTCTGTTTAATGGGAGAAGCATTGAGTCAGTCACATACAATCTTAACAGTTTGGATGAGGAAACCTTATAAGTATCTCTAATAAAACACAAATGTCACATGCATCTTTATAAAGCCATTAAAAACTCATGGTGTTTTCTTTTCCCATGGGAGGTGTATGGGAAAGTGCCCAGCTCATGTCATCATCTCTGCAGCAAGTGTCCTGGGGTATCTAGATGTGTCCTTGATATCTCAGTCACAACTTCTGAATCACAGTCTTCTTGTGTTGGCTGAAAGCATTAAAATCAGAAGTGGGCACAGTGGTGCTACTTATCCCTCATTTGTGGAGTGGCTACTGTTATTTTCCCTCTGACTTTGCTGAGTGCTTTTCAGGCGCCAGTGCATCTGGTCGAGTTGATGAAACGCAATTGTACTTAAAAAACGTAGTTAAGCATTGTGTCGGAAGACTGGACCAGCAGGCTTGTCATTTCACAAAAGGGACTTGCAGAGGCTGTGGTTCCTGTAATCGGAGAGTGTTTCACTTAGTGTGTGAGGCCGGGGACTAATCACCTCCGTGTGCTGATGTAAGTGCACTAGGATTTGAATAAAGGCTGCCCATGTAGCTGGCCTGGGAACGAGATGTAAGAACTTCTACTTCACTCGATATAAAGTCAGATCTGAACAGAGAGGTGGGATACACTCCTGAAAGAAAGTGTGTGTGTGTGTGTGTGTGTGTGTGTGTGTGTGTGTGTGTGTCTGTGTGTGTGTCTGTGCGTGTGTGTGTGTGTGTGTGTGTGTGTGTGTGTGTGTGTGTGTGTTTGGGGGGGGGGAGACAGGAAGGTGCAGGAGACCCTGAGGTGGTAGAGCAGTTTTACCTCACTGATGTTTTTATTTTCACCCAAGGCACAGGGGGACGTTCTGAACTCCCAAGCAGCTTTCATTATCGTGTTTTTGACACTGCCACAGGGTCTTTGCATTATTTATCCCAGTCTGCTATGTTCTTCCACCTTCCTGGGAATATTTTCAGATGGAATCACTAATTAGCACATATGTGGAAACTTCTCAAAGCAGTGGGGCCCCCTCCTCATTACTTCTTAATTTTTTTTTCTATTTGCCTAATGTATGTCAGAGATAAAATTTTAAGTGATGGGTTGGGGAAATTTCCAGAGTGAAATGCACACATTAGATGAAAAAATAATTATCAAAACAGGGACCTTTGTGTGATCCGAACGAAAAACCATCCAAATGCTTAGTAGTACAGAGTGAGGTCGGCCTGGCCATAGTGCATCTATTATATTAGCTGACCTCCAGGGCAGCTCTCTAAACTTGCCTTGCAGATGTTTTCGCAAACTTAGCAACTGTGTCTTAAATTCTCAGTGTGTTCTTGACACACAAATTCCTTTCACTTTTCTTTGCTTTGTATTGTAAATATTTTGGCACAACATATTCTCTCTTCGAGCCCCATTTACATAGGCGAAAGCTTTGTCTCCATCTTCCACCTGGGAACACTTGTAGTGATGTTAAAGGCCTCTGTACCTTTGCATCTCTTTTCTATATTTCCTTTACTCCCCACCCCCAAGACTAAATACAATTATTTTAATGTTTTATAGTAACTACATGTATTAAATGTGAATTATTAGGCAGTGGTATTTTTTTAATTAAATAAATTTCTCTTATTCTTTGGTAATTTTATACATGAGTGTATTTTATATCATATCAACAGACAACATTGTGTCTCCTTTTAATTCCTCCTAAGCCCCCATCTCTTCTGACTTCATGTTTCTTCTTTTTGTTCTTCCTTTGGAAACTGGGAAAAATGTAAATTCAGCCAAAATGGAAATTAAATACTTTATTGAAAGATAAGGAACCACAGGGATTTTAAAAAATAGATACACACACACACACACACACACACACACACACATACACACACACACACACACACACACACACATACACACACACACACAGAGAGAGAGAGAGAGAGAGAGAGAGAGAGAGAGATATCATCAAAAAATTGTTAGTTAGCCTAAATTATATAGAATGTTATTTTTCTTGTAACATGAACTTACCAGATATCTTTTAAAAGCAGATTTCCCCTCCCCCATCTCTCTGTGTGTGAACTGTGGTTTTGTCAGGTGACCGAGTTGCAACGGCCATATAGAAGACCTAATAAATGAGATGATGGAAAGCTTTTCTTTTAAGCTATGCTCAACAGCTTTTCTTTTCTCTCTTTTTGTCTTTTGGGTTTGTTTTTCTGGTTTTGTTCTTGTATTTCTAGCACCTAATACCAAGTATTTAAAGTTCATTCTCAATGGAGAATCAAGATTTGTTTTATTCCAAACTTGAAGGTGTGCCTAAGTGCCCAGGAGAGGGGCAACATTACAGACTTATCTCATTTTATACACCAATGGTCATCCCTTGAATGTGCTGCCTGTAGTCATAGTTAGTGTGTTGGCATCTAAGAGCTATGCCTTTCAGTGTCACAGGAAGCAATGGAGCACCAAGAACCAAGCACACCAAGCAGTTTTTATCCCTCATCTGCAACACTATATCCAGCGGTGAAAGCCTCTTGCTTTAAAAGTGGACACACACACACACACACACACACACACACACACACACACACAGACACACACTCACACTATAGCATTTGACTCAAGTTTAAGCCAACACAAAATGCCCTAACTCTGTCCTGTTCAATATGGTAGCTATCAACTAACTGTGGGTATACAGCTCTTGAAATGTGTGACCAGTCCAAATTGAGGTGTGTCATGACTGTAAAAACATATATCAGATTTCAAAAAGCTAGAGTAAAAAAAGAATATAAGCACTTCCCTAAAGTATGGTTTTTGTTATGTGTTAAATGGTGATAGTTTAGATATAGTGGTTCAAATAAAATATAGCATTAAAATTACTTTCATCTTTCTACATCCTTCCGTGGGACAATTAGAAGGTTTGAGCCTGCGCACATGACTCATGGAGCATTTCTGTTGAACTTTGCTGCTCTAAGGTCACGTCTACTCCCGTTTTATTACTTTTCATGTTTAAACATCTTAAACTTCAAAGACAGATTGTGCTTTGGTTTCTACAGATCCGTAGAAAGAAATTCTCATTGTCTCTGAACATATTCAGCAAGTTTCTCCGGACTGCTCTGTGCCCTTGGCCTGTGCTGTAGCTGCTTCTTCTCCAGCTGGGCTGCAACACGTGGTTGTCCAGTCCCACAGCCGCAGCTCACTTGCAACACGCCGCTATCCTGCCCCACAGCCGCAGCTCACTTGCAACACGCCGCTATCCAGCCCCACAGCCGCAGCTCACTCGCTCACTTCCAGTCTTGCCCGAGCGGATGCTTAAAATCCAAGCCTGAGAAGATGCGGGGCCTTGACATCTGCTGGGATGGGATGGGCTGACCCGATGAGCCCTTCCTCTCCAGTTAAGACCCCAAAGAGCCTATCCAATTCCATGCCAGCCTCAGATGCTTCCAAGACAGTCATCTCCTATGGAAACCCATCTTCTTGGTCCTCCAGGGTTTCTCACCGGTCACTTCATTCAGGAAAGTGAGCCCTTTGTGATGTCATGTAACACTTGTGTGCTTCCGAATGGGCTGTTAGTGCCAACTGCTGTGTCTGCAGCCACTCCCACAGCCTGAAGCCTTTTTTTTTTTCTTTCTCTCTGCCAAGATGGAGTGAACTGCATTCTCCTTGGTTGCTCTCCGGGAACACTGAAGAATTCTATCCTCAAACCCAGGCCAGCAGTAATGAGAACCCAGGAAACTGCTCGGAAGGAGCAACAATTTTTCATGTGGTTTTATGTTTGTGGTTCTGAAAACAGCTCCTGGTATACAGTTGGTGCTTCATAAGTATTCTTAAACGGATGAATTTGAAACCCAGGGATTGCATCTGAAGACGCTTTGGTGTGAAACCATCTCCCCAGCTGAGGTGCACACCATCTTCCGTCCAGATGACCTTCAGAATTCAGACAGCACACGTCCTGATTTAGATTTCTTAGCTTTGGTTTATATCAACCCCGCAGACTGCCCTCCATTTAGAATTAAATTAACTTTAAAAGAGAGTGTAAGTGCCTTGTTTGAAAATCTCTTCTGTTTGCCTGGTGATTTAATTTTCAGCCCAGATGTGATCTGGCATCCCCAGTGGTTGGTGTCTGCTTCTCGTTTACTGGATATTGTTCACAGGGGTCTGGGATGATGACACTGGAGGCTGTGGATGGGAAGGACCAGCCCACTACACACTGCTGGCTTTAGACTCGCAGACCTTGCCTCTCAGCCTGTTGTAATCACGCCACTTCAAGAAGAAAGGCAGGTTGGTCTGTTGTGCAAAACTGTCTTGCGTTATTTTTTTTAAACATTTTACTTTTGACACACACCCAAGCTCCACACATTTTTCCCCTCCCTTAATTTTTAAACCCACATACTCTTCAAGGGAAACGGAATCCATATGTTTCTGATTCATTTACACACAACTCATCAAAATGTTGTTTTTAAAGAGCTAAACTCAAATCCCACAGGGGCTGAGTGGGTTTTAGACTTGGCTGAAGACGCTTTCCTTTCCCTGGGCATGGGCACAGTTAGGTGTGTAATAGGAGCCCCGCCTACCTCCCTCCCAGGAGCTGAAGAGAAGAGGGTCAGCTCACACCTCTGGCTTCTCACCTTGCAGTCAGCCTCCCTTTCCACCACTGCTGAGGCCCACCTTTGATTAGCTCAGAAACCCAAAGGCCCAGAAACTCCGCCTTGTTGCAGCCAAATTGGAATAATCAAACTATTTATGCCTGTGATTCGACCTCATGGTGGTGGGCTAATAAAATTCACACAGATGGCTGGGGCCTGAAAAAAAGCATGCTCTTTTCCTTGAGTGGACCCAGAAACCCCCAAGGCAGACAGGAAAGCTGCCTGCAGTCACCACCGTACAATAGAGGCCGGTGGGAGTGAGATGGGACTGGTTCACATCCTTTCAGGTAATTCGTTCAAGCTCAGCAATTCAGTATGCCAGTAATGTCAGTAACTCTGTCAAAATTTGATCCACAAGCAAGGTCTCAACCCCAACTAAATGCTTGAGTTTCCCCTGGTTCTGAGTCCAAGAACCATAAAATTGGCCTATCGTGCTATTGGGTCCGAGAAACCCTTAAGAGGGGCCTGGTACTGCCAAGGCAGCTGGAAATGAGATGTTTTCCTGGTGTTCAAAACTTCTGTGGTCTGTGCTGATCAGGCAGAGCAGCTGCAGCGGGTGAAAGATGGGTCACAGAAGCTCTATTCTAGTAATAGCAAACAGAGACAGGAACATGGGGTTTTTCTCTGTACCATGAGGTTAGGTGGCTGGGGTATACTAAGGGAACCAAGACACAGTGTCCTCTTGGCAGGGCAGCTCCTCATACAGCTGTCCTAGGTGACATCAACATAGGATGGGTGAACATTGCGAACGGCCATTAGATTAAAAACCAATGGCTGGAACTGTTTTCAAATGGGTACTCCCCAGTACCAAGAAATGTAGTGGTTGGTGCCAAGAAGGCATCAGAAGCTCAGCTAAATTCTGGCTTTTCTCTGGGGGATGGGGGTGGGAGTAGGGGTGGCAACAAGCCAGCTTAATTAGCCTGAGGGCTTTAATTCAACAATCTCTTCCAAAATGAAGCAAGGGCACCCTCCTGGGTTTTCAGGACATGTGTTTCTTTGTAAAAACATATGGACTCAATATTATTGAGAACACATGATGTTCTTTCTCTTCTACTCAAACTTTCCCTGCATTTATTTTCTTTTTCATTCTCTTTTTTTAAAATCCACATTAACTGTTCTACGGAGCATGACCCCAAAACAGCACTGTATGAATGTTTTATTTTTTATTATTGGTTTATTTTTTTATCTCATTCCTACAATAAAAACCATAACTATTTGTGGCCCCAAGATACTCCTTTGTGTGATTCCTTTGTGGCATCACAGTATTACCTAAATTTGTTACAGCACATTGGATGGTGTTATTAAAAACCAAAGGTATAGTGGGGCGTGTCACAAAGGACTCTTTGTATAGCTTATACAAAACCAGTGCTTAAAGTTACCTGAATTATTTATTTCAATCAAAGTGGATACATTAATTTCTGAGCATCTGGGGTCAGGATAGAGTGACTTATCCTTACAAAGCCCTGCTATGCTATGTTTGATGCTTACCTAAGCATAGGATTTGAGTCCCAACCGCTCATTGGAAGAGTAATAATCCTAATCGTACACTCACCGCTTCCACCGGTGGGGTCCTGACACCTGCCTGGTCCTGTGTTTAGCAGGCACTTTACACTATTTTATTAAATAAAGACAGCCTGGTGAGGTAGGCATGGGTCGTTTGCCATCTATGGTACAGATAAAGAGATAAGGTCACAAGAAGTGGCCATTTGCTCAGGGTTGCTAAAATGAAGAAAAAAAGATTCAGAGCCACACTTACCTTATTTTAAAGGTGCGAGGGAATTGAAGTATAAATAAAGTAAAATAAGTATAGCCTCAGAAATACTCCCCAGTATGCCAAGTTCTATTTGCTATGTTCCGAGTATTTTTAGCAGGGGCCTCTGAAAAATGTTAGGCAATGGTTCTTTGGGTAAATACCACGAGGCAAGCGATGGGTGTAGCTAAAACACACATTCTCCAGGCAGCAGGTCCTGTCCTTCCTCTACATAATGACTCCCCTTTCGGGATGCTTTGATTGTCCCAGTATCTGCTCTAGAGGCTGGCATGCAATGGATGCAATCCAGTGGGTGGTCCAGTGGGTGGAAATGCTAAGAACATTGGTTAGCAAATCACAGAAACAGAGGAAGAGAAAAGAAAGAACCCAACAGTGTCTAGTTCGGGTGGCAACTCAAACTTGAGAGTCTATTCCGCTGGGGAGTTCTGAGAGATGGCGGGCCAGTGAAGAATACTTACCAGATCTTTGATGTAATAACTTTTCCATTTAGAAAAGTCACTTAGTACATAATTCAGATGGGGCTGGGAAAGAGATCAAGACCAGAATGCAACCACAGTATCTAGTTTATGAAAGCTGGACCTTACAGACTCACCCTGCTGATGTCAGGCAGCAGGCCCCTGTGAACATGTGGCTCTCTCGTAACGAGGCCGTACTGAATGGATCAGTGGGGATCCATTGATCCATGCGACAGATCTAGATGGGGCTGCACCATCCCAGGACATCCTCTTTCATCCTTGGACCAGGAGCCATTGTCATGGAGGAAGCACTCTGCGGAAGAATGTCTGCTACAGCTCAAACTCAAGGCCACATCCACCACTTTATAATTCCTGGCGTCTTCCTCACATCCTACCACCTGAGGTCCCAATATAGCTTCCCAAACCACCCCCCCCCAAGAGACTTGGAGGATACGTAGCAACCTCATGATCTCTGCAGGAGATCCTCGCAGAGCATGGTGTGTAGAGGTAAAGGGTCTTATGTTTGCAGTTCTGATACTGGCATCAATCTCTCTGATTTTGCATCTTGACCTCTGTCCCAGGTAACTGAAGGATCTGGGCAAGTTACTGAGATGGCGACTGGGCCATCATGAGTAAAGCTTTGCAGTGAGGTTTTGATGCTGTGAACAGTGAGAAAACAACTGTATCCTGCCTACAGAAGTAGATCCTGGCCAATGGAAGTGGGCCAGCAGGTGTGGACCTTGTTGGACCAGTCCAGCCTCTTGTTCCTGGTCTTATCCAGTGAGGGGCGCAGCCATGAGCCCCTGCTGTCGGGGTGTTGCCCTAGTTACTGTGACTTCCTGGCCAGTAAGCTGCGAGTTAGAATAAAGCTCTCCTCCCAGCAAGCTGCTTCTGACAGGACTTTCAACCCAACACGGAAAGCAGCTAAAACAGCTACCCACAAACAAATGGTACCCCTTTTCCTAGTATCCTAGCATATGAGAATAAAGAGCTTATGGCTCTCTTTTTTATTGTGATAAAATACACATAAGAAAAGGTTTGTGACTGCAAACACTATAAAGCACGTAGCAGCGTGGCAGATTATACGTACATATCGCTGTGCAACCATCAATAGTATCGCATTCTAGAATGATTTTGACATCTGAAGCCAAGAGGCCAGGTCCATTAAGCAGTTGCTCCCCATTTCCTCCCCGCCCCCCCCCCCCCCGCACCGCCCCCCCAAGTCCCTAGCAACTGCGAATTTGCTTTCTGTCACTGTGCATTTGCCTATTCTGGGCATTTTAAAAAATAGATTCATTTAATGTGTGGCCTTTTGTCTCCACCACTCTCACATAATAAAATATGCTCAAGGTTCCTTCAAGTTGCAGCATGAGTCGGCCTTCTTCTTCACGTGACAGGAAAAGATTATGTATGAGCTGACAACGCTCGCTACTCCTCACACCGTGCTTGGGCTTCCGAGGAACTGGTATGATTGTGAAGCGGGCTTCACGTTGTCAGATCTTTCACTTTAGGGAAAATTAACAGAGATCCATGTTTTAAGAGATATTGTCCGAGTTTTAAATACTGCCTATGGTTTTCATCAGACCAAGACTACACCTAGCCTTCTTAACTAGGCTAAGGAAGGGTGACTGTAGGCCCTAACTGGCATTTAGGTTGCAGGTAAAGGCTTGGTCTGTCTTCTACTTAAAGTGTTTGTTTCTCTTGGTGATAAAGCCAGGGCAATTTAGATTTATTTATTTGTAACTTTTTTCCCATAATTTTCTTGTGTAAATATGTTTAAGATATTGCTTTATAATGTAGAGTAACTGATACTTAATATAGAAATTTCTAGCTAACCTCTGGGCCATGTGAAGTACAAAGACTAGCATCAAGGTTAACTAAGATCTCATTTATGTAGAAAAAAAAAAAGATCAAAATTCCACTATGCCATCCTTTGTTAAAAATAAATGTTGTTGGCTGGTCCCAGTACAGTCTTTTAGTCCAATCCAATTGACACTCTTCTACTTTCAGAATACAGTATATGACACAGGCGGACAAGCAAACATAATTAAATATTGGCCCAGATAGGGTTTTCCTTAATTAGTTGTGAGTTTCAATAATGGAAGTACCTGGAGATTAATCTGACTTCAAAGTCCCAGTAAAGCTGTGCTGCTTTTGTTGCTTTGAAAATTTGGGAGTTCAGGATTCCTCATCTCATGCTTCTTAATGATGATAATCATATGATATGCTTAAAAGTACTTTTGATCTTGGCCTCTCAAAGCACTCAAGTGAGGCATCAACTCCCTCAGCCCCACGCCAAAGAGGGCCCTCCTTGTTTACAGGCAGTGTGTGCTGACATGTGTGTCACAGCCATCAAGGCTTCAGAGAGAACCTGCCAACAGCACCGGCAAAAAAAATGCACGGAGGTAAATCTCTGCTGTGGATTTGCGGCCATCACTGGGGCACCACATGTGTTTACAAAGTTACAAGTGCTGCTTTGTCCCAGTTAAAGAGTAACACAAAGTTCACAGAGGCAGCCTTCCCCTTCCACAAACAGATCTTAGAGTGTGTACCACCCTGCAGCACTGTCTCTAAAGCAGAGACAGCCGAGGATAGTCTGATAGTAGATGCTATGAACATAGGGGACCATGAACTTCTCGCCTGTGTGAAGAGAAGACGGATGGCTGCAAAGATGCTCATTTGCATACCCAAATCCTCTCGGAAAAGTCATAGTATCAAATAAATTTAAGACCAGAATAAATTAAAAAGCACAATGAAAGAAACACATGTCTCAGTTAAATTTTGCTCAAATTAGGCTGACAGAGTTAAGAAGATGTCCCAGTAGCTGAGTGAGCTTACTGCTCTTGAGGAACCGAGTTTAGGTCCTCAGCATTTTATAACTTCTTGTACTCCAACTAGGTGGTATCTGAGCTTTTGGTCTTGTGGACATCTGTATTTACACACACACACACACACACACACACACACACACACACACACACTGTGCTAATTGTACTTATTCTTCGTCTAAAATTGATATGTTTTAAGCCTCAGGATTTTGACGTACTGTTTTCTGTGCAGAAAGGATGTTTACGAAGTACAGGAACCAGGACAGGACAGGAGCTAATATTTCCTTTACTCTTTTACCTTATGAAAGAATTGGTATGAGCTCCTTGGATGCCATCTTCATATTGGACTGCAGGGCAGATGCTGTGTCTACAGAGATGCAAGAACCGAGAATCACAGCCAAACAGCTGGAGGAAAGGGTTAATACAAGATCCAAGATTTTTCCTCAAGTGAAGTGACTAAAACTGAGCCTTACAAACTTTATCTAAAGCGTAAATCTCTCGAAAGGATGCAGTGCTAGTTGCAAGTCCAGGAACAAACGTTAGCAGTGGAAGAAAAATCTACCTGTGTATTGTCCCTTCTACCGGGAAGAAAAGGTGCACATTCAGAGAGGCGGGCAGGGCAGGCAGGGTGAGAAGGGTGGGAGAATACTCTCTAATGTTTTGCCAAGTAACTGAAAAAGACCCTTCTACTATTTCTGTTATGTGTAGGTCACGATGGCTTTGGATTGACACCGCTTGCTTCTCCCTCCCCAGTTGCTGGGATCAATGAAAGAGCCACTACACCTGTTCCCGCTTCCAGGCGTTCTTACACTCTGAGCCCAAATGTATGGGAAGTGGTCCTGTACTGCTTACACGCCCACAGTGAAGACATCGGTCAAGTTGTTTCAGCAGGTAGCGTGGGTGGTGTTTTTAGATTATGTTTCTCAAGTATGATACTTGGGGGTGGCGGCTGGGATGGGGAATAGCTGTCTTTTAATTCTAAGTTGATTTTAGGCTTTTGAGAATTTCATACTTAAGATAGGATTTCACTCCTCCACTTCTCCATTTCCAATTCTTCCTGGGTCCCCTCTATACCCTCTTACATATGGCTTTCTCTCTCTCTCTCTCTCTCTCTCTCTCTCTCTCTCTCTCTCTCTCTCTCTCACACACACACACACACACACACACACACACACTCTATTTTCAGTCCATTTATTAATGCTCTTATATACATGCTCTTACAGCTGACTCAGAATTTGATAACCTATCAGAGGGCTAATTCTCAGATAAAACTGATTCTCCCTCTTTCAGTAGCCATTGAAGGGATGTAGCTCTTAATAGAGATGGGGACTTGTGAAATTTCCTGCATCCACGTTTGACAGGTCAACTGGTATTATCATCATGTAGGCTTCCTTTAGGCAAGCATATTATCGGGAGTTCACTGATGCGAGCTTCAGTGTCTGAAAGGCACTGTCTTGCAGAAGTTTTCTGGTCCTCTGGCTCTTGCAATCTCTCCACGCCTCTTCTGTGGTGCTTACTGGGCCTTGTGTGCAGGGTCACCTTGTGGATGCGTCAGTTAGGGTTTCTCATGTTTGACCAGTAGAGGATCTCTACAACAGGTACCATCTGCTGCACAAAGAAGCATCTTTGATGAGGGCTGAGAGCTAAAAGTCTCTGTGAGTAGAGCGCTAAGTATTTAGAATATGCTTAGGAATCATACAGGCTTGGGAATATGGCAGTACTCAGTTTCCTGTAGGTTCTGTGTCCTCTCCATCCACAAGCAGTTGGCTAGGTCTACAGTACCAGGCATGATGTCACTTTTACAGAGTGGGCCTTAAGTCTAATGAGACGGCTGCTGGTTATGCTTATAATAAAAGTGCTACTAGTGAGCCACTGGGGAAATGGTTAATGGGCCACTCAAAAGTACAAGACAGCTTTTAAATGTGAATGATGCATGGTTCTTTAGTCCCTCTCTCTCTCTCTCTCTCTCTCTCTCTCTCTCTCTCTCTCTCTCTCTCTCTCATACCCAAGCATTCTATGGAACAGCCTGTCATGTTCTAATGCTAAAATAATACTATAAATGATTATGTAAAATCATTTGAAAGTTAACATTGCTTGTTTACCTAGGACTTAGACATTTAGTACATATGAGAGGAAGGGCTTTGTTTTAGTCAGTGTTGTATCCCTAGTACTTAGTATTTAATCACACCAGTCTTCACCTGGGCATTGTCAGCACATGAAATTCCCACAAGGTATCAGTACATTGATGGTTTCTTTTCATTTTCAGTAGCTGCTGCTATTGTTTTAGAGTTACACAACTCGAAAACTGACAGCAGAGACCTGAGGCTTTTCAGGCTATTGTTCACTGTAACTTCACTGCATAAGAATCAGTGCAATTTGCTTCTCCTCTGCATCAGCTTTCTTTGGCTCCTGCAACAAAAAGCCACAAACTGGCCTCAGAAGTCTCTTCCGTCATAGCTCTGGAGGTCAGAGGTGTGGAAGAGCTGCTGGGGGTGGGTGGCCTAGGGGAGGAGTCTGTCCTCCTTCTCCCAGATTCTCAAGGTTTCTGGCACCTGCTAGTTCCTTTAGCTTGTAATACATCATCCCAAAGTCCTGTTCAGCTTCCCGTGATGTGTCCCTGTCTGTGAATCTGTGTTCAAATTCCCTCCTCATAAGGGCGCTCAGCATCCTGCTAACACTCACCTCTGCTGTTACAAGTGCTTAAATTGATTGTACCTGGAAACATCCTATTTTCAAGTAAGTTCACAAGTCACCATGCTTTGGATAAGAACATGAGTGTACATTTAGAGGACACAACTCACTCCACAGCATCCATACCGGCTTTTTTTCTGGCACCGGTCCTCCCGCCTCTGTGTTCTGTTTACTTTCCTCCCCACTAGCACTATATTTCTATATGATTTGTTGAGCTGGAGTTTGAAGGTCTCTTGGATCCTCCAGCTTTTTTCTCATTTAGCACCCTTTAACCTACATCCATCTATGGTCTACTCATGTTCACACAGAGTACATGCCTACTGATAAAATTTAGTGCCTCCCCAAATCCCTGAGTAATATTTTTCTTACTCAAAATAATTCAATATGGCATAAAAATAAATAAGGCAGAGTAACTGCTCAAAAAAAGTCACAAATTGAAAAATTATAAAGATTTAAATACATTTTCCCTACAGAAAACATCTGGATATCAATGACTTCCAGATAAGATAACCCAGACATTATTGGTACATTAATGCATTTCTTTGGGGTTTGGGACTTTTCAAGCCCCTGAAGTCATGTATAATGTCTCAGTCATATGATATTCTTATCTTTGCATTTAATTAGGCTTCTAAAATGATTTTATAGTCAATAATACCAATTGCTAAGATGAAGCCAGGAAGTATTAGACTATATACATTACTCTTCTGTAGAGACAATGGGGGGATTTATGGTTCTTATAGTAACTGATATTTTAAAAAGATGTTCCAATTCACAAAATGAGCCCCTTAACGTTGCTTCATAGTGGCAGGGAGATCAAAGAATATTTATTGGTAAGGGTTAAGGGTGAAACTACAGAAAATTCTCATAGGCCAAACATTAGCTTACAGAGAGAGGAAGACAGTTGGATTGGAGAGAGCTTTCAAAGCACAATACACATGGATCTGGTTTTAGAATATTAGAAATATTCAGAATATTAGAAAAGCATAGTTAATAAGCCTTATGCAATAGGCATGAATGGAGTGCTATAACCACAATGTCAGATATGTATATCCATCTCAAGCCCATGAGGAATATTATTCTAAAAAATTACCAGACAGTAGGCCAAAATGCAAATTTTAAGAAATACCAAAGGGCCCATCTCATCCTGCAATCCCAGAGACCAAAAGCCACCAGGGACCACCAGGTAAGAACCCTCCCCCAATTTCTGGCCTGCTGGAGCCCTTGGGGAAAACCCAGCAACAGTATAGTCTACTCCTGAGCCCTCTGCATTCAATCTCTCCGAAGCACTCCATGCTTCATCTCCCAGGGCCCTATCCATAGCCTTCAGGGACCACTCATATCACAGAGACCTGCTGCTATTCAGAAAAACAATAGCACTACTGCCACCCAGAACCACCAGCTCTACTGGAAATCCACCAGGCCTGCCAACACCAGGGCCAACCAGATGGCTAGAGGTCAGCATAAGAACACAAGCAACAAAACCCAGGACCATAAGTCACCATGGGAACCCAGCTATCCTACTACTATAAGCCCAGGATATCCTATCACACCTGAAGCACAAGAAAACGATCTTAAATGTGATGTTACAGAAATGATAGAGGCCTTGAAAGAGCGAAAAATCCCTCAAAAATACAGAAAAACGTAATCAAACAGGTGAAGGACATTAATAAGTCCCTTAAAGAAATACAGCTAAAATACAATCAAACAGTAGAAAGAAATGAATAAAACTGTTCAAGGCCTGAATAAATAAGTAAATTAGAAACAAAGAAGACAATACAAAAAAATCAATGAAACTAAAAGCTGGTTATTTGAGAAAAGTCAACAAGATAGACAAACAATTAGCCAAACTAAGTAAAAGGCAGAGAGATAATACCCACATGAAAATCAGAAATGAAAGGGGAGTACGTAACAACAGACACCAAGAAAATCAGAAGAATCATTAGATCTTACCTCAAAACCCTATACTGGAATTCCACAAAACTGGAATTTTTAAATGAAATGTATGTTTTTCTTGATAGATTCCACTTGCCAAAATTAAATAAGCAAGATCAAGTTAACAATCTAAATATAAATAGTCTTATAACCCCTTAGGAAATAGAAGCAGTTGTTAAAAAATCTCCCAACTTAAAAAAAAAAAAAGAAAAAAGTCCGGGGCCGGATGGTTTTAATGCAACAGAATTCCAACAAACCTTTACTGAAGAACTGATAATGTTCTCTTTGTTTCTAATTCATTTATTTATTTCATCCCTGATTTTGATTATTTCTTGATGTCTGCTTCTCTTTGATGGTTTTTTTTTTGTTCTAGAACTTTCAGGTGTGCTGTTAAGTTGCTAATATGAGATCTCTCCAATTTCTCTATGAAGGCACTTAGTGCTATGAACTTTCCTCTTAGCAACACTTTCATTGTGTCCCATACTCCTCAAATTATTCCAAAAAAATTTAAGCAGAAGAAACATTGTCAAACTCATTCTATGGGGCCAAAGTCACCTTGATACTTAAGCCACACAAAGATTCCACCAAGAAAGAGAATTTCAGACCAATATCTATCACAAACATTGATGCAAAAATACCCAACATAATACTCTCAAACCGAATACAAGAACACAGCAAAAACATAATCCACCGTGATCATGTTGGCTCAACATATGAAAATCCATCAGTGTAACCCACCACATAAACAAACTGAAGGGAAAAAACATGATCATCACATTAGGTGCTGAAAACCCTTTGACAAAATGCAACACCCTTTCGTGATAACAGTCTTGGAGATATCAGGGATACAAGGCCCATACCTAATCACAATAAAGGCAACATATAGCAAGCTGATAGTCAGACTCAAATTAAATAGAGAGAAATTTAAAGCAATTCCACTAAATCAAGGATGCGACAAGGTTGTCTAGTCTCTCCATATCTATTCAACATAACACTTGAAGTTCTAGTTAGAGCAATGCAACAACTAAAGGAGATTAAAGAGATACAAATTTAGGAAGAAGTCATCTCTGTTAACAGGTGATATGATAGTATATATAAGTGACCCCCAAAAATTCCACCAAAGAACTCCTACAGCTGATAAACACCGTTAGAAAAATGTCTGTATACAAAATTAACTTTAAAAAAATCAGTAGCCCTCTTTTACACAAATGATAAACAAGCTGAGAAAGAAGTTAGGGAAACAACACCCTTCACATTAACTACAAATAATATAAAATATCTTGGTGTAACTTTAGCCAAGCAAGTGAAAGGCTTGTATGATAAAAAACTTGAAGTCTCTGACAAAATAAATTGAAGAGAATATCAGAAGATGGAAAGATGTCCCATACTCATGGATCAGGAGAATTAACATAGTGAAAACGGTCATCCTACCAAAAGCAATCTACAGATTCAAGGCAATTCCCTTAAAAATCCCAACAGAATTCTTTACAGACCTTGAAAGAGCAACTTCATATAGAAAAATAACAAACCCAATGTTGGGGAAGGAGGGAATCTCTGGGATGAGCTGTAGACCTGAGACAGGGTAAGCTCATGGGAGGGTATGGAAAGCCTCTAGCTGAAACTCCTAGCAGTGGGAGATATGGAGGCTGAAATGGTCATCCCTCTATAGCTGGGCAGGATTTCCAGTGGAGGGAGGGGGATACAAACCCACCCATACAACTTTTGACCCAAATTTTACTATGCCTACAAGATAGGCAAAGATACAGACATAGCAGAGTTTGAGGAAATGACCATCCAATGACTGGCCCAACTTGAGACCCACCCCATGGGAGAGAGCCAACCTTTGTCACTATTAGTGATACTCCGCTATGCTTGTAGACATAAGACTAGCAAACTCTCCTTTGAGAAGCTCCAACCAGCAATGATCAGTTGAAAGATGCTGAGATCCACAGCCGAACATTAGATAGATCAATTAAATGTTTTTTTTTAAATAAAAAATGTTATGAACTTCACAGATGAACCTGGAAAGTGATGAAAATCTTAATACAGTAAGGCATGCATGTCGTGTATACCATGGTCAGATAGAGATCTCAGAATCCTGTAGAAGAGTTGAGGGAAGGATAGAGGGACCCGGAGGGGACAAGATCTCCACAAGAAGACCAAAACCCATGGGTGGGTGCTCACATAGATTAAACCACTAACCCAAGTGCATGCATGGACTGAACCTAGGCCCCCTACACTTATGGAGCTGATGGACAGGTCCAAATTCATGGGGTTCCCTTAGCAACTAGAGAAGGGGGTTGTCTCTGACATGGCGGGGGGGGGGTATGTGTGTCCCTTCTCTGAGAATAAGAGGAGGGGATAATGGGGTAAGGGAGTGGGAGGGTGGAACTGGGAGGAAAGGAGGGAGGGGCTGCAATTGGGATGTAAAGTGAATAAATTAATTAATTAAAGTTGAAAAAAGCAAAGAATCAAAATCATTAAAACCGCATTTCTTTACTGGAATGGAATAATGCTAGAAATCTGAAATGGGACATGACAGGCTTTTTAAAAGGCCACATATTTAGAAACATATAAACATATTTCTAAATAATGTATGATTATTTTAAGAACAAAATATTTAGAAGATCTATCAAGTATCAAATTTAGTAATTTAAAGTTAAATTTGTGGTTAAAGGACATACATAGCTTTGAATACATTCATAAAAAAGCATTAAAAATTGAAGATCATAAGAAGATCGAGCACTGGAGCAAGGGAAGAAGGGTAGGACAGCCAATCAAAGAAAAATATAAATCAGCAAATGTTTTTGTAGGATGAAAAAATAAAGCAGTAAGGTTGGGTGAACAATCTCCACAAAGTAATTCTTAGACCTTCATATACCTCTGGAATTCCCGTACCTATCCCTCACAGTAATAATAAATAAAATGTTTTAAAGGATAGAGAAGATTTCAGTAAGTGATGTGTCTGAAGGTTCATAACAGAAACATTTGGCAAAAAAAAAAAAAAAACTAGGAAAAAGGCAAGAAAGTAAAACTATTAGAAGTATTAAAATGGAACATAAAGAGTGTAGAAGTATTAAGGCAACAGAAAAGAATCTCACTTTTAAGTAATGCCAATATATTCTAGGTCAATTAAATGTTTTTTATAAAAAGTGTTATGAGCTTCACAGATGAACCTGGAAACTGATGAAAGTCATAATACAGTAAGACATGCATATCATGTATTCTATGGCCAGAAGTCTACAATGAAGAACAGCATAGTCAGATGGTTTTTCAAGTATTTTGTCCTCTCCTTTTTAAAGTAATAAACAATCCATCTATGAAACAAATTATGTCTCTAAACTGAAAAGGTAGAAGTCTTATGATCTATTATGCCAAATATAGACAATGCAAAGAAGAAAAATTCTAAACAAGATCTAACTATGATGACAGAGACAACTGACGTTTAAACTGAGCATTTCTGTTATAATCTCACTTTGTGGGTCTCATCTTCATAATACTAATGATAGTTTTAAAAACTGAGTGCCATTTTTTACCCTGTTTCCAAGCTCAGGAATCTGAGGCTTCAGCTGAGTAAGTGGCATGTTTAAGATAACCACTAATCAGAGATGTACTTTAATAGAAAGAGAGCTTTAATGTGGCAACTATAATACAAGCAAATACATCTCAGAGATTGTGTGTGTGTGCGTGAGTACATGCATTTAACCTACAACATGAACTGACTAAAGAAAGAAAAAGAACCATGCTCACAACATAAAAAAAAAAAAAACATGATAACTGTTATTAACACCATGGGCCCACACTAAATTAGAAGTTCTATACAGTGTGATAAAATGAGAAAACTAGTATATGAACCATCAGGCAAGAAATAAAAATTATGATTATTCACAAAAGATATGATTGCCTACACAGAAAAACTAAAGGGATCTCCAAAACTAGTAAGAATTTAGCAGTAATGCCAGATACAAAGTTATATAAAATGTACCATCTAAGAAATCGTATAAAATTATGCCTGTTGATATAGCCAGAAATAGTAGATTATAAATTATAACTCTGTGAAGCAAAATCATAGTTATTAAGAGTGATTTATAAAAGTATTTGAAGGCATGAAAGAATGGAAAATAATCATAATGTAATATTAAGTAAAAAAGCAAAACAAATTATATATAAATCAAATTTTCATTTAGAGCATACACATATATGCTCCTTGCTTGCATCAGTGGTGATTTTCTGATGCCTGTATGTGAAATCCAGTGGGTTGCCAAATGTGCTGTGGGAATTTAAATGAGCCTTTACTTCTGTTTTCAGAAACCACATTTTTGTTAACATATTTTGTTTTTTTCCATATACATTTATATTATTACACATGTATACAATAAACTACTTACAGCAAGAAAAACCATGACAAAATCAGGAATTGTATGAATGTTATATTCTTAGTGTTTTGGCTATTTGTATTTGGCAACCTTAAAGAAAACATATTTCTTATCTTGGTGAGTCTAAAATTCTGAATGTAAATCGATATCTATCATATCTCATCTTTATCAACTTAAATAATCTATCTAGATATAAAAACACCTTAACCCAAAAAAAAAAAACTAAGCTTAATTGTAAAAACAAGCTATCTGGTCTTCAGCCCCATCAGAGATTTGAGAAGGAATACAATTATTTACCTGAGGAGACAGAAAGTACAGGTTGACAGCTTCCAAAATGAGAAAATTATAGAGACAGTTTGCTGCCTGAACAATCACCCAAAACTTTCTATAATGGTGAAGCATCTTCTTCAGCCTTCTGGCCCAATATACCTGACAGACATATTTGCAAGGCAGGAACTATTGAGTGAGGATTTACTCTGTCTGGGAAGAGTTTGGCTGTCGACTCTGCCTGCATTCAAGCTTGCCCATTTTTAGGCAGAATTCCATCTGTGGTAGAAACAAGTACATTTTTCCCCCGTGGTTTGTTTGCCATAATGGAAGACATCTCCATAAGGAGGTTTATTGATGCTCATCATCTTCTTTGAGGTATACTGAGTGTTGCCAGGAGTTAACCTCCCTTTTTGTCAAAGAATCTTTAAAATAATAAAAACAACTTTAAATACCATATTCTCTGGGACTTTGAGGATTTTGAAGATCTTATCTATTTTATCTTATCTGTCTATAGAATCATAACTATCTGTTAAACCTAGGATGTATATTCTTGTGATAAAACTAGACTAGTAATTGCCATAACCATGATTTGATCAACTAACAATTAACTTATATTACTTAATTATCCTAAATAGCTTAAATAGCACTTTAAAGGTATTGGAAGTAAATTTTGAAATCATAGTTGAGTTGTATATGTACAATACTTCATGTTAGAGCAGAAATATAATGTGTGTGAAGAATAAACTTAAATTTTAATTCTATACCAATGTATTAATACACAAAATTCTATACCAGTGAATTTAAAATATCCTTGTGAGTAACAATTAAGGCATTAAGTTGAGGAGTAGATTCAATATCACCTTCTTTCTTTTCAATGTCTATCTCCAAACCAAGAAAGAAAGATAAAGGAAAAGAGAGACATTCCTGAGTCCAACCTCGTTTTCTCTCTGAATAAGACCAATAATAACTTATATCCAACTCCCAATGAAAATAGACTTCTATAACCCAAGAATGCAACCAAAAATCCTACCCAACCCCCCTTAAGGGAAATGGGCATCATTCCCAAGTTTTCTTCTGCCTGATTTGGATGAATAACACTTTTGTAAGGGCCCAAATAAAATTGGGGAATATGGTTAACCAAGCTAGGAATAGCATTTGTGGTCTAGTATCTAAGAGTTGAGAAGTTACAGGCTTAATTAAAGTCCAGAGTGGGACAGTCTGAATTGCTCGACCAATTGGGATCAGAAGCTTTCTTTGAAGCTATCCTCAGAGCTGTGCTCCTCTAAAGAGGAACCGCAACTGAAGCACCTGGTGCTGGAACATGAAGGATGCAGGATGTCAGTGGTCAGCATGCTGAGAGGAATGAGTCCTGTCAGGTTTGATCTCGTGTCAGTGTTCAGTTCTTTGTTCTGAAAACATGTAATTTCTCACAAGCATTATACAGTCCTAAATTATAAATATGTAAGGTATGCATGATGCTAAGAAAAATTAATGCTGGTTCTCTGCTTTTAGTATGAGCAGAAGAAAGACATCTATAAATCTTCAGTCATGCCATATGAAGAATGGCATCTAATAGTCACATGGATTCTGTGACCAACAAGAAGCAAAGTCTATGCTTCTTTGTAAAAATATCCATTGTCCATAGGCTTGTGGGTTTATTTCTCTGTCTTCTATTCAATTACACTGATCAATCAGCCTATTTCTATGCCAGTACCATGCTGTTTTTATTACTGTTGCTCTATAGTACAGCTTTGTATTGGATAGAGATTCTTGTGGAAGATCTTTTATTGTACAGATTTGTTTTAGCTAGTCTGGATTTTTTGTTTTTCCATATGAAGTTGAGAATTGATCTCTCAAGGTCAGTAAAGAATTGCGTAGGTATTTTGATGGGAATTGTATTGAACTGGTAGATTGCTTTTGTTAAGATGGTCATTTCTACTATGCTGATTAGCTGTATCCCTTTGATCTCTTTTAGTTGTCTTATTGCTCTAGATAAGACTTCAAATACTATATTGAAGAGATAAAGAGAGAGTGGACAGCCTTGTCTTGTCCTTAATTTCAGTGGAATTGACTTAAATTTCTCTCCATTTCATTTGCTGTTGGCTTTAGGCTTGCTATATGTTGCCTTTATTATGTTTAGTTATGTGCCTTGTATCCCTGCTCTCTCCAGGACTTTAAACATGAATGGGTGTTGAATTTTATCAAATGCTTTTTCAGCATTTAAGGAGATGACCATTTGTTTTTTTTTTCTTTCAGTTTGTTTATATAATGAATTACATTGGTCTATTTCTATATATTAAACCACCCCTGCATTCCAGAGATGAAGCTTACTTGGTCATGGTGAATGATATTTTTCATGTGTTCTTCAATTCGGTTTGCAAGTATTTTATTGAGTAGTTTTGCATCAATGTTCACAAGAGAAATTTGTCTGAAATTCTCTTTTTTGTTCAATCTTTCTGTGGTTTAGATATCAAGGTGACTGTATTGGCATTAGACCAGCTTGTTTCGTATCTTAGGTGTAATGATGATAAGATGTCACATAACTGTTATGAACACTTAAACAGATGCCATACATAAGAGCTTAGTGTGACCTGGCACTTGAATAAAGTTCAGTTTGTATATAGTTCAGTTGCTACTTTTCTGAGACATTCTAGTGTCAATTGATATATCATTTGATGAAGGTGATGTCATTCCCAAATGCCCAGGTGTTGAAGAAATGCTTCTTTTTGACTATGGGTATGATGCAGGCAGCTGTAGCCTGACTGCTCTGATCTTGAAAAACAAAGTATCAACTTCATCTTCTTGCTGCTTAACTGGATTGAAAACTTTATGAAGAGAGGACCCAGGGATGGAACATGCAGCTAAGGGCAAGACAACATCTTTGAGACTCAAACCCAAGAAAACTGACACAAGAGAAGTAAAATAAAGTCAGGTTACAGCCTAATAGCTCTGGAGTAAGTCAGGGAGTGAAACACTCATGGCAATGGACTAGGGGTTCCAATGAACTGAAAACACAAGGCTTGCTCCTTCATTGGTTAATTGATTTTTGGAACAAATCTGACTGTTTTGAAGACTCAGTAGTTTGGAAAACCTATTAGTCTAAATGTGGACGATTGGTTTAGAAGTAAAAAGAAAATCAGGTTGAGCATTTTTGTAACTCAAAAGTCATGCAGCATCTGCCAGTGTGACTGAGGCACACACAACCACAGACCTGAAATGACCAACAGGTAGAATCTCAAGCCACTTGCATCTAAAGGAGAGACGTGAAGTTGATGGGGTTATACAGGAAGAATTTGAAAAGTTATTTTCCACAGCTTTACCTAAGAATGTCATTGTTTCTCTTTCCTCTTTCATGATAAACATCACTGGTTTTGTGTTAACTTACCTGCAAACAGACATCTCTTAGGAGTCAAACGCAGGCTTAAAGGAAGGATACAGGCAGAGCAGTTACTTTTCAGTATTTAGTTTTCCATTTTTTTTTTGTAGACTTAAAGTTTGGGTTTATGTAGAAATTTTAGGTATCTTAATCACAAAGGTCTTGTAAACATGTGAACTCATCAGAATAGTTTAAAATGATGTACAGTCTACATGACATATAGAATGACACAGGGAACTAAAGACTTATAAGTAACTTCAGCAACAATATCACACCACTAGCAGACTACTGCACCAACCAAGGACAATACGAGTAGTAAACATTGAACCCCCACTCTGATCTACCCAATGGGCAGGACATTCTCCACAGTTATGTGGAGAGCAGGGACTGACTCTGACGTGAGCTCTGGTGTCCCATATCTGACCAGTTCCCCTTGGTGTGGAGACCTGGTGGCACTCAGAGAAAGAATAAGCAGGGTACCAAGATGAGACTTTAGCCTATGACCATATAGTGGGGGAGGAGGTCCCCCTCGGTCATAGACCTAGGGGAGGGGAATAGGGTGAAAGCAGGAGGGAGGGTGGGAAGGGAAGATACAGTGATGGGATAACAATTGTACTAAAGGGCCACAGCATTAGGAAGGTTGAGAGCCATGGCTCTACGCTGTTAGACAATATACTTATCCAGACTGAATTCTCAAGCCTGTGCCTACTCTGACCTCAGCCTCTATGTAGAAATCATGTCCCACAGACGCTCAGGGCTTGAACATCACACAGCACTAAGGAGTCAGAGATGTTGATGCTGCCTTGCCCTTTTCCACCAGACTCACTCAGTACCTCTGTAGTGTCTCATGAGCATTTCAAGCTACTCAATTCCATAACAGGAATCTTGATCTTTTAGCTGATTCTTCCTAAAAATAAAATTTAAAAATGAACACCATCATGAAAGCATTTGCTCAGGCTCACGATCTAGGGACCATCACTGTGTTCTCTTTTTCTTGTACCTGGGTCCAATATAGCAATCAGATGTCGGAGCCAGCACCACCTTAAAGATAGTCAGAAAAGAAATATATCCTCATCACTTCTGCTGCAACCTGTCAGGCAGCAGCTGTCACCTCAACCACTGAAATATCCTTTTGGCTGGCTGCCTTCCCCTAGTGTTCATTCAGGGCTGTTTGACAAACAGCCACGAGACTTTAAAAATGACAGTCAGATCATGCGATCATGTCCTTGCTCAAAGCTCACTGCCTCTCGTCTAAGCCCGGCGAAAATTGTAATCTTTCCTCCAGCTTTCAAGGGCCTATGCGAATCTGCTCCCACCTATACTTGGTATTGTTTGTTTGTTTGTTTGTTATTATTATTTCCTTCTGTTTTCCCTAGTGATCACTGTGCTTTACATACAGTCATCCCTCTAGAAGCTAGAACATATCACACTTGTCTTCCCTCTGAGATTTCTCTACTTGCTGTTCGCCCTCCCTGGAGACACCTCCCCCAGGACACTGCACAGATATTAACATTCACAACGTCGCTCTAATGGGGCTTCAGAACAGACTTCCCAGGACACCCTACCAGCTGAAAAGCGGCTCCTTCCCTTTTGCCAATCACTCTGTGTTTATTTTGCTTTATATTATGCATTACCAGCTGAATTTATATGATTGGGTTGCCTATTTCTCTTAATAAAATATAAGCACTGCAAAGAGAGTGACCTTGTCTTATATCTGCCATACAGATGTAGCAATAATAAATCATATTCATATAGGCAGATGCATACGCATGCCTATACAGTGAGGCTCCCTCTTTCAGAGAGGGAAGAGCTTTGGTTTGTTTTTGTTTTTCTTTTTGTTTGTTTGTTTGTTTGTTTATGCTGGATATCTGTCTCATTCCAGAAAATTTGAGTTAACATCATATTTACTGAAATATTGCTTTGTTTTCTCTGCTCTTTTTCATTCCACCCATTAAAGCTAGCAGGCCAATGACCAAATTAAGTGTGTTTGTCTATTTTTGTCCAGTAGAGTTTATACAGCAACTTCCTCCTTCCTTTCATCTTGTTCTTCTTTCTGAACAGCAGTTCATTTAGAAGTTGTAAGTCCATAGACATTGGTGGCAGGTGGCAATGGCTTACAAACAGCAGGTATATTGCTCCGGGGCACTGGGTAATTTAATGTAGCAGTAAAACATGTCTGCTGATTTATGGATTGATGGATCACAGGCATTGTCTGGGTGTATATTGACTAGGTCGCATCATAATTCACAAGAAAGACTGCATCACAAATAAATACACATTTATTAAACAACAATAACAAAAACAAAGACAAACCTGGAAGTCTTAGAGTTTCTTCCCACTTACAACCCAAACCAAAGAAAATTCTGGGGATTTGAACAACTGTAGACACAGTATATCCAAGAGAGCTCATGGGTCTTTATACCTAAATCCATACTGAGAAGTTTAAGGCAGAAAGGATGGGGAATAAGTCCACTGTCGCAGAACCAGACAGGGATGCTCCTTACTTATTGGGTCCTGTACCAATTTCTGGATACTGTGGCACCTGGTGGATGACTACCTCCCACCTGCATACCCTCTTACTGGCATTACATGTCCCTGTATAGTGATCCCCTACCTCCAGGTATATGCTCTGGTCACTGTACCAAATGACTTGGATTTAGTGTTCAGTAATATAGGTTCCACGTTTCCCAGGAGTCCAGCTAATATCTTCAACATAGCGACTTGGTGTATCCATGGCTTCATTAACTTGTAGGTAAAACCAGCTATAGTTCACCAGCAGCTCCCAGTGGTCCTACTGGTCCTACTACCTTTGTGTAAGAGGCAGTGCAGGACAGCAGTTGCATATAGACTTTATCTATGTCACATCCCTGGAACCATCTCCATTTTTAGGTCATCAGCACTTACTCGGTTTGTAATCTCATAATCTTAAGAATGGTATCTAACCTTTGTCCTGTTTCACAATGCAAATTATATTGGCCACTTTGTGTAGAATAGCAAAGTGGGTTTAC
This sequence comes from Acomys minous, assembly GCF_964271855.1. NCBI lineage: Eukaryota > Metazoa > Chordata > Mammalia > Rodentia > Muridae > Acomys > Acomys minous. The sequence goes on from NC_140483.1 coordinate 122,069,724, forward strand.
ATTCACTTGAGTTTTGCAATAGATTTAATATTTTACTATACCTGTATTTACTAGCCTTCTGTTTTAGTTGTCTTAGCAGAGGATAATGAAATACTGACTTTTTGTTGACAAACTGCTGACTTACAAAAACTGAATCAGCACATCTGGATGATATCTGGCATGGTAATTATTTTCCTCATTGCTGTGACAAAATGCCTGATGGAAATAGCTTAAAGGCAGAGAGGGGTGTGTTTAGGCTCATGGTCTCTGGAAGTTCAGGTCATCGCAGCAGGGAGGGCACAATGGGTGTGCTCCACTCAGAGCTCTGGAGCCTGTAGTTTGGAGACTGCCACACATGGAATACAGGATGGAACAAGAGCAAGCATAACCTTCAAAGACACCTCTCTAGTGTCCTACTCCAGGTTTCACCTCCTAAAGGTTCAACAGACTCCTTCAATGGTACCAACAGATGGAGACCAAGTGTTCAAACATTGGAGCCTGTAGGAGACCTTCAAATTCAAATAGTAACATGTGATAAATTGTAAGTGCCACATACATTCTACAAAAGGGAGAAATATCTAAAGAAACTATATTTTCCAAAGATTCTGTGAGGCACACAATATGTTTCACTTAGATTACCTTGGCAGAAATGACTGAGCAGTGTACATCTTAACTATTGAAACCTCCACACGTTAGTGAAAGAATGATCTTACTGTAAACCCCCAGTACAAAATTCAAAAGCATAAACATAAAGCAAAGGAAGAAATTGAGCCCAATGTGTTCCCCTTTGATATCTTAGGAAACACTTTGGAACAATAGGGAAATAGATTCCTATTTTCACTCCAAGTTTAAAAGAAAACATAATAAGAACTTGTCAAACAGTCTCAATATTTGTTTTTATGGAGGTGTCAGTTATCATTTGACAAAAGTCATGGATACATTTAAAGTATGAGCTTAGGAAAATAATAAATATAGACTTTCTTTGAGAAATCATTTTGGTCTAAAATTTACTTTGTAAACAATCTGCAAGGAAGCCCCAATTTGCATAAAGTCAAAGTAGGGAAGAACAAAGTTACTCAAAATTCAGACTTGTCTAAACTCTTTTCTTTTATTAGCATACATTATTGTACAAAATAACAAGTTTCATCATGCTATTTTCATAGTTTTATATAGTTGTGATGCCTAGTCAACATGTAGTCAACTTCACTACATCTGGTATTAAAAGTCCTGTGAAGGTGGGAAGGCACACCTAAACCTAGGCCACACTAATCCTAGTGGCAGCCTACATAAAAGGATATAGAAGTAATCTTTTGCTTTTTGCTTGCTTGCCTTCACTGTCTTTGCATGTTTATCTGTCCTGTTGCTGGGGCATTCTTTCACTGGTACTTGAGCCTAATTATAATTCCAACATATAATGGAAACCAGTTGTGACATCTGTAGTGAGAATTTTGGTTTCTTCAAAAACCCAGTTATGTTATATGAATATGTTTTGTCTCAATCCCATGTGTGGGATATGGAGCTGTTTAATATTAACCACAGCAGATAATTATGATTTGCTTCATACCCTGTCAGGGGCATGATTCAGACACTTAAAGATAATTTATGTTTAAATTTTGGGGGGCTTTTGAGAGGGTGTAAAATTGACAGAACCCCAAGAGAAGTGGCTGCTGTTGCTCACCCTGTTGCTGCCACTGCTCCTGGTGGTTCTTGCTGCTGCTTTTGCTGTTTGCTGGTTTCTGATTTCTGGTTGGAAATATCTTGACATGGAAGATTAAACTTGCCCTAAGAACTTGACACACCTAATTAACAGGAAGTAGTCCAAAGAGATCTAAATCTCCAGTTCCCTCTATTCTTTCTCTCCTACCTAGTGTTGGCAGTTGGAAGGGAGTGGGGTAGAAAAGGGTGCTATTTAAAAAACAAAAAACAAAAAAGTAGTGAAACGTCCTGATACAAATGATGCCCAACATGGGGATAGGAAGAATGGCAAATATAATTTCTAATGCCATAGAGGCACTGGCAAGGGAAGAAAAGATGAATATTCTGTTTCAGAACTTCAGCAAAAAGTTTATTGTGGCTTCTGCCACTAGGTTCTCTCCCACTTTGCTCCCAGAAAGGATTTTCTATTTTTTTCTTCTTTCTGTAGTCTGTCTCAAAAAAGTTTGAGCGAATGTTAAGCAGTTTGAAAACTTGAAGATGGAAATGAAAGAATCTGAGGGAAAAAATGGATAAAATGCAGAAACCACAAGGGTCAACTATTCTCTATTTTTGAAAAGGTGGCAGAGTTGGCTATGCAACTGGAAAAATTACAGGTGGAGGTGGAAATGCTTGGAAGGTGAGCAGCACTGCAAGAGGGAGAACAAAAGGGTCAGAATGGTGAATGAGCAGAAGAGTAGGAGCTTCTGTCAGGACAAAAGATGGAAGCAAACCTGACTATAAAGCCAATCACAGCCCTGCCAATTTCAAGTTTCAAGACTTCACAGTCCCTGGGTGGCTTAGGGAGTCTGGTGTGGGTGGCTGTACAGGGGTACAGGGTGTTGCCTTTGTTTCTTAACAATTAGACTTTATTATACCATCCAATTATCTTATACAGGGAGGAAAAAAGGTTTAAGGGAAACAAGAATAAACCTTCTAGGGGTAGCTACTCTACAGGATGGATCTCTTGGTGTCTCCATGCCTGCATGCTGATCCTCGATCCTCTCCCCATCAGATCTTTACCATCTGCACTTTTGTGGTCCAAACTGGCAGCCTTCTCTGCTCCTCTCCTCCTGATGGACTGCATCTCCCTCTCCAGGCACAATGGCCTATCTCGCTTGGGCTCCCTCCTCCCATTGATGCTTGATTAGAAACTCAATAGCCCAGCTGGAGTCCTCAGTCTGTTTCTTGAATTCTAGACCCATGATAGCTCCTCTCAGTCTATCCCAATGCCCATCTCAGTGAGATATCTGTGGTGTTTCCAAGGGGCAAAGCCCATCAAGACTACTTTCACCTGGGACAAAACCTGCCACCCTTCTACAACAGGGTTAAAGAAAAACAGCCCACTCTGAGAGAAAGGATTAATCTTGAGCCAACTTATGCTTCTAGAGGGAAAACTAGCATCAGTAGGTTTTCCCAGCAGTTGTACAGCACATACCTGCTAATGTGTTGATTGTGATAATGCTGAGATAATGTAGCGTCCTGTAGAAATAATAGATCTGATGCATTTTAGAGAGGCTATTATTTCCTATGAAATGCACTCCCCTTATGTAATAAAATATTAAGCAACTAGACTACCCCAAGTAGAATTCCCCAAGACTGGAAGGGTCTAGTAACAGCTGTGGTATAGGCTGATCAGCATTTACAATGGATAACTTGGTGGAAGGAGCAAACCATGAATATGGAACAACAAAATAGGAGAAGGGGAAGGAATATTGTTAAAGATCAATTGCTTGGTGAAGGGCACTATTCTTACCTACAAGAACATACTTGATTTGATTATGATGTTATAGAACAATGTAGCTTGGTGGCTTTAAGAGCTTGGGACAAAGTTCAGGAGCCTGGGAAAAGGTCCCATTTACCTCATTTACTGAGATTGTACAAGGCTCTGGGAAAGCCTCTGCATATTTCTTGCAAAGATTTGTTTCAGCTATAAACAAAGGCTTATCAGACCCTGATGTAATACAGGTGTTGGTAGAGACCTTGGCATATAGGAATACAGATACTTAATGTAAAATATTGATCAGACATTAAAGGCACAAGCAGTACTAATGGATGAGTAGATAAGGGACATGACCGATATTGACTCTCATGAGCATCATCCCAATATCAAGGGACAAGCTATAACTAGAGGCCTCCAACATCAAAATGCCCAGTGCTTTAATTGTGGTAAATTTGGCCATTTACAAAGAAATTGTGACCAAGCCCTTAAAAGCCTTAGATCTCAAAATGTTAATGCAGTGATTGTGAAAAATATGATACTTTCCAAGGCAGATCTCAAAATGCCTATGCATTAACTTTGAGAAATATGGTACTTTCTGCAGAAACAAATAAGACATTTCTGATGGCAACGAGTTCTCTGAAAGACCTCTTAGGCTTTGCAGGCTTTGTAGCAGAAGATGTCACTGGACCAATGAGATATCCAAGGTAACCTCTTGTCATTTGGAAACAAAATGGAGGACTGAGCTGAAGCGCCACAAGAAAAAAAAAATAGAAGCCTTTTCCCTCTGGTCAGCCAGGAGATAACAAGCAGGTAGAAAAATGCAACTAAGTATTACCATTCTCATGCAATCAGAGACCCAAATTAAAATTGCAAGTGAATGATATTGAAATAGAAGGTTTGGTGGATACAAGAGTTGATATGACCACCATTTCCCCCAAATCCTGGAACGCAGAGTGGTCACTTCAGAAGGCTTATACACAGTTCATAGGAATTTGTAAGGTATCTTAAATAAAACAAATGTATATATTGGGTTAAAGTGTTCAACCAGAAAAGCAAAAAGAGAAGTTGAAACCATATGTGGCTGACATGCACACAAATTTATGGGGAAGGGATCTTTTACAAAAATGGGTGCTCAAATTGATATTCCTGAAATCCCAGAGACAGCTCATGATGAAATTAGGGGAGAAATAGGTGATGCTCCTGAGGAAGGTATTGATATGTTCCCATCATCCAAACACAGGACATCACAGAGTTTCCAAACTTACAAGAGAGGCCACTGGTGAAATACCAGCACCTTTTCCCCTAAAATGATTGACTTACAAGGCTAAGGTAGAGCAATGACCTTTAACTAAGGAAAAATTATAGACACTTGAGCAGCTGGTACAAGAGCAGCTGGAGATTCAACATATAGAAGAGTCTACAAGCCCATGGAATTCCCCTGTGTTTTTTATTTAAAAAGAAAGAAAGAAATCAATCAATCAATCAGGAAAATGGAGAGTGTTAACAGAGCTAAGGGTGGTGAATAGAGTAATTCAAGCAACAGTTTCTTTATAGCCTAGAATTCCTTTACCTTCTTTATTACCTAAGTCATGGTCTATGATTTAAAAGATTGCTTTTACACAATCCTCTTGCATGATCAGCATACAGAAAAGATTTCTTTCTCAGTAACCACTTATAATAATTGTGGTCTACTAAGAAGATATCATTGGAAAGTGCTTTCACAGTGAATGTTAAATAGTCTTTTTGTCAATAGTTTGTGCAACAACTACTAGAAATAATTTGTAGGCAATTTTCTCATTCCATTACTCATCATCAAATGGATGATATTTTGTTGGCTGATTCTGATGCAGATACTTTAGGAAACTTGCTTAAGGTAACACAAAGAATTCTTCCATTATGGTGGTTACATATTGCTTCTGAAGAAATACAGAAAGGAGACTCTATTAAATATTCGGGTAATAAAAGAAGTCAACAGGAACTTCAACCACAAAAGGTACAGATCCATAGAGATCAGTTGCAAACTCTTAATGGTTTTCAAAATTTAATGGGAGATATTAATAGGCTGCTTCCTACAAATAGATTAAGTACTCATGAATTAAATAAATTGTTTCAAACATTACAAGGAGGTTCACACTTAAACACTTCATGATGGTTAATAGCTGAAGCAAAGAGAGAGTTAACTCTGGTAGAACAGAGACAATGTGATGCATGTGTGGATCAAACAGATCCTAAACGTGATTCTATGTTGGATATTTTGTCTTCAACTCATTTTCCTACTGGGTAATTATGCAAAGGGAATATAGTATTATGGAATGGATTTTCCTAGCACACACACAAAGTAAAAAAGTGAAGACTTACATTGAAAATGTTTCTTAATTTATAATTAATGGTAGAACAAGACTATATCAATTGTCTGGAACAAACCCAGCCAAAGTTGTACTGCCTTTTACTAATGCTGAGATTATGTCATTATGGGTAATCAATGAAGATTGAAAAAGAACATGTAGTAACTATTTGGGTGGAATTATCAACAAATATACTAAAAGCAAGTGTCTTCAGTTTATAAAAAGAACTAATTGGATTCTTCCAAGTATTGTAAAGGGAATGCCAATCCCTGATCTACCTACATTCTATACTAATGCAAATAAGTTGAGATTGGCAGGCTATAAATTGGACAAAATAAGCAAAGTGATCCAAAGCCCATATGCTTCTGTTCAAAATCCAGAGTTGCATGTAATCCTTAATGCAATTACTGACTCTCAATATGCAGAAAGAGGTGTTTTGCATATAGAAATGGTTGAATTTATTCTTGATAATTTATAATTAACCTTGCTATTTATGCAACTGCAACAGGCAATCAGAAATACAAGCTATTCATTGTATATTACCCATATTTGGTGTCATACAAGTTGCCAGGTTTATTGGCACAAGGAAATAAATAAATTGATCAATTATCAACAGGAAATGTGTTAGAAGCCTAAAATTTTCGAGAAAACTTTATGTTAAGAGTAAAAGTTCAAAAAGCTTTCTATCACTTTGCAACAAGCCGAGGTAATTATAAGAAAATGTCCTACATATTCTTTATATAACCAATCTCTCCTAGCTCTTGTAAGTAACCCTATGGGCACCAAAAGAAATAAAATCTGGCAGAAGAAAGTGGGGTTTTTTTTGTGCAGACTTTGGAAAACTAAAGTTTGTACACTATGCCTTTGATACATATTCAGAGTTTTAATGGGCAACTGCTTTGAGCTCTGAAAAAGCTGATTCTAATTACACACTTGTTGGAAGTAATGGCAGTTAAGGGGATACTTGGAAAAATTAAAACTGATAATGGTCCAGCTTATGACTTTAGTAAGATGAAGCAATTTTTGCATATTATAATATAAAGCAATAAAGCACATTACAGGTATATCACACAATCCTACAGGACAAGCAGTTGTAGAAAGATCTAATTTCACTTTGGAAGAAATGCTTAAAAAACAAAAAAGAAAAGTAAAAACCACCAGCAACAGATTAAATAATACTTTGTTAACATGAAATTTTCTGAACATTAATGAAAAAAGAACTACAGCAGCGGAGAGACACTGGGCTATAGAAAGCATATGGAATCACATCAGACTATATTCTATAAGGATATGCTAACAGCAGAATGGAAACCTGCAATAGTTTTGTGTTGGGGATGTGGTTTTGTTTATGTTTCTATGAGGAATGAAAAGATATGGATACCATTAAAAACTTATAAAGATTATAATTGAGCAGAAAAGGTCTCCTGAAAACCTTGACGACTGATCTGAAAAGCATTTAGTTTATTTGGAATGTCTTTGTTTATAATTTCTCACGAAACACTGTACAATTAATAAATTAAAACAGAAAGTGGAAAATGTAGTGAGACTTTTGGTTTCTTAAAAAAAAACCAGGTATGTTCCACAAATATGTTTTTGTTTCAATACCAGGTGTGGGTTACAGGGCTAAGTATGATTTGTCTCATGCCCTGGCAGGGATGTGATCCTGCCAGCCACAGACAGTTTATATTTGGAATTCTGGGGCCTCCTGAGAGGGTACAAAATTACCAGAGCCCTGAGAGAAGTGGCAGCAGCTGCTCCCTCGGCTGCTTCTCCTGCTGTTGTTGGTTCCTGCTGCTGTCTTTTCTGGTCGCTGATTACGTTTGCTGTTTGCTAGATTTCTGGTTGCTGCTTTGAGATATCGTGATGATGAAGGTTGGACTTATCTCAAGGAACTCAATGCCCCTAATCAACGGGGAGTAGTCTAAAGTGATCTACCCCCTGTCCCTCCCCTCTTCTTTTTCTCTCCTCCCTAGTATTAGGACTTTGGAAGAGATTGAAGTGGAGAAGAGTAGAGATAAAAGAATCCAATACAGTAGCCAAGCCCTAGATGCAAACATTCAGCCTCCTGGACTTAATAATGATTGGATTAATGAACTTTCAGTCAGGAGACAGATATTATTGGACTAGCTTGAAGCCACTCTAAACAAATTGTGGTGGTGTGTGTGTGTGTGTGTGTGTGTGTGTGTGTGTATGTGTGTGTGATGTGTGGGAGTGTGTGTGTGATTGTGTATGTGTGTGGAGTGTGTGTGTGTGGTGTCTGTGTGTGTGTGTGGTGTGTTTGTGGTATGTGTGTGGTGTGTGTGGTGTGTGCTAGTATGGTGTATGTGTGTGGTGTGTGTGTGGTGTGTGTGTGTGGTATGTGTATATGGTGGGTGGTGTGTGGGTATGTGGTGTGTATGTGTGGTGTGTGGTTGTGTGTGTGTGAGTGTGTGTGTATGTGTGTGTGTGTGTGTTCATCCTAGAGAACTCTGACTGGTGAAGTAGTATACTTTGCTCATATTCTTAAGTTCTTCATTACCTTCTTTGGCCTTCTTTGCCACTTCCCACTGGTCACCTCCTTTTATGTATCTTTTATGTTTTTTTTCAAATCTAGATTTTTACAATGAGAAAAATATGCAGTATTTGTTCTTCGGAGTCTGTTTTATTTTGTATAATATGAAGATATCCAGTTACAGCTACTTTTCTAAAATATGACATAATTTTGGTCCTCTCTGTGAATGAATAAACTCAACTGGGCATATTACTATACTTTCTTACTCATTTATCTGTGCATGGCCACCTAGGCTGATTCCATAACTTAGTTAATGGGAACAGTTTTCTGATAAGCATGGATATTCAAGTACCTCTCTGGCATGCTAATTTAGATTCTTTCAGGTCTATATTCAAGAGAGGAATATGAAAGTTCTATTTTTGTGATTTGAGGAATCTCCACACTGATTTGCATAGTGATGATGCTAATTAACATTCCCAACAGTGGGGTTACCTTTTTCTTGTTATCGGTAAATGGAGCAAATATGGGACTCTGAAAGCCAAACGTGTTTCTACAGTGTGAGAGGGAAATCAATATAGTCTATGGTTTTCAAATCCTGGTTTAGCCAGTTGTTTCCCTATTCCATCTCCTGTGAAATAAGATATAGAGATGTCTATATCCAGTATTGTTCTGAGAGAGGGAATCCCAAAGTAAAGCCTGCTCCTAAGTTCTGAGGGAGCTGGGCGCAGGACCACACTTCGACTTCTCCTACATGATTTTCACTGATGATCCTGTCAACAGATAGCCAGTGCTGTCCTCATCACTTCAGTGCTAGTGGCCTCCAAGGGCAGACAGGAAGGCAGTCAGGAAGGCAGGTACATGCTGGGACTGTCTTGAAGCATTTTCATGGATTCTAGAAATTCTCACAGGCCTGGCTAGAACCTTGTGGTGGTCAACACTGATTGCAGAATGGACAGACTCCAGAATTGCCTGGGCAATATGTCCCATAGGCATGCCTGTGAGAGAGCATCTAGATTAGGTTACCTGAGGTGGGAAGACACACCCTAATTATGGACTGGGGTGAGGTCATAACTGAAAAAAAAAAAAGAACACAGGGATCTGAGCAGCAGTATATATCTGCCTATACCTCCTGACTGGATGCAGCGTGACCAGCTGCCTCAAGATCCTGCCACCATGACTGATTATAAGCTAGAACTGTGAACCAAAATAAAGCCATCCTTCCTTAAGCTGCTTTTGCCAAGGTATTTGGTCACAATGAGGCAACTGCAGCTAATACAAATGGTCTGTCTAAGCAATAAGAAAGACTGAGAAGAAAGCAAGCCAACATGTTAGGGGACTTTTAATCGCAAGTTGTAGTTCATTGCATTCTCTCTCTCTCTCTCTTTTTTTAAAAATGAGCTCAGTGATGTTAATTTTGTCTTGTGTATAACATGTATAACATTTCACTAGACGATCTGAGTCACACTCCTCACACTCCACATAGTAACAGAACTCATTCAGATTTCATGTTTTGGTATTTAGGAAGTGGCATCTATATTTATATATTACTATGTATATATAAATACATATGTGTATAGATATAAATATATGTGCATATACATACTTCCATTTGCATACACACAGATATATAGAGCAGTGCATCACAGGCCAGAGTGCAATTCAAGATAAGCTTTTTGGATTCAGTTTCTGGTTACCAAGCTGTTTATCAGATTAAAGATTCATAATCCTCTGCACTCTAACATTCCTTATCAAACCTAAACAGTCACCAGGCAGATTCAAAGTGCAATTAGTCTTTTCCTTGATGCCTGAGAGTTTCTGGCAAACTCTTAAGATGTCAAGTCATAAAATAGCTAAGAAAATCTTGTTTCAGTGTAAACTATTTGCTATCACCATTAAGATGAGGTTAAGTTTATCTCCAGGGAAACCAGATGAAGACATTTACATAGTTTTATCATCAGGAAATATATTATGAGCTGTCATGAATATGATTATAAACATGATGTTATAATAGAGGCAGCAGATCTAGGGTGGGAATCTCAGCTCTGAAAGCTACTACACTTGACTGGGGGCAGGTCAACATTTTGGAGTCTCATCTGTAAAAGGCTGATAATGATAAATAGTTTTCAGGGTAATTATTAGAATTAAATGGGATGGTATGCAAAAGAGCAAGCTATGAAGTGCCAGGTGCTAGGGAATTTGGAAGATTTTAGCCACAGCCATTAACAAGGTTCAGTAACGGAAATGGAAGACACCTGGTGTAGCCTTCTGTAAATTACCCATTTGTTCAACAACCTATATTTGTGTGGAATAGCTTTTTTTGGTCTGTCATTGGTGTCCTGTCTGGGGTGAAAAGTTCTTTGTCCATGTCTTTCCAAATAAAGTTAACGCAACAGAGACTCTGACAATTTCTTTTAAAATTAGCAGTGGTTAGTGCTATGCTTGAGGGTTAAGGTCCCTCTTCTAGGGTCAGAGATGTGGATACTTTTCTTCACTTGCTTAAGGACCTTGAGTAAAATGACAACGCTAGTAACACATCAGGAGACAACTTAGCAATCCTGGAAATGTAGTGCCCACTTACTCCATGTCAACCATCATTGGTCACTGTAGGACAACTGGCAAAATGTGTATGCTGGTAGTCACCATAGAAGACACTGGGCCAATTATGAAGACTCTGCTCAATAAGGTAGGAAGGAGAAAGATTTAGAAGTGTGCTCTGCATTCTAAAATCTTAGTCTGAGAGATATTGTTTTGGTTGTGAGTGGGATGGCTGTCCGAAGCGTTTTATTGTGCTTCGGACAGTAGTTTCTATCTCCTTATAAAGAACTATTTGTGGTGCTGACAAATAGCCCTTAAAGAAAGGAAAATATGGCATGCTCAATAATGTGGAGGATTTCCAATTTTCTCTCTCTCTATTCTTCCTCATTTCCCATATCCTCTTCATCTTCCTCTTCTTTCTGCAGACCCTGTCCCAATTCTTACTATATAAGTGGAACTGACCTTAACTTGTAGTCTTTCCCACTCAGTCTCCATACTGTTGGGATTACAAGGATGTGCCACTATGTCCAACTTAACCTTTCTCTTCTCAAAAGATGTAACATGTTTTAAATGTCTATTTATTCCTTTAGATATGTTTATATTCTTTGACATTTATCTCGAGACATTAAAAAATAAGACAACTACCTGACTTAATTATTTTTTATTGTGGAAAAACAGAAAGATCACGAGTTTTGGAAACACTGTCATTAAATTTGAATTCTGCCTTAACCAAATGGTGTGTAAACATGGGAAACCAATTAACTCTTGATCTTCACTTATGCTGGAAAAGAGAAATTATAGTAAATGCAGTTAAGAAACACAATTGTTGGGCTAGAAATATGAAACAGTAGTTAAGAGCATTATTTCTCCCAAAGGACATGGGTTTGATTCCCAGTACCCACATGGCAGCTCACAACAATCTGTAACTAGAGCAATAGGGGATGCAACTTCTCCTTTTGCCTCAAAGAGACCCAGGCATGCAAATGATACACACACATACATATGCATACAAATCACCCAAATACATAAAAAAGAAAATTAAATTTTGAAATAGGAGATGTATTTGTCAAATAAAGTTGTTCATATCAAAGTGGCCAATATCATAACTGGCACTTCACTGGAGGGTACAATAAATGCTGACATTCAACTCTTCTTCCATGAAAATGGCTTTTTAGGAAGCTCTCATGTGTAATAGAGCAAAGAAGTAAGCATATTTGTTTCACTCAGGGGTGAAATACATAAGAAGTAATATGTGTCTTTCTTCTCCTTGTCTCATCTCATCCTCTCTCAAACAACCTTGATTTATATTCAAATTTTATATCAGTAACATCAAGATGTCCTCAACAACGCTCAATTACTCTTGAGGAAACATTTGAAGACCTTTGGAAAGTTGGTTGCATTATTGCAAATCTGCTTTTTACATTTAACTGGTATAGGGACTACCATGTTCCTGGGGAAACAGGATTTTCTCTATGATGTCCAGTGATATCATAGGCTATTAGAGAAACAAGAACACTGTGTGACCAAATACAAACAATACATCCCCATGAGTCACACCCCCTAAAGCTGCACTGCCAACTTGAAGAATGGCCTCTCCTTACTGATGAAGGGAAAGGTGATGTTAGCTGGGCAGCTCTTGACTGAGCTTTAAAAGGCAAGATTTTCCCCTGCGGACAGTACAGATAAGCCATTCTGTGTGAGGAATGGCTTAGAGTACAGTACTATTCCTAGAAGTGGTTGGAGCATAGAGAGCAGGAAAGATGCATGAAGAAAATGCAACTGAGAGGCTGGCTGAGCCTCTTGGGAGAAACATGATCACTTTGTTGTTTGAAAAGACAGCTCTGGAGAAATATGGTGAGCAATTTTAGAAACATACCAGGGTTAAAAAGAACCACAGTTGCTGGGCATGGTGGCACTTGCCACCAGTTGGGGAGGCAAAGGTGGGTGGGTCTCTGTGAGTTGGAGGCCAGCCTGGTCTACAAAGCGGGTCCAGGACAGCCAAGGCTACACAGAGAATCGTTGTCTCAAAAATAACAACAAAACAAACAAACAAAAAAGAACCAAAGTTGTTAGGGGTAGCAGATGTTAGGATGCCATATATAGCCACAAACGTAGGACAAGAGGAGGGCATGGATGTGGGATAGTAAGGAATTAGGTGATACAGTACCTGGTTAAAAGAGAAAAAGAAGTGGAATATGGCTCTGCTGTAGGTGGGTGGATATAATGGTGCCCATCCTTAAGACTCGCCTAGGAGGAACATGAACAGCACAGGGAGAGGTGTTTTAGGAATTAAACATAATATATATACGTGTGTGTGTGTGTGTGTGTGTGTGTGTGTGTGTGTTAAGCAGGAAACAATGTACATATGTGTGTAAATATGTTTCTAATTTATTAATGTACTTACATCTAGGTGAAGACACGTGGTCTGGCAAAACGATTTGGGTGACACCAGCCTCAGGCAACATTTGAAGTTTTGAGAATTAGCTATAAGGTATAGTATATACAAGACTTTTGGGAAGACCACCACATTTTTCCATAATTATAGAAAGAAACTTGTCCCCAAGTTAGTTTTGATGGAGAGAAGGGCAGAGGAGAAAATGAACAAGGAAGAGAATCCTTGCTTAAGCCACCTCAGAAACCTGATTCCAAGTATCACCAGGTCTGCTTGGTTGCCTTACCTGACTTCTCATATGATGGATATTAATTTTCATATAATCACAGAACCTAAATATGGAAGAGATTTTTGGGGTCTTGTTTTTTTTTTTTTAATAACAAGCTTTCATTTCTAGAGTAACTAAATGCTAGTAACATTCTCTTATCCATCCAGGAAAGGGTGGTGACCTAGAAAGTGAAGTCAGGGCATCAGCTCACATGGGGAAATGCTATGGGGCGCTCAGTTTGCATGAGGGCGCCTGGAAGTGCTGGGGTTGGCACTTAGAGGTCATAAAAGTGGCTGAGTTGCTCTGGATGAGTTTTGTCAGAAAGTTCCAAGAAACTGAGGAGTGAATGGGGCCCGAGGAAAGCAGAGAGCGAGGAAGTTTAGGTTCCTCTTTCAAAATGAAACTTGACTGAGAGGAGAAATTAAGTGGTAGTGTGGGGCTATCAGGCAACTGAGGGATGCATAATACACATCTTGAACATATAAATAAATTGAATTATATGTGAATAACTTATTACTTACACACACACACACACACACACACACACACACACACACACATGCACGTGCTCATGGGTTCACACACACACATATATTTAAATAAGAACTCATGCCTTTGTTAGATGCTAAACAAGACACTGTTTCAAGAGATAGCAAAGAGGTAGGGAAAGTATGGGCGAATGTCAAATGGTGTGAACTGAGACTGAGAACACAGGGGCAGGAGTTGACAGGAGAGAGTGTGAGTTCGGAGGGAAGGAAGGAAGGACTCAGGAATTCCTACACGCAAGAAAAAAAATGTTCAAAAATATACCTTACATTTTGTTATTTTATTAACATATCATAAGTCACATCAGAATAATTTAAATTTCACTGTTCATATAAAGAACTGATTCAACCTTCTGCCCTCTTCACTACCCCGACTCCTTTCACATCTTTCCCTTTTATAGTTGCCGGTCCCCACGTATTCCTTCTTCATTCCTGAAAAGGGAAATATTGTGATGCCTCTCACCCTCGCCCTTCCGACTGGGGGAGGTGCCTTCTGAGTTTCACCCACAGCACAAGCCAAGAAAAGCAATGAGGCCCACAGCGAGCAGCCCCTTTCCTGTCCCTCCAGAGAACCCTTCATGCCACGAGACCCTAAAGGGATAATCCCCACCCTCTTTTCTCGCTGCCCTTCATCACAGTTCTATTGTGAGCCCAGTGAGTTCAGCTGTTAACCGCTCAATTAAAAAGAGGATCTCTTCCCCCCACCCTCGTTTTTCCCCAGTAACAACAGCCAGACAAACGAACCGCACCTGCTGTTGCTTGCAGAGAAAAATAGGAAAAAAATAAAAAAATAAAAAATATCAAGGGCGAGAAGCAAGAGAGTCCCACTGATGTCTGGTGACTGAGCTTGTTAGTACACATCTTGTGTCCTTAGAGTTTCCAGAGTCTCGGTTCTGCCAATTGAACCAACACACACGCACATGTACTCGTGCGCGCGCTCGCGCGTGCGCACACACACATAGACTCATGCACAGAAACACACACACACACACACACACACACACACACACACACACACACACACACAGAGGCATTTGGGAGCAGACCGCATATGCCCCTCAACTCTCTGCCTGAGCTTGATTGTCAGCCTCATACACAAACCCAGACAATGTGCTCAATAGGCGTCTTTTGGGGAGACAATTACAGAAAGCATGATAACGGGATTTGTCACCCTGATGTGGATGCTGTTTCAGCAACCATTTCAATCATGAAAGAGAGTTTTACTAATTGTAAATGTGAATGAATTTCAGCTGTCTCTTCTTTAAAAAAAATTCTTTTGGAAGAAAGCCAATTAAGATCATCTGTCTAATGCATCTACTCACCCCTACTGCAACAATATGTCAGTTACAATAGATGTCTAATAAACTCAGACTTCTCAGGACAGGGTGCTGATCATGCTGAAACAGGAGCTCAGAGACTCTACCTGGAGAAGGATTGGAGGTGGCTGATGACAACTTCTTGGGATGGAGTTTTATTTTCTATCCCTAGGGCCTCAGAGCTCAGGGCATTTGCAATATGCCAACATGCTAAGATGGAGTGAGTTTTGAAACAGTGAGCTAGAGCAGCCAGGGCAAGTCTGTTTCATTCTTGTGACATGGTACACAAATTGTCATGCTTCTAGGGAACTGAGAAAGCTAATTATCCAAATCCGTATCCTGCTACTGGCTGTCTGCTACCCACCTCCAGAAAGCGCTAGTTAGAGAGAATGCGCATGCGCCGCCAGGAATTGGTGCATAGACCCATATGCTGGCAAATGCCCCTTTCAGAACAAACGCAGGCCTCTTGAGAGATTATGTTTCTGGAAAGATGTTGTATCCTAGACAGAGACTGCCTGAGTCAAGAACAGTGTGACCGAACACACAACACTCTGTTTCCTTCTTCAAAGATGAAGGAAACACACCTACCCTGAATCAAATAAAGGAGAAAGCATATAACCCAGCTGTACCACTTAGGCATGCTCCCAAAGGACGCTACAGCCTACTACCCAGATACGTGTTCATCCACGGTCATTACTGCTCTGTCCGCAATAGCCAGGAAATGGGAAACAGCCTAAACTCCATCAACAGACCAATAAATAATGAAAATCTGGTGGATTTACACAATAGGATATTATTCAGCTGCTAAGAGAAAAAAACCCTATAGAATTAACAGATAAATTGTTGGAGCTAGAAACATTCATCCTGAGTGAGGTAAACCCATCTCAGGAAGAGAGATGCCACATGCTTTTTATCACTCACCTCTCCCTACTCTCATTCAAATTAATGGCCTCTTTTCATTTAATGTTATCGAGTGCATAAATATATATGTATAATGCATATATGTTCCTAAATATAACCTGCTTAATCCATATAATGTTGCCTGTGTGTATGTTTTCCAGGATGACCATTAGATACTAGACAACCAATTGGTGTGCCCTTCCTGGTGGCTCTACTCTACAACAAAGGGACAATGCCCTAAGGAGATACCACATGCTAGCAAATGACACTCTCAGTAAACCAGGAACTGTATATCTGTTTTTGAGTTGTTGGCCAATGGGATTCCATAGACCCACAGATATAACAGGTCATTGCCAATACTCTTGGTCACTCTCCAGAACTATGTTAGAGCCATAAAATATGGAAGCTCCATCTACACTGACTAGCTTTCCCAGTGCTGAAAAGTGATTATTGAAGATTGAACCCCAAGGTTTGTTTCTCGCCTCTCTATGTATAGGCACATAGGAACACACCCAGGGAGATGCACCATAACCCCTCTACACACCCTCCCACCCACATACCAATCAATTTTAGGCCAATCTACTATCTGGCGATTCATTCATTCATTCATTCATTCATTCATCAGAATTGTCTGTGCTTTACTTGAAAAGGACTGTGGTGTCACCGCAGGTTTGTCTGTAAATCCTCTCCTAACTAGATTCACCTGTCTCTTCCTACTTCAGCTGTTTTTCAAAATAACTTTGATACTCTGATCCTTGTACTAAGCTTTAAATGTTAAGGATTAAGCTTCTGTGTCTTAGTGAATATTACTTTTTTACTTCTTTCCCATGAGATAGTTCAGTTAATGCAAACCATCTATTGCTAATGAGTGTTTTAAATGTTTTTAATATAAAGAAAACAGTTATTTCAATGTACATTTTTCTTTTCCTTTTATTATGTTTTACTTTTTCATATACATTTATATTATTGCACATATATACAATAAACTACATACAGCAAGAATAACCACAAAGCAAACAAGAATTATATAAATGTTACATTCTTAGTGTTTTGGCTATTTGTATTTGGCAACCTTGAAGAAAACATCTTTCCTATCTTGGTGAGTCTACAATTCTGAATGTAAATCAATATCTACCATATCTCATTTCTATCAACCTAAAAACATCTATCTAGACATAAAAATATCTTACTCCTAAACAACTAAGCTTAATTGTAAAACTAAACTATCTGGTCTTCAACCCCAGAGACTCATCAGAGTCTCATCAGAGACTTGAGAAGGAGTAAAATTATTTATCTGAGTAATCTGGAAGTACAGGTCAGCAGCTTCCAAAATGAGAAAATGACAGAAGCAGTTCACCGCCCAGTCAAAACAGTCACACAAAACTCTTTATAACTTTAGAGCATCATTTTCAGCCTTCTGGCCCATTATATCTGACAGACATATTTATGAGGCAGGACCTATTGAGGACTTGCTTACCCTTTCTTGACAGAGTTTGGCTGCCAACTTTGTCTGCATCCATGCTTGCCCATTTTTAGGCAGAATTCTGTCTGTGGCAGAAATGAGGACATTTTTTCCAGTGGCTTCTTTGCCACATTTGAGGTCATTTCCATAAGGAGGTTCTTTGATGCACATCATCTTCTTTGAAGTAGGCTGGGTATTGCCAGGAGTTAACCTGTCTTATTGTAAAAGGATCCTTAAAATCATAAAAAACATCATTATGTGCCCCATTCTGTAGGTCGCTGAGGTTTTTGAAGACCTTATCTAACTAATTTACCTTATATATCTATAGAATCATATCTATCTGCTAAACCTAGGATGTATAGTCCTGTGATGAAAATAGACTAGTAATTGAGATGACCATATTTTGATCAAGTAACAATTAAGTTGTATGACTTAAGTATTCTAAGCAGCCAGCTATAGCACCTTCAGGGATTTGGGACGAAACTTTGTATTATAATTAAGTTGTATGAATACACTACCACATATTAGAGTAGAAATATATTTAATATATATGAAGAATCTTGAGTTTTAATTCAATTCTATACCAATGAATTAAAAATAACCCTGTTTGTAAGTAACAGTTAAGGCCTTAAGATGAGGAGTAGATTCACTAATCTGCTTTTTGTCCTGTCATCCCTATATATTTCTATATTCCCATTTCTTTCTTTTCAACCCTTATATCCATACCTAAGAAAGAAAGATAAAAGAAAAGAGAGAAATCCCTGAGTCCTATCTCATTTTCTCTCAGAATAAGACCAATAATAACTTATAACCAACTCCCAATGAAACAAACATCCATATTCCAAGAAAACAACCAAATCCCTACCCAACTCTCCTTAAGGGAAATGGGGCATTTTTTTCTTTTTAAGGCTTCTTTTTTTGGCTGATTTGGGACAAATAATACCCTTTGTAAGGGCGCAAATACAATTTGGGGAAAATGGTTAAGCAAGCTAGGAACTTGTGGTCCAGTTTCTAAGTCTTGAGAAATTCCAGGCCTCTAATAGACAGTCTGAAATGCTGGACTGTTGGTATCAGAAGCTTTCTTAGAAGCTGTCCTGTTCTGATGAGGAACAGCAACTGAAGCGCTTGTCTCGGATCCTCACACATTTTTTTTCTTTATGCTTTACTTTCTCCACCAATAGACTAGAAACATGTACTTTCTGATTACCTATAAATTGCATTAAAAACCTGGGGATGAAGTGATGGCTCAACAGTTGTTGCTCTTGTAAAGGACTGCGGTTCAGATCCTAGTACCCACATCAAGGTGGCTTATGACTATTTTTAACTCCAGCTTCAAGTGACCTGATAGCTTCTTCTGGCCTCTGCGGGCATACAAACACAGGGTGTACAACACACACACACACACACACACACACACACACACACACACATAGCACATACACACACAGAGACACACAGAGGGTGTGTTTCTACACACAGTGTATACATACAGAGTGTGCACACAAACACACACATGTCAAGAAATAAATCCTTGATTGAGGAAATTTTGAACTTGGGAAGGAGTTATGATCGATATCTGGGCTAAAACATACATGAGGTTCATTTCTGAAGGGCAAGGATAAACCCAGCACATTCTCAGAAGGATTTAACTCCTATTAAGGAGAGAGGCAAGTGGAGGGAATATCACATCCCATCTTGCTGCCCCTTTCCCTCACTTGCACATGATATGTGAGGATTTAACATTTTGAGCTGTGGTGATCTATAATAGCAAAGTACAGGGCCTGGCCTGGGATCCTGGCTTTGCTATGTTATTAAAGCAATGTTAGAAGCATCGTGGTGAATCTTTCACAACTTCTTATGGGTGGAGAAGTTAGAGCGCAGGCAAACACTCAGTGGTGGTGCTGCATTTCCTATGATAACGGTGCTAGTCGTGGCCCAACAGTGTGTAAAACCAAAGTGATTCTAGACCAATGAATTCTGACTTACTTCTGGAAGACTGTTCTCATCAGAGACAATTCTGACGACCTTCAAATAAAGTCCAGTTTTTGATGCAACATTTTATTTGTAAAATTTTTATGATGAAGTTTAAAATAAACTGAAAAAACACTTGTGTTATAAAACTTAACTGAAAGAAAGAGTAATTAAAAAATAATCTTGTGGGCCTACTATTCTTAGGAACTTCTGTGGGAAACAACTTTATGAAGGTTATGTAAAATTCAGGTGTAGCCCTCAGAATATCCCTCAAGTTAATACATCCTTGATAGGATATCTCTTGGTCTTTGTTGTTCCAAGTTCAGATTATTTGTGTGTGCATTTAAACACACTTTTTCCAGTCAGTATTAAGAATAAAACATCTGTGAACATTCATACAAAATGTTCTGGACATTCCATTTCCCAGGGCTGAAGTCTAGTATTAGTACTCATGAATAATAAGGTAAACAGATTAATTTTCCAGAAACTGACACACTGTTTTCTAGTGTAGCTGAATCATTTCCCTCCTTCAGAAGCAACGTGGGAGAAGTGTCCCATATCTTCGCTAACACTTGGCATTGTCAGTCTTTGTACTTTAATCATTATCATGAACATGAATATCATTGTAGTTCTATTTTATGTTCTTGATGACATTATATTGAGCCCCTTTCATTTGTTTGTGTGTGTGTGCTTTCATTTATGAAGTTCCTGTTCAAATATTTTCTTTGTTGAACAAAAACAAGATGTATCTTTATATGATTATATGAGCTCTTCGTTCTGAAAATTATTCTTTTAGTAGACATAGATCAGAAATGATTTCATTTAGATAATTTTCTGGATTAAAAAAAAATCACTGTTACTTGTATTGACACCAGTTTCCACTGTGTAGCCAGGCTGGGGTTGAACACTCCTGTCCCAGCCTTCTAAGTCGTGGGCTTACAATACTTAGCTGCCATCCCTACCTAAATTATGACTTTATTTGATAGTGTTCTACAAAGGACAAAACTTACTACATATTGTATCTGAACATATCACTTTTTTCTTTTATAATCAATGCCTTAACAATGTCTGGTTTTTAAAAATACCTCAAGGAAGAGCACGACACTTTTCTTATGTTTACTTTTAAAATACAATTTAAAAAATGTAACTCTCATTGCATGTATTTAAATGATAATTTTAGGTGATTTTGTCATTTGGTATCTGTTACCGTTTTCATGACTAGTAGATAAACAGACATGATGCATAGATGATATAGACAAATTAAAAGACATATATACATACATACATGTGATGTATAGATAGTTGATGGACAGACAGATGTGAGGTAGATGATAGAAAAATAAGTAGATGATGAACAAGATGATAGATAGATAGATAGTAAATAGCCAGTTTTTACAGCCCTACTTATTGAAACTAATACTTTTCTCATTAAACTTCTTTAGCATTTTTGCTGAAAACTGGTTTTTAAACTCTCTGATCTGCTCTACTGGTAATAGGTATAGGTTTTTGATAAAATTATTTTGTCCTATTTATCAATGCTTATATCGAGCAGTGTAAACTCTGTCATCTCTAGAATAAATGTGAGTGTTTTAGTTCCTTTGTATGCCATGTACATTTTGAATCCTGTGCCAATTTCTAAAGAAAAATCTGCTAGCATTTCAAATCTATATATTTGAGTGAGTCAAATCTATATATTATTTTGGAGAGATAAGAATTCTTCATAATGCTGAGTTTTCCAGTAAAGTAATGCTTGTTACTTAAGCATATTAAAAGATTCCTCCTGGACATTTCACATATTTTTGTAATTTCTCTTTGCATATATTTACTTAAATATTTTAAAGCTTTAATGTTTTATAAGCTATTAAAATGTATTGTTATTTAAATATCATTTTCCATATTTTATGATATTTAGAAGTAGAAATGCATATTTTGGCTGCTAAATTCATTTATTAGTTCTTAGTCATGATTTCTTTATTGTCTGATTTACTTATCATTTAAAAATTTTTGAGTAACAGAGTTTTAAACTAAAGGAGATCCACGGAGTTAATATTTTACTTTTAATCTGAGGTAACTGTATCCTACTTAATAAGCTGGTAGGTGAGCAAAAATAAGACCTTGTTTTCTTTAAGTTTAATAGTTTTGAGTTTCGGGTTCTGGAAATAATCTGTTATGAATAAATTATAGTATACGATATGAGGTCTAGATTCAATTCTTTCCTGCACATAGCTGAAATTTGTTGGTAATAGTGCTGGTTCTTCATTAAAATGTATGCCTCCATACGTATATCATGCAATATACAATAAATACAATTTCAAAATTAAAATTACTGTAGATGTGTAGTTTATTAGTTGATACCTCACTCTCTTTTATATATTTGTATTAATATGTTTATAAAGATGCACATATAAATATATAAAATTTTGTATATATAAGTATACACAAATTTATATTTTGTTTATGTATTATATAAAAAGCATATAAAATATTTTAAAATATATATTTATATTTACTTCAATACTACATGGTCATAAGTCTCAGAATTTAAAAACACATTGAAAGTTAGTAGGATGTAATCTCAAACTTTGTTTTTCTTTTCTAATGTACTTTAGCTGTGTTCAGTTCTTATACATGTAGACACATTATTAATTTCTAAAACAGAAGTTCTCAACCCTCATAGTGCTGAGGTCCTTTATACAGTTCCTCATGTTGTGGTGACCCTTGATCATAAAACTATTTTTGTTACTACTCACAACTGTAATTTTGCTCCTTTTTCAAATCATAACATAAATATCCGTGTTTTCGGATGGTCTTAGGTGACCCCTGTAAAAGGGCAGGTCAACTCCCAAAGGTATGGAGACCCATAGGTTGACAACCACTATTCAAAGGAAAGTCATTCATATTGATTAGTCTAGGAGGTCAACTGGATTGGCTTGAGCGCCTTAGATTAGTAAAGCCCACCCTGGGTGTTTCTGTGACAGTGTTTACAGAGCTCATTAGAACAGGAGGACTGTGGCCTAAACAATAATGAAGCCCATTGTTGAAGTCAACCTTGGCCAGATTCTAGGGATGTGGTAGGACTGTGTACGATAGGACCTTGCTGGGAAAAGTGAGTGCTTCGGAACATGACTTTGAAGGAGACTTCATGGCCCAACTCTCCACATTTTCCTCTCCTCTTCTTGACTGCATGAGATTAATAGCCTCCTCTGCCGGGAGCCTGCATCATAAGATTCTGTCTCAACTCTGGAGTGGAGCAATGGATTCAGCTGACCATGAAGTTACGCCCCAGAAACAGTGAATCATCTTTTTAAGTTATATTTCTCAGGTATCTGTTATAGCAACAGAGCTCACCGACTAAAATGCTGATGTGCATTGATTGCGTTAGACCCAAAATGCAAGTGGTGAGAATTGAAGAAATTAATATATCAAGTTTTCCAACCCAAAACATGGCATATATTTCCACTCACTGCAGTTCTCCAAAGTTTCTTAGTTTTTAGTGTAACAAATCTAAAGAGCTGCCCAATGTGATTGGAAATAGTTTGTCAGATTTGTCCTTAATTATTTTATGTGTCTCACGCTTTTGAAATAACACATTTAAATTTTGATGCCACTGTACTCTTGGAGTTCTCACTGTAGTCTTTCTTCTATGTAGGCCAGAATTCATCTCCATCCTTTTGTGAGTTTCTGCCTTTCCTGATAGTGAGTAAATATCCAATAGTTGTTCATTGTCTGACTTCTTACGAGTTTTACCCTAAGACTGTGTAGATTGATAAGCAGGAAGTTTAAGAATTCTTTACAGAGATTTTTGGAAATCATTATTATTTGTGAATTCCCTTATCTTCTTTGCTTTTGTGTCCCATGAATCTGAGATGTCTTAGTGTTGCTTTTGACTTTCAGATCTCTGCTTTCTCACTTTATTGCAAATTGTGTTCCAAGTCTGGGCTCTTCCTTTCTGGGCCATCAGCCCTGAGAGTGTCTCTAGGGCTTTACTGCATGACTGAATGCACCCCTCTGGTTTGGGTTCTTTTAGAGCTCTCAGCCCTGCACTGCCTGTTATCTAATGGCTGAAGTTTGTTTAGGATATCTTCAACCAGTTTTCTCATTATCGCGTGTGAGAAAACTGATGTTGGTAAATAGCTATGAAGAGAATAATTGGCAGATTTTGAAATATGTACCATACAAACCAAGAGGTTGTTTGTTGCACTTCCCAGGCATAAGGTACATGCAAGTTTCAGAAGATGTCCTTGAAACATCTGAGAAGAGAATTCCTTGGTTTGAATGCTGGGGCACAATCAAAGTCAAATATGACTTCTGAGGAGCCATCTTTGTTGTGACCTGACTCTGCATTGCCATATGAGGATTGCCAAAGTCTTAAAGCTGGAATTCTCTTGGCTGCATCTAGTACACTGGATATTGAACATATTGGAAAGGTAGGAGTTGGGAATTTAAGCTATGTAAGTATTGGATTTCAGTGACAGGCCCTTTAACCTATTGGCTAACATTCACATTTTCTTCTTATGAGTGGAGTCCTGAATTTGTTATGGCAGCACTGACTATGGCTTAGAAAGCAGGGGTTCAAGACACTTTTGTGTTTAGAGGACGTTAGACAAACAAGTCTGGCCACTGACATAGAAGCAAACTGCTTCCTTTGCTTCCTCTTTGTCTTTTCTTTCTGGTACTTGCTTCTCCAGTCTGGAACATATTCTCAACTCAGGTATAGAATATCACTTTTCAAATCAAAGTTAATGCACATGAACTCAAACATGGAATTTATCTATTAAATGAGCATAAGCTTAAAATAACGTAGGCACATTGATTGTAAGTATTCTAAAAAGTGTGTCACCAACCTCTTACATATGAAGAAAACTCTCCTTTGACTAAACTGCTATATCAAGGTCTCACAAATGTGCCCACATTGATTCCTAGTAAAACACAATGGACTTATTTATATAATGTTGATTCTTCATCTGATATATGTTGGCTTATACCAATGACCAAAGTTTTTTAAATTAAATATATGAATTGGTGCTGCCTAGAAGACTTTAACTTCCTTGCACACAGACATGTCACCATCCTCATCTCTTTTCTGGTGCTTTATGCACAATCTGAAATGCAGCCACATTAGTGGAAAAACAGAGATATGCTGGAGGTTTGAAGAGAAACATTGTAACATTTCAATGTTGAGATCTCTTCATTGTGCCACGTGTAGTTGTAGCGACAGTAAAAAGCCACTTGAATGAAAATGTAAATACTTAGTCATTTCTAGATTGTTCTGCATTAGTTTTTCAATAGTCTCTTTTAAAGACAAATTTTTAACAAATATTTTCTGATTTTTAAAATTCTATCATAAGAAAAGTCAGTGTGTCTTCATTTCTTAGTAATTCACTAACAATCTCAAAAAAATTAAGTTTACATGTGAATCACTTTTTCTGAGACATGAAAAATTAGCTAGCATTGTATTAAATATTAGCTATCCTAGCTGTCATCTGCAGATGTACTCAGTTCTGATAACTATAAGTGATGTTCAAGTATATAACATAAACTTTTTAGAAATTGTGCTCTACCAAAAATATGTAAAACTTTGTGGCAGCATATATAATGGCAGAATTCCGAATCAGCTCTTTAGAAGGACCACCAAATAATTGGACTTCCTTCTATCTCACTCATGAAATGCCCTTCAATAGAGATCCTCTACCCTGTCTTTCATATGAACTTTCTTTGTCAAATGCCATGCATGGCAACAGAGTCCACAAAAAAAAGTGTGTATATTTTCATGTGGAATTTTTCTGTGTCTTGTGTGGGATACATATAATTTGATATGACTAATTATACATAAAAATAAGGTTTTTTCTAGTATAAAGTGTCTTGAATATTAGATTAAGAAAACACAAGTTAGAAGTTGGACACACTTAATAAGTGTTAAAATATAAATAGATTTTTAAAACAAAGGTGTTGGAAGACCAAGTCAACAATTCTCTGTGGATAGAAATATTTTCTTATACATTATTGTTTGTATTTGAATGGAACACAGTTAGCCCATAAAATTCTAATTCACTTTAGAAATGTGCCCAGTGAACACACACCATAAATTCCAGTATCTTTGGGATTGTGCAACTGCAATGAGATAAACTAGTTGTGTAGTTCAGTGTCTGCTACTACCGTGAAGTTCTTCTGTCCTTTATACATTAAAGGTTTAGGAAATTGTTGGGCAGTCAATATATCTCAGTAAAAGAACTTGCCTTTAAGTCTGGGTACTCACGTTCAGTCATTGGGACTCATATTGTAAGGACATAAATGACTTCCTTGGGTTGTTCTCAGACCTCCACATGTGCTGTGGTATGTGTGAAAACACCCCCCCTCCACACACACAAATAAATAATTGTATAAAATTTAGGAAATTGTATCAAATGTAGCTTATTACCTCTTCCCTCAGAGGAGCTGGACAGAGACTATTATCACTTTCAAATCTGTTCTGGTATCTTTAGTGAACATAGTTTTCAAAGAAACATGAGCCACTGTATTCACTATTAGCATTAGAGCTATATCAGTGTAATTTCTGTTCCAGAAGAAGTGTGAAAAATCATGGAGCTGGAAAGGGCACATATTCAGAGTTTTAATGAAAGAGTACACATTATGTTGTGATTAACAAGAAAGAAACACACCACATCATTTCAGGTATGACCAGTTTTCTGAAACTATACTGTTGGGTAAATGATACAGTTGCTATATTTGACACTGTAAACATGGACATGACACAGAAAATTTTATAGGGAAAAGGTTAGAATAAGAATGTAACATAAAAGTACCCATCGTTAGTCTTACTGAAGCTGAAAATGGATTGAATCTTGAGGCTAAATTACTATTCTTAATCTTTAAATTTATATTAGTTCACTGACCATTGATGTTGTATCACCTTTAATTATGGGTAAAAACTCTCAGCTCTTAGTTCTCTTGCTGTGATTGACTGCTTATTTCTGATTTGTTTACTTAATAAGCATTCTTCTCATTAACTCTATGAGACAGTCCTTCCAAATAAATACAAAAATACCAATGTGTGACGTAACACCAGCAATCCTTAACTCCATTTCAAAGTAGTTATGTAGCCCAAAACTGAGTCCTGGTTCAGGATGGAGTTGAGGCCAGCAGAGATGTTTAAACGGAGAGGAGGCGTGAAGAGATGAAACCTAAAGACGATGAAAGAGATGAGAAGTCAAAAATGATTTGATGCTAGAGTTAAGGGAGAAGTTGTTCCTGGTTTGAGCTACTGGATAAAGAGTCCTGTGCTTACTGAGGGAAACCGCACTGAGACAGTAGATGCTATCATACCTTTGAGCTTTGAGAAGAGGTACATGAGGTGTTTGGATTAGCATGTTTGGAGCTCAGGAGGGCAGATTATACAGGAACCAGAAGCCTTTGCGGTACAGAGGTTCTAAGACATCTTGAACATAAGACAGGCCTCCTTCAGAAAGACCTATTGGGGCCAAAGTTAGGCAGAGCAGAGTGAATAAGAGCTTTGCTGACATATGGCATGTCAATCAAAGGAGGTCAGACTGCAAAGCATCTGAATGCTAGGCTAAAGGAATTGCATTTTGTTTCCGAGGTTCTGTGAAACAGTTCAAGCTCTCAGTGTTGTAAAGACATGGTGATCAAAACCTGTTTCCAGAAGACTGATTTGAACATGGGCCAAGACTGATGTGCCAACTTGAAACAGGGTGTTTCCAGAGAGCTGTGAAGCTCTGGGAGGAAATACCCGAGGGCTAAGACAAAGAAAGACTAAGTGACCAAGAAAACATTAAGCAACGATGACAAAAAGAGAAGCAAAGTTTGAAAACAAAAAAATATGGGAGGGAATCCTGATTCAGTATTTGTTCAGCCGACTGGAATTTGAGGAGTAGAGTGAGGAGGAGGCAACTCGGGCTTGGAGGCTTGACCACAACTCTTGGTCTGAGTTTGGAGAAAGAGTCAAGCATGAACACAAACTGAGAAGTGTCTATGGGGAGGCCGTAGCCAGCTGAGTATTTGACTATTATGCCAGGTTGCCTTTGGTCTAAAGGAAAACATTAGAAGCAGAAGCTACTCTTTTGCCTTGGATACAAACTGAGACCGCATACCAGTTCTGAACATAATATTACTTCCTGAAAAACTTGTTACCTAAAAATTTATTTTTCTTGGCTTAATTTTTTTAACATTTTCACACAATATATTTTGATCATGTTTCCCCTCCCCCAGTTCCTCCTAGATACTCCCACCTCCCTACCCACCCAACTTTGTTTCTCTCTCCCTCTCTCTCTATCCCTCTCTCTCTCTCCCTCTCTCTCTCTCTCCCTAATATATATAAACACAAACAGAAACAAACACAAAGCAAGAAATGCCTACAGCCTTCTCCACTAAAACAATGACTAAAAAAGAAAAGAAAAACTAATAAGACTTAAAAAAAAATGCCTAAACAAAGCAAAATGAGATTACAGGGTGTTCCAAAATGCCATTGGATTTGGTTTGGTTGCCAGCTACTCAGGGGCATGGGGCCTGGCCTGATGTGTGCTTAATACATTTGGTTCATCATTTTTCAAATTAGGTCAAACATTTCAAACATGTTTCCTGCTAATACTGTGGTAAGGATAAAGTCATTCCATGAGTGGCACCAGCCTGCCTAGCAGCCCAGTGAAAAGGCTTTCTTCCAGGCCCCTGTGATTACTCGGCAGTGCATAAGCAAGTCTGATGTGTTAGTAACTGCCCAAAGTGTAAACAAGACTTGGTACTGCTGCTGGAGAGACAGCGCCGTTGCCATCACACCCTATGGAACACTGTTCAAACAGCTGGTTTCCCCTTACCTGCTGACATTTTGAAAGAATGTGTCTCTTTACTTTGTTTTCATTTCTTGGAGCAAAAAAAAAAAAAAAAGTAAACAGTATAATGTTAGAGTTTTGGTCCAGGAGTCAGGGTTCTGCCTGCATTTTTGGTCTCTCTTCTTTTATCGTTCATCTTTGTTATGATTTATAAGTGAACAATGGTAATACTTTTGTTGATTGGCCAATTGGAGAAGATGGTGGCTGCTACCTACTTCTGAAACTTGATTCTTTTGCCCAACAGTGCCCAGTACCTAGTGCGACTTAGGTCTCGCCCCAGAGATGTGAAAGAATATACTTGCAGATGGAGCTGAGACCATTGATCACAACAAGAAATGGCGAAAACCGAAAGGGAATCCAATTTATTTTAAATAAAACTACTCTGTTCTCCTGTGACAGATTCCAGTCCCACAACAGAAAGGAACTGACAGCAGATGTTTTAGAGCCAAGACACAGACTGAGTAATAGTATAGAAAAGAAATTGCTTTGAACTTCACCCCTGCTTTAAATACTTCAAATCAATAGGGTCACAGAACTCTTTAATAGAGTGATGAGGTCTCGCCCTAGCAGATCTGTACTGTGACAAGTTGATGTGCGTCCTAGCTGCAGGGTCATAAAAATGGCAAGCTTCTCCCTGAAAGGGGGCTTTGTGTGGGCCAGTCTTCTTGGAGTGACTCCCCTCTATGGCCACTCTGCAGAACCAGGCCCTAATAGTCTCCATCTAAATGGGACTGACCTCATGAGTTACCTCAGGAAACTTAATCTATAAACTGGCTTCTTCTTATGCAGACTGATGAATTCTTGTTTATTCCTAAATGGCTGTCACAAGATCTATTCATCAAACGCTTAAAGGGAGAGAGGGGCTTACAGAAGCCAGTCTCAAGTTCAGCACCGTTAAATAATCATTAGGTTTCAGAGCTGGCCTTGAGACCCACTGCAAATGCACAAAGCAGGCGTCTTTTTCACTTTTTAAACTATTCATCACAATTGCATTTAGATGAGACTCTGACCTGATAAAGGAAGGGGGGGGGTGCTTTTTGTCACTATCAGTTTCATGCTGTGCTCTTTTTCTTTTGAGAGTATTTTTTTTAACAAAAGTAAAAGAAAATAAAGGCAGATGGCCAACTCTTTTCAATATCCGTTTGCTTTATTTGAGCAGTTTAATGTAGTGAAACAGAGTGAAATGTTGCTACTTGCTAAATGGTAAACAACACCATTACCCAGAATTCTGCTGTACGTTGGTAGAAAACAGGGTGCTGGTGATTAATTAAACTGTTGCTGTAATTGTAATGCATGATACATAATGGATAGCGTGTCTTGTATTTTAAAAGCAGCAAATTAGCAAATAATACCTCGCCTGCATAAGGCCATCTCCATGGCTTACCAATAATGCATAAATAATCAAAAGAAAAGGCCACTAGACCA
Organism: Acomys minous; assembly: GCF_964271855.1. Lineage (NCBI taxonomy): Eukaryota > Metazoa > Chordata > Mammalia > Rodentia > Muridae > Acomys > Acomys minous. The sequence continues at coordinate 122,099,611 of NC_140483.1, forward strand.
CTATGCAAGGAAACCCGCGTGTTTGATGTTCACCAGTCTGTGAACATGTGCTAGGAAACTCCACACACAGAGTGTCTGTAGGCCAGGTCAGGTGCCCCTGAGGTCTGCACGGTAGACTTCATGATGTATACTAAATTATGGCATTTATGTTCCCAGTACGCAGGCAGTGATCTAGAAATGGACCCAGGGCTCTTTCTTACGGAGATCAGACTAGGTTATAGAAACGCTGCACAGACAGCGTAAATAGCTCACGCAAAACAAGACTATTTCTAAAGTGTTGGTGTTGAGTTCTGCCTAGGTTTTCCTTGTGGCAATCTTTCCTAAATCCGTTGACTTGAAATTCTTTAATAGTTTGAGGGGGTAGGGAAAACCCAAGAGCTTAAAAGGATTGCCCGTTAAGTTTGTTGTTACCATCATAAAACCCTGACCAGAATCACTCACGGAGTTTATTTTGGCTTTTGGCTCCAGAGGGAGAGTTCATAACGGGGAGGGAAGAGTGGGAGCAGGCGGGCAGCAGGGGCAGGAAGTTGCCTGATCATTTTTGTCACAGAGGAAGCCAAGAGAGGGAACGAGAAGTGAGCCAAAGGCTTAAAACTCTCAGTGGGCTCCTAGTCACTTTCCTGTGGATAGTCCAAGGTGCTACACACACCAATGGCCCCTTCGGGAACTTTGCAGATTTTGGTACTAAAACTTGACCAGGCTTCTGATTCCCACAGCCTAATACCTGTTTGACCCCAAATTGATCTCAGTGTTTCTTTTGAGCATAGTGTGAGCCAAGATACCAAAGCCACTGGGCTAACAAATCAGGAGGCCCCCGAAAAATATCTGAAGAGAAATTAATGTAGGCTAACCAATACATCCTGACCACTCACTTGAGATGAGATAAAAACAGCCAGAAAGAAGGGCACCTGGGAGTGATGTCTGACAGGTCATTTCCTGTACGGTGTCCTTTTCCTGGGGTGCCTGCATTACTTAGGTTGAATGAAGAAATGTTTCTCTTTAGTATCTTATGAAAAGTAGGATTTATACACCACAAAACATACCCCCTTTAAATGTGACAATCCCTAACTCAAATTTGACTAATTATCACCACAATTCAAGGTAGAACCTTCTGGAGTCCAAGTGCTCATTCTCAGTCTGCCTCTGTTGCACTCTCTGTTCTGAAGTCATTAATTTACTTCTTGTATCAATCAATTATTTTTCTGCATTTTTTTCAGAGAAGCAGAATCATGTAACTTGTGGCTTTTCATATTTGTCTTCTTTTACATTTAGCATAATATACTTTTTAAATATTTTTCATGGTATAGCATGTATTAATTTCCCATACTTTGTATGGCTGAATATTATTCTGTTGTATACATATACTACAGTATATGTGTGCACTACCTGATAATCATTGATTTGTTCATATTTTTTGGTCATTACAGATAAAGTTTCTATGAGTAATTTTGTGTGTATCTTTATAGAGACATATGTTTTCATTTCTTTCGGGTAGACTTCTTAAAGTAGAATTGATGAGTGATATTATAAATCTATCCAACAGGAAACTTTAAAATAATCTTTTTCTACTTTCTTGTTTGGCTTGAAACATTAATGTCATCCATATGGAAAATTACATGGAGTTCTAGACTGGACTAGTCATTTAACCATTTGTGCACACAGGGGACTGAGTTACTGAGAAACAGCCGCCATTTCTACCCTTTTGATCCCAGCCACCGTGCTGAAGGGGCTCCTAAGAGAGAGATAACCAGCGGGTAGGTAGTCCTGGTGGCTTCCACCAACATGAAGAAACAGCTGGAAACCACCCACATAGGCTTGATTGACTTTACTGTTTAAGTGATTTTGGCTTGCCTACTGGATGAGGCAGACAATGTTTCAGCACATGCTAGTATGTACAGAACAGTTGCTTTACTTTATCCCCACGTTCCAATAGAGTGAGGTGAGCAAAATGCCAGAGCACTTTGCTAAGAGAAGCATCTCTACAGGTAGGATTCATTTAAACAGCCTTTCCCTTTGACATATTCCTAGACGCTGAGGAGGTCTGGGGCTCTCTACTACTTATCCCTCTTAATAAAACAGGGCTTTCCCTGTTCCAGTGGTAAGGGGTTATTTAAGATGCACCCCGCCATGTTCTATTTCCAGTTCTTGACTTGGAGTGCTGATAAACCACATTCTGTCTACACTACCTGTAAATAAATATAAGCAATTATCCTAAGTGTAGTCTTGTAAAATGTATCAGTGAGCGAAACAAAATGCAACCGATTGCTGCTTGGCGTGTAAGTAATCTATGTGGACTCTCGGTGCCCGGCAGCCTTAATGGCTCAGATATCATCAGTAAGTGGATAAAGACAACGCTGAAGAGGGAAACGGAGAACGAGGGGGAGGGGGAGGGGGAGGGAGAGGGAGAGGGGGAGGGAGAGGGAGAGGGAGGGGGGGAGAGAGAATGAGAGAGAGAGCGAGAGAGAGAGAGAGAGAGAGAGAGAGAGAGAGAGAGAGAGAGAGAGAGAGAGAGAGAGAGAGAGAGAGAGAGGAGGGAGGCAGAGGCAGCAGATGTGTGTGTGGGGTGGAGTAAGGGGTTCGGAGGGGGATGTGTCTCTGTCCTGGGAGCTGAAAGCCCTGTAAACTTCCCGAACTTCTGTTTGATTCAAATATTCTTTAACCAGAGACACTTCCCAGTGGTGATAGGAATAGTATGTCTTTGCACAGGGTGTGGGCTAAGCTTGATTCCTGCCTTTCTCCTCTGTTGGCTTTCTCTCTCTCTCTCTCTCTCTCTCTTTTTTTTCAGAGCACAGGGGAAGGGCAATGTGTTAACAGTCATCAGATTACTCACTCAAGGAAAGGGAGTTGTAGAGCTCAGTGCCCCATGGGGTACACACGCATGTAGGATAATGCAACAGGGCACACAGCAGGGGAGCCTGGGTCATCCTGGCAAGGCTGGGTGTCCAGCCCACTCCTCTCAGGTGGCTTCCTATTGTAGTTCAGGGACAGGATCCACACGGGGTAAAAGTTGTGCCAGCCAAATTTGTACACCAGTTTTATGAAACGAGTGCTAGTTTAATTTATCCTGCCTGCAAAGCCTTGAGACTTGTCCAGCATATTGTAAAAGAAAGGAGACTTGTTTCAAGGGGTGTGGTTAAGAATGAAAGTAGAAGATTATCCAGGGGGAACTGAGGGACTGTTAACCGCAGCCAAGAGAACAACCGGATGTCACAGAAGTTCACCATCCATCTTTCTGCGTGCTCTGCCTGCTCCAGCTCATCCTGAGTCACCAGGTTTCAGTCTTCTACACACCTTACTAGGGAATTCATCTGATAAGCTGCAGGAAAACTGTCACTTGCACTGGGTTAAGTGATTTGTCTCAAGCCACCGTGCACATCACTTTGCTACCCTGTGTGTGACATTTTATGTGTCTGCTTATAATGAGTGTCACCTTTTGGATGCCTGCATGAAGGCTCGATGGCCACCACCTTCTTTACTATAGAATTAGATGGGAAATGGACACGGCAAGTGGATCTGTCAGTTTGGTGCATCAAAACGAGTAAACCACCAAAAGGGTGGTGTGGGCATCCGCGGGGAAGGATGCCCATTTAAATCTTTGATAGGTGTTTAAGGATTGACTCAATGGTTAATTGGGCTATTTCGAAGACACTGAACAGGGTAGCAATACTAAGATTATAATAGATCGTGGACTTAGCAGCTAGACATTGGCCTGTTGTCATCACTTGTTTCCATGATTGCTAAGTCAACCAGCTGCAGGTAAAACCACAATAAAGATCTGTGGCAATAGCCAGCAGTAAGGAGTACTTGCTGTTCTGGCAGGGGACCTGGGTTTGTTTCCCAGTGCCCACATGCTGGCTTAAAACCATCTATAACATAATTCCAGAGTATCTGGTACCTTCTTCTGACCTCCATGGGCCCAAGGCACGCACATGGGACAGGTGCATACGTACAAGCAAAACACCTATACACATACAGTAAATAAATATTTTCATAAATACTAGAAGCAGAATTAAATTAAAATTTAAAAATGCATGTTTGAATATTATGGAATATATGAATATTATGGTGGCCTAAGTAGAGATTATTTGAAAGTATACAGAAAGATGTGTGCTGGTTGCAAGTCGCAGGTAGATGTTAGGTCTTTTCTATAGAAGACTTGAGCAGCCATGTCTTTTGGTTCTTGGTATCTGCTGGTGCATGAATGGGTGAGTGGCTAGAGGATTTCCTGGAATGAATGCTCCAGAACACTGAGAGGAAACACTTCAGATGGAAGCCACAGGGAGTGAGAACAGTTGCTCCAGGTCCCACTGTGTGCTGCCTTCCACCTCTGGGAGTGGGTGGCCATCTCTTAAGATCTTAAATGCCTGGAAAAATGAAGCAGAAAAGAAACTCTGTCTCCTGAGAATGATCGTGTCAAAAGTGTTTTCTATTTGTGAAAGATTATAGCATATATGTGTATTTCACTCTCCAATCAGGTGGAGACAAAGTCTGGAAGGAGGCAACGCAGTTGCTTACTGCTTCCTGTATATACATTATGACTTTGCTCTCTGGAGACATTAGGAATGAGCCAAGGCCTTTGGCAAAGAAGTGATGGACCCTTGTAGGCATACTTTTAAACAACTATTTTTATTTTGGGTTCTTTAAATCTCTTTCTCCCTTCTCCACTCCAATCCCTTCCAACACCCCAACACCAGGTAGGGGAGAAAAAAGGTTAGTGGGGAGAGGGGGCATCATTTTCCTTAGCTGTTTCCTGCTGTTTGGGGTCACCGGTTTCCTTGGGGCAAGTCCTATTCTCATTTCAGGATATCTCCAACATCTAGTCGAACTGCATCAACAACAGCAGCAGTGTGGGGAACAGCCGACTTCTTTCTCTTTCTAGGATTCCCCAAGTCTCTCTTTGGGTCTGGGTTTTATTCCCACTGCCAAAGGCCACACCCCACATGAGGTAGTTCACAGATGACAAACATCACACGCCCTTTCAGGATGCAGCTATCAGCTGTGGACCAACTGGAGCAGCCCCCATATCCCACACCTCAGATTAAAACAAAACCATGTTTACATGTAAACCAAAACCTCCACAACAGACCCTGGAGGAGATTCTAAGCAATTGGCATTGTTTACTCGGCTTGACAGAAGTTCTGAAGCTTTTTCCGGTACAAGCCTGACATAGTGTAATAGTCCCTTCATTTAATAATAGCTGTTAGCATTCTTCTTCAGTCAGCCTACTTGTGATGTCATTGCCTACCTGCCATGGGGATATGGCCCTACCCAGGGCTATGTAAAGGGACAGACCCACCTCGCGCCTCTTTCTCTTACCCTCTTACCCTCTTACAGCCTCTCCCCCCTCCCCTCAGTCTTTTTCTCTCTCTCTCTCTCATTCTCTCTCTTACCTCTCTTTTACTCTGTCTCTGTCTCTCTAGGGTACCCCTCCCCCCTTCCTTCTCTCCCCATGTTCATTTAATAAACCACATATAATCTAATATCTGCTGCCTGGCATCTTATTTTCTTATTTTATATTAATCATAAAAATAGCTGTCAAGGGTTTTTGAATGTTCTGAATAAGAGTAGAATTGTAATGCCTCTTCTTATTAACTTAGCTAATGAAATAATTTCTAAATGGGAAAATAACTCAAAACTCATGTTAAACTGCAATGGCTTTACTTGTTTTTCTTTCCTGTCAAATTATGTGTGTATGTGTGTATACATATATATGTATATTCTTTTCCTTTTATAATATAAATAAAAAACCCCCTTTTCCTGGAAATTTTAAGCAGTTTATGCCTAGATATAAGCAAATTTGTAACCAAAATTTTTAGAATTTAAACAAATAATAAAGTAAAGACAGTCCTATACACAAATAAGGCCAACCCTTGGCAGTGTACACAGCCTCCTGTGTCCCAGTAGAGTGACCTAGGAGCTTCTAGCCCCCACCATCTTTGTGAATCACAGAAGTCTGGTTTCTTTGTACATTGCAGTGACAGGGACTGCTCTTCTTGGTGGTGCTTTGTTGGAGAGTCCTTGCTGTAGGTGGTTGTTTGACCAGCATCCCAACTTCATGAAGTGAATTACTCACTGTGAAGTTCACCAGGCACTTGCAACCTTCTTTTGTTAAAAGCACTGGCTCCTTACTTGAACCCACAAGGTGACTAAGGGGTGTGGGGGCAGCAGGGCAGCAGAGCGGTTGGATGGCAGGGCGGCATCTCTGCTTTCATTTTGATCTTTTACTTGGCCCGGAGATTTGCATGACCTGGCCTACTAAACTGTCTTATCCTTCATCAGAACTGAAGGTACATTTAAATCCTTATCCTCAGCTTGAACTCTTGAGTCATCTTGGGTTCCAGGAAAAACAGCATTGGTCTATACACACATTTGTAACATGGGACGGAAAAAAAGTCTCAACCAGTATCACAGACTACCCATAAGATGAGAATGATTGTCTGTGATGGAGAGGCCACACTAAGGAGTAGATCATCTTGTCAGAAGCCCCTCAGTGCATCGACAGTGGTGAGCAGGTTCATAATTCACCAGACTATTTTCAGGCCCTGCGCTGAGGCACTGGTGGGTGGGACTGATACAATGAGAGGTGAGGTCATACCTTGATCTGGCTACTTAGTTATGTATACATCTTACCCATAACCCATTTTTTTCTTGTTTAAACCTGAAAGTTATATCCATAGCCTAAAGATGGTCTTGGACCCATTGGACCCACCTCTTAGATATTCTTCCCAAGTGTTTGCATTAGTTACATGTTATTCTTTGCTTTTCACCATTGCTTCTCTAATTGCTGTACTGGGGCAGATGATCTAATCTAGAATCTTGGTTTCGCCCTCAAACTCTGCTTACAAAGTTAGACCTCTTTCTTTGGTGTCACTGACCTATCATAGGATTTTCATCTTCTCTATGAAAAGACAGTTTGCACGTCTATTCTCCCTTCTCTTTGTAGTGAGGCATTTCTTCTAGAACTTTAAATAGTACTAATTTGTATTAATTTATTTTATAATAGTTTATTAGATTAATATTAATGTTCCTTCTGTCTATTTAAAAAATTTTCATGACATCATGGTATGTCATAAAGCTGTAAAAAGGGTTTTAATTGAATTGTTTTATGTTTTAAACTATGAAAAAAGTAAAAATTGAAGATATGTGGAACAAATTACTTCTTAAGTGTAAGTTCATTATAGCTGTGATGTCTTTAGCAATAAGGTCTTACTGATAAGTTTGAAGGTTAACCAAGAATAATAATAACAATGTACAATATTGGAGAGTCTCTGTAACCTTACTGGTCAGCAACCTCAATAAAGGTAGCTTATTCCTGACACTGGGCATTTTATTTGTTAGCATGTGGTGTCTATCTAGTCGAGGTATTTTTGCTCAATTATAGGGTAACTTCACTTAATTTTTTTTATGTATGTATATATTCATATTTATTTTAAAAAGCTTCTGCATGCTACCGGATGAAAAATGTCATCGTCAACTTCATCTAGCTGTGAATCTTATGTGCTACAATGTCTGTCTGAAAAAGTTCTGCTTACTATTATAATGGTAGCACTAGCATCATTGGAGTAGCCAACCCTTTCAGAGTGATTGGATGTAGAGTCAAATCCACAAAACAGAACCCATATCTAGCACAGTGATTAGGGCCTGGAGCCTGTACCTCAGCATATCAAAGGCTGTTTGGGAGAGGGCACTATATTACTCTGTTAATGGGATATAGTATAACACTCCTAGGAACTCTCATTACATCCGTAGGTTAGTGCACCTTTCAAACCTCATCAAAGAAGCTTCTTTTTGCAGTAGAAAGCAACTAACACAGAGACCCACAACCATTCAAGGTGCAGAGAATAAGTGACTGTGGATTTCTCAGCTAATAATGGGGCATCAGTATCAGCCCTCTTCTTTTCAGGCTTTGGGAGTGTTTTGAGAGAGGGAACAGAAGGAGCATAACAGCCAGAGGGAGTGAATGATTATAAAGAGAACATGCCTTATGGATACAATAGGCAAGTTATACAAATAAACTTATATGTTATGACTCCATGCCAAAGACATATACAAGCTCAGGGCAGACAAAATTTCAGCATGGAGAGAGGAGTTTGCCACAAATCTCCACCCATACTCAAGAAGCTACTGGTAATTGACTGCTGTTGGAAGAGTTAGTTTTCTTTTTGGTAGGTCTAGCACACTCCAATGCATGGCCAGATTACCAAAAGTATAAATAAAAGAATGAAAGCACAAAGTTCAGTGAGTATGGACTGGGAGCACGGGCCTAGGAGGAGATATGGAAGGGAGTTGGGTTGATCAAAATACAATGCACGAAATTCTCAAAAACATAGTAAGAATATTTTAAAATAATTCCTTGGAAAGGAGATATTCTTAAGTCTAAGTTGATAAAAATGATTTTTAAATCTCTTCTAAAGCCAAATACAGAAAGATATTATACAATCAGGCAGACAGCATTCAGGTATGATGAAGAGGGAAAGTGTTCACTTATGAATGCAGTAGCTTCTTATCTGTGAGCTCTGATTGTTCCTGGCAGACCTGTGAAGAAAAGAAAAAGGGACTCTGCTATCAAGACTAGTGTGCCCATTAGATACTGAAGCTTGTGAGCATCAGGGTGTATGACCATGTGAACAAATTCTCAGAAGGACCTATTTTTTTCTTTTTACAGGTTTCTATATGTTAAGACAATGGAGGAAAATTTTCTGTAGAAATTTCAGGATTATTCTACTTTGAGGCTTAGGACCAACTTCAAACTATTGGAATGTTAGTCAATAGCAGAAAGTGTCCCACTTGTGACTTTGCCAGCCCCTTGTTTTGTTTTCAGGCTTGATAGAAAGAGTACAAGTCCTCAATTCTAAAGGCAAGATTCAACATTTTCACTTTTACATGCTTAGATTTCTAAGCTGAAGATTTGCAATTTTAGTCTTATTAAAGCTTGCATTTAAATTATGAAAAAAATGCTTAAGATAGAAAATTTAAAAACCAGCATTTTGAAATTTTTTGAGGGCAATGCAGCTTTACTGTTCATAACCAGTTGAATTAAATGCATCTGGTCCTGTTGCTGGATGAAAACAGATGATGGGAAATGCTCACCACTTGCCTTTGTAAAGATAAAAATCATGTTGGGTGGATTTGTGGGCAGCTCCAACTCAGCATTGTCCCAGTACCTGTCAATTACTAACCAAAGGTCAAATATAATGTTAATCATAATATGGTAGACTTCAGAAGGAAAAGGATGCAGTCCCAAGGAGAGCGGGAGAGCCCAACACATGTGAAGCTTGTTTAGAAGCATCCTGTTGAATAGGTGTCTCTGGAAGGGTCCATTCTGGATTTAGAGTAAATAGAGTCACGAGCACTTTCTGATGCCTTCTGTGTACAGCCTTGTCTACAGGATGAACTAAATGAAAACTGAGTTTATCTTCCATACCCCTTCTTACCTCTTGATAAAATATTTCCTAATATTTAAAAGTAGTGTTATATATCTATATTTCTTAAACCACATTTGGGGAAATTGTGCTTCACTTTGGATTTCACCTCTTTCTGTGACTCGGCCTGCCAGGGTTTGACTAACGCTTGGGAGGAGAATTCTCCTGTATAGAAACAGAACACAAGACACAAAGAAAGAGAGCAAGTCCTTGATCAAGCTCTCACATTTTATTTTTCAGCTAGAAGGTTTTATAAGGCAGGGGGCAGGGAAGCATGTTGCTATGGCAACCCAGCTGCAGGCTATGTCAAGATACTAGGAATTCTAAGCAGGTCACGTTATTTTACTATCTTTATCTAATCTAACTGCTAAACTACAACAGGGTTGCTCCATCTAAATCTTATCTTTAGTCTAACTGTCAAACCATGACAGGGTCAGCTGGTTTCTGGTAAATGACAGACTGCTGGAGAAATAGGAGCCTAAAGATGTAGGCTCTGACAAGATGGCTGAACATTGGCCATATGGCCTACCATCCCCAACATCTTTGTCTTGTACATAGAACTCCACGAGATTTACTATTGGCATTGCTCCTCTGGGAAACCCTTCATATGTCATTCAATACAACTACACACGGAATTGTCAATGTTTCCTATGTCTATACAATCAGGGTGAAAAGAGTCGGTTCTGTGCAGATCTGTTTTTTCCTTATGCTGTTGTATTTGTAGCTGCCATTTGGATTGGGCTTATTATCCCAACATAGATGTCCTCTGAGAGACTCCACTCAGGGGGGATTGGGACAGATGCTGGAACTCACAGTTGGACTCCAGGTGAGACTGATATGGAAGAATAGGGGGATGGAAAGACCCAGAGGGTTCAGGAGTCCCACAAGGAGACATCAAGGCCAGTGGATCTGGACTCAGGGGAGCCTTCACAAACTATGTCACCAACCAATGACAATGATGCATGCAGTAAACCTAGACCCCCTGTTCAGATCTAGCCAATGACAGCTCATTCTTTATGGCTGTGGGGAGAGTGGGGAGTGCCTCTGACATGAAGTCTGGTGCCCAGGATTTGATCATTTCTTTTTGTTGGGGAGGCTGGGCAGCACACAGGGGAAAGAGAAGCAGGTTATCCAGATGAGACCTGATAGGCTGTGGTCATACAGTGGGAGAGGAGGTCCCCTTCTGCCAGAGGTCTAGGGGAGGGGGATAGGACATAAGAAAGAAGGAGGTTGGGAACTGGAAGACACAAGCAAGGCGATAACAATCTGGATGTAACCTGAACAAATTATATAATTTAAAACTTTAAAAATATATACAACTTAAACTTTTTTAAAAGAAAGAAAGAAACTATGAAGGTAGAGCTGATTCTTTGCTTTAGTCTTTATAATATACATGTACCGGAGAGAGATAGACCGTCGACTTGAGGATATTGTCACCTGTGCAGTTGAATTGGTTGGATTTAGTGCAGTAGAGATATGATGCATGGGGCTACTTGAAGGTGCTATAGAAGCTGTAGCATAGGCTCAATGCCAGAAGCTACCTCTGCTCTGCATATGTCCGTCGCATAGCTGTAGAAGGTAATTCACTGGATGCTAGGTGCATAGAGGTCAGTTAAACTCCAGCAGTTGTAGGTAAGGCCTAAAAATAATTTCCCAGACTTACTAATGTAACAGCTCAATCCTTAAACATTATATGAGTAACATCGATTATTTGATTAATGATTATGTATTTATGTTAATTTTGCTTAATGTTTATTATTTAAGTTGCTTTCCTAACGGCGAAGAATTTTATAAGTAGATTGCATGTGGCTTTTACCCAGCGTTACCATTAAATGTTATTTTGATTGCATTTATTAGGCATTACATGAAGCTACGTCCTCATTAAACTTCACTAAAATCAGGTTTAAAATGTATATAGATTAATGGGAAAATTATAATTTACATTAGCTGAATGAATTACAGTTGTTATGGCCAGTTCAGTATAATATAATATCATTTGAAAGAGGTAGGATAAGAGTTTCTATGTTTAAGTACATTACAGTGTAGGTGTTAAGGCAGAGGTGAAAACCCAGGTCTCCACTTTGAGATTTGTGCACTTCTAAGTCAATATTATTGGAAAATAACACCTTGGGGTCAGGAACTATGTTGAGTTCCCATCTCAGGCTGAGCCCTGAACCTACTGTATAGGGAAGTTATGTATACCAGACACTAGAAAGGGTTATCAAGGGAATATCAGGGCGTTTTCCTATTACGTGTGTGCAAACTCATCATTTTCGGTCATAGATGTAATCCCAGCATGATTTCCCATGGACTCTCTGGCTCATCTCTCTGTGCTCCCAAGTGATCAAGTGCTCAAACACCAAGTAATGAGAACAGCCAAATACAGTTAGGAAAAGAAATTTGCTGTGAAGAAATGTGCAAGCGTTGTGCCACAGAGGCCCTTACCAGAGGCATTACCTGGAGTCTCGGAACTGATCATACTGTTATTGGTGTTTGTGTTCCTAAAAAAGTTGACTGGTGATATAAAAAGCAGAATATCTTCTCTCTCTCTCTCTCTCTCTCTCTCTCTCTCTCTCTCTCTCTCTCTCTCTCTTTCATCACAGTAATTCAGATGTAAGTTAATGAACAGCTTCGGTGAGAAGGATGGCAACAAATGTAAGCTGCAGACAACTCTGCTTGCCTGTGACAGATGCTTTGGGTCTGAGGGACCTCAGAGTTAGACTGAGCAGAAAGACTCACAGAGTTACTCTCACCTTCCAGCAACACAACTCAAGAAACCTTCCCTTTCCTATGTTTGATTGGGGATAATATTCATAAGATGGGATAAAAATTAGTTTTCAAAATAGTAAATTTGGGCGTCATAAGTGATCAAATTTTATGAGAGCGTGTCAAGAAATTATTCTGAGCCATTGACAGATATAGATTTCTGGGCCTTACCAATGTCCTTTGCCTTTCGATGTTCAAACTTTTATACAGAGAAAGACTCTGTGTACCTAAGCATATTTGAGTTTTTATGATATGAAAAAGCAAGGCTTGTCATACAACCCATAAGACCTGAAGCCAATTATCCTATTGGAAAATGTGGGAACAACAAAGTGAAATAAGCTACAGGTATGTGTGCTCCTAAAGAAACAAGTCTATCACTGTAGTTCTTCCTAAAAAGGGAACTTTAGGAAGATTAAATACAGCAATTGTGAAAAGAAAGATTTATGGACAAATAAACTAAAATTTTTATAAGGTACAACAACCCATAAGTAAAATGTCAGTAACATGTGAATAAAATGTCATAAACAGTACTACAAAGAATAAGCCAATATTTAGTTGGCAATGATTCTGGAATTTGTTGGGCTAACTAGCTATACTGATTGTGCTGGGTGGGTTTTGTCAGCTTGACACAAACCTAGATATACTTGGAAAGAGAGAACCTTAGATGGAAAAATTCCTCCATGAGATTGGCCAGTGTCAAGAGTGTGGGTTATTTCCTTGAATAATGATTCATGGGGTCATGCCCAGCTCACCGAGAGCAGTGCCATCCATGTGCTGGTGGCCCTGAACAGTATAATAAAGCAGGCTGAACAAGCCATGGGAAGCAAGCCAGTGGACAGAGCTACTTCATGGATGCTGCATCAATTCTTGTTTCCAGGTCCCTACCTTGAATTCCTGCCCTGACTTCCTTGGATGATGAACTGTTTATAAACTATGAGATGAAATAAACTCTTTCTTCCCTAGGTTGCATTTGATAACAATGTTTTGTCCTGGTAGAAAATAAACCCCTAATTATGACTGTAGCCTGGTAGAACTTCCAATATAGGGAGGGGGCACCAGCCCACCCATAAAATCATCCAAGCAAAATGTGTCTTGCCTACAAGAAGTGCAAAGATAAGGATGGAGCAACGATTGAGGGAATGGCTGGCCAATGACTAAATGACTGGCCCAACTTGAGTCCTACCTCATAGGAGAGAGACAGCCTCTGACACTATTAATAATAATCTGATATGCTTGAAGACAGGAGCCTAGCGTAACTGCCTTCTAAGAGGTTTCATCCAGCAGCTTACGGAAACAGATGCAGAGACCCACAGCCAAACAATAGACAGAGCTCAGGGAGCCTTGTGGAAGATCAGGAGGAAAGATTGAGAGAGAGCTGGAGGGTTCAAGGACACCAAGAAAATACCTACAGAGTAAATGAACCTGGGCCCATCGGGGCTTACAGAGAAATCGTCAACCAGAGAGATTACATGAGCCAGTCCTAGACCCCCTACACATGTGTAGCAGATGTGCAGCATGGTCATCATGTGGGTCCCCTAAGAATGGGAGTTGCTTATCTCTGACCCTGTTGTCTAAAGTTGGGCCCTATTCCCCTAGCTGCACTGCCTTGTCTGGCCTCAGTGGGAGAAGGTGCACTTAGTCCTGCTGTGATTTGAGGTACCAGGGTGGGTTGTACCCCTTAGAGGCCTTCCCTTCCCTGAGAAGAAGGAGAGTGGGTCTGGGAGAAAGGGGGTGAGGTGTAAAGGCAGGACTGGGAAGAGAGGAGAGAGTAGCTGGGGTCAGGCTTTCAGTGATTAAATAAAATTTTTTCATTATATTTCTTTTTACATATACATTTATATTATTACACATAAATAGAATAAACTACATATAGTAATAATAACCATGAAACAACCAAAAATTATATAAATGTTACATTCATAGTGTTTTGGCTATTTGTATTTGGCAGTCTTGAAGAAAACATCTTTCCTATCTTGGTGAGTCTACAATTCTGAATATAAATCAGCATCTACCATATCTCATCTTTATCAACTTAAAAAATCTATCTAGACCTAAAAACATCTTAACCCCTAAACCACTAAGCCTGATTGTAAAACTAAGCTACCTGGTCTTCAAACCCAACAGAGACTTGAGAAGGAATAAAACTTAATTACCTGAGTAAACTGGAAGTGCAGGTTAGCAGTTTCCAAAATGAGAAAATGACAAAAACAGTTTGCTGTCTGACTAGTCACCCAAAACTCTCCATAACTTTGGAGCATCATCTGCAGCCTTCTGACCAAATATATCTGACAGACATATTTGTGAGGCAGAAACTATTGAGGACTTACTTACCTTGTCTTGGCAGAGTTTGGCTGTCAACTCTGCCTGCATCCAAGCTTGCCTATTTTTAGGCAGAATTCTGACTGTGGTAGAAAGTAGAACATTTTGCCCCGTGGCTGGTTTGCCACTTTTGAAGCTATCTCCATAAGGAGATTCTTTGATGCTCATCATCTTCTTTGAGGTAGGATGGGTGTTGCTAGGAGTTAATGTATCTTGTCAAGGAATCTTTAAAATAATAAAGATATCTTTAAAGGCCATATTTTGTAGCTCTCTGAGGCCTTTGAAGACCTTATCTAACTATTTTACCTTATGTATCTATAGTATCATATTTATCTGTTAAACCTAGGGTATATATTCTTGTGATGAAAATAGACTAGTAATTGACATGACCATGATTTGATCAACTAACAATTAGCTTGTATTACTTAATTATCCTAAACAGCCTACAATAGTACTTTCAAGGCATTCAAAATAAACCTGATATTATAATTGAGTTGTATGGGTACAATATCTCATATTAGAGTAGAAATAAATGTAATGTATATATAATAATCTCAAGTTTGAATTCTATATCAATGTATTAATATTAAACTTATTTTGCATCAATATACAAAATTCTATACCAATGTTTGTGAGTAACAATTAAGGCCTTAGGTTGAGGAGTAGATTCAATAGTCTACTTTTTGCTCTATCCCTATATATTTCTATAATCCTCCTTCTTTCTTTTGAACCCCTGTATCTGTACCTTCTAAAGAAAGATAGAGGGAAAGAGAGTCTTCCCTGAGTCCAGCCTCATTTTTTTCTCTGAATAAGATCAATAACAACTTATAACCAACTCCCAATGAAAATAAGCATTTGTAGCCCAAGTGAGTAAGCAAAAATCTACCCAACCCCCTTTGGGGGAAATGGGGTGTGTCATTCTCTTAAGGTTTCTTCCAGCTGACTTGGGGGCAAATAATACCTTTGTAGAGGCCCAAATAAAATTGGGGAAAATGGTTAAACAAGCCAGGAATAGAATTTGTGGTCCAGTTTCTAAATTTGAGAAGTTCCAGGCTCAATAGGAGTCCTGTGTGGGACAGTCTGAAATAGTGGAGCAATTGGCATCAGAAGCTTTCCTCAAAGCTGTCCTGGGAGCTGTCCTGTTCTGATGACTAACAGCAACTGAAGCACCTTGGGGATGGAACATGAAGGATGTAGGATGTTAGTGTCCAGCATGCTGAGAGGAATAAATTCTGTCAGGTCTGATCCAGCATCAGTGTCTGGTTCTTTTGTTCTGAAAACATAATTTCACACAAGCAGCATACTGTCCAAGAATTATAAATGTATAAAGCATGTGGGATTCACAGAACAATTAATGTTGGTTCTCTGCTCTTTGTATGAGTAGAAGAAAGACGTCCACACATCTTCATTCATGCCATACAAAGAATGGCATCAAATAAGCCACAGGGATTCTGTGACCAACAAGAAGCCTTGTCTATGCACAGACATTCATGTCTCAGCCAGTCTCAGAGATATTCTCATGTAGTAGGATTAGCAATATAATTACCTGCTTGTTCTGCAATTGTAATTCTTTACATCCTGATTATAGAACCCTCCCTCATCACCTTCTGATCTCACCTCCCTCCCTGATCTCTTTTCCCACCCTCCCCAAGACCTCAGAAAGGAGAACCCTCCTCCCCTAACATCTGACCTCACCCTATCAAGTCTCATCTGTACTACCTGTGTCCTCTTTCTCTGTGGCCTGGCAGGCCCAACATGCCAGGGAATAAGTCCATGGAGTCTAGAGTCTATATCAGAAGGAGATCCTACTCCCCATATTGTGGGACCCACAAGGAGACTGTGCTGAGAAGAGGGTCTAGGTCCACATCATACATGGTCCTTGGTTGGCACGTCAGTCTCTGTATTGTAATGTGGTTATCCTGTATTAAGTGGCTAATGTCCACTTATGAGTGAATATTTAACATGCATGTCTTTCTGGGTCTGGATTACCTCACTCAGGATGATTGTCTCTAGTTCCATCCATTTGCCTGCAATTTTAAGATTTCCTTGTTTTTTTATAGCTGAATAGTATTCCATTGTATAAATGTACCACAGTTTCTTTATCCATTCTTCAGCTGAGGGACATTTACGTTATTTCCAGATTCTGGTTATTATGAGTAAAGTTGCTATGAACATAGTTGAGCAAATGTCCTTGATGTATGGTAGAGCATCTTCAGGGTATATACCCAGGAATGATATAGTTGGGTCTTGAGGTAGAATTATTCCCAATTTCCTGAGATAGTGCCAGATTGATTTCCAAAGTGGTTGTACAAGTTTGAACTCCCACCAGCAATGAAGGAATGTTCCCCTTTCTCCACATCCTTGCCAGCATGCACTATCACTTGAGTTTTTTATCTTAGCCATTCTGATAGGTGTAAGAGGAATCTCAGAGTCCTTTTGATTTGCATTTCCCTGATGACTAAGGATGTTGAGCATTTCTTTAAGTATTTCTCAGCCATTTGATATTCCTCTGTTGAGAATTCTCTGTTTAGCTCTGTACCCCATTATTGATTGGGATATTTGGCTTGGTGGTGTTTAATTTCTTGATTCCTTTGTATATTTTGGATATTAGCCCTTTGTCAGATGTAGGGTTGTTGAATATCTCCCAGTCTTGGGGTTGTCATTTTGTTCTGTTGACTGTTTCTTTTGTCTTACAGGGGCTTTTCAGTTTCACGAAGTCCCCTTTATTAATTGTTGATCTTAGAGCCTGAACTGTTGGTATTCTGTTCAGAAAGTTGTCTCTTGTGCCAATGAGTTCAAGACTCTTCCCCATTTTTTCTTTTAACAGATTTAGAGAGTCCAGTTTTAATTTGAGGTCTTTAATCCACTTGGACTGTAGTTTCATGCAAGGTGATGAATATGGTTCTATTTTCATTTTTCTACATGTAACTATGCAGTTAGGTCAGCACCATTTGTTGAAGATGCTACCTTTTCCCCATTGTATGGATTTGGCTTCTTTGTCAAAAATCAAATGCCCATTGACGTATGGCATTTTCTTTCTGGGTCTTCTATTTGATTCCACTGATCTATCAGCCTATTTCCATGTCAGTACCATGTTGTTTTTTATTACTGCTGTTCTATACTATAGCTTGAGATCCAGGATTGAGATTCCTCCAGAAGATCTTTTATTGTACAGGAATGTTTTAGCTATTCTGGGTTTTTCGTTTTTCCACATGAAGGTGAGAATTGGTCTCTCGAGGGAATTTTGATGAGATTTGCATTGAATCTGTAAATTATTGCCTTTGATAAGATGGCCAGTTTTACTATGTTGAGTCTCCTGATACACAAACATGGGAGATCTTTCCATCTTCTGATGTCTTCTTCACTTTCTTTCTTTAGAAAAATGTTTCTTCACACAAGTCTTTCTCTTGCTTGGTTAGAGTTATACCAAGAAACTTTATATTATTTGTGGCTATTGTGAAGGGTTTAATTTCCCTAACTTCTTTCTCTTCCTGTGTGTTATTTGTATACAGTGGGGCTACTGATTTTTTTTAGTTAATTTTATATCCGTCAACTTTGCTAAAGGTGTTTGTCAGCTGTAGGAGTTCCTTGGTAGAATTTTAGGGTTACTTATGTATACTATCATGTTATCTGCTAATGGTGATGCTTTGACTTCTTCCTTAGCTGTTTGTATCCCCTTGATGTCCTTTAGTTGTCCTATTGCTCTATCTAGGACTTCAAGTACTATATTGAAGAGATATGGAGAGAGGGGACAGCCTTGTCTTTTTCTTGATTTCAGTAAAATTGATTTAATTTTCTCTCCATTTAATTTGGGGTTGGCTATAGGCTTATTGCATATTGCCTTTGTTATGTTTAGGTATGTCCCTTGTAATCCCTACTCTCTCCAAGACTTTAAACATGAATGAGTGTTGAATTTTGTCAAATGCTTTTTTGGCATCTAATGATATGATCATGTGGGTTTTTTTCTTTCAGTTTGCTTTTATGATGGATTACATTGTTAGATTTTCATATATTGTACCACTCTGCATGCCTGGGGTGAAGCCTACTTGGTTAGAATGAATGATGTTTTTGATGTGTTCTTAGATTCAATTTGTGAGTATTTTATTGAGTATTTTTGTGTCAATGTTCATAAGAGAAATTGGTCTGAAAGTCTCTTTCTTTGTAGAGTCTTTCTGTGGTTTAGGTATCAAGGTGACTGTGGCCTCATAAAATGAGTTTGGCAGTACTCCTTCTGCTTTTATTTTGTGGAATAGTTTAAAGAGAATTGGTATTAGCTCTTCTTTGAAGGTCTGGTAGAAGTCTGTGCTGAATCCATCAGGCCTTGGGTTTTTTTTTTGTTTTTTGTTTTAGTTGGGGGACTTTTGATTACTGCCTCAATTTCCTTAGGAGATATAGAACTATTTAGTTAGTTTGCCTGATCTTGATTCAATTTTGGTAGTTGTTATCTATAAAGAAAATTGTACCTTTGATTTAGACTTTTAAATTTTGTGGCATATAGACTTTTGAAGTACAACCTAATGATTCTTTAGATTTCCTCAATGTCTGTCATTATGTCTCCCTTTTCATTTCTGATTTTGTTGATTTGAGTACTCTCCCTTTGCCTTTTCGTTTGTTTGACCAAAGGTTTGTCTATCTTGTTGATTTTCTCAACAAACTAGCTTTTGGTTTTCTTGATTCTTTTGGTTGTTCTCTTTGTTTCTAATTTATTGATTTCAGCCCTGAGTTTGATGATTTCCATCCATCTACTCCTCTTCGATAAGTCTGGTTTTTTTGATCTAGAAATTTCAAGTGTGCTATTAAGTTGCTAGTATGGGACTCTCCAATTCCATTGTAAAGGTTTAGTGCTATGAACTTTCCTCTTAGCACTGTTTTCATTGTGTCCCATAAGTTTGTGTATGTTGTGCTTTCAGTTTCATTAAGTTCTAGGAAGTTTTTAATTTCTTATTTTATTTTGTTCCTTACCCAGATATCATTGAGTAGGGAGTTGTTCAGTTTACATGAGTTTGTAGGCTTACTGTTGTTATTGAGTTCCATCTTTAACCCATGGTGGTCTGATAAGATACAAAGTTTTATTTCAATATTTTTGTATCTGTTCAGGCTTGCATTGTGGCCAAGCATGTGATTGATTTTGGAGAAGGTTTCATGAGGTGCTGAGAAGAAGGTTAATTCTTTTGTGTTTGGGTGAAAAGTTCTGTATATATGAGTTAGGTCCATTTGTTTTATGACATCTATTAGTTTAGTTGTTTTTCCATTTATTTTCCTCTGCGATGATCTATCTATTGGTGAGAGTAGGTTGTTGAAGTGTCCCACTATTAATGTATGGGGTTCGATGTGTGATTTAAGCTTTAATAATGTTTCTTTTATCAATGTGAGTGTGCTTGCCTTTGGGGCACAGATGTTCAGAATTGGTTTGTTTTTCCTTTGATGAGTATGAAGTGTCCTTCCCCATCTCTTTTGATTAGTTTTGGTTGCAAGTCTATTTTATTAGATACTAGAATGACTACTCCGGCTTGTTTCTTTGGTCCATTTGCTTGGAATACCTTTTTCCAGCCCTTTACTCTAAGGAACTGTTTCTCTTTGTTGTTGATATGTGTTTCTTATATGTAGTAGATTGATGGGTACTGTTTTCATATCCAATCTGTTGGCTGGTGACTCTTCACTGGGGAGGTGAGGCCATTAACATACTAATATATGATAGTTATTGGTTCCTATTATTTTGATGTTCTTAGTGAGAGAGAGAGAGAGAGAGAGAGAGAGAGAGAGAGAGAGAGAGAGAGAGAGAGTTTCCTTTCTTTTGTTTTTGTGGATGTGAGGTTATTTGTTTCCTTTGTTTTGCTGTGTAAAGTTACCCTCCTTGGGTTGGAGTTTTCCTTCTGGTATCTTTTCTAGAGCTTGATTGTGGTTAGGTACTGTTTGAGCATGGTATTGCCATAGAATATCTTGTTTTCTCCATCTCTGGTGATTGAAAGTTTTGGTGGGTATAGTAGTCTGCGTTGGCATCTGTGGTCTCTTAGTGTCTGTATGACATCTGTCCAGGCCCTTCTGGTTTTCATAGTCTCCATTATGAAGTCTGGTGTAATTCGGATAGGTTTGCCTTTATATGTGAGTTGGTCTTTTTCCCTTGCAGCTTTTAATATTCTTTCTTAGTTTTGTATGTTTAGTGTTTTCATAATTATATGGTGGGAAGATTTTCTTTTCTGATTCAATCTATTTGGAATTCTGTACATTTCTTTCATATTTACAGGCATTTCTTTCTTTAGGTTAGGGAAGTTTTCTTCCATGATTTTGTTGAAAATATGTTCTGTGTCTTGCAGTTGGGAGTCTTCTTTTTCTTTTATCTCTATGATTCTTAGATTTGGTCTTTTCATAGTATTCTAGATTTCTTGGATATTCTGTGTCAAGAGCTTTTTAAATTTACCATTTTATTTGACTGCTGTATCCATTTCTTTAGTCTTCTATCCCTGAGATTCTTCCATCTCTTGATTTCTGTTGGTGATGCTTGTGTCTGTAATTCCTGTCCTCTTCTCTAGGTTTTTCCACTTCCAAGATAATCTCAGATTGTGTTTTCTTCATAACTTCGACTCCATTTTTAGGTCTTAAAACCCTTTATTCCTTTCCTTCTCCCCTTTTGATTGTAGTTTCTTTAAGTGATTTGTTCAATCCTTTCATCTCTTTCTTTGTGTATTCCTGTTCTATTCTGAGGGATTTATTTTCTTCTTTTAAGACTTCTATCATTTTAACAATTTCATATTTGAAATCCTTCTCTTGTGCGATCAGATGTGATAGTATCTCCAAGGCGTGTTGTGATGATAGGACTGCTGGTTTGTGGTGGTATTAAATGGTCCTGGAGACTGTTCTTGTGCTCTTTTGCTCTTCCCATTGTGATGTTTCTGGTTGGAGCATGTGCCCAATACCTGCTTGGTCCCTGGACCATTTTGTGTGTTTGCTGGGTAACCTGAGGTCAGATCCACTAATGTTCCTGACTGTGGTGTCTGCTAGAATGCACAGATGCTGGTTTTTTGCAGGCCCTGGCTCACTGTGCACCCCAGGGAGTTCAAGAGCTGCCCCTACAGCCAGGCATGTGGCACTAGCTCAGGCACCAGCTGACTGCTGGGACCCTCCAGAGCTTTTTGTGGCTTTTCTGGATGCCCTGAAATCAGATCCATTTTTATTGCTGACTGTGATACCTGCTCAGTGCTAGAACCAATAAATGCTGGTGTTTTGGGGAGCTAAGGGTCACTCTCCAGGCCTGGATATCAGAAGCTACCAGCCAGCCAGCCAGGCCTGTGGCGCTAGCCTCCAGAGGCTGTTTGCCCATTTCTGTGGGGACCTGGGACTTTTCTTTGTTTTTGCTTTGTGGCCAGAAGCTGGACCCAATTGTGTTCCACATGATTTGATCCCCTCTTACCAGTTGGTCACCAGTACTGGTGTTTTGTGGTTCTCAGATCAGTCCTCAGGTTGCTGAATAGTCACTGCTGTCCTGCTGATCAAATGAAGTATGTGTTAGGTGCCGCCATCTTGGATCCTCTCAAATAAAATTATTTTTAAAAAAATTCAGTGCTTCATATATTAGATTAAAAGGAATAGGTACAATATCAGAAAACATGGCTGTCTTTATTATTTTTTTCTGGTTGTAGCTGAATTATACTTTCTGGGATAATCATTAATTATGCTACCTCAGAGTAGTTACTAAATACTATTCTTTTTGGTTCATGTTCTTTAAGCCTCCCAAAAACAAGAAGTAAGAAAAATCCTGTCACTTGGAGTTTTTAGATGTAAGCAGCAGGAAGCAGAACTTAGGTTTTTGTTTTTATTTTTCTTAAGAATAAAGAATTTGTTCCAAGACTATGGGAAAGTTTTAAAGATCAAAGAAGAGTCTGGAAACCAGGCAGCCAGGGGCAGGAGCCAGGCAAGGGGCACAGACATGCAATGACTGGATAGCAGCTTGTCAGTGTTAGCAGGCCGTACTGAAGGACTGAGACACACAAGCATATTCCCTCCCTTCATCTGACACATGATTTATAATAAAAAAAAAAAAGAGAAGTTATTTCACGTGCCTGCCACATGGACAGGGAGAGGACAGAATTCCTTGACTGACAGTGCCACCAAGCTTAATTCAATGGTTCAGAGGGAATGCCTCCCAAAGGAAGCCTGGAATCTATTATCCCCAGAATCAAGAATTAGTAGTTCAGGGCTAAGCAATAACACACATTCCCTGAAAATTATGTGGCACTTTGACATGCAGATAAACAACAGGGACTCTCTCATGACTGTGCAGTCACTCTCTGTGACTTTGCTCTTTTTCCTGCAATTTCTGCTAGGCAGCTTCCATTTGCACAAAGGATGTCAGACTAGCTCTCAAGTGTCAATTTGCCTTTTAGAAGAAGGAAAACGTAGCAGATTCTGAGATGCTGAGATTGGGCTTGAGCCAAAAATACTAAGTGCTGGAAAATTAATATTTGGCAAGTGACCATGAATTCTCCTCTATGCAGCCGTATAGCATATCTTCTTAAAAGAGAGTGTCCTTTCTAATCAACTTGAAAAACAACCCCAACGCAGACACAGACACACACACACACACACACACACACACACACACACACACACGCACGCACGCACCTTCCATGGAGCTTCTGTAAACAACTTTTTATAGAATGTCCTCTTATCCTAATGGAAGCTCGTCCACTGAGTTCCTGAGGTATCACCACTGTCACTGAGATATCTCCAGGAAACTTCATATTAGCAACCCCAATCCACTTCATTCAAATTAAGTGAGAATTATATTTAAGGGAAAAATATATCTTATGGTAAATGATCACTTGCATTCATGACCTAAGACTAAAAGGTGGCTAAAATTTCTAGCTTGTAATAATGGCATTCAGCCTTTAGTAATGCTGAGCATTCTATAGGACTATCTGAACCAACATACTGGGTTCTCAACTGGCCAAAACATCTACCAACTGCTTTTTATGTAAATGCATTAATCACTCATTTATTTATACCATTTATTAGAAACTAATTATTATAGGACATTCAAAACTCACTTAGGGACCTATTCATTTAAAAATCAATTACACAGTTTGTATAATGTACTAATTAGTCTAAATGATTTTAGGCTTTTGGAAAGTATTTGTAATTTACAAAATATATCTCACTAAGTTAACAGAAATGATGTATAAATAATTCAGTAACTTGTATCTTTATTCACATAAGTTCTTGTAACAGCACTCAATATGAATATTAGATATGAGGGCACAGAGGAGGTTGTAACTTATCTTCCTACTTACTTCATTACGAAGTAGTTGGGGGCAATTGGCATACATAGCACATGCTACTGGCTCCAGTTTCTTCACTTAATCTAATCTAGAGGTGCAGAATCATAGCAACACACAGCAGGCCTTGCTCAGACAAACTCAACACAAACAACTGTGCAGACTCGCCTAGGTGCACACAGAATGTGACTACATGCAAACACACCCACAGGAAGCTTATTAAAGGAGGCAGAGTGGTGATGCCCAGACTACCTGAGTGAAGGCCGCTGTATCCATTCTGTGATGCAGCATTCTGTTCCAGTGCCATCTATGTATTCATCTCACCACTGTGCTTTCCCATGGTGAATATAATAGTTCATTCATAACACCATTAGGCTGTGTCTCCTTAAGTATGCAAATACTGAAGAAAAAAACCCAGAACTATATAATGTCAGTCTGCAGTAGTTTTTTGCTATGCCTAATACTTCCTTCTTAAAGACATGTCAAAAACTTAACTATTTCATTTATTTTGGGCACTGTCACTTAGTGTTTCTAGTGGAAGTGGAAGTGAGAAGTTTAAACTTCAGGGCAGGTACGTAGAAAAGTGAGAATGCAAAGTCTCTCACTGAGAAGAACCAACTGCAGACAACGGGGAGGACACTCTCTCCTCCATCCTGAAGACTCAAGAACCAGATAACATTGCAATGCTGCCACACACCCCACCCCAGCTTCTGGAATGAATGCT
This sequence comes from Acomys minous, assembly GCF_964271855.1. NCBI lineage: Eukaryota > Metazoa > Chordata > Mammalia > Rodentia > Muridae > Acomys > Acomys minous. Next base: position 122,124,114 of record NC_140483.1, read on the forward strand.
CATGAGATGTAAACTACAGCCTAATTGTAAGAGAAAATAATACTGGATTTTTTTCAGCATATGATAAAAAAAAACACACGGATATAAAAAACAAATTTCACATTCAGGTCCATGGCATTCCTCACAATTTCCAGATATTCCTGTGAAATTTCTAGAGTCTTGAATATTCTATGTTAGAACAAAGCTACTGTTAAACACTAATTATACCAAAGCTTTGGTGTGTTTTCAATGCTACAGTGAACTCCATTTAGAGAGATTACAGGTCATCAGGAAATAAAACTACCAACAAAATCATACCTAAAGAGCTTCCCAAACAACAAAGTTCATGTCAAAGTTAGTCCCTGCTCTCCACATTAACTGTGAAGAATGTTTTGTCCATTGGGTAGCTCCATATTTGACCACCTTCCCTTGGTGGGGAGGCCTGGTGGCACTCAAAGAAAGAATAAGCAGGCTACCAAGATGAGACTTGATAGCCTATGACCATATAGTGGGGGAGGAGGTCCCCCACGATCATAGACCTAGGAGAGAGGAATAGGGTGAAAGTGGGAGGGAGGGAGGAATGGAAGGATACAAGTGATGGGATGACAATGCAGTTGTAATCTGAATAAATTGATAAAATTAAAATAAAAAATCTTCTCAAGCAAGAACGAAGAATGTTTCCAAAGATGACGTCTTGTCAACCTTATAACTTAGCAGCAAAATTTCATTCTGAAACACTGAAATTATAGGAGGACAAAGCTAGTCTCAGCAGTCAATGCTTATATTCGCGTTTATTTGCTCAGCCTTCAAATCACTGCCATTCATCCCCAGCAGTCTGGGGAGCCGGTTCTGAAATTCAATCAACATTGTTTTGCTCCTTAAGTGGTATTTGTTTTCAGTTTCAATTTGTTTGTTTGTTCTTCCTAAATTTGTAAGACTGATTGTTTCTCTTTTGAGAAAGTGAGTGACCAAAAGGAATGGCAGCAGATTGGATTTGATCTCTCGGTGATATTGTTGGCATGGAAGGTTTGCTTCCTATTCTAGAGTGTGTCTTCTAAAACCTGACACCTCTTCATGAGAACTGCTTATTTCAGTGAGGTTCATTCAGATGAATAACACAGAAAACTTCCAAAGACCAGCGTTATGATTACGAAAATGAGCCAACATGAACGACTTAGTTTGCAAAATGGAGAACTTTAGGATGAAACCTTGCCCTCTGTAGATATAATACCAAGTAGATGGGGCCCGTTCACTCTATGAAACACCATTCTTACCATTTTCAGGCCAAAGGCTGAGAGTATTAGGTAGCGTGCTTGCCAGGCATGCACAAAGCCCTGGGTTTGACTACTAGCACTGCATAAACTGTGCATGGTGCTCGTGTGTGTTCTCAGCATAAAAGAGGAGGAGGCAGGAAGGTCAGAAGACTATCATCCTTGGCTACATAACAAGTTTAAGGCAAGCCTGGACTACATGAGACCCTGATTCAAAATACTACTAATACTACTAAAATTAATAATAATAATAATAGTAATAATAATAATAATAATAATAGTAATAGTAATAGTAATAAATATTTGTGAAAGAGTAGAAAGAAGACACTCTTTAGACAGCTAAATAAATATGGAGTGGGGCCATCAACTCTCTTCTCCATCTATAATGTTTCCATGTTGTATATATTTGAACTAGAATCTTTTTCTTAATGATGTGACTCTCAAAACAGAATTGCAGTGTCCTAGTCCAAAACACTGAAGGCTCAGTGAAGGAGATCCCTGGGAAAGAGATGAAGATAAGAGGCAATAAACACAGGAAAGGAGTGAGGTCAATTCCTCAGCCTGCAGAAAGCGTAGTTGGAGACAGAACAGTCTGACTGCTTTCACTTGTGAGAAGCACCTGTGCTCCTGGGTGCTGAGGTGCTGCCTGAATTTAGTAAAGAAAGCAACAGTTGACTTCTGACAAGTACTATCAATAGGAACTCAGACGCATGGTCTGGGAGCAGAGTGCAGACGGAGACATAGGTGTGATCATGGAGAGCAGCCTTCCCACAGGAGGGACACCAGCTTCACGGCTTTCCAAGTTGCTTCTTATTCAGAACCTTGGATGTTTCTGTTAAAGACTAAGGAAACACATATACAGGGGGAGGTAATCCCCCTCAGGAACAGTCATAGGGGAGGGGAATAAGGGGAAAAGAGGAGGGAGGGTAGAATGGGAGGATACAAGGGATGGGATAACCAGTGAGATGTAACAAGAATAAATTAATAAAGAAAAAAAAAGAAAATAAAGGAGACACATGATAAAAAAAAAAGACTAAGGAAACAGAAGACAATAGAATGATCACTGTGATTTGCAATATTTGCATACATGCTGTTAGCTTTTGTGTTTGTGGGACTACTAATTCCTAAGGGGTTATCTCTGACTTGTTTGCCTGTTCTTGTTTATGCCTGGTTTTATTACGTCTTGTTATGCCATGCTCAGTTGATAGCCATGGGAGCCCTGCTCTTTTCAGAAGGGGAGCAGAGCACCAGCAGATCTTGAGGAGAGGGCAGGTAGAGGAGGACTGCAAGGAAGAGAGGGAAGGTAAACTACAGTCGGGATGTAGTCTATGAAAGAAGAATAAACAAACAGAAGAAAACAAAAACAAATAAACTAACTCGTCAAAGCTTGTAGTAGTTTATTTTGAGGATCAGTCCTGAGTTGTAGAAAGATGTCTGAAATAGTCTTTACCTTCTCTCTCTCTCTCTCTCTCTCTCTCTCTCTCTCTCTCTCTCTCTCTCTTTTTACTATATTTCAGAACTATATTTCTTCACTATTCCACAAAAAATGTCCTCTTGTCAGACTTAACAAATATGAATACAGGATGACTAGTTAAAAGATTTCAGATTTGAAAAAGGAAGTCCTTTATTATATGCATTATTATGTACCTAGCATATACTTAAGTAAATAAATAAATAAATAAATAAATAAACTAATCTGAAGTTCAGAGTTAAACATGTGCCTATTTTTATCTGATCATGCTCTCTGGTCTCTGGTCTATGCTTCTGTGGGTGGTCTGTTTGACAGACATTTTCTGAATGATTTATGCTGGTGAGAATCTTGTGCTTTTTAGGCCCACAGACTTTCAGAGCTGCTGTGACCTCACAGTTCCAGACATGAAGGATTTTGTTTTGGTGACAAATCACAAGACCCAGGACAATAGAAGATTCTGGTGACAGCATGAGTCACTTGCACAGCCCATGGCGACAATGTCATCATTGTTTAGAGTTTAGGTGTCTGCTAACGAAACAGGAAGGAAACTAAAGTTCTATAGTGGGGAGGTGAAACTCTCAGACAAAAATTCTAATGCCGTCAAATACAAGCTATGTGTAGAAAGACAAGCTGTTGAGCCCTGGGTGTTTGCTGTACACACCTAAGTGTGCTTTGTGTGTAGGCTTGAAGTGAACATTGAGTGTCTTTCTTTACCACTCTCCATCTCGTTTTTGGAGACAGGGTCTCTCACCGAACTCATCATTTAAGCTAGACTGGCTCAATAAAAACATCCCGGGGTCCACCTGTCCTCCCCTCCCAGTGCTGGGATCGCAGATGCTTGCTAAGTGCCTGGCTTTTTCATGGGTGCCAGAATTCTTAACTCCAGACCTAATGCATGCACACCAAGCCCATTAGCCAGAGTTGCTCTCTCCAGCTCCAAGCTTTTTCAACTTCTCTGACTTTTTGTTTATTTGTTTCGTTTTTTGTCTTTTACTTTTAAATCGGAGATAATGATAATAATACTTACTATTGGAGGCAGTGGGGGGGGGGGCGGGACTTAAATGAAATAGAACGCCACGTCCTTAGCAAAGCAGAGTAGTTGCTGTTTCTATCGCCACATTTCCTGTTGCTACCTCTAGCCTGTTAACTACCCTGGCAGTGTGTGTATGGCACTGGGGCAGACATTATAAAGCAATTGTTAAAGGGCTCACAGGGTGTTTGGATACAGACCAGCTCTTCAGGAAATAAAGAACAATACAAGCCAGTGTGCCCTAAGTGCCAAGCGAGGGCCACAGATGGATAAGCTGCAGGAGGAGTGTGGGAGAAGGTACATTGGCCACATCCCCATGGGCACATGAGGGTAGAATGGGATGGCCTACCACCTCCCCTGGGAACTTTCCTCTTAATAGACACTTCCAAATGCAGATTACTGATTACTGTTATAACCACCCCAGCTGCTCCTGTTTCTTTCAACTCTACCAGCAGTTGCCTTCGGTCTCCTCGATAGCAAACTCAGTGTGCTCCCTGGAGTCTCCACTTGGCTCCTCCAGGTTGTATCAGAAAGTAAGTTGCTTCCTGTAGCTGCATCTGCGGCTCTGTTAATCATGCACAACTTCTTTTTTTTTTTTTTCAGTACGTATATGAGTTTACCTGTGTGGCTCTCTCCTCTCTGCTCTTGTGGATGCCAGTCCCGAGATTTCTCCTTCTGTTCCTTTTTCAAACTCATTTTTGTATTCACTCTTTAGATCGCTAGTATGAGTAGATTTTGTTTGTTCTTCGTAAATAGTTTGTCCCCTCTAAAGCAACTCCACCCCATGAAGAAACAAAGAACAACAACAAAAACAACAACAAACCAGGATGGTTCTTATTATCTCTCATCATCATAACTATATAGCACCAGGAGGTATAGCCTGTTAACGCTGTATATTGATGAAAATTTAGTAGCCTGTTGCTTCATACCACCAATGAGTTAATAACTTTGATCTGAAGTCACCCTTGCATTGCAACAAACCAGGGGAAGGTTAAACCAATGCAATGTTTTCAACTAATCTAGTTATTTGGTAAACCTCTTTGTCTGACATGTGATATAGCTGTCACTAGTCCCCTGCTTATACTATTTTAAGTAAGTTTTAAGGATTAAGTCACTTAAGGATTGGGAAGCTCTCTGCTTTCCTGTTTTCTTGGTTTTGTTATAATCATATCCATTGACCCGATCTTGGCATCTTGTGAAATAAATATACACAAGGGACCACACAGAAGAACAAAGGAGAGCAAGATGGCGCCTGAGATAGTGGAGATTTACGGTGGCATTTTATAATTTATTAACATAAGAATACAGGGACCTTTTAATATAATATTGATAACCTTAATGTAGGAATCAGGTGTTCAGTTAACAAAGGGGAAGCAAATGCTTCTTAAGCACAAAATATACTTCTCTTTTCTGGGTTTGGAAATGAGCAGAATGTAAACCATAGCCTCCACCCAAGTTTCACGTCATGACAGAGTCTTAACGATGTTACAGTAATAAACTAGTCTATCAAGGGAAGAAACTTGTTTTGTGAAACAAGTAAATCAATAGAACTTAGGGAGATAAATAACTTGGGTTTTAGAAAAAAAAAGTTTAAATCCAACTTGTGGGCTAGAGAGATGACTCAGTGGTAAGAGGACTTGTGCTGGTTGCCAGTTTCTCTTAGGGCAGTTCACAACTGACCGTAACTGCTGCTTTAGGGGACCTGATGTCTCCAGTCTCCAGCAGCATCTGTACTCACATGCACATTACCCCCCACACACAGACAGTCACATAAACATACACTTAAAAACAAGTCTTAAAGACACCCAACAGGCAAAAAAAAGTACAGTTGAGAGCTCTGCCTGCGAAGCAAGTATGACCTGAACATTATAAACAATAAAATAAAAGCCATGTTGATTGTCTGTGTTTTGGAATCAAGGTTAAAAGGTATCCCTCATAAACTGCATCCCTGGGATGCTTTCATTCCAGAAGGTTCTTTGCCAATAGGAATAAAATATACCACAACACACACAAGGCTTTCTCATCCCCAGAGCTTCTTATGATGCGACGAGTAGAGCAGGGTGCACAGTGGTAGGGTGACACAGAGGATTAAGCCCTGTCACTGTTAAGGTCATCAGTTCTTCCATGGAAAGCTAGAATCTTTTTGTTTAATGTTACTGTTGAGAGAATTCACTGGGTTTTGCCTAATACATTTTATAGAGATGGATAAAAAAATCTAATATTTAAATTATCTAACAAAAAATAGTTGGTATAAGTATGATAATGTATCCAGCTTTCAAACAAACAAACAAACAAACAAACAAACAAAAAAGAATTGTTTCCTCATCTGTTCCTATATGATCATCTTGATGTGACCAACAACTAGTACTTATTATCAGATTATAAAATGTCATTGATGAATATAGCTATCTCACCATTATAGCTTGAGTTTTTATGCGCATGAAATAAATAGCAAAATGAAATCTTGGCATTGTGTCTAGATCAGTGGTCCTCTGATTGGGTGGGGGTGTTTATATATGTAAGAAAGACTTAACTGTCTTTTAAGACCAGCATTTGTTAATACTGACTAATGTCTATGTCACAAGGATTAAATATTTTTAGGCTTATTTCTCCCTTTATTCTCAATGTCATTCCCCAAATCGTAAAATAATTAGTTGACATTTCTTCATCTCTTTTTTCCACACAGTGTCTTTGTGTTTGTTGTTGTCCTACCTTGGGCAGGCTCAGGCTGTGGACTATATGCCCTCTGCAAACAGAACGTGCAGCAAACTTGCAGAGGAGTAATGGGAATGCATGTCTCAGGGTGTGTTCTTCCTGACTGTGTCTGCCTGTTACTACTCATCTGTATTAAAACTAAAACCTATTAAACTGAAATTACTTAAAAGTGTGAAAATCTCTTTTACCACTGTTCATCAGTATCATTTGCATTCATATTTAAAATGAGTGTTCATTGCTTAGCAAATACCAATGTTAGCAAAAAAAAAAAAAAAAAAAAAAAAAAGAAGTCAGTTGTTCATCTTGGTGGAGGAAAACCACAGAACGCTCACCGTTTCTGTCCTTCTTTTGGTTTTCAAGTTCTCCAGCTGGCTCAGCACAGCGCTGTCCTTAATCCTGCACTATTTTTAATTTTGATATTTTTGGAAGATTTCATTACATTGACTTATGTTGTATGTAGTGGTGGGAAGTTAGACATACAGATGAGTGGAGTAGAATAGGGAAACGAGCAAATATAAATATGCTCAATATATTAGTAAGTGTGCCAATCTATTCACTGAAGGAAAGCTAATACTTCCATTTAATGGTGCCGGAGCAATCAAACATTATAGACACAAAGGCAACATGCACATATACGTTGTCATAGACATTCACACTCACACCTATGTGTGCCTACAAACACAGACACTCAGACACGGGAGCGCGCGCGCGCGCGCGCACACACACACACACACACACACACACACACACACCCCTAAGCCCAAATCTCATACCTTATAAGAAAGATAACTCAAGATAGAACTAAACATGAGATTAAAAAGATATTAGAAAAAATATAGGCAAGAATCTTGGGCTCTAAGACAAAGGCAAAGAATTACTAAATTTGACAACAAAGACACCTAAAAAAAACCCTGCAAGATTGCTAAATTGCATTTTATCATAATCTATAGCTGTCCACCTGACACAACCTAGAATTACCTGGGGAGCGTATCAGTCAGCGATTACTAAGCCTGGGTTGGGCCTGTAAGGCATGTCTGTGGAGGACTTTCTTAGTTACATTAGCCGACGTAGGCTAATCCAGCCTACGGTGGCAGCTCCACTTCCTGGGCAGTGGATCCAGAAATGTGCAAGAATGGAAAAATCAAGCTGAGTGGGAACAAGTAGGTGGTGTATATGTGCATTCATTTCTCTGTGACCTTGACTCCGGATGCAGAGTGAGCACTGCCTTAAGTTCACTCTCTGACTTCCCCTCAGTGACAGACGACAACCCAGAACTGTGAACTAGTTAAACACTTTGTCTCCTAAGCTTCTTTGTGTCATGACGTTTTATCGCAGCAATAGAGATGAACATTAGACAGATAAACTTTTGCTCTTTTAATGATATTGTGAACATGGAACTACAGAATGGTTAATGTATGTGTGTGTGTGCGCATTTCTGTATTAAGAACTCTTAAAACTCAATAGTAAATGAAAACATGATTAACATATAGTCAAAGATGTTTTTAAAGAGAACATTTGGCTGGTGGCACATGCCTGTTCTACAGAGCTAGTTCCAGGACAGCTAGGGCTCCACAGAGAAACCCTCTCTGGAGGGAAAAAAAACAAAACAAAAAACACAAAAACAGAAACAAACCAAAACACCAAAAACAAACAAACAAACAAACAAAAAAACCAAAAACCAAAACCAAAAAGACATGTGATGGCAGCTGAACACTTAAAAAGATGATAAGTGTCATCAGTGCCATTAGCCACTCAAGACACTTGAGTTAAGGTCACACTAAAACACGATTATAAGTCTATGAGGGAAGCTCAGGTACAGAAGGCCAAAGCGCATGGCCAGAGCGTAGACAGCTGCTACTCACACACCTCTTATGTCTCTGGTGGGATTTCAAGCTGTAAACCAATTTTGTTGTTTCATAAAGTAGAAATTGGGAGCCATCAGGATGGTTCAGTCAGCTCAGTGATTGCCTGAAAGAAGGACGACGGGAGGTGCATCCACGCCATCATGCCCAAAGCCAAATGTGCTCTCGTATCTCCACAAATCCAGCAGTCAAGAGGTGAAGAGAGAGGATGGTATTGCCAAGGCCAGCCTGGGCCATGCAGCCAAACCATGTCTCAAAAGAACAAACAAAACAGCGTAGAAAAGTTTTAGTTCCACCCTGTCCAGAAATTATGCACATGAGCATTTATCCTACAGAAAGGAAAACTGTATTATAAAATTCTGTTCCTGGATGTTTTATAGTTTTTCAGTAAACTGAAAACAACTAAGTCCTTTGATGAGTGAATTAATGAACAATGACAATTCATTCCTGTCACAGAATATTCATTTGCAGTGAAAAATCATTGACTCTTAATATATATGAACAACCTAGTTGCATTTCCAAAGAATTATGCCAAGTTTAAAAGAAAACCCTTAAAAAAAACACCTAAGCTATATACTGTATAATTCTATTTACATCTTTACATAATATTTCTCTCTCTCTCTCTCTCTCTCTCTCTCTCTCTCTGTGTGTGTGTGTGTGTGTGTGTGTGTGTGTGTGTGTTGTATACACAAGCTTGTTTGTGTCCATGTATATGTTTGGAGTCAGAGAAGGGGGCCTGTTCACTAAACCTAGAGCTAAACTGACTGCCAGAAGGCCCCTCTCACCTCTTTCGCCTACACAGTGCTAGGGTTACAGGCATACCTGACCACGTTTGGCTGCTGCAGAGTTGAATTCATATCTACGTGATTTGGCAACAAATACTCTTACCTACTGAGCCATCTCTCCAGACCCTATATAATATTCATAAAATGACTTTATTTAATCCTGGTTACAGAAAGCACTTGGATTAAAGGTGTGTGCTAGGGCTGAGCTAAACCACAAGTATTTATTTATCAAGAACAGGATCAAGCCATACCACAATTAGAAACAGGTTTTTAGGGTTCATAATCTCAGGGTTCAAAATGGGACCAAGTATCTGCAACAGCAGGGAGATTTTTCTTTATTATAACTTCCAACTGCATTTAAAATATGAGTATTTCAAACTTAAGCATTTCCAGAATCCACCAAGCTCTCCTGGACTGCCATAACCATCCTGATGACTAACTAAAAATGGGCTTGTCCTCTATGTACAGGAGGCAATCACCTTCCTAGTCGGTTGTCTCAAGGCCATCCTTGCTTTGGCACAGAATTCAAAAGGATTAGTGCTGTGTTCCCTGGATGCCTCTTCCTGCCAAAGAGGCAGAATTCTTTAAGATTCTCATGGAACTGAGACAGCAAAAGCAATGGCGGAGGATGGAAATCCCAAAACTTCAAGAAGAAATTGAGACTGAAAATGTGAGATTGTGAATTTCTTCTCAGCTTTGTGTGGAAGCTCAAATGCATGGACGTTAGACATCTAGAGGAGTAAAACAAAGCAAGATGTATGCTATTATCTTCTGCCACTCCTTCCCCAGGCTGTGACTCTGGTGAGGAGGAATCTTGAATGCTGACATCTCAGTGTCTGACTCGGCAGTGGTGACTGCACCACTGGCCCACTGAGTTCTGTCTCACCCCTTTGCAGCTCAGCCCTATGCTTGTCCTAGCTTCAAGGAGCTGGGTTCTGCGGCAACGAGGGCCACCTTCACCCACCAGATAATAAAACTCACTCATGCTGCTCAAAATAAAATAAGCAAGGAGCAGATGGCCAAAGGGCGGGCCACTGTGTGTTTAATCTGTCCATGTTTGTGAGGAAGCAATTGTCTTCTTAGCCCCTGAAAACAGAGTAAACACTGCAGCTGCTATTTCCAAGGCACATATGACACTGTTTACATAGGTGAAATGGGGGGTATTCTCACTGGATCCTCGTTGTAGTGAATTCTCTTTCTTTTAACAGGGAATGTACGCTGGTCTGCATCTCCTGTAAGGCACTCAACAAAAGGAGGCTGGCACCAGAGTATGTGAGAAAGTAATATCCCACTGTCCACTCTACTGTGGAGAGTGTTCTGTCCATTGGCTAGATCTGGGTAGGGGTTTAAGGTTTACCGCCTGTATTGTCCTTGGCTGGTGCCTTTGACCATGTCCCCTGGAGGGGGAGACCTGGTGGCACTCAGAGGAAGGACAGCAGGTTACCAAGAAGAGACTTGATACCCTATGAGTATATACAGGGGGAGGTAATCCCCCTCAGGAACAGTCATAGGGGAGGGGAATAAGGGGAAAATGGGAGGGAGGGAAGAATGGGAGGAGACAAGGGATGGGATAACCATTGAGATGTAACAAGAATAAATTAATAAAGGAGAAAAACAAAACAAAAAAAAACAAAACAAAAAAAAAACAAAAGGAGGCTGGATGGCCTGCTCGTTAAACAACTCTGAGCAAAATTATGAAACCAGCTTTGGACACAGTGAACTTCCTGAGGCCTGGGGTGGTCATCTATACTACAAGAGCTGCCAGAGCAAAAGAGCAAGGTCGACAGCTCAGGGTCAGTGCTAAGATGGCCACCACTATGAAAACACAAGGTGGTGAGAGCGTCACGGAGATTTTCCTCCAAGTTGGTTGCCAGGCTGCCGAAAGACCATTTAAAAAATGACTTTTCCTCCTCTGAAAGGGTGCTCTGCCACTGAAAGCTGGAGGGTTGGCTGGAGCCTTCTGCCCGGAATTTATTCTTATTCCAGTTCAGATGGTGGCTGAGTAGGTTTTAATGATGTGTCAATTACGGCCCATTGCTGACTGCCAGAATGGGAGAACAGAGGAGAAACCTTTCCCTGAGCATGCAGTGGAGCCGGGGAGTCAGAATGACGTTTTGAGGGATGAGATGCTAGAAAGCAACCGAAAGCAGCTCACTCTAGCATCCTTTCATTATATTTAATTGCGAGAGCAAGAAACAGACAGCCTACACATCTTGGAAAAGAGTGCACTTAAGTGAACACGCTTGGGAATCATCTAGAAGAAAACCAGCTCCATGTCCAATTCCTTTTCCAGGGTTGGAGGCATGAGTTCCAATGAGGGAAAGATGCCAGGAGGCCACCGGAACATGAAAGCCATTTCTTTTGTGCACCTAGCTGGGTTTCTCCAATGAATAAGGACTGTGGTGAAGGAGCGGGCTTCCTTTTGTCCTCTTCAAACATCTTAACCACTGTTAGTCCTGGCTCAGTGCAGCACATGTGTATGTTTATCCCACAGGAATCTGAGCACACCTCTGACAAATGTCCCACAGTTCTCTCCTGCTCCAATGCACACAAGCCTCTTTTAGTCATCTGTGTTTATTCTATGCCAGTGACACAAAACTTCCTATCAAGTAGAAGCATAAATCTGTGACAAGGGTTTGAAGGACAAGGACCCTCCCTCCATTCCATGATTCTGCAAAAAGCCATGGGACTACGTTTAGGTGACTTTGCTTGAGATTAAGTGGTCTTCAGAGTTCACTGAATTCTGCTGCCTCCTACAGAAGACTGTCGTCAATGAAGCCCTGCTAGTCCTTTTGAAATTTGAATTCTTTTCAAAGTATAGAGTGTTAGTTAGGCTCTTAAGAATGGGTTTATTGCAGATCATGTTACATCATGGTCATTGAAAATGAAATCACCTTCTTGGTAGCCTGCTATCCTTCCTCTGAGTGTCACCAGGTCTCCCCATCCAGAGGACATGGTCAAATATGGGGCACCAGAGTTCCTGTGAAAGTCAGTACCCACTCTCCACTCAACTGTGGAGAATGTCCTGTCTATTGGCTAGATCTGGGTAGGGCTTCGAAGTTTACTGCATGTATTGAGCATATACAGGGGGAGGAGTTCCCCCTCAGCCACAGTCATAGGGGAGGGGAGTAAGAGGAAAATGGGAGGGAGGGAGGAATGGGAGGATACAAGGGATGGGATAACAATTGAGATGTAATATGAATAAATTAATAAAATATATTATAAAAAATGAAATCGCCCCACACGCTAACAGAAGTAACGCTTGGGACTTATCACTCCTGTGGCTCTCACTAAGCTAAGCAAGGTGGGGTTGAAATGGAGGCATCTGGGTAGCACCCCAAGATTCCAAGGACACCATACTCTTATTGAAGTCCGTGCGGGTGCAGGGGTTGGGGTGGAGGTGGTGGCTGTCTTTCCTGGACCCTGTCTCCTCATCCTGTGAGGAGCTGCTCTTGCTCATACTTGTCCGATTAGAGTCTGTTGCTTCACTGATAATAAGCATCCTACCATAGGATTTTCCCCTTTATAAGAATCTTTGAGTCTCACAATGGATCTCTGAGAAAGTGTAGGTGACACCCCTCATTTCAATAGGAGAACGTGCATGCAAGGTTTCTGGCACATTTTTTTTTCCTATTTCAGATGGCTAAGGAGGGAATCATCAAAGCCAAGGGCTCTAACCCAGTCACTGGAGCTGTATGCTTCTAAGAAGGCTCTGGCCCAGTGTGCAGTGCTTATAGTGCCATGAATAAACGGATTGTGGACTTCATGGTACCCGTCAGACAGCCTTCATTTTAAAGAGGCCTACACCCTTTGCACACAATTCTGATACTTAATAAATGGTTTTTAGGCCCTGTTGTCCTCTGTTATCCAGTCTTGTCATATAAGTGTCACTGCATCAGGAAGTAGACAACAAAAGTAACCAGAACTCAGGGCTCTCATCCTTTGGGTTGTTGCAAGAATCTGTTTTAATCCTCAGGGCAGCTCTCTTACACAGGCTTTATTCTTCCTCCGCATAGGCAAAGAATTCGAAGTTTTGAGGTTATGAGGTGCGTTGTCCAAGATGGACTAGCTCTTGTGCAGTGGAGCCAAGAGTCAAATCTAGAGCTTGATTCCGAAGTCCATTTAACAAGATCAGTGGATTGGGAGAGTCACAGTGCTTGGGAAATACACTATTTTGTTTACAGAGAGAACAAAGGCGACTCTAGAGACAGAGGCAAGGCCACGTGGACGGCAGGTGATGCTGGATGCCAAGTCACTGCCCTATGTATACAGTTCTAGAGCTGCTGAATTAGAGTACGTACACACACACACACACACACACACACACACACACACACACACACACACAGAGCTCAAAGTTCATTTATAGCCGCTCTGGGATTTCCCCCTTCAGATGTGTGGCAACACCTCAGAGTGGGTGTTCTCAGAAGGGAATAAAATGTTTCCCGGATGGAAATCAGACAAGCCTGTTTGTATGTATGTTATTTCAAAATGGGTGTTTATTATAAAAGTCTAAATATTGAAAAGAACTTTAAACACATTGAAAATACAGATGAATAAAAGCCACTGTAAAAACTCAATCCAAAACACCTTCCCAAACCTGGCACAGCAAACATTTTGCTATTTGTGCTTCTTTGTTAAATACATATACAGACTTTTTTTTTTTTTAGAAAATAGTTTAAAAATGGTTTTTGTAGCCAATTATTTTCTTCTTAACAATACACTGAGAGTATCTATACATGTTATTAGGCAATAGCACAGAGAGTTAATCTCTATACAGATAGGTGACAGAAGTTTGTTGGGTCTTCTTCACCCGCCCCAGCCCCCAAATCCAGAGCCCTCCATGAGTAAAGCGGTCTGCCGTGAGCTGAAGTATTTAGTAAGCTAATGTGCACTGCCCACAGCAGGGGCCCTGCACAGCTCAGCTGATGAGAAACGAGCTGCCTGAAGCAATCTTTTAATGGCAACTAATTCCCCATGTTTGATTCTCAGCTTAGCCAACTCCTCTGTAGTTCAAGCGTGACAAGGCTTTCGTGGAACCTTCTGATAGCTTTCTGTCTGAGAAGCCAAAGACTGTGTTTAGGGCTCTGGTGACCCTCTGAGATCCTGTCTTGATGATTTCAGACCCATCTTCCTTTGGCTGGGGTCAGTGATCTTATTTATTTATTTATTTTTTTATGTTTAAGGATAAGTGCTGCCTTAACTGGGGCTCTGTCTCACTTTAATTCTGTTTTTGGATATGCTCGTGATGAGAATTATTGGACAACAAATTGTATAAATGTCAATGAAGACTCTTTACAGAAATTGTCTATCTTACTGTTAGTAGTTTCATTTTCTTTCTGTCCCCTCCGAAAGGCTTGGTATCCACTAGTCTTTGAAATTCTTAATGCATCTAAGGTATCTAATGTGTATTAAGCTCCTTCATCATCGGCGTTAAACAAATCCTATTACTCTGTGATTCTATCCTATTACACAGTGATTACTGAACAGAGCTCAACTTAATTGGATATGATCATGTCCTGGTATGAAGAATTATCTGGGAAAGTTGCTATTTTTCATTCCTGCCAGCAGCTCTATCTTATATGTAGTTTTAGAAGTATCTACAGATATTGTTGTTTTAATCATAAAATGTCCCTAACGTGTTCATAGCCACAATAGGTTCAGCAGAAAATATTTTCTAAGACCATTTGGCTGCAAGTTACATAGATAGAGAGACAAGTAAAGAGTGGCTTACTTAGTACTAGTGGCCTGGTCTTCTCTGTAAGTTTATGTGCAAAGTGTGTGTGTGTGTGTGTGTGTGTGTGTGTGTGTGTGTGTGTGTGTGTGTACAGGCTGAAGACTTCTGTGTTATCATAGGTAAACACCTCTTTCTACCTACACTCTCACCTCCCACCTGTTTTACGACCTGGTTTCTAGGAGGCAGAATTGGGGATCTGTTTACATTGTACTAGATTGCCATTTTTAAATTCTGAGACAATCCCACCGATTGGGTAAGAATGGAAATCTCACTACAGTTTGCAAGGGATTGGTCTGCTATTGGAATTATTGTAAGACTCAAGAAAAAAAAGTCAATAGATCATTGGGTGCACTACAGGCTCCCAAACCAAATAATGCATGAATATATTTGTAACTGTGATAGAAACTTGGACAGCTCATATCCAAGCATTTTCCTTCACACAAACATAGAGAGTGAGTCACTCCAGCTCCATAGAAAGACTAAATATCAATGTTTACTGAGAGAAAAATCAGGTCAGATGTGTCTCTGCCTTCATCGTCTCTAGTTATCCACAAAGCAGTTTCTGTGGTACTAGACTCACTGCTGGTGACTCTTTAGAAGATTTAGGTATCCAACCTGAAAACTTTTGCCCTTCCTTAAGAAATTCTATGAGTTTTTTTTCTTTTAAAGAATATACTGAATTCTACGAGCTGTGAAATCATATTCACTGTGTGAAGAGCACTGAAGTCCACCATGCCTTGTTTGGAACCTCACTTCTGTTGCATGTTTTTGTTACAAACTTGGGCAAGTGGGGTGAACTTTTGAAATCTAGTTTTGTAGCCAGTAAAAGTGAGATAATAGTAGCAAGCTTTATATAAAACTGTCACTATGAATGAATCACACAAAGCATTATCTTAGGTCAGTGCTTGAGACATAACACATTGATCATTGACTTTTCTAGTTACTGTATTATTTAGTTACTGTGCTGTTCTATGATTTTACCCACACTTTCACAGTTCAGTAAAATTAGGCATAATTTTTAGGATATAGGGTTTTAGAGATTGAATTAGGTTATTTGGCTTTCCTATCATTATTCTCAGTTAGACGGCAGTTTTCTATAATTGCCACCAGAAATCAGACTGCAGCCTTCCAAACTAGAACAGCTCTTCTATTCAGAAATGTCAGTGTTTCTTTGTTGTTTTTTGTTTTGTTTTCCATTTGATTCTAATAATAGTAAATTGATTCACTCTTGAATCCTGGTGTTTTTGTGGCTTATTAATGACAACAACACCAGGTAAGATAACGATTCAAAAAGTGTCAAAAACTGTTGTAGCAAGGGAAGGTTGGCATTACAAATACTTTAAAGGGCAGGAATAGATGACCCCCATAGTCCATGAAGTTGAAATGTTTCTTCAGAAGCTGTCCTCGGTTTTCCTAACTACACTGACTAACACCACAGTCGACCACATGTAAATTATGGAACCACCATGAGTATCCAACAACATAGGAATGGATTTAGAAACAGTGGTACAATTGAAAAATGTTCAGCCATAAAGAAGAATGAAATCATGTTGTATACAGAGAAGTGGATATAACAGAAGATAGTCACCGTAAGCAAATTAAGCCAGTATCAAACAAACCTAATACAAGCTTTGTCATGTATGGTGTTTTTTTTTTAAAGTAGAGATAGGCAAAATCATGGCTCTATATATAAGTCACGAAAGTAAAAGTGGAGCTATCTAGGGAAACAATGGGGATCAACACAAGGGAGAAAGGGTGAGAGAGGGGGAAGATATGGTGGTCTGCGGGAGGATACGCTCAGCGTAGGATGTATGTGTCTTGGTCACTGTTCTATGGCTATGAAGAGACCCATGACCAAGGCAATTTGTAAAAGAGGGTGTGTTAGGTGGGGGTTTATTTCAGTTTCAGAGGCTGACTCTAAGGCCATCCAAGCAGGAACTGGGTAAGCATGGTGCTTGAGAAGTAGTTGGTAGCTTTCATGTGATACACACCTCGCAGGTGGCTGGAGAGGACACTGGGCCTGGGACGAGATTTTCAATCCTCAAAGCCCACTCTTAAGAAATACCTCCTCCAACAAGGTCACACCTCCTAATCATTCCTAAATAATCCACCACAAATGTGAACCAAATTTCGACTCTATAGGCATGGGGATCATTCTCGTTCAAACCTCCGCAATATGCTTGTATGTAACATTACCATATACAATAAATACACACAGCAAAACCTTTGTAAACTAAAACAATTGAAGTAAAAAATGTTGTTCCTGAATTCCCATTAACTATATTTGAAATGCTCAGGAACCACATATGGCTGGTGACAGGCATGTTGGACAGTTCAGGCGATGGGATATTTCCACCGTCACAGGAAGTTCTACTATACAACATGACTTCATAGAGCGCAGGAGGAAATGATCAGCTTCCAGGTGGACTGTGAGCAATGGACAGATCTCCACCATGCAACAGTATTTTAGACTGCCCAGACTAAGCAACTTGACCACTTCTCACATTTGGAAACCTAAACTGAGTTTTGATCCAACTCAGTGGCTTTGCCAAGTCTAAAGCAAGCCATGGCATTTGGCTAAGATGACTTCAGCTAAGTTGGCTTACATTTCACCCAAAAGCAGAGTCTACATTATTTAAGTCTAAGCCCTACCTAGCATAGGAGTGGCTAAGGCTTGAACAGGTGCACACTAAAAGATGTCTGCCTGGGTTGACCTTGCCCTGTGAAGAACATCAGAAATCTTGATGTGGCAATCACACTTCTAATACAAGATATAATAGTTAGTAGATACATTCACTGTTCATGCAAACAAGATTGTTTCTTTCATTTTGAAGAACTATTTAGTATTGTTAAGTGAAGTATACAAGTCTGCAAATCTAAGAATGTAAGAGTAGCCACATAAGATTTCAGTACCTATATGCTTAGATGTGTTTTAGCTTTAATGGTAAATATAAATAAATAAGTCCTTTTGTTAGCTTCATCAGAGACTGTATTTTTCTCTTAAACTAATGACTGGTGGTATTTCATTAGTGCAAAAATGCAATTCACACATCAACCCACAATTCTAATAGGAATAGCACCAACATAATAGGACAATTATTTTAGTTTTCAAGCCAAGGTGCAATGGATACAAAGCAAATAGTGCATTTGTTTTGTTATCTCTCAGAAGCTCACCTGGCATATGCCAATCAGGTAATTGCTTGTGCAAACGGATCATTAGGTGCACAATTACCTCATTTGAAACCCAAATTCAGGGCTGAGTGGAAGCAGTCCCTGCATGTGCGATTTTGTGAGTGTACTAATCATTATACCCAATGTGGAAAAATTAGCCCTTGAAGTCTCTTCCCACCTATGGTTTTCTGTTGCCTTCACTGATGGTATCCATTAAAATCAAACAAACATGATGTGTTTTCTGGACATAAACAATTACTTACTTTCTGTCATGGAGACTGAGTAAACATATGCATAAAACCAAGTGGTGTATGCAAATGAAAACTTCACCTCATTTAATCCAGGCAGGGTGGTTCCCGTTACCTCAGGCTTTAGCCGACATTTAATTTCATAACTGTTTGCATGGAAATGATGAAGGCTTTCTGAATTTTATTTTATTTTTTTTCCTTTCCAAATACAGTTGACAAAATCTTCCAAGCTGTCTCCTTTATGGCAGAATATTGTCCCTGGCCCATTTATATGCAAATCACTGAAGTGTTACCTTTTACTGACAAGTATTTACATGTTAATTAACTTTGGAAGGATGGTTAGAAATACTAGTTTGCCCTGTTTAACGTGATAAAGAGGATGCTTTCTCCTTTCAAGAAGAGAACAAAGACAGTATCATAAAAGGAAATTATTTAATTACCTCCCCCTAAGAATGAGAAATATGTTTTTGCAACCTTTTCTCTCTGTAGAGAAATTCTCCAGATGTGACCTGAGGCACAAAAGGAGCAGAGAGTGAACAGTCTTCCTTTTAATCTGAATTCCAGGTGAACACATCTGGTGCAGGAATCTAGGTCAGTGATCGTGAAGGGGCTGGAGGTGGAGAAGGGAAGGAAAAACAAGCCGGGGAAATGTGTGTGTTAATTGAAAATATCTGAGAATGAACTGACTCTATGAAAATCTATATGAATGAGTTAGAAATCGTTTCCCGCCCTTTTATTTTATTATACTGAGGGGTGTCCCCAAATTTATTGAATGGGAAGGAACCTGAGATCTGTGATAATGTGATGAAAATATTGAAAGTTAAACAAACAAATAAACAAACAAAAGAGCTTAAGTTGGAATTAAGAAAACACAAGGCTACTTAAACTTAATGAGCAAAACAAATCTGTCTTTTTCTTTTTTTCTTTAAAAAAATTTTTTTTTTAATTTTTTTGGTTTTCTGAGACAGGGTTTCTCTGTGTATCCTTGACTGTCCTGGACTCCACATTGTAGACCAGGCTGGCCTTGAACTCACACTGATCCACTAGCCTCTACCTCCTTGAGGTAGGCATGAACCACTGTGCCTGGCTGCAAAAAGAATCTTTACTGTGACTTGAAGCCTATCAAGTGAGAAGAAGACACAGTAAAGTGTATCTCTTGTTAACCGCTTATAAAGATGCTCATAGAAACAGATGATGTAGTGATGGCCTGCTGTAATTGTACAGTATCACCAACAGCATAAGAATGGATCTCAGGGCTCCACTGAAGCCCATTAAAGGGAAGCTATTTCTTTCTGGACAAAAAAAAAATCTATTTCTAATTCTGATTCTAGGTAGAGACATGGCATTTTGATTTGCTTCAAAAATTAGAATATTATGTACTACTGTCTCATCTCTTAAGAGTTAATCTACCTGGGCCTCTCAAATACCTGGACAAGAGAAGACAGGAAAGCTGATTAACTTGATTCTATGCAAAGTAAATGAAAGGAATAATTATTCCTTTCATGAAATAAAGAACTACCTACACTATATGATATTAGACATAAAAAGACCTCCCAAATTATGCCTGAAATATAGAAAGAATCGACAATTTCAGCAAAGTGACAGGATACAAAAATCAACTTACAAAAATCAGTAGCCTTTCTCTATACCAACAACAAACACACTGAGAAAGAGATCATGGACATGCTCTCATTTACAATAGCCTCAAACACGATAAAATATTTTGGAATAAATGTAAGCAAGGAGGTGAAAGATTTCTACAATGAGTATTTCATATCACTGAAGAAAGGATTTGAGAAATACACTATAAAGTGGAAAGTCATCCTGTGTCATGGATTAGTAAAAATAATATTGTGAAAGTGACTATCTTACAAAAAGTAATTTATAGATTCAATGTAATCCCAGTCAAAATACCTACAACATGCTTAAGAGAAATAGAAAAAAATCTAAAACAATACTGAGCAAAAAGAATAATATTTGAGGAATTGCTCTTCCATATTTCAAGGTATAGTATACATATATACATATATGTGACACAAAAATAATAAAATAGAAGACATGTATGTCTAACTGCAGCCACTATCTTTAAAAATGACATTGGGAAGCTGGATGCCCATGTGCAGAGGAATAAAATTAGGCATACTTATTATCCTGCACAAAAGTTAATTCCAAGTAGACCACAGACCTCAATTTGAAATCTGAAATGCTAAAATTGCTATGAGAAGATATATTCCGTGCCCTACAAGATATAGGTGTAGCAAAGGGCTTTCTGAACAAGCTTCTATTAGCCAAAGAGTTAAAGCCAACAACTGACAAATGGAGCATCATAAAATGTTTCTGTACAACTAAGGAAACAGTCAATCTAATGAAGAGGAAACTCAATGAGTGGAAAAGAATCTTTGCCAGGTACTGATGACAAAAGATTAATACTTAGAAAGCACACACACACAAACAAACAGACAGAGGAGGGGTGGGAAAGAAGAAGAAGAAGAAGAAGAAGAAGAAGAAGAAGAAGAAGAAGAAGAAGAAGGAGAAAAAGAAGAAAAAGAAGAAGAAAAGAAGAAGAAGAAAGAAAGAAAGGAAGGAAGGAAGGAAGGAAGAAAACAAATGACCCAATTAAAAATGAATTGGGGATCTGAGCAGAGCACAGTAAAAATAGCTAAAAAAATATCTTAAAAAGTGTTGATCATCCTTAGCAATCATAGAAGTACAAATTAAAACAATTTTGAGATCTTGTCTCATCCCATTTAGAGTGGTGAAGATCAAAAGAACTGACAACAAATGTTGACAAGGGTATAGGGAAAGGAGGATCCGCATTCACTGTTTGTAGGAATGCATAGTGATGAAGCCAGTCTGGAAATCAGTACGGAGACTACTTAAAAGCTAAAGTTAACCTACCATATGACTCTGCTATACCACTACTTTGCAAATGCCCGTAAATGCTCAGGCATGTTCATCATTGCCCTATTCACAATAGCTAAGAAATGGAAATAACTTAAGTTGCCCTTCAAGGGATGAATGGATAATGTTAATCTGGTACATATGCATAATGACAGCCGTGAAGGAAATGAAATCATGAAATGTGCAGGTAAATGGGTGGATCTAGAAAAGGTTGTATTGGGTGAGGAAAACTCAACTTTGAAAGACAATTACCACATGTTCTCTCTCACCTGAGGTTCTTAGCTCCAAATCTTTAGCTGTGAGTATACGATATGGGGTAACCAAGAACCCAAAAAATGAACCTTGATTTCCCTGGTCATACTCACATTACATTTTATGAACTAATGCATGTACATTTGCCTCATTAATATCAGAATGTCTTGAAATTGTCAGCTGTAAGAAATACTAGTAGTCACTGTTTGGCTGGCCAGTCTACATTATCTTATGTTGATGAGAACAAGAGAAAGAAACAGGTCAGGCAGCTTAAAGATAAGATACACAATTTGTGTCCTTGGCTAGAAGCTAAAAATATTCGTATTTCTATGGGAAGTTTTGTCTTTGCCAGATACCAGAAATGCAGAAAAATGTTTGAGGACACTGACTTGTGATCTGTTGTTTTGTCATCTTCCCTCACTTCTTATACAGCTGCCTGGAAACTAGAGATGAGGGCATGACTAAAATGCCTCTCCTGTGGAGAGACTCTGACCCATGGTAGACCAGCTGGATTGGCTGCTTCTTCTGCCCATGCCTTAACCCGGTTTCTGCTGTAAGTCCTTACAACTCCATTAGACTGCAGCTCAACTGCCATCTTTTCCTGGGGTCTGTTTTTGCTTTCTAGAAACACTGTTGTTGCTTCTCTCCTCTTATGTTCTCCCCCATGAACCTATAATTAACTCCTTCTAAAAACTAACCCTCCCTACCAGCTATGAAAACCATTCTGTGAGTTTATGAGTCAAATGACCTAGGCCACTAGTCTTGGCTGGCTTTAGTGGCAGCTTATTTTCAGGAAACTTACCCCTCTGCTCTAGCTACTGCTCCCTTGAGACAAGATGACCTCCTTCATTCTTAAGGATTCCCACTTTCCCCTTAAAACAAGACAATAAACACTGCGGATCTTACTAGCTCCCCCTCTTTAAAAAAAAAAAGGTTTCAGCCTTGATCTCTAGTGCTACTGTTTCATTAAATCACAACCGCTTATGTCCTCAGTATTATGTAAATAATTTAGTGCAAAATCCCCAGCTACCTACTACGGAGCCAATAGTCTAGGCACTGCCATCAAGTGCCAACTAAAACAAGTAATGGTGAAAATCAGGAAGAAGACTTGTGGGGCTCTCCTTTTCAGAGGAGGAGAGCAGGGAAGTGGGGGAGAGGATGAGAGGGCGGGGTCTGAAGGAGAGAAGCGAGAGGGCATCAATGGGGATATAAAGTGAATAAATAAATAAATAAATAACCAAAACAAACAAACAAACAAATCACCCCCAAACTCAGACAAACAATCAAACAAAAGCCAACAAAAAGAAGACTCGCAATAACATACTAAGAGGAAGGAAAAACTAAAGAGGTCCATAGTGACTTTCACACCTCGTCTTTGGGATAGTGACATGAGCTTGTGTGTTTAGTTAGGAGAGGCAGAGTTGTAGCAGAGACCAACCGGAGTGTATACTTAAACAGTCCTGACCAAGCTGTAGTCTGGTTGATCAGTGTGTAAGTTCTGGTTCTGCAAGATGATCCAAACTTCACACTGACACTTGGCTTAAGAGGATGGACGAGGTGCCTCTAAGGTGATTACTTGTGCTCCAGGGTGCCTTCTAACCCTCACAGGCAGTTACCCTCATGTGAAACGGTGGGCTGTCCTGCAAGTCATTGTTTCTTCTAGAATCCAGGATGATTGCAGGTGTAAGATAAGTGCACATCTTTTTGCTTTCAGGTTTGAAAAGGGATAAGATAGGTCAATAGGCAGACCAACCCTCAGTAGATAGGGTGATTAACATGCTTTTTCAGAGTCAAGCAGAAGTTTGAACAAAGCAAAGAGACAGACACAAATTGAGAGCGGAGATGCCAGGCTTTTATCATGCTTTTAGATACCTTGTGGGCCAAGTGAAAAGCAACCTTTCTTAGCAAGAACAGTGTCAAGTACTCATCATATTGTTAAAAGTCTCCCATCTGGTCTCACCGGGTCTAGCTTGCCATTCTCCATTTCATCTTCCTAACACCAGTCAGATTATTCTACAGAGTCCTTACTTCACTGATAGATCCATTCAGCGTATATTTACAAGAAATGTTCTCTGTTCAGTGTGCGGTGGTGTGTGCTATGTGGTCATGTTCCCTGAAACATTTGATAAGCAAGAGAATTAGTGATCATTTTCATAAAGTAGAGCTGCATTTAAAAAAATGATGCTGCCATCTCTAAGGTTTGCTTCTGAGTCTTTTTAAGCATCTACTTCTACTGAGAATGCAGAAGTGTTAGCAAATTTCTACGTATGTCAGTAATTAAAGTGTACATCTTTCCTCACAGATAACACAGACTTGTGCAACTGACAGAAGAGTCTACAGTCGGCCACTAACAGAGAAGCAGAGGAGCTAAGACTTCCGTGCTACCTTTTCTAAGGTCAGCTTCCTCATCCTCAAACCTGGAAGTGTCGAATAGAGTGACACAGTTAGGTGGGTGTGCAAGAGCAGATGTGAATATTAATGTACAGAAGGAAAGGGGATAAAGACAAGAGATTTGAGAAATTGTGGGGGTGCATGGAGGAGGAGAGGACAAATGAGGAAAGCCCCAAACAGAGAAAAAAAATGATTTCAAAACAGAAATGGAGCCCCAATAGTGATCATGAAAAAATGAAAAATGAGGACTTTATCTCCCTTTCGCCATGTCTAAAGTCAAACTCTGGCGGTAGACATCTTTCTGTAAGCAAAGACAGACAGACAGACATGTCTGCATGGACAGCTGAGCCACCTCTCTACTCCTGATGTGTCAGCTTTGGGAGATTCCTTCTTGTTACAAAGAAACATGGTTGGCTCATATAATTTTACCTACGAATCTAAGCATTGTATGATATGTCTTGTAGAAAGGAAGCAATTTCTGATTGTGGTCCACTCAGCACACTGTTTCTGTCCTGTTGTCTCTTTCTTTCCTTCTCTCCCTGTATCCTCGCCCCTCCTTTCTTCATCCTCTTCCTGCCTCTTCTCCCTCTCCATCATCCTTCTTCTTCTCCTCCCTTCTTTTCCTCTTCCCCTTTGGCATTTTGTTTTGTCTTGAGACAAGAGAAGAACGATTTCAACTACCAGAGCTTGGAAGGATAAAATAGGGCCGTCCCTCTACTTTGTGCCTGTGAGCAGGCCACGAAGCCCATTTCCTAGGAAGTAGCAATCTGTAAGCAAAGGAAATCCAAATTGTTCTGTTGCTTTGCTTTTCATTTTCTTTTTACACCAATATAGCTGTGGCTCAACCCTGGTGGTCTTCCCCACCAGAGGCCATTGGTCAGGAAACGAAGTGCCCACAAGGAGATAGCAGAGCTGTCTTCTCAGGTCTTGGAGAAAGGCAGCATTGGGTAAGGCAGAGGCAGGTCATGAGTAAACAGCAATGGTCATAGCTAGGATTTACTGAGCTTGGATTATAATTTGTGAAAGTGTATTTATAGGTATTTTGACAACAAATACTTAATGTAATGACAGGTGCCAGACCATTTCATAGCTGACGGAAAGAATTCTGAAAACCATATGGCCCTATGGAGAGTACAGAGTGGTAGATACCTAGCTATCCCTGTTCTCTAAATAAACTCTTGCTTTATTAATATAAATAAGAAGCATGACTTGTTACGTTGGGTTGCAATCATTAGTTCCGGTTTTATGAGGCAAAGGCCGCCAATGGGAAGAACAGACTGTAATACTTTCCTTTTAAGCTGGATCCTAAGTACTAATTTAACCCTGTCTCTCACCCCTGGGTTTGTTTAAAGTGAATCTGAGTTTCAGACACCAAGGAGAATAATGTGCTTATCTTCTGCATAGGACCCCAAATCTAAGAGAAGAATGTGTGCGACTCTAGGGACTTGAGAAGGGAGGGATTTCATAATACCCGGTGCTTAGTGAAGTTGCTTTCATAATCCACCCACACATAAAACACACTGGAATCTCCAGCCTGCTCTTCATCTTTACCTGCAAAATTAGATGTGAAACAGAAGAAATTGCTTAACTTTTTTGGGGGGGGGGAGAGAGAATTTAGAGGGTTTTTCTATTATAAAAAAGAGGGGAGGATGCATCTCACTCTATGTCCAGTCAGGAGCTATGACAATTATACAGTGTGGTGGAGGTGCTGTGTGATATGAAATTAATGAACAAATGTCCTAATTTTCAGTAAACATTGTTATTTTGAGGTTTCTATCTCCCAAAGCCTTCTTTTGTTTAAATGTTATCTCCGTTCCTTCGAATACTAGAGTTAATGACTGAAGTGCTCACGTCAGAATTTCCCCTTTTACATAGTCCTTCAAACCCCACAGTTCACAGCCCCCCTTGAAACCCACATAATTACAATAGATGCAAGGCGGGTTATTATCTCCTCTCCACTCTGCTCCCTCCCAGGTGCCCAGCTACTTGAGGAGAGGGGGCTATTCACAGAGGAGCTTCGTTCCCAGCTCAGCTGCCTCATTTGATCCACACAAGACTCCCGTCCAACAAAAGTGGTCTGCTTAATGCAACTAATTTCCATTTTCCCCTCTTTAGTTCATACAGAACTGAGAGGGTGGCAAGACAAAAGAATAAAGTGGAGAATGCCAATTAAAATCATTTCCCCTGATTTTTCATTTTATTCTTCCCCCGTCTTTCTTTTTCCTTTCTTTCTTTGCTGAATTTCTTCTTTCTTCCATCAGATCTGCTGATGCTTTGTTTTGGGTTTTTTCTCTCTCTCTCTCTTTAGTGATCTCATCTCTGAAGGAGGATCAGGAGTTCCGTATTCTGAATGCCTTGGTGGTCAGATAGGCCTGCGAGTTTTCAGGTTTGCTGTTATTCAGAAGTATAAATACACCCCCCCCCCCCCGCCCCGCAAGAGAGTTCTCACCCATCTGAGAACTCCTGGAAGACATGTCTATAAAGAAAAAAGGACAATCAGGTCATGGCGAGGCTGTGTTTACATAATGCCCAGTTATGTAGTGATATATTTTTCATCCCACACAATAATTCTATTTCTGTGGGAATTTTAAAAGGCTGCTACTATGCTATCAAAATCTGTATCTAATAAAGATTCTGTTCACCTTTGCAGTTCACTTCCTGCTCTGTGAGACACCAAAGAAAGCTAGTAAGAAAATGCCTTTAGAAATATATTCGAATAACTTTTGGGGGAAGTTAGTCATTTTGTGTCAAAACCTATTTAGCTACAAGTATATAAAAAAATATAACCAACTGAATTTTTTCTGAAAGACAAGGAGTGGTGTCTCGAACAACTGAAAAGTACAGAGGTAGGTGAGATTACCCATCGGGCTGCGTGTCTCTCAAAAACCATGATCTTCTAGCTCCTCTCTCTTCTGCCCAGGGTCAGAAAATGGCTTTTTCTTAGTCATGTCTGGCAGGAAGGGACAGTGTATTTTGTACCATTTCTTTTGGAGACTTAAGAAATTAAAGAAAATTATTCCATAAGCCTCCAGTAAGTGTATCTGAGGTTTTGATTACTCAACTGATGATGTTCTTTGAAGCGATCACTCACTCAGGAGGATAGGTCCTAAATGCTGATTGGCTGAGCCAAATAAGGTGCACAAATGGATGAGGTGGGTGTCCTTAGAACCAGCACACTGACTGCGCATGTGGGAGACTCTTGAATTATGGGAAACTCTAAGACAAGAGTGAATATATGTTAGGAAGTCTAAAACTGAGCATACCCACTTTAGAACTAAAAAACCAAAAAGGGCAGATAATCCCCAAAACGACATTGTTACACCTTGAAGGAATTTTCCACTTACAGAATGATAACTAGTATATGTATATAAATGTATATATGCACATATAACATATATTGTTTATATAACATAGGTTATACATAGGTTGTTAACATATTTTAGAAAGTGTATAATGGAAAGTGTATAAAATCCTGAACATCTCCGTTCCAATGCACATAGAGAGGCATTTTTCAGTTCTTTGAGTTCGTGCTTGTTCCAGCCTCGAGGCTGTTCAGTGGATCTGGTCCTCTAGAGGAACGCATTCTTCCCAGTCTTCCCTGAGCATATCCCCACATCCTAACAGCCTCCCCTTACCTAACCCTGCCTGAATAATCCAGCACCAGCCATGCATTCCAGTGCAGTCTGCGGCAGTCCCTCTTATTTTCGTCGGCTTCTGCCTTTCCGTCCAGTGAAAGGATCAGCTAGAACCCCTGCCAGATGTTTCTCCTAGAACAGGGCCCTTGATAACTAACAGCCAAAAAGAAGTTAGTGTGCCATGCCCCCACGTCATTTCCATACATGAGACAGATGTGAAGGGAGGACGATGGGGGTGTCAGGATTCAGTAGTGGGCAAGCCCAAATGAGCTGTCTGCGGGTCTTACTGAACACACGCTTCACAGGTTCCCGTTAGCTATCGCTGTTGTCCTACAAAAGGTGAAGAGTTTTGATTACACTGCAGTTCAGCATGTGGGTGTGTGTGCACACGCATTATCACATGCCCCATTATGTTCCAAGAACTCTTTGGGGGCCATTAATAAATAGAAATTTAGGTATAAGTAAAAAACAAAAAGTGAGGGATGTGGAAACAAAAAAAAGATAGCAAATGATGACCATAGATTGAAAGATTATAAGCAGAATATCAATATGTTATACAATACTAGAAACTTTAACAACTTCAGAGACACTTTGGTATCTTTCAATAAAGAGAGCCCTGAAATAATATGCACATGAAATACAAGTGAGACAGTCTACCAATGTTCATCTGCTATATAAAACCTTTACTGTGTGTGTGAGTGTGTGTGTGTGTGGTGTGTGCACATATGTGTGTGTGCTTGTGTGTGTGGTATGTGTTTGTGTGAATATGTCTGTATATGTGTATGTCTCTGTGTTTGTGTGTGGTATGTGTGTTAGTGTGAGTGTATGTGCATGTGTGTGACTTTGTGTATGTGGTTTTATACATGTGTATGCACATGTGTATGTATGAGTGTGCTTGTGCTTGCATCTTTGTGTGTGGTATGTATGTATGAATTTGCCTGTGTGTCTGTCTGTGCGTATGTAGAATGTGTGTCTGTGTGTGTGATGTGTGTGTTTGTATATGTGTAGTTTATGTGGTATATCTAGTATGTGTGTCTGTGTCTCTGGTATGTGTATTTTGCATGTGTGTGTGTGGTATGTGCATGTGTGTGTGTGCCTGTGTGTGTCTGTGAGTATGACTTTATGTGTTTATGTGGTATATGCATGTGTGTATGTGTGTGTCTGTTTGGATGGTATGTGTATGTGAATGTGTCTGTGTGTGTTTATGTGTCAGTGTGTGTGTGTTTGTGTATGTGTGTGTATGTGTCTATGTATGTAGTGAGGGGTTGTATATGGTATGTGTGTATGTGTGTGTGTGTCTGCTTTCTTATACCATGTAGTCTTCTTTCCATCCCAATTTGCAATTTTGAAATGCTTAAGCCGGATGGACAGGTTTCTTATTAGCACAGAGTACCTTTGAGAAAGAAGACCCAATGCTACTGCTATTCATTGGGCAGTCCAGTGTGATAGTTATGGTATCGTCTGCTTTCTTTGCCCATGAACACACACACACACACACACACACACACACACACACACACACACACACACATTTGATCCTCTGCTTTGGTGTTACATCGGAGAAGAAGGTGGATCGCTTTTACCTCTAGTGTGCTGCAAAACAAACAAACAACAAACCTCTTATCCTTGTACAACACAATCCACTTAGAAGACTTAACAGTGGCAAAAGACACAAATGGCGATTTCTTTTCACCTACAAAAACAGATTCAGTTTTGTGGTAGACATCAGCTGGATAACTTAGATTTTAATGTCAATTCCAAGCCTGTCTATCTGATTACATCAGGGTCTGGACGTGGATGACTCAGTCTTCAAGCCTGACTTCTTCCTTCATATGCCATTCCAAAGCCCCAGATGCCTACTGATGCTGTTGACTGCCTGCACGTGAGTATCTACAACTCTCCTGTCAGGTTAGTTAATTTGACAGCATGGATTACCAAACCAATACAACTCACAGAGCTCAGGGAACTCCTTGCATTTATAGGTTTAGTATAAAGTGTATTACAAAGGATCCAACTAAGGATTTGCACAGGGTCTGGTTTAGGAGAAGGGGAGTTCCCATCCCATCTTCAGACTTAACAACCTCCAGTCCTCCAAGTCTTCAGCTGACTAGAAACTCTCTTTTTCCCATCTTAGGGTTTTTACATGATCATCATTGAGTAAAAGTGGTTAAACATGAATAACAATGTATATATGTTATTGGACCATGCTGAGCTAAAGCTTATAGATAAAGTGAGGCTGTGTAGATCTGTGATTGGCTAAATCAGCTGTAATGCTAATATAAGGCTCATGAAGAGGGAACCACCCTGTCCCTGGCCTGCTCCATCTCTTGTCATTTCTCTCTGTAATGCTCCCTTCTACCTGTCAGCTGTAGAACACCATCCTTTCTGAAGTTGAATCTTTCATACCACTCTACAAGGTAGGTCCCAGCATTTCTGTATGACCAGCTCCATACACAAGCTGGAGAGAAATTATAGGTCCTGTGATCTGCTTTGGGAGAGTGAAAGTGTAGGTTCTGTGCTCTGCCTTATGGAGGGTGTTATGAACCAGGTCCACCGACACAACTCAAGTGTGTATCTCATAATGCCGTGCCCAGCTATAAGCAAATCCTCAAACACTGACTGCCACCCGATCAAGTTGAACTAATTGAGTTCTTTCCACGAACGCTGCAGTGCCTACTGTGTGAACAGCAGTGAGTGCTGCTTTCCTAGGGCAGCTGTGACCAATTACCACCAACGTGGTGGCTAGAAACAGAGAAGCGAATTGTTCTATGCTTCTGAAGGCCAGAAACCTAAAATTAAGATGTTGGCAAGTTGTTTACTTCCAGAGGCATTTGAGGAGAAATCCCACCACAGTCAGGAATGTTGCTACAAGCCTGTATCCCAAGCTCCTGGGGAGACGGGGGCAAAGGATTGATTTTAAAGCCAGCATGAGCTGGGCTACACAGCCAGTTTCAGACCTTGCCTCAAACTTTAACCTAGCAACAGTAACAGTAACAAACAGAGTCTCTAGCTTCTTGCTAGTGGCCAGTGGCAACCCTCAGCCACCTCTCACTGCAGACTCCGCACTCTAAGCTCTGTCTCCAGCTGGCCATGTTTCCTTCTCTGTATCTTGTGTCTCCTTTCCTCTCCTTGGATTTAGGGACTACCATGACTTCCTACATTCTAGCCTCCCCCAAATTTAGCCTGAAACGATCTCTCATTTCCAGTAAGTTCACCATCTGAGGTTCTACAGTATGAGTTACTGAGAAAATCCTATACACCCACTACACAGATTAAAATGAGTCAGGGTTACATGGCCAGAGTTTAAGTAATCACAAATTTTCAGCTTGTTCAATACAAAGTTCAGATTGCATTTTAAGACCAGAAATCTGACAGTAAGGTGGACAAAGATCAAGGGGCACTAAGGTGGAGGAGGGTCCAGAGGCAGTAAGGTGAAAGTGGGTGGAGGATGGTAGAGGGGCACCAAGGTGGAGGAGGGTGGAGGAGCACTAAGGTGGAGGAAGATGGAGGAGCACTCAGGTGGAGAAGGGTGGAGGAACATTTAGGTGGAGGAGGGTGGAGGAGCACTGAGGTGGAGGAGAGCGGAGGAGCATTTAGGTGGAGGAGGTGGAGAAGCATTGAGGTGGAGGAGGGTGGAGGAGCACTGGAGTGGAGGAGGGTGGAGGAGCATTGAGGTGGAGGAGGTGGAGGAGCATTGAGGTGGAGGAGGTGGAGGAGCATTGAGGTGGAGGAGGGTGGAGGAGCATTGAGGTAGAGGAGGTGGAGGAGCATTGAGGTGGAGGAGGTGGAGGAGCACTGAGGTGGAGGAGCATTGAGGTGGAGGAGGGTGGAGGAGCATTGAGGTGGAGGAGGTGGAGGAGCACTGAGTTGGAGGAGCATTGAGGTGGAGGAGGGTGGAGGAGCATTGAGGTGGAGGAGCAGCTGGTAAATGAATTTCAACTGGAGCATCATGGCTTTTTCTCATGCTGTGTGTTGTAATTCTAGGTAATGCTTTATCTTAAAAGGAGAATCTGCTTCAGAAATGGGTGTCTAACTTGAGGCCCAGGAGCTCCTTTTGCCCTTACTGCTTATTACATTCATCAAAGGTATGGTTTTCAAGCAAAACAATATATTTTTATTTCAAAATGTAGCATGGAAATAATTTCTTCATTGTTTCCAGTGGTCTGTGCAGATGACTCTGAGAGTTGGTGGGAATCAAGAGGAGAGAAGGCTATGCGCGAATGTGAAAGTCCTGAAGTGCATCCTCCTGAAAAGATGCTTCTCTTTCCATTGCTGTCTCATAACCAGCAGCCTCTAACAGGGCTGACCTATAAGTCATCCCTGTATTGTGTGAATAGAGCAGAGCATTTCCTGAAAGGCTTCTCCTCCCAGAGACGCTTTCACGGGGAATGTTGCCAACTTAGAGCCATGCTCATTCATGGCCATGATGACTAACTAGCAGCCTTCACAGGGTCTTGATGCACTGAGTGCACAGGGAGCATGGGAGTTATTCAAGGAGCTGAAGCAAGTGTGTGTGTGTGTGTGTACGTGTTTGTGTGTGTGTTTGTGTGTATGTTTGTGTTTGTATGTGTGTGTATGTGTTTGTGTGTGTTTGTGCATGTGTATGTGTGCGTACGTGCACATACAGGTGCCCAAGGAGACCAGAGGGGATATTAGACTCTGACTTCCCCCCTTGAGATGGAGCACAGGCATTTTTGAGAAGCCTGATGAGGATGCTGGGACCCAATTTCAGCTCTCTATGTGCTGGAGAGAAGGTGTAGCTCCTCACATCCTGGTTTCTAAGTTCTTCAAATAACCCAAAGTAACCTGTTCAAAAGGCTCTCAAGCCCCAACCCTAAGCTAAGCCAATGCATTTAACTAATACACTTATACATATGAACTTTTACAATTCAAATGACTTCTTCATATGCAGGGAAAACCACCTTGTAAAATTTATTCAGAGCTCAACTGTTTCAGGAATGATAGATGGTTTTAAACAAAGTAGGGCAAACAATAAGAAAATATTCAATCTGTCCCATACTCAGCTTTTTAAAGTAAATATCCAAACCTCTGAAATAATTGTAAAGAAAAAAATAGGGCTGACCACTTGCTCATTAATTTTAGTTAATAAACTTCACCCCAGTCGGTTTGGTGTATTTATCATGAGGTCTTTCCACTGACATCATTCTGAATCAATCCTGACAGGCCGAAACCTTCATCCACGACACCAGCTCACCATCACCAGCAATTAAATAGCAAATCTAAATTCTACATTCTTCAACATTACTTCGATCTTGAGGGTATTCTTAGCAATGTTAGATTCCCATTCTATGATTTTTAATTCATTTTGTCTTCTTCACTTAAATTTGTCTTTTTTGGGAGATGGGATTGGAAAAGAGATTAAAGAGACTTCTTCCATCGAAGTGTGTCTGCACTCAGAATGAATTTAACCATGAGCACTGATGGCTGGTTAGGGGCCACATGATAGAGTGATAACACAGAGATGAAGGCTGCTTTGCTGAGGTGGGTGGGAGGGTTTTTTGTTCTCCGCATATGTAGTTTTGTCAAGTGGCAAAAGACACAGATTCTGGGTAAAATCTTACTCCTTTATGTAGTAGCAGGTGACCTGAGACAAATCATTGGCTCTCAGGTATGGGTATTACGCGGACCATGAGGAAGGCACGCAAACCTTGTAGATGCCAGCTGTGCACAAGTCAGATGAAGGTTCTGTCCTCTTCATCTTAGTTGCCACTCCATTGGTACCTTTCAGCCCTAGGATGACAGCTGTGAAGAACAGCAAAGAGGCACAGTTCCAGCTGGAGGAAAGAGGTTGATGTGAGGGAATCAATAATCATGGTGGGGTTAAGATGATGGGGCGGGGGCGTTGGAGAGTAGAAACAAGAGACAAGCTGAGGCCAGTCATTGAGGGCCTCCTCTGCCCCAGTAAGGACTCTGGATTAGATCTAAATTCCCTGCTTTGCCAAAAAAGTTACACAGTTTAATTTATGGGCCCATTAGCTGCTGCTGGTGGTTTCTCCCTGTAATCCTAGGACTTGGGATACAGAGCCAAGGAGATCAAGAGTTCATCTTCAGTTGCGTACTGAGTTCGAGGCTAGCCTGTCTATATACTGTGAGATGTAGAGGGCAGAGACAGAGTCAGAAAGGACAGTCAGTTGGAATATTGTGGAGTGTGCACAAAATTTAGGGTAAAAGAGTTGGATTTGATAGTCAGTGTGGCCTGAGATAAACTTTCTGAGGCTTACTTTTTTTCCCCCCACCAGAAGCACAGAGGAAAATACTGCCTGTTGTTAAGGTTGTTATAGGGATGACATACATATACAGAAGTGTTTGACTTTCAGATGAACACGGTCTAGGTCTTAAGTTGACCTTAGTGTTACACAGATCTGCTTTTCACTACGTGTTTCCTGTTGTTGTCTGTATCACAGTCTTCTGAAGGTCAAGAGCACAGGATCTGGTTCAGGCCACATTTCCACTGTCAGCGAGAAACTGCAGGGTAGTGGTGCTGAGAGCAGGAACTGCAGGGTAGTGGTGGTGAGAGCAGGAACTGCAGGGTAGTGGTGCTGAGAGCTGGATCCCTGCTCCCAAGTCTAGCTCTGCCTGCTTATGTTCATCGATCCTCGCCACGTACTCTTGTGTGGAGAAGGGCAGTGCAGTTGGCGAACCTGCCTTACAGATGCTTTGAAAGGCTAATAAGTTTGTTTGTATAAAGGTTTGTGGTAAAGCTTGCCTCCTGGTAAGGAAATGGCTGTAAATGATTGTCAACAAGAAAGGTTCTGATTGGGTGCAGATGTTTGCAGTGGACCCAACCACACAATGGGCCCCAGCATGCTATCAGTCCTTTGTGTATAGTGCATACACTCTTACAGAGGTGACAGATACAGAAAGAGAGGGTAATATGACATGGCTGTGTCATAATCACACAGTAAACATGGAAAGAACTACAGATAATAGAAACCTCACGGCACTAGATTTGGGACTGAAGTTGGGCTCCATATTGATCCTTTTCTGTTCAGGCCCAGTGTTTTCCTCTTCTACATCCAGGTTTGCTCCTCCTTGCCAACTTGCCTGGAAGTTAGACAGCATCCTTCTAAGTACTTGTAGCTGAGAAAGGAACCCTGAAGAGGACCGGGGTTGCTTTCCTCTTTTTGTTTTACTTGAACTCTTGCTTCTGGTTTGTGTTCCAGTAAACGTTTATAGTTATAGCCAACTGACTCAGCTTGTCTTAGCTATAAAAAAAAATCCAGCACAAAGAGACCTTAGCAAAGCCTCAAGGAGTAGCAAGAGGGGTCTCAGAGAAAGGATGAAGAGGTTCCACCTTGGGGATGAACATTTTAATTCTGTGTTGAACAGTGAACACATCCCATAAAACCATTTCTTATTAAAAAGTCTACACCATAGCAGGACACGCTCTTGCCTTAGAAGAGTCTGCATAGCTTGAACAAGGTATTCACAGACCATGTTAAAATGCAATATCGTATTATGGCTACAATAAGGCAAAGAATGGGGATACCGTAGGCATTTAAACATTTATGGATATGCATGTAGGAGGGAGTCTACATTGGCATGAAGACTAGAAGTCTAGTACCATGGGTAGGGTGATGTAATATGAGCTTTACTACACCCATCAATTATACCAACCTCTCTGCTCATTTCTCTGATTTTCAAACTGAGAATATTATTAATTTCATAATTTTTTTTACTGAAAACTAAATATTTATACATATAAAAATTAGGACTCAAAATAATGATTTGTTTAAAGTCTTTATTTTCAAAGTTAAAAAGTATGAATCAATAACTGTTTCTACATTTAATTTTAATGGTTCAACCTTCACCCTTACAAATACTTTGTACATAGAACAATTTTTATACATTGCAGAGTAAATGGAAAGAAACTCTCTAGTTGTCACATCTCAGCTCTTTAGTTCCTGGGCACACACAAAACCAGCAAAAAAAAATTTACTAGTGTGCTGCCAGAGTGGTTACATGTAAAGGTGAGAGGGAAGTTGTAGTTGGGTGCACCGAAATGGTGTTTATGTTTATGGATTTTGTTCAAGGGAAATAGATGATAGTTATAATTTTCCTGAACACTACCAAAGTAAAAATGAGATTAAAATTTTGTGATTTATACATTGAATATTCGTTCCCAAAGTGGGATATGACAATGAAGATTTTCCAGTCTTGAGGGCCAGGGCATCCTTCCCAGCAGGGTGATGCCTAGCTTAGTCACATTTAACATCTTACTACCGGATTACCCTGTAGAGGCTGGCTCCCAAACCCTTTAAACAAACAGATGATGCTCTTAAATTTCTGAAGGCCTTTGCCATCTCAGCCCATTGACTTTATAAAGCACTTTCTAATGCAGATCTCCTTGACGTGACACAATTGGCCAACAATCTTTCCCCAGAGGTTTACAGTTCACATTTTATCATCATCTGGTTGTATTTTCCATTTTGTCTTGATTTACCTTGATATGATTTAATTCATGGTTTTCTTTATGCCCTGACTTCTAAAAACATTGATTTAGACTTCATATTTAATAATTTGAAAAACCTTAATGGAAAAACTATTGCAGAAAAGTCAGTATCAACTACCAATTAATATGTATGAAGATACACAAGTATGAACAAAACAAATTCTTAATTTTCCTTAGCCTTTACAAGTTTTAAAAAATTATTCCTGCATCTATCTATCTATCTATCTATCTATCTAATGCTTTTCTTTATATCTCAATTGCAGCCATGCCACCATCCTCCTGTCCTCTCCTTCTCCTCAGAAAAGGTTTAGAAAAAGGGAGGCCTCCCATGGATATCAACCCGCACATCAGTTTGCAGAAGGACTAGTCACAAGGTCTCCAACTTCCTCCCAGTCTTTGGCTATGGGTCTCCTCATCTGTTTCCATCAGTTGCTGCGTGAAGTCTCCTAGATGACAGCCGTGCCAGGCTTCTTTCTGGAAGTAGAACACAGTATCATTAATAATGTCAGGGGTGGGCTCTTTTGTCACGGGTCTTAAGCTGGACCACTCCTTCAATTTTTGCTCCATCTTGTCTCCTGCATATCTTGTTAGCAGGAGAAATTGTGGGCCTAAAGCTTTCTGGCTGGGTTCCATATCCCCCATTGCTAGGACCCAACCAGGGTAACCCTCATAAAGTCCCAGGATCCTCTATTGTCCTAGGTTTCTAGCTCTTCCCAGAGATGCCCCCAACTATTCCAGTTCTCTCTCCCCATACACTCTCCCTCCATCCCTCCACTTGACCCCTTCTCCTCCCCTCTCCCACCCTATTTCTTCCCTTCATCCACCTCATGTCCACTCTATTTTCCTCTCTCGGTGAGATTCAAGCATTCCTCCTTAGGACCTGCTTGTTCCTTAGCTTCCCTGGGTCTCTGGCTTCTAGCATAGTTATCCTGTCTATGAATGAGAAAGTTATAAAAGATTTTTGATGTCATGGTCTTATCGAAACTGTTTTATACAAGTGAAAATCAATATGGGCTAAATATTTTAAGCATGATGACTGCCTAAAAGTGATTAGAGGGAATGAAAGAAGTAGTCACATATTTGATTAAAATGATCAGAGTAAATGAGACAGGAAGTGCTGGAGGAATAACAAGTGGAGGCAGAGATGTCATAGAATGAAACTGGGATAATAAGGATTGACTTGGCGATGGAGAGATACCTCAACACTTAAGAGCTTCTAGTTTTTTGTAATGCTAGTTTCTAGATATCTGACGCTTTATTCCGGTCTCTGTAGGTGCCAGGCATGAAAGGATGAGCTGAAGGATATATGGGAAAAGATAGACCAAATATGGAAAGAAGAAGATCAGGGAGAAGGCTAGCTGACTCAAATCAAGACAGTAAGAAGCTGGCATCTTTACAGGTTAGAACATGAACCTATGTACTCAGAGTCTCAAATATTAAAAGTTTGCCCGGCAAAAACACATAACATAATTATAGGTGAGGCTAAAATGACCCCAAAAGTAGACTAGCATGTCAGAGCAAGATGCTGGGGAAAGCCCATCTTTCTGCCATCCTTTCATACTTCTCCATGGTCCTTGGCTCTGTTTCCATGGGAATCACTGGCAAGTCATCTACACACTAATGTGCCCAGGACCGCACACTACAGCCCTGCTGGAGAGGTGAAAATCTAAGGACAGACACTGGCGCCCCTCCCTTCAGATGTCAGATTATCATTTATTCTTTTTGTTTGCAAAATTAATGTGCTTAGCAGGGCTTCAGGAATCTTGGCTTAAAGATGACTTCCAAAGAAAAGATTTAAAAGCTTTCCACTCTACAACAAAGAAATCCATCTAGCAACAAAGGAATCTGCCAGGTGGAATCCCAAGCAGGTGGAGTATCCCACAAGAATCCAAGAGATTCTTTATTTCTTTAAAAAATGAGAGGTTTTAAAGACAGTTTTCTCATCCCAGTGGAATAAGCACATGGTAAGAAAGATAATGGAGAAGACCTGGCTCTCAGTTTCCTTTCCTCTCAAATAGGAATCAGTTAACCTCTTGTATAGGTAATTTTTTTTTGCCTCTTCCAGCCTTTGTTTCATGTCTTTCTATTAATTGAAATATAGCTACAGGACCAAGGAACAGGAAATTGGACAGCTACCTTTTGCCAACTGAATTCGCCAAACTAAATATATTAATCATTAAAAAAAACCCAACTTGTTTACTAATTTATTGGTAATGGAGGGAAACTGAGGTAGCAGGTGAACCTCAGTGCCTCTTATCACATCAAAAGCCATAAAAGGAGGTAAGATTTAGTAAATCCATAAAGAGGGAGGCAGGGATTAATATAAAGATGGGGGAGAAAATTCCATGACAGAAATTAGTCTCCTTAGTTATAAGATGTAAACGTGCTATCAGGAGCATAGATGGCCATGTTCGTGTCTTTCTATTGTATCAGAACTTAGTAAGCAATAATAAACCCCCAGGATTCATACATTTCGCAAGGCCTCATTGGCAGCACTTGAGTGGTAACTGCAAATCTCCTGAAAGCTGGCTGAGGCAAGCACAGCATCTTTTGCTGCAAGCAAAGTTACACACATTATACATATCACAGTATGATCTCTAGGCTACTTATTCTTCTCTGAAACCTCTTGAGTTGGGCTGTCATAATTGACACTGCTCTCAGCTGTCATCTCTCCTTCTAGTATGGCCCATTAAGCACCAGTTAAAGCATCCAACTTCTTCCCTAACCCAAAGTTCCAAAGTCCACATTTCCATCAACAAGAAGCCCAGTCCCTGGTACCAACTTCCGCCTTAGTCAATGTTCTTTTGTTATAAAGTGACACCATGACCACAGTAACTTTTATAAAGGAAAACGTTTAATTAGGGCTGGATTATAGGTTCAGAGGCTTAGTCCATTGACATCACGGTGGCATGTAGGCAGGCATCGTACTGGAGAGTACTTGTCTCAAGTAGCTTGAGAGTTCTACAACCAGATCCATAGGCAGCAGGAAGAGACAGACACTGGGCCTGGCTTGGGCTACTGACACCCCAGAACCCATCCCCAGTGGCACATGTCCCTCAACAAGGGCATACCTCCTAATATTTCTCAGGTAGTGACACTCCTTAATAACAAAACATTCAAATATATGAGTCTATGGGGGCCATTTCTACTCAAATGGCCACAGTGACCCTGGCAGGTACACAGATTGATCTTTCTCAAAGCAACACATTCTAAATAGTTACCATAGATAGTATTAGTTACAGAACAGTGTAAGTCATAAATACACATGCTTACTAACACAACACATTGACTAGCGTCATAGGTAGGCAGATTACAGCAAAACAGGGGAAACTCTGTTACAGGTTTCAGACCGTGCCTGGTGGTATTAGGTTTTAGACTGGTGAAAGCTAGGGCTATCCCAAGAATGAATTATATGGCTTTGAATGAATTATATGATAATCACAAGAGTGATTATCAATGACAGAAAGAGATGTGGGCAGTGGATCACTTCTAAAAGAACTAAAAATAGCCAAAGGTGTTAGACTTTTATCTGTAGTACTTCAAATATCAATAATCCTCAAGTTCAGTCATGTGGAATTTGTCGAAATTTTAGCACGGCACAGTCCTCCCTCCTTCTCTTTCTTTTCTCCACAGTCTTGGGACTTGAGCTCACAGCTTCCATTTTTTTCCCCCTTCTTAAAATTTTGTTCCATAGTTTTCCTCCAGTTTCTTTCTGAATTTGCTTTTAAACTATGTTATCTATGAGACCAAGAACCTGTAAATTATGAGGCTTTGTGGTCCCCAGAAACAAGAAACCTTCAACTTCAGCTGCTTCGACCTCTGCGACACTGAGATGTGACTGAAGTGACAGAACAAACATTAACTATTTATACACGAGGGGCCACTCTGGTCCATATCAGCCACACAGCCTGAGAAGAAAGGGAAGGTGTGAATCGCCCAGTCTTGAATCAGGTGAGTTAATATGGGAGTGAGCTTTGCATTCAGTGCTGGCCAGCATCATGGACATCTCTGAGAGATGCTTATGAGGCAGACATATAGCCTACCTGAGGCCCACATGATCAGATTTGCTTAACTAATTAATTTAATAATTAGGTTATAATTTCATAATAATGAATTTTATAATGGTCTTTCACATAGTGGGCAAGCACTCTATCTACTGCCTCACTCCAGGACCAGAATCTATGTTTTGTTTGTTTGTTTGTTCTTGTTTTCCAAATGTGTGCATGTTCAAATCAGGAAGAACTGGCATGGAGGAAAGCATCCTTTAAATTCGGGTCAAGCCCATTTTTGCACTTCTTAGACACCTCTGTGATGACTTATCTCACCTTTTTGAATTTTTGTATGCTTACCATGCTGTGTGAGTAACAATGAAGTACTGCAGATGATGGAGAAGAAAGATGCCCTCAGACTCAAGGCTGAGTAATAGTAATAGTACCTCAACAGTAATCAACAGCAATAGTTCTTCTCATGGGTACCTCAAAGAACTAGAGATGGAGATGGAGATGGCTCTAGTTTCTCTGAGCACACATAAAGCTAGGAGCACCAAAATAGGAAATGTATCTGGATCTAGCCATATCTCCACTTTTCTGTGCATCTGAAACAAAAGGCTGCATTCTCTAAGCTATGTGGTTGAAAGCTAACTGACTATGAAATATCAAGGTCTGAACAAAAGAAAACAAGAAAATGGTTAACAGTCTGTGAAGAGAATACTTGTGAAATTTCTGGTAATCCTACAGGAATTACTCTTTAGCAACAAGCAACATGATTGGCTGGGGCCTTGAACCCCTCTGACTTAGTCAGAGAAGCTTGAGAGAAAAATCACAGGACCCCCTTCTGGGCCCTCAGTGTCTTCATCTTTGAAATGTAAGACTAATATTTAGTTCATAGAATTATTTAAGAGTATTGTAAAAACCGTAAGTATTCCTTCTTCCTTCTCAGTTAGACTTAAATAGACATTTGCTTGGCATGCTAAAAAAAAACTGTTTCATTGGGTTCTTATACCTCTACTTCCCTTCCAAGCCTGTTCTACTTTAATCTCTTCCAATCCCAACACTAAGCTGGAGAGAAGAGGGTTAGAAGGGAAAGGGAAGGAAAGGGGGCCTAGACCTCTATAGCTACTTCATGTTTAATAGGGGCATTGGGTTCCTTGGGGCAAGTCCAATCTTTGTTGTCAGAATATCCACCAGTCCAGAAAACCAGCAGTCTTACTTGATCATGATGGATGGTAGTTTTGATGTATTCTTGGATTTGGTTTATGAGTATTTTGTTGAGTGTTTGCATTAATGTTCATAAGGGAAATTGGTCTGAAATTCTTTTTTTTCTTGGGTCTTTGTGTGGCTTTGGAATCAGAGTGACTATGGCCCCTTAGAATGAGTTTGGAAATGTTCCTTCTGTTTCTATTTTGTGGAATAGTTTGAGGTGTATTGATATCAGCTCTTCTTTGAAAGTCTGGTAGAATTTTGCACTGAAACCATCTGGCCCTAGGCTTTTTTTGGATGGGAGACTTTTAATGACTGCTTCTATTTCCTTTGGGGTTATAGGTCTATTTAAATTGCTTACCTGCTCTTGATTTAACTTTGATAAGTGGAATCTATCTAGAAACGTGTCCATTTCATTTAGAGTTTGTGCTTTTGGAGTATAGGCTTTTGAAGTAAAACCTAAAGATTCTTTGGATTCCTCATTTCTGATGTTTTGATTTGGATTATTGTCTCTCTGTCTTTTAGTTATTTGGCTAAGAGTTTGTCTATCTTGTTGATTTTCTCAAAGAACCAGCTCTTGGTTTCATTGCTCTTTTGTATTGTTCTCTTTGTTTCTAATTTATTGATTTCAGTCCCAAGTTGGATTAGTTCCTGTCATCTACTTCTCTTCCTTGTGTTTGCTTCTTCTTCTTCTTCTTTTTTCTAAAGCTTTCAGGTGAGCTGTTGCCAGCTTTTTGATCACTTCCCCCTGGCAAGGCTGCTTTGCCAAGAAACTGTGGTACATTTACACAATAGAATACTACTCAGCTACTAAAAAACAAGGAAATCTTGAAATTTGCAGGCAAATGGATAGAAATAGAAAAGAGCATCCTGAGGGAGGTAACCCAAACCCAGAGACACACATGGAACATACTCACTTATAAGTGGATATTATCCCAACATAGATATTATCTGAAAGACTCCACTCAGTAGGGGATAGGGACAGATGCTGGGACTTGCTGCTGACTTTGGGCAGAAATCTGAGAGCAGTATGGAAAAATGGCGGGGAAGGGGGACTAGAAGGACCCAAAGGGTTCAGGAGTCCAACAAGGAGAGCATCAAGGCCAGTGGATCTGGACCAAGGAGCATGTGCAAACTGTTGCACCAACCAAGGACAATACATCTGGAGAACATAGACCCCTGTTTAGATCTAGCCAATGGATAGCCCATTATCCAAGGTTTTAGAGGGAGCAGGAACTGCCTCTGACATGAACTCTGGTGTCACCAATTTGACACTTCCCCTTGGTAGGGAGGCCTGGTGGGCACACAGAGGAAGGGGAAGCAGGCTATCTGGATGAGACCTGATAGGCTGTGATCATATGGTGGTGGAGGATGTCTCCTTCCGTCAGAGGTCTAGGGGAGGAGAATAGGGTAGAAGAGCGAGTGAGGGAGGGAAGATGGGAACAGGAAGATGCAAGTGACTGGATAAGAATCTGGATGTAATCTGAATAAATTATAATAAATTAAAATAAAAAATGTGGTCAGTCCTGGTACAACTTGAAAGCTGGGTGGTGGTGGTAATGCTGATACGTCCCTTTTCTGAGGAATTGGAGAAGAGGGATAGGGTGGATGGAGGGAGGGTGGAACCTAGAGATGGAGGGAGGGGCATAGGATTGTGATGTAAAATAAATGAATAAATAAAAGTTTAAAACGTTCACACCTCTGCTAGTGCACAAGGCAAATCATGATCACCTGCTGCAAAACAACCTCCAATCCCACACCTGGGATTTAAGAAAACAAAACAACAACAACAAAAAACAACAAACAAAAGCTTCTCACATTAACTTCTAAAGAAAGCAAAACTCTCACTACAGACATTAGGAGGATGGTAGTGACTGGAGGCCTATCTGGTCACAGGGCTTCCTTATAGCAGGAAATGACCACAGGCAATGTCAACATGACCCTCTGAGAGAGCTGGCTGTGGCTTTCTGACATGCCAGCAGTAACAGACTGACACCATCGTTGGCATCTATTATGGATGCAATGTCCTGAGACATTATGATAAAGCCATATAAGAACAGAAATGGAATATAGCCTTATTTCCAGAAACCCCAAGCTCCTTGTTTGAAGTAACTACTCTTTGTCCTTATTCGTGAACAATTTCCCTTCCATTAAAGTTAGCACATAAAGCTAACAGAGTGAGTCACAAGAAGCCCTCCCTCAGTTCCTGATTGTGGACATCTGCCCTAAAGTACGCTGGGTCTCACTTCTTTTTCTGAATGTGACAAGAGCTTGGAAACGAGGATTATGGTCTCAGTCTGGTCTATTTTTAAGCCCTCCCCAGCTTCCTCCAGCTTCCACCCATTTGACAAGGATTTATTAATAGCCAGTTATCATCTGGGCACTTGGAAAGGTATTTGAAGTTACAAATGAATGCGACACACTCCTATTAAGGAGCTCACTGTCTTGAGATGTGTGTGTGTATGTGTGTGTGTGTGTGTGTATGATCTAGCACCCATAATGAAAGAACACATCAGCACACCAGGCATCACGCTAAGCAGAGTGTTGTCCTTCTTGCTTCTTGTGAAAACTGAGGCTTGGAAAAGCAAGGCATTCAGATAGAAAATGGCAGATATAAAACCCTGTAAACCCTGGTACCCTAAGTTATATAACAAGCAATATGTAAGAATTAGCTGTTTGTATCAAGGTAGAAGTGCAGAAGGCAGAACTAGATCGCTCCACTGGAGACATCCCTGCCCTGGGGCTCCCTGCTTTGCATCTTTTTCTAAAAAATTAATCCTTCCACTGCGTGCTGTTTCTCTTGTACAGATGCCTCCCAGCTGGATCTGGGACTGGGATGTCACCTGCAGAATGCTGAGGCTCACTCTCCTTCCATCTCCAGGAGAAAAACAAACAAAAATTCCATGCTTGAATTTCACACACCTTTTAACTCTCTAGCAGCCATTTGGTCTCTACTGTTTCTGTTTTGTGGACGAATTTAGTTTGTGTGTTATTTCCCCTTAAATGTTAAGGACATGCATCTTCACGAAAAGAACAAAGGGAGAAAAACAACTTGTAAATTATCACTAGAAAAGCCCCTGCTACAAGCAATAAGTTTGCTGACAGATGGCAGAATCAGTTGAAAAGTGAATACCATATTTACTAAGTTTACCCCACTTAGGAAGCCAAAAAGTGTTATCTAATTCTATCCCCTGTGTATGTGTGTGTTTTGGAATAAACAGATGCCTAATGAGGAATGTGTCTAGTGTAGTCTTAGAGAAACCTGGATAAACCCAGGTTCTCATGCAGGGTTTGATTTTGA
Source organism: Acomys minous (assembly GCF_964271855.1). Classification (NCBI taxonomy): domain Eukaryota; kingdom Metazoa; phylum Chordata; class Mammalia; order Rodentia; family Muridae; genus Acomys; species Acomys minous. The sequence continues at coordinate 122,168,534 of NC_140483.1, forward strand.
CAAATATCAATGTTCAAATTTGTATCTATTGTAAATAAAGTTGTCAGAATGAAAACAGCATCAAAATGCTGTCAAAGCAACATTATTTAAAAAATAAAATAAAACACCCTGGATCATTATACTACGTAAATTTCTGCCTAAAATTTTTTCTCTATTATTTAAATAGTTTATAGTAACTTCAAGATACAAAAAAGGACATGTGCCCTGTCACTGTTGGGAAATCTGGATGTGTGTGCAGCTAGTGTGGCTAGTTAGGATGCGGTCATGCTCTGACACACATGGAGGCTGTTAACCAAGACGTGCACTTATTTATATTGTGCCTAATAAGTGACATCCTTGACTGACTTACTCTAAAAGCCACAGTTTTCTGACAGAAGGAAGTCCTGGGGCTGTGTAGCCAGGTAAAGATGGTACATCATCTAGTTTTGGCCAAAGAGAATCAACAGTCTGCCATACCATGTTCCCAACAGGTTCCTGAATGGAGTCAGACACCAGCTGAGTGTGTTTAAGCAGGACTTTTAGAACGTGGGCTGATTGGATGCTAGTTATTGTCACTGGGGGTCTCTTCAAGGTAAACATTGAGATTAGCCACAGGATCAGCAAGGGAGATCATGGGACCACCATGGCATGTACCATAGGGCTATTACAGTATGTATCACAGGTTCAGCATGGGCTGTATTACAGGTTCAGCATGGGCTGTATCAGAGGGTCAGTCTGGAATGTATCAAAGGGTCAACATGGGATGTATCACAGGGTCAACATGGGATGTATCACAGGGTCAGCCTGGGCTGTATCAGAGGGTCAGCATGGGCTGTATCAGAGGGTCAGCATGGGCTGTATCAGAGGGTCAGCATGGGCTGTATCAGAGGGGCAGCATGGGCTGTATTAGAGGGTCAGCATGGGCTGTATCAGAGGGTCAGCATGGGCTGTATCAGAGGGTCAGCATGGGCAGTATCAGAGGGGCAGCATGGGCTGTATCAGAGGGGCAGCATGGGCTGTATCAGAGGGGCAGCATGGGCTGTATCTGAGGGGCATCATGGGCTGTATCAGAGGGGCAGCATGGGCTGTATCAGAGGGGCAGCATGGGCTGTATCAGAGGGGCAGCATGGGCTGTATCAGAGGGGCAGCATGGGCTGTAGTAGGGATCAGTGGGGCTTATATCACAGAGCAGCATTAGCTTTCTCTTGCCTCACTAACTGACTAGCACACATGGAAGTAAAAGCCAAGGTAGTTTGTACTATCTTCTCTCTCCCTTACTTTCCTTTGTTCCTCCATTTGTCTGCTCTCCTCCACCCTTGTTTTTCCCTATTTCTTTTCTTTTAAAGCATGGAAATATTGTTGTCAACCAGCTAATGAATTTGAGACAAAATAAACTTCAAATTGAGAAGTCTCACTAAAATTTAATACGCCATAATGATAAAAAGATTCAATAGCTGTGAATGTGCATACCTCTAATAACACTTGAAATGTTAGGAGGTCATGGAAAGGACAAACGAAAAAGTCCAGGGCCAAAATCTGAGATTTAAATATTCCACAGTAATTGACAGAACAGGGAGATGTCAGAGCAGAAAGACACAGACCATCAACTGAATTGAACTGTCGTTTAGAGCTTACTACTCTTAGCTGCACAGAGGCCATGTATAACTCAGAGTTTTAGTGTTTTCATAATTAATGGGCTAAACCCATGTCTCTGCATCTAGCTGCTATTTATGGTGCCCTATCCAGACTGCCTTCATCAGGACTGTCCAACTGCTGCTATCTCTCATGTCCCTTTAAGAGGGCGGCTATTGGCTGATGGGCACCACTGGTTCCTGTAGAAGCCATCTTACTTTCAGCACACAAAGATTGCCAGCACCCGAGGCTTCCCATGGCTGGGGACTTATTGTTGTGAGAGATAACATGTCAGCTACCTCCTTGTGTCAGGGCAGGATAAGCTCTGCAGTAGAAGCTGTGCTGCAGAACTTTAAAAGGCTATGGCTGGAGCTAGACAGATGGAAAAGAAGACAGGAGGAAAGGAGAGAAAGAAAGGAAGGAAAGAGAGGAAAGAAGTGCCAGGCTTTCTCTTGCCCCTATACCTGCAGGGCTAGGGGCATGCCTATGTTAGGTTTTTCCATTTCAGCTCTCACAGGAGAAGCCCTGAGACACACTTGAGCCTCTAGACTTCAGTCTTGGGTTCTTAAATGTCTGCATTGCTAAAGGCAGGGAATGGATGGTCTTTGTCAAGAAGATGATGCATCCTTAGAAAACCAGGAAATTCTCCATGTCTCTGATCTCCAGCCCTAAAGCCCCTTAAGACCCAAGGGAGCAGCTGGGTCTGGCTGCTTTCCTGGAGTAGCAGGTGCTAATCCAGCGAAGCCTCTTAGGAGCACATAACTTTCCAGTGGGAGCTGGTGTCACTTTTTTTTCCTCTCTAAAAATCAAAAGGTTCCAACTCATGTCAATTCTTGTTATTCCTCTAAGTGGGTTTGATCAGGATTCAGAAGTTCTTCTTTTCCCTTCACGCCCCTCCTCTTCCCTTCCCTCCCCCTTGCCCCTCCTCTCCCTCCCTTCTTTCTTTCTAGGAATTTGCTGAGCTGAGCTGAGCTGTGCTACTTAGCAAGTTATTTAACCTTTTTGAACACAAATTTAGAAATTTCAAAGTACTTCACAGAATTCTCCCAAGGCATCAATGAAATTAGGAAATGATCCAGCAATTGTGTTTTATGGTTCCTAGAAAGCTTAATTTGCTTGCTTTCCCTTTCTTTTTTCTTTCTTTCTTTCTTTCTTTCTTTCTTTCTTTCTATCTTTCAAGTACTGGGTAGTACAAAATAAGTGTTATCAAACACTTTGCACACATGTCCTAATGAGCTGCTATGTTGTGTTTGAAATGAGTGCTGTGTGTTTTTCCTTGTTATTTATGCTTTCTCTCCTTCTAGAAGACCAATGTGAGCACCTTTATTGGGGAGAAGCCTGGAAAAGCCAGACTTTAGCAGATACTCAAGCTTGCTTGCTTCCATTTATCTTTCTGATTATGAAAAAAAATGACTTTTAACATGGAATTTCAAAAACTTCGAGTATACAAATGTGTGACTTACATCAGAGAGCAGTTAGCACAATTTTTGGAGTCTCTTTCTCAGCTATTCAACTCTGCCATGCATACAAAGCAACCCCCAAAGGATACAGCAGCATGATCAGGGTTGTATCTATCCTAAGAAAAGCAGACAGCAAGTCAGATATCCCAAGACTACACATTAACCAACCTGTGTGATTCAGTGGAGTAATATACTCATCCTATCATTGTATCACAGACAGACACACAGACGCACAGACGCATGCATACACACATGCACAGATCCATGTGTGCACGTTATTTCCATTATTTACCTTATATATGTGTGTGTGTGTGTGTGCATATGTGTATATACATATATGTGTATATATATAATTTCTCATTTTCCTTATACTTACTAGTATAGCAGAATAATTACACAGAAAAGGAATACATATATATTATTCTCACATATATACATATATTATTATTCTCACATATATACATATACTATTCTCATACGTACATATGTATATATTAAGATAATAAATACGTAACACTAGACATATGTGTGTGTGAGAATAATAAAAAGCTGACTACTACAACACAGTTTGGCTTTAGTTACTTTTCAAGACTTATTTTTGTTTGTGTATGTGTATTTGTGCCTGTGTGAATGTCCGTCACATGTTTGTGCAGGTACCTGACAAAGGCACAAGAGGGCCTCAGTGCCCCTAGACCTGAAGATACAGATGGTTGTGAGAAACGCAAAGTGGATGCTGAGGACCCCACTCAGGTCTTTTGCTAGAGCAGCAAGTGCTCTTAACTGATTAATATCTCTCTACGCATAAATTAAGTCATATTAAATTATTTTTTATTTTATTGATGATTATTTTTAATTTTCAAATTAGGAATAGTGGAACATACATGTAATTTCAGAACTCAGGAGTCTGAGGTAGAGGTGTTGAGGGTGGAGAACATTCTGGGATACATAATGTCTTAATTTTTTTAAACTTTCTTTTTTATTAAATTTTTTTATTTTTGACATGTACATTTATATTATTACACATACATGCAATAAACTACCTATAGCAAAAAGAACCATGACAGAATTAGGAATTATATAAATATTGTATTCTTAGTGTTTTGGCAATTTGTGTTTGGTAGCCTTGAAGAAAACATCTTTCCTATCTTGGTGCGTCTAAAATTCTGAATGTAAATCAATCTCCATCACATCTTGTCATTATCAACTTAAAGCAGCTATCTAGACTTAAGAACATCTTAACCCCTAAACAACTAAGCTTCATTGTAAAACTAAGCTACCAGGTCTTCAACTTGAGAAGGAATAAAATTGATTACTTAGTATGCCAGGGGTGCAGGTTAGTAGCTTTCCAAATTAGAAGATGACAGAGACAGTTTGCCACCTGAATACTCACCCAAAACTCTCTATAACATTAGAGCATCATCTTCAGCCTTCTGGCCCAGTATATCTGACAGACATATTTGTGAGGCAGGAGGAACAACGAATGTGCACAAGAAAACTCATCTGAATTCACCCATTGCTCATCTCTTCATTTATTTCATCTTTCTCAAATAAAACAAACAAAAATAATAATTCAAGAAGTACCCTTTCAGAATAAGGATATTCATTTACACAAACACAAAACTATCAAATCAGCAATGACAGATTCCTGCTATTTAGTACAACTGCTCCACCCGCCCCCCAATATGTTCTGAGGACCTTTCCTTCACACCTGAACTAAAATCTACTAGAAATCACATAAAATATGTATTCCTCATTTTTCCCCTTCACCTAATATAGCTTCCTGGCCTCTTTGCCTTCACTTATTTATTTTTTCATGATGCTTGTGACTTAAATTAATCTAGATTAGGTGTAAGATGTCTTCAGATCCAGACTGGCCTAATAGAATCATTCTTATGTCAAAGGCACATATTTTGGCAATACTACAAAAGAAAAGCTTCTCAGTGTGATTTTCCCTCATCAGAAGGCAGCAGAAGGCATCAATGTCAGTGTGTTAGGAGTCTTCAGTGTTACGACTCCGAACCAGAGTTACCTGTGGTTGGGACAGCATCTCCCATGTCTCTTGTTGCAACTGAGTATTTTATTCTATGGTGTGACGTTTTAAAATTTCATAAGTATTGGCAAGATGGCTCATTGGGTAAAGGGTCTTGCTACAGAGTGTGATAGTCTGTTCAAGCCCTGAGGCTCACATGGTGAGGAAGAGAGCTCACTCCTGGAGGCTTCCTTCTGACTGCCATATGGACGCTATGACATGTGTACTTCCCCCAAATAAATGAATTAATGTACAAACTAAACTAATTAAAATCACATGACTAATAATTTGCCCTCAATGTTCATTCTTATTATTTGAACAAAACAATGATTATTCTGATTTTTTTATTCTTCTACATTTGTTAGTTGTCATCATTATTTAAACAAAAACTTTAAGTCTACCATTTTTTGGTGGAATATGGCAGCCAGATTGGCCATTTTTTCCAGTATTGTATAATCAACTCTTTTTGTATTCTTTTTGATGCTCAATTTGTTAGCATCTGGGGCAGTAGGAGCCCATACACTGAGCTTAGTGTCTTTAGTAAATGTCACTGACACTGAGTTCCTCATGTTAGCCAACATGTTATGCCATCACGTTAGGATAAGGTATGCCCATTGCTGTTGGGGAATGAAGTTTTTAGTTTATTTCAGCAAATGGTTCAGATATATGTCTTTAAAAATATCAAGGTTATATGAGTTTCTTCAATTGACCAGCAGGGATAATTTTCCCCATTCCATCATATATATTATTTTTCACATAGTGAGAATCTTGAATTCCAATATATAATTATATTTACTCATAATTTCTATATATTTTATCTAGTTTTATATATTTTTACATACCTTACATATATTACCTAGTCTAATTGAGTGTGTGTGTGTGTGTGTGTGTGTGTGTGTGTGTGTGTGTGTGTGTGTGAAAAATAAACTAAACATCTGAGTCCTGTGCTTTGCCCCTTTCCCCCAGATGTTTTGAGATATGGAAATAAACAAATAGGAAAACTCAGGAACAAAGGCCTAAGAACCACAGGAACCTAGGTCTTGGGGATGCAATGAATTCTCTGTGTGCTAAACGTACCTGGAAAGGGTAGACACTATGACCGGCAAAGGTACCCTGCAAGTTCCTACCCAAGCTAAGGCAAAGCCCTTCTTTTTAGTGGTCACAGCATAAGTAGACACAAAGTTTGTTCCCAAGTCTAATAACTTGCAAACTTCTAGAACTACTGTATAATCCAGGGAGAGAAAAAAGTTTCAAATCTGTGATTGAACTTTCTATTTCTCAAGACAAAGAGAAGATGATGTTGATTGACAGAGAATATTCCATTGTCTCTACTGTTGTAAAATGAATGCATACATTTTCCACAAGCATGTATTCAATGCATGCATGTGCTTGCACATAGATGCATGCTCACTGAAATAGTATAGCATCCTAAATATTTCCAGAATAACATTTTTTTTCTATGACTTACTTTTCTTGCCAAAACACATTGGACATATTGCGTATGTTTTGGACACCTGCAGAGCATTTTGCGACATGGATTTGTGTTCTTGTTGTCTACCAAATAGTATTATTGGAGTAAGATTAAGACATGAAATTGCATTACACAGAGTTTTTAAAAGCAATGTTTGCAATTGATCATGGTTAAGAAAGTTTTAGCTCTAAGAAACTTCATTTGTGTTTTTCCTGGAGAGAAAAAAATATGCAATATTCTTTATATTTTTTCACCATGGACAGATGGTGAATGAACACCTCATGAGGAGAAGAGGTGACCCCAGTTGCTTCTACAGTGATGGGAAAGACAGCAAGGCAAGGGGCAGACATCCCCAGGGCCACAGGCTTTTCTTTTCCTCCTTACTCATCTCTTTCAAACTGCTAACAAATTGCTTTATTGAATTCCACTGTGTCACTTTATAATATAATAAAGTCATTCCTTTTCACCTCCACATTGAAAAAAGTATCTTAGCATATGAAAAAAAGATTTTCTCAGTTCATTTGAGGTTGAGAGTAATTGGTAAGAAAATAGTTCAGAAATCTGTCACATCATAGTAACAACAAACGGAAAGAGAGTATTTAAATTGACTTCTCAATGTGAAACGGCAAAGGAAATCTTCCAGTGAGCATATTTTTTAACGTGAGCTGCAAGAAGCACACCAGCAAGAAGTTGGGGAAAAGGCTGATGTGATTTCTCCCACCCTGTGACAAATATGGGCTAGATCTGTAGTGCTTTGCATGATGCCAGACTTAAATTGTCAGTTGATTAAACAATAATATTAAGAACATTCAGCATTGCCAAAGGGAATGGCTTTGTCCATTTTTACTTCTTATTTAGCATATTGTGGAACCAGCTAACCCAACAGCCTCCAAGCTAAAACTTCTAAGCCACACAATTTGCATAATTTCTCAAAAAAAAAAAAAAAAAAGGATTTTCCAAAATTGAAGAGAGTAGAAGATGTACACAAATGTGACAAATCTCATGCCCATGTGTCCTCAAATAGCTCTCATGTCAAACCGAGAAGGTTAAAACAAAAACAAAAACAGACAACAGCAACAACTGACAAATGCTGTTACTAGTCAGAGTAGAATGACGGCCTCGTGGGGAGGGTAATTGTTGTCTTTAGTTGGGTACCCATCAGTGATTATACCTGGCTCCAACAGACAGTCCCATACCTGAGGACTCAGAGGTGCTCCGGGCAATCTCTGCAGGTTACAAAGTAAAGCGAAAACCCTACCATTGGCATGGTCATGGCATGCTGGGAGGGGAGGACATTAGCAGAAGTGGAAGGGAGGAAGGAGAGTGCTGCAGGTGAGAGGAACTAGAATATATTGTATACATGTATAAACATGTCAAAGAACAAACTTAATACAAAGTTTTTTTTTTTAGTTGAAATCAGAGGACTTGAAATTTGGTTCTAGTTGGTTACTAAGTGTTGGAAAGTCACTTTGAGAATGGTTGTCTATAGAAGATGGCTTGTGTGGGGTTACTGGACTAAACTGCCCAGATCCTAACAAGCATTGTCCTGCTGCTCCTGACAGCCAGCTTTGCATGTTTAAATCAGGGTAACATTATCTAGCATTCCCTGACTTTATCTTCTATTACATATACTTAAGATATTATTGATTGAATATCTGGCAGGTTTATTTGCGTGGTATGGCTAATAAAATAACAATATTCATATCCCTGTTTAATAATATTTTTGAAGTTTTCTTTTTTTTTTTTCATACAAGACTTTCACTTGCTTGGTTAGAGTTACACCAAGATACTTTATATTTGGGGCTATTGTGAAGAATGTTGTTTCCCTACTTTCTTTCTCAGCCTGTTTGTTATTTGTATACAGTAGGGCTCTTGATGTTTTTGAAGTAATCTTGTATCCAGCCACTTTGCTGAAGGTGTTTATCAGCTGTATGATTTCTCTGTCAGAATTTTGGGGATCATTTATATATACTATCATATCATCAGCAAATAGTGATACTTTGACTTCTTCCTTTCCGATGTGGATCCTTTTGTTCTCCTTTTGTTGTCTTATTGTTCTAGCTAGAATTTCAAGTACTACATTGAAGAGCTATGGAAAGAATGGGCAACCTTGTCTAGAAATGGTCATCCTGAGTGAGGTAACCCAGACCCAGAAAGACATGGGTGATGTAAACTCACTTATAAGTGGATATTAGGACAATGTAGATGTCCTCTGAGAGACTCCACCTAGTTGGCAATAAGGACAGATGCTGGGACTTGCTGCTGGACTCTGGGTGGAGCATTGAACGTTGTATGGAAAAATGAGATGGAAGGATTCAGAGGGGTCAGGAGCCCCATAAGGAGACCATTAAGGCTAGCAGCTGTGGACCCATGGGGGCCTGCACAAACTGTTGCACCAACCAAGGACAATGCACGCAGTAAACCTAGAACTCCTCTTCACATCTAGCCAATGGACAGATCACTGTCCATGGTTGTCAGGGGAGCAGGGAGTGCCTCTGACATAAACTCTTGTGTCCCACTCTGATTTGATCACTTCCCCTTGGGGAGGAGGCCCAGTGGCCCACAGAGGAAAGGGAAGCCAGTTGTCTGGATGAGACCTGTGGCCGTGTGGTAGGGGAGGAGGTCCCCTCTGTCAGATGTCTAGGGGACAGGAAGAGGGTGAAAGAGGGAGGGAGGATGGGGATGGGGAGATACAAATGATGGGTAACATTCAGGATACAATCTGAATAAATTATAATAAATTAAAAATTTAAAAATGTATTTTGGGCTCATAATATAATTACATCATTTTCTATTCTCTTTCCTCCCTCCAAACCCACCATGCACTCCCCTTGTTCTTTTTCAAATTATTGGTTTCTCTTTTAATTAAGTGTTATATGAATAAAGTATATATTCTTAAGTAAAACCTGCTCAGTCTGTATAATGTTACTTGTATGTACGTTTTTAGGCCCGATCATTTGGCATTAGATATCCATTCAGTGTGCTCTTCCCTCTGGTAGACTATTTCTCCCACTCTGAGCATTTCTTAGTTGCCTGTAGTTCTTTGTCGAGGGTTGAGGACTCTTGGGTTTTCCCTGTTTAAGTTAGCTGGTGTCATCTGTGTTCAAGTCCAAGTTCAATGTCCTACAAGCATGTAAGTTTAATCTTGAAACTCTGAATACTGACTTTTTTTTTCATCAGAAGGTTTTGTTCAATGCATACTAGAACAAGTAATATGCACTGAGGACCTGCAATGCTAGCAAGTTTGAAAGAAAGAATTTGGAAATCAGCCATGCCTAAGTCTTAATTTGATTATCCCATTGCTTAGCTGGGACCCTGAAGTGATTCTATAACCTTCATCTGGCAGAATGAAGTTTGTTGGAAAAACCTCAGGTGTTTGAAGATGAAGCAACCTAACCATGTTTTGGTAGCGCTAGTTTTTGGTGCAAGTATATTTAATATTTTCTTTACGAATCTGGGTTAATAGGAAATATGTTTAGCAGAAAGTTACTTATAATAAAACAAATAATGCGTTTATCCTTATAAATGACCCAAAACAATGACAGAAAAGGTCTTTAGTTCACTGCTGGGTATACTTTGTGAATTTTTCTGTAGCAGCAACAGGAAAAATCAGTTGGATTTGGGATTACTTACACTATATAAAATACATTGATTTATTTTCTGCATGTGTATGTGTGCTATATGCATATGTGCATAGATGCACGTGCATGTGCATGCTGGTGAGTGTGGAGGTCAGAGGTCAATCTTGGGTTTTTTCCTCTACCTCTTCCCGCCTCATTCTCTCAGACAGGGTTTCTCACTGGACCTGGAACTCACTGATTGGTGAGAGCTGTTGAGCTACTGGGATCTGCCTAGCCTCTGCCCCATAATGTTGAGGTTAGAGGAACCTGAAGTCACACCCAGCTTTGCTTGTGTGTGATGGGCATCTGAACTCAGGCTGTTATGCTTGTGCCACAAAACATTTTACCCATGGAGCTGTCTCTCCAAACGTCTCCCTAGCAGTTCAGGTTTGAAACTGAAATTGGATTTCGTATGAAATTCTTGTGAGTAACTATTTCCAGTGGCTTCTGTTTTCTTTAGAAGAAAGTATGGATTTTGAGGATATCTGGGTTCTGTTTCATTCCTTCGCATGCCTTCATTCCTTACTACGTCTCGGATGTCCGTACCTTTCTCTTCACTTTGTGTTACTCACTGCGCAGATGCTCCTTCAGTTGCACATGGCGATCTTCTTGCATATTCAGCCTCAGCTCACCCTTACCTCAAATGAGAAGCCCTCCTTTCCTGCACTTTCTGCAAGACCTCTCTTCTATTTAAACCATCTTCTTCATTTTCTTAACACAAATTGTAGCTCTCAGCAATGGTTCTACTTATTTGTCTATACCTTTGTTTAGTTCTGTCTTCTGTCTGGCTGACACATGTCCTATTTGAAGGTGAATGCCAAGAACACAGAAACCATGATTTTCATGTCTACGGCTTGGATTACTATTATGTGAAGCTGTGCGAAATGACGGATACCCAGTGATTAATAGCTGATTAATGGGATAAACAAGCCATATTAAAAAAATTACTCTCATACTCTCTTCCTTTTCCCCCTCATTAAGGTACCTATAGCGAAAGCCTCAAGACTTGGGAGATGCAATACATCTATTATATTAACCTTCTAGGAAATCTTTTTTTTATTTTTCTCCCTTTAGGTTGGGAGAGATGATTCATGTTGTACTACTTACTTTAGTGTTACTGTGACCAAGTGTCAAGAATCACTTAAGGGGATACATTTTATTTTGACTCAGGGTTTCAGCCCACCTTGGTGGAGGCATCATGGCTAAGCAGTTCAGTACAGGAGGAGGGCAGTAGGTATGGCAGAGGCTGTTTATTTTGTGGCAGACCGGGAGGCAGAGGGAGCAACAGAACTCTGGCGCCTAGTGATCTGTTGCTGCTAATTAGGTCTCTTCTCCTAAAGGATTCAGATGCTTCTAAGACAGTGCTACCTGTCCAAAATGTTAAGCCTGTGGGGGACATTTCACATTCAATCCAAGAAGATATTGTTAGTCTTATTATGACTGTTCAAAACTCACTGTGCTTATCAAAGTGTCTTCTGCTACATTTTGAAGCCAAGGAATTAGAAAATGTTCTGGAGCATATCCAGCAGTTTTAGACAATCTCCTAGGTCCTCTCCATGTTCTGGGTCTTTGGAGAGAGAGGACGGGTAGGTTTCCACTAAGTTCACTTTTTCTACCAGACCATCACCAAGATCCAAACACCTCTGCTGAGTAGCAAACTGCACAACCCATCCCCTGTGTCTGTAAGACACAGGAGATTAAGATCAAGACCTACAGAAGAATCCCATGTGGAATGAAAATGCCACATAAAATCGGAAGAGACATCACAGCAGTTGGCCCACATCTTGAAATCTCGTCAACTCTGAAATGCTGGTAATTATTGCATTATTTTCAGCTAAGCTGGGCCTTTCTCATCACCTCTTTTTTTTCAGCCTTGATCCCTGAGAACAGACATCTTGTTGCTTTTTTTTTCCTCCTCTTAAATGAGGTGCAATAATCACATATAGTTCCATGACCTTGTGGCTTTAAGGAGAAACTTGCTTGTTCAGCTAGCCTTTGCTATAAATTCCCAACGATCCACCTTGGCAAGTTCTGATTCACTAAACTGTACTCTACCATACATTGCCAGAGGCAGATTAAAGACTGCATTTCAATCTGACCACATGGGTACAATCTTCATTTTCCTTGTGGAGATGTGTATTTGTGAGGTCTGTATGTGATTCTCAGAAACACTAGGTTGTACCAGAAACTATTCTAGATTGTCAGACACAGCCTCATAGGACTATATCCTTTATGGCTTTGTGCCCAGAGACAGAGTAAGTTGTGATGGAACATGGGAGCTTTCCTATAGCCCACCATTTCAACTGATGATAGTTTGGGATCTTCTCTCACTTTTTTTTTGCACAAAATCCCTCTCTAGTGTCTTGGTTCGGGGAAGCAAGAAGTCCCAGCATGGGGGCAAAGCCTTTGCCATTGCTTATCCCTGCATCTCCTGGTTGTGTTTCGCCTCACCAGCATCTATTCTCCTCTATTATTCAAACTAGCTGTCTTTCACATCCTCAGACACAAAAAGAGGATCTCCCTCTCTACTGGGACTGTTCTTGTGTCAGACCCAGCTAGTCTCTTCTCTTGCATGGTTAACTTTTTTTCCTGAAGTGAGATCTGATTATACTGTTATGACATAGCTCATGGCCACGTCATCAGCAAACTCCACACCCTCAGCCTGATTTAACCAGTTCCCTTACCCTGCATGGCCCACTATGAATCTAACAGATTCACTTACACTCTACTGAAGTTTAAATTTGTTAATAAACTTTAGCAGATTTGTGTCCCCTACTGGATGAACAACAGCACAGTGATACCTCTGCATTAAACACAAGGCAGAGCTGCTACATCAACAGCTGTTGAACACATTGATTAGCGCAGCCCTTCCTCTTGTTGAGTTACTAGGAGTGAGTTAACACATAGGCACATTCACACTCATTAATAAAATATATATCTGTTTTGGTATATTTTCTTATCATAATTTAAAAATACTAATTTTAAGGCTTTGTTAATTTTTACTTCTATATTTCATATAACCATTTAAATGTCTCTTTCTCTTGAAAGAGAAATGAGAAGAAATTAAAACATTTGGTCCTCATAGGATAGGGTTATTTAATGGAAAGTAAAACTCATGGTTCAGTGACAGTGTTGTACATTCATGCAATGTACAGTCCATCGAGTGCACACTATTTTAATTTCAGGCATATTCACAATCAATACTGATCACCACACTCTAGTCAATTGTTCAGTGATCCATGCCGATCATGATGACAGCTGAAACTCATCGTTTGGGTATGCCTTACACGGGCTTTGTACCTTTGGGAAACCTTATTTTGTAGTAAGACAAGGCTTAGGGCAATTTGTGAAGTAATTGTCAGTTTTCACACGAGCCCTCAGATGATCTTCCTTCCCATGGGGCTCCCCTAGTCTGAGTGCTGTCTCATATATTCACCTATCCATAGCCAAACTTACTTTCAGAAGATTGGAAGTTACATACATTATAAAAATCATTACATCATTATATAGAAACTGGAATCTTAAGTACCGTCTCAACATGTTGAACGAGTGGAAGATTGGGCTTTGTTATATGAACTTCTCCAGGGCAGCTGGGAGCAGAAGTCTACTCACCCTACATCGGGCATCAACCACAGATGGAAGAATCAGTTCCAATGAACACAAACTGGAGAAGAACTGATTTAGTCTGGCTTACTTACAGAAGAATGAATGACCCCCAAATAGCTGTGTCACTGAAAAGCACTACCCTCAACATAGAGGAAAACTTCACCATAACTCTAGAAATGAAGTCCTCAAACTTCTACTCTCTAAGTGTTCTAGATAGCACCTCCTAAATCCACGTGTAGCTATCACATAATTAAATACAGCTGGAGGCACAAGAATTAAGTGGTTAAATTTTGGGAGATGGCCTAAGCACCCTCTCTACTGTCACTCCTATGAGGGGTAGTCAGTAGGACTGATCTTGTTGAGCATGAGATACAGGCAATTGCTGTTGCTCATATTAAAGTGATAATGACTATTACATTAAACGACACTATTCTACAACAGACTTCTTAGACCACACCATGGGTTCTAAATAAACATACTGAGGGCTGCCATAAAAATTCATTTCCTCTAAGAATGGGAACCCTTCAATAGAAACTCTACATTCATATTTGATCAATGCTTCCATCCTTTAAAAAATTTTAAGAATTTCAAGCAGATCAATCTTTTTTCCCCTAAAGATAATTGGTTAATTTATGGTGTGCATTATCAAATGGCTAGCCAATGTTGTTTTCAGCTCGAACTTAAAGAAAAAAAGCAAAAACAAAAAACTTAAGTAAAATCATATGACTTTACATTTGCTGTATATAAGTTAGTGACCATAAACTGAAGTAATCTTTAAGAGTTGATCATACTCAGTATGGAGTGAACTTTGGTGTAAGTCATGTCATACGATATAGCCTGATAAAGAGTAGATACATTTTCTATCATGCTACTTTTCCTCCTCGTAGCACACACATGCATGCACACACATACATACATACATGCACACAGGTGTGCACATGCACACGAGGCAGGTACACACACTGCCATGGGCTTCCTCTTGCCATGTCACAATTCAGGGAAGAACATAATTAGATGGATAAAGTCAATAAGAAATAAATGGAGTTTCTATCCTACTTTGTCATAGAAACTAGAAGCTTTCAAAACGCCGAGAAGCAGAGAAAATTTTATTGAGAAAATAATATTTATATTTTTATTCACCCTGTGAAATATCCATTAGAGCTCCTTCCCTTTAAACACATGTTTTCCCACTTGGGAAAGAACAGCTTACAAAAGTACAATGCTAGATATGAAGAAATACAATATGCTCATCTTGTGAACATAACAATGGTAGCTCAAAGAGGAGATGACGAGCTCACAGGATGAGATGAGGAGACTGAGGAGTATCTCAGTGCTGCTTTACCATTAACATGTGAAAATAACTGCAGGGGTTTTCACCTTTTATTGTGCGTCTCAGGTTTTTGATAGATGGTCTATTGTAGTCCAAGTTGTAGGCAAGGCTAGCCTTGAACACTCTGTCTTCCTGCATCTGCCATCCCCATCAAGTTATGATATTATAAATGTGTCACCATATCCAGAAATTATTTTTTAATTAAAACAATAGCAAATAACTTTATCTTCTTCTAAAGCACCACCATTTTTTTCCTTCTGTGTATATGACTAGCCCACATTGACAGTCATTTCTATACTCAATGTAGATTTAATTTTATACTTTTCTTTATCACGTTTGTGAGTCATCTTTCTTCATGGATTTCTGACTCAAGCTGTGTATTTAAGACTTGTACAGGACACAGTGGCTCATGTTTTCAATGTCAGCCATAGAGCTAAAGACCACGATGCGTGTCAGCTATGCCTTGGCTACAGACTGAGTCCTTGCCCCCAAAATCAAGTCAAACCAAACAAATGGACAACAGGATATTCTAAGCATATCTCTTTGTGAGCTAACTATACTATTTGCTGTATCTATCAATTTTAATTTTAATAAATATACATTGTCTTAACTACTGTGGCTTTATAAAAAGTCTTGAAAACTAATAATAGGCTATTACTAATTTTAAATCTTAATTACAAAATTTAAAATTATTTTAACTTTTAAGGTTTTCACTGCAATTACTTTAAATATCTATATGTATGTATTTATGTATATATACTTTGTATTTTCTATCCAGAGATATGACATATATCTTAATTTAAGTAGATCTTTTAAATTTTCTTTAAATATAATTAATTTTGTAGACCCCTACATAAATGTTCTTTATAAGTTGGTAGGCATTATTTTTCAGTTCTACATCTGCCTAAAATATCAAAAATAACACACAAAATTAAAACTTATTTTTCTTCAAATTCATTATATTATTTAATATTTATTTTTTATTTCTTTTTCTTGCTGTGTTCTAATTTACATAATTATTTCCATTAGTCTGTTAATTTATGTCACTCTTCAGCTCTATTCAACTGTATTTTCAACTATTTATTGCAGTTCCAATTTCTGCTTTTATGAGTCCAATTTATAGAATTTTTTTTTAAATTGGCACAGTCTTTAAGAAATGTTGTTTTAGGCTCTACCATTTTATACTATCTTCCATTTTCAATGTTAAGACAATGGGAGAGAAGCTCACCGTGGACCTCTCTGTGGACTTCATGTCCTTATGCTGTTCTGTCTTCCTTGACTGTGAGCTCAGTGCCTTAGGTGCAGAAACACTTGGATTCTGATGCTGTGTTCCCTGTAGAACACCATCCAGAAAGTCTGCATCGAGATCACAACGATCTATGAAACCAGCTGCGCTCCCAGCTCATCGTCCATTGTCCAGGCAAGATTTCTGCTATTCTCTCATTCACTGAGTTCATTTTTTTTTTCATTCTCTCTTCTGTTTTGAATACAGCCACTCAGTATTGAATTTCTATCTTGCTATCTCATTCCATTCATATGATCTTTTAACGATGGACAAAACTAATAACGCCTTTATGAGAATTAGTGAAGAGAGGAAATGGCTAAATTTTGCCTCCACAGCCACACCCACATGCACACACCCCTCCCACATGCATAAGTACACACATACACATGCTGTTGTACACATCTAAACACTCATATATACACATATAAGTCTCTACATGGGGGGGGGGCAGCCATAGTGCTTCTAGATCTTGTGAGGGTCCTTGAAGCAGGCATGAACAGGAGCAGTGCAAAGTCAATTCTCAAGTCAGACGTCTGATGCAAGCTGATGGGCAGTGTTCTTAGTAGCTGCTAGCAGGCAGGCATCCAAGCATACAAGGAAGCATATAAACAGGCATCAATAGAACACAGACCTCCTTTCTTTATTTGGGTTTTTAAAGAAAGTAAAGTCAGTTACTTCACATGTTAGCTGCATAAAATTCTACAGAATTTTAAGCCCATCTAAATTTCAGGAAATAGAAGCAAGTCCCATGTCTATGCCTTACTAACCCCAAAAGCAAGCGCATCATTTTATTTCTTGTTAACTTCAATGTTTGAACTCTTCAGCCAGTTTTGTTTTTGGTTGAAGGGCACAGCTTTTGCAGTCTCCTTTCAACTAGACATTAGTAACTCTTAGGCTATTTCTTTGTATAGGTGTACTAGACATCACCTAACCTTCGGTTAATTTTTCAAGCTCAGCTTGATGCCTGGCTGGGCATCTTTTTAAAAAATATTTTATTAATTTATTCTTGTTACATCTCAATGGTTATCCCATCCCTTGTATCCTCCCATTCCTCCCTCCCTCCCATTTTCCCCTTACTCCCCTCCCCTATGACTGTGACTGAGGGGGACCTCCTCTCCCTGTATATGCTCATAGGGTATCAAGTCTCTTCTTGGTGACCTGCTGTCCTTTCTCTGAGTGCCACCAGGTCTCCCCATCCAGGGGACATGGTCAAATATGAGGCACCAGAGTTCATGTGAAGAGTTCGTGTGAAAGTCAGTCCCCACTCTCCACTCAACTGTGGAGAATGTCCTGCCCATTGGCTAGATCTGGGTAGGGGTTCGAAGTTTACTGCATGTATTGTCCTTGGCTGGCTGGGTAGCCATCTTTTAGAGAATCCTTGAGCATAGCAAAATGTAGCTGCATCTTTACGTGCTTCAGCTGTAAGAATCCCAATCTTTTCTTCTTTAGTATGACAATTCCAAGGTCTGCTATTTATGGCAGCTCATCTTTCCATAAAAGTCAAATCATTAACCCCAGCTGCTTTGCTCACCATTCCACTCTCGGTTTATGCCTTCCTCAGAATCCACCCGAGTCTTTTCTTTAAAGTTCCAAGTCATAGGTGGTTTTACCTTTTGCTTAGTCAAAGGTTCAGCCCTGGAAATTTCTTTCCTCAATGTCTCATACTTTTCATATAGCGATGGTTTATGATTATAAACCATTTAAAAATTTAGTAAGGAACGATCTTGCATTTTCCTCATCAGAGACATTTTTATCCTTAAGCATGCATTGCTGACCAGGTATTATTACTTCAATTTGGCAAAATTTCCAGCTTTCCATGGTCAGTGATATTTGGAGAACCGAAAACAAGGGAAGAGGAGTCCATCAAGATAAGGAGAGAGGAGAACAGAGTGAAAGAAACTGGCTGCATTGCAGCAACTGATGAGCTCAGGGGTCAGGAGGTATTGGATCTTTGCCAGGCGATTCAACTTCTGTCCATACAGGTTCCTTTGGAGGAGACCTCAAGCTCAGAATCTTGTCAAGCGAGTTGTGCAGTCTCCACTCCTGAGTACCATGGCATGCCGCTCTCGGCACACACACACACACACACAAACACACACACACACACACACACACACACATTTGATAAGTAATCCATTTATAGTGTCCTGTGTTCTTTTTCTTTTTTATTTTATTTTATTTATTGTATTAATTTATTCAATTTACATCTCAATTGTTATCCCCTTGCTTGTCTTCTCCTGCTCCTCCCTTCCTTGCTCTTTCACCCTACTCCCCTCCCTTAGAATCTGGGCCCATGGGGTTCTGATCAAACTACTGCACCAACCAAGGACAACATATGCAGTAAATATTGAACCCCTACTCAGCTTTAGCCAAGGGACAGGACATTCTCCACAGTTGTGTGGAGAGTGGGGACTGACTCTGACATGAACTCTGTTGCTCCATATTTGACCACTTCCCCTTGGTGGGGAGGCCTGGTGGCACTCAGAGAAAGAATAGGAAGGCTACCAAGATGAGACTTGATAGGCTGTGACCATATGGTGGGGGAGGAGGTCCTTTTTCTTCTAATACACATTCCTCTTCTTTCTTTTCTTTCTTTCATTCTTTTTTTTTCCAAGACAGAGTTTCTCTGTGTAGTCTTGGCTGTCCTGAACTCACTTTATAGACCAGGCTGGCCTCAAACTCACAGAGATCCACCTGCCTTTGCTCCCTGAGTGCTGGGATTATGGGATTACAGGCACGAGTCCTCAGATTATGCTATCACAGGCGTGCACCATTGTGACAGACCTAATACACATTCTTAATTTAGAGGAAAGGAGACAGAGACACAGAGAGAGGGGGAGTTATCAGTATGATCTGCAAATCATAACTTCAAAAACAGTTGCCTGGATGGAGTTTCCCCTCCCAAGAAAAGTGAATCTCAGTCTAAATCCGGCCACTAACATCAAATGCTGCCAGCTGCAGTCAAAGCAGAGTCTCATATTTGTACTTCTCACAAATCCTATTTTTTTTCCTGCTTCCAAGCCTGGGATAATTAAATTTTCAACTGCCGGAGTCAGACACCCTGGGTTGGAATCCAGACTGTGCTTTCTACAAGACACCATGGTCGATATACTGACTTCACCCCTCTCATTGACAACTTGGGAGTAATGATCTTACCTAAATGAAGGGTTATTGCCAGGATTTGAGACATATGCAAGGTCAATGTTAATAAAGAAACATTATTCACCCTCTACTTATCTTGGTTTCACTGTAGTTTCTCCGTAGACTATTAGCACTGTGTATTTAGTCTCATATTTCCATTTTCCTACTCTCACTTCCCTTTCTACCATTCTCTAGTCCAAAGTAGAAGGTGGCAAAGTGCCCAACCGCTTTTATGATCTCAGAGAGTGCTCTCACAAATTGAATAGAAGCAATAGCTTGATCAAATGAGAGGGAAGAACCTTCTACACCACCTTGCTCAACGTTCTGTAGTAGACTGTACTTTTAAATAAAATATATTTGATGAGATTGGTAAGAACAGTCTGCGCATGCCATATAGAGAAGTAGCATCTGAAAGTGTTACAAATGGCTGCCTGCAGGTACTTGGGCAGGCTGATAGGTGTGTTGTTATGGCCCGATGGCTCTGGGATTGATCTGTCTGGGGCAATGGATACTGAGGAAAGAGAGACACGGCTGGGATTGGGTGGACCGTGAGCTCTTGTGGAGAAGCTCCATCATCCCGGGGACTCAACAGATTTACTATATACAGCGGAAAAAGGTGTTGACTCAGCTCATTTTAGTAGTGGCTCAGGGAAGGGGAACAATCTCAGGATGCAGCCATCTGAAAGGAAGAGGCCGTGTTTGGTACTTTCTACACACACTATCCACATCAGCACGGAGAACAATAGAAAGCCTTGTCATCTCCATGGATGGGAGGCACTCGGGTACTGAACAAGTTGTGCTCATGCCATGAAGGCTCATTTAGACATGGCTACACTCACTCTCCGTGAAATCTGTCACTTGCCGCCTGCTTGACCTTCAGGTTTCAATGTGTTTGTTGTGTTAGTTCTGAAGCTTCATGAGTAAATACAAAGAAATGTTAAAAGGAGATAATCCCAATCTCCAAACTGTTTTCTTTTTGTCATAACACATGTACACACACACAATACTGGTAGATTCTTCCAAAGCATTTGGAGAATTGATCTAGAGCTGTGACTTGAGAATAGATAGGAAAGGACACCCTACAGATGCTTTTTCTATTCTTGGAATAGTATAACTTCTATCTCGTTCAGCAATGGAAAGTGGCCACAAGTCAGGGGAGAAAAGATCCTCATGTGTGTTTGTGCTAAGCAGAGGAGTACATATCCTATTTTATTCAAAGTACCATCTCCAGGTCACAGAGAGTGGTAATTAGCACTTTGTTAGTGACACCTCTGTAAGTGCATTACAGATTGTTGTGCTGGGTACAAAGCTTATTGGGTAAGTGTCTTTACGAAAGGAGAAGACATTAGTCTTTTAAAGATCAATAGGGTAATAAATTGTGTTTTGTTCCTTACCTGAATCTAATGTTTACCTTTAGGATAAACGTTGAGCCTGCTCATTGGTTTTCTGGTGTTCCTTACTTGCAGTTCCATGAGACATTTACTATCTTCATGGACTGTAAGTCGGCTTCACTGATGGATGATGGATGAATGAGTAGAGAACACATAAACCTGAAAGACGATTCAAAGAGGTGATGAGGGGCAGGTGTACTGTAGACAAGACTTTGCTGGCACTCATTAAGCAGCACGTGAACCCCTCAGTGGTCACTGAAGAGAAGCATAATGCCCAATTTGTGAAGAAGCCATTCTTAATTCTCTCCAAGATGCCCTTGCAAGAATTCTCTCTCTCTCTCTCTCTCTCTCTCTCTCTCTCTCTCTCTCTCTCTCTCTCTCTCTCTCTCTCTCTCTCTCTCACACACACACACACACACACACATTGTCAGTCATTTATGCAAAGCTAGGTTTCTGATTACAAATTACTTCAGAACAAATACAGATGTTTTCATTGATAACAAGGTATTCATTTTCTACTCCATCCATCTCTCTTGAGTCCCAAATGTGAATTTAGCTTAAGCTAGTGAAAGAGCCATGCTAGACCCACCCACCAGCCTTCTCCTCCTCCTCCTCCTCCTCCTCCTTATTCTCCTTCTCCTTAGTTTTTATTTTTGCCTCTCTTTATCAAAATTGCTCCTATTGAGGCAACGGCCTTTTAATATTGTCAAAGATCCTAATTCAGCCAAGGGAATGAGAATATAAAAAGATAAAAGTATACTGTAGTGTCCCTTAATTTCTCCTCACTACTGGAAAATAAAAGACTACTAGAAATAAGACAAATATTTGTTAGTCTTCCTTGCTCACATTGGTATGGCTGTGGAAGAAGCCATCTCCTCCTTCCTCCTATTGAAGAAGATTCTGTCCAATGCTGGTTGTTAGTGCAGGAAAACATCAACAAAATCTTTGTAATGATGAGTTTAATATTTCCCCTTCCATGTGGGATCAGTAGCTTCCCCAGAGAAGAGTGTATCATAGAGGTATGGAAATGATTTAACAAATATGCTGTGTTTACTATGTGCCAGGCGGTCTGTTAGCACCATTAATCTGACTGTGGCTGTTCAGAAGGAATGAGCAATTCAAGGTCAGACAGGAAGCCAAATTGCTCAATGATTCTAATTTCTTCTCTAACAGTGGAAAGAATATATTGCTTTCAGTAACCTCCCACACTATTGAGTATGTCGATGCACGAATGTAGATAAAATGTATGTGCTTTGCATGGGCTGCGTTCACATGCCTTATAATACCTACATAAATATGCCCAGCCTGGCTTTTGTTAATTGCTATTTAGAGTGATGGTGATTAAAGTAAATACAGGAGTACAAGCAGGAATGCTTTAAAATAAGAGCATAACCATTACTAATTCATTTTATATTTATTGTGGTATTAGTCCTAATGAACCTTCTTGATATTAATGTTCGTGTTTTAAGTACTCAGATTGAAATTTTCACTCTGAGTCAGTATTAATTAAATTAATGGTTATTATTACCTGTGTAATGAGCCTGGAAGGGATATTATTTTGTTATTTATAAAATCAATAGCAATGCTTCAGTAGTGAAAACTTGTCCTTACTCTTTTGCGTTGATTATCGGTGCTTCCCTAATTAATGTGTGCTTATCCGGCAGTAACAGTGCAATGATAGTGTTTTGTAGATTACAAGCTCATGACCGATACCATATACACAAGTGGCCTTCCGTACTCACAAATTAGAAGGTACCCCTGAATTGAATGTAAATTCTTAGATTTTTTGTAGCTTTCTTAAACTGTAACCCATGTGGGAAATGAGAAATACGAGGGCGTAAAATATGCAAATTGCTGTCTTCATTTACAAAAGAATCAAGTAGGTGATAGGTAAGAATGTACAATAAGAAAGTGAAAAGTAGCCAAGTGTAATGGCCTACACCTGTAAGCCCAGCACTCGGGAGGCAGAGGCAGGAGGATCTCTGTGGGTTCGAGGCCAGCCTGGTCTACAAAGTGAGTCCAGGACAGCCAAGGCAACACAGAGAAACCCTGGCTCGAAAAATAAAACAGAAACAAAACAAATATTGATGGAACACTTGTTAGTGTCCAAAGAGTTTTCATAACCATTTATCTATGCTAATTACTGGCAACGTCATTCTGAATAAGAAACAATTTTTTTAGTTAGCTGCAGTAAAAATATTTAGAAAGTGGGCAGGATGGTACATGCCTTGTAATTCTGGCAGTCAGCAGACAGACTGCCAGAAGTTCAAGGGAAGCCTGGGTTACATAAGGAGAGATTGTCTCAAAGAGAAAAATTGGGAAGAAGAAAACAAAAAGAGAAAGAAGAAACAACAAACAGATAGAAACAAAGAAACAAACCAAAAAAAAAAAAAAACAAACAAACAAAAAGGAAGGTAGGAAAAACAGGAAGGAAGACAAACAAACAAAGCAATAGTAACAAAAAAATAATTTAGAAATTTTGGTTGAAGGCTAGCATTACTACTCTTCATAATGTGACTTCACAGTGTTGACTTTTTTCTTTGTTTATTGCATGACTTCACAATACTCTAAAGGTAAGTATTGACATTTATTTGTTTGTTTGATGCAGAGTTTCCTGTATACAAAGCTGACCTCAAACTTACTGCGCAGCTACGGTTAACTTTCCACTTCAGATCCTTCTGCCTCCGCCTCCCATGTGTTACTCAGTTTTAAGTTACAAGTAGAACATTATGATAGGCAGATTTGGGCTCAGGGGTCCCGCTCAAACTAAGGCACCAGCCAAGGACAATTCAGGCGGTAAACCTTAAACCCCTACCCAAATCTAGACAATGGACAGAAGACTTTCCACAGTAGAGTGGAGAGTGGGATATTACGTTCTCACATACGCTGGTGCTTCACCTTTGACCATGTCCCCTGGAGGGGGAGACCTGGTGGCACTCAGAGGAAGGACAGCAGGTTACCAAGAAGAGACTTGATACCCTATGAACATATACAGGGGGAGGTAATCCCCCTCAGGAACAGTCATAGGGGAGGGGAATAAGGGGAAAATGGGAAGGAGGGAAGAATGGGAGGATACAAGGGATGGGATAACCATTGAGATGTAACAAGAATAAATTAATAAAGGAGAAAAAAAATTTTTTAAAAAAGTTACTCAGTTTTATTCCTAAAAGAATAATAACAAATGCACCTACCTCAATAATTAGGAAGCACCTTACTTAGCAGTTGGCTCAGCCCAAGCTCCCTGCTTGTGTTAACTCCTTTAGTTATTACAAACAGCTGGTGATGAGACATGAGGCTGGGATAGACCACGGGCCTGCTGAAAATCAAGGAGACATGTAGGTAATGTGGAGGGCACACGGCTAAAGCGTACAGGAGTGAGCACCAGTAGGGGTGAAGCGGAGAACGTCCACTTGCACATTGCTCATATGTGAGCGGTAGCCATAGGAGAGCAAATACTGCGCTCCATTCGGTTTTCGTTGATGTAAGAGTAAACGAAAGGAAAATACGCCCTGTAAACTCAAAAAAGCTCAGGAAAAATAAAATCCCGGAACATGAAGAAACATGACCACACAATCTGCATCTTGTGAAGAATCGGAAGCAAACTTTCCAAATGGTGACTCCATTCTGAGAAATAAACTACCCAACGCAGGACTAGCTTTGTATCTCATTTTAAATAGCTGAGTTACCTTGTGGTTCTATTTTGTTCATGAACTTAAATGAAATATTGAAAACAAAGCATAATAATTCTTTAAATGATTCCTCTCATATAGTTTTGCATTAAATAGAATTAAGATGTCTGGAAAAATTTATAAGATATACACTTTTAATGGCTTGTTTGGAATAAAAATTATAATGTATTGGTTCTGTATCCCTGTGGAACATATATATGTATATATATGTGTGTATATATGTCAGAAATATTACTGTAAAATACTAGAGATTATATTGTAGTTAATGTGAAATGCCTCATGAGATCTTTAATACCTAGAATGTGATTATTTTTGCTACAGAATGAAAAGTAGGTTTTATAATGATTTAATAACATAGGAGAAACATTTACTCTCATTGCATTTTCATTAAAACATGAATTAAAATTTTAACATATTTTGAAAAATTAATCTTAATGCATCAAGATTGTTAAATAATATACTAATACATGAGCCAAATAAATACCCAGCTAATTTATGGTTTCAAAAGTTCTAATGCATAATGACCTACAGTATAATTTAAATCATGGTATAAATTCTAATATTTTAATAATTAAACAAAGAAAAAAGTAAAAGTGGGAAACAGCAAATAGATAGAAAATTGGTGAAATGCAGATTAGGATTTAATCAGTAAAATTCTATTTACTTAGGGTTGAACTGAGCGTTCGCCAGATCTCCTGAAGTCAACCACCATGTGTGTTTGAAATACAGCCTAGGATACACGTGATTTATTG
Source organism: Acomys minous (assembly GCF_964271855.1). NCBI lineage: Eukaryota > Metazoa > Chordata > Mammalia > Rodentia > Muridae > Acomys > Acomys minous. The sequence goes on from NC_140483.1 coordinate 122,193,919, forward strand.
CTCACTTCTAACATAACAATAAAAATCCCCTGTGAGGACCCTCACTCTTCCTGCTTTTTTTCTTTTCTTATTTATTCTCTCATACGTATCATCTGCTGACCTTTTGTTCTTGAAAAAAATGAGCTTAGTCCTCTCTCTCTCACACACACCCATAAGATGAGAGTGGTCGCTAGTTGTTTTATTTTGGTAGTAAAGGAAATGACATTAAGAGCTGCTCAGTCATGATGTGGGAGATTCACACGGTGGGTTTATAGAATTAAAGACCCGTTTCAGAGTTTTGTAATAAAAATTAGACATGTAATTTAATTTGCATATTTTTTCTCACCCATTCTTCATCATGCCCTTACTGGTTAGAATAGTACGTGAAAGATTCCCTGGGATCCCAGGCCAGAAGTTGCTGTGAAACTCATTTTCCAGAATGGGGGAAACAATTTCTGGAGTGTAGTGAATCCTAAAGCTAGCTTGGTTGTTCCTGTGTCTGTGTACATTTTATATACTGATGACATTTACAAATTTTCAAAGCCAGTCTTTTATGTATGTAAAGGAAAAAAATTTATGTAAAGGAAAAATGAAAAGACCAAAGCGAAAGCGAAGGCTTTCTTCAGGTGTTAGAGACAACTGGCAGTGTTGGGCATACCTTGCAGGTCAGTCTGAAAGGCTAGAGTGGTTCTGGCTTTGCTGTCTGCCCTGAACTGTTAAACACTTTCTCCTGAAACCAACACTGCATTCTTCTTTTGATCCTACCACCTCTCCTTTGAATCAAAATGTAGCCAAGACAGAGCCTAACGACCATGTAATCAGAATAGCTATGGTTATTTAAAAATAATTGCTTCTCAGGGATATCTGATTCAGTAATTATCTGCTGTAAGTTTGAGATCAGATATTTGTTTCTTGGGCTGAGTGGGTGTCTGATATTTTAGAAGCGTGGATATTGCCGCTGATAAACAAAATGTGGCCTGATAGGGTTACGTGGAGGGGCACACAGCACGTTCACAGCCTCCTGCAGGAGAAGTGCTACTCACTCACAGTAGCAAAGTCCATGGGGCTCTGTGGCAGCCTTTGTGCTACACCTGTCTGTGTACAGAGTCGACTGAGGGATAAACAACACAAAAGTGTAAATGGATCTGCAAATTAAATTTACTGTAGGCTCTCCATAAGCCTGGCTTCATGTCTTTTTACTAAATTTCATATTTTATTTTCCCATTCTACGTTTCAAATGTATAATACTATTTCTTTTTATTCTGTCTGCCCCTCTCATCTATCTGTATGTATATCTATCTATCTATCTACCTATCTATCTATCTACCTATCTATCTTTCTTCTATTTGTCTACGACCTACCTATCTCAGCTATTTTGCTGTTGCTGTGATAAAATATCATGACCAGAGCAACTTAAGGATGTAAATCTACTTTTACTTATGGCATCAGAGAGTTAGAATTTATAATGGTGAGAACAGCATAGAATCAGGCCAACCACTGTCACCAACGGGGGACAAAAATGTTCTCTCTCTCTCTCTCCCTCCCTCCCTCTCTCTCTCTCTCTCTCTCTCTCTCTCTCTCTCTCTTTCTCCCTACCTAATTCCCCCCTCACCCTTTCATTTTAAGTAATTTAGAGTACGTTAAGAAGCCCAGTGGAGGTAGCACAAGCTGTTAACCTCAGAAATCGGGACTAGAAGGCATAACATTAGAGGTTGAGACAACAGGCTATGTTCACTGCCCAAGGTGGAGCAGGTATTCACAATGGTGGGTGGGCTTCCACATTGCTACCCTGTAGATATAACATTTGCATGTAGCCAGGTGGATTCAGATTTACAATCTACCCTTTGCAGTCCACTGCTCAACTCTTTCTGCAGCACAACATGTACACTGGAGTTTGTTTGTATTTCATCAACACTCACCTGGACTTGAAAGACACTGCACTATCTGGTGTGGCCTCTGTGTTATAAGTAGATGAATGCCTTTATCAAGACTTAGCAACTGCTGTAACACACATATAGTATGTAAAGACTTTCTTTTGTATGAATTCAATAGTTTTATTATATGATAGACAATATAGTATTTTTGGTTAGTGAATTATTCATTATCTCTTCTCACCAAATACATGACAAACTGGAGAGAACTAGCATGCACAATGCACGTCAGTGCATCCACAGGCCAAATGCATTGGCTACTGTTTTATAAATCTAATAAATCTTTATAAGACTGAACATAAATATTTATAAGTCTGATTATAGGATAGTGATGACCTTGCTTGAGCATTGAGATCCCTCAGGTGCTCTATTGGTGGACCCAAAGATTCGCTTCCTGCTAGCCATCCAAATTTAAATAGTCTTTCTGCCAGCTTCCTGCTGGTCCACAAGCTAGCAACACTGCAGCCCCTCCCCCTAACATTTCATCAGCTGCCTGGAGCTGGTTAATTCTCTATTGCATCCTCATTGACCACCAGGGATAAAGCAATATCACCTACTTAATCTAATCTCTGACATAAGTTTCAATTAAAAAAAAAAAAAGGAGGGCAGCACAAAAGCAATGCGCACCCTCCCTCAACACCAGAAACTGAACCTGATGGTCAGCGACTGATTGGAATCCAGAAAGAAATATGTTTAGTTACAGAGCTAACTGATTTTTCTAGTTCTAAACTTGTTACTCTTGATATGCTGAGCCCTCTGAACACTTTATCCTTCAAATAGAAACATGCAGCTCAGTAGATATCAGAAAAGGAAGGGTTTCCCCTCCCTGGTCATCTCTGGTGTTGGCATAAACAGATTAAAGAATACTATGTGCTCTAGGGTGCTCAGAGGCAGCTAGACATGGTACTTGCTTTTCTTTTCATCCGTTCTATGATTATAACTCAGAAAAGACAATGCACTTCAAGTCTTGTAGGTAGCATTAGGCAGCTAGAATAGGGAGGGATGTGTAGACTGGACACTACATTCGTCGTTCCCTCCTCACTGAGGAGGACTCTTCACTGTAGGCACTTGTAGGCTACTGCTGAGCCATCAGCCATTTGTCTCTTCAGTAAATTCCCATGCCTTTGCTGACAGGAAGCCTTTGGCCCTTTCTTTAAGTGAGATCACACCAGGCCTGGCCACGTAGGGCAATTAATTCTTTCACTGTTTGCAATTCATTTGGTTAGACACAAGTGGATCCTCTTGGCAAAAGCCTCCTCTTTCTGGCCGTAATTCTAGAATCACTGGGAATGAAGCACAGTTTAGCACAGGCAGCGAAGGTGACAGCAAGTGAGCCTGAAGCTACGCTCAGCCTTTCTGAGAATGCTGAATTCTTTTAGAGCACTGAGCCAACATCGTTGGCAGTTTGGAGAGGACAGACTAGTCTACCCGGGCCATGTTATGCCAGCAATCTCACCTGGCTTGGACTTGTCAAGTTCTTTAATTAGCCGATGTCATTTATTTCAGGATCATGTTAAGAATTGTATGCTTAAACAAAATAGTTCTGCTTTGATGCACCATCTTTTTGAGCCCCCGCACCATGTCCTCCTTGATTCCTGCTCTGGCACAACCATAGCCATAACAACCGTAACCTTCTTTTGCCTTCTCCAAGATGGGAAGGCTCCTAGGCATGAAAGGGTCTCTATTTTTGGATCCTGCTGTGGGATTTTCCATTCTTGCACGGTGTTATTGGGGTTAATACTTGCGTTTCCTTTTATAATAACAATGATGGGGAAATAATATTCAATGCTTTGATCTTCTCATATTTGAAAACTAAGGATCAAAGAGTGGCTCTCCCTATCTTGGTCCACAGATCATTATCAATGGGCATGGGGGGATGGGGGGGGGAAGAAACCACAAAATGAAACCTGAGACTGGGACTGGGAACCTCTGAGCACTGGAGTGGACATTAGGAAGATGGACAAAGACAAGCAGCATATACTTAAGTGATATCCACTGCATTAAGAGTGGCTTAGCCATGATACCAATTGGCCACACAGTGCCTTAACTGCCTTTAGCCTAAATAAACAGGAATCTTAGGAGAATTCCTGAAGTTGGACAATTAACACCCACACACAGACTACTAGAACCTCGGGCAAACAAACATGGATTGTGAAAGCCTCTCTCCTATAGGGGGGTGACAGAGGAGCAGTTCTGCTTTCAGTAGCATGGCAAGAAGAGAGACTTTGAAAGAGAAAAGGAAGAGTAGTCCAGCTGACATGCATGGGTTCCCTTCTCACAGGGAATGACACGTTCCTGTGCCAGTGAGTGCAGCCAGAGGGCCAAGAAAAGGGAGGATAATTCTCTTTCCTCTGTGTCACCCAGCATTTATCCTGTGCTAAACAAGACCCTTGCTGAGTCAGGGGTTGGGGCGTGACTAGAGACAAGCCCTGTAGGGCTCGTTCTGGAAACCCAAGGAAAGTACCACAGGACTGTGGTCTGCAGAATACTGCTAACTACAGTGAAAATTTCAAAATCAGAGTTGAGGTGAGCCACATAGAGGCAGTCAAGACCTCCTCATACTTATAATAGGGACAACATATAGACACCAGCTTGGAGGCCTAGGCAATCATTCCAACACACAGGAAAGCAAACATTGTGCATTCTGTCTTCATCACAGTTAATATATATATACAAATTAAATTATCTATCTATCTATCTATCTATCTATCTATGTATCTATCTATCTATGTATCTATCTATCTATCTGTGAGAATTCAATACACAGAGCCTTTGGGCTGCTTGAATTTAAGGGCTTTCATCAGCTCCTGATTATTAGTGAAATCTGAGGGACTTTTCACTTACAAGTCCCAGGGCACAACCCCCAACCCCCCGCCCCCCACCAAGTCTGTGAAGACAATGCCAGTTCATTTACCTCTCCGCTATCACATTAAAATGCGTGACACAATTCTTTAATTACCACCTCAATCTAATTCTCTAAGAAGTTGGTCCTAATTGCATTGTTGATATGCACGGATGCAAATAAGATGTTGGCTGTTTCCCTTGTAGCAAGTGACTGCTTTTAATAAGTACCTATTCTCTTGTTAAAGAGGATGGGGTGTTGTCACTGTACCCATGAAAGCGGTGTCTCCAACACAGATGATGTTGGTTAAACTCAGAAATCAAAGACTACATGTTTCCCCACTCCCAACGTACACCCATATACAGCAAAGAAGTGTCCACAACCAAGGCAGTGAACAGCCTAAAATACCCTCTAGACAGGCACAAGGGAGGTGTGAATTGGACATTTGTGCAGGGATTCTTGCCAGAAGGTTTGCAAAATAAACAACACCCCCCAGCTGCTTTGCTTGCTTTGCTTTTTGTAAAAAAGAACTTAAGGTTTCACAAACACAGGTGCGAGAATGAAGAAAGGGAAGGAGGAGAAAAAAAAGAAGGATGCAGAGAGAAAACTGGCCTTCACTGAGAGCATGGTGCGATTTTCTAGGATGGGGAGTAGCTGCCTTGACGTGTCAGAGAGTGGCATCTGTCTCCCTCTCGGCAGCTGCCCCTGCTCTGCAGAGTGCAATGGAGCTTTGCAGGGTCTAGACCTGTGTTGGAAACTGGGGTAGAGGTTGCTTAGTGGAGGGGTTTGAAGACTGCCTAGAGTGCATTTGTATGGGGGCAGGAGTCACCCAAACAGACGATCCATAATTTGTATAATTACTTCTTCAAAGCACATCTATATTCCCTAGAGAGTTGCTGTCCTCGTTTGCTTTCTGTTGCTGTGGTGAAACATCTTGACTAAAAGCAACTCAGGGAGGGACTGGGTTAGTTGGTTTACTCTTCATGCCATAGACCATCACTGAGGGAAGTCAAGGCAGGGACGGAAGCAGGGGCCATGGGGGAATGCTCCCCTTGGCTCCCTCAGCCTGCCTTCATACATAGCCCCAGGCCTCCTACCCAGGAGTGGCACTGCTCACGGTATGATGGCCCCTCCACCACCAACCAAGAAAATGCCCCATAGCCTTGCCTACAGACCAGTCTGATGGAGGCAATTCCTCAACAGAGATTTCCTTGTTTCAAGTTGACAAGAAAAGCCAATCAGCAGGAAAAACAAAACAAACAAACAAAACAAAACACCAAAAAAAAAATCCCAAAAAAGAGGGTAAACATTTCTACATAGGAGTTTATATCACTATATGCACGCGGATGCATCTTTATGTACTTAATACCGCATTTCATTTGAAACATTGGTCATCTGCAAAATCATTTTGTTCTAGAGACAGGATACACATATACTTTTGTCACAAAAATTTGCAGATCTTCCACTTTCTCTGCTGTTCTGCCGGCTTGGAATATTATTTAAGTGGTTGGGTAATGGGAGTGGCCCAAGGGGTCTTGCTTTTGTAAACTTGGGATCAGCTGTGGCTTCAGCGGCCATCTTTACTAGCCGGCCTCTCCTCTGGCGTCTGCTGGACGCAGCCATGCTTGATTTTACTTCCAAGTTTTTTTTTTATTCGTCTCATGAGCAACTTGAGGATTAATGTGACAACTGTTGGAAATAAATCATCTGCTCCTCAAAACTTTAAAAATCAGGATTGCGAAATTGACATCTAATAAGTGTGGTATTTGTTCATCCTGAAGAGTGGCTTCCATACCTCAATGGCAGAGTGTCCTAAGGACTGAGTGACACAGTCAGCCGTCAGTATTCCTGCTGGTTCTACACCACAGATTTCATACTCATTGGATTTATTTATTTATTTAAGTTTTTTTTTTTCAAGAGAGAGTTTCTTTGTGTAGCGTTGGCAATCCTGGACTTACTTTGTAGACCAGGCTGCCCTCAAACTCACAGCGATCCATCAAATTGCATTTATAAACAACAGGAGAGTTTTTTTTTCCATATCATTACCTCTTAAACAATCTCATTTCACTTTTTGCATAGCATCTAAACTATGTGTGATCTGCAAGCAATGTACAGGTGATCTGAAGTGTGCTGGAGGACATGTGTGGGTGTACACAAGTACATCCTACACCACTCATACAAAGGAGTCCATGGACCTGGGTTTCCTGAGGGGTTCTGGAAACAGCACTCCCAGGATTGCTAGGGCTAGCCTCCTGGTCCCTTCTCTAGTGTGCTGTTGGCAAATATTTGCATCTTGTACTTTTGTCAGCTGATCACCCACATTCCTCCATCTGTAATAGATCCTCATCTGTGCTCTTATGCAGAGGCATTCACCTCATGATTCTACATAAGGTGCGAGGCTCCTAGTTAAATCTAAAACTCAGAAGAATAGCAAATGACATGGTAATGTAAATATGCCTCAAGTATTTCAGAGGGCATACTTTATACTAAGATACCATTGCTCATCTGAATTCAAATGTAATTGGATACCATATTTTGAGGCACTGAAACTGGCAGCTCAGAGAGGGAAACTGATGTAGGGGTCTCACTTTATAACTCAGGTAGCCTTTGAGCCCGCTTCAGCCTGGGCTAGCCTCAGCTCACAGTGATCCTCCCACCTCCACTTCCCTAGTTCTAGGATTACAAGTATGTACCATGATGCCCAGCCTTGAATATAGCAAATCTCACTCTCTCCTATACTCAGTTCTCATGGCAAACACATTGTTCATACTATCACACAGCTTTAAGGGCAAGCTATAACCTCGATATTATCAATTAAGTTAAATATTTTCCCAGCCTATGTTGCATATGTTTAATACAGGATATACTTGAAAGATAATTTGTATCACCCTGCAGTATGTACACTAAAAATGTACCAATAAAAGTTTGGAAAGAAAGACATAAAAAACTTGTAAAACATTGCAAAACTAAAAAAGAAATACAATTTCTGAAAAATAAATATTCTGTGCAAAGCTTGTCGCAAACCATGCCATAATTGCTCCTGTGGTGACTACCCTGACTCAGGTAGTGTCTCACAGTTCATCCACCTGTTGCTGCTTCTTCGTTTCTTGCACACCACGCTCTCAGAGTGCAGTCTGTACTGACAAGCTTGTGTTTCTCAAGCGCTCCTGTTAAGTCTGATTTTGTCAATCCTCCTTTGAAGGACTACAGTGTGCCTTGTCTCCCCCATGCCGGAGCATCCAGTGTTGAAATCTGCATGTCTTAACTAGTCTTTGTTTAGACAAGTGCCTCTTGGAGCTTTGCCCTGGGCCTTTCACTGCAGCAGGACTTGGTTACAGAGCTTCCTGTCCCCTGTGCCAGCTGCCACAATCATACAAGTTTTAAAGTTCCCTCTAAGCCTTCTTCTACCTAAACCTAAACCGTTTATCTTTCAATGTCTATGTTTCTACACTAATGTGTCCTTATTAACACAAGCACAACAACCTAAATGGAACGTCAATGAACCTGGGATATACATTGTTCCATGCAGGAAAGAACAGATTTTAAAAAGTAATTGTAGTAGCCCAGTTCCTGCAACAAGGCAAAAGGAGAGTTTCGTTAAGCCAACATCAAAAATTCATTTAAAATTTGTCAGTGTGTCTTCTGAATCTTTTGAAATGCTATTATGCCAACTATCCCAATGGTTACTCCTTGACTGTTTACAACAGAACTCCTTCAAAATACTCAAGAAACCATTTTCTAGATGTTTGTTTGACTTCTTTCCAAGCTCCCTTCTTATCTCATTTGCAGACAGCTCTGCACTGTTTCTAGAATGAATCAAGCAAAAGAGATTCTGGACTTTTTTTTTCTGTCATTCATTACTTCAATTCTACCTAATAATGCCTTAGATATTAATCTGACAATTATGGAGAGGTGTTTCTTAGGGCTACCATTGCTGTGAAGAGGCACCATGACTGTAGCAACTCCTATAAAGGAAACATTTGACGGTGGCTGGTTTACAGCTTCAGAAGTTTACTCCATTATAGTCATGGGGAGAAGCATGTTGGCATGCAGGCAGACATCCCAATTGTATCCCATTTCCCCCTCTCCTCCCAGTCCCAACCTCCTTCCTTCTTTCCCCTATTCCCTCTCCCTTCCCTTTCAAAGAAGAGGAGGCTTTCCACCAACCCACCCCAGCAAATCAAGTCACATCAGGACTGAGTACATCTTTTTCCTTGGTGACCTGGCAAGGCAGCCTCCCTAGGGGGAAGTGATTGAAAAGCATATAACAGAGCCCTTGTCAGAGACAGGTCCTGATCCCCTTTCTAGGGGACGCACATGAAGACCAAGGTGCCCATAAGTTATATATGTGTAGGGGGCCTCAGACCAGTCCATGCATGGTCCTGTGTTGTTGCCTCAGGCTATACGAGAACCCCTGGGCCCAGGTTAGTTGCCTCTGTAGGTATTCTTGTGGAGTTCCTGTCTCCTCCAGGTCCTTCTATCTTCCTTCCCCCTACTTTTCCGCAAGGCTTCCTGTGCTCCAATTAATGTTTGTCTTTGAGTCTCAGCATCTGTTTTGATCCATTGCTGGGTGAAATTTTTGCCAAAAATCAACCCTGCCTGCAAGATGTGCAGAGATAAAGATAGAGCAGAGATTGAGGGAATATCCAGCCAATACCTGGCCTTACCTGAGACACACACCAAGGGAAAGTACCAACCCCTCACATTATTAATGACATTCTGCTATGCTTGCAGACAGGAGCCTAGCATAGCTGTCCTCTGCCAGGCTCCACTCAGCAATGGAGATCTGCAGGTTGCAGTAAGAGAACCCTGTGCCACGGAGCCTGGCATTAAGCATCTGATATCTCAAAGCCTGCCCCTCAACACTTCCTCCAACAAGGTCACATCTACTCCAACAAGGCTACATCTCCTAGTAGCACCACACCCCATGGGCCTTTCAAATCACCACAGCTCTTCTTTGAAATTAAACAAGGAAAAAAAAATAATGTGAATATTAGCACACTATATTCTTTTTTTAAACAGATCACAATATTTCAACCTAAAAAAAGACTTTCTTATTTTCTTTAGTGAATGACCCCAACAACTGGTCTTGGATGATTATGAAAGCATACTTATCATGTTTTAAGTGGTTTCTCAAGACTCCATCAAAGAGCTTAGAAGCAATTCTGAGGAAAAAGGATCCATTACAAGCTCTTCTAATGCTTTACTAGAAACATTAAATGTGATGATGTCAGGAAAATAAATTTATCACTATAATCCAAGCAGGCAAAGGGTGCTCACTTGTATGTAGCAGCATTCTTAATAATTACTAATGTGATTGCATGCATCTAGCATTTTCAAAGAGGGGCCCCTGAGTTGTCAGGAAAGGAGAGTTAGTGAGAAAATTTGAAGAAAGATGAAACTGAAATAATACTTTTTAACAGTCAAAGCACAGTATTCTGGGAGGTCGGATCAAGCTGCTAAAGTGACATTAACACATAAGAAGAGCAGGATATGCACATTGAAGACAAAAAATACTCAGGAGGATACTGACATGAGGACATGACAGTGAGTATGGTGTCTGAGCCAAGCAGTTATCAGGAGCCATGAAAAAGATATTATATATCTATTCCTACAGATGGAATAATAAGCTAAGGCCATCCACTTGAGTACTCCAAAATGTTTATACTTTTCTTATTCCTTCTCTTTCTCCTCCTCCTTTTTTCCATTTTCTTCTTTGTGAAGCATAAATGGTAAATGTTTCTTGTGACAGTTATATTATAGCTTTTTAAACGGCAAAATCCTAGTCGTATTAAAACAGAGTTCACATACAAAGCAAGTGAGAGGAAATTCCTGTTTATCATATCAAGGCAAACAATAAATGCACTAGTGATTAAGATGTGAACAGAATTATTAGAGTTTTTAATTGTCACTAATTCAATGAGGTTCTCTTCCTTGAACACCCTTGTTACTTATTCTCAACCCATTCACAAGTTCCAAGCAGGTTCCTTTTTAAAAAATTCCCTTGTAGGATTTCTTTTATCATCTGTAACATTTACCATCTCTTCCTTAAAATTCTCAGTTATGTAGAAATAACTGCTAGATTTTTTTTTTGAAATGAGCCCATGTTAATAATTTTAGAAGGTGATGTCCTCTTCAGAGCCAGCAGAGCCGGAGGGGAATCTACAGTGATATGGCCACACTGAAGAGAAGCAGAACAAAGAGGAGAAAGAACAGCGCAACATAGCTCAGGGTGCCTGCTCACAGAGGTAAAGGTTGGGTCACCTTGGAAAGAGGCACAATTCAGAGACTTCCACAATGACAGAAATTCGGGAGAGCTTTAGTTTAGGGACAGAAATAACGTATTTGTGTAAAGAGTACCCCTTGCCGCTCCAAAATGAAAATTACAGTTATTTGCAAGAATAAGTCCAGATCTAGGGTAAAGAGGGTTGTCCCTCCCACAAATAATGCTTTAACTGGTTTTCAGAGGTCCAGACAAGGTCTGTCTTTGTTGTGCGAGTGCTTGAGGAGTCGCTGTCTCCTCTGGGAAGCTTCACCTGAATTCTGTGTGTAGATGTTCTCCCTACTGCAATTCGAAACGATATCTGTATGTGTGAAAGCATCTGCTCAAAAATGAAGTCCCTGACCACCGTGGTCACTCACAGAAGACTTGTTTGTGGGCAGATTCTTCAGATGCCATGAATCCCAAATCAAAGAGTCCTTGCCATGTCCAGAAAAACCAAAGCTGCGGGTCCATAGGCTGCTGTTGTAACTGGAATTTCTCTTACCTTTCAGTTTATTCAGTGAATAAAACCATGCCGCAATTGCATCACATTTTACTTCAATAGAACACCCTATGAAATTACCAAAGCAGAAAATCCTTAGTTAGTTTCTCCCTTATGTGTATTATAAACTGCAAGGTAAAGGAGATGATGTAGTGTGGGCTTTGGAATCACAGCATCTAAAATGGACAAGGCTCTATGGGTTATTAGTTAATTTTGAAGCTACGTTTCCACCTGACCTGCCTTATGGCTTAGAGGCTTCCTCGTGACTTATCTTACATATGCTCTGCTCTGACTCATTTTGGGACTATTTCTGGTGTTTTCTTTGAATAGCTAAGTAGGCTTCTCAGACCCTAAACTTTTCCTTTGCTTCAAGGTATTGGAGGCCATTTTTTCCGCAGGGCTAATTGGATACTTGTGAAATAGGACAGTGAAAGCACTATAGAGTTCAGAATCCTGTACTTGGATCTATGTGGTAGATTAACATTAAACCATGTGCCATGTTATATGGTGTGTGTGTGTGTGTGTGTGTGTGTGTGTGTGAGAGAGAGAGAGAGAGAGAGAGAGAGAGAGAGAGAGAGAGAGAGAGAGAGAGAGAGAGAGAGAGAGAGAGTGATCTTTTGGCTAGTTGGAAATGCCTCATCCCTCATCATATTTCCCAGCAAGGCAGATGAATACTTTTGCTGCTATGTTCTTTGCTCTTGTAATAGATGAAACAAATCTTTCAGTTTTGTTACCCTTTATTTTTAAAAATAAGAATGGGGTTTATATAGGATGGAATATTCGCATAGCAACAAGAGTGCAGAAAAACAAGCAGGTGTTAATAAATTTCAAAGAAACATTAATCTGTTTCTGCAAATATGGCCTGCTGTTCATTTAAATGGAATGACACTCTATAAATGTACCTCTCAGTCATGCGCTGAGCTATCAAAATGTAATATATAACACCTCTGATGATCAAAGTGAAGGTAAGTTTAGAAATCCAATTTGCCTTTCTCTGCATTTAAACACTTTATTTAACTTTTGCATTCAAGTCCCCATTTTAATCAAGCTTCAATTTTATTTACCCACATTCCGTGTTGTAATGCAATTATAGGGACGGCGCAAAATTGTCTTTGACTGTTGGCAATTGCCAAAAATAAAGTTCTATCCTAAAGCAAATATACAAAAAATGAGAAAAAAATGTTTACTGCCTGTCAGGCTTGGAATTGAAAGTAATGTGAAAAGAATGGAGATGTGGTTGTATTGTTGTTTAAATCCATGTGAAAGGAGTAAAATGTCAAGTGAGCCAGGCCCCTAGGTCCTGCCAAGAGCTAGGTCCCCTAGTCATCGTAACACCTGTAGGTAAACCCTGGGGTGGATGGTAAGAACCAAGGCTGGAACCTGTCATCTGCAGGGATGGGAAGAAACAACAAAGGAAGGAATCCGAGGCAGGCTGTATCTGACTCAGTCTGGCTGAGGGACAGACCAGGAAGATGTCTGTGATGATGGGAGCAGACAGATGCTGAGATGCTTATTTTCTGCCAGAGACCTTCTGTTGTATTTTATTTCTCACTGTGTGCCTATATGGTTTCAATAAACAATGGCATAGAAACAATGAAATAACAGCCTGCTTCAAACTACTTGGGATTGACTTCATTACAGTCATGTTAACTTCTAAATTTTAATGGACAGATAATGAATGAAGTGGGACTTTCACAGTCTTTATTGTCATCTATTATCGTGTCATTTGGCTTCAGCACTTTAAATATGTTGCTCTGCTCTTAAATATGCCCACGTGGCCTTACCTCATTCCCTGAAGTCCTGTTTAAGCACTAGTGTACGAGCTGAATTTGATTTTGACTGGAAGATTTTCTAGAGGAAGTTTGGACTGTCTGAGAATCCTCAGTGTTACTTGACGTGGGGACTGCTCCCTCTTGAAGCTTTCCTGGCATCCGGCTCTAATGAGAATTCCTGATTGACAACACTTCTTACTTAACTATGGATACCTTGCTGGTTTCTACTCTTTCCGTTTTCTCTTCACAGCTGCTCTGGGGACCTCCCTCCACTCCTGTGGCTATTTTAATTTTTATGGATTAAGATATTTCTCTTACAGAATCCACTTGTTGAAGTACTAGCTCTCAGGACCTCCGATGTAGCATATTTGTAGGCAGAGTCTTTATAGAGGCAATGAAATTATATTGTTACTTATGTCTGTATGAAACAAGACCATTTAGGCGAGGCATTTGCGGAGAAGGAATATAAAGACACAAGGCAGCTATCTAAGAGCCAAGGAGAAGGGCTGGGAATATATCCTCCGCTTGTGGTACTCATGTGGAGGCAACCCAAAGGAATACTTGATTTCAGACTCTTGACCTCCAAAATTATGAGAAACTAATTTTTTTTTGTTGGTTAAGCAATTCAAATAATGATCTCAAAGCAGAGCAGTCCCAGCAAACCAATGTATCTGTGCCTTCCAAATTATGCTAATGGAGACACACCTAATGCTCTCTTCTGAGCTGTATATCCTCATGGCCAATGGCCTGACATCTCTACCAGAATACTCTACAGATAAAAGTATTTTACTGTAGTGAATGCCAACTTTTTTTATTTTCAAACTTTCCCTAGTATTTCTAAGAGAGAGAAATATTAGATGACTCATGACCATGTCTTCAGTTCATCTAGGTCTTAACGCTTCTCATTTCTTCTTACATTTTCCATCTTCCCTGTTTCAGACAAGGTCTCACCTCCTGACTGATTTTGAAATGGATTTCTAACCTGTTTCCCCATTACCATCTCGCCTTCTTAACTGCAGTCAGAGTAAAGTCCTAAAAAGTGAAATGATGACCAAGTTATTCTTGTACTTAGAAAAATAGCTCACTTTCCAGTGACCTAAAGATCAAATCTGTTTGCATAATATATTAGACCTCTTAGGATCTGGCTCTCTTCTCCCTCAGTTTTATTTTTGATCTTACTTTCTGTTGTGTTCTAGACTCTGCTGTTAAGAAATAAGGAGTTGTTTGTATACAGGAGGGCTACTGATGTTTTTGAGTTAATATGTATCCAGCAACTTTGCCGAAGGTGTTTATCAACTGTAGGAGTTCCCGGGTAGAAGCTTAGGGGTCACGTGTGTATACTGTCATCTCTTCTGAGAATATGGATACTTTTACTTTTCCCTTCCCAATCTGTATCCCCTTGTTCTCCTTTAGTTGTCTTATTGCTCTAGCTAGAACTTCAAGTACCACATTGAAGATACACTCTCTGATTTTAGTGAAATTGCTTTGAGTTTCTCTCCATTTAATTTGATGTTGGCCATCAGTTTCCTGTATATTGCCTTTTATTATGCTTAGGTATGGGCCTTGTATGTCTGATCTCTCCAAGACTTTATCATGAAGGGGTGTTGCAGAGGACAGAAACTCCAGAAGAAGGACCAACAGATACAACTAATCTGGGTGGGACTCGGGGTAGGCTTTCAACAACTGAAGCACCAACCAAGGGTCATGCATGGTCTGGACCTAGGGCCCCTTCCCTATGGCAGCTTGGTCTTCATGTGGGTCTCCTAGTAAGGGGAGCAGGGGCTGTCTCTGACATGGGCTCTGTTGCATGCTTTTTGATTGTTTCCCCCTGGGGAGGCTGCCTTACCAGGCCCCCGAGGTAGAGGATGTATTCAGTCCTGATGTGACTTGGTTGTCTGAGGTGGGTTGGTGGGAGGGGATCCCCTTTTCTGAGGGGTAGGGGAGAGAGAAGGGGGTAGATGGAGGTGGCTCAGGACTGGGAGGAGGGGGGAGAGGAGACTACAATTATGATGTAAAGTGAATAGATTAATTAAAAAACAGAACTACAGAGTCCCACATGGCACCATACTGGCTAATATATTTATAACCAGATGAATTCAATGTGAGGATTGTGTTATGAAGAGAAGGCAGAGGAAGAAATGCTGTGGTGAGTACAAAATGCCATAATTATTTATGTAATAGGCAATGGCTCCACAGAGCCGCTTTAGAGATTCATGCATTTGTTCTGTTGGTTGTCAGGCTAGGATCTGTGTGCTTGGTTAAGAGCATAGCCATTCTGATTTAGAGTCAGAATCCCTTAGAAACAGAGTCCGTAGTTCATACTTTCCCAGTTTAAAGATCCCAAAATACCTGAAGATGTCTTTAAACTTATGGGGTTGCATTGTTTTTTGTTTGTTTGTTTGTTTGTTTTTGTTTTTGTTTTTTGTAAGAAGACCCAGAGTACAGAAAAACATACTGTAAGATCATAGCAAGCAAGCTGTCCGAGTCAGCCTACACATTCTTCTCTGGGGTTAGGTCATATAATAACCATATATTTGTTTTAATAAGGACTTTTATTTGTTGCAAAGGCATTGCAGATAACCTGTTTTGCCGAGGAATGGGTCAGGCCTCTCCTATTGTTGGTGAGGCTCACGGTGAGGTTCTTATAAGTGTGTGAACCACCAGAAATTTCAGCAAAGAAATGCAGAATAAGGTGCTTCTCCCCATAAATATTAATATTAAGGCCTTTTCTGTCTGAAAAATTATTCTTGAGTGTGATGAGCAATGGTAAATCAGTTTACAAGTGATTAGTTTTGTTTGAATGACAGGTACTTCTGAAATGTTAGTACTTGGTTCAAGAAGATCTTTGAGAATCCTGGGTTTTTGAGCATCTACTCCCAGGAGCTATAGTCTCAGTCTCCAGCTTTGAGAACTAATTGCATAGCATGTGATAAAAATACTGTTAGTGACCCTAGCTGTCTGCTTGCATTGCCTCTTGCTGTGTTTCCAAAACACGCCCATAAACGGAGGTCTTCCGTGAACGTTCAGTTTGTACTAGCAATTTATATTTTTCTTATTCACCCTCTGAATTGCTTAATTTGGAAATAATCCTCAGGATTGAAAGCTTATCTCCGCAGCGTGCTATGGGGGTGCTGACCCTAGAAGTTGTCCAGCACAGCTCTGTATGTCAGTTTGTCCCATATTGAGTTACCCATGGCCTCCTGAAATAGACAGCAGAGCAAGATTTAATTTTGTCCCAGGCCTATATGGAAAAGAAAGGGTGTACAGCTAGCAGGCTCAACATAGGCTTGAAGGGTGAATACAAAGGCAATCTAGACATCCCTTATTCTGGGTCAACAGGTGTCTCTTTAAGTGTTCAGATATATACCTCAAATTCACAAAGAAGTAGACCTCATCTTCAAGGTCAACCTAATCTCACAGTTCTTATCAGAGAACTGGCTGCACATGGGGCTATCTTGTTCTGCTGCCAATCACAGGGCAGCACGTCACGTTATAGAACAGGTACACAACGCCCTTGGCAGTTGTGTGTTAAATAGTCTGTAATAAAATATGTTGTGGCTTTTTTTTTGTTCACAACTGTGAACTGCTGAGCCTTTGTGAACATCATTTAGCAAACAAAAGGTAACTTAGTAACTTTTAATAAACTCCTTCAGCTACATGGAGGGCCCAGAGTAACATTCTTCCTAATGAATACTCTCCCACTGTCCAGGAGAAGCAATTTATTGTAGAGGAGAACAGAAAATAATGACTTACATGGCAGAAGAAATGTCAAGTAAGCCCAAAGGGTTCTGGGAACAAACTGAAATTTGGAGCTTGCTAAAGTAAAGCTGCAAATACAAAGTAGGTCACAATCTCAACTGAGACTGTGTTGGGCGGCCCTGGCTAGGAATTAGTTCCATGGGATAAAAATGAAGAGGGAAGATTTCACAAGAAACTGCAAACTCTGTTATTCCATAACTGTGATTACAAAGCTGGTATTGGATGGGGTTTCACGTAAATAGAGCCAGGGGTTGGTGGTGGCTAGAGATCACTTTGGTGAGTCATTTGCTTCCTAGATTTGTTTTTATTGTGCCATATTTTAAGACTATTTTCAGATGTCTGACTTCTCCAGTTCTCTGCCTTTCTTGTTCAGTTTGATTGTGCTTCAGGATCCACTGTATGTGTGACTCTCCACTCTTTGCTCTGCTCGTGAGGACAGGAGTGTGTGCATTCCCATCCCTGGGCATTTTTATTTTCATGACTCTCTTTGCAATCGGAGCTAATGTCCACCTGGGACAGAAGTGAGCGGCAATCTCGGGCTGCTCAAAAGTCACAGTGGCTCATAATCTACTTCTAATGCTCAGTGTTTGATGCAGTTTCCAAGGAAAGCTGTGACACAGGGGCATTAATCTACCTCATGACAGCATGGGGTTTTAATGTGTTGTCTGCATCCGCAGAAAGAGCCTCCTATGGAGGTGGTGAAAGGAGTTATGGTGAAATCAATATCTTCATTTTGCCGGGGCACTGGCAATTTGTAGCAATGATACAGGGGATCGCTGCACAGGGAAAGCTTGTTGGGC
Source organism: Acomys minous (assembly GCF_964271855.1). NCBI lineage: Eukaryota > Metazoa > Chordata > Mammalia > Rodentia > Muridae > Acomys > Acomys minous. The sequence goes on from NC_140483.1 coordinate 122,211,766, forward strand.
AGAAGCTCATGTACAGTACACATACTTCTGAAAGTACACACAAAAGCCTGGCTCAGGAAGGAACAGATAACCCAAACAAAAAGAGGATAGGTGACATGGAGCTATTATTATTTTATTGGATATGTGTGGACAGTCTACTGTAAAACAAGGCTTCTCTCTGGAGCAATGAAAAGGTCATTATAATTCTGTTTCTGGGACATAAACTTAATTCCATAAAATGTATAAAATAATCAGTTTAAAATATACAGGCCATACATTTGAAATATCGAAATCAAAACCATGATTCCTGATAGGTGACTATAAGCATAGACCAACCTAAGAAATCAAGCAGTAATACATCAATGATCAAGATGAAGTTAAAGAGATTAGAGGAAGAAAGTAAGTCTGCCGTCTGCTGTCAAGTTATTATGCAATGGGGATGTGTGGAGTCCCAAGTAGGCTAACCATTTCAAGCCTTTCTTAATCATCAGCTTTAGATTTGATGTCAATAGCAGTGCTAATTGAAAATAAAATTTAATGGCTAGCCATTGATTTGTTAGTTTCTTTTTAAAGCAAGCCATAATTATTTTTTTATTCTTGAGATATTATTGTTTTGCTTAACCCATTTTTGTTGTATTCAGTAATGTTACATAATTACATATTCCTACCCATCTATTTGAAAAGTTTCAAATAAATTGGTTAATGGAAAGAATGTGGTGTTAAAGGTGTTTGTTCATTGTTTTGTTATTTTCCTCATGTCCATCGGGTGAAGTATATTTACAGAATATAATATTGTTACTCATAGAAATTGTTTCTCTTTTCTCCATAGTCATAAAAATAAAATGAGAGTGACCTCCATCCTTTCTCTGAATTTTATTGTTTTTTTTTCTGACAATGTCAAAGAACTTAAAATATAAAGCCCTTAGACTGGGTATTTATTTGGTTCTCTTTTCCTGAGCCTTTTCACTCTGTCTCTCAGATACGGTGGCTATTTCTAAAGTAGGGCAGAGAAGGGATGCATTTGAGATGCACATATTAAAAAAATACAGTCTGTTTCCAAAATCCTGTTCTGTGGAGACTAGTCTCCAAAGAGTTCCATATCAAATAAGTTTGGAAAATACGGGAAAACATCTCCTATAGACTTATAGCACTCTCCAGAATAAAGCTTTGGTAAAACCTGCAGAAAAGAAATTGCTTTAACCAAGCCTAATGTTTCTAAAACTTATTTCACAATGAAACTCATCTTAATGAATTAATGAAATTATTATTAATGACCTGCTTATTTCTGGGAAAAATTATTCCTTACCAGTTGACCAGACAGATATCCTGCACATAACCTTTTTTTAAACACACACACACACACACACACACACACACACACACACACACACACACACATATATGCAAATGTATGTATATATATTCATTTCTATGTAACAACCTTTAAAGATTAGGGTAGAAGCAACAATTGGAACCCTTTATCCCTCACCTGCCTTAATGGCTTCATCCATTTTCATTATCTCCTCCATTATTTCATAAAATTGCTGTGAAAAATAACCAACTAAAAGGTCATTTGGCTTGTCAAATTAAGTGCTATATGAATGTAAAAATAATAGCAACCATTAATTGAGCACTCCCTATGTCAGCCAGTGAATCACCGGCACACACATTTAACATGAGCTTTCCTTGTTCTGCCAGCAGAGGAAGGAATTGCTGTCTTCACTTTCAAGTGAAGTAAGAAAACATTCTGAGAGAGGCCATGAGTCATGCCCAAACTCACCTGCCACCACAGGGTAACAGCATCTCATCTCTCTTTTGTCTCCCATGCTCCTGCCGTTTTCACTATATCATGCTGCCTCCCTAAGTAATGTGAATTCAGCTAGTCCCAGCAAGATAATAAAATATAAAGTGATAAGAATAACGATGCCAATAATGGTAATTAATAACAATCAGAATGATATTAAAACTCTACATATTGTCATTGTGTGAAATTTATAGCACTGCAGTGTTTTAGCGGGAGAGAGCCCACTCTCTCTTTTTTTTTCCAACCCCCATATCCAATTAATCACTAGCTCTCATTGATTTTTTTAAAAAAAATTCAATATCTCTACAATTCATTTATGGTCACTAACTATTGCTCTGACCTGCTCTGTTTTTTTGTTTTGTTTTGTTTGTTTGTTTGTTTTTTGTTTTTTTATAGCAATCTATGCCTAATTGGCACCCTTGTGGTCCCTCAACTAACTTTACGCATTGAAACCACATGACCTCTCTAAGATTCAAATCTGATTGAGGCTATTATTTTCCTATCTCCAGGACTTCTCAGTGATGGGTGGTTAAAGTCTGAATAGATATATTTCTAGACTATCTCATCCTTTAGCCCTCATTACCAGTCTAGCTTTAAATGTCACCTTTGTTTTCCTCACAAAAAAAAAAAAACGCTATAGATTTCACTAACTTCATTGGTGGTAGAGTGCACTTTTATTTCACAGCTTTACACTTGTGAGATTAAGATGTGTGTTAACAGCCAGTGGTTCATCGTGCTCAAGAAGCAGCATATGTAAAATGAAAGGACACATTGGCAGTGACAACTCCATGGATGGAGCGAGGGCTCTAGATCCACTTACCCACCTCACCACACTCTATTTGGCGTTATGTTCGTGGTTCTTCCATCTTTGCCTAGGGTTCTATCCCATGATTACTGTGGGCACAATGTAAACCAATATGTACTCAATCCAGCTGGGACACCTATGGCAAATCAAAGAATGATTCCATCCAAGTCTAGTGTAGGGACAGACAAAGCCGATGAGTCAAGTCCTAGGTCAATGTGTGTTGTGGACATGAGCTGGCCATGCCCAGGCCCCCTAGAGTCTCAGCCTCATAGAGGAATGGCAAGGCTGTCCTTCTTGGGTAAAGCTCAGAGACATAGCAAAGCCTTCTTCTCTTCCAAGTGCAGATTTGACAGTGTGTGTGGAAAACGGCCACCACTGCTTTCTCTCATTGGATACTTACAGCTGGAAGACTGCTCTCCTACAGAGATTCCATCTACCAAGATTAGTTGAGCCTGTCTCCTTGACCCAGCTGTGCACCATCAACCCTTCCTTCTTGTTTATCCACATGTAATAAACCCACTTCCTTGTTCAGATGTGAGCAATGACTCCCCCTCCCCAAGTCTTGAGTCCCGAGTCCCCCTTCAAGTTTATATAATAAACACACTAATCTGCCAGTGTGCTGTAGTTTCTCCAGAAGAGAACTTGAGCCACCACTTCAGAGCGTCCTGTCTGTGTCTCTGTGGGTCTGTCTTTTCTTCATTTCCTGGGAGCTGTGTATGAACGCAGCTGTCTAACTTGGTGAACCAATGGGTTTATTGGGGTAAGCACTTGGATCGGGGATTTGGGAAGTCATCTGAGATCCTCCAAGCCTGGATAAAAGCCAGCACTCTGCTTTCCTAGCATTTCTTCATTATGCTTTTAAAGAACACTCATTTTTTTTAAAAAAATATCTTTTCTTTCACTGTTTTCCTCATATGTGAACCAGAATTACCCTCCCTTAAAATATGAAGACTACTTAGTGGCTTATTTCTAAGTTGAAAGTCATAGAAGTCTTGATGTATTATTTTCAAGATTAAATCATAAAAGGTGTTGTACTTTTCACTTTGTTTCAACTTGCTTGTTCTAGGAAAGGTCCTCCTGTGGCTTGAAGAAGTTCTTAGGAAGTTCTGCTGACAGAAGTAGCGTGTCTAGATGGCAGCTATGTGAGGTGCCATCTGGGAGACAACTCGCTAATTCCTGCTTTTAGAGCCTTGGCCATTATCTTGCTGGCTGTGTCTTCAGAGACTCTGAGCTCCAAATCACCCAAGCCACTCAAAGTTCTGGCCCACAGAAATGATGAAATGGACAAACTGTGTTGTTTGTAGCTACTGCAGTGTTGGTTTTTTGTTTTTGTTTTGTTTTGTTTTTGTTTGTTTGTTTTTTGTTTTTTTGACACAGGGTTTCTCTGTGTAGCCTTGGCTGTCCTGGACTCGCATTGTAGACCAGGTTGGCCTCGAACTCACAGGGATCCACCTGCCTCTGCCTCCAGAGTAAACTGCTGGGATTAAAGGTGCACCACCAAGCCCCCCAGTTTTGATGCCTTCTAACACAGCAGTAGATACCTAGTGTGAGAAGTGAAACAAATTGTTGCCTTTCTCTTCTGTGCTTCCAGTTTGGGTGGAAGATTCTGGGAAGCTAAGCCTTGTCCACTCTGGCTTATGTAATTTTTCCAGCGTTCTTGCATGGCACCTCCCAAAGTTGTGAAATGATGCCAGTGGAGAATCATTCTTCCTCATTTAGTACTTTGGTTTAGACAGCAAGTGACCTTCATTATAAGGAAATATTTGTAAGGCGATTTCAATGAGATGTTCCTTCATGTTATAACGAAGGAAGTAACAGACTCTTAAAATGCTGACAATTTGTATTTCCTGCAATAGCAAAACACCACTGAAACTAGTCTTGGGCCTGCTTCAAAACCCTCTGTGCTTTCACAATGCATTTAGAGTAAAATAAAACTCTCTTCTTAAGTTTTAAGACCAGGGTTTCTTAAAACATTTTTACTCACAACTTCTTTTGCATGAGAAATGTTTATAAGACTCCAGATATACAGGTATATCCAAATCAACTATTTACTGATAATAAATCATAAAGAAATTTACCTCAAAATAATTTTTAATATACATGTCATTTTACCAGTTGCTAAAGACTAAAGAAAACTTGCATACAAATGCTATGTGTGTATTTGTTTACTTTTACATAGAGAATTAAATCTCAGTGGAATATTTGATAGTGTAGGACACAGAACATCCTCAGTGTTTTCCAGAGTTTTGATAAACAGTTTGACTTTAAAATCGTTAGTGTTTAGAACCACTTCAAATAAATATATAGTACAAAATGACAGAAGTAGGCTTAGGGCCACTTCCAAAATTACTATAAATTCTGTCTTGATCACAAGCAAAAATTTATTTATGTTACTTTTTAAATGAAACTCAATTAAACAAGTAAAATGGGAAATTTTAAAATCAAACATTCTGACATAGGAAAATCCAGTTATATAGTTATTTGGTGCCTTGATATTGAGGGATATCTGGAAAGTTCTAAAAGCCTTTGTTTTCCATAATTAAACATTATGTTAACAAAAGAACAGAAAACTTTGTATGTATTGTAAAACCATCACAATTCATTATACACAGTAATTCCAAATTGCAGATGAGGTGTTTCAGGCATTCATTGACTTTCTTTTTTTAGTTCTTTGTATATTCTAGACATTAATCCTCACTTAGATACACCCAATTGGCCAAGATGTTTCTCTCACTGTGTTGTCTTCCTCTTCACTCTATTAAGTTTTCTTTGCCCTACAAAAGTGTTATTGTTTCATAGTGTCATAGCTGTCAACTGTTGACCTTATTTTGTGAGCAGCTGGTGTCCAGGCAGGAAGTCTTTGCAGATGCATATGTCTTGAGAAGCCTTTCTGAGGGTTTTCCTACAGCATTTTCACACTTTTGGGTCTTATATTAAAGCCCTTGATCCATCTGGTGATTATTTTCGTGCAGGGTAAATGATGAGAATCTGGCTTTCTTTTTCTATATGGAGAGACCAAGTTTTCCTAGCACCATTTCTTCAAAAGGCTTTTTCTCAGAACCTATTGTGGCATCTTCGTGAAAAATGAGGTGGCTGTAATTACATTGGTTTTACTTGGCCTTCTGCTCTATTTCATTGATCTCGGTGGCCCAGCTGGTAATGGCACTCTTCGACCCGTCAATGTGTCTCTCGTTTACATACATGGAAACCTCAGGCATCATGTCTGTGATTTTATTATGCCAGAACAGCCACCTGTCCTAAGCTCAGCTGCTCAGAGCCTTCTAACCAAAAGACTGCGCTTCAGACCATGTGGACTTTTGGATAACAAACACATATACATGGAGACTATGGGATGTTGTCATAACTCCACATGCTACTACAAAGAAAGGGGGAGAGAAAGAGAGACAGAGAGAGAGACAGAGAGAGAGAGAGAGAGAGAGAGAGAGAGAGAGAGAGAGAGAGAGAGAGAGAGAGAGAGAGATTGAGCTAGCTATAGTTCCGGTTAAAGAAAAGAGGTTGAGTTGAAACTTTGAACACATGGTGCTCATTTCATACACATGTGCAGCATCTGCTTTGTCAGACTGTGGAGATTAACATCAGCGTGACGACGTAAGGTTTGCCAAAAGAAGCAATATATGAAGGAAGCTGATTACTACAATCCTGGCAGTAGCCTAATAGTAACTGATGAAAATTTGGAAGGTTTAAGGACTCTACACCTGGTCAGCGTGAAACTTTCTGCAATGGCTTATTCAAATGTGGGCCACTGGGGCTGGTTTTCCTGGCTCTAACCTGCTGGGCCGTGAGTCACATGACCTGGACAGTACTTTCATATGGTAATATACAGAGCCATTGCTCTTCTGTCTGCAAGGCTCTTACTGTTCTTATTTAAATGAATTCCATCTGCTTAGAAAGAATTGTTCTTTCAGAACCTCACAGTATCTGCTCTCCTAATCAGACAAAAAGATTTTTTTTTCAGTAAAATAAAATGTTCACCCATGCTAATTTATCCAGTCATCTTTGGCAAGGCTTACAAAGGTCTGGGCTGACTCCTGAGTACTGTAATAACTTTTAAGCAGATTTTTTTTTGCTACAGCATTTCAATACTCACTATGTCATTTAATTTCTATATTCCCAATTCTATATATAACTTATTTCTCTATGTTAATCTACATGGTTGGCTAATACCCATGTTCTATTGTGACAATAATTGAAAACCTTTAACTATACATGTGTGTATTTGGGGCACTGTTGTCAAAAATCCTATGGCTGTCATGGCTGTAGTTCTGTGGACTTCTATCTGAATCCGCTATACTATTCCATGGGTCTACATGTTTGCTTTTGTGCCAGTGCCATGGTCTGTCTATCTGATAATAATACCCTTCAACCTCTAAATGTGCATTTCATTTACATATCTGAAAATGACAGAAGTCACATTTGTACTTCGGTGCTGTACAGCTAATAAAATTCATCTGTCAGGGATTTTTATAATTCTATGTTTAAATCTAGAGATGGATACACACGCGGCAGCACAAGAGACTATCTGGAATCAAGTCTTGCTTAAAAGATCTGTGAGTTACCCTAAGAACAAGTACAAAACTGCTATTTATAATTTGTGGATCAACGTAAACAGTCGTATGTTTTTATAAGCCTGCATGTACAACTACTTTCTTGGTTTCTTAGGGTCCTAGAAAAAGACAGTATTCTTGAGAGTGGGAAGTCTAAGATCAAAATAGCAGTAGATTCAAAGTCTAGAAAGAGCTCACTTTGTTTCCCAGATGACGCCTTCTTGTGTCACCCACACATACTAGAAGCTTAAAAGGGCCAACAAACTCCTTCAGACTTCCTTTATAAGGGGCTCTGATCTCCTTCACAAGAACTACATCCTAATGACCTTGTCATACACAAAAGGACTCCTCTAGCACCATTGTACCAGGAGCTAAATTTCCAAGTATGAATTTAGAGATGACAGGAATGCTTAACCCATAGAACAGACCGTTTTATAAGCAATCTACAAAGTCTGGGATTCCATTATTTGTAAATTATATTATAGTGATAGTTGCCATTACCTTTAAGGACTAATTTTTAGGATGCTCTTCTTAGATAAAAAAGATGTTTGCAAAAAAAAAATTGTTTACATAAATGGGTAAGCTTAGCCTAACTTACCATTGCCCAAATAAATTAAATATGCACTACATCATGAGTTTATATAAAGTATGAATTATATGATTCTATATAATGAGTAATAGTATACTATTAAATTTGCATTATTTTGTCTGCTCCTCTGAAGAATACAGTTAAGGATTAACAAGCCATATTCATTGCTATATATAAAAGTGCTAAGCTACTTTACATTTTTCTTAAAGTACATATATCTATAGAAAGTCATATTTTTTAAATGATACCATTGATTAGCTGGGTTACAGGCAACTAGCTCAGTTTAAGTAGAAAACCAAAACCAAAAAACCCTGCATCATGTTTAGTTAGTTGTTTTCCATAATAGTCTAGATGTATTCTAACACTTTGCATGTAATAACTCTTTTGAAAGCCACTCTTGAGCAGATAAGTAAAATGAAGAAATGAACAAATATATTTAGATTTTACTAAATATTTTCAGGTAAGCAGGTTAAAACACTGAAAATTTTAGGCCTCGCAGAATCAATGAGATTAATAAGTCTGGTACTGAGTCAACTACATGACATTCAACAAAGATTTATAAATATTTCTCTTCAAGCAGCTGGCTTTGTATTCATTCATGTTAATTGGCTTGAAAACAAAAGGCTACTTCCACGAAGAATGTTAGAGAGTTCCATGAGAAAGCGTGAAGTTCCAGAACTTTTGGAAATTAGGGGTCTGGAGATGTGGCTTAGTCAGTAAAGTGCTTGCTATGCAAGTATGACACCCTGTGTTGAGACATCCACCACCTAGGTCAAAAGCCCTGTGTGGCAAAATATGACTTTAATCCAGGAAAAAGAGACAGGTGGATCCCTGGAATTTGCTGGTAGGCCAGTCTAGCTCAATCAGAGAGCTTTATGCTCAGTGAAAAATTCTGTCATAAAAAATAAGGTGAGGGGGATGATCAAGGAAGCCACTTGATGTCTGATATTGGCCTCTGCTCTCTACATGTGCATATACAAACATGAACACCAACAGACAGACAGACAGACAGACAGACAGACAGACAGACACACACACACACACACACACACACACACACACACAGTCAGTTTTGGAAATTAGAGAAAAACCTTATGGCCATTTAGTGTCCCTGGGTTTCTGCTGCCACAAGAAGTCCTTGTTCTGTGCTGACTGAATTAATGAGCAGACCATTTGTTGCCCACATTGGAGTTCCATGTTGTTGCCTCTCTTGGAAGTTCATGGGGCTGAGCTTCACACAAAATTACACTGTTTTCTGTAGCTGGCTTTGCAAGGTCTGGCTCCCTTTTCTCCCTGGGAGCATCAGCATTTGTGAATATGTTTAAGGAAAATCTTTGTTCCCTACAGCAGCCCAACCTAACGTCATTCATAGGCAAGATTTAGTGACATTGTGTCACCATAGGCATTAGCTGCAACAAATGATGATCTGTATGCTCAGTCTATTCATTATAGCCTCTTTTTTCATTCACTGTATCTTTGCTCAGGCTGATAACATCTTGAAGGATGGCATAAGCACCAGTCTCTATTCCTGCAACAACAACAACAACAACAACAAAAAAAAGGTAGAAGGTTCCAGAGCTTTACTTTTGAAATTTCAAGTTTTTATTTGACATTTGGAAAAAATGATCTGTTTGTTCAAGGTCAGGTTGGATTCCGTGGGTCATTTCAAGTGTTCACAAAAAACAGCCTGTGAATTTCCATTTAGGTCTCTCCAGAAGATGACCCAAGTGTCTTCAGTGCAGGTTCCTTGGGGATTTTGCTTTTGTAGCTCTCCGAGAGCACTTATCTGCTGGCACTGAGATAACGGATCTTCTCAATTCCATGCTGCCTTTCTAAGGCAGCTAATGAAATCAGAGCTGCTGTGTTTCATCTGCCCTTCTAAAGTGTCACACAAGATAAGATATCAGGGTTTCCCCCAAAGCAAACCAAAAGCAAACACAAAGAAACACTGAAGGCTGAGAAGTCAACACAGGACAGGGTAACCTGGGCCTGTAGCTTACCTGTTAATTAACCAGAGCCACGATCTGATCATATGTCATGAACAAGAGCAGGAAGCAAATGAATTCTAGTCACTTCACATTAGCTCACTCAACAGGCCAGCGGCAAGTTAATTCCTAAGCATTTAGCTCAGTCAATTGGCACTCAAAGGAGGAGAGGCAGAAACAAACGGGGGCAATCTTGGTGAGATTGTTAACCTGACCCAAGCTCCTAAGAGTAAATTAAAAAGGTTCCATCTTTTCTCCATTTTTTTTAGTATTGTGTGTATATACATTTCTGACTGGAAGCTTGGTGCTGTATTGCGTTCTAGCCCCACTGTGTACTGTCATCAGCCACCTCCACTTACTTGGGTAATCTGTTTAGCTTTTTGCACCTTGGTTCTACGCTTGTAAATTGAGACTACAACAGGAGCAACCTTCACAAGGACTGAAAGTTCCAAGCATCTAAAGCCCTCAGTGAGTGGAGAAGGACACGGGTTAGCATAACTATGTCTGCACTTTCACGCTCCACACACTGGACAACAGACACTTAGCGTGTGTGTCCCTCTGCTGAGTCCCTGCCTTCGGTCAGCTGGGAGAGTTCTAGATTTTCATGGGTTAATGTCATCAACTGATCAGACGGCATCTATGTTCTCTGTTACGCTGAAATTAAATATTTGTTATGTTTGCCAGCCCCCCCCCCGTCCATTTTTTACATAATTGATATTGGTATTTTACCCTCTTGATAAGGAAAAAAAAAAGTTGATCCTTGCATTTCTGCACTTCCGTAATTCCTCTGAGAGCCGTGCCTCTGATTTCCCTTCTGTGAAGTGCCATCTGTGTGCCAGGGATCTTTTGTTGGCTCCTTCTGTGATTTCACTGTGACTCTTTATATTATTACAACCAGGATGGCCTCCCCCCAACACCCCCTTTCCTAATAAGGAACAGAGTCAACGTGACTGGGATTGCTTTGAACGCTGGCATTTCTTCTGAATACAGTTCTAACTAGATTTGTATTTTTATGCTGTGGGTGGAAATGCCAGATAAGAAGAAACAGATGAAGCCAGATGAAAGGGTAAGACGGCAGGAGGAGGTCAGTTATTTGGACTTCCTTAGGTGGGACATTTGTTGCAGAAATAACAACCAGCTCTTTAAAAATAAATACATTGGAGTTCAGTACCATTAACAATAGATAAAGGAAGGGGGCAAGTAGCTATGTGGCGTTAATCTCACCCCTCACAAATAATGGCACCGGTGACATTTGACCATGTGACAGATGAGTGAGTGGAGAGCCTTGGGACTGTGATAGTGACAGTTTTCTTTTTCTGCCCTTGTAAATTATTCAGCACTGGCACAGCACTGGGAAAACACAAACTCGAGAAAGAGTGAGGGAGAAAAGGAATTCTGTTGCAAATGAGAATGGCGGCTGACAAGTCCATTAAAAAACAACAAACCAACATTCAAGCTGCATCTGCTGCCTTCAAAACGTCCTTCAGAGCTTCGGTTCGCTACCCTTTTTTTTTTTAGACACGCAAGAAGGTAGCAGAGAGGAGAGGACAGTTCCTGCTGAAAGCATCCCAGATTGGCCTCTTTTCTCAGTGCGTCTGTGTCATTTTCAAAGATAGAATGGTACTTTTCCTAAGGTCACATGTGGTATTAAAGCCTGAAGTCCCAGCCACACATTTCCATTGCAGTAATTGTATTCTGCCGGCCTACATGCACCTTGCTGTTTTGGGGTAGTGTATCTCTTAGATATTGAAGCTGCCAGCCCAGTAGAGGTGGCTTTCCAGAATGTGGTAAAATTTCATAGGCAAGTTATAAAAATGTCATGGCACACTTTTTTTTTTAAATACAGAATATATTGTATTTCAATGAACTTTATCATTTCGGTTTTTCTCCACTTAGAAGGGAAATGGGGGAAAGACTTCCATCACAATATCCCAGCTGAAGTGGGGGCCTCTAGGAGGTCTCTTGAAGGGAGTGGTAAAAGGGGGTTCTGATAGCTGAGCGGACCAGTTGCCCCTCCCTAACCTTCTCTCCCACAAACATCTGCTGTGCAGCTGGAAGGCAGAGAAATTGATGTTTTACATTGGTTGTCCAGCAAGGGGGGCTAGAAACTGCAGTTGCACTTCTGCTAGAGCCAAGTTCCCCACTGGTACATACTACTAATGGAAAAAAAAAATCATTGGTAACATCTTGCCTCTCTGTAATAGATTTTATGTGACATTTTCAAAATATTTTACATTAATGTGTGTCGCTTCCTCTGGTAAGGTATAATAAGAGAGCCCTTCATCTCCATTTTCCGAAAGGAGCGAATGGCACAACAGCAGGCTCGGTAAGGAATAAATCTGCAGCAGCAACATGCATGGCCCCCAGATGTTCTACCCTCTGCCCCTCCTCGGTGTAGCTCTAACATTCCTTGTCCTCTGTTTCTTCTCTATGAAGTTTGACCTGCATGAAGCCTGTCCTACCAGGAAGAAACGTTAGAGGGTGGAAAGAGTTTTCCGTGGCTTCCTCTACTCATTTGCTGTGATGCCACACGGCTAACCTTCTATCCTTACTGCCTATCTCTCATTGGAGGCTCCTGTGAGTTTCCTGCATCTCTGTAAGCTGAACCCCTTCAATTTGGTATACCGTGGGTCTGCAGTGGAAAGCTCATCTGGTTTCTGCCTTTTGAGTTGTATTTTGCAGTATCTACTTCCATCCCCCCCCCCCCAATTCACCTATATACCCCTTCAGCCACCCTGATTCGCCCATCTTCAGGTCAAAGAGCTGCCATGCTAACTCTGATTGTCACTCTTACCATTACCTACTTCCAAAGCAGGTTAGGCAGGAAGACGTAAAGGCACTTCTGTTAAAGTACATCTATGAGAAGGCGGGCTGCCAGACCAAAGCACCAAGAGCAGGAGCTGCTGCACGGCAGAACCTTAAGGCAAAAGTCTGTGACAACAAGCGGGCTTCTTCAAGTTGATGTAAAAAAAAAAAATTAACTCTGCTCTGCCTACTTCCAATCAAGCTGACACTGTGATTTCTTTCTGTTCAATCTGCATGTCTCTTTGGAATCTATGGTGAACCAGAAAGAAAGATGAAAATTGTAGGAGCATTGAGTGTGCTCCTGTAGAATATCTTGTAGGACTTGAGTCATCACTTACTTCAAGGCATACGTTTAGTTCGTCAAAGGATTATGGCTCTGTTCATAATCAAATGCTCCATCTCATTAGCAGGATGTTTCCCCCTATGTGTCGAACACACAGCCAGTTGTATAGGCCACAATTTAAATTAGGCACATCTTATAAGAAGTTTAGCCTTTGCATTTTGTTGCATATGGAAGGAACATGATGGAAAGACTATAAGGGGAATGCTATCATAATCTTTATTCAAAGCATAGTGGTTCTGTGTCACTCCTTGGTACTTGTATGGGATTCAGAGGGTACCCGCAGTTCCAGGGTTTGACAGAGCGGAGTCAGACATAAGTGTACCTTGTGATTTCCACAGTAGATATTATATCTTATAATTCATCTACTCTCAAAGATGAAGGGAATCCAATTCTATATTATTTAGCCCACCTCAGGATGCAGTGAGTGTAGAATGTCTTTAGCAATAATGAATGCATGACTCTTTGGTTCCCTGGGCCTCTGGTCTCTCCATAAGATCAGTAGGTTTCCCTCTATAAATGCAAATCTTTGAGTGTCTTCTACAAATTCTCTCTGGGAAGTAGAAATCCTAGCAGGTCTTTCCTGTTGGCCTTTACACATCAGACTGAAACTATCTCATGAAGCCTGTCAAGATTTGTGTCAGAGCAGCCTTCCATGTGGGCATCACTTGCATATTCCAAGGGCCAGTTAGTCTGGATCTCTTCATAAACTTTGGAAATATATTTTTGAAACTTGGAAGTGCTATTATTTAGGAAGATATAGAATATTTAATTACTGATGTACATGTATATGCTTAATGATATGCCCAATTATAGAGGTAAGCTACCATGTAAATAGAAATAGTCAGAATGTCAAGTTTGCTGAGGCCTATTTTACACTCTTTTCTATTTTGCCCAGATGTACACAGATGAGGCACTTAGTTCACAGAGGATAAAACTGATATACTCTTTCCCAATGAAAACACAAGGAAATCCGTTACATAACGTTATTATAAGGCAAAAACAGAAGGTGTGATCTTTTTATTTGACAGGCTTCACAGCAACTCTGGCATTTAACTTCAGAATTTGATGAAATGCATGTGAAAATTTGAATTAACTGAATTTAAAAATAGTCCTTAAGTCTAAAAGCATAACTAGCAGTTTCCTGAATACAATGACAAGTCTGTAGAGTTGAAATAACAACCAGCTCAACTAAGAGCCTTCACTTGTACTTATGCAGAGTCTGCAAACCACAGAGCGACTTCGGTCTCTAGAGAGAGAGCCACAAGGGGGCTTTCCTGCTAAAGTATTCCTCAAACTAACTTTAGAAAATATGCCATCCTCATGAATTGTAAATGCAAGAAGAATAGCTTCACTGGGAAACAGTCCCACAATGCACTTCATTTTTTACATTTAGATTACACCTGTGTGTTGGGAAAGGGTTTCAAGGTGACTCATGAAAATGGTGAGAAATGCAGATTCAAGGTCTTGTTGGAACTTCAGAAATGAACCCCATGGAAGAGCTAAAAAGGCAACATTTCTGAACAGGTTCAAGTTTTTTTCTGTGAATCTTTTGTTTTGATGAAATTGGAGGATCTGAGTTCGATTTTGAAGCTGAACGGATGGCATCATTCATCAGAGCTAGTGCTCAGGAGATGACAATCAAAGTGGGAATGGAAACTGATTCTGATCCCTTATGAGTTATAGAATAGAAGTAACGAATGAAGGCAAGAGAGAGAGGAGGGAGAGAGAGAAAACACTTATTAATTCAAGACATGCTTCCTGAACCAGTTTTCAGCACTATATAGTATCCTAATGTATCCAAAGTTACTCTTAAAATTTAGCATACAGATGTGGTGGGGTCATAATGAATGCCCAGGAACAGTGGAACATTCTGACTTACATTCGTATCTTTTATATTGTATAGATTTTGAAACTTAACTAAGCCGTCTGGTTACAGAGTCTGAGAGCGTAGTGATCTCAGACCTTTTTAGAGAAAGCAGAGCGCCTAAGAAAAGATGAGAGGTCAAAGATCTAGATTCCGTGCAGACTTGGCTGAGATGTCAAAGAAGAAGTAGAACAAAGTCGGCTACAGATAAGTCTTGTCTTCTGAAGTCTCTGGGATATATGTCTACCTACTGTCAGGAAGAAAAATGTAGGAATCGTCACATCAAACAGTAACTGCCCATCATGCCATAGTTAGTATTTGCCATGATATATACCTTTCTGCTTCTCTAACAAACCGGCTGGGCATCCTTCCCCTCACTGTATCAATATGTGCTCTTAATTATAGTCTCATTAAGAAGCAAAACTGATGATTTTTTCCTCTGGAAAACTTTCATGGACCTCTAAGTTCATGTCTTAGATGTCTTTCTTCATTTGGAAGTGTGCCAATAGGAAAAGCTGGGTTCACAATTATATACAGGACATCTTTTGTTGAGTTACATTTTCTTTACTCCAAAACTAGGTCTCAAGTCAGTCTCTATAATGTCACTCTCCTTGTAACAATATGCCAGCTGAACCCTTCTGATCTTGACCTTTTCATGTGAATGTTTAGGAAGTCTAACTTTACTCTGGTTTTCCAGCTCCCCCTCATCACATTGTTGACTAAGCTAGTGTTGATGATGGTCAAGTGGTTCGCTTCAATGGAGTGGCTCATGGTTTTGAGACTGCCTAGTAACTTTTTGTTCAGTAATCTTTGCCCTTGTAGTGGGGGAAGGCCTTCAGTCTTCAAGTCACAGCAGTTTTAGTTAAAATCTGAAATTTGACTTATCTACTTTCTTATTTGATGAGTTTTAGCTGGTTCAAAATGATATATCATATTTTTAACTTTTTAAATAAACCACAGAAAACCTGCTTTGCACATGCATTAGTTTTTTTTTCTGTTGCTGTGATAAAACATCATGACCAATTATATCCCATGGAAGAAAGGGTTTATTTTGGCTCATGACTCCAGACGGATGAGTCCATTACAGTTAGGGAAGCATAGCAGCAAGCAGAGGGCATGACAGCAGGAACAGGAAGCTGCAAGCTCATGTTTTCAAATGGAAACATGAAACATAGAGAATGAGCAAGAAGTGGGTGTAAGATTATAAACATTCAAAGTCTTCCCTCAGTGACATACTTCCTCTAGCAAGGGTGCACCCCAACAGTGCCTCTCCTCCAAACAGTGATGCCTACTGTGGACCAACTGACTACTCACATGCCATTTCCAGCCCCTATTTTGTATGTGTGACCCAATACTACTAGCATACTCAATCTCTGGCTGAGACAGTTGGATTAACTTTGGGAATATGATCAATTTAGCCCAGTAAGAGAAATGCTGGTAATTTTGCTTATTCCTGGAGGGTTGGATGAGGGTATTCTCTCTTTCACTGAGAAAATGCAGGAAACTGTGGGTATGATACCCCTTTGCCTTAAATGATGTAAGAAACAGGCTTGAGAATAGAGACAGCACAGAGGAAAGCAAGACAAATTGCAGGTGACAGAGTTCCCCTGTACAAATCATGTCTGAGCTGCATTCTACTTTTCTTTGCAGTTAGATTCCCTAAAAAAAAATCATTTCTTAACATTCCAATATGAGCCAAGTTTTCAGATGTCTATCTAAAGAATATTCCCTTCTTTAGGCTTGTTTCCTCATAGCTGTGGATAGTGTGACAGTGACTTCTAATCGTTATGCTATTCATGGACTTCCTATTCTGGAAGTCTGGAAATGCAGTCAGAGGCTGGCCACAAACATTCCAAGATAGATTTTCCCAGAGACAAAATGTCCAGACAGTCTGAGAGTAAAACTACACAGCAAATCTCTTTTCCTTCATGTACTGAAAATCCATAGCTGTTCCTTATCCTGCTTCCTACTGCCCTTAGATGTTAGCTCTGGAATACTGGACAAGGAGTGGCAGGCAACAGAAGACGTGGCTCTGCTTTCCTCATTAGGCCAATAAAAGTTTCTCCAGGCAGAGCTCTCTATAGCTTACAATTAAATCCTCAACGTTGAGGATTGCTACCTAGTGAAGGGCAGGTCCTTAGGAGATGTCAGATGATCATGCAAGTAGAAAGAGTTGTTCCCAAAAAATGCAGCTCAAGTTCTTCCTCTCTCATTTAGACACCGCATTACCCTACTATCAGCGGTGCCCAGGACCTGTGTGGCTTTTCTGTGATATGCTCACGCTCAAAAAGACAATCACAAGCATGTCCATGGGAGCCAGAATAGAAAGAATCCAACGAAGCCTCAGATGCACAGACATGAACTTTCTCATCCTCCCTTGTTCAGGGGCTCCCTGGGTGGAAGGCATTGTATCTCAGTCTCTCAAGCACTAGACTAGTGGCCAAATATCAGAGACATGGCCTGCAGCTAAATGATGTGTAACTGTCTATTCTCTCTCTCTCTGACAATGGGGTGTAAAGGTTTCTTTCCTTCAAGGTCTTGGACTGCTTTCAGATATAGAGCACTTGTTCCAAATCTAGCCAACTGCAAGCCACAGGGTTTAGCATAAGGGAGAAGATGGAAATTGCTTATGTTTATAGAGCAGAGACTCACAAGGCTCCTGCAAGGGGGATTACTGGGCAGCCAGAAGATGTGTGAGATGAAGTGCAGAAAGGCTTGTAGCTGGGATGCAGCCTCCAGCTGGAGCTGTGGCTGGCTCCTTCATGATCAAGCTCTCATGCAGTTCATCCATTAACTTTGTCAAACTAATCAGTATTCACCCTGGGCTAGCCACACTGATAGCGAGGCAGAACTAATTAGCAAACAATCTCCTGACATCCCAAAGACCAGAGACCCCGTAGGGCGGATCTGCTCCTCCTTACCCTGGCCACTCGTTCTCATTTGGAGAGTTATTTTTAAGTAAAGAAGAACAGAGGCCAGAGCATGTGCAGCTGAGAGATGTACCCTGTCTGGATCTCAGCCCAGAACGCCTGGGGTTGAGTCCAGGTGTTCAACAAGGAGCTTGGTTTGCAGGGAGGTCAGATGGAACGCAGGACTGGCTGGGGGTTGTTCAATAAGGCATGTGGTGCCTTTTTTGTGGTGTCCTTTTCTGCAATGGGAGGTCAAGTTAAATGAAAGCAAAGTCCCCCTCTCTCTGTTCTCTCTCCTCCTCTGATGTCCTGGCAGCTCGATTCCAACTGGGGAAAACTTTAGGTGATTAGCAACAACCTAAACAATGGCGCCCATCCAGCAACAACCTAAACAATGGCGCCCATCCAAGTCACAATGAAACCCTAGGGAATCTTCAAACTGTGCATCATTTCCTGGATTTGAGTAGTTCCTTCATATGGGGTGTGTTTGTGTGTGGGGGGGGGGGGAAGGGGGGGAACAAAAGGAACCACAGCAGTCCTGCTGCTAATAACTTAGAGATATCCTCCTTGAGAACAGCAGGCAACTGTGGAGGCTTTCAGCAGAGCACATCACCCTGAGACAAGCAAGAGGAAGAGGATTGTTTGGGAAGGTGAAGAGGTTGTCTTAGCACACTGTAACCACTGCTGTGAGTTTTTCCTTGGCGTGCAGTTCCAAGCCAACTACCTGCTTGGCGGTAGAAAGAGGGCTCCAGGTAGCTCAGTTGGATACCATGTTGCTTGCAGTGGGATTTGACATGCTCATAAGAAAAAAAAAATCAGGCATGACTTTAAGATACAGTATGATGTAAAAATTAGAGGTGAGGGCTTATGTAAGTTTTATTTTACGAATAGTTCCAGGCTTTGGGGTAGAGCACTTGTTTTATAAGCTCAGGTCCCTGGGCTTGACTCGCAGGACCTAAGCGGGGAGGAAAAGAAAAATCTCATGGCATGGATCATGTGAATACACTGTTTCCTCATAGGAACAAATAAAAAAAATGAGTTAACTATAAAAGAAAGTGGATAAGAGTTAGCCAGGTATGGTGTCATATGCCTGTAAATTCAGCACTTGGTAGGATAATGGGTTTGAGCTTGAGAAAAATCTAGTGAGTCCCTATGTTAGATTTAAAAAAAAAAAAGGATGAGAATCAATGGAGCATCACTGACCTTGAATTGAACCATCCAAACCACTTGGCTTCTCCGCAGAAAACCAGTTATAAAATGCCCTTTCAGGGATCGTTATAGTGCAGATGTCTCCAGCCTCTTTGTGCCTTGCTTCAGTTCTTCTGTGAGGTCCTGATCTACTTCATCAGGTGCAGCCTCCATCTCTGATCTGCTCTCACTGGCCTCCTGATGTTAAGCATACTCAGTCGTCTATGTCCTCGGCAGCTGGCTTTATTTGGAGCTCTCATCTCACTTTCACATTACCGCCTTTTCTCTCCAACTGTCAAATGAGCAATTCTACCTAAATATTCCGTATCATCTGAAATGCTACATGCTATAAAACAATACTGCTCTTATCATTTCCTTTCTGATATTTTTCTCATTTCTATTAATACTTCCATAATATTCTCAAGTACTCAGCCTCAAAACAAACAAAAATCAAAACTAGTAAAAACTTAGATTTAGTCATCTTCATTCCTCGTTGTCAGGCATCTTTTGCTATCAGTTCTTTGTATCTTTTTTTTTCTGCTGCTTTTGCACCACAAGCCCACAATTCACCTGACATTTGAGTTATTAAGCAGAACCACACACTGTTTCCAATCCTCTATGTAAAACCTGGGCAAATGGCAATAGTTTCAAGTGAGTCACTCAAGGAGCTGCTAAGCGATGTCTCCCAGGATTTATGGGAAATTAACGAAGTTTAGATTTTGGTCCCTTCAGGAAACAACTCAACCTTACCTTAACTCTGAACATTTGAAGACTTTTGGGTGCTCCAGACTGCATCGAAAGATCTCAGCTTTCAAGTTGCGCATACATAATTAATTCAAGCATTTCTGGAGCCTTATATCTTACCCTTGTTTTCCAGCATTCTCACTCTGTGATTTGGGGCAGGACATCTTGGGAATACATCTCTGTGACACCACTTCAAATCCTCCTTGGAAGGAGAAGACAATAAATGTTTCATCAGTCAGTCAGTCACCCAGCTTTTATGCTTCCTCTTGGCTTTCTTGCTTCCGCCAAAAAGACAAGATCTTACAGGGAGGGCACGTGACTGGGTGTGTTTTGCCCTCTGCTCTGACACAGTCTGCTGGCCTTCAGGGCACAGCTTAAGGCCCATCTGTTCAATCAGGCTTTTGTCTGATTGACGTGGGAGAATGGTCCAGGTGAGGGTCCCTTAGATTATTATCTCCATCTCTTTGTACAAGCAACTGGAGGCCTCTGGTGTCCCAAGCCTCCTCCAGGTGACCTAAATGAACAAATGCGTAAACAATGCTTTCTCTAGCAATTATATCCATTCCAAAAACCCCCTCCTTAAATCCTTTGTGGAACAAGGCAGCATATAAACATATACATAAATAATAAATTCAGTGTGTTTCAAGTGGTAGCTTGGAAAACCATCCTACTGCTCTGGCAGGAAGCCTTTCTTTTGTATTTAAATGACCATTTGTTTTTTCTTAATTCGACTTGAAAGGTGGGAATAAATGGCTTTTTCCAAGACGAGTGTTTTCTGCTTAACTATTTGAAGTTTTTATTGTTCAAACACATGCAAAGTTGACTGTGCCTCCCCCATTATCTTGTGATACTTAAAGGGCACAAGCCACTTTGATCTGTAAATATTTCAGCACATGTATATCTAAAAGATAAAGGTATTTAAAAGAATATCATGAATACGGCATTTTATATGCTGCTTTAAATTTAATAACAATTGCTCATCTTCTTTTTGTTTGTTTGTTTTTTTTTTTATTTAGGGTTTTTTTTGTTTTTTTTCCTCCTTTATTAATTTATTCTTGTTACATCTCAATGGTTATCCCATCCCTTGTATCCTCCCATTCTTCCCTCCCTCCCAATTTCCCCTTATTCCCCTCCCCTATGACTGTGACTGAGGGGGATTACCTCCCCCTGTATATGATCATAGGTTATCAAGTCTCTTCTTGGTAACCTGCTGTCCTTCCTCTGATTGCCACCAGGTCTCCCCGTCCAGGGGACATGGTCAAAGGTGAGGCACCAGAGTATGTGAGAAAGTAATATCCCACTCTCCACTCTACTGTGGAGAGTGTTCTGTCCATTGGCTAGATTTGGGTAGGGGCTTAAGGTTTACCGCCTGTATTGTCCTTGGCTGGTGCCTTAGTTTGAGCGGGACCCCTGAGCCCAAATCTGCCTATCATAATGTTCTACTTGTAGGCTTCTAGGACCCTCTGGATCCTTCTACTTTGCCATTCTCCCATGATTCTCTCATCTAGAGTCCCACTAGAATGTCCTCTCCTCTGTTGCAGTTTCCTGGTAAGTGAAGGCTTTCGTGGGACATGCCCATTGGGCTAATATGCAGATATAAGTGAGTATATACCATTTGAGTCTTTCTGCTTCTGGGTTAACTCACTCATTATGATCATTTCTAGCTCAATCCATTTATCCACAAATTTCGAGAATTCCTTGTTTTGAATAGCTGAATAGTATTCCATAGTGTATATGTACCACAGTTTCTTTATCCATTCTTCTATTGAGGGACACTTAGGCTGTTTCCATGTTCTGGCTATTATGAATAAGGCTGCTATGAACATGGTTGAGCAAATTTTCTTGCTGTGTGCTGGAGCATCTTCTGGGTATATTCCAAGGAGTGGAATAGCTGGGTCTTGAGGAAGCCCTATTCCCATTTTTCTGAGATAGCACCAGATAGATTTCCAAAGTGGTTGTACTAGTTTGCAATCCCACCAGCAATGAAGGAGTGTTCCTTTCCCCACATCCTCGCCAGCATGTGGTGTCGCTTGAATTTTTGATCTCTTCTTAAGATGCATAAGCACATTCAAATGTCCTTCAGAGTTGTACATACTGTAAGGAGTTAACAGCTCTGAAGCCCCTTTACTTGTTAATGTCCTTCTCCTTCTTTCGCCCAAGCCTTGCATTTTTCCTCCTTCCAGCCTTCCAGCTGCTGCTTTTCTCACACTCTGAATTTGTCTGATGACTATATGGTACTGGTTAACTACTTACCCTTCTCCTGGCTTTCCTGTAAGCTACTGGAGGCATTTTATGAATTCCAATTTGATGTCTTAAGCAAGAACATTTGGTAGATGATACTGTAGGTTTCCCTATTTATTTCTATAAAGAAATATAGTATTCAACTCTCCTCATTATTAATCATTAATAGACCTGCTGAGATTAATCAAAAGAAATGACAAGATCTTTATTCTCATTTTTGCAGAGAAAGAGTGTGGTCCACACTCACCCATGCAGCAGATATTTCCAGACAATAAATCCCAAAGCTCTGTACTTGAAGATGCCTGAGAAGTTTAAGAATTCTCCCATTAGCCATGTACAGTTAAGCATTTAATGTCCCTCAGAGAGATATACGAGAGACTACCACGAGCGAGCCATGAGTTGGTAACAATATGCATTTTAGTGTATAGTGAGAGTAAAGTACAGCCGTGATAATAGTCAAGAGACTTACAGACGCTATGTTGAGTAGTGAATGCAAAATAGGAGAAGGAACGTGGTTAGGCAACTGTCCCTCAGGAAGTGCGTTCTGAATTAGGTTTGAGGAATCAAGGGGTTTAGCCAGCATAAAGGAGGAAAGAGACGGGTAGGTACATAAAATGACCCAGTCCAAGACCAATGGGAGAGGAACACTGTTGGGTTCTACACACAGAGTACTTCAGCAGAATTTATTCCATTAACGCTGTTACCTCATTAACTCGGTACCTGAATAAGCACCTTATCAAAAGGGAAACAGTAGGTATCTGTGGTGACTGTAGCTGTCCGAATCAACTGGCTTTGTGCCAGCGTCAGATGCTTTGGAGGATGGGGCGAGAAGTCCCCTCATTTAGGGTTGTGGATCTCAAACTTGGTAAACCTGATTAAAGAACAGACACCCAGGCTCTCAGACTAAGAGGCCGGTGCCTAGCAGTGGCCCAGGAACGTGTACCTTTAACAACCATTCTAAGCTAGTGCTACAGGGTAGTCCAGAAAGCTGTGTCTTGAGAAACTGTATTGAGAGAGCACTGAATAGCAGACTTTGTGCACTGGCAGATTTCTAATTCTGCCTTGTTATTAGTGACGATATTCACAGGTAGGGGCCATGCTAAGCATCCACATGCTTTGTCACATAGAGTTCTCCTTCTATTGCCTACTGTGATAGACGTTATTTTTATTCCCATTTCAGATATGAGGCCACTGAGGTTTGAATGAACTAGCTTCACAGAGGAGCAATATAAATGAAAATTTAAATCTCTATGTATTTTATTCTAGAAAACATGCTCTTAACTCTAACTCTACTTTGACCTTGAAATACACACTCATTTGTCCATATTCACATCTTCCTACCTCCAACCTTCACACACCTCTGTGCCCTGCTTTACATTAGTGTTCTAGCTTTGTTGGCGCCACAGATGTATAGCCAGCTTTGGCAAAGAGTCATGTGTTACTGAATTGTTTTGCACATTAAAATATTAAGAGTATTGTCTTACTGATATAGTAATTCTTAAGTAAAGGTATAAGATGAAAGAATTTCGGAGTCTATTCTTCACTCACAGGAGAGGTGTATGTCTCAGAATGCACCAAAGTTTACTTATTTTCTCGAAGATAAAAAGACTGCTTTATCTTTAACTTGCACCAGCAAAAATACCTTGATTTCTGTAGGACTCAGTCAACAGCCTCAAGTAGAATGTTTCCAAAGACATGGTTTCTCACACATGGTTTTAGTTAAAGACACAGAGTTAAGGCTGAAAATTCTAACTATTTCAGGAAATGAGATACAATTTTTTATTTTCTTGGTATTTGTAAAATACTTTATGGTGTCCTAACACATGTCCATTTACACACACACACACACACACACACACACAATTAAGTTCCTCTGAAATTTGTAGTACACTTTCTGTGGATAGAAACTATCAGGGGAGAAAGAAATTTGAACTTCAGCAAACATTACAGTTATTAAATAAAATTTAATAAGATTTTGATGTAATGTCAAAATTGGGGCAGTTAGGGTGGAGGGCTGGATCAGGCATGACCCATAACTGTTTTTAAAATATACCTCTAATGAGCGTGTCTAACGGTAGAAAAGGTTGTAGAAGCTGACTGCGTCATCTGGCTTTAATGAAATAACCTCAGATTTACTTAAAACAAATCAGTAATTCATGTATTTGTTCTGCATATTTTGTGTCTAGTGAAATGAATAGGTGTGTATAGAGGGACAGTCAACTATTTCAAAGGGTCAGCTGGATTTCCTTTTTATGGAAAATAAGAAGAGGCCACTGGGTTGCCTGATTCTGGCATCTGCATGCAAAAACATACACTTTAACTACAAAACAGCATGTTCTGAGGCTGTGTTTTCTCCGGGTAGTAGTAGCAGGAACACAGTGTTCATTTAAATTAAACCAGTTCCTTGGATAATAACAAAGTAATTAAAGAAACCACCAAGGAAAAAGAGCCAATTTATTTGAATCCTGCTCATAAAACTACATCAAGAGCCTGAAGGTAGAAAATAATGTGGATAAGATGGCAGACGGATGATTTTTTAAAATTCGGCGTGGGATGCATGTTGATAATAATTCAAATGAGCATCTCTCATCTGAAAGTAATACAAGATGCAAAAATCTTCATCTTTCTTAAGAGAAATGAGGTCTTATTAAAATATACAGATTAGAAATTGCCACTTATCCCCCAGTCCACAACGTCCAGCAATTCCTTACGATCGGAATAGTTGGATTTATTCATTTATTCCTGTCGCAGTACACAGCCCTTTTTAGGTTAATGCTTTCAAGGCCCAGGAATTCATAGTGATGCATCTTCTGTAATATTTCCTGAATCACAAAGAGACAAGTTTCTTATTTTTTTGTCAGTAACAAACTTCAAAATGGAGTTTAAAATGTTTGTCATGTTTCTATGTAACTGTTAGCACTCAAAGTTATTTTAAAGGAAAAACACAGTTAAAATACGTCTTGCTTCTTCCTATTCTGTCAGTACACTGCCAGAACAAAAATGTCCCAATTGCTCTTTGTGTATCTTAGCAAAAGGATTGCTTCTCTCTTCAAAAGACTGTTCTTTGCCATCACCAATTCTTCTCTCTGTTCACATACCAGAGCTACTCCCACTGGCTGTCCCTTAGACTAGAACAGTCAAGGAACTGAAGAAAATTGGTCATACATCAAGCTTTGCACACTTGAGTATAGCAACACTGTCTATGAAGAACAGCTAATAGAAAAATTAAAATCTTAGTAAGCACCAACCTTAGAGGGAGAGAGAAGACAAAAATACAAGGAAAATGTCAGTTTATTCATGAATATAAACATATATATATACGTGCCAGTTTATTTATGAATATAAACATATATATTCATAATATATATATGCGCGTCATGGGCAGTTCAACAGGAAGAAGGAAGTACACTACCATGTCACACAGACATATAGGGAGAAGGGGAGGAGAAATGCAAGGCAGGATAGATTAAATTCATTTTTTTCTTTTTCTTTTACATTTTTGAGATAGAGTCTCACTACATAGCAAAGGCTGACCTCTGACCACTGTCCTGTTGTCCTGTCTTATCCTCAAAAGTGATGGGTTTATGGGTTTGCAACATCATGCCCTCAGCACTTAACTGATATCAAGCCTTCAAGAAAAATACAGTCACCAAGAAGCCTTTTGAGAGATTAAAGATCTATGCCTTATCTATAAAAATGTCCTCCAGGTAGCCATAGAGTTGTTTTGTGGAAGCATGGATAGTCGATAGACATTTATTCTTAGAAAGAGTCCTCAGTTGATATAAAATTCAGCAGGATCTATTATGGCTATCTAATTCTTTTCCAATATCTTTGTGGCTATTTTATCAAAAGGAAATTTTGTATAAGCAAAATGAAAGAATAAGAAGCAACACACACACACACATACAACCTACCAACAACAAGGAGTTCTTTTGTGTTGGCCAACTACTCTTGGCCATGAATCCCACACTGGAGTGTGGTTGACATATATAATCAGTGTCACTCCATTGAACACACACACACACACACACATACACACACACACACACACATGAACACACACACACACACACACACACACACACACACACACAACCTACCAACAACATGGAGTTCTTTTGTGTTGGCCAACTACTCTTGGCCATGAATCCCACACTGGAGTGTGGTTGACATATATAATCAGTGTCACTCCATTGAACACACACACACACACACACACACACACACACACACACACACTTACACACACAAGTGCACAGTGACAGAGACATATACACAGAGAGGGAATACAAAGTTGGGTGGGTGGAGAGGTCTGGGGGAGATCTGGGAGGAGTTGGTGGAGGGGACAATATGACAAAAATGTTTTGTTATGGAAAAAACGTTTTGAAATGGGAAAAATAAAACAAAGAAAATCAACAACTCCTCAAAAAGAAGTTTTGTGTGAGAGATCTTGCTCCTGTCCTGTAAGTGATGTTTCTTTTTGTCTGTCTGTTTTAGACTTGTTTTTGCAAGGAAGACTTTGCAAAGTCATTCTTATAGTCATTTCTAGTTTGGAAGCTTGGGACTGTTTTGTTTCTCTGAACCCTGGGTCTGCATCTGCATCCATTTTGGGTCATTACTTTCCCCTAATTTTTTTTTTATTGCTCCTAAAGAAAAAAAAAAAAAACCAAAAAACCCTAAGCAATCTTCTGTGTTCTAGAAGAATCTGGTTATACAATCATTGTATTTAACCACCCTGGTGTCAGAGGGAATGGTGTGCAGAAACAATATTTTTCTACAGACACTAACAAATTATCACAAACATCATGGCTTAAAACAACACACTTTTTTTTTAAAAAAGGCACACACTTTATTTTTAGATTTATTTATTATTATGTATACAGTGCTCTATTTGCATGTACACCTGCAGGCCAGAAGAGGGCATCAGATCACATTATAGATGGTTGTGAACCACCATGTGGTTGCTGGGAATTGAACTCAGGACCTCTGGAAGAGCAGCCAGTGCTCTTAACCGCTGAGCCACCTCTCCAGCCCCAAAACAACACACTTTTGTTACAAGTAGTCTTGAAGATAAGAGGATTCTAACTGCTCAGCTCAAGGGGTCGGGGGCTGAGCCTCTCTGGTGGGTCATAGGACTAGCTGCGTGTTTGTCAATGACTGAAGGTTGCTTTTTACTCTTTAGCTTGTGGATCTTCTCTATTCTGTAAATCCTGCAAGATAGCACTTCCAATTTCCCCCGGAGGGCTGTCTCTGTGCCTTTCCCAGTCCTCCACCCTACCCCTGATTTATTTTGGAAAAACATCTCACTACATAACCTTAGCAGGACTGAACCCATTCTGGCTAGGTTGAGATCAGCTTGCCTTTGTCTCCCCCAGTGTAGGAATTAAAGGTCTGTGCCACCATGCCTGGCTACCATTTTTTATTTATAAGAATTTTTGTGACTAAGTGGGCTTACCCTGGTTATCTGGGATAATCACATTTCAGAATCCTTAATGACATTTATAAAGTGCCCATTATGATGGGAGGTAGTATGTTCACAGCTCCCATGGCCTACAGCATGACTGTCTGTTTGCTGGAAAGACCCTGCAGTCCTTTTTTCCAATTACTGTAACTGCTACTTCTATATGATGGCAACGGAGGAGTTAGATGTAGTAACTCCTGCTTGAGTTTGTGATATTTACCTGTCTTCATATGCAAGCATTATCAACATTTCACTCACTCATTCAGTAAGCCACTCTCCTGCAACTTAACCCTTTAGTCAACCACACTGGCTTTCTTCTTAACAGCATGAGAAAAATCAATGAAGAAAATTCCCCACGGCAATTCTGTGATAACCTAGAGATTAACTTGTTGCTCAAGGGTTTCAAAAGCTTCCGTGGGGTACCTCTGTCTGGCACATCTGTTTCTAGGAAAAAACAAAAACAACCAATCAAGCACACACACACACACACACACACACACACACACACACACACACATGCACGCGCACACACACACACACAAAACAAAACAAGAGATGAAGCAATTTGAGCAGAGACATTAAAAAAAAAATTCTTGACATGTGAAAATAAAGGAAAATCAGTAAGTCAGTAAGTGTGTTAACAGATCAGCAGTCTTCACTTTTTAGTCTTCACATCCAGTATGTGAATTTGGGAAACTAAGGCAGCTCACCTAGTTGTTTGGGGTTGAGGACTTGGAATGTCCTGGAAAAGGAATCTGGGAAATGACCCCTCATCCTAACATGACCCTCAGTAGCCTAGGCACCTGCTGTGGTTGTGATGGCTTTGTATCACGTTGCTTTTACTTTAAATATTGACTGAACAGTTTCATTTAAATGAAAAGGGCAAAGGAAATAAATCAGAAAGAGAAAGAGAAAAAGAGGAGAGGACAGGAGAGAGAGAGAGAGAGAGAGAGAGAGAGAGAGAGAGAGAGAGAGAGAGAGAGAGAGAGCGAGCCTTTCTATCATGTTGCCACTACCTTGGGCTGCATGGTGCTTTAAGAGTTAGGATGCTCTGTAGTATAATTTCAATATCTGAATTAATTTGAATAGGAAGAAGAGTTAAACATGGATTGTTCACAGATTATTTCAGAAGGCAAGACCTTATTATTACTAGCCCACATGTCACTAGCTGCCGAGTGACACTGTGAATCACATTTCATGGAAATAAAAGGAAAGTGCCTTTGTTAGGAATTCATTCGTACACTCCTGGGAAATTAGGAAACACAACAGATGCAAATCAGCCTTTAATCCAAGTCCCAGTGTGGACAGTACAGAGCAGAGAGGTGGCAGGAGTCAGGGGAGAAAGAATACTGTACTGTGCCCAAAACAGAAGTGCGGATCCTGTTTCTTCAGCCAGGTTGGACCATTTTCGTAATGCGTTCTCCTTTGTTATTCCATCTCTACATTATTGCGCACATTTTCCATTTCTAATTTTCTTCTAGACAGAAATCACAGGGCTTACAGAAGAGACTTATTTCTAAGATGTTCCCCTGGGATTCTCCTGCTACTAGAGACAGGATTCCTGCAGTGCAAAGACACTTGGCAGAAAGCAGAAGAAGTATTAGTGGACCCTCCTACCAGTCTCTCTGACTACCGCTCATCTAGAGTCACGTAAGTGCTGCCAGACTAAGTAGCTTTTTGGACTTGGGTCTGGAAGTCATCGTCCTTTTCCTGAGTACCTTGGGAAGCCTTGGCGTGCCCCCTCTCAAGGCATCTCTCTGTACAAACATGTTTCTGCGTGAGCATTTCAGGGGCAAGGTGCGGCGCCAATGGTGATGCTTTACTGCCTCCATTGAGCTGCTGGCTAGAAAGAAAGTCTCTGGTGCTCTTCTGTTAGCCTAATCATAGTATAACTCAGCTTGGATGCGAAATTAGCAGCAGAATCATATTTTACTTTTAGCTTTTAATTGGCAACAGTCGCGTGGCTTTTATTAAACTGTTTCAATCAAGTCTTCCCAGCATCATACATTCTGCTTATCATTGGGCCCACCTGCAGTCAGCTCTCTTCCCCGGCCTCTTATCAGCAAAGCCAATTACTTTCTCATGTGCTTGCTTTGTGGTTTTGCTTATAGACTTCACCACACCTCCACAACTAAACCCACAGGGCATTAGGTAAATTCTATTCCTGATCCTCCCTTCCGTCTCACTTGGGTTACTTTACCTTAAGGTAGGATGGCAATTCTGTTTTTGCCTTTCTTTCTACAAGGCAGTGTGATCACAGCCTCGCTGCTTTAAAGCACTCCTCTGGTTTTCAGACTCTAGGGCTTGTTTTCCCTCCTCTTTCTTCACTGCCACTTCCGCTCACCTGTTTTCTTCTTCTCCTTTGTTAGATTTTTCAAAGTCATTTTTAACTTGCAATAAGGAATGACTTTTTCTTTTTAAAAAAAAATTGCAGTATTTCCCTCCAAATTGCTGTTCTGTGTCAACTCTGTCCTTTCAGATTGAGGGACTTTTCTAAAAACAGGTTATACAAAGTAATGAGAAATAGCAGGTGACTCAGCACGAAGTGAGGTGAGGTTGGGCCTCTCTGAGAGAATAATAATAGTACTTCATATCCTGTTTCAGTCTGTTTCCTCATCTTTCACCTGGGAACACGCTACCTGTCTGCACTGGTGTGAGAGTTGCCTGAGCCCCTAGGTAGAAAGACCTGTGTGCATTCTCTGAATCAGCTTTACTTTCCGAGCCTGGTAGGCTGTGTTTTGCTGCTGGCGGTGGTTTTCTTTTGGAGTGCCTTTCTTAGCAATCAAGTCACATTGAACCAAGAAACTTCAGAGGAATAGAAACATAAATAAGATAATATGTAGCTTTAAAAAGTTGTTATCTGACTAATAATATGAGAAGAGTTAAAGTCCAAACCAGATTTTGAAGAAACGCAACCCTACAAACCAGGAGATTAATTGACATAAGCCTCAAATTTGTTGTAGATGAAAATAATATTACCTCCCATGAAAAAAAATAGATAACTAATTATTCATCCCTAGTTTCTCTTTCCTCTTTACCTGCGCTATACCCCTCAAGAAATCATGTAATTAGTATCAATAATAATAACACTAATATAACACATATAAGAAAGACATTCTGAGGCAAGAAAGTAGCACAGGAAATCATGGTGGTGTCTATGTAATATTCATACTAAATTTAATAACTACTTAAATATTTATAAATTATCTTGCATTTTTATTTGCAAAATGCTTTGCAACCAGTTTTTATTAATTATTGGATACCACTTATCCCTTGGCACTCTAGTTTCCAGATGCAGCTGTACTGATTTTCTTTTATTACTCTTAAAGAAACATTTAGCTTTTCAAGCACTTGCTAATCTCTCATATCTTCCGTATTAGGCCACATGGAAAACAGAGAAGTCACCAGGGCTAGAACTTATTGTTGCAGCATCTGACCAGCTACCATGATGTTGGCGTCAGGAAAGCAAAGGGGCTTCTCCCAGGTCATGGTAGTGATGAGCTCTGCAGAAGGAAGTCATGGTCAGTTTGATTGCTGTGATTTTTAATCCTGGACATAGGAAAATCCAAAAACTGTGATCCATTAAAACTGGATTTGGTGGCTGAATTGAAGCAAGATTCTAGAATTTTCCCCTGGGTTGGCATAAGTAAGTCCTGAACTGAGGCAGTGGTGCACAGAACCGCTGGGATCTAGGCTTCACTGAAAACTGGGAACATGTTTATGCTAAATGTATTTTTCAAAATAGGTCAGTTTGCTTTAGAAGAGCCTGGCTCATAACTTTTCCTCTACTGCCCCTGTCCTCAAGTGTCTTTATCTTGTCTCTACAGATGTATATAGTACAACAGGACTACGTTTCACATCCATCTCCCAAAGCATCCTCACTAAAAGCAGAGAGGCCACATGACACAGTACATCTCCTTCCCAGATAGATAAATGGTGTCTAGTTGTTATTCTCTTTCTGCACTGAGATGCCATGAGCAACGAAACTTACAGAAGAGAGAGTTTATTGTGGACAGTTTCAGAAGGTGAGTCCATGCCCAGCATGCTGACCGGCATGGCAGCAGGCAGGTAGGCTTGGTGCTGGAGCAGTATCTGAGAGCTCATCTGTTAAGCCTATAAGCACCAGGCAGAGAAAAGAGCCTCCTGGAATGGCATGGACTTTTGAAAACTCAAAGACCAGTGACATACTTCCTCCTCCACAACCACACCTCCTAATGCTCCACCAATTTCAGAGGAAGCTGTATTTGAGTCTATAGTGCCATTCTGTTTCAAAACAACACAAATAGTGAATCAGAGTAGTTGTAACATAGCACCTGCTCTTGTGTAAAACTTTAGTGGATGTTTATTGACAGAATAAAAGTAAATGTATGTCGATATATTTGTCATTATTTTCAAGTATTATTTTTTATATTATGCTACACTAACCAAGAAAACAATGACAAAAATATCAAAGTAACCTTTATTTTAAAAAAATTAAAAGATTTATTTATTTTATTTTTTGTTTTTGTTTTTCTGCTTTTTTGTTTTTGTTTTGTTTGTTTGCTTGTTTGTTTTTTTGAGACAGGCTTTCTCTGTGTAGCCTTCGCTGTCTTGGACTCGCTTTGTTGTAGACCAATCTAGCTTCAAACTCACAGTGATCCTCCTGCCTCTGTGGCTTGGCCATTCTATTTTATGTACACACCTGCTTTGCCTGTATGTATGTATATGTAATACATGCTTGCCTGATGCCTGCAGACATCCTAAGAGGGAATCAATCTCCTTGAACTGGAGAGTATGGCTATTGTGAGCTGTAATGCATGTTCTTGGAACGAAGTAAGTACTTTGTAAATCTTGAGAGCAGTACTTGCTCTTAACATGTGAGTCATTTTTCTATATCCTAAAGTTACTTTTTATACAGCAGAGTTGAATCAGAAAGCCATCAGAAACTGGCTTTGATTTGCATTTAACATGTCTGAAGGATAGCATGATGAGGATTTTGTTCATACATTCATTTTTTTTGATAGGCTAGTGTTCTTTTATTTAGTTTTTAAGTTAATTAATTAATTTATTCACTTTATATCCGAATCATAGTCCCTCCCTCCTCTCCTCCTGGTCCTTCTCTCCCTCCCTCCCTCTTCCCCATAGCTCCTCCCCTCCCCACAGAAAAAGAGAGCCCCCCACCTACCCATCCCAGCACATCAAGTCATACCAGGACTGAGAGCAGCCAATGTTTTCTTAGAGGTCCAGAGACAATGGAAAGATATGTATGGTAAATATGTCCAAAATTTTTATTTCATCAGACTGTAAAACATCTCTCTAGTTCAAGGCTCTAAATGCAGAAATAGTCTGGGTTCAGTGTTTCTGTAATTTACTGTGATGGGTCCAGGCTCTAGACTTTAAGACCAAATTGATAGGAAAAACCAGTGGCACTGAGCATCCTTTGGCCACTGGGCCAAGGATGCCGTGGTAAGAATCACTGCCCCTGGCCTGCTATCTAACCACTTCACTGCCACTTTTATGCAGGCTAGTCCTTCTTAGTGGTAGTTTAAATGCAAAGCACTCAGGGAATTTGCCAGGATGCAAATTTTTAGGGCCCTTTCTTTGGAGCTTGGCCTTAGTAATTTTTGAGCAAAGTCTCTCAGATGGTCATAATTCTGGTGGTTTGAGGAACACAGCTTGAGAAGTAAATTACTGAATCTACTTCAAACAGTGCCAGTGCTTTGGGCATTAGAAAACTGAATGGCATGAAACGTAACTCAAAGACAACTGCTTCTAGCATCTAAGAACTGTTCCATGCCTATAACCCAGGATAGACAAAAATTTTCTGTCATAAAATGTGGATAGAAAATCCACTGCTCAGAGTTCTTACGGAGCCAGGACATACACTGGTATTTCAAGTAAATGGACCATCAGGCACTTTATAGACACATAGTTTTAAAAAGTTTTTCTTAAAACGTTCTGTTATGCCAGCCTGAACAGTAACAGCCCACGCCATGTATTATCTAAATATATTTTGGAATTTGATTTTCTTAATCGAGGCTTTCCATGGCCTTCATTCTCTTTGGAAGTTAAGGTTAACCAGGTTTAGACTGATGGTTGTCAACCCTGCCTTCCACCAGTACACGCTGTGACGACTGAATAGGTGAAGATTACTTGGGTTTCTTCTTATTTCTCACAATGGAATGTGGTGAATAAATGTTACCTAAATATTTAAGAAGGATAAACTAAGAAATGTAATTTTAATGATAGGAATGATTCTTGAGTCTCATGAAATGGCCGTGGGTAGCTTTCTGGGCACAAGTGATTTGCTTTTAGATTGTACTGAACCAACAAAAACTGTGGTCTTTTCTAGGATGATTGTGTTTTTATTTTTATTAGTTTGACTACTTTTTGATAAATGTCTATGCTTTTAAACTTAGTACAGTGGGGTCCAACAGCAGAAGTTTGCTTCCAATCTGTGCCCATCTTTCTTCTGTGGCTCTCTTTGAAATTGTGACCATTGTTTGATATACTTCTCTGTGGTGAGCACTGATGTAGAGATGCTGGTGTTGAGTCATCACTTCTGTCTGCATGGTTCCCTGTTTCCCTGAGTATCTTTGCATCTGTCAATCACTTGTGGCTGGAGCTGTACTTTCTGTCCCTTCTGCATGAAGGTTCTCTATTTGTTCCTTCTGTCACAGCGTGGCCATAGGTAGAGACCACACATTATCCAAAGCTGTTTTGTGAGAAGTCATTTATTGGGACCTTCATCTCAAACTCATAGACTTTAAAACCACCTCAAATAGCATTTCTAGTTAAACAGATTATCCCTCTAAAATGTTGGGGGAAATCATGAGTACCTCAAACTAAACATAAATACCAAATAACCCCCAGACTAATCTTTGTAAATGTTCAGTAAAAAATTTTTTCTAAGACCAATATCCTTGAGATACATCACAAAATATTTCACCTTTGGAGAGTCACAATAAACACTTACCCGCTCTAAAGAACAATAAGCAAAGAAACCTATTCAGCATTACTTAATGTAGCTTTTCTAAGGCATGCTTGAATAGGAACATAGAATACCATATCTTGGAATGAATGGTCTGCAAAGTGTGTTTGGGGGAAATCTGGTTGGATTTTAACATTATAGATCAGTGAGTGGAGAATTATGATTCTGAAAAGCTTCAAAGAGGATATAATTATCTCAGAAATAAACTTTAAAAGGATTGGAAATAGAAAAGCACTTCATTTAGATGGGCTTTCTGTGGTTTCCTTAAATATTTGAGTTATTAAAAAACTAATAATGAATACAAAAGAACTTGATATAGAAATGATTATAAAGGTCAGATTCATACATCAGAATGAAGACAAATGCAATTATATTTCCAAAATCTATTAATGGCTCAATTAGTTCATAGATCAGATAATCATATACTGTTCACCAATGGGGATTGTGTGTGTTGAGAGAGAGAGAATGAGAGAGAGAGAGAGAGAGAGAGAGAGATGTCACATTGTTTTAATATAAGAAGGTATAATAAAGTAGAGTGCACTTTTTGTTTCCACATTGTTTTGTAAAATGTTTTGATTTGGGAATGAATAGTAGTTCCGGACTCTCCAATTTTTTTTTGCCATCCCCACTTATTTATTTATTTACTTACTTATTTATTTGTGTTGATGACGGTGTGTCTACACAGCCTAGTGTTTAAGTGGTGGTCTGAGGACAAGGTCAAAGAGTCAGTTCTCTCCTTCCACCATGTGGGCCCTTAGATCAGGCTTGGTGTAAAAGATCCTTAACTGCTTAGCCATTTTTACTTTCAACTAACATTATCTCTGACAGTTTACGTGCTCATTCTAGTGAGGAAACTGTTCACTAAGAAAAGAATAATTATGAGAAAATTACCTGCTTTGAATTATCATAATTAAAGAAAATTGTCAACTAAAGCAGAGCTTATCTTTAAAAAAAAAATGCCTGCTGTGGAGACGTGCACACCACTCTACTCACAAAGTGGGTGACTTTCCTTGCTTTGGTGGCATTTATACTAAAGTGGGTCAGTGTTTGTAGTTTTGTTGCCCCTTCGTACAACAGGAGAAGCAAAGGAGTCAGGACGTGTGCCATCCATCCCATCATAGCCAGAACATCCCTGTACCATGTCCATCATGGTGACTCCTCCGTGTAAACTGCACACATAGGCCGGACTTGATGCAGGCAACATTAGAATAAGCCCATGGAGGGATCCATTTTGGCTGAGTGTGTGATTGGCGGTCACATTCAACTTCTCCCTGTTAGCTTCAAAGCTCTTGGCTTCTTCTGCCTGTCACTCAGGGCAATGGTGAGCTGCTGTCAGAAGCACAGCTATAATTGGGAAAAAGCACTTGTTAAACACAGAAGTTTGGGGGAGGTGAGAATTCATACCCAGCCGAGCAAGTCTGGGAAGTTTTCCAATCCTCCTATGCTGAGCTAAGGCACAAAAGCAAATTGAATTTTATTACTTAGGTGACATCAAGCCATGTTTATACATGGGACTCATTGAAAAATGTCCTTAAGACACTCGCTGCGTTGACTCTTCTTTGTTCTTCAAGATGGCTTTAATGCCCGCACTCATTTTGAAATCCCTGTTCTTTACATTCCTGACTTTGTCACGGAAAAGCATAGCAAAGTGACAAGCTCGCATTATTAAGTGAAAAACATTTGTGATATAAATATTCTACAACCATCTGGAAAAAGAAGTGCAAAATTAGCAAGTGTAGCTGAACCGACCACTGTGAGTGTCGTTAGCTCCTGGAATGGGTGAGCCTGGACTCTCGGGCTGGAAGGCTTATGTTTTCCCTGCTAAGAAGAGGTCATTGTGAACTTGGGAGGCTGGGATTTACCGTTGAATGTCAGCCACGGGTTCTCCACTGTTGCTGGTACCCGGCAATAAATTCATTGGTTGTAAGAAAAACAAATGCCTTTGGGAGCACACTTTTTTTCTTTTTTTTTCTGGCTATCTGGAAAGTTTAATCAAAAGACTCTTATGTAAAGTATTTTTATTTCTCTCAGACAAAAATCTTGGTGAAAATTTATATCAAGGAAAACTCACTTATTTTCGAAATGTTCTGCTTTAGGATTTTCTGGAGCGCTCAGATGGACGTTATTCTTTTTTTCCCTGTTCCATTAAACAGCCACCTGTTCTTTTTCTTTCATAGTGACTCCTTTAATCCCTTTTTGGGTAAATAATTGGGACTTTATGCTTACTATTATATTTAACACAGGCCTGTTTTTCCCTTGTATTATATATTTTAGTATTTTTAAAAATTATTTTTGCATATATATATAGTGTATGTATTTGTGTGTTTTGTGTGTGTGTGTGTGTGTGTGTGTGTGAGAGAGAGAGAGAGAGAGAGAGAGAGAGAGAGAGAGAGAGAGAGAGAGAGAGAGAGAGAGAAAGGGGCTCAGAGGGCCACTTTTGGAAGTCCGTTTTCTTCTTCCACTATATTACTTCTGGGGATTGAGCTTGGTCCATCAGTTTTGTAGAAAGTCCATACATTTTGGTATTTTTCTATTCTCCTCCTTTTTTACCACCTTACAGTCTTAGAGCTTTCACCTCAGTATACTATAGTCAACTCTATTTTTGTTTTCTTTCTATCACTAATTCCTTCCAACTTCTCCTGAACTGACACTATCTGATATCCATCTTACTGAATTGCTTTGCCCCTTAGATATCCATCAAATGTGTTTTTTGAATGCTGATAATAAATTAAACAGTGTTTAGAGATAATTCCTGATAAAAGCTTTCTTAGTGAGATAAGAAAACTATCTATGAATAATTAAAGAGTATCAATTAGGCACTAAACTATAGTGGAGATTCCATTATATAACCTCAATTTGTGCTGTGCCCAACATCCTTTTCTAGCAAAGTTGTTCAAACCTGATTCTCTGTCAATAATACACTGTTCTTCATGTCCTAGGCCATATTAACTAGGTCTACAATAGATTGGGCAAGAGCCAAAGGCTTCAGAATGAGATGAAACATATGTGGAATGTTAGTGGCCTATGAAGTAGCTTGGTATTAGCCCTACTCCTAAGAACATTCTATATTTAGGATGGCATGTGTGGCTTTACTTTTCCTGGGGAAACAATCTCACTTCATCTCAGATGGCACAGCACTGACAGACTAAAGCAGCAAAGTCATGCGAACGTGTGACCAACCTAATGAGTTGGTCTGGGTTACACACAGGAGCATGATAATGTAAGTGTATGCATCATGGGAAAGGTCGCCTCAGCATGGATGATGGTCCAGGAAAGCTACATCACTGAATCCCTGTGCAATTGCTGAGCAGCTGTTCTATCAGTGCGCCACCCCCCCCCATCAGTAGTTTATGTTAGCACCTATATAACTTCTGTGAGGAGAATCCTTAATCTCGTGCTTCCTACCAGTTTCATGAACTTCCTCATCAGAGGAAATAACTACAAACCAGTATGGCACAAACCATCTTCAATTCTGGAAATTCAGGTACAGAGTACGCAGAAATGCTATAGCAGCAACAATCGCAGCCAGGGCGAGGAGTTTAGTTTTAGACTATGCTGATGCTGGTTGAGTTTACAGACATTGGGTGGATGTGAGTTAATCTCTGGAGTTTAGAGACAGCCTAAAAATAGGTTCTAAGCAATGTTGAAATAAATGTCTCTGCGTCATTCCTTTCCCTGCCTGTGTGGAAGCCCTTAACTCCTGTGCCGGGGGGACTTTGGAGGTCAGAATCTAGAGCAGTAATCTGGACACAGAGAAAAGCTTTCCTGAATGGGATAACTGCTTTGTGAAGAGAGACAACAGCTTGCTTCTTTCCTTTTCTTACTCTCCATGTTGGGGGATGTTAGAAGCACGACTTCTCTAAGTCAAGAAGCATGCGCTGACCAGACCCATATCTGCTAGCACAATTATTTGGAATTTGCCAGTCTTTGAAATTATTAGAAATGCACGTTTTCTGTTTAAGCTGCCCAATCTATGGTGGTGTAGTACAGCATCCTAAACTGCTGTAGGCCTCTACAAAGCAAGATGTTGGACCCAGATGCCAAGTTTGGATGTTTGAAGAACTGAAGAGAAGGAGCCAGCTCCATTTATTTGTCTGTAAATATAGAGGTGAAAGCAACATTCATTTCTTGGCACCAGGTGCAGGTAAAATATAAGTCAAACCAGAGACTTATGCATTATGAGTTCAAATTGTATATTAGCAGCAAGATTAAATACCTTACAAGATTTGTCAAACTAAAATTGTTTCTAGACAATGATAGTGTAGAATTTCCTGGAAAATAAGTGCCATATGTGTGGAGTGACATTTTACTGCTCTGAGGAATAACATTCACAATCCATAACTGAAAACAAACAAACAAACAAACAACTTAAGAAATTCAGCACTCCAAGTGTGGGAGATGTCACACAGGGAATTGTAAAATAAGAGATAAGAAAAGAAGTTAAAAGTAACCTGCGTAAGTAAGAATTTCAGGAGAGAATTAAGACAATTGGGATAAACTATTAAAAGAGAATGATGAATTTTTTGTGACTATGGAAAATATGAGCCCTCAGATCCAGAACACACACACATACATACACACACACACACACACACACACACACACACACACTCACACACAAATCTTGGGTATTTAACCACTGCAAAGTCTTTGCACTGTAGAAGCACAAGAAGATGAAACCTGAAAAACAATAGTGTACTTAGTAAGAGAAAGGTTATTTTTTGTGTAACTGAATTCTATATTTTCCCTGTCTTCTTTATTATTCTTTTTATTCTTCTGCATCCTCCTACCAGCAAGTGCTGAAATTACTGGTATATACATCATATGCACAAAGTTCATATCACAATAACATACACCAGAGGACTATGGAACATCATCCAAATAGGGAAAGGGAAGTAGATATGACATACTTAGTACATTAGAATGAAAATATAGGCATTTTTGGGTATGCAAAGACTGCTACCATGAGTGATTTATAAGGCATATTTACACCTATTTGTGGGGAACAGTGCAATAATTTGATACAAACAGAAAAGGAATGTTGAGATAATTAGCATTTAAGTTCCCACATGTTGATCCTCTCTGTATGTTGGGAGTGTTTGATTCTTCTTGCTATCTATGCATATAAGTGCATCCTATGTTGTTTCAGAGTATAGTCACCTACTGTGCTATAGAGCATCAGAACTGATTCTTATCTCACTGAATTTTGATTCCTATTATTTAACCCTTTTTCCATGTTTCCTTCTCTATCCCCTTCCCAGTGTCCCCTGAAGCCAGCTCTGGGATTCGTTTTTCTGTCCTCAAATAAGTAAGAATCTGAGGAATTTGTCTTCTGGTGTGTGGCTTATTTCACTTAACATGGCTTTACCAGGCTCTTTGACATAAGTAACAGGTTCTCATTCTTTTTCTTTGCTTCACAAACATGCCATGTGTGTATGCCTGTGTATATGTATGAGTGTATGCATTCCTCTGCGTGTGTTAGTATGTGATATTTTCTTTATACATTCATTCATCTGTCTATTGACAGCTTCATTGATTCCATATTGTTTATACTAAGTAGTCCTGTAATAAGCATGAGAGTCTCACTATTTCTTTGGTATGTAGTTTTTAAAATTTTTAGTTTCTTTAGATATATTACTGGATCATATGAAACTTTTATTTTTAGTTTAGTTTTGAAAAGAATATCTATACTATATTAGGGTATGCATATTTCTGTCTCCACTTCCTCACCAGAATCTTTTTTTTTTCTTATTTCTATTTTTATATTAGCCATACTAAAGGAGATTCAGTCTGATTAATAAAAGAGGAATATTATCATTTACTTCTGGGTAGTTTATATTATATAATAGGGAAATTTATTGGTTGTCACTCTTATTGATAAAAGTGTAGCTCTCAGTAGGTAGTACATGGAAAATGCTGTGGTGAAAAGTGCAACTTGTTTATATATGTCACAGTGAGAACAGAGGCCTGGGTTAAGGGAGAGATTAAGGACCAAAATGGAAGAATCTGGAAAACCAAGGGAGATAAAGGAGCCTTGTGTCTGGGCAGGAAATAACCAAGCAGGCCAGTTAAGAAGGACAAGGCTTGGGTCCAGGGACAGCAGGCCGATGTTCTTTCCAAAGCCCTGAGGAATCTATGATAGGTACCACTGCACGTGTCACACCCTATGTACCTATAACACCCTAAATTGTAAGTACTTTGTCCTTATTTTAGGAAAGAAACTTTAGGAAGAAGAAGTGGGGCTATTTCTCAGTTGCTGTGAGAACAGAGAGAGCTTAACATAATTAGCAGCACTTGAGGCACCTGCAAAGCGGGAGGCAGCCAGATGAGCTAGTGTAACAGGGTCAGTCACTAAAGAAGCTGGATATACCCAGAGGAATCTGCGTGAGCATAAACAGCGCATAGCCACCTCTCTAGCTAGGACAGCAAGGCATACACAAAGTCTACGGTCTTCCATTGTCAACAGAGAAGTGACCAGTGTCATCACCTGCTACTTCAGCCATTGTCCAATTTCTGCCATGGATGTATAAAAATATCTAGAAAGGAAACCTGATGCCTTTTTCTCGCTTGGAAACCACTCCCATTCTTGGAAGCTTCTCTTGCTTTTCCTCAATTTTCACTTTGCTATAATTCTTCTTAGTAAAGCTTGCGTACTTTCACATCAGTATTTGTGTTTGATCTTCAATAGCATAGCCCGATGAATGAACTTGGAGGTACTGTCACAGTCTGAGGGTCATACACACCTGGCCTGCTAAAGGTCCCATCATACTCAAGACCTTGCACCACTGTGTTTTTCTTTCTATCATTTCTCGTTTGAGGCACTTGGTCATTCAGCTACCATTGACAATGAACACACATGTCGGGAGGGTGGGTCCCCACTGCAGCTCAGTAGAGGTTTTAGAGATATTCACTCTCTTCCTTGGTTTCTGCCATTGATGGTAACGTCAACTGCTCTCTGTCTCCAATTGCTCTCTAATCACCATAGCCTGCAAATATTCCTTGGTATGAGTTATTTCAGGCATGATAAAGGATCTGCAGGTCATGACTCTGGTCCATATGGCCTTAAATGTAATCACAGATGTCTTAATAAAAGAGAGGTGGAGGAAGATTTGATGTAGAAGAAAACATGTGACTATTGGTTAGGGGCTATGCCTCTGATTTTGAAGATGAGATGCCAAGGAAAGCATTACATGGAGTGGAGAACATAGAACTCTTTTTTTCTTGTTCCCTGGAGATTTTAGAGAGCATGAATCCCTGTTGATGCCTGACTTGCTAAGTCCCAGGCCTGACATCTATAACTCAGAGCATAAATGTGTGCTCTTCTAAGTCATGAAGTTCATGAAAACTGTGGCTGTAGGTCACTAATGTACCAGTCAAGAAGCTGCTCCTCAGGGCTGCCTGTGCTGACAAATTAGAACACCAGAAACTACCAAGTCGAATAATTGTGCACTGACTAGAAGAAACCCAGAAGAGGAATGCTGCACAGTTAGATAAGAGGGCCTTCAAGAATGAAACAGGCTTTTTCTGATAGTGAAGAGGTATAAATCTAGATTATATGGAGAAGAGTCTCCATGCTTACCTGCTGCAGTAGAGGAGAGAGATTAGTGTCGCATGAGATAGGTCTGGGAGAAGGTCCCCACAATATGAGAGCCTCCAGAGTCAAGTAATCAGTGGGCCACTTGATACAGTGGGTAAAAGAATAGTTAATTCACTGTAGGCCATTTTGAAGTTGGAATAATTGTGAGTTATCCCAATATTGGGGGTACATGAGAGACTAAGAAAATGATCCTTTTTTCTGAAATCCACTTTCTTTTCCCCAGGAATTCTCAGGATTCAAACACTGATAAGCCACTCATAAATAAATTTTGAATGAAGTTTCTCATAATCAATTCAGCCTAAGGTTTTCGAACAATAATAATAACCATTTCTGTGAAGGACATCGTACCCAACAAAATTACCCTTCAACCCTGAATATAACAAAGATAAGGTAGAAAAGCATGTTATAGGGGAGTGGTTGTTAGAGCCATTGGCAGTGGACAGCCACAGCAAAGCAGTGTCCATTCACCACAGAGGAACTGCATATATGATCTCACAGTATCTGTGGCAACATGCTCAAGATCTGAACAAGACCATGCTAGAGGAGAGCTCCGTGGAGAGGAGGTGACACAGAGTCCCACCTGTGGTCAAGGAGATAGTGCCAACTGACGGAAGTTGGAAGGAGAAGAGTCAGTTTTCAAGGGTGTGGTCCCTGAGAGGCCACCCACCGTCCAGTAGGTAGCCCATACTCATGCACATACTGGCTGTGCAAAAGAGACTCAATGGATAAAAAAATAAAGAATATATGACAGTGGTAGGGAGTAAATGTGTGGAACAGAAGAGGAAATGGAGCAGAAGGAATGACAAGTGGACTTTGTTAGAACACACTGTAAGCATATATGAAATTCTCAATGAATGAAGTAAGATCTTCATAATATACTTCACACTTACGTGTGTAACGGATTTGTTTTGTACACCAGCTTGCCTGAGAATACAGTAAAAACAAATGCCAACAACTGTCAAGCAATATTAAACAGTTTGGAGGAGGGATAAATGATGAAGACCAAACCATATCTGTGGGAGTAATTCAAATTTGGGAAACTGACTTTCAAAATGTCAAATGTCAGTTTAATGGAGAGCTATGAGGATTTCGTTCATCAAGGAAGGATCAATTACTTTGTTGACAAATGCAGGATATTACATGCCAAAAATGACATCATGTTTGTTTATATTTCACCTTTGGTTTTTAGAAAGGTGGCGTTTGCTACTTTAAAAAAATGATCTTAAAAAAAAAGGGGGTGAATCCAAATTTTAACTTAGTTCTATGGGCATGAAATGTTATTTAAGAATGAAGAGCTCGGTGTGGTGACAAGGCATTGCCTTCTCCTGTGGCGTTGCAGCCACGTGACTCCAGCCATTCAGAAGAGTAAAGATGGCCCATTTGTAGCCCCACAAATCACATTTGTTAAGTGTTTTCATCTCTTCCCTACTTTCTTCTTTCATTTGTTCCTTTTTTTTCTTTTCCTCCTTCCTTTCCTTTCCCTTTTCTTAAATAACGCTGCTCCCTACTCTGGGGAAAGTGCAAAGCTATGCACTTCTTATCCTGAATAGAGCTAAAAGTGACCGATTGAAGTACAAACTGGGCCCGCGTTTACACAGACATTATGAGCTGTCTTTACAATAATACCCAAACATATTAATGGATAATGGTAAGGTCCCGCATAATGCCCAGTTTAACTGCAAAAGTTCAACTTTTCCCATTATGCTGAAGGTCCTCGGGGAAATCATACAGTTTGCTAGTTATTGTTTCGCCTTCCTTTCTTGTTTTCCCTTTCTGATGCTCCTGGGATTTCTTCACACAAATGCTGCCACCATCACAAAGGCCTCAGGGAAAGGGGCAGAGTAGCTAGTCCTCCCTTCTTATCTCACATCACTTCTCTTGATTCTCAATAGCAAAACTTATAAAAAAAAACCCAATCGTTTTGTTTTGAAAGCTTCTATATTTGCAAAAGCATTACAAAGATCTACGGTCTCCCTGTGTATCTTTTATTCTGGTTTCTTTGAGCTGACATCTCTACTGTACTGTGGGAACATTTTCACAAATTTAGACTAAGGAGGTTTACCTGGATTTAATGTGCTTTCACTAAATAACAAGGCATTGTTAGGAACCTTTATCATAGCACAAAGGGCACAGTGGTAGGTATGACGGAGCCCCAGCCTTGCTGTGTTTGCACGTTCATCTTCCATTCACAGTCCCTGTGGTCACTGCAATTGCTGTGCCTCTTGAGCCACTTTCCCACAGCTGATCTTACCAAGGGCCATCCTCCTTTGAGCATTTCTAACACTGTCGCTTCAGCTGTGCTGTGTGTGTGGACCAGCAATGCCTTCCTTCCACAATCCCGTTTTCCATGGTGCCTTGATTTACTTGGATGGCTGAACTACACTACACTGACTGTAGATTGTGGACACTTTAGTGTGGCCCTTGTCAGTTAATTAATACAACTTTGATCCAGCCACTTGTCCAACATCAGAATTTATCTCCTTTGATTTTTGAATCGTACATAAAACTGCGCACAGTTCTCCCTAACACGTATACAATGTTATGAACTCTCTGCAGGAAACAATGTTAAAATCAGACGAAGCATCCATCTCCTCAAACACCTTTTTTCTTTGCAGTGAAAAATTAAAAAAAGAAACACACAATCTTGTCTTCTATTTTGTTTTCTTGGAAATGCACAGTACTCATGCCTTGTGGTTACCTGCAACCATCCTATCAGTTTACTAGAACAGCAGGCAGGACTTACTAAAAATTATATCTTGACTGAGGGAGCTACAGAGTCGTAGAGTCAAACTCATATATCTGTTCATGATGAGCCTAAATATTTTTTGTTCTATTAATATTCGTGCTTTTCTGGTGTATTATTGATAGAAATAATATTGTATTTTGACATCTCCTGGAGCCTGCTCCACAAATTTCTCCTACTTTATTTCAGAACTTGAGATACCTGTAGCTACATATAAGGTGTTCGAATAAGCTCATTATACAGGCATTAAATAACAACGGTTTAGGAAAACCCCAGTACGCATTTGTAGTCCAGTGTGGCTTAAGAGTGAATATTTCAGATCTCCACAACAACAATAATAACAACCACTTCAAGAATTACATAAATGATTTATTTTCCAAATGC
Organism: Acomys minous; assembly: GCF_964271855.1. Lineage (NCBI taxonomy): Eukaryota > Metazoa > Chordata > Mammalia > Rodentia > Muridae > Acomys > Acomys minous. Next base: position 122,256,742 of record NC_140483.1, read on the forward strand.
AATTCAATACAAGAGTGTATTGATTTAGTAGATATAAGATACAAATTAATCTTTGGTAGAATGAGGCATTTATTTGACACTTGGATGAATTTCATGATTACATTTTTCTTTTCAAATTGTTCTATTTTCTTCATGTTACTTTTTAAAATTCTTCTAGAAGGATATACATGCACACATTCATCTTATTGATTAAAATTATAAATTGTGAACCATAATAATGAGCATAACTTATTTGAACTGTGTCTGCTAGTCCATGAAATCAGATATGATGAGAAACCATTTCAAGCTATGTATCCAATAGCTTTGATTTCTAAATAATATAGACCATATTTAGACCTCAGAGCAGAGCTAACTATACCTCATGATAACTATAGAAGGTAGAGTTTGTCCCATTTGTTAACTCTATGTTGGGCTGAAAAATTATTATCATTGTTGTCTTTGGTGAGAAGTTACCTTCCAAATTACCAAGGAAAATCACAGGACCTTGGGACAAGAGTTCTTCCTCAATTAACAATGCCTGATGGTAGTCCACAAACTCAGTTTCTTGCTTTCTGAAGGATTGCTGCCATATTTTGATCAGCATTTACCCATTGTGTACATCAAACTATGGAGGAACCCAAATGAGGTTGCATGAAGCCATGTAAATGAGAAGACAGGGTAAAGGTTTAGATTTCATATATATTGGAAACAAAGGTTTAGGAGAGTCACAATAGAATCCTGGCCTGCAGCCACACCGGTGTTACATATGGCCTATTCTGTACACTGCACTGTAGGCTCTGGTCAAGCGTATGTGCTATTATGTGGAAAAGAATTGATAGACAAAGTCTTGGCTCATCAGTTCATCATCTGAAATGTTTATGATGACATTTCTGGTAGCTACACTTTCCTGAATGGGTAATTCACTTGTGAAAATACTCAATAAACTTGGTAGTTGAGATTTAAATTCTTTATGTCATTTTTTGGGGGGGTGGGGAGAGGGAATCTATTAAAACAATGTTATTTATTCCACAGAAACTTCTTCATATGGAAACCACCACCTTGATATATATCACACTATTCTGGAGCATTTACGTTGTATTTTGGAATTAGCTGATTTTACGTACAAAATGTTTGTGAGAGAAATGCTGAATGCCAGCCTCAATACAGGTGACATAAGTTCAGATCTGTGTAGTACTGTGTAGTACACAGATCTGACTGCTTAAAACCTCTACTTTGTCCCATTCCCTGTTAATTTCCTGAACACATGAATGTCTCTATAAAGAATATTGGTTTGGGATCCCTTTCAATAACGTGAAAGCTACATTCTTAGGGAAATCTCATTGTTCTGGGGAGATTTAAGGTCTGGGCAGAGGACACTGGCCCTCAGCCTTCTCACCACTGGCAGCTCAGCACCCAGCACCCCGAGATTGTGCAGCTCTTCACTTTGCTCTGATTCATTCACAGTTCCGCCCACTTAACTAGCCTGGACCTTGGAATTAATGTTGAATTTTCTATTCCTGAAAAATATTTTCATATGTGTTGATGCTGTGATTTCTTTGCCTAAAGGAAACTGATAAAAAGTAAATTCAGGCATTAATTAAAGAGAGAAAGTAAATGAAAATCCCTAAATCTTGCTTCTAAACCACTGACCAGAAACAGCAGGAAATGTGTTGTCTGAGATGTAAAGCCTAAAGAAAGGGAGATGGAAGAGTCAAGCCGTGCTCCCAGCTGGCCCAACATTCCCCTGTGGTGACCACGGGTCTGAACCAACAGTAATTCTGAAAGAAAGGGATTTATTAGCAGGAAGAAATCAACCCTCTGAGGTCTTCCAGGATGGACATAATAATAAAAAAATAATTACCAGCTCCCCGAAACATCTTTCATCCATGGATCTCATGGCATTTATCTAATATTACTTAATTAAAATTCATGCTACTATATTTGAAGGGAGAATTACTATATTTTATAGATTACAAATTGCTTTTCTGGAGGATGTCCTGACTAAACTCACTCAGCTTTTAGGTGAAAGTGGGAGTAAATACTATTGTTTTTCTTTCTTTCTTCTATTCTCTTTTGTTTCTTACCAAACTAAGAAAATAAGCTATAAATTAACATTTTTATTTTGGACAAAATGACCAATGTTGAAATTAGAGAGGTGGTATTTTTAAAATATGCAATATGAGATATAAAATATAAAATATGTGCCACACAACAAATATGATAAGGAGAAGTTTATTATATGAGCATGGGGGAAGGAGAGAGGAGACATCCTAGAGAGAGATAGAGGAAGAGAGATAGAGACAGGTAAGAGAGCAAGAGAGAGAGAGAGAGAGAGAGAGAGAGAGAGAGAGACAGACAGACAGACAGACAGACAGACAGACAGACAGACAGACATGGTAGGTTTGTTCTTTTATAATCTTGGTAGGGCCACTCGCAGTGGCAGACAGATAATGATGTCATAGGTTGCTAGGTGGACTGGGGCAGTATGCTTACCATAGTCCCCTTTTCATTGAACTGTCAGAATTTTTAAAGAGCTTGAATATTTTTATTTATGCTCAGCCATTCTGAAAGCTAGTAAGGAATAGAGAACCATTACATACTTCTGGGTTTTCTGGGTAAATATTCAGGCTTGGATTTTTGTTGTTGTTGCAGTTTTCTGTATCTTGATCATTTTTTAATTAAGTCGGAGGAGATCCTTTAATAATTTTTTAAACAAAAGTGCTTACGGGAAGAAAATGCCTCCCAAGGAGAAAGCTGTCCTGGATTTGAAGAAAAAAAAAACTTTTAAGGAGCCTTTGAAATGTAAATTAGTTTGAATTTACCCAAATTATTAAGAAGGAGCATCACTGTAAAATGTATTCAATGGTTACAAAGTGACAGTAGTTGTATTGACATGCAACTTCTTCATTATAATTTTTAGTAGAGTGTGAGTAACCTGGTCATAGCAACACCAGAACCAACAGCAACCAGGACCACATGGGTAGCTTCCGCCGTGTTTCTCCTGCTTGCTTTGTACCAGGCTATGCTGTGCTCTCACCTCGTCCTTCTCTGTCTTTCGGTAGGAGGCAGGCTCTGTCGTTCATAGGTAGTTCGCTTTGTCCAAATGTTATCTCTACTGTTTCCTAGCTTCCCTACCTGAGAGCAGTTACTTTAACTTGAGATGCTCTGGTTCCTCATCTATACAATCCGAGAGATGGAAGCTGATTGTCAGGGCTCAGTGATGAGTACACAGGGCTTCCCAGAAGACTTTCTGAGAGGCAGGGGAGCCTCAGTGGAGATCAGGTGTGGACGATGTGTATGAGTGAGGGCACTGAGCTACAGCGATGTCATCTGCCTAAAGCAGGCAAATACAAGTGTCAGAGTTTAGGTTCTCTCCAGTCTAACCCCAAATACGGGTGGAGTTGATATTCTATTATAGCACAATAACTCCGGTTGTCAGTTGCCCCAATACATTCTGGGTTTTGTAAAGTTTGCATATGGAATTTATTATTTATGTCCATAGTCCCCACTAACTATACATAGGTAATATTCTGGCTATTTAATTTTATGTAAACAAAAAAGCGGTGGTATGTTTACTGTTTTATTGTGATAGGACACTTACTTATCAAAAAGGCATGGATTACATTTCATGACTAGCCTTCTCATTTTCTGATAATCAGTCTGTGAAGGAGAGGTTACTCATTTGAGAAGTACTACCTAGGGAGTCCTAAACCATCTCTATGCCATTAGCTCACACCAAATATCAAAGGAATGGGCAAGGTGATCATTATTAGCTACTTCTTCTGCGTAGGAACCATCAATCGTGTTCCCAAATGATTCTTGAATCCTTCTTTTGAATGGATTACTTTAACATATGCCGATAATTCTTGATAGCAATTGTAGCAACCTTTGTGTTTTGTGTATAGTGTCCCTAAGTCCTGGCCCCCAAAATGGAAGGATGGAGAGCTGATGAAAACGTTAAAGCATCTCTCATTTTAATGCCATTTGGATTATCATTCTCCCTAATCACAGTCATCTTACTCTGCCTATGCTTGCATGTGACATCACCCTGGAGTGATGTGTTTACACTTGTTTGATGGAACCAACACATCCAGAACTTTGTTCATCTCCAACTTTTAGAAAGGTATCTTTTCAGATCTGATCGTCATCTTCATTATGTGGAGGAGCACACTAGAATCTAGGAAGGTTTTGAATTTCAATATATACTAAAATACAGACCATACAAATCCACACCTCCTGTTATAGATAGGCCACAACATATCTTTTAAAAAATTTTTGATGCTTTTAATAATATGCTTTTCTTTCTTGACATTTAAGGAAGAGTCTAATAAAACCAGTAATAATAGAGGAGCCTCTATGTTGAAAAGGAAGTAAAACTGATGAGGGGATTAATCAGTGTGTATGCATTTTGGGGGCCAGGGTGAGATGATGCCTTCTGTGAAACTCCAATGAGCAAACCATCTAGGGGATGACTGCATTCTCCAGAAGCCAGTAACCTGTGAGTGAGTGGCCGAGAAAGTGTGTGGGCCTGATAGACCTGAAATGGCTCCTCTAAGGCGTATGAGCTGTCATTTTTCTGTTGCTAGAAATGAAGATGCTGCAACTATGTCAATCCCTATGCTCCCTTTAAATGACTGCTTATTTTCTCTCGGAAAACAGGTGGATTTTTGTATGTATTTCTGGCTTTCCAGGAAAATGCGTATCATGTCAGAGTCAACCTCAGGGTTCTGAGACTGGGCGCTTGAGTGGGAAAACTGGGGACCCCTGTGCTTTGCTTCTGGTTCTGTGGTCTAGAGTTATCACATTTTCTTTCTTCTCTTGATTATCAATATTTTGGCCTCCATATTTTACTCACAAAACAATTGAGGTTGAATTAGAGGATCTTTTTGGTTATATCTCAAAATAGTATACAGAAACCAATTGAAGAACGCTCAGTTGTTTTCCAACAAAATAAAGCAAAATCCTTCTTTGCCTTCATGTTTGCTAATGCCACAGTGTCAAGCCACACTACTGTACATGGATAATTCTGAATTTCTTTAATTTGTCCTTTTCTTTTGATTTAGTTAAGGCCAGCTCTCAGCAGACACAATTTGGCCACAGTCTTCTTTAAGAATCAAATACCAGAGACAGGGGAAAGGAAGAAAATATATTCAATGTATTCACACTGGGCAGACAAAGCATCTGAAGACCAGAGGGCTGTCTTCAAGGTGCTGGCTGTCACTCTTCAGTTACACAGGTGATGGTATGGGGTGGGGACAGGAAGGGCTTACATGGGCTCACAGACATGGTCAGATTGTGTGGCTAATCATGACCACAGGTCTAAACCTGAGGGGTCTTAATGGTATCAGAATAGATGAACGCTTGGAAAGCTTGCTATTTCTAGAATTATATAAACTGGGCAGAGTGAAGTCCACAGGAATATAGGCTGGGGAAGGACAGTAGAGCTAGTGAGGAAAACAGTCAAGTCTTCAAGTCATTCACTGCTGTTCTATTTTTATCTTCTTATTGTGTTAGTTTATTTGAAAGAGTCTCCCTCTCTGACTGAGGCTTGCCTGAAATTTCCAGTACATGCCAAACTGACCTTGAACTCCTGGTGAGGTGAACCCCCCGCCTTAGCTTCTCCTGTGCTGTGATTACAGGTGTAAGCCACCACTCCCGGCTTCAAATCACTCATGTTAGAAGACTCCTGTTTTAATGATTAGAAACGTAAAGAAGTCTGTCTCTGTTATTTTAAAGCACATATTTATTATTCCAGATACAGATCAATGTATTGGCTTTTATACTCTAACATTTGAATTTTACTCAATGGACAGTGAATGATTAATAGGTGAGACTGTGATTTTTTTTGAGGGATGTGTCTAGTTAACCTGAGATCGGAAAAAAAAAGTCTATAGGACTTAAAATGAGACATGAAGCCAACTCCAAACCACAGCTCTTCATAAAGTCAGATGAGTTGAGTTAAAGAAATGATTTTCTTGTTTTGTTTGCTTTGTTTTGTTTTGGCACTACAATAGCCAATTTATAGTGGAAGTATATAGTCCTTTACAACTATGTATACTTAAATTTGTTTTTCTTCACTAATATTTTTTATATATCCAATTCACACTAACATCCAATGATGTTGTAGTCAGCTTTCTCCCCTCATAGATATTCAATTCCTGCTCTGAAATGATCATTTGCCACCGAGCTGTACAGAAAACTTACTGATCACAACTACCATGCTTTTTAATAGAAGAAATGAAATTCCTGTGAGGATTCTGTGTCCATTTCCATTTGGAATTTCCTATTTAGCTTTACTTCATGAAAGTGAGTTAACAAAATGACAGACAAAAGTATGTTAGTGAGGGATGGGAGACAATGTTCGTTTTATTTTTCCTCTTTCATTCCATGTATCTGAAAATATGAAGTCCACAAGCCTTGGCCCAAGTGGATGAGATGCCAGTATGTGTTCTTCTTGTTTCTCTCTCTCTCTCTCTCTCCCTCCCCCCGCCCCCCTTTGTGTGTGTGTGTGTCCATACCCTCTCCTGAATGCTGTGCTTCAAGGCAAGGACCAATGCATTCTTGTCACTGCCCTATACAGAAAATTCTCAATACGTCTTAAAGATATAAAGATCTATAGGACCTTCTGAATGCCAAGAGCTAGAAGCTAAGCACAAAGGGTGCAAATAAAATATCCCATTCCTTGCTTTCATAATGTATTTATAATAATTTATGGGAATGTGTATTCTTAAACTGTTGTTAGGATTTCAGGGGACAGTGCAAAGCTTTGGACACACACACACAGAAACTGCATAGCAAAGCTTGGAAACCACTGATCCTGCATCCAGTGTCAGAGCTTCTGGTGGACTTTAACTGGGGTCCTGTAGTTTCTTTTTCACTCTTTCCAGGCAAATAACAGTCAATCAGATTGAGAACCAATATCAAAATGTTACAATAGTAGATTGTTCCAGAATAGATGAACCCGATAATTAAATACTATGAAGTACATATAAGCAACAACCCCCCAAAACACAAAATAGATAAGTAAGGCTGCAAGAAATGGGTGATCTGGGACATGCATTGCAATGATCACCATTAACATTATGAAACAAAGCTTATTGTGTCTCCTTTCACTATATTGGCTCTTGAGTTAAAGAGATACAAAGTTATAGTTTTGCATCTTTTAGTGACAGCTGTAAAGCGTTAGTTACTGCCACCCATCTACTCAAATATACAGTTTCCTCTAATAAATGTGGGTGGAAAAGCCCAAAGAATTACTGAAGTCCCCCACCAATAAATTTATGTAAAAAGAGTCAGACAACCACCTCTCAAACCCAAAATGTCAAGCTTGTAAAAATAGTATTCTTGGGAGTTACAGTTGATCATTTGTTAAATATGGGGATATAAAATGTGGAAATCCACATGCAATGCTCCAAATCCCTAAGCTGGTTTTAAAAGGTCAGTGGATGCCTAAAAGGACCTGACATTTTACCTTTAAAAGTCTGACTTTTGGACTTAAGACTTAAGAGCATTTCAGCCTGAATGACCTGAAGGAGAAATACAAAGCTGGTTTCACTGGAAGTATTTAGAAAGCAGGGGATCTTCTAATTTGTACGATGGCATTCAGAGAGCTTTTTCCATTAAGAACTCAATCGAGTGAAAAATGATTTCCTTGGGTAGTCCACAATCTTCAGCGCTTGTGTAAACTCTATGCAGGAGGTGGGCAATGTGTGGGGTTCGATATGTAAATATGCAACGGTCAAAGGAAGAAAACTAAGTCATGTGACACAGACAGCTGGTGATCACCTGTAAGCGATGCACACTGCCTTAGCTTATCAGTTTCTCCTTCAGGTGAACACCTCGCATGTAGCAGATAGCCATTAGCCTCTCGTTCCTTGGAGCAAGTTCAGGGGCTTTGTCAAGTGATCATTATGATAAATGAATATTTATTGGGCACCAACTGGGTAGCTGTTAGGAAAAGAGTAGGAAATAACTATACAACAAATGTCTCACTGTAAATGACACTTTATATATATTTACAATATTTTTGTGGGACCAAGTGACTGTATCCCCCCCCCCCCTTTGCACAGTTTGCATAAAAAATGTCCCTGTGTAAAAGGAATGAAGGATTAGGCTTACAATTCTACAATCACTTTTGCATATTTTGTAGATAAGTGCATATGTGTTTATGTAAACTATTAAACCTAGGTTAAAACTGACTGAGGCATGATATGGTATTTTATATTAATTAAAATGAAATCTATTTTTGCCTCGCTGATAAGATCACTGATATTCTTTTGCTAAATGAAAATTTAGAGAAGATGATAAAAATACAATTATAAATTATCTATTCAGAATGTTGCACTAATAAAATGAAAATAAAACTCTCTCGAAGAGATAGAAGTGTTCTTGTCTAGGACAGTAATTAAATTGATGCTTCCACAAGATATTTTCAAAGAGCATTTAAATATTCTCTAAGACCTATTGACATATATCTCTTACTGAGAGGCACTCCAGGCTAGATTCTGAAGCTGAAGGTACCGTACACTTCTTTGTCCTAGTGTAGTAATCACATTTTAAAAAGTGTCTGAGGCATTATGGGTCTCAGGTAGCTTGCTCAAGCATCATGTAAAGGTTCTTCTTTTTCATGATTTGTGAGCATCCATTTTAGAACTTATTTAATATTTGCTAAGATTAGATTACATCCAGACCCCGGAAAATAGTCCCTGTGGGAATACAAAGATAAATATGTGTCCTAACCTTAACACAGTTTTCTAAATACGACACTTAATAACTTCCATATTATTTTTATAATTGTAAAATTATTAGTTAGACAGTCCTTTATATAAAATCTACTTGTACACAAATATAGTCTTTCATGTAAAAAAAATCTGCTAACTACTAATTTGTAGAAAACACAAATTACGGAGGCTTACACTGGCCAATGTGAGGTGGTCCCTAAGTCTCATATCTAAGTGTTACTTTTTCATCTGCATAATACAATAGAAGTAAAAGTGAAACAGCATTGTATTTTTTCCAAACCCAAGAGACCCAACCATAAATAGTATCATGGAATTCTCTAGTTCCTTTGAATAGGTCACTCAATGGGAAATTGGAGTAGGTTTTCAAAAGTAAAGGAAGCATGCAGGTTGGTGCCCAAATGGAAAAAATGCCATCTGTCCAAGTCTTCCTTGTATAGACTGGAATTAGAATTCAGACTCGAGGAGTGCAGGCTGAGTTAGAAGTACAAAGAGGTGTTGTGCTCTCACCGTATTTAAGGTTTTGACGATGTATTGCATAGTGTTAAAGGAAGGAACCAACTGGTAAATATATTCCAAGAAAGGAATTGGACCAAAGCAAATCAAATTCTATTTTTAAGAACAATTATGTCAGAATCAGTCAATTGGTGTAACAAAAATAAAGTTATTTTAATAGAACATTATCACAGGATCAATGTCTCTCACCTGAAAAAAAAAATAACAGTTTCTCCTTCATTCCGACAGTTATTTTTGATAAATGCTTCTGCTTCACCTCAGTATAATTTCTCAGCCAGGTATTATTATGCTGTGACAACCTTCTATTCCATTGTCATTGTGTCAGGTTATTGAAAAGGATAATAGGTAGATATATTTGCCTTTAGAATGTTAAGAAATAAGTGGCATTCCTATTCCTTATTTATAGACAGTACCTCTTAATTTCAAAGAGTGGTTCTGTGATAATTGGATTTTTATATTAGTAAAAAATGAGCATATGGCAGGAGTACAGTTTTATTTTTCTGAATTATTTTCTTCTATAAATATAGAAATATAGCAATCATCACTAAAATTACTATATTTATTAAAATATGAAAATGTCTCATTAGCCTCTCAAATATCTGATCAGTTATTTCCTAAATAAATAATATGGAAAGATGTTTGTGTTTTTCTTACACTTGAATGACAGGCATCAGTTTTTATCTCTGACCTGTGGTTTCTACATAATGAAGGTCTCCTTTTCTCAAACAACCTCAACAAAAAACGAAACAGGTTAGCAAAGAACCCAAGTAAACTCTTTGATGTATATCTGAAAGCTGTTAAAATCCAGTGACTGTTGAGAGATGTGATAACTGTTTTATTTCATAATTAGTATTGTAGACATTTTCTGTTATCTTGTTGATGAAAATAAAGCAAGGACAGTAGGGAGCAGCACAGTCACCGCTCTTCTACAAAGATACCACAAAGAAAAACCTTATAATTATTAGACTTATGAAAATTTTAAGTTGGTCAACAATAAATGTTAATGTAGGGTGTATAAACTCCAATCATGTGTCACTTTCTAGAAATTAAATTTAAACAACCCTTTGGAGGTAATCCAGCAAAACATGGTATAGATAAGATAAATTTACTATCAAATAATCTATAAAGGTTAAAATAAATTAACTATTTTATTTTAACAGTAATAGATACTAAAATAGTGCCTAAGGAACAGGTTGACGAGGGATAACAAAAGTGGTATTACTTAGTTAATTTTTAAAGCATGCAAAAATTATGCCATGTATTATTTATAGATGCATTTATTTTTAAAATAGCCTGCATTGATGCATACCTGGGATGATGCAGCCTAATTTCAGAAAAGGGGGTTAGTTCTCAAGAGGAAAGCGATGATGTGATGAACAAAGATAAAGGAACTTCCACACCATTTTAATGTTGATTCCCGAAGGAGAAAAATGTGCTGTCACAGAAGCAAAGCAGAGGTGCAGGAGTTTTTGTTTTTTATTTTGTTTTGGTGTGTGTGTGTGTGTGTGTGTGTGTGTGTGTGTGTGTGTGTGTGTGTGTGTGTGTGTTTTACCTAAGTGCTCAAATCACTGCCTGAATTTCCTTTTATGTTTTAAAATCTTTTTGACAGTAAAAAAGTTAGTGAAATAATTGCATCTTTTCCTATGCGTCTGAGCACTCCCTACTTTGAAGTATTTTCCGTTATTGAGCTTTCATTAAGCAAAGGTAACAGAACACCACCACACTTCTCGAGGTGGGGCTGTATTTTAAGTGTTTGAGATCTTTTGTAAGATGCCTTTGGTATCTTATAGTCTAGTTAATGCTTTATAGCTAAACCCACGGCTACTCTTTAGCATGCTTCCGTGAACCAATAGCAGTTTTCTTCTGGTGAGCTAATGCGCTATTGTCTCTTACCAACACCACCGTCATCTTTGGGCATCTCTATGAATTTAATTTGCTGATTAGGATTTTGATGCTGGCTGCAAGATACACAAATAGAATTGGAATTCTTTGTTTCTATACGGCTTGTTAGTAATTATAGCTGCAGAGTTCTGAATCAGTGGTTTCTAGGCCTCATACATATATAAACGTGCACACATATACATATATACATATATACATATATATGTACATACATATATGTGCATGTGTTCTAGGCCTCATATATATGTATGTACATACATACATGTGGTGGGGAATCAAAGGATGCAGGCCATTTGTAAACAAATAGCTAACATACATTTTTCTTTAATCACATTACCACCAACCACTATGTTCATATGATTAGATTTTGGCATAAAAGTGTAGAAATATGGTCCTCTAAACCAAACAAACATGGAATTTAAGAATATTTTTTTATATTTAACTATGCATGAATTATGCTTTGATAAAATTAGCCCCCTCCTTCCTCTCTAGTTTCTCCTCTGTCTTTCCACTGTTTTCCGTCCCAACATCATGTACTCCCTTTAAATATAAATTTGTTATATTGTTCTTAGTTTCCTTTTGTTTTTGTCTTGTTTTTTACGTTTTGTTTTGTGAGCTAGTAGAAGTCTTAGTATAGGTCAGTATAGGGCAGACCCTGCCTACCAGGTTACCATGGCATCCATGCTAAACCACATAGGATTAAGAAAGTCATTAAATATGAGGCACCAGAGTACGGGTGAAAGTCATACCCCACTCTCCACTCAACTGTGGAGAATGTCCTGTCCATTGGCTAGATCTGGGTAGGGGTTTGAAGTTTACCGCCTGTATTGTCCTTGGCTGGTGCCATAGTTTGAGCGGGACTCCTTGGCCCAAATCTGCCTATCACAATGTTCTACTTGTAGGTTTCTAAGACCCTTTGGATCCTTCTACTTTGCTTTTCTCCCATGCTTCTCTCATCTAGAGTCCCACTAGAATGTCCTCCCCTCTGTCCCAGTTTCCTGGTAAGTGAAGGCTTTCATGGGACATGCCCCTTGGGCTAGTATGCAGATATAAGTGAGTATATACCATTTGAGTCTTTCTGCTTCTGGGTTAACTCACTCATTATGATCATTTCTAATTCAATCCATTTGTCCACAAATTTCGGGAATTCCTTCTTTTCAATAGCTGAGTATCTGTTGCCTCACATTTGACCATGTCCCCTGGAGGGGGAGGCCTGGTGGCACTCAGAGAAGGATAGCAAGCTACCAAGAAGAGACTTGATACCCTATGAGCATATAAAGTGGGAGGAAATCCCCCTCAGCCACAGTCATAGGGGAGGGGAGTAAGGGGAAAATGGGAGGGAGGGAGGGAGGAATGGGAGGATACAAGGGATGGGATAACCATTGAGATATAATAAGAATAAATTAATAAAATAATAAAAAAAGAAAGTCATTAATGAGTGGGCCAGATGGCTTAGTGAATAAAGTCCCCTGTTGCCAAGGCTGGCAACTTCAGTTTGATCCCGGAGATCTACACAACAGAAAGAGAGAACCAACTCCTACATGCTGTCTTCTGACCTCCACAGGTATTCTGTGAACACATCTATGTCTATTTTCATAATGCATATCATGCACATATCCATGTGAACACACCAATACACTATACTTAGTAATAATAGTAGATACATAATATTGTTTAAAAATATGACCATGAAGAAAGCCACTAGGATACTCAGCGAGTATTTCTGCAGCCCACTAACACCTGGGCGTTTCTTACCTGATATTTGAATAGTCTAATAGTCTTTGAGAAAAGCCAGATACATCCTGGTTTGCCACCGCCTAATTTTGTTTATCCTAGCGTGTAATGCTTCCACCTTGAGAAGCAGCCCCAGCCTATGTTGTGATCCTACAATCCAGATTTGCCTCTGTCAGTTTACAGTGGGTTGTAATTTGTATAACCTTGTATCTGCCTCTTTCTTTGGCCTCTTCTGTCTTTGGTGACTGGTTCTCACATATCGCAATCAGGTTTCCTAAAACAGGCAAGCCTCTAAAGATGGTTGCTCTAAAAAGTTCTTAGGCTCCAGACCTTAAAGCAGCCAGTTGCATTCCCAAAGAGGTTTTATCTGGGCATAGAAGACCCTCCTCTCCTAAATGCTATGCCTGACAATCTTTTTTAAATAGATTTTTTATTAATTCATTCATATTACATCTCAATTGTTATCCCATCCCCTGTATCCTCCCATTCCTCCCTCCCTCCCACTTAGCCCCTACATCCCTCCCCTATGACTGTGACTGGGGGGTCCTCCTCTCCCTATATATACTCATAGGGTATCAAGGCTCTTCTTGGTAGCCTGCTCTCCTTCCTCTGAGTGCTACCAGGTCTCCTCATTAAGGGGGCATGGTCAAATATGGTACATGGAGTTTGTATGAATATAGGGTTTGTATGAAAATCAGTCCCCACTCTCCACTCTCCACTCAACTATGGAGACTGTCCTGATGCCTGACAATCTTGACATCATTCCTCTGCATGCTTATCAGTAAGGAAAGGTGAGCTTAGGGTAGACAGGTATTTCAAATGGCATGTTCTTCATACAAAAATTCACATCAAAATCCACATAACACTTTGCAATCATAAAAGATTTTGTTGTGTCTTGGCACTTATGCATTGTCTCTTTCTAATCAGCAATGTGGTGGTGGTGGTGTTGATGACGATGATGATGAAAGCAAAGGAGAAAGGAGAACAAGTGGATTATTATGTTTGTGGATTCTTTATGGCCCATTGACATCGTGGAGTTGTTGCTGGAATAGAGGAATCAGAAAAAAAAAAAAAACCAACCAACCAACCAACCAAACAAACAAAAAAACACCAGAAAAACTACCAACAACAAAGCACACTGTCCCAGTATCCACACCTGTTTAAAATAATCACATTCAACCCCCTTCAAAACCAGAACCTGCTTAAGACCAGCCTCCCATCCTCTCAGCATGAATTTCCATGCTGCTTCCTTAAGCTCTCTCCTGTGAGAACTTCTTGCCCATTTCTCTAACAAATACTGCCCTGGTTCCTCCTCTAGTCTCTTTCAAATGCACAGTGTCTTAGTCAAAATCTTTAACTGCTAATTACATTCTATTTTTTCTCTGATACCCACCCCTCCTCCTACACTCCTACCCTCCCTCCCACCACATCCCTCCTACCCTCCTCCCACCACATCCCTCCTACCCTCCTCCCACCACATCCCTCCTACCCTCCCTCCCACCACATCCCTCCTACCCTCCCTCCCACCACATCCCTCCTACCCTCCCTCCCACCACATCCCTCCTACCCTCCTCCCACCACATCCCTCCTACCCTCCCTCCCACCACATCCCTCCTACCCTCCTCCCACCACATCCCTCCTACCCTCCCTCCCACCACATCCCTCCTACCCTCCCTCCCACCACATCCCTCCTACCCTCCTCCCACCACATCCCTCCTACCCTCCCTCCCACCACATCCCTCCTACCCTCCCTCCCACCACATCCCTCCTACCCTCCCTCCCACCACATCCCTCCTACCCTCCCTCCCACCACATCCCTCCTACCCTCCCTCCCACCACATCCCTCCTACCCTCCCTCCCACCACATCCCTCCTACCCTCCCTCCCACCACATCCCTCCTACCCTCCTCCCACCACATCCCTCCTACCCTCCCTCCCACCACATCCCTCCTACCCTCCCTCCCACCACATCCCTCCTACCCTCCCTCCCACCACATCCCTCCTACCCTCCCTCCCACCACATCCCTCCTACCCTCCCTCCCACCACATCCCTCCTACCCTCCCTCCCACCACATCCCTCCTACCCTCCCTCCCACCACATCCCTCCTACCCTCCCTCCCACCACATCCCTCCTACCCTCCCTCCCACCACATCCCTCCTACCCTCCCTCCCACCACATCCCTCCTACCCTCCCTCCCACCACATCCCTCCTACCCTCCCTCCCACCACATCCCTCCTACCCTCCCTCCCACCACATCCCTCTTCTCCTCCCTCTTCTCATTTCTGATTCAGCAATTTAGAGTGTGTGAGCATCAAGCCTGAAAACCTGAAGTTTTCCTTAGAGTGGAGAAAATGGAGGATATTAAACAGCACAAGGTAGAATGTTCTGTGATAAGAGTCAGGATGTGGAAAGGCTGACAAAATGTTTGGAAATATTATCCAGGTCATAAAAAAGATAAGAACGGTTTCATTATTTTTTTTAAAGGACAATTACTTTAGGTGGCTGTGAGTATGAAACACTGGTGTGCCCCACAAAGAGTGCACACTTGGTGCCCTCCTAGGTGAATGCAGTCAGTACTGTGACCCAATAAATAAATGTCTTCCTAAATAAAGGGATTTGTGTCTTTGTGCTTCAAGGTCACACACACGCAGATACTCACGCACATACACATGTGTGAATATACATTCACATGCCTAATTAGCATATCAAACCTTGAATTTTGAAAACTATAGTGGTTGTCTGACATGTTGTTATTCATTACCTATTCTACAGGTGATAAGAACATTTATGGATGTGCATAATTAGTGCTTGGAGCAGGGATACAGCTAGACTCTAGTTTATCATTAAGCTCAGAGGGGTCCTGGCTTCATTTAAAAGCCTTTTAGACAAGTACAGCATTTGAAGAGACTGGCAGACCACACCTACCAGGACAAGGACTGGTTTCCATTTTATTTATTTCCAAGTCTTTCAGAGGAGCACGTGTTACCAATGTTTTTCTTACTCCAGGGTTCCCATACGTATGAGGCTCTGATGCAGCGTGGTTTCTGAGGTCTCTTCAAATAATGCCAATGTTTAATAAGGGTGTGTGTGTAATAATAGTTTGTCTTCTAAATTTATTAAGGACAAAGTCACAAGAAATTGGATAGAGCTTTAAAGCTGCTCATATAAATGCAAATAAAACAAACAATATAAAGAGCAAAAGAGACTGCATTCCAAAAGTCTCTGTCCACAAAAGGGACAGGACCATAGTATGTAAAATGACCTCCCAACTGTCTGTTTGTGTAGAAGTGGGAGGGCGGGGTGGGTAGGACTCACTCTCCAGATGCACGGCATTTTAAAGCACTTATTTACAGGAACTTTTTGAAGTTCGGCTGGTACTACTTTACTCATTGACTCATGTTTAGATTTCAGAAACAAATGATCAAGCTGCAAGTCATTCTGAAAGAAAAATTCCTTCCTGCGCAACATAGTCCATAAACCGAGCTGCAGCCCTTGCATTTTTCACCATCTGGCCCACAGTGTGAGATGATATTAGTAGCATGTCAGGGAATTTTCTCCTCCTCCTTTCAAAAGAGGGGTGGGAGGGTGGAAAGAGAGAGAAAGAAAAAAAATAATCCCAATCTATAACATGAAGAGTATTAAATGGAACATCTGCCTTCCTAAATGAGTAGATGAACTTTGCAGTCTGCAAGCTGCTGGTGTTTGTCAAGTGTATGTTTACATTGCTGACTGCTGTGAATTTTCAAGATGGTGACACGAAATTGACTTACTAAAATATCTTATTCAAATTTTTTAAAACACATGTTTCATTTTTTTTTTATTTTTTGTCATTTTCTTCCTTTAATGTCCTTACTCCTGATGAAAGACTCTGCCAAGTGAGACAGCAGGATGTTGTTGAGGGTCTCACGAAGCTGACGTGTTTGAGCAGAGGAAAATGATATAATAAAGTCTGCCAAGAGTTGGCACAGGCCTCTTGGTATAATCCTAAAGGCTAACAGATACCAATGCGAGTCGGAACCCAGAGTCAGGATGATGTTATCCAGGTTGTCAAGGAAAGGTTTTTTTTTTCTGCTTGATGACTGATTGAAAGTCCTACACAATGAATAGAGACGAGAAGGACAAAATTTATCATAATGTAATCAGACAAAATGTCACACAACCTAGGAAGAGGCTTCAGTCTGACTAAAGAGCTCTAAGTGCACTGTAGATGTGTTTTTCTTGTGTACTCCACTAACAACACACATGCCTAAGGAAAAAATTATCTTTTAATTTGTACAATTTAGGACCCAGAAATCTTTGTTGTGTTTCCCATTTCTGTCATACAGTCTAGATAGTAAGCTGAAAGCCAACATTGACCTCATGAATAGAGACGTATCCAGTACTCAGTCTACCGCCTACTCCTGAATGAGGAGGATGGCCTATCAACAACTGCCGTTAAAATTCACCACAGAAGATGCTTGTTGGACTCATCCTAACGTTCTACAGATGCCGTATTATAGTGGTTCTTTGGGTCTAATAACTACTATATTAAGTTTCTCCCTATGTGCCTCACTTCAAAACACAAGTTAAATGTCAGTCGTATAGATGATATAGGCAAGTAAGAAAAGAAACTGCAATGCACATCAGTATAACGGGCAATGGGGATAATTGTAAAAGAATTGTAGTACCCAAAAAAAGGAGGAAATTAATCTTGATATGGATGCCACGGCAGGTCTGTAAAAATAAGCAACATTAAACAAGGACCGGAAGACAAGTCTGTTTCCCAAATCCAAGTAAAAAGGTGGAAGTATAAAGGTTTTAGGCAAAGATATAATTCAAAGAACAGAGGGAACAAAGAACACAAATCACTGGGGGAACCAAAAAATAGTGCAGTGTCATTGTATAGCCTGGCACAACGGTAGTAAAATCACAGGGAATAGGTTTAGCCAGCTACTCAGAAAAAACTAGTTCATCTAGAGTTTTGGTCTTTCAAGGCAATTGAAAGACATGAAAAATTATTAATGTAAGAGTTGTATAATAGATGCTCAATTGACCAGCCATCATTGGTGGCTCTTCTGTTGTGATAATAGGTTAGGAAATCAGTGCCAAGGTCTAGAAGTAGAGAGAATAAGTAGGATGGTATTCCAGGATCTGAAACAGGGAGAAGTGTATATTAACATTGGAAACAGTGTGGCTGGAAGGTGGGATACAGTGCCGAGCCATATGAATGGGGCTGTATTTATGACACTGCTATATAAAGAAGGAGACTGAGTCACACCTACTACCATTATAATTGCTCCCAGTCACTTCTTCTCCCTCTTCTTCCTCTTCTTTTCGAGACAGGGTTTCTCTGTGTAGCCTTGACTGTCCTGGACTCACTTTGTAGACCAGGCTGGCCTTGAACTCATAGCGATCCCCCTGCCTCTGCCTCGAAAGTGCTGGAACTAAAGGTGTGTGCCACCACGTCTGACAGGTCACTTCTTGAAGCTCTTGAAAAGCCTGTCAGACAGAAGCATTGAATTAGACCATGCTACAATGTAAACCATGTTGGTAGCTGGACATACTCAGGCCAAAGCTAAATCCCACAACAACTGCTGGGGTCTCTTTCTCCTTGACAGCTGCTCCTCAGGTCTGGCTCAGCAGCCACTCTGGCTTCTGCCATTCAGAGGTCATCTTTCCCCCAGAGTACTGCTTAATGTATTTTGTCTGATGGTTAACTGTTTCTTACAAGCTTCTGAGGCCTCCATTAGAGGCCTGGTTGGTATATCTTACCCTAGCCCAGCAGCTTCTACAGAGTAGATTTCAATGAGTGTTTGTTAGGTGACTTTTAATGATCTCTAAGGTCACATTTTGCAGGCAACGCAGCTTTGAATAAGCATTGGGCAAATTAGGGTTGTCAATCACGCAGCCCTATTTTATTTGAGGGAAGGAAATGAATGACACCTAGTCACCTGGAGTGCCAGAGTGAGAAGTGGTCAATCAGCCTGGCGATTCTTCACTGTTCTGTTAGGAGGCAGCCTCCACCAGAATTCCCACCATATCCTGAGCATTATTCAGGGCCTGGTTCTTCGGGAAATAGAACACATTCCTGTGAATGAGACCCCATGTATTTTGCATCCCCCACCAATAGAATCTATTCTTGCTCTGGACCCAACTGAGCTCTGTTTAGCCAATAGAATTCATTGCTCGATTTTAGTATGTTTGAATGTCTAAGAAAAGTAAGCCACAAGGACTGTCCCTGGAAGGCGTGACCCAGTGCTCTTCAAGATGGCTCTGCCTCCGTTCTCGCTCAAGTTCTCAAGTTTCATTCATCAGCGCTCCTGGATCATGCATCAGCCCCTCCTCCCACATTGCTCCTGCTGCACATGCCAGTGTATGTGTGTGTGTGTGTGTGTGTGTGTGTGTGTGTGTGTGTGTGCATGTGTGCATGTGCATGTGTACATGTGTGTGTGTGCATGTGTGTGTGCGTGTGCATCTGTGCATGTGTATGTGTGTGTGTGCATGTGTGTGTGTGTGTGTGTGCGTGTGTGTGTGTCCCCTATGTTCCCATGTCCCCGACAACATTTCCAGGAAAAACTTGCTCTTTATCTTTTCCTTTTTTTCCATCCCAAAGGCTGAATAAGCAAAGAAGTAAACAATAACTGGAATGGAATGGAAATGAGAAATAAAGAGGCTTCATTCGCCCACTTAAGATTTAATTATTATATTTTTGAAAAGTAAAAAAAAAAAAAAACGATGCTTCTAGCCAATGTGGGCCTGAGTGAAATGGTGGGACAAGAGGATGTATAAGTTATTTGCTAACGATCCAATATTGTTATTTCCACTCACGGTATCTTTTGCTTTTAGGTATTAAGTCTGGTATTTATGTTTCTTCTTGTGTTTAAAGCAAAACCTTCAACGGCTTTGCCACCTTGAACACACCTGACCATGTCTTTTCATTTGTGTGGAAATGTGTGCCAGTGATGTGTCCTCCCACTGAGGAGCTGAGCGATGAGCAGAGTGGACAAGCAAATAGCTTTGTGAGTAGCCAATCCGTGACCATGCCCGTCACAGCGAAGACGCCAGTTATTTCACTTACAATCCTGGAAAACACTTCACTGTGCCTGGTTAAAGTTCTGGTGAATTTAAAGCATTCCAGAAAGTTTTATAGGTTTGAGAAAGCTGCCCCTTGGGTTTCTTCAGACAGAGAGGGCTGTGAGTGAATGGAAGTACTGCAAGATTCCCACTTGCATTTCAGCTCAAGCATTTATTTCTTGACTTGTATTTTTATGTTTTGAAAGAACTCTTTCTTGGTGGCAAGGGAGAGGGGCTCCAAATCCAAAGTGACACACCCTCTCTCACTGAGTGATGGATATGTTGCAGTCCAGACAGAATAAGGCTGAGGCATCATGCATGACTCTGAAGCAGGAAACGCATGCTTTGAGTCCCAGCAATGCTGCTTGCCAAGTGTCCTAGTCTATCTGGGACGCGGCAACAAGATGTCACAACCTCTGTGGCTTACAAACCTAGTGCTCACAGTTCTGAAGCATGAGAAGTAACAGAGAGTGAGAGGCAGTGTGGAGAGGGCTGCTTTCTGGTTCCTGGAGAGCGCCTTTGTGTTGTGCCTTCCAATGGCAGGAGAGCGGGGCTTCTCTTAGCTTCTTTTCCATAATGGTGCTCTCCCAGGAGGCTTTACCCTTATGACCCTACTCATCTCCCAAAGACCCTACCTACTAAAAGTATCACAACAGAGGTTAGATGTTAGCATTTGAAGTTTTGCTATATAAAAAACAAAACAAAACAACAACAAAAAACAAACCTTCGGATCATGGGCCCAGACAAGTCATCCTGGAAGAAAAACAACAGGAAAAAAAAAAAAAAAAAAAAAAAAAGAACCTCTTGGGCCTCCAGTTCCTAATACAAGATGCGATTATGAAAGGACTTGGCAAAATAATTACATACCACAGTCGCTTGCCTATAGTTAATAAAATTAAGTGATACTTGGACCTTTATTAAATAAGTGCATGCATAGCAAAAGTAACATTAGCTGGTATTGTTAAATGAAATATATGACAAACTGTGCTTGGGGACAAATGTCTTTTAACGGCATGTAATGACTTGAGTAGTAAGACATAATGGTAGAACTTGAAAAATCTTCTAGAATCCATCTCAGAAAGATCAATGCTAGAGTCTTCTGTTAACAGGAACTTGTGCTTAGTATTAGGAAAACAGCTTTATAACACCAAATAAAAACCAGTAAACAGCAGTTAAGAAATCAAGAAGGGCTTCAACCCATCCTTAATTTACGTTTCAAGTCCTTGCAAACAATTAGTTCTATGCTGTGCCCCTTTCCTGTAGAACTGCAGTGTTTGCTCAAGGATTGCTGAAAATGAATCAAAATTCCTTGGAGAACTTAGGTTTCAGAAAAGCAATATTGAAAGATTTAGAAACTTGAAATCTATGCTTTTCTTCCTTCTGGACTTATGGTTTCTGTTCATTTTAATAAATGATGCCTAATTTTTCTTGCAGCAGTGAATTAGTTTTGTCATTCTGGCAGAATCCTTCAGCAGTTTCATCAAGGAACATTCATTTAACACCATCTTTCAAGGCTTAGTGATGCTTCAAATATCATATTGAAAAGTGAATGTATTTAAAGAAATGACTTCAATATTTTGAATGTAATCTATATATAACATTTCATTCTCCCAAGGAGAAAAAATATCTACAAATTTATTGAGTTTATGTACACTAGTAATAAAATTGGTATAATTAAGCCTTAATCATATAATTAAGTTTTAATTGGTATAATTAAGTCATTTTTACACAAATTTGAAAATCCTTGTATGAGGCACCAAAAAATGTTTTTTTAATAGTGTTGTTCTGAAAGAATTATTGAGGGTAATATTTGACATGTAAAATGTATTAGTCTCACTAGACATTTAAAGGCAAAAGTAAAATGAATGATTATTTTTTCTATAGGGCATGTGTTTGCCAGGATTGTGAATGATTACAATTTCCAGATAAATTTAGGGCTTGTGTCAACGTTAACTTTGAGTTCAAGTATACCTAACAAGCTGAGTCAGGTAATATTGCTCTCACAACATTACTCAAAATTGACTGTGACAAACATATATGTTTGTGTTTCTAATGGCAAATTTCACTTGTATATCAAAGGTTAAAGTGTTGAGCTCATAGAAACAGAGACTAGAGGAATGGTACTAGAGACTGGGTGAAGAGAATCTTGGAAATGGTGGAAAAGTATTGGTTAAAGGTAGTAGTAAATTTTTAGTGATAAGATACATGAATTCTGTAGTTTAAGACACACAATGGCCACAGTTAATAACAATGTATTATATGCTAAGAGGGAGATCTGAAGTGTTGTCACCATGGTATACAAGTCAAAACAAGTTAGCCGTAACTGTTTGGGATGATGGGTACATCTGAATTTGCTTATGACAATCATTTAACAATATATCTGAAAGTAAGTCTCAACTGGCAGAACATACAAAAGAAGCTGTTTATGGCCAGAAAGATTCACTTTGGCCCTTGATTTCAGAGGGTCCAGTCTATATGTCAGGGAAGATGTATCTGAGTCCACGGTGGCTGCTGCTTCTTTTTTGCAGTGAACCAAGGAGCAGGGGAGGCCCAGGCTGCAGACAGAGCTATGAACTTCAAAGGCTAGATCTTAGTGATCTGTTTCTGCTGTCTAGGCCCACCTCCTAAAGGTACCTAATCCTCTACAGCCTGTTTCAAAAAGTGATCAAACAGTGAGCTTGTGTGGGACATTCCAGATTCAAACAAAAACTTAAAAGTATACACTTTTAACTTATCAACTACATGTATATAGTCACAATGTGTATTAATCACTGGGGTTATCTCCTGACAAAACAGAAGATGACCCTGTCCCTGGCATTTAATGTCTGAGTCAATCAGACAAAAGTGATAATATAAACACTACCTGTAATAATCATAGAAAGAAAAAAATCAGGAAAATTAAATAAAGAAATGATAAATTTCATTTTATAAAACAATGATTAATTCCAAGTGAATTAAACAATTACATTTTCTGAAGAACTTTAAAAGACCACAGAACCCACACATCAAACCCTTGACCCAAAATTTGTCTTGCCTACAAGAAGTGTAGGCATAAAGATTGTACAGAGATTGAGGGAATGGCAAACCAACGACTAGCTCAACTTGGGACTCTATGGAGACAGCCAACCCCTGTCACTATCAAGGTTACTTTGCTATGCTTGCAGACAGGACCTTAGCATAACTGACTTCTGAGAGGCTTCATCTATCACCCGATGGAAACAGATGCAGAGACCCACAGCCAAACATTAGGGGAAGCTCTGACTGGGAGTGTTGTTGAAGAGTGGGAGGAAGGATAGAGGGAACTAGAGTGGTCAAAGACACTACAAGAAGAACTACAGAGTAAACTCTCTGGGGCCCATGGAGGCTCACAGAGACTTAACCAACAACGAAAGGACATGCAAGGTCTAGACCTAGACTTCCTACAGATATGTAGCAGATGTACGGCCTGGTCAATATGTGAATCCCCCAATTACGGTAGTAGGGTAGTAGGGTAGTAGGGTAGTAGGGCTGTCTCTGACTCTGTTGCCTGCCTTCGGATCCCTTCTTGTTAGCTGGGCTACCATGTCAGGCCTCACTGGGAGAGGAGATGATATGTTTAGCCCTGCTGCAACTTGGAATGGCAGGGAGGGTTGACACCCCTTGGAGGCCCCCCCTTCTCTGAGAAGAACTAGAGGCAGGGGAATCGGGGAGAGGGAGCCTGAGGGTGGAACTGGGAGGAGAGGATGGAGAGGGCTGGGATCAGGCTGTAAAGTGAGTAGATAAATAAACGGAGAAAAATTAAAAAAGAGAGCCAAATAATGTAAGAAAAATACATATTAAATACAAGTGAACATTGCTTTGATTTTTGAATATATAAGGCCTATATAAGTATAAAAGAAAAATGAAATTCACAAAATGAAATGACCTAACACATTATGCTTTAAACATTAATAACCTTCCACTAAGGTTGGTGAAGTATAAATACAAATGAGGTCCCGGATGGAGAGGATAGAGGGGCTAAAATTGGGATGTAAAGTGAATAAATACATAAATGTAAAAATGCAATGGAAATATCAGTATTATGAAAATACTGAGAATAAAAATATGCAAGACAGTCATTCTTAGGAAAGATTTTGTGTAATATATAAATAGCTGCTAGTATAAGAAATAAACACTTTGTTGACCACATAACAAAATTAGTTTTCTTATAATCAAGATGAAGAGTTAAATAGCTCCAGATCCAGAAAAACACTTACAAGTATATACTCTGGTGAGGATGTAATAAAATGAGCAGTTTTACTTAAGACATGAGTATGATTCAGGAGCCTGTGAGATGGTTCAGAGGTAAAGGCACTTGCTGCCAAGCCTGATGATGAGAGTTCAAACCCCAAGACCCATAAAATGAAACATAAATTGTTATGAGACTTCTGCATGGACAGCACGGCTCGCATGTATCTATATGCATACAGAGTGGGGAGTAGAGGAAGGGAGAAAGAAATGCATTTTTAAAAAAGTCTGTACCTTATACATTACAGAAAGTTTCTGGGGTGGGAGAGATGGCTTAGTGGGCAAGATCACTTGCTCATCAGCCTTAGGACCTGATGGCTTCACATTTCCAGAACCACAGAAAGAGCTGCTTACGGCCATCCACATGGCCATGTGCTGGTCACTGGCCATTGGCCAACTCCAGGTCTAAGCAGAGACCCTTTCTCAGGAGGAAAAAGAAAGGCACTGATACAGGATAACCTCTGTCCTTTTTTTGTTTCTGCATATGCCCGCATCTTGTGCACTTACACCTAGCCATGGGCACACACCACACCACATTTCCAGGCACAAAGTTATCTGACAAACTTGTAGAAGAGGCTCATTTTTCTTTTCTTACTAAGGCTACTGAAGTAGTCCAATGATGCCAAGAATCCCCATGGTGATATTGAGGACAATTCAGACATACTATAGTGAGTTAGTAGCTTCATAGTGATATTATTTATCTTATTTCATTTCATTCTAAATAATACTTTATTTGCTGTTTGAAAATTCCATACATGTATACATTGTATATTGATCTTATCCATCGCCTTCCACCCTGTCCAACTCCCCTTGATATCACCAACTCACTTTCCTCTGGAGTTTATTTCATAAAATGCAATGCTCATTTCTATAATTATTAGTAACACGAGTCTAATTAGAACTAACTCTGGGAAAATGAGTGTAGAGCCGCCTACTGGAGCATGGGCCTCCTATGAATAGCTATATCCCCAAGAAATATGACTCTCTTTCCCCTAGCAGCCATCAACTGCCAAAAGATCCTCAGCTGGGTTGTAGCTTTGGATTCTGCTCCCCCCTACCCCCATGGCTCAGTGAGACAGAGACTATTCTGGGCCATTCCAACACAGACATGACAGAAACCAGTGGGAGTTCAGCTCTCTTTTCTCCCTTAAACATTAGAAATTTCCGGAAAGCTCTTAAGAAGCTTTGCTTGCTTTTGGGATTTCGACACGCAGAGAAAGCAGCCTTTAGGTGGGGTTGAAGGAAGAGAGGAAGAGAGAAAGAGAGGGAGAAAGTTAATGGGACAAATCACTTTTTACTTTTTAAACATTCTATCTGACTTCTTGTATTAATCTCATAATGTAGCAACCTTTGGTATTAATTTATGATTGCGTTTCATTTAAACAGGGCAGCTAGACTGAATTCTTGATTTGTTTTCCCTTGGTAAAATATGACACAAAGAGCCCTCTGTAGACTTGTTTGTCTTCCTTCTTCACATTGAAGAAAAAAATATTTTGTTTTGTTTTAGGATTAACAAGAATTGATCTGCTAACTAAACACAAGGGCAATTCAATGTGTCCCAAAATAAATATAAAGTTGAAATCAAGTATTGGTTTGGTTCATGTAGATCTTAAATGATCTACAATATGAAAAAAAAGGAATAAATAAAAGTTTCAGTCTATTGCAAAACCTATACAACAACAACAACAACAAAAACCAAAGCAAAACAAACAAAACCTCAGAACAGAAGAGTAGTTAAAGCAATAAACTATGTTTTAATCAGAAATTATGCAGTTGAGGAAAGGGAAAGACAGTGGCATAGAACCAGGCTCAACTCTATATAAAACATGGACCCTTGGGAATAGAGTCACCAAGCATTGTGAGGCACCAGTGGAAACAGAATTGCTAAGAGGGCACAATGGACAAGGGAAAATTCCAGAGGATTCTTCCTGAAGATGGTCGAAGACATCAGACATCCCTTGGGAGCTGGTCACAGATGAACAGCCTAAAGAGGTATTAGGGATGATGTCATATGGGGAATAATGGGTCAGGCTAGGAAGAGGGTCAGGGACCTCAGATGCCTAAGAACTTATACACGTTTTAAGGTATTTAAACCAGGATTTACAACTAAGATTTTTTCAAGCTTAAGTATTATCTTGATATTTATAATATACTAATAATAATTTGTAATAATAATAATAAAATATACTAAATATTAATTAAACAGTGCAACATTGATAGAAATACATTGAGAACCAGACTAGGTTAAAGGCTCTATTTATAGAGTTGAGGCTTTCTGGGTCAGTGGTACAGGTGTTTAGAGTTCTGAGGCTGTGCTCATGCATGAAACAGGATCTCTCCAGCACAGAACAAGTTGGTTGTTGCAACCTGGCATTGGTGTAAAGTTTCAGAGAAGGTTAATGACAGCATCGGTAGGACAGTGTTTCTGTAGCATCCTTCTTGTAACTGGCTGAACAGCTGAGATTACTTACACGGTTGCCTTACTTTAGGATAAAATATCAAGATTTTAGTTCCTGGACCCCATTTGAAATCAGTCAGTGATGGTGAGTTCCGTGGCAGCTAAGACAGCCCTAATTAAGGACGATTGTTAGAGCTGTCCTTCTCAGTGCTCTGCCAATCCCCTCTGTATTCTCAAGCCCAGTCACATTTCTGAGTCAAGTTTCCTAGTTTCTTACAGCTCATAGCAACAACTTCTAATGTTCTGTTCTTCAAGGGCAGGAGTTTCCTTCTGTTTACTCTCAGTACCAGAAATAATTAGTACCCACAGACACCGTAAGAACTACTGAATGAACGGGTGAAGTCCTGTGTAAAATCAAAATGTGGTGGCCTCACAGAATTGGGGTGCGGTAGTTATCAGGGGCTGAGGTTAGTTGAGGAGAGGAAAAGAAAAGGTGACCAAAGGGTGCTGAGTATTTAGGTAGATATATGGTCCAGGGGCTCTTGGGGACCACAGTCAAAAAGCTAGAAGGAAGAATCTTTAATTTTTTAAAAAAAATTTTAATCATAATATTTGCTCTGATGTGGAGCATCATATGCAGCGTTTTTTTTTTTTTAAGATTTATTCATTTATTATGTATACAGTGCTCTGCCTGCATGTACACCTGAAGACCAGAAGAGGGCATCAGATCACATCATAGATGGTTGTGAGCCACTATGTGGTTGCTGGGAATTGAACTCAGGACCTCTGGAAGAGCAGCCAGTGCTCTTAACCTCTAAACCATCTCTCCAGCCCCAGAGTGTTTGTTTTTATGCCCCAGTTAAAGCTATTGTAATTTAAAAATCTATCTGAAAGTGCAGCACAGTGGTAAGGCTTTGCTGAGATGCAAGGGTCAGGCTCTTTCTTTACCAGGAGTGGGGGTGGGGGATAGGAGAGAGATCAGCTCTTCCTTATTGTTGTTAAAGAGTTCCAACTTGATTCTTTAATAGTTTTACCTACATATTACATAAATTCTGTTGACTTGTTTTAGGAAGTCAATAAAAAGTAATAGACCTCAGTATAACTGTAGAAATATTACATTGTCTTTGCTGAATTTTTAATAACAAAATGATGGAATAGCATATATTTCATAATTGGTTATTTTTAAATATAATCTACAGACTGGCAGTAAAATCATACCAGAATAATAAACTCTTAAGGAAATGTGTTCAGTTTTACGAGTCCCTCTGACAACTATTATTCCATTCAAATTACTAGTGTGAGATAAAGTTTGTGGCCACCATGACACTGAAAGCTTCATGCCTCTCTTGCAGAAGGGCACGTAGGGTCCAGCGCAAGTATTTCACTTAAGCACACAATTTTCTTAGCAGGCTTCATTCAAGTTGTTCCTTGTTTAAGAGTTTATCTTCTAAAAGACACATTCTGAGAAGCCTCTTCCTTGTGCAGGAATTTTTCTTTTCTGTTTACATAGGTATCACAGAGTGATGTTCTTGATACACACTGGTTCAGTTGGAAAGAGCTTTGCCAAAGAAAGCACACAGGCAGCTGTTTGTACAGTGCATAATTTTTTTTTTTGTTAAATATGCCTGCACCTGTGTAAACACACACTTTATTTCCAAGAAGTACCCCTGCAGCTGCAGACCTTCGGACCTAGCCCAAGTAGTTATTTTTATTAAACTGTATAATGTATTTAATAGCATTTGGTCAGTTGTCAGTTTCAAAAATTATGTAAGAAGGCTCATTTATTTTAATATAAACGTTTCATTGTATTTTCTACAATCTTAATATGAGGTTGACTTTACTTCCTGTTGATGCTTCATAGTGCCTTAATTGTACAGGTTAGATTTAATTATCCAAAATGCTCTAGTCATAAACAGAAAGTGACACAAGAAAGAACAGTGTTCTGTTCTCATTAATTCATTCATTCACTCACTCATTCATTTAATTATTTTCCTTTCATTTTCTCTAAAGCATAGTCAAGAGAGGCAGTACTTGCATGCAGAGCATGTTGATACACACTTATTTTTTTAAGTTTACTTTTGTTGCAATAGGTCATGCTACTTTGTGAAAAAAATGCTAACAATGAGATGGCTACATAATAGCACTGCTGGACTCCAGAGAAATTCTGTAAAAGCAATCATGTTTAATGAGTTCTTCAATATTGAATTATATTTAAAATATTAGAAAATAACTTTAATTTTCAAATTTACTATACTTACATAAGCAAAATTGTGTACCACTTTCTTAGTATATAAGTAAATTTTCTTGTATTCTTGTCTACAGTCTTATACAAGTATGATTGAATTATAAAAATTATATAAATTTAATATGTAAAATATATTTTATACTTATGTATGTTTTAAAATATTTGCCACAGTGATATTTCCATCACTTCAGGGAGTTATTGTTTGTATGTGCTTATTTGTATGTGCGTGTGTTTGTGACTATGCAAGATCTACTTTCTTAGTGAACTTCAAATTATAATATAGATTACTCTTTACTAGAGTCACCACAATGCAATCTAAAATCTTCTGAACTAATATTATAATTAAGCTATGATAGACTTTGACCACTCTCTACACTTCCTCCTACCACACGGGGCCCTAGCTACCCACAATCCCATACTCTTTCCGAGTTCTACCTTTTTTCAATTTTACATACAAAGGAGATCATGATGTATCTTCAACTTTTCAGGGACTAATCTCAGCATTCACTATCATTCAATGCGTAATAAAAGGCTTTTCCATTTTAAAGAATGAGGAATATTCAGTTGGGTACCCTGTGCTTCAGTCCCATCCAAGCAGATACTGATGGACAGTTAGAGGCATCTCACTTCTGGCCTGTCATGAGTATGACTGCCATTACCTGGGAGAGTGGCTATATCTATTCGATAGTGATTTCATTTCTTTTAGACAGGAAAGATTTTGTTGGATCATTTGATAATTCTACCTTTACTCATTTGAGGAAACTTTATATGCATTCCCACCAACAATATACAGGGGCTTGTTCGTCTTCACATTCCGACTGGCAGTTGTCAATATATATATATATATATATATATATATATATATATATATATATATATATACACACACACACAAACACACACACACACACACATATATATATATATATATATATATATATATATATATATATATATTTGCGCATTGTTATCCCCTCGCTCTTATCTTCCCATTCCCATCCTCCCTCCCTCTTCTGCCCTACTCCCCTCCTGTAAATCTCTGACTGATGGGGGTTCCTCCTACCCCACAGCCTAGCAGGTTTCATCAGGATAGCCTGCATCCCCTTCCTCTCTGTGCCCACCAGGCCATCCTACCAAGGGGCAGTGATCAAATCATGGGCACCAGAGTGCCCATCAGAGGTTCCGTGGCAGCCTCCCCTCGTAGGGGGTTCGGCTGTCCATTGGCTCATCAGCCATCCCCTTTTTGATTATAGTCATTCTAATAGTTGTGAAGTGATGACTCCATAGTCTCTCTATCTCTCTCCTTCTCTCTCTCTTTCTTCTTCTCACTATTTTTTCTTTCTCACTATGTAGCCCTGACTGACATACATAAAACTATGTAGACCATGCTGGATTTGTGACACTCCCCTCGTCTCAGTGTCCCTTTCCAAGTGCTAGAATTACAGGCTTGTACCATCGTGCCTGGCTCTTGACTTGCCTGGCTCTGTGACTGTGATGTTGAGCCCCTTCTCATATACATGCTGGACAGTTGTTAAACCTCTTAAGAGAAACATCTACTTAAGCTAGTTGCATATATTTCAATCAGAGTAATCATATCCCTGTCTGTACATGTGTAAGGGTATATTTGTACATGCGGCCATGAGTAGCTAAGGTGGACAGAAGTCTGCATAGCTGTCTTTTCTAATCATTCAATAAAATAAACTCTCCATCAATAAAAACGTTTATTTTTATTTTTATTTTTTTTGAGAATTGTCTCTTAGGGAGCATGAAATTGGCTGATTAAGCAAGCCTGGACAGCCCAGACAAGCCAAGCATCTTTCAGCCACCGCCCCTCCAGCACTGAGCTTATAGACTCCTGTGTTTTTAATGTGGGTGCTCAGAATGTGAACTCAAGTTCTCATGCTTCTGGGTTAACCACTACAGATGGAGCCACCACCCCTACCATCACCCACAGTTTGGCTATTGAGTTGAACACCTTTTTGAAAACCTTCCTGAAATACCTAGCTTACATGTGTTCTCTTCCTTAATATAGATTTGCATCTTTTCTCTTATCTGTTTTTTTTATTCTGCCAAAGTCTTTTTTTTTTTTTTTAGCCTCACACATTGGTTTTGTTTTTGTTCCCTGCAGTACCACAATTCTTGTTACTATTTTCACATTTGGAGAACCAGTCCCCTGTTCCAGCCTAAGCGGCTGGCTTA
Source organism: Acomys minous (assembly GCF_964271855.1). Lineage (NCBI taxonomy): Eukaryota > Metazoa > Chordata > Mammalia > Rodentia > Muridae > Acomys > Acomys minous. Next base: position 122,287,772 of record NC_140483.1, read on the forward strand.
GAAGATCATAACTCCCTTTGGTCTTTCACATCAGTTCTACAGATGCATCCCTTCATTCTTTTTGTTTCCTTGGAGTTGAAGGATGTCATGAATTCTTTTCTGTTGCTGTGATAAAATCCCCTGACAAAAGCAACTTGAGGGTGGGAGGTTTATTTCAGCTCACAGTTCCATATAGCCAGTCATAGTGGGAGAGAATCAAAGTAGCGGGAACTCAAGGGAACTTGTCACATCACACACAAAATCCAGCTATCCCTGTGCTCCTCTGGTTTGCTCTACTCTTACTCAGTCTAATATCCTCTGCCTACAGGATGGTGCAACCAACAGCTGAGGATTCTCCTCACCTGAATTATCGAAATCCAGGTGATTTCCCAAAGACAAGCCCAGAGGCCCGTGTCCCAGGTGATCCTAAGTCAAATCAAGTTAACAATGAACACCATCTACAACAGAGGGGTGTGTGTCTTGTCTTTATCCTGTGTTGGGTTCTGAGTCTCACACTTATTTGCTACAGGATGCTGCTTTGCAACCTTCAGAGTTAAATATCTTTTCCCGTTCAAGCAAGGCCAAGCCTGAGCCATGCCTCTGTTCATGCATAGTCCACTGAAGTTTATGTATCGTGTTTTCAAGAACACTCATAGGGTACTAGTTACAAAGTGATAAGGAGGACATGGCTGGAAGCACATGTGGGCTAATTGAGGCATCTCCTGTGAGGAACTTAAGGGATTGCCTCTTGGTGTAGTTATTAAGGTAATAAGTAGGTATCGCAGTCTTTGGTTGACTTTTCTGCCCCAGTTTCTGTGAACTCCAAGTCTCTCACCATTATTAGCTGCCTTTACACTATTCAACAGTGAGATCCCTTCTGGGTTCTCATGTGAAACAGGAAGGGGTGTCCCCTGAGTAACTGTGGAGGCTGACAACTCTCTACTCTCTCTTACTTTTCCTCAAGGGAGAAATACCAGGCACATGTGGTGTCTACTGGCCTTGAGCTCTTCTGCCTTTGAGTAGAGGTGACATGGGGCAATAAAACAAAAAACAAAACCTGTTCCTTTCAATGAATCTGTTCATGGTAGTGTTTTCTCTGTTTCTGCTCAGCTAGATATCAATGCTTCTAAAAAATTTCTTTGCCCATGGGTGATTGTCAGAATTGATGTTTCCTTAGACGAGGAAAGGTGAATAGTAGAAACACCCTACTCAGCTGTTCTGCTGATCTGTCCCTTCATACACTTGGTCCTTCCATATACTTTTAAACTTTCCATCATGACCTCCAAAAAATACTGAAAATTATCTTTTTTGATGTGTAGGGAAATCAAGAAAAATACTTAACACATATTTTCAGTGATTTTTTTTCTATGTGAAAAGATTCAATTTATGTAAGAACAACAAACATGCTGTAGAATGCCTTCTCTGCTTTAAAGTTCAGAATCGATTTGTAGCTTCTATGCATAGTCAAGGGGATGGTAATCTGCTTTTTCCTTGTCACAAAGAGCTCAAATGGAAACCACAGATCATCATCACTTCTCCAAATGTAGGTCTGGCACCACCACTGAGTCTCCCAAGGTGTACTATGATTGTGATAATACAAAGTTAAGATCTGGTCAGTTGTCAATGCACGATGGTGTAAAATCAACTATGTGATAAAAATACCCGGAGCAGAAAATGGAACCAAGCAAAGTGTTGCATAGTAACATAAAACAAAAGATTCCATTGATGTAGTATTATATTCTATACTACAATTAACCTTTAAAATAATACAATTTTGTACAACAAAGGCAATAAAGTATATAAATGACGGCATAATTTATGACTCGGTTCAACTTTTAGCATGTGTCTCTGGGTGCTACACTTTTATTTGTAAGCAAGAGGAAGTGTAGTTGCTGTTCTTGGAGAGGAACCAGATTCCCAGCACACCGATGGAGTCCCACAGCCACCTGGAATGTACTTAAACCTTACTTAAATAAGTAAGCCTCATTTGTGTGTAGCTCCATTTATAAATAAATAAATAAATAAATAAATAAATAAATAAATAAAAAAGTAAATGCAAAAATGGAATAAAAAAGACACCATTCAAATCATCCAAATTGATAAATAAGCCACTGAACTGAACAGGCAGGTCTCAAAAGAAGAAATACAAATTGCCGTTAAATCTTTGAAAAGGTGTTCAGTATCTTTCGCCGCAGGGAAATAAATGCAAGTGGCTACCCTTAAGAAAACAGGTTACAGGGAATGCAGGGAAAGAAGAGCTGATCTCATTTACCTTTCAAAATGTGAAGTTGGAAGTAGAACCACCAAGTGAGCCAGCTCTCATACTCCGATGTACACGTGAAGGATTTTTAGCCAGAATATCAGAGAGAGACAGTCGCATAGCCCTGCGGCTATCAACGGAAACAGCTTACGCCTCCGTTTGCCGAGTGTCTCGAATGCTAAAGAAGTGCATCCCATCACACAAAACCACGCTCCTAAAATACTGCTTACATTGTTGTTATCTGTGTGAGGTGAGATGCTGTTCTATTCCTCAAAGAAATAACAGATTCTGAGCAGATCAAGTGTTGACACAAATATATAATCCAGTTGTTTTCTACTGACGTAGGTTTGGATGAGCTTAAATATAATAGAAAATAATTATTCCCCACTTTGTTTTTGTATCTTGTTTAGAAAAGCATAGCAATCTCATCATACAGGTGTAACCACTAAAAATAGTGCAAAGTTAATCAATTAGTAACCATAAATAATATTACTTTTTAAAATTAGTAGACAAAATTTACAAAGTTAATAGCAATTTATCAATAGATGCAAGCACATCAGAAAACTATGCTATCTATAATGAGATTTAAGAACATTTTCTTCAGGCTATGAATTTGAGAATGGCTGATTTTTCAACTTTGAAGAAACAAAAATATAAGATAAAACAGTCTTGACTTTTGTGATTCTAAAGATTTATGCTTATCTTATACGTATGGCTCTTTGGCCTGTGAATGTGCACACCGTGTGTGTAGTGCCTGTGGAGACTACAAGAGGACAGCGTGTCCCACGGGTCTGGAGTTCCAGGCGGCTGTGGGATCCCTTCAGTGCGCTGGGAACGGAATCTGGTTCCTCTCTGAGAACAGCAACTCCACTTCGTCTCTCTTACAAATAAAAAGTACAGCACCTAAAAACACATGCTAAAAGTCGAGTTGAGTCATAAATAATGCCATCATTTATAGACCTCAAACCTCCCATTCACAATGGATTTTCCTTTTATAAAACTGTATGGCTCCCATCATATGCTGTTTCATTGAGGCTTAAGTAAGCAGTAATATTGGCCAACTGCGTCTCTGACATAAACATTACTATTTATATTACCAAGAATATTACAAAGAGTATCTAACACAGATTAGCTTTTGTTTATCCTAACATTTCATTCAGTTCAACATTGATGGAGTTCAACTGTGCTAAACCGAGGTTCATTCACTTAGTGAATTACTCTTTCAAGATTGGAGAAGGGTTTTCCCTGCCTCTCAAAACAACAGAAACTTTGGCATAAAGTCTCTATGTACCTGAACCAAAACTGTGACCTTTAGATTATTTATTAATAATGTATTAACATAGTATTTTTTTTACATTCACCTCTATATTTCATTGTTAGCACAATCAACAAACTTGTTCCCAGGCACAGAGTACAACAAGGAAAAGCCCTGAGAGGCTAATCCGTGGTCATTCCTAAATGACCGCAGGTGGAAATGTGCTCTTGGCTTTCGGGACAGGGAGATCGCGCTGGCTCTGGAATACGCGTTTCTCTGATATTTGTTGGCTTTACTAGTGAGCTCTAAATTCAGATTTCCCAATAGGAACACTGTCTCAGCCTGTGTGGGGGTCAAGTAAAACCTTTTCTGCGATGAGAGCACACTCCATATGTCTAAGTGTGATACTCAACATCTTGCCTGGTGACGCTCGCATCGTTTCCGACGTTAGCCTTTTCCATGTTGATTACAGTTTACCGTTGACTCATACACAGCAGTTTTTCTATATTCCCTCGGAGATTATACCCCCTCTTTATTTCCAGATGTTCTCACGCTCCTTCAGTGTTTCCTCTTAGTTGTCATTCCTATCACCTTTCATTTGTAGAATACACTGCAGATATCCAGAGTGTGCTGACTGTCATCCAGGAAAAGGTAGAGGATAATTCTCAAAGTGTAAGAATAAGATTCTTAGTTCTATGTTAGATTTCCTTTTCATTGTCTTTTCATTTTTACTTTTAACATGTAGTGGTGTACTTACTCAGAAATACATGTGCATACCTTATAAGTACATATTAATATGTTGTGAATGTATATGAAATACTCAGTTTCATTGGCATGTGCATTGAGAGTATATTAGCAGAGTTCATTATATTCCCTGTGTTTTCTTTAAATCCTCATCTCATGTGGGTTTTTTTTTCAGTCCTCTAAAATTTCACTCTTATTTTTTCTATACACTGGAAATCTTTGATTCCTTATACACTAAGTATGTATTGTTTCTAAGTATTTTATGCTATGTTGTTAAACATTTTGATGCCTTTTCACTTTCAAAATGGGTGATGAATATTTATCATAAAATTCAACTGAATTTCAGAAGTATTAAGTCTGAAAAATGAGCATAAATATACAAATCCACAAGTCTAGCTTATTTCCTATCAATGATGCCTCTAGGAGCTTTACTTTGATTTTTCTGTGGCAGACAATTTTTTTTTTTTGCCCTAGCAATTACCTGGAATTTTTGCTGCAACTCACCCTAAACACAAAGAACCTACCACTCATTACTACCCCTCCTCATTCTAAACATGAAGAACCAATCACAGCCAAACATACACCCAGTATGCATGTCTCTTAACTCTGTAAGTCTTTGTACCACAGGCAACAGGCCCTAAAATTTGTGATCTTCTAAAAGTAACACACATCCCCAGTACCCTTGAAAGTACGGGCAGATATATTAAGCATATTACCAACATGTAGCGACATGGCTATGCTTGAGTATAAATGAAATGACGGAATGAAATATACCCTCGAAGGAGATATCACACCGTTCCTGCTTTTTAGCTATAGAAAATGTTAAGCAGAGCATGAAAGAGTTTCTAGAGATTGTGAAGCAATCTTTGTTTTTTACAAAGTATCAGGCCTTTAAGTTAAACACAGACCTAGTTCCTAGCCCATCACACTTTTGCTACATCAGGCTTGAATTAATAGCACTTAGATAGTATATGTCCTTCAGAGTTTAATGTTTTATTCTCTGTATCGCTCAATGATATAGTTTTCACCTCTCCTACATGTTTAGATGTGATAAAGCGTCCATTTATCGTCTACTGTAGACAAAGCTGTATACTAATTTTGAAAGAATAAGCACAGAACATATCATAATCACGATCACTTCAAAGTGAACCTAGAATGCTCACTTAGCATAATTTTGCTGCAAAAAGTAGTCTTTATTACAGGTCAGCTTGAAAACATTTTGAGAATGTGACTGTCTCACAATTGCTCTCATTAATCTGCTCACCCCAGTATGAGATAGGAAGAAAAAGGAATCCAAGAGGTGTGCAAATGTGTGTGCTTTGCCCAAATGTTACTTGTAGACATTGCATACCACATCTTCTTTGCTGCATGAGTAATAAGCAGCAATAGTATTCTCACTATTTGTGTAAAACAATTGTTTTAAATGGATTCTCACTCATCCTTTTTAAAAAAAGCTATTGCAAATTCAACTTATAGTAAATGCACTCACATTTTATTTATGATCTCAGAAATTATAAAGGTATGTCCCTGAGCTCATATTTTGCAACTTTTAAATGAGTCCTTATATCGAATTTATTGCTAGATGAACGTTTCAGCAATTTGATTTTCAGTATATAAACCAGAACCATTTTATGGATAGAATCATGCAGCTAAACATCCAAATACATTGCCCACCCATGCATGATGATTAATTTTTTATTGAACAAAGTCTTAAAATATAAAGCATTAGTTGATTATGTGTAACCAAATGATGTTAGATGTCCACGGGCAATTATCATAAAATATTAATGCAATTTTATCTCACGAAAAAGATAAAAATATACAGCCGTGTACTTTTTGATTCAATTCCTTCATTTTTTTTGCACATTAAAAATGTATACCAGAGCTTCCAACTCGATTGCTTCAAATATGAAGTTACTTTATTTTTCAGAAACTCTTAAGTTTGCTCAAGTGCATTTGAGATAGTGGGAGTCACGCAAAGTTCCTATGGTTAAGCTTCCTGGAAGCTAAGGCCAACTCCTGCTCCTTTCTTTAATAATACATTTAGTAGTCTTATTAGAAAATGTGCTACAGTGTAGCACTCAGAGATAAACTATGTAGCAGTCATCTCTTGAAAAGAAGATAGAAATAAGTTGCTTAATAAAGTCTAAATCATTCCTTAGGTTAGCTAATAGAAGCACCCGTGGTTATAAAATTAATCAGTCCCTGCTATTACAGCAAATTGGTGAAGATTGTATTGACACATCTTCATCTGCATGTCTCATCAGAGCTGTCCGTGCCATTTAGCTATGAAACCCTGGAGGCTTCCTCTGCACAGAATCTTATAACACTTCAATTAAGGGACACCAAGCTGCCAGGCAGACAGCAGCACATTTATTTCTTGATGACTCCTTAAGTTGTGCCACAGGCCTATCATTAAGAGAATATTTTTCACAGCAGGTTGCAAAGATCCTCGTGCCATTAAAAGGAATTGAAAAAGCATCAATTTGTTGTTTCCACCTAACACAGATATTTTTCATTGCTGGAACAGCCATTAAAAACAATCTGTTTTATTGCCTTCTGAAAAGATCACATGAAGTACACATAATGATTTATTTTAAGGATGACATTAGGATTAAAACCACTGTGAAAATGTAGTCTTTGAAATAAATATTTAGGAAAACAAAGTTTAAAATATGCTTCTCTTTTTTTTAACACCAAATTATTAGTAGACAACTATTGATACCTTGAATGAGCTTGAAAATGGCTTTTTGAGAAGCAGGAGGGACATTGGGACGTATGTCTCAGAAGTGCGCATGCCTTGAAAATGCAAATGGAAATTCTTTGAAAATTAGTAAGGTAGAACCGAGCGAGCGCTCTGGGACCTAATGGATCAAGTGTTTCTTCGGGGCAACTGTGTGGAGATCTTTTGGAGGGAGGAGTTCAATTTCATTAATACATTGTAATATTCTTTCGTAGGAACTAATTTTCAGCCAGTACAGTGGTGGAAAACACTCAGCTCTAGTGCTTTGGTTATATTAAGGCAGCTAGTGACTGTGGAACCGATCTGACATGGATGGAGACCATCCAATTTTTTGAAGCTTTTCTCATTACCATAGTTGGTCACTATTGGACAAAACACAACACAAAATGAAACAAAAACCCAACACACTAGGGTATCTTCTTTCTCTTATTAATTAGGAAACTTTAGAAGCCGTTAGCAAAGTCTTTAAAAAAAAATAATAGTTAGTTCATCACTTTGATCAGGGTTAGACCGAATTTTCAAATTATTTTCTAAACAAAAGCATTAACAAAGTAGAAACAACTTCACAACAAAGTGTTTTATTGTTTTCAAATGTTAACAATCCTTGCATTGTATCAAATAGAGCTCCCAAATCAGTATTGGTCTGAGATTTGTCAGATCCCGAATATGATAGAAGGGCAGGTAGAGGTCACTGGACCCCATGATGTGCAGCTGCTGTCACGTCAGGCTGGCTCATTCCTCCTTAGCCTCGTGGGCTGGTGGCTGACTGTTCTGCTGTGCTCCCATCTGAAGGCTGTCTTAAGCATAAGCTATCCCTTATGACCCACGTCACTCCTCTCTCTCCTAGAAACAGTCCGCATTCAGAGACTGGTCCATGGAATAGTGGCACCACTGGTCTTGTTCCATTGCTCATGCAGGAGAAATCTGAACCGCCACCGCAGCTCTGATTAAGTCCTTTGTGACAAATGCCACATCGTCCGTTTAGTCCGACTTCTCTCACAGAACTATAGTGTTGACCTATTAAACATAGAAGCACACCACAATCACAAACTTCCTACATGTCAAGTCCAGTCCCAAAGAACAGGCTTAAGAGATCATGTCACCCACTTCGGTTGGAGGATTTGATTCGCTATTCCCTGAAAGGTTCTGCGTATGAGTAAAATAGAGAATTATGCTGCTGTGGAAGTACCTGTATAAAAAGGACAGGTTAATCCAAGCAAAGTCCTGTGGAGGAAATATGTTCCTATCATAAACAGAATTCTCTTCTGCTTCCTGAGTGTGTCTGTAGTAGAGCCTGGGAAGAGTAGTTTGTGCAGAACTGCTCACATCTGAACAGCGGAAATCACAGGCAGGCTTAGGAGATGTGACCCAGGGCACAGAAGCATTTGCAACAAGGAGTTGCTTAAATAAAGCTCTGGCCTTATTGCCTTTGCGAGAGCAGTGATGATTTTAATCTCTGATTTAAAGTGTGCTGTGCAGCTAAACATGCAAATAGGCTTATATTCATGGCCTAGGCCTAGTCGCTCTACAGAGGTTTTCCTTCCTCCCATACCTTCCACCTTCTTGTGTTGTTAACTCTTTTAAGAATAATGAAACATTATTAACTTGGCAATTTAAACCCTCTGATCCTCAATTTTCTCATGGGTAATGAGGGGATAAGAATTTATTTCACAGGATCATTTTCCGTCATTTCCATTAATTTATTCTCTCATTAGACAAATATCTTTTGATCCTTCTCTGTCAGTGAACCTTCTATGTTGCTAACCACTGTAGTAAAATTTAATGGAGAGCAAAAAAAAAAAAATTTAAAACTGAAAAATTTAAACTAATAAAGATGAATTGTGAACCACTGAAATAATAGACCAGGTGAAGGACAGCCACTAAATGAATAATGATGCGACTGAATGTGATACAAAGTGTTTGCTCAGTGACAGAGGAGAAAGGCAATCACTACCCTTCACGGGGACTTGTAGGAGGACCTGTGTGTCTGCAAAGGCCTGCAAGGCATGCTGGGCTCAGGAGTGAACAGCAGTAGGCCAAATAAGGACTTGCTCTGGTGGGAAGATCACTATGCAATAAAAATCTGAGAAATACAAGTCCACCTGAGGCCGAGGCAAGAGAAACACAGGCCAAGTCCTGTTAGGACCACTTAGTAAGGTCTTGTTTCAAAATACAAAAGAGGAGTGTGACTGAGGGGCACCTCCTTCCCCCCCCCCCCGCCCCGTGACAGTGACAGGGGAGAAGAGTAAGGGGAAAATGGGAGGGAGGGAGGAATGGGTGGATACAAGGGATGGGATAACAATTAAGATGTAATATGAATAAATTAATAAAATATATTTTAAAAATTCAGTATAAGGTGTTGTTCAACATTATTATCAATGTTCAAACACCACCTTACTGAAAAGTAAGAGAGGAAATGTTTATACTTTCACTACCACTTACAATATAGTAAGATGTGTTATGTTTAAATAAAAATCTTAGTGTTTTTTTTTTTGTATTATTATAGAAAGCACAATTCCTGCCTGATGAAAATTAGGTACAAAATAAATGTTTGATTAAATAAAAATAAAATAAAAGAGGAGTGTGCGCTGCTGGACATATAGCTTGGTGGTACAGCCGTTATCAGGCCCCAGTTTAATCTTGAAGTCCCTAAGCCCCTAGCACTGTGAGAAAAGATGGGCAAACAGTAGGAGGAAAGGCATAATGTGTTCTTAAAGAAAGAGGGAGTGGGTGTAAATGATAATGAGGAGGAGAAGTCAGTGAAAGGAAAGAAGGAACTGGAACATATGGGGGCACCCAGACCTTGGACATCAGTATAAGTTAGAAACAAAAGAAATCTTCCAACAGATTTCAGCTGAAAAGTAAAGGGACCTGACATCCAGCCGCTCATATTTGATAAGACAGAGCTGGAATTGTGGGAAGGTAAATGGAGTGATAATCTTGTGGGAGAGCACTGACATAAAAAACAGCGCATGTGCCGAGCTTATTCAGTATTCGGCTGCGGTTCGGTTCCCATGGTTTCTTGTCTCTTGTGCATCTTCCTTCTCGACTTAACCTTCCCTTCTCCCTCCAACTGAGTAAGTGTTAACATGTCCTGGGAAATTTATGCTGTCTAGAGAGACAAAGGGAAGCTTTCCAAGCTGTTCTGCTAGAACTTGTGGGACAACAGGAAGGGATCCTTATATTCACGGTGTGGTTGGAGGAGAAGGAGGAGCAACGAGGAGTCGCTTGACAGATGAAATTGTATATAAGGAAAAGCCAAGGGTGTTGGGTAAGCCAGAAGAGATGAGTTAGAGGTGAGAATGACAATGGTTCATGAAAGAGAGTTTTGAATACCAGGGCATCAGGCTAGGAAGTAAATATACTCAGTTCTGAAGAGGTATAATGTAGTTTTTTCTTGATAGAAAAGGAAAAGATGAATAGTAAGCATCATAAATAGGATAATATTGGTATATTAAATACCTACATATGTATGTGTATACTGCAAACCTTAATTATAAAATTATTACAACAAAAATTATGAAAATATTGATTTAAATATTTAAGCAAAAATATTCATAAAGTTATATTTGAGAAGAAATAACACAGAATTAAGAAAATTCTTGCATACAATGTATGGGAGAATCACAGCTGAGATTTTTCATGAAAAGAGCAAAAAATTTTTTTTACTTCTGGCTATTATATCTGAGTTTATTAAAAATTATCTCACTAAAGTTTGTTTCTTTCAGATTTTTTGAGGTATATTATTAGCAAATGTGTTAAATGTGTATTTTGGTCACTTTGATGTGTGCTCTCAAGTCATCACTATACTATGGAAAACATACAGTCCCATTTTCAGTCATCCTCTGGGGCTCCCATTGTAGCCCCATCCATAGGTAAGTACCGAGTGGCTTTCTTGGCTTATGCATTAGTTTGAATTTTCTATGAACAGAATAATACAACAAAATTCAGTTCTCTTCCACTCAGTGTAATTACAATTATAGTGTGATTCACAATTTTGTTTTACGTATTGTTACATAGTTTTATCTTTTGTTGTACAGTATTATGTGATATGACTACATCAGAAACTGCTCCATTCACTTGTTAATGGATATGGGTCATTTCCACAGTCTGTCTATTACCAACATGGCTGTTATGAATATCGATGTACATGCTAAATATGAATATATGCTCTAACTTATCTGGCAAACACTTAGGCATGCAATGACCAGATGGCATAGAATGCTTATATTTATCATGAAGTAAATTTCCAAAATATTTCCCCAAATCATTATACCATGTTACATTTCACCAGTTGTTTGAGATACGCATTCCATAGCTTGTCAAAGTTAAAACCCACCTGTAATTAGACCTTTCCTGTTACATGGAAGGAAAACAAGGTTTAGGATATCAACTAAACTACTGTGTCCCTGAAACAAGAATATCCAGGACCTAAATGTGTATCTTGTAGAACTGAGGACCCTTTCAGACAGTCCAGGGAATGGCCCCAGAGTGGATGCCTGTGTTGACTTGCACTGTGAATATATATGATTCTTGTCTATGATTTGCTGGCTTTGCCTTGACTTGGATAAATGAATAGAATGGGAAATTATTTTAGTTCAGGAGATGGCTCATTGGCCGTACAAGGTCAAAGCAATGCTTCCTATGGCTGACTGGAATTCAAACTGTGATCTGTCATTGATTGCTGACGATATGTACAGGACCCTGTGATAAGCTAACAGTCTCCTTAATTCAAGTGGGTAGCTCTAACTCAGATGAAGCACTGCTTAAATTTGTGATCATATCCCCGATTTTATCGGTGTAATGGCTTTTTTTTTTTTACTTTCATTGTTGATTTTGTTTCAAGGAACAGATAAAGATTCAAGGACTGGCAGGGGGAAAAAACAGCTGGAGAAGAAAGAAGACAAGGCACCTGGAGGAAGTTAATGGATGAAAGTGCTCTCTCTTTGTTTCCATTTTTAATAAGACAAACACATTATGTAAAATTTAAAATGTGAGAACTGTACATAGATGCAGGAGAAGAAGCCTCCAAGAGGCACTTGTGGTTTTTGATGCTGCTGTTGGCACTGGTTCTTGTAACTGCTCACCGGCTTCTGTAATGATCGCTCCCAAATGCTTGCAGTAACTAAGACAGGGCAGAGACGATGCTGAGATCGCTGCTCCTGCCTTAGCCTAGCATTTCAGCACCAAAGCTAAAGCAAACTGAAGTCCATTTGCTTTTCATAGAAGAACTGGAAGGCAGGGTAGACAGTTTCGGTGTTAATAACCAGAGATGCAAGTAAGTGGTCACCACCGTGATCACCATTTCTCATTCTTTTTATCATCAGCAACTACCATAGCCTCCTAAACAGTTCCCAAATGAAAACTTGCCTAAAAGTTAAAAGAAACAATTAGCAGTGTAAGACCAGGCCGTGCAGTATTTGGGAGATAGCCTTAACAAATTATTACCCATTGTTTACTTTAAAATCAAAGTTGATTGTGCATCTTTTAACTTTGGTTGGCACTGTTTTTGCCAACATTCTCTTCCCTTTCCCATTGGACATCCCTCATTGCCATAGTAGCAAACTGTAATGTTAAAGCTTACAGAAGTAGGACACCACACTGAAAACAAGCCACCAGAGATGGAGAAATTCCAGCAAGTTTTTTTCAGACAAACTTACATTTTCCTCTATTTACAGAAGCATATCATCAGTAGGTAGAGTGATGATTGCACCAATGCTCAGAAAATAATCATGCTGGAGCAACTGTCTTTTTGAGACAGACATAGAAGTAATTTGAATTGACCGCACTCAACATGACAAATAAGCTAATCGTTCATGACTAATGTGGTTGTCCTCTTTCTGTATTTTCATTGCTACAAGGGTATTATATCAGTCCTAACACAGCACAGCACAGTAACTGGGGATGCAGTAGTAGTAGTAGTAGTAATATCATCATCATCATCATCATCATCATCATCATTATCATCATCATCTGCATCGTGTCTATTATTTTAAAATGTGAATTGCTAAATGTATATTTTGAAATTTTAAGTGTTGGCTTCATTTACTTGAAGATTTCCATTTAGTTCATTCTTAATTGGCACACCATTGAACTATTTATAATGTACAGGGTAACAATTCAGTACATGTCTAAAAAGTGTTATGATCAGGTTAGGATAATTAGCAATTCTCTCACCTTAAACATTTATCACACCTTTGTGTTGAGAAGCTTCCAAAGGCTAATGTTTACTTCAGAGTTTTTTCCCAAACAGTGCAAACTACAATTTCCCAATCACATGTCTGAAAAAAGTTTACAAAAGTATTTAAAATTAACATGAAAAGATTCAACATAAATATAAAGATATTCAAATAAAGGAGAACAAAGTGAGCTATGTCCACTGTATAAAATACATAGATTTAAATATACCAATTTCCCCAAATTCATCTTTAAATGTAGTGCAGGACCAATAGAATCACAGGAAGTATGTGGGTACACATGTAAATAACTTTGTAAACGTAATAAAAACTTACATGCTGCAATCAGTCAAGGTATTTTCTCTGCTCTATTCAACTGAAATTTACATTTCTTGAAAATCACGACTCACTTTCCTTTGAAACACCATTCACTATCATTGTAGCCCACCCACTTAGTGTTCAAAGCTCCAAGTAGCTCATAAATGCAAAAAGATAGCCTTAGAATTCAAATAAGTTTCATATATTTTAATTGGTAGAAATTCATTTTTTCTACCAACCTTTCTTTCTTGTAATTTATTAATTGAAGAACCTAAGTTGCCTCTCCAGTAGCATTTCTCACAGTCTGGAATCTGCTAATTGCATGTTATATGGATTCCCATCTTCCTCCGCCTTTTGATTTTCTTGTAAACTGCTAATTTAAATGGAAGCTGCTAAGACTAAGTCAATGTGTCTTTATTTCTTTTGGCAAAGTTATTTTCTGGACTCTTTCATTTAGAAGCATGCAATGTCCCATTGCATTTCTCTGTGATCCTCTGTTAGCCATGAGTGAGCAGTCTGTAGTCACTACACAGAGAAGTGTTAGCTCTAACAGGGTAACAGTTAGCACTTCATCACTAGTGGATGGCTATTTTAAAAGGCAACATTTCTTCATCTGCCGTTTAACAATCCGTAGTATAGTTTGTCTAGTAAAGGCAGCCTGAATGCTCCATTATCTCAGCTAGCATAAGTGTGATCAGTAGAAAATTTATCCTCCTGTATATGAAGACTTATTTTGAAACTTAGTAACTGACACAGTTTGGTATTGATGTAGACATATATGGACAAAGCAATTGAATGAAATAAGGATCCACACAGTAAATATGTCTCAAACTTAAATTCTAACAAATGCTAAATAGAAACACTTACCATAATAGTGAAGAACCGTAATTAACTACAATGACGAGACATCTTTTGTTCCCAATCCTTCCTTGATCTTTTCGTACTTAGTACATTTAGAGTATCCTCTTTAATACTTGGGCTTATAATTTCAATATAACATTACAAAATCAGTATTTTTATATTATTCTCATAGCATTCAGTCATTTTATTCCATGTCATACCTGTGTAATGGTCCAATGTACTGAGAGCATTTACTCGCACTGATGACCAAGCAGACATCAGAGAGGACAAGCTCTATGTTTATGGAGGGCACCTTCTAGTGGACACAGTATATGAAGATACCTGCACAAAGGGACACTCACCGGATGTCCATGCTGCCAGTCTGTGAAGTAAAATGGGTTCTGGGACCATTAGTTATTCATTGGAACACATAAAAAGGTGCAATTTTGCCTTATGGAATTGGAAATATAAGAAAACCCACAACTTTCTGATGTGAAGTTACAGTCTCAAGGACTCCAATGCCACCTTCTGGCCTCGGTGGACACCAGTCACATACATGGCACACAGATATACATGTTGGCAAAATATACAAACACATAAAATAAAAGAAAAATAAATTAAATATAAAAGCCACTTGTTAAAACTTGTATAAAGAGAAACAATCTATGTATAGCACCTAAAAAGATTTTTCCTTAATTACATTGTGATCACTATGCTTTTTCCATACTTTGCTCCTCAAATTTAGTACGTTACTTGCTTTAAAAGCAGGATCTTTTGTGATTGACAGTATTCTCTAAATATTCACCAATGTTTACTGAGCAACATGGTTATAGGCACTGACATTCTAGCCATGAAAATATTCAATTTTCATAACACTCATATAAGAGCAATAGAAAGTAGACAACCAGATAAAAACAGTATGTCTGAGCAAGCCCTTCTGGGCCCTGGTTAGTTGGCTCTGTTGGTCTTCATGAGGAGCTTCTGTCACCTCCAGGTCCTTTTCTCCTTACTCCACTTTTCTACAAGACTCCGTACACATTGCCCAATGTCTCCCTGTGAGTCTCAGAATCTGTTTCAAAGCACTATTGCTTGGAGCCTGTCAGAGGACAGCTCTGCTAGGCTCCTGTCTGCAAGCATAGCAGAGTATCATCAATAGTGTTAAGAGTTGGCTCCCTCCCATGGGATGGGTCTTGGGTTGGAGACTGAAGCACCAACGTAGGACCACGCATGGACTGGACCTAGGCCCCCTACACAGATGTAGCAGATAGGTAGATCAGACTTCATGTGGGGCCTCTAGTAATGGGAGCGGGGGCTGTCGCTGGCATGGACTCTGTTGGCAGCTTCTTTTTTTTTTTTTTATCACTTGCCCTGGTGAGACTGACTGGCCAGGCCACTGGGGAAGAAGACATACCCAGTCCTCATGCAACTTGATGAGCTAGAGTGGATGGGAAGGAGGGGCTCTCCTTTTCAGAGGAATGAGGAGGATGCGGGAAGGGTGCAAAGAGGAAGTGATGGTGAGACAGGGAGGGAGGAAGGGCGACAACAAAGATGTAAAACGAACAAATTTTTAAAAAGGGGAAACCAGAAGAAAATGAATAATAGGTCTCGTTTTCTCAGAGTATGTCTTTGAAAGGGTCTGGAGTAGTCTCGTGGAGGGTTGTATTTCAGGCCGACTGGCAAGAAAGCCTTTGGATGAGCACAAAACTTTGAGTAAAGATCCCAGGGAAGGGAAGAATCATGCACCACATAGCAAAAGAGAATTCTCTGTATTTATTATTAATGTACGCAACATAGGTTAACACTATGTCAGTTTAAGTGCTAAAATGAGAGTAACATGTCAGCACTGGAAAAAAATAGATGTTTTAAAAATTCACAGTCTGCCATGAGCCTTCTTTCTAAAGTAAAAAAAGAAAAAAGAAGAAGAAGAAAGGAAGAAAAGCTAGGTATAGACTGCAGTAATTCTGCACAATTGTCACTATCTCTGGTTTGGCAATTCTTTAAGCCTTGAGCCACAACACAGTTGAGATTCTTTACAGACATACTCAATTTTAGTCTTATATTTTCTTTTTCTAGAGTATGATAAAAAGTCTTGATATTTTGCTTAGTGGGTGAGTCACCTTTTTTTCAACCTAAACTGTTTATTCTGCATGCAGAGCACAGTAACTGTTTTTGAACAGCTTTTCGGTGAAATCCCTTTTTTCTCTAGACAAGAGCTAAATCAATATTAGGTCTAGATGAATATTAGCAGAAAACATGTGGATTATACCGAAGAACCCTTTAAACTGTTAGAGTATGTGTATTTGAACCTTTGCAAAAACATGTAAGTTATAATGAGTGATTTAAGGATTTTCTTCTATAACTTTCTAGGGGTCCTAACGACTGTCTCTAACTACTATGCCCATTTCCGTATTCTGTCACTTGTGACTGTCACAGAAGCTCACTGCATGCTGCATGCCTTGCTATCTACACACAGAGATTGTTTTGAGTTACTCTGTGTTTTTTTGAGTTTCAAAAGGACACTACATGAACATCTCTTACCCAACCAAATATTTCTTTGTCATGTAGGTCATGCAGGCACATCATAAGAAAAGGACAACAAAGTCCCAATTTACGAAATATGTTAAATATGGCTAAAGCAAAGGTGTAGAGTGAATATTTAAAATATCTTCATTGCAAACTGTGCAAAACCCACCAGGAATCACTGGATTATTTACAATTTTCCATCCAGACATCCATTCACATTTTAATTTATTAATTTATTAAGCCATTCTCTATCCAGCACAGACTTATTAAGCACCTGGTGCTATGCTTCTGCTATCAAAAAAGTTTTCAAAACATAAGCATTGGTAGATAATGTAGACCCCTGACCTACTGGGGTATAATTTGATCAATGCTGCTAATTGTGTATGCCCTTGGTTTAGGAAAGTGATGAGGAACGGCTAAAACTTATTCTAACTTGAGCAAGGGAGAACGTCAGCAAAAGCATCCTGCATGTATTTTCCTTTGGCTTTCCATGACAGTTCTAGTGTTACTGAATTTGATCTCTAATCCCAGAGTATTAATTCCCCATGAGCACCACACAGAAGGTCATGCCTTTCCTTTAATCTGGCTGCTAGTTATAGCAAAACAGTTGGAGTCACCACCTCTTCTGACTATTCCAGGGAAAGGGCACCTCCTCCCCTCTCTTAGCCAGTGGTTTTTCCAGGAATGCAGTGACATAATCTCAACTGCATAACAATAGCATCAAAGCCTCAGGCCCCTCCTGGAACCAGAGCATTCAGAGATTGCATGACCAGAACCAAGTGGTTCACTTCATATGCTTGAAAAGCTCCAAATTATCTTTCAAAGCAGAGACAGAGACTGTCTCTGTAGGGAATGTTCCCAGACTTCCACAGAGAAGAAATCACCAACTGGTTTATAAGAGGCTGTTGATTTCTGCAGCAGTTTCCTTCAAAGGAGTAGATGAACATCAATAAAAGCTCATTCATGCTGAACTTTTGGTAATCGACTCACAAGGAACTCTAATGTAATTTGTTTTTACATAAGTCAGGGTCATAAAATGCATCATTTTTCTTAGCCAGTTCATACTTGGAAGATTTATCATTAAGAGGTTTTTATTCAAGGCCAGAAACTTAAAAAAAAATCTGAGCATTTCTTTCTCACTGTAGCAGAATCTTCCTGGTAAGGAGCTGAAGTGCTTCAAACACCCTTGTAAATTATATTTTCTCATTTGGAACATTGTAATAGATTTCTCTACAGAGTGATTTATCATACAACAATTAGGAACCCAAGGGAATTAGATGACCATTTTAAATTTTATCAGCTTGTTTCAATAAACTGTTAATGTGACCCTAATGTTTGGGAAGCACTTTGATATAATCAGATTTTGGTTGTTCAATCTACTGACATTAATGGCTACCTCATTAATCACGGCATTCTCGCTGGAAGCTGAGCTAAGTTCAGCGGACCAATTCTTATAATAATAAAAACAGGCCATTTTCAGCAGGAAAATATTCTTACTTCCACTACAAAATATGTTTTGCTATTCTGTAGGCACTAGCAGGGGTAAGCAGAACCAGGAAAAGCTCACAGGACAACAATTAAGAAGCTCTTGGACACAGCACCCAAATTAGTCAGTTAAGGCAAGATCTCCATTAATCATTACCTAATAGTGATTTTTATTATTTAAAAGTATAGATCTATATGATAAGATCTAAAATTGGCCAGATGATGAATACATAATAAATGTCTGTCTCCCAAGCAATGGTAGAATCTGATGGTTTGTTCAAATCCTGTAGAGACAAAATGTGCCCCCTTGAAGGAAGCAGGGGAACTGTGATTTATAAGTTTCCATAAAATCATGTGTAAATGTAGAGATTGATTTTAGTACTTCCAATTTTTTTTCATTTTGATGACAGACATCCTTCGAATCTTTTAAATGTCGAAAGAGATGAGAGAAACAGTAAATATTGTTTTTATAGAAATATCTCTAAGTTCCCCACATGGGTTACTGGCACAGAATGACTTAAAATATATGTCATGGCAGTTTTTAAAGTTATGGTTTTATTTTATTAATGTTGCTTGTTAAATTTAATAGAAAAGTACCTAATGGAAGCAGTTTATAAAGCCTAGTATGGTTAGCTGGAAAGAAACAAATCAAAAGTCTGAAATGCTCTTTGCTTTAAGAAAGATCATTTTCAGCGTCAAGGGCATCTTATCATTCAATGCGTGACTTGTTTACTCAATTTATATTATTTTCAAACTCTAGGAAGCTTAGCCATGAAGTGAAGTATAAAATACAGAACTATAGAAACAAGACTTTCTCCCCTAAAAGAATATTTTAAAAATGCAATATGCCTTAGCCACCAATCACATTTTAGTTTACTTTTCATTTATAATATATTATCTGTACACCTTCTTGCTTGTTTCATTTTTAAAGACAAGGTTTCTTTTTGTAACCCTGGATGTCCTAGGTTCACTTTGTAGACTAGGCTGGCCTCAAACTCACAGAGATCTGCCTGCTTCTGCCTCCCAAGTGCTGGGGTTAAAGGCATATGCCGCCACCACCCACTGACTACACATTCTAGGCAGAGAATTTTAACAGAACTCCAAGTCCACTGCAAATGTTCTAGTGCAAAGAAGTCCTCATCTTGCCATAGAATTTCATTGTATATAGTGGTACAGATTCATCCATCCATTCATTAGTATCTGTTGAGTACTTTCTGCTTATGAATACTGTATATCCCAGAGTTTGTATTATTAAAATAATTCGATAAGCTATTTCATACATTTCATGATTAGAAATGAATTATGTGTATTTCATTTTATGTTTGGTACTCTATGACTGTGTGTTAAATGACTAAATGTGTCTGTAGGCTAACAAATCCCACAGACTATGAAAATGTAGACAATTATAGTCTTCAATTGAAGACTCTGTTGTTTTAGGATAAATTATTTATGGAGAAATATTTTTCGATGAAAGCAAAATTGAAGTTAAGCTGTTTTGCAAACTTATCAGTTTGCACGGCTGGATTCATGATGCGTCAGTTCCCAACTGTTAACCATTCTTTAAAAATGTTCCTCTTCCTACTTCAAAAGTATGGTGATCATGGGAAAACACTGTAGGGAGGAAGACATCTGACTGACCCAGCTGCTGTCCCTGACCAGACATAGGCACTGCTTGTCCAGGGCCACTCTTTTCTCGATGGCTTCTAGTATAGGTGTTATCCAGATATTTCAAGAGTTAGGACTCCTCTGAAGGACAGTTGGGCTGAGAGCCTCGTTGAATCCACCAGAACTTTCTTGGGCTGATGCTACTGTATCATACTCTTTCTGCCTAAGCACCTTCCTCCCTCTTCTTTCGGAGATGTTAGACTTGCCCTGGGGCCTGAAGGATGTCTCTCCAGCTTCCTCCCCCTTATCCTCCCCAAGTGTCCTTCTAGTAAAATTTAACTGTGGCCCTTACACCTTAGAGGACTGAAACAACACAGAAAACCTTGTTCACTGATCCTCACAACTATATATATATTTACCACCGAAGTTCTTCTAGGGAGACAATTGTCTTTGTTTAGCAAAATACTTCAATGTGTATATGTATACGTGTGTGTGTGTGTGTGTGTGTGTGTGTGTGTGTGTGTGTGTGTGTGTTTTAAGTACTAATATATGTGAGTAAAAGGACTCCTATTTAAAAGAGCATTCATTGCTTTCCAAATCATGCACTTTAGCTGTGACTTCCTCTGAAAATGTGTAGAGTAAGTATCATCAGTCTCATCCTTGTTTGAGTTCTGTGAGCACGAGCTATCTTCAGTGGAGGCAGCTTTCCTCAGTGATCAACCAGCGCTGGCATCTATTACTCATGCTCTCACTTTGTTGTCTGGCTTTAAGTTAAAGACTGGTGATATATAGGTGCTGTAGAGCTGTGCATGTTACCCACTTGATGGCCCAGGATTCTGCCTTAGATTATATAATATAAGCCATAGAGAGGCAGGCTGGTCTTCATCTGCGTTTACCTTCTATTCTGTTAACATCTCTTAGAGTACTCTTCTCTCATTATTCCTTTTGTTTAATTATTAGTCCAGTAATTTTCAAATCTTTTCTTTGATCATGCATTCTTCCCTGCAAAACAAATATTTACAAGCAAAAAGTTTAGTATTTAAGACTATAGATATAGCTCTTCAAGATCTCCGCCTCTCTTTCCTAAAGTGGAGCCTAGAATTTTACCTTAAGTTTGAAATCTGCCACTCGGATTACTGCACTCTTTTGGATCTCACATGAGATTTATACCCCACATTCTGTAGGAAGGTATTTATGGACTGTACTCCATATGGTGTCTTTTTTGACGGTGACAGAACCTTCTATGAATGACAGTAGGAATTACATATTTGAAGCTGCCACCAAACTTCTTCTAGGGAGACAATTGTCTTTGTTTAGGAAAATACTTTGATAAGTCTTTTACAGAGTAGCGTCTGAGGCTCTCAAGTCATGGGCTTTGACATCACATTTGAAAGTGACAATTAACCTGCTCTGCCAAAGAAATGTATAAAAACTAGAGTCTGACTTGACAAGTAGGAAGGAGAAAGATTGGTAGAGAGAAGAGGCAGGCATGAGTCAAGCAACAGAGAGGGGTAGAAGCCTGAATTATTTTTGTAAATGCCAAAATGCATGGTAGTTACCAGTATCATTTCAACTACTTGGTATAATTTCACATTATGGAGTGGCATGTGTGTGCCACAGATACTTTCTACTATTGAAATCCCAACTTTGTAGTCTCCTAGTATCAGATATGTTCTTACTTTACTAATAAAGTAAACACGATTTAAGGCACCCATTTTTATTTTTATACTTTAAAACACATATTAATTGGTGTGCTTCTAAATGAATACATGCTAGTAAATAATGTGTAAGTCAAAGGAGGTGTCATTTCAGTTTCAAGAATTATCTTTATCTGCTTTGTGCTTGTGCAAAAAGATTCAGGATATGATATATGTATATCTAGCATACATATGTGTGTGTGTCGAAAGGAAATATGTTCTAATAAGTCAAACTCTTTGAACAAGGGCACCGCCAAAGAAATCAGAAATCTTGGCTTTCCTGCTTCTCCATGTCTTATAATAGACTCCAAGTGGGTGGATAACCTACCAGAGCTATACACCTTACCATGTGTTATTGATTACTCCAGGCACCTTTCATAGCTACTCACAGGACTTGGAACAGTGCTCTGAATTTCAAATGTCTTCTTCTGTGCTTGATGTGCCTAATTATGTCAGCACCAGCTGGAAGGAGATATTGACAAGACAGTACAACACGGCTAAGTTCCCTACATAATTCAAATTCAGTGGCAGGCTTCCACCTCCGTCTCCCCCTTCCACCTCCACCAGCATGAAGTCAAGCAGACATAGTTCTCCATATTAAATGCAATCACACACAAAAGAAAGGGCACACAGGCAAGCCTTGCTATGTTTTACATTCCTCAGTATCAAAGATCTCTAGTATCAAAAGTGCCACCAAAAATTACAGTCTTTAATAGCCACATGAAGTGCATGTTGTGGTAGATTTCAAATGATGTTTTAATGCCTTATTAATTTGGACTTCTGATGACAAAGTTTGTTTGCTCTCTCACTCTCTCTCCTTCCTATAGTGAAACAGTGATCCATCCTATCTGCTGTTGTCACATTTGGAGCAGAAAGGCCTCATGAGTTCAATAGCGACTTTAAAAAGTTGTATTTTCTGGAAGCATTTAGTTGCTATCTTAGAATATCAACTTTAGACCTGTAATCCGTGGTTACATATGCTTTATGTGCTTTTTTTCTGTGTGACGTAACACATTTATGGGCTTCCCACTAGGCTCCCTGATACTGGGGAGACGAGACACAGGAGACCAAGACTGATTCCTGGAGAATGCCCAAGCCACTGTAGGACACTGAGAAGCACATCGATTGAGAGATATGACAACAAGAAGAGAGACAGGAATTTATACAATGCAATGCGATTAGCTAGGTGAGCAATTATTCTGACACAGGTTATTCAGCTTTTTCTTTTACATTATTATTTGAAAATAAGATTTTATGCACACACACAGACAAACATGTAGGCATAGACACACAGTACGTATAACATCATATCTATGTCAAACAAAAGCATCGATATATATATAGTCCATCTATTGTACAGATACATATTTATCTAGAGTATATACCTACATCTTTTATAGCTAGATTACATAATTAGAGTAGCTAATGAAAAAAATCTCAAGGAAAGGAGCAAAATATCCAGCTGAAACTGGTTTATACCACTTGCCAGTGATCTATATATTTAAGAGCTGAGGAGATAGATTTGTTTTCTTACCTATAGATCTATAATTCTAATCACATTGGATTTTTAAAAGAAATTCTATCACCTTAGATTTCTGTAATATGAAAGAATCAAGATATAAACATGATTATAAGAAAAATCTACTCTAATGAAAGCAATATGAAGCCAGAATGAGATGACCAGTGGTTTCCATGCCCACATAAGCCCTTACAATGTGAACTGTTTCTGAAAATATTCTCAGATTTGTTTAAGGACTAAACACAGGAAACAATTAACAACTAAAAAGAGGGCTCACGTAGAATATGAAGAATTTCCTAGCACGATAGCCCTATTATTGTGAGGTTTTTTCATCATTAAACATAGGTACAGTACTTACATGTGACACACATTTTAAGGCTTGAATTTAAACAGCATTGTGTTATTTTGATTCAAGTTTCATCTAAATCGTTGGAGAAATGAACTGTTTACAGCAAGAATAGGGATGAATGAATTGCCAAGCACCGTGGTTGGTAGAATGCAGCCTTTGCCAATTCACACACTATCTAGTGACTTCATTGTTCCTCAGCGGCCGGGGGCCCATCGCTTCTCAGTGAGCCTCCGTAGCCACCTGGCTGGCTTTCTTTGTATATCTTCACAGCTGTTTCCAACCAGGATCGAGCTACCTCTGTATATGTACCTATTTATTCTCACCCAGGGGAGACCGATTAGTTCAAGATGTCATTGTTGCCAGAGGCAAGACTTTCATATGATGCTAAGAAGCCTCCAGTTACCCTGAAGTGAAGTGCCCACCCAATTAAATTCCAGGCATAAAGACAGCAGGTATCGTATACAATACGACTGAAATACAGCCTTTTTGTATGAGACTTAATGAATTACTAATATTGCTTCTACTACTTGCCCAGTACAGGACAAGAAACTTTTTCTGAACCAGTACTCTATGTTCAGGGAAAAGGTAGGTTGTTTTCAAAATGCTTTTATTTTTCTAAGCAGCAAGTGAACAAAATTGAAATTAAAAGCAATTACATTATCTTTTGCCCTAACTCAAGTAAAAAAACAACAACTAAATACTAGCCAGTGTATCATATTATCTATGAAATAAACATGGGGCTTGAGGCTCTAGGCATTTCTGTGTTGAGGCTTTGCTAACTGAAATGAAGCAATAATTACTTGTTTCCCTGATTTAATGAAAAGAAGTTAAAAGCTGTGCACTCAAATCAATTGGTTAATTTTCCTTTTGTTAATTGTTACAAATATGTTGGGCATTAACATATGCACCATTTTGACTGGCTAAGACAAATATGTAAAGTCATGGATTTTTATTAATAGTTTTAAACAAAGCGATCCATTTGCCCACACTTGCCTGGTTAACCATTATGAGATATCTTCCTAAATTAACTAATGTATTTACTTAGTGAGGATGTGGTGCTGGGACTCAAACCTAGGGCCTCCAGTATGCTAGGAAAGTGCTTTATCAGCAAGCCACACCACCAATACCACATTAACTTACCCAGTGTCCTAAGCCAATAAGTAGTTGCTATTAACTGGCTTCATTTCTAAATAAGGAAAGTATCTGTTAGAAAGGTTAAAATCCTTAGACCCATACTTAACTATCAAACATTGAAGCCAGGGTTTTGTTACAACCTGACTTAATTCAGAACCTCTCTGCATCCCAGGGCCATGCTGTATTTGAGAAAGCAATGCTTAAAGTGACAGGTCACTGTGACTTTGAGGGACCTTTTGCTTATCTGTGTAATCTTACTGAGGAGTAATTTTTCCTTTTCAGCTCTTCAGTATCTCAATGATCAGAAGTTTAGCAAGTGAAAAGAAGCTAATTAAAAGCAGAAAACACTTAGGGAAGTTAATCCTGAAGACTGAGTTAGAAGAAGATTGGGTTTTTCTCCCAGTATGGTTCTGACCTTTGTTATTGCCTGGGTATCCACTGTCCTTGTTTTAAGAAACATCATCTCTTATGCACAGTAGCATACTGTCCCAATCTGGTCTTAGTACTGTTGAATAATTCCACAAATTATTAAAAGACAGTTGGATTTTTACTGAATCCACATTGTTTTTAAACTAATACACATTTGGAACCATCAATTCTATATTCATAACTTCAGATATTTACCTTTTGAAAATGTATTTATTCACTTTACATCCTGGTGGTGGGGTCCATCCCTCCTTACCTCCCAGTCCCACCAGCCCTCTCTTACCTCCTCTATTCCTCAGAAAGGGGGAGCTCCCCTATGCACCCACCCCAGCTCATCAAGTTACATCAGGATGGAGCACATCCTCTTCTCCTGTGGCCTCGCAAGGCAGTCCCGCCAGGGGGAAGTAATCGAAAGCTGGCAAGAGAGTCCATGCCAGAGAGCTCCGCTCAATAGAGGACCCACATGAAACCTGAGTTACCCACTGGCTACATCTTTGTAAGGGACCTATGTTGAATCTATGCATGGTCAGTGCCTTAGTCTCAGGAAACCACTCTGGGCCCTGGTCAGTTGGCTTTGTTGGTCTTCTTGTGACGCTCCTGTCACCTCCAGGTCCTTTTCTTCTCTCTCCCCGCCCCCACTTTTCCACTAGACTCCCTATGCTTCACCCAATCTTTGGCTGTGAATCTCAGCATCTGTTTTGAGGCACTGCTGGGTAGAGGCCCTCAGAGGACAACTCTGCTAGGCTCCTGTCTGCAGACATAGCGAAGTATCATTAATAGTGTCAAGGGTTGGTTCTCTCCCTGGGGCGAGTCTTGAGTTGGGCCAGGCATTGGTTGGACATTCCTCCAATCTCTGCTCCATCTTTATCCCTGCACATGTTCTAGGCAGAGTTAATTTTGAGTCGAAGTTTTTGTGGGTGGGTTGGAGTTCCCTTCCCTCTATTAGGAAACTTGCCTAGTTAGAGGATGTGCTATTCAGTCTCTATGGCCCCTGCACCTAAGAGACTCTGCCAGAGTCCCTCTCGTATCTTCCCGGAGGCCTACCCTGACTTATGTCTCCAGCTTGTCACAGAGATGCTTCATGAATAAACATGCAAAACAATAATAACAACAATAATAATTCAAATAATATATATTACTAAATTGCTTTAAAGGCATTTTTTAAGATCCTCACTATAAGAAGTAAATATGTGGAACAAAGTCAACCACACATGATAGATGATGATAGATAAATAGATAGATGGTGATAGATGAAGAAGAAGAAGAAGGTAGATAGATAGATAATAGATTGATAGATGATAGATAAATGATAGCAGGGTTTGTCGATTTGTATCTGTCTTATATCTTTTAGCAAAAAGTCCTTCAGAGTCATCCATGTTGTTAGAAGAGACAGAGCTTCCTTTTAAGATGCTGACTAGTATGCCAGTGTATATGTAAACCACATTTTCTTTTTTAAAAATTTTTAATTAATTTATTCATATTACATCTCGATTGTTAGCCCTTCCCCTGTTTCCTCCCTCCCACTTACCCCTTTCTCCCCTCCCCTATGTCTGTGATTGAGGGAGACCTCCTCCCCCATATATATCGAGTCTCTTCTTGGTAACTTGCTGTCCTTCCTCTGAGTGCCGCCAGGCCTCCCCATCCAGGGGACGTGGTCAGAAAAGGGGCACCAGAGTTCGTGTGAGAGTCAGATCTCACTCTCCACTCAACGGTGGAGAATATCCTGTTCGTCGGCTAGGTCTTGGTAGGAGTTCGAAGTTTACTGCCTATATTCTCCTTGGCTGGTGCCTTAGTTTGAGGAGGACTCCAGGACCCAGATCTGCCTGTCATAAAGTTCTTCTTGTAGGTTTCCAGGACCCTGTGGATCCTATTTCCCCATTCTTCCATGCTACTCTCGCCTAAAGTCTCAATAGGATGTCCTCTCCTCTGACCCACTTTCTTGGTAAGTAAAGTTTTTCATGGGATGTATCCCTTGGACTAGAACCACATTTTCTTTACTCATAAGAAATAAGATCTCGGTGTAATGAAATGAGGTCTGTGTATATACGGTGTGCCAACCACTATTCTTGGTGCTGGGAAATCTGCTAGTGAGCAAGACAAACCCAATCTCTATTCTTGGTAAGGCTGCCTGCCTCCTTTGGAAAGTCTTCTCAACCTGTTAGAGGGGAAATAATGACTCTTTCCTCACCCCTACTGTCCCCTCCCCACTCCTGCTGTCCCCTCTCTACCCCTGCTGTCCCCTACTCAACACTGTTGTCCCCTGCCCCCCTACTGTCCCCTCCCCACCCCTTCTGTCCCCTCCTCACCCCTTCTGTCCCCTCCTCACCCCTGCTGTCCCCTCCCCACCCCTACTGTCTCCTCCCAACCCCTACTGTCTCTTCCCCACCCCTGCTATCCCCTCTCCACCTCTGCTGTCCCCTCCCCACCTCTGCTGTCCCCTCCCTACCTCTGCTGTCTCCTCCCCACCCCTTCTGTCCCCTCCTCACCCCTTCTGTCCCCTCCCCACTCCTACTGTCTCCTCCCAACCCCTACTGTCCCCTCCCCACCTCTGCTGTCCCCTCCCCACCCCTACTGTCCCATCCCCAACCCTGCTGTCCCCTCCCCACCCCTGCTATCCCCTCTCCACCTCTGCTGTCCCCTCCCAACCTCTGCTGTCCCCTCCTCACCCCTGCTGTCCCCTCCCCACCTCTGCTGTCTCCTCCCCACCTCTACTGTCCCCTCCCCACCTCTGCTGTCCCCTCCCCACCCCTGCTGTCCCCTCCCCACCCCTGCTGTCCCCTCCCCACCCCTGCTGTCCCATCCCCAACCCTGCTGTCCCCTCCCAACCCCTGCTGTCCCATCCCCAACCCTGCTGTCCCCTCCCAACCCCTGCTGCCCCTTCCCCAACCCTGCTATCCCTTCCTCACCCCTGTTGTCCCCTCCCCACCCCTGCTGTCTCCTCCCAATAGAAGGGAGTTCCATTGTCACAGCAAGGCCTTGCATGCAGCCACTTGCCTTTCTTTTGAGAGGAAGAAGTTCCTATTGGGTGATTTGAGAAGCACCACTGATATTCAGTTTTTCTGTTCCTCCTAGTGTTCAGAAAGCTGTGCTCTGGGAATGCAGGCATTGCTCTCCAACAGCACGGCATCGAGTGCTTAGAAAGCAGCACTCCCCGTGCACATGTGGCCCGGGTGAGCCCAGAGTTGTGGGCTCTCAGTAGACAGAAGCCTATTTTGACGTACTCCGGCCATACCTCTCAGCTGACAGCTGTTCGGAATCATGGCTGGATGTTGATACCCTGCCCTGTATTTTTACTTGCTTGTTACACTGACGTCTGGAGTCCCCATTGGGTTTTTTTTTTATATACTTTGAATCCTGTTTCTGTTCTATTCACATGAAAGAAAGTTTCCCAGTCTATGTATGTTTCACATTTTTGATTAACCATAAGATAGCATACCTTAATGTCTTATTTAAAGTTTATATAAATGTGTCACACATTTATTATTCCATAGCCTATCTCCCACTGAATTTTTTTAAATGAAATTTTGTCCACACCAGTTTGTAAATAGCAAGTTTATCTTTAATTTGTGCATAATATTAACCATAAGAATAGGTGGTAAATGTTTTATCTTTCTCCTCTGGTGGAATTTTTGCCAGTCTTAATCTTTCTTTGCTTAGCCCACTTAATCCACTAGTATACCTGTGCCCAGTTCTGGGCTTTCGCACCTGTTGTCTCTGCCAGGCACACTCCCTCTACAAACCTTATTTATGTTCCCAGAGGCCACAGTCAGCCTAGTTCCAGGGCATATGTTTCAGCCTAGACATTCTTCCTTGTGGCTTCTTCTCTGATCATCATTCTGGCATGTCTTTCCCACATGGCTAAGAAAATTCAGAGTCCCAAAATAAGGTGAAAAATTAAAGCACTTGGCTGAGTACCAAGAGAAGTAAAATATTTGAGACATCTAGCTGGTAAAGCCTTTGCACTGGATTTCAACAGAATTAAAATTCAAAGCAGACATTTGGTTGGTAAATCGGTTTCGTGCATCTAATATTTGCTTTTCTACATGTTACAGTGGATAATGTCTGATTAGAATAGTAAGTTGCTACTGACTTACAAACTCCTTTTAAAATCAATACTAGAGGGCATGTATATCTTTATTTTGAATTAGCAAGTCAGAATTCTTTTTAAAATTCAGGGGCATTGTTTTGCAAAATGTACCTTGTTTATTGTAATAACTACTCTAGCTTAAATTATTTATGAAGAGCTCTTATACCATATTTTATAGTTACACTAGTTGAGTCTGTACTGAGGCACTTGCCTAATACATCTTTGTTCACAAGAGGTCAAGATCATCAGTTCTCTGTGAGGATTTTTAAAATTAGCAGAAGAAGGTACAAATAGAAGCACACATCGCACATGATAAGTTCACTCCTGAAATGTACAAATATCTGTTATAGCCCAGATTTTTCCTGTACTTATTATTTTACATTGAGAAAAAGATGATGGAACTTTGTTTTTTAAATGCACAAGGTGTTTTGTGGGTAACACTCATTAGGGTTACTTGGACTAAGATGCAAAAATGTCTCCTGCTTTGTGAAATGTACAGGCCACATAATGTTTCCAGTAGGGACACTCTGAAACCTTCATAAAACATTCATAGCACTTGGATAGGAAAAGAAAAAGCAAAGAAAAACCTCCTTTAATAAAACATTTGCCCCTATTACACTACTGCCTTAGCATTTTATTTATTCAAGCATCACATGCAATAAATTTGAGTGATATGTCCATTTTGCCCAGAATGAGAGCACGCCAGGATTCTCATTTTGTAAAGAAAGAGCTTTCCACACAATAAAGGTGAGCGTTTTGGTAGAAACTTGCCTGACTCTCCTCTATCTGAATGTATTTGTACGCTTCTCTTAGTTTGGAGATAGTTGTTTTTGTGATTTAATATGTTGAAGAAGCAGAAGATTACGCTTATATAACCTTCTGAATAGGAGCTATTAAGATGAAAACATGAAATACAGAAAATGATGACTTTTTACAAAACATTCTTGCTGCATAGCCACAAACAAAATTAACTTGAGAATATTTACTTCAGTTATATTAATGCAGAACTTGATTAGAATCGAAAGAAGAATTATGCAGGAATTTTAATACATTAAGAAGTTCTTGGAACGTCTCTAAGTAAAATGTGATGTTTAAGTAATAAAAAGATAAACATAGACATGTGCATATACATGTATGCCCAATTTGACACATTCTAACAAAATATTATTTCTGACCAGATTTTCCAAAAAATTGTTGACATTCTGATAGCCTTAAAAGACACAGCAGTGTGCAATTAATGGTTACATACCTTGAGTTAAAATATGCCACTCTTCTAAAGGAAATGTTAAAATGTTGAACATCTCTGTTCTCTACGAGTAAATAACACATTATATGGCTACATTATGACCAGATTATATCTATTAGTTACTGCTGTGCACCATGTAAATCTCTAGATTCCCCTGGGAAATGAGAAAATCATTTCAGACTTCAATAACTAACAATCAGTTATTGCTCTGGGCAATAATAAAGCTGAATGCAATTACCTAAAGTGAAGTTAGCAGTGTAACAAATGAAATACAGAGGGTCTTTTTGTCTCTCTCTCTCTCTTAAAATAAATGTAGCATCTCCACATCCCATGTCACTGTGTATTGTAGTAGGTTCCTCTAACAGCTCCTTGTCTGAATAGCCTATTTGGGGTGTGAAATATATGTGATTACAATTTATAAAGTTACTTTTTATGATATCATTGACTTGGTTGCTATTCAGAAACATCAAAGATAACAAATAGTAACAACAGTAAATAAAATATCACACCAGTAAGACCCACAAGCTGCGAAATACAAAACATTCACTTAATGATGTTGTGTTTTTAAAATGTTACTTCTCTTAATGAACATGATGATTTTTGCTAGGTTTATTCCTGTAGCAGAAAGGCCAGCACAAAAAAGTAATGAGAAAAAAAAAATCACTCTTCTGGTTAATTAGGCAAGGCTCACATGTGTTCGCTACCTTTGTTGTTAAAGTGTTTCCTGACATGATAGTGAGGAGGAGGAAGTAGTGAACAAGAAAGGCCAAAGCACATGCTTTATTCTTCTTCTGTGATATTATATACTTATCCAAAACTGACGTCTAATTCATTATTTCATGTATTTCCCATTTGTCACAACAGAATACAATTATCCTGAAATGGATTTCCCAGTAGAAAGTTAATTCTGCTGCTTCCCATTTTTGTTTAACCTTTGTTGTTGTTGTTGTTGTTGTTGTGTTGTTTTTACTTAGTCGTGTTTTGGCATCACTGCTCCCCCAAAGTGGCTTTTCTGGCAATTTGGGTGGTAGTGTCTATTTGGTGGTGACAATGACCATCCCTTAGCTCTGATTTCAAACATCTCTGCTTAAGGATTCCTCATGGTGTTTACTCATCTCTGTTTATAACAAAGCCTTGCAGGTTTGATGTTCACATCTGCTTCTGCTGCCCTCCTCTCCTTCCTCTGCAGAGTCGCATCCTGATTTATTGCTGTCCCATTGTTTATAAAAGTTAGGCTGCTAGCAATTATTATTGTGTTAGAAAGCAGATTGTTTCATAGGGGAAACATGTAGGAAAACTGGATGAGTAGTATTACTGAAGGTTATGTGGAATTGGCATCTACAAACACTGCGAGCATCTGCCTCCCCGCAGATTTGTATTCTGCAGTTTTATTACATGAGTGGCTGGAGGAATGTCCCTTCTCCATGGACCACACTGCTGGGAAATAAAACTCATGTGCTGGAGTAAAATCACTTTTTGCTTTTATTGCTAGCTCAAAATTTTAATTTTAATTTATTCACTTCATTCTAATTGGTATTTTTCTACCTTCCTTCTTGTCCTTTCAATACATGATTCTCACGGTACATGACGTCCTGGGTCAATACATCATAGCTCCTACTCGCTAGGGTAAGTAAAGGAGACACATGGACTGATGTGTATGATTATTTTTATTTGTTGTTGTTGTTGTTTTGTTTCTAGTACCAGCATTAAATCAGGCCCTCATGCATCCTGGCCATTGTTCTACCATTGGAATACAGCCCCAGACCAGACAACTATTTTTTACATCGAATGAGAGAGTCAAACCACGTACTTGAAGCACTCTTTAATGAAATCTCATTGAATGATTTTCAATTTATTGGCAAATTTTTGATGATGGATTATTATGAATATTCTATATTATTCTCCCCTCTGACCTCCACTGAGAGGTCAAACTCATTTACTAATTAAGCCTGAGAACTCTGCAAAGAGTTAGCAAAGCTATTTTGGTTCATCATTCTTTCTCACATGTCACATTTCTTACATTCTCCCTTCACACTACACACTCACTCACACACACACACACACACACACACACACACACACAGGCACACACATGCAGGCACACACACATACACACATGCACACGTGCACATGCATATATGTGCACACTCATGCACACACTCATGTACACACACGCACACATGCACACACACAGCCAGCATACTGTGTGGCTTTCAGATTCAACATATACCTGAATCAGTCAGAGTGCCTATGAAATCACAGAATACTGAGTTCACATGTGCATATTTCTCTAACTCAACAGCCTGAGGGAGATGTGTGACAACAGCATTTTTAACGTCTTCTCAAATGCGTTGCCTCTGAATTGTGATCTGCACAGTAAGGACAGCAGCATCAGGAATGTGGTCTATCCTTGGCTTCCAGGGGCGGGACTGATAAATCAAATCCATGGCACATGCTGTTAATATTAAGCTCGAGATGGAGCTAATTCATCTGTGTCATGTGGTGACCGATGCTGCCGCCCTGATCCTGTCTCTGTGGCAATCTCCAGGTCTTAGCAAAATCTGAAATGTATCTGAATTTTGAATTAAAAGTGAACATTTGAATGATAGAAGTGAGTGAACAGCCCCATCTACGGTTTGTCTAGCTCAGTCTTTCTTAGCCATCAGAGTGTGACCTACCGTGACGCAGGATACTCATAACTACACTAAAGCACTCACCTGTTAAAACCAGGTGTGTTCTGGGATGGTGTTCACCTTTGCTCTCTCCCGTTGACATGCTAATGAGGCCAGCTACGTACAATGTTTTCAACACTGATCATTGACACAGATGTGTCCTACACATTTCGCTGAGTTTAGGAAGGATAGCAGGCTACTAAGAAGAGACTTGATACCCTATGAGCATATACAGGGGGAGGAAGTCCCCCTCAGTCACAGACATAGGGGAGGAGGGGAAATGCAGGAGGGAGGGAGGAATGGGAGGTTACAAGGGATGGGATAACAATTGAGATGTAATATGAATAAATTAATACAATATATATTTAAAAAGATATTGTCAAGTATAAAGAAAAGACAGACGCACAATGAGAGGCAACACTGGAGAGGAAAGACTGCTGCCTATAAATAAGGTTCCTGATTCCAGGCTTACTAAATGATAACTGATTCATTTAACATAGAGAGAGACTAAGTTACTCCCTACGATGATCTCACCGCTAATTTCCGGGTCATTGGTTTTTGTGCCTCCTGCTGTTCATCTCTGACCTTCACCATCCAGTACTAGACATTCCTCACGGCCCCTACATGCTTCGTCGGGTTAGGTTCATGAGTGTTCCCGTCTCCTCCCCTCTCCTCCCTTGTCCTCCCCTGTCCTCCCCTGTCCTCCCCACGCCTGACCACCCACTTCTGTCACTGCCCTTCAGCACTCGCATTTACTATGGCATTTACTGAAGAACGCAAGTGACTAAGGACAGGGGTTTGAATTTAAGCAGGGTTCGAACCCTGCTCATTACTGTATTGCTTGAATGAAGTTTTCCAACTCATGTATTCCTTGGTTCCCTTATCTATAAAACAAGGTTCTCTCTCACGCTACAGCCATGTAGTAATAGTTGTGTTGCAGGATGAACTAAAAGGCAGTGCTTTGGCACACAGTCAATGCTTACCCAGTTATGTCTTTTCCTTTCCAGCAAATTTTAAACTTGTAACATATTTAACATATTTGTGTGTGTGTGTGTGTGTGTGTGTGTGTGTGTGTGTGCATCTGTGTGTGTCTATGTCTGTATGTCTCATTCTATAGCATTGGGTGCAGAAGGTCAGAGAACAGCTTTTGAGAGTCAGTTCTCTCCTTCCACCATCTGGATTATGGTGAACTGACACAGGTCATCAGGAACTGAGAACTGAATTCATGTCATCGGCCTTTACCGGAAGCACCTTTACCCACAAAGCCCTCTCACCAGCCTGACACCCCATCAGCTATATCCTCATGGCAGCACTACCTCCCGCTTTGCAACCTGCCTTCCCTGTGCAGTGGGAGCTGAGATGCCGGTGGTCCTTTCTTTAAAAGAAATATACTGTGTCCCACCACATCCAGAGAGCAGTCAACGAATGCTTACTTATCTATCTGCTGGTTTGTGCTCAGCCATCCCCTTGCATACTGATAACTGCCCCAGGATACAGGTCCTTTGTGGCCTGGGCTGGTAACAATCAAGATCCCCCCATGCCCAGCATGTCTACATACCAACCTGGTCTAGATAATTCTTCCTTGGGTTTCTCCTCCACGATGAGTCCACATTGTGCCAAGTTGACAGGCAGAAAGCAACTCTGGTTGAACAAAGGACACAGTCAACAAGAGGCAAACCATGCCTGGTGCTGGACACCTAGGCAACCGCCTGAGGCTAATGCAGGCATGCATCATGGAGGAGAACTTGTATCTGCCCCCTTATTAATCCGATGTAATGCTTAACCGCACTCTTCCTCACTCTTTGATTGAAAATAGGTTTGTGTCATATGATACAACCTGATTATGGTTCCTGCTCCCTCACCTCCTTCCAGTTCCTCCCATCCTGATCCACTCCCTTTCTGTCTCCCATTAGAAAGCAACCAGGCTTCTAAGGGATAAATAATGAAATAAAACAAACAAGCAAATGAAACACGATTCTGATAGGACCAAACAAACAGAAGGAAAAAAGCCCAAGAAAAGGCACAGACATGGATAGAGACTCATAAAACACTAAATTAGAAACCATGATATATATACACAAAGGACCTGTAGGGTATAAAGATAGATAAAATAGTGTTTTATTAAATTATTAAATTTAATATTTAATATTTTAAAAATAATTTTTAAAAATTAAAAATAAGGTTAAAACTAAAGCCCTGACATGACAATATGACATACAGAGGTACAGGAACATGCAAAGTTGAGTATGCTTTCCACTGGCTGTCTGCTGCTGGCATGCAGCCTACTGTTAAGAATGGTTTGTTTCCCCAGTCAGACTTCATTAAAGAAATCTAAATTTTCATTTGCAAGTGGTTGTCAATTGACGAGAGCTTCTGGGATGAGGCTTGTGCCCTCTTCTGTGGGTTCATATGAATCCCTCACACTATAGCTTCAAATAATTTCTTTCTCTTTCACTTTCTTTTCTTCTTTTTTGGGGGAGGTGGGAGACAGGTTTTCTCTCTGTAGCCTTTGCTGTTTTGGAGCTCACTCTGCAGACTAGGTTTCTTTCACTTTCTATTGTAATATACCTGATGACTAGTGGGGTCAAAATGAATATAGAATGAGGATTGAACATGCCATTGTTAAGTAAGCTAAGTATTTAATATTAATTATTCATTAATTTATCCTACATACAGTTAGAATACTGAGGACCAGCCACTGTACTAGGAGCGTTCTATAGGATTAAAATACATATTAACTAAAATGACTACTAAAGAACATCTTAGTGCAGGGTTTTAGAGTTGGGGCTAAGTAGGCATTTATATCTTCTTTTATGTATTGATAGTTGTATTTGTTTCTCATATTGATCATTCTAGAAAAATAAGCTTTAAGATAGGACATGGGTGCTTATAGTCTATACAGCACACAGCCATACACTGAAGAAAACTTTGAAAGGAAATAAATTGTAATCCAGATTTACACTGGAATAGAAGACTAGCAAGGCAGCCATAGCGAGCAATAACCCTGTAAATAAAATTCCCTTGGGGTAGTTGTCATGCTAAGCCTGCTGAGGAGTCACCAAGAGCAAGGCCCATCCTCCTGAACTGAAGAAATTTATGGACAAGAAGTTCTCATGGAAATTAAATGGTGGCAGACATGTACAAGGAATACTGCCAGGCTTTGACCCCTTCATGAATCTTGTGATTGATGAGTGTGTGGAGATGGCAGTGAGTGGGCAACAGAATAATATCAGAGTGGTGTCATGTGGGGAAACAGCATCATCATGTTGGAAGCCTTGGGAAGAGTCTAAACAGTGCTCACAAGAGATGCCCGTATTCCTCCCTGAAGAGCCTGCTTGATTGTGATTTAGAATCGGATCATGTACATTTTCATATCCTGTTTACCCCATCTACGGTGATTGAGACTTTTGCTGGGTATAGTAATCTGGGTTGGAATCTGTGGTCTCTTAGTGTTTGCATAACATCTGTCCAGACCCTTCTGGCTTTCATAGTCTCTGTTGAGAAGTCAGGTATATTTCCGTTAGGTTGCCTTTATATGTGACTTGTCCTTTTTTTTTTCTTGCAGCTTTTAATACTCTTTCTTTGTTCTGTACATTTAATATAGTGTTTTGATTATTATGTGGCAGGAAGATTTTCTTTTCTGTTCCAATCTATTTGGAGTTCTGTAGGCTTCTTATATACTTATGGGCATTTCTTTCTTTAGATTTCAGAAGTTTTCTTCCATGTTTTTATTGAAAACATTATCTGGCCTTGCAGTTGTAAGTCTTCTTTTTCTTCTATCCCTATTATTTTTAGATTTGGTCTTTTAACAGTGTCCCAGATTTCTTGAATGTTCTGTGTCAGGAACTTTTTAGATTTAACATTTTCTTTGACTGTTGTGTTGACGTCTTCAGTCATATCTTCTACCCCTGGAATCTTCCCTCTCTTGAATTATGTTGGTAAAGCTTGTATCTGTATATCCTGTCTTCTTCCCTAGGTTTTCCATTGCCAGGATTGTCTCAGATTGTGTTTTCTTCATTGCTTCTATCTCCATTTTTTAAGTATTGAATCCTTTTCTTCATTTCCTTCTCCTGTTTGATAGTAGTTTCCTGTCTTTCACAAATTTCTTTAAGCAATTTGTTCAATTCTAGTTTGAGAGATTCATTTTCCTCCTTTAAACCTCAGATTTCAAATCTTTCTCTTATGAATCGGATGTGATAGTGTCTCTAGAACTTGTTGTGGTGGCAGGACTCCTGGTTTCTGGTAGTATCAAATGGTCCTGGGAATTGTTGCTTGTGTTCCTATGCTGAGCTCTTTCTGTTGTAAAATCTCTGTTTGGAGTCTGTGCCCATTGCCTGGATTTTTTCTGGACGTTTCTGTGGCTTTTCTGGGTGACTTTAAGTCAGATCAACTTGTATGCCAGGCTGTAGTGTTTGCTCAGTGCTAGAACTCACAGACTCTGTTGGTTTTACAATCTCTGGATCACTCTGCACCCCTGGGAATTCACTAGCTGCCCACCCACCAAGTGAGTGGTATGGGGCTTACAAGGACCACTTGGGCTATGGAGTGGAGCTTTCTGTGGCTTTTCTGAGTGACCTGAGGTCAGATCCACTTGTGTTTCAGATTGTGGTGTCTGCTAGGTGCAAAACCCAAGGCTTTCTTTGCCCCTACCCCCCACCCTTGGGAATTCAGAAGCTGTCAGCCAGTCAGGCATGTGGTGGAAGCCTTCTGAGGCGTGTGTCAGTTTCTGCAGAAATCCAGAACCTTTCTTTTGTGTTGATGGGTGGCTGGAGGTTGGACCCAACTATGCTACACACAGTTTGGCCCCCTCTCACCTGTGGATCACAGGCACTGGTGTCTTATGTTTCTCAGATTGGTCCTTAAGTTGTTGAATAAGTCGCTGCTGTATTGCAGATCACATAAGGTATGTGTTTG
The DNA here is from genome assembly GCF_964271855.1 of Acomys minous. Classification (NCBI taxonomy): domain Eukaryota; kingdom Metazoa; phylum Chordata; class Mammalia; order Rodentia; family Muridae; genus Acomys; species Acomys minous. The sequence goes on from NC_140483.1 coordinate 122,325,744, forward strand.
GAGCCACCATCTTGTATCCCTGGCTTAAAACTTTTTATATTGATAATTTAATATAAAAATAAACTGGGCAGGCAGTAGTTGCTCATGACCTTAATCTTAGTACTTGGGAAGCAGAGGCAGGTGGATGCCTGTGAGTTTGAGGCTAGCCTTGCTTACAAAGTGAGTCCAGGATAGCCAGTACTACACAGAGAGAAACCCTGCCTCAAAAACAAACAAAGTAACACTAATCTGAAATTAAAAAATAGTAGGATATTAAATAATATAGAATGTAATAATAAGCTCTAAGTTGAACTTGTATTCTTTGGAGATAAAAATGGAGTTACATACCAGAATGGAAGTAAATACGTTTGTGATTTGATATGGGTATAAGAATAATCACAGATATGAAAAAAGTAAAAATTTGTAATTAAAAAGTTATGACTCTTGGTATGAAACTGAAAAATTAACAGAAGTAGATATCTTTCTAACAAAACACATGGTATGAGTGTCAGTCCAAGAAGTAGAACACATGAGTAGATCATAAGTGTATTTTGAGATCATAATATCAAAAAATGAGAGACCAAGGTCAAGTGCTAGTTAAAACACACTTCGCAAGGAGAATTAAAATACAATTAATGAAAACTACTAAATTTGATTATATTGAGACAAATGTAAAAATGGGTAACATGAACTGACTTTAACTACAAAAAGAAACTAATGAGATAGAAGTTAGGCTGAGTGCACAGAAGCAGCAGCCGTTCTAAAGGACGAGGCTCAACTGTTGACATTAGGACCAAAAGGGAGTCAGGCAGTCAGCTAGCTTTCAACAATGGCTGTGACTTTCCACATTTTATTCTTATTATTTACACTAGGAATACAAAATATCCTGTGTATTTAATTGATTTTAGCTTCTTGTTGGCATCATATTCTTCAGGTTGTGATTCTTATGAGGATAGAGAATTATCTCTGTTCTTTGCTATGTCCTCTAGGCTTTAGCTAGCTCCGAGAAAGAGTAAGCTAGGCTGAATACTTTGATAAGTTAAGTAAATTATTTCATGTTACTTTTAAAGTAATAGTTAATGCAATGAGATGGGAAAATGAGGTTGGAAGAGACAAACTTACTTGATTATTATTACACTTATCAAGGAAGTCTATCAGTTTTAACTAAAAATAAACAAGACTACCCAAGTTAATAAATATTTGCTGAAGAGGTGACCCAGCACTACAGATCTGGGTGGGAGGGCATGACCCACAGCAGTCTAGACTCTCCCACATCAATTATTTATCAAGAAAATGCTCTGAAACCTACCCATAGGACACTCTGGTGGAAGCAGTTCTTCAACTGAGAGTCCCATAGGACACTCTTCCCAGGTGTCAACAGTTTGTGTCCAGTTGACAAAAAAATAACCAGCTAAGCCTCTTTCATGTTCTTTTCAATTCTGTAAATTCACTAACCTCTCTGTCTCTGTCTCTGTCTCTCTTCTCTCTCTCTCTCTCTCTTTCTCTCTCTCTCTCTCTCTCTCACGTTTCTTTGAATCAAAATCATTTTTTTCACTTGGTATCAACAGATCCTACTTGGTACAAGAAATAAAAAATATTTTTTGCATTTTAACTTAAACACCAATGACACAAATTCATCTTGGCAAGCCTTATCATACAAAACACAGTGTAAAAACAAACATAAAACATAGGGAGTGAAAAAAGAGCATCGATGCAAAAATAGCATCCATATTAGTACATAATTGACTGAATTCTTATAGCAACAGATGTTCTAGTTAATTTAATTTTTTTATAAATTGACAAACAAGACAAGAAGCTCCCAACATTTGAGAAGAGTCTTTAGGAAGAACTGTCTTGCTTCCCTTCATTGTGCAGAAGAAGAATGAGCATACTACACTGCTTCATTGGTGATTCCAGCTTCCTGTCTCTATCTTTCCTCACTCTGACCAGAATCGAACACTGTGAGAACGCTTTTCTATTTTAAATGACCTCTTATAATCTCAGGTATTGAATTGTTGGTTCTTCCTAAAAACGACTAACATGATGGGTAAACTTGATTATCAGTTTGCTAGATTTAGACTTATCTTGGTTTGGAGCCTATTCTCAGGGAAGATTCACTGGAGAAGGATAGCCTACCTTGAATGTGAGTGTGGTAACCTCATAGTTTGCTATCCTGGGCTGAATAACAATGAGAAAGTGCACTGAGTACCAGCACTCACTTCTCTCTACTTCCTGACTATACATGTGACATAACCACATACCTTGGAGACATTCTTGTTAGCATCTTTTCTCTGCCATAGTGAACTACATCCATTTAAAGCAGTTATCTCAGACACACCCTTTGTTAAGTTGTATTTGGGGGCATTTTGTTTAAGCAGCAAGAACAGTGATTAATACAGAAATCTGGTACTGGAAATGGGGCTGTTGCTGTAATAAAGTGTTAATAAACATAGTCTAAAGGCACTTGACATATGTTGCAATTATGGTCTAGAGAGGGTCTAGAATTGTGTAAGCAGGGCAAATGGTCTAGGCTGATGGGAATGTGGAAGACCAGAATGCTAGGAGAAATGAGAATAATGGAGGTCTGACTCATGAAGTTTAGAACTGAGCAAGGACTCTACTGGGAACTGGGCTAGTGTTATAAATCTGGCTTCATCATTTTCATATTCTGAGGACAAGATTGAGGCTGAATTCCAAAGTGGTGGATGGTTTTGTTTCACTGAGAAAAATGTCAAGACAATATAGCATTTGGGCTGCACCATGGTTAGTTCTTACTGTTCTCATCCATGGTCACATTTAGATGGAGCAGCAAGGGAAAAAAGAAACTCATAAAACCTAGTTCTTGCTTTGAACTAAGACAAGACTCCACCCAGGCAAGGCTGTAGCTTGCAAAAATGCAAATTCCTTATTTGAAAAGAGAGAGACTGAACAGAGAATACAACTTTGGGGTTCTTTGCACAAAACCCACCACAACAAGTAGTGTTTTTCTAGGCTACCCATGCAGGCACATGGTGGCCAAGATAAAAGGGGGGCAGACATCTTCAGTTTGCCAAAGGACTTGGCGCCATTATTCACCTTGTACTGACTATTCGAGTGTACAAAGTGCAATAATAAGGGATCCCCAAAGAGAGAAAGCCACTGAGTCTTGGAAATGTGTGGCTTTTGAAGACTTTGGTTGGGGCTAGTGTGTTACAATTTCTTTAGTTAATTTGTTTTGTTTAAAATTTATTCACTTTACATCCCAATTGTAGCCCCTTCCGTCTTCTCCTCCCTGTCCCACCCATCCTTCTTTCCTAGTCCCCTGAAAGGGAGAGCTTTCCTATTCTACTAACTGACGCCAGCCTACCAAGTCACAACAGGACTGCTAGCATCCTCTTCTTCTGTGGCTTGGGAAGGCACTTTGGCAGGGGGAAATGATCAGAGAGCAAGCAACAGAGTCCATAGCCAAGACAGTCTCTGTTCCCCTTACTAGGAGTCTCATGGAGACTGAGCTGCCTATCAGCTACATCTGAGTGGGGAGCCTAGGTGGTCTTCATGAATGGTTCTTGGTTGATGCATCAGTCTCCACCCTGGGCCCAGATATTTTGGCTCTGATAGTCTTCTTGTGGAGCTTCTGTCCTCTCCAGGTCCTTTTATCCCCTCACTCTTCCATAAAACTCCCTGTGCTTTGCCCAAAGTTTGGCTGTGAGTCTCAACATCTGCTTCAATCCCCTGCTGGGCGGGGTCTTTCAGAGGACCTCTATGGTAGGCTCCCTTCCTGTTCTTCTCTTCAACTGCTTCCAAGGTCTATTCTATTTCTCCTTCTGAATAAGAATTAAACATCCTCCCTATGGTCCTCCTTGTTACTTAGCTTCTTTAGGTCTGGTTTGTAATGTGGCTATCCTGTATTATATGGCTAATATCTGCTTATTAGTGAGTATATACCATGCGTATCTTTCTGAGTCTGGGTTACCTCACTCAGGATGATCTTTTCCAGATCCATCCATTTGCCTGCAAATTTCAGGATATCCTTGTTTTTAATAGCTGAACAGTATTCCATTGTGCAGATGTACCACAGTTCCTTTATCCATTCTTTGGTTGAGGTGTCTGGGTTGTTTCCAGTTTCTGTCTAGTATGAATAATGCCACTATCAACACAGTTGAGCAAATGCCCTTGTTCTATGGTGGGGCATCTTTTGGGGATATGTCCAGGAGTTGTATAGCCGGGTGTTAAAATTTAAAGTGAAGTGTTTTACATTAACCTAACAAGGGTTGGGCTTGTATGTTTAATCTTGATTGTCCACTTGATTTAGGATGTGGGTGATCCTAGGATTTAGGATCACCTGGGAGAAATACCTCTGGGCACATCTCTGACAGTATTATCTTCAAAGCAGTTCGACTGAGGAGGGAATGTTCACGTTGAATGTAGATAGTACCACTCCCATACTTCACTCTCAACCTGAGCAGAAAAGAAAGGGAATGCAAGTGGAGCTGAAAGGTTATATCTGATCTACAAGCAGGAGAGAGAGAGAGAGAGAGAGAGAGAGAGAGAGAGAGAGAGAGAGAGAGAGAGAGAGAGAGAGAGGAGACATGGGCTTCTGAAACCTCAAAGCCCACCCCCAGTGACATACCTCCTCTGACAAGGCCTTAATTGCTCACCCTTTCAAAACCACTCCAGCAGTATGAAACCAAATATTCACTTCACGAGACTACAGAAGCCATTCTCATTCAAGCCACCACAATATCCCTTCACACAGTGAACATAAATAAACCATTTACAGATTTACTTTGTCAGGTATTTTGTCAGCACCACAAGAAAAACAACTAATACAGCATATTACAAGGTTTTGTTTAAGTCATTATTGTTGCCTATATTAAAATATTTCTTTAATTGAAATGGAATTACATCACTTTCCTTTATCTTCCTCCAGTCCTTCCTAGCTACCTTCCCTCAAACTCCTCCCATATGCCCCAACATTAAAGTTAGCAGTCTCTTTTTCCTTCATAATTACTGTTATATACATATGTATGTATATGCATGCACACATATATAAAACTATAATTTTCCAACTCTATTTTTGTGGTTTGCATATATATATGGCTTCAGGACTGAGTGCTCTGCATTGGACAACCAATAAGGAGGTTCTTTCTTGGGAGAGCCCAATTATTCTTCTCCTGGTAGTCATTAGTCCTTGTATTTTTTTGTCTAGTGTGGGACCCAAAACACTTCTCCTTCCCTTACATTAACATGGCCATTGATGTCACCATCTTCCTGCTCATGTATATGCAGCCCTTTCTAGGAGAGACTGTTTCATGGTAGACTTCCCCAGTAATCGAGAACTTACAATCTTTCCATCTTCTGCTGTATTCCCTGAGCCCAAGTAAGAATGTAAGAATGTAAGAAAAATGTAAGAGTGAGAAGATATCTGAGAAGTGCTATGACATTATCTCTTCTGCACCTAAAACTGTTAGGGCACATAGGCACCCATAGCAGCACCAGACCTGCACAGAATGAAAGCAATCAAAATCACAACATAGACAGAGGAGGAGAACTCCTACCTGAGAAAATAAAGGCAGGTGATGGCTTATGGGGAGGGAGTCATTTTGTTTTTTTGACTTGTGCCCTCTGGTAGATTGCTCATGCTCCAATAGATCACCCCACACCCATTTTCATATGGTCGGCACTAGTTGAACATAGTGGACTATTATCAAATCACATTATCTTAAAGCATGGAAAGGTTATAATTCAATTCCTTACTTTGTATAATGCTATTAAAATAGTAGCAAACACAGAACGGATACAGATGATAGAGTTAGTAGACAAACAGAATAAACAGTCATTATAAAAATACCCCAAGTGCTCAAAAGTTAAAAGAAGAGGATGTAAAAGTTAAGGAATAAATGTATGCCATTTAAAAAGTACTACTTTAAACTTATTAATATAAAAACAATCAATGTAATGAATACATTTGATGAGATAAAGAATAAAGAAATTTAATGTAAAACAATAGAATCAAATATATACATCTTTGAAGTCTCTGAAGGAAAATAGTACCAGGAATAAAAATATTTAAAATCATGACTAAACTACTTTTAAATCTGAAGACAATTATAAATCCTTATAAGAAATGAAACATAGACCAGAAACACAAAAAGTAAGAAAAAAATTGGCACTATTCCATGGTTTGACCAAATTAAAATGACCACTAAAAGGAAAAACCAGAAGCAGGCAGAGAAAAAAGATTTAGTAGTTACAAAAAACCAGACAATTTGATGAAAACATACAAGGCAGAAGGAATTTGGACATCATCTTTAATGTACTAATAAAAACCGGCATCTGGATTTTATGCTCAACAATGATATGCTTGAAAAAAAAAGATAAAAATGATAACTTATTAGAACATACAAAAAGGTTTAAGAACTCACAGCTTACAGTAGGTAAACACAACATTAAATATTCAAGAAAGTCCACTAAGCAGAAAAAAAAATATATGTTGTAATGGGTATCTATAGCAAGTAATAAAAAGAACTGGAAATGATAAACAAATGGATGAATATAAAATACTCATTTTTAAACATTTAATTTTATTACATTTTTCAGAATACAACTTAATTGTTATCCCATCATTTGTATCCTCCCATTCCTCCCTCCCTCCTGCTTTCATCCCATTCCTCTCCCCTAAGTCTAAGACCAAGAGGGACCTCCTCCCCCACTATATGGTCATAAGCTATCTAGTCTCATCATGGTAGCCTGCTTATTCTTTCTTTGAATGCCATCAGGCCTCCTCACCAAGGGGAGGTGGTCAAATATGGAGCACTGGAGTTCATGTCAGAGTCAGTCCCCGTTCTCCACATAACTGTGGAGAATGTCCTGTCCATTGGGTAGATCAGGGTAGGGGTTGGATGCTTACTGCTTGTAATGTCCTTGGTTAGTGCAATAGTTTGAGCAGACCCTCCTGGGCCCCGATTCACCCATCACAATGTTCGTCATTAAGGTTTCTAGGACCCTCTGGGTCCTTCTATTTCCCCATCTCCTATATTTCTCTTACATAGAGTCTCAGACTGATGTCCTCACATCTATCCCAATCTCCTGGTAAGTGAAGACTTTCGTGAGACACGCCTTTTGGGCTAGTGCCCAATTATAAGTGAGTATATACCATGTGAGTCTTTCTGCTTCTGGGTTAACTCGTTCATTATGATCATTTCTAGTCCCATCCATTTGTCCACAAATTTCAGGATTTCCTTGTTTTTCATAGCTGAGTAGTATTCCATATATTCCATAGTGTAAATGCACTACAGTTTTATAACCCATTCTCCAACTGAGGGACATTTAGGCTGTTTGCAGGTTCTGGCTATTATGAATAAGTCGGCTATGAACATGGTTGAGCATATGTACTTGTTGTGTGGTAGAACATTATCTGGGTGTATTTCAAAGAGTGGAATAACTGGATCTTGAGGAAGCCCTATTCCCAGTTTTCTTAGATAGCACCAGATAGATTGTTAAAGTGGTTGTACAAGTTTGCATTCCTACCAGCAATGAAGGAGTGTTCCTCTTTCTCCACTTCCTCTCTAGCTTGTGGTGTCACTTGAATTTTTGATCTTAGCCATTCTGATGGATGTAAGATGGAATCTTAGAGTCATTTTGATTTGCATTTTTCTGATGACTAAGGATACTGAGCATTTCTTTAAGTGTTTCTCAACCATTCAATATTCCTCTGTTGAGAATTCTCTGTTTTGTTCCAAGCCCCATTTCTTAATTGAGTTATTTGGTTTGGTGGTGTTTAATTTCTTGAATTCTTTATATATTTTGGATATTAGACCTTTGTCAGATGTAGGGTTGGTGAAGATCTTTTCCCAGTCTGTAGGCTGTCGCTTTGTTCTCTTAACAGTGTCTTCTGCCTTACAGAAGCTTCTCAGCCTCATCAGGTCCCATTTATTAATTGTTGACCTTAAGGCCTGGGCTGTTGGTATTCTCTTTAGGAAGTTGTCTCCTGTGCCAATGTGTTCCAGGCTCTTCCCCACTTTTTCTTCTAACCAATTCAGTATCTCTGGTTTTATGTTGAGGTCTTTAATCCACTTGGACTTGAGTTTTGTGCATAGTGACAAATATGGGTTCAATTGCATTTTTCTACATGTAGGCATCCAGTTAGACCAGTATCATTTGTTGAATATGCTATCTTTTTTGCATTGATTTGGCTTCTTTGTCAAAAATCAAGTGACCATATGTATATGGATTCATTTCTGGGTCTTTGAACAATACTCATTTTTAACATTCTCAAAATCCCTTTAAGGGAGCAGTTCTCAATCAGTGAATCATGACCCCTTCGAGGTTAAATGACCCTTTCTCAGGCGTCTCCTAAGACCATCAGAAAACTCAGATATTTAAATTATGATTCATAATGGTAGCAAAGTTACAGTTATAAATTAGCAACTAAAATCATTTTATAGTTGGGGATCACCACAACATGAACTGTGTTGAAGGTCAGAGCATTAGGAAGGTCGAGAACCTTCCTTTAAAGGAAGACACACACACACACACACACACACACACACACACACACACACACACACACACACACACACACACACAAATAAAATAAACACATGTGTTATTCAATTTATGGCACATATTTAAATAAAATGCATGCCCTATCACAGGATAAAGATATGTCATGGACTGTGGGAGGGTTTATCTCATGTACCAAACTACATATATTACTCAGATAGATGGTGGCAAGTTAAATGTAAAGATTGCATCCATGTGTGAACCATTAAAACTGTTCATGCTAATCCAATAAGAGTAACCGACTTGAGTTATAAAAATAGTGCCTAATAGGACACAAACAAAGGGGAACAAAAATATGAAGATCCAAGAGTCAAACATAGCAAGAAAGCACACAGAAAACCCAACCATATGAATAATTTCACTGATGGTAAAGACATATGTCTCACCCACATGGAGAATAATGTCAAGTTAGATCAAAAGCAAGAAATTATCTAAATTATCTAAAACACTTCTATATATGTAGGCTGATTAAAATTTGGAAAATTAAATATTAATAGTATGCAAAAGAATACTCAGCTTGGTGTGATGGCTCACATCTGTAATCTTAGTACTTGTTGAAACTGAAATAGTAAATCTCCATGAGTTCAAGGCCAACTTAGGCCACATAGTGAGCTCCAGGTCATCCTGGTCTATAGTTTGGGAACCTATCTCAAAACACAAACAAACAAACAAACAAACAAAACCAAAAAACAAAACAGACAAAAAATATGAATAATATAATGAAAGACACTAGATATCAGTAAATTTTGCTTCACAGCCAGTAATATCATCAGAAATAAAGAACATTTCATTATGTACATCTGGATGTTTTAAGGTTTGGGTTTGGGTTTCTTACTATGTGGTCTCTACTGTTCTGGGACTCACTACCTAGCCCATGCTAACTACAGTAGTCTGAATGAAGCTGGCTTTTATAGACTCATGTATTATTTTCATGCTTCGTCCCTAGCTGAGCAGACAGGGGGGAGATTTGCAGGTGTGGCCTTGCTGAAGGAAGCATGTCTCTGGGAGTGACCTTTGATATTTCTAAAGCCCATTTGCTGGCCAGCCTTCCAGTCTCACCCTCTTGTCTCTTTCTGTCTCTGTCTCTTTATGTCTGTGTCTGTCTGTCTGTCTGTCTGTCTGTCCATATCTCTCTCTCTCTCTCTCTCTCTCTCTCTCTCTCTCTCTTCTCTCTCTCTCTCTCTCTCTCTCTCTCTCTCTCTCTCTCTCTCTCTCTCTCTCTCTCTCTCTCTCTCTCTCCTCTCTCTCTGCATGCTGCTGCCTGAGAGTCGGGGTGTAATTCTCTCAGTTACTTCTCTAGCACCATGCTATCCTCCATGCTGCCACGTCCTCAGCCATGATGATAATGGACTAAACCTTTTAACCTGCAAACCAGTCCCAATTCAATACTTTCCTTTATAAGGGTTGCCTTGGTCATGGTTTCTCTTCATAGCAATGAACATGACCTAAGACACTGACCTAGAAACTGCAATAATTCCTCTGATTCAGCCTCCTACATGCCAGGGACATGAGTGTGTACCATCACACTGCCTTTTAATGTGTTGATTGCCTGTCTCTAAAAGATATGTAGTTATTTATTTGGCACTTGGTCTGTTATATTAGCTCTCCCACATATATAAATTCCTCCCATATATGTTGTGTCTATGCAGTAGTTATAAGTGTTGGGACAGAAATATGGAACGGAAAATAAGCAACTCAGGTCTCGACAGATTCATACTCATCTACTCAGAGTGTAGGAAGTATTAAGTTAGTTGGAGACAACTTTTTTAGAGTAATTATTTTAAGGACGGTTGTAAGCCTACTTTGTAGTAGTTATTGTGAAGTGGCCACTCCCATTTCGTACAGCAGTAAATGCTTATGCAATAAGTAGCTTAACCAAGCTCCTCTCATAAGGGTACTCACAATAAAGAAATTCAGTGACGGAAACTCATTATTTGCCGTTCTTTGCAGATGGAGCACAGTGTTTTCTACTGGATGTGTGACTAAATAAAAAGGTGCAGAGTTCCAGCAATCAGAATAAATGCCTCAAACATCTGCAGCTATACATATGTGGAAGATACAGCTGTGTTTATTGCAAAGATAACACATTTACATGCACACAATACATTTACTTAAATGTATATTTTATGCATGTGAGAAATTCAAACAAAGGCATTTTCTTTATTTGAATATGCATTTAAAAATGACTCAAAGATGCTCTCCATATTTATTTAAAGCTAACAGTATTTATTTATACAATGTACTTATTATTACACAATCACAACTCTTTCAGACTAAAATGTTTTAAAAGATTAAAGAAACTTAAATGGGAGCATAAGTCACACACATCAAGAAAGTTTTGGGTAGAGTATTCATAGTTGAAGCTCTCAGAAGAATATGAAAGTTCAGCAAAATAAGAAAATAAAATCATCTGCAATTGGAATATGTTTGTTTTATTAGAAGAATTTGTCACAGCATAGTGGCCATTTTATTTGAACAAGGAGCCATATATCTTGAGATATATATTTTTCTTTTTACTATCATAAAAGACAACTATTTTACCCTCCTCAGAAGAAACACATACAAGCCTCATTAGAAGCACTAATATAATCTCATTTAATTCTATCTTTCTTTAGGTTTAAAGATGCTGGGTACCAGAAAATTAAAAGTACAGAAAATAAAACCACAATTTGGGTTTTTTTTTTCTCAATATGCTATCATGGGAGATCTCAGAGAAATCTATTTATATCTTTCTACATTCTTTTTGTATGGTATTTTGCCTCTTTCAAAATATATGATGGGCTAGCCAGAGGAGGGTAACAAACTTTAGTAATAGAAAAAGTACACTTGAAAAGATTTTATTATTATTTTCAAATATTTTCCTTATTGAAAATAGATTCTTCTGTCATATAATACACCCCAATCACAATGTCCTCTCCCTCCACCTCTTCTAGCCCCACCCCTTCTCCTCGATTCTTCCCCCTCACCCCCTCCCCCTCCCCCGGCCCCCTCCCCCCCCCTCCCCCGCCGCCACCATTTTCTCTTTAGAAAAAGGCAAGCCTCCAAGAAACAACAGCCATGCTGGACAAAACAAGATAAAATAAAACAAGGTGAAATGCCTCATATTGAGGCTGGACAAGGCAACCCAATAGGATGAAAGAAATGTCAGGAGCAGGCAAGAGAGAGAGACACACCTTCCACTGTTACGAGTCTCACAATAGTCCCAAGATAACAGCCATAACATATACAGACCACGTGTCCCTGTGCTTGCCACTTTAGTCTTTGTGAGCCCACGTGAGCCACTGTCGATTTGGGCCACGCTCTCCTGGAATCCTCCATCCGTTCTGACTCTTACACTCTTGACCTAAAATTTAGGTTACATCAGTATAAAGAGAATCACCTCGGACCCTTAGATTTGTTCACTGAGTAAAATAAACTTAACCGGTTATAGCCTGTGCTTCATACACTCTGGATAATAATATTTCTTATGAAGTTTTTGTCAGGATTGTAAAAAGCATAATTTAGAGATCAGTCAATTATCAAATACATTCCAAATAGTAAATACCTCAATATTGCTCCTACTTTACAGGTGCGAAAACTAAGTTCCTGAAACAGAGCTGCAATCAGTCATTGGTCATGTTTCAGCAATTCCTTTTCCTAAATTGACTTCCTTGGTAAGACACTAAAATTACCCTGTGAATTTGAGGCCAGGGTGGTTTACAAAGTGAGTCTGAGACAGCGAAGGCTACACAGAGAAAGCCTGTCTCGGAAAAACAAAAAACAAACACCAACAACCATAACAACAGCTAAAAATTAAAATAAGAGCTTCCCGCTTATTTTCTTTTTTTATCCCACCCCACCCCTTTGAATTCGTTCTCATGGTTGGAATGCTTTCCTAAGGATATGCACCTGACCGGATTTGGTTGGGTTTGCATGTAAAAGGTGGAAGGTGGTCACTCATTAAAATAACTTTTGGTTTTCGTTTTATGTTTGTGAAAAAAAGTCAGGCTCCTCTCTGTTAACTTCTGTATCCTCGGACATACTATAGCTCTGTGGTGTTAAAAAGGATGGGCCAAAGGGCGCGCACAGTCCAGAGGACGCCCAGGGAGCGTCTAGCCAATCAGAATGCAGACTGAGTGCTGGCCCCGCCCCTCCACGTCTAGTCCTTCTGGAGTAGGGGCGTGCAGCTCCTCGTCCCGCCCCTGCCTCTGAGTGACAGCAGCGTGGACAGCTGCCCACCCGGCCGGACCCGCAGTTGGGCCGCCCTCTCTGGGCTATGCTGAGGTGTGTTTCCGGCGAGGGCTGGGGGTTCGGGGTCACAGTTCTCTGGACGCGGGCCCAGGGCTGGAAGCGCGCTTCCTCAGCGTCTCCAGCCCTGTGTGGAGACTGTAGCTCCGGCCCAGGGGACGGCGCCAGGCGCTGGGCCTGGGCATCGCGAGGCTCCTCTGGGGAGCTGGGCTTGGAGCCAAGCGGGGTGGCCTCCAATTCAACCGGTCTCGGCTTCTGGGGCCCAGAGAGAACTGCCCGGGCTTGGGCGGGGTAGGCGTGGCTGTCTCTGTTGCTTAGCAACGCAGGGTTTGCCCTGCCAGCGTGTCCTAGTGTCCTGAAACTCAGTCCCACCCACTCCCCAAGAACTTACCCTAAACTGGGAATTTGCTCTCCCAGCTCCTTTACTTGGAGGGGCCTTTTCATAGCTGCGTGTAACTCCAGTTTCTGCTAATCCTGCTCAGGCCTCCTTCTCCTGTGTTTTAACTCCTGTGTACTCTTTCCTGTTTTTCCTTTTATAGGAACAGTCTGTGAAAGCTCAAATATTTGTAGAGAAGAGTTCCTTTATTGGGTGATGGTGCTGGTCACGTAGGGCTACTTTTCCTGTTGCTTAATGAATCGCTGAACCCAAATATGTTGCTATATATATGGATGACTTGGAAAAGGGACTCTGCGATACAGCGTCTTCCACTTGACCTTAATGAACTTCCTTTGCAAGTTGCAACTCATTACAGGAAGGGCTTTCATATTTGGTCTTCCTTGCAATCTGTTGTTATGGGGTCTACTTAAATCCAACGTAAGTCAAACACCAGCTCAATGCAGGTGATAAAAATATATTCTAATCAAGCCTTTACTGATTGGTCAGGGGCGCAGAACAGACGCTGGAGCTGTTCAGTATATTTAAAAGGTGTGCCATAAAGTGAGGGGGAGTGGTGTGTGGGCTGTAGCATTGTCCAATCATAATTTGACATAAGGGATTGAGGAAGAGAGTGTCCATCAGTCATGTTCTTGGGCCCGGGAACATGAATTTGTTTGCCCCTTCCAGCAAGTTGGAGAAGTCGTCTTTGAGTTGTCTGAACTCAGACAACTGCCTCCTTACAAGCTGTCCCTGAGATGTCTGAACTCAGACTACTGTCTCCTTCAAACAGTAGGTGTTCAGCCATTGGGAAGTCCCTAGCTGCCCTAAGGCCTGGAACCTTGAGTTTAGTTCTTCCCTATGATTAAATGGAGCCTTGAAAACAAAATGGTAGTGCTTCGAGTAAGTTCCTTTGGCTTGTTCCCAACACCGAGAAGCATGTCAAACCTCTAAGCACCTAGTATTGAGTCCGTATTTAATGACCAACTATGAGATAACAGAGGTAACTACTACAAGTTGATTCTTCCGTGGTATCTTTCGGCCCACGTGATTCAGCAGAACAAACATTCTATAGGAAAACAAAGCAGAAGGCCTTTCCTTCCCTGTGCCAGATTCCCAGTGTATATCCGCAGGAAGGGTGCATCCGTTGTTCTACTGTTAACAATGCCTAGTAGCAAGGAAGCTGGCAAGGTTAGTTTTGCTTTCCTCATTTGTAAAGTTCCCAATCTAGTATCTACCCTAGCAGGATTGATTTTAAAGTATAATTAAAATGGTGATCTGCACAAATGCAAAGCATTATTGGTTACAATTTCCATTTGTTTAGCGGACAGTACTTTAAAGTACTTGAATTTTTTTCTTATTTTTTTAGTTTGCTGAGAAACGAGAATTAAGCCCATTCCTCTCTCCTGTACTGACTCAGTGTTGTTACTGCTTAGGTAGCACATGAAATATCTTGCATGACAATTCCTCTGCCCTTAACTGCATTAGTTCCCCATCCCTCCAGAATACAAGATGAAGGGGTCATGGCCATGTCGGCATGGTCCTGTGGAAGCTCATGGAAAGATTAGGAAATGTTCATGTTAGATCTAATAATTTCTAAATGTATTCATGTGACCATTTTGAGAAGCCAAGGAAAGCTGTTGGGTAATCCTCTAGACTGAGCAGAATTTGAAGAGTTAAGTGGAAGCCTTATAGAGACTATCTATTTTCCTTTAATTTAGGAACACGATAATTACTTTCCCCCATGTTTCACTAAGGAAAACTCAGAGCAGAGATATATTTAAAAAAAAAAAAGCAATGCTTTCTTTCAAAGAGCCTCTTACTCCATTTAACTATCCAAATGGACTCATTACAATCCATCCAATTTTTATTAGAAATCATCAAACAAACATCCAGTACTGAATGACTTGTTTCTTTGTTTCAGTGTAAGCTGTGTTTCCTGCAAGATCTCCATTCATCAAGCCCATGAAAGCATATTCAGATACTTAAAGAAGTGGAGAAAATTGAATGTTATAGGACAGTGCTAAATTGTATTTTGAGATAAACATTAAATATGTAAAATTTCTCTTGCATCAGTGTTCATTTAGGACAAAGAGGCTAATTATGCGTAGTTCAGACAACTGTAAAATTATTACCTGAATCTTTTTACAGATCATTCAAAATATATTTCCTATTTTAATTTAATTTAATTTAATTTAGTAGACTAAAAAAGAGTTGTGTTCACTGGTAACAGTTTTCCTGATTTTATTTTCAAATAGAAAACCTTAGACTTTGCTATTTTCTTTGCTAAAATAACTCACAAAAGTGGGTACCCATTGTAGACATGGGTAGACAGAGAAAGCGTTAGAGTAGAAACTATCTTTTTTTGTGTGGGAAGTGTGTAGTATACAAAAATGACTTGGTATTTCTTAAAACTGTCCATATGAACTCTGCCCTTCTGTACTGAACTCTCAATTTTTGGTAGAGAAACTGGATCAAAGAAAGATAGACTAGATAGAGCATTATAATGACCCAAACATTTTAAGACTCAATAAGAGATTTTTGTTTCTTGTCTTGAGTTTGCAAACAGTGTTCAAACGTCAGTTTTGCTATTAACAAACTGACTCTTGGTTAGTGCTTTTGATTGGATACCAAAAGTGACTATTAATTCCTCCTACCTTTCTCTAGCCTTCTGTTTCCTTTCTCAGAGACCAGGACCCTAATCAGCTTGTGGGAAAATCCTTAGTTTTCATAGTAGATACACTTACAGAGACTTACCATTTTACATCATCCATGTAGTGATGTAGACTGGTGGGTCCAGTCACTGCTTAGATACTCCCCTGCCTTAGTTACTTTGCTTGTGGCTGAGAACACACCTCACTACAGCAACTTAAGGACGGATGGCTTTATTCTGGATTAATGTATTATAAGCAGTCCAAGATGGTGGAAAGACATGGAGGCATGGCTAATCATCAGGTTTGTTCTGTGCAGGGAAGACTGGAGATTTGTGGCTTCCTTTTGTTTTTCCACCACTTGAGCATTGTAATGCGTTCTTTACAGTGACTCAGGGTAGCACTAGGGCTCCCTGGGCAGGGCCAGAGCAGATTATTCATTTTCTGATTCTATTCTTTCTCTGCTTCTAGGCTTCCCATGTTCTAGTTTCTTTCCTCTCCTCAGATCTGTTTCTTCCAAACATGTGAGAAGCACTGGACTATGCAGAAATGTCCTATACAGGTTTTTATGTACTAAAATATTCTGGGAAAGATAGCATTTGACAGTGAAATCAAGTGGAAAAAAACCAGCCCCATCAAATCAAGGAAATTAGCAAACAACCCAGAGGCATGCCTGAAGTCAAAGAAGACCAACTCAAGGAAATTTTGATGCTGATGCATTCAGAATGAATGGCCTCTTTGTATAGAGCTCCATCCAAAGGGGACAAACAGTGATAAGGTGATATCATAGAGATAGTAGCAAAGATAAAAAGATGTCATGAAAATTATGAAAACCACTGTCTTTATTTTTGCTATAGCACAACACTAGTTTGGTGGCTTAGAAACAAAGCACTTTTGTCATCTTGTACTCCTGTAGTTGGGAGTTGACATGGATCACATTGAATGGAAATGGCAGTGCTATCAGGCTGCATTCTTTGTGTAAGCTCCAGTAGACAATCTTGGGTTCTGTGCCTTCCCCAGATCGTGGGGCCACATACATCGCTACATTTATGGCCCTCTTCTTTCATCTATTAAGCCAGAAACATTACATATGTCTGACTAGTCTTTTGTAGCCCATCTTCTCATGACAGCAAGGACCCGTCAGAAACTTATCCCAGGTCCTGGTCATTAGAATTTGTATCTTTGCACCAGGGTGTATAATATCATCTCTGGCATAAGTAAGTCAGAAGTTCACAATGTTTTATCTTATTCAAATATGTACTGTACTATTGAATTAAAAATTTCCCTTTACATGTGCCATCAATTTTAAAGTAGATTTAATCAAAATATTTGGAGACACAGTCCATCAGCTTATGTAGCATACACATACACTTTTATCTCCATGGCTCACATCTTATAATTAGTACCTTTTCAGGCTGATTTTCTTCCCAAAGCCCACAAAGTGGCCAGACTCCCTTATACGTGTAGTAGCAGATTTCGGTTACCCAAACCGTAGAAATACAAAACTCATAGGAATATATTTTAAATTCCCAAATGATTGCTGTGCGGGTTTTGTGGAATTAGACAATGTGTAGAACAGATGTGAAAACAGCAGCTTTCCCTTCCTAAAGATACATTCTTTTTGTTTTCATGTGAAATAGTTCTTTTTGTGTCTATAATTTGAAATCGTTGTCTCCTTGAATGGTCATATCTTACATAAAAATATGACTTTTGTATTTCTGGTCCTTTCTTTACCTTGTAAAATGATGTTCTGTCTTGGACTGAATGATAAATATTAATATACAAGACTAAATGTTACTTTTCAATTCAGGGGATCCAGATTTACTCCAAATGTCTATCACTGTTTTGCTTGCGTCAGCATCTTCTTAGTCTTCAATAAATTGTGCTAACACTAGAAAAATCTACTTTTTTTCCCACATTTCATAATCATGATTTTATTTTATCATCTATAGAGATAGGTTAACATTTCTATAAAGATCTTAGACTTCAGTTTTGAGTGGCAAAACATAAAGTTACTACCTGAGTATTATAAGTATGTGATTATTATATGCTAAAACCAAGTGACTATAAAGGTAAGTGAATTACATTCTAATCATATGATCAAAGATGTGTCTGGGAGAAGTAGGTAAATTACACAAATTAGGTGTAAAATTAAATGATGTCTTAAGAATCCCTGTGAATACAAGGTTGATAAGTCTAGGAGGAAGGTTGCATTGAGGGAAAGGGAACATAGCTGTGAAGCTGCTGAAGATGTAAATGCAGAGGGAGCATTTGGTTAGAAAATAGAAAGGAGTTCAATGGCTAGGGAAGACTATCCATAACACCGCTGAATCTGGGCCTTAGGGACCTAGGGGCCAAGTGATGGCAGCTGATAAATGCTATGCACAAACAAAACCCAGCATCATGTAGCACAGGACCTACTGGAGGTATTAAAAAATAGTACAACAAATGATCAATTATTCCTTTAAATGTTAACTCTAAAACTGTTTAAATACAGCATTCCCTGAAATTCTTCAATTCTGTTATCACATAAATAAAAGTAGCCTTGAGAATTCTCATTGCTATGTTGATTTTAACACTCTCCTTTAAAGGATTGTAAATAAGCAGCTTCTTAGTTGTCCTAGGAACACATTATATATATGTCATATATAAACACATGTACTAAATAAGTCAAAATCATTTAAAATGTAGAAGATTAATTTACCTATAAGGTATAAAATATAATATTTTCTCCTCTCCCCAGGCATATCAATTTAGACAAAACATAATCCATATTCATATGTTTGCCTTCTGTGATGCCTTTAAATATGTCCTATAGAAAGTTCATGAACGCTTAAGGTGATAATTTAGTTAGGGGCTACCTGGACATATTTAGATTCGGAGTTTAGATGTAGATAGTGTAGTCTCTAAACTAATGCTTAGCAATTTTGGATAAAACTATTATTCAGTGCCTGCAGAGAATTTGGCTATCTGTACTCCCCTTTTAATATTGGTCCAGTTAATAATGAAATCATTTTCTTGATAATAATATCTTATTTTTATATACTTTGCATCCATATCTCATCTTATAAAGAGTCTTCTCCTCCTTTTTGCAGATGGAACGACAGTCCACAGCTCAGAACACGTAGCTCCCCATAAAGAGTAAACTCTGTGGATAGATTTTAATGCAGATTTTTGTCCTTTTCCCTTTCAAGGTAGCATGCTCAAGTAGGCCGCTTACTGAATCCCAAGGGAAGCATTTTTTCAGTTACAGCTAATTGTGCTGATCCCAGAGGGATGCGAGAACAAGTTCTGGCCATACAGCTGATTACACAATCACGGTGCCTGCCATGCTAACTGCCATTTTAAAAATGCCAACTTCTCAGTATTATCACCAGTTTCATCATCATTTATGATGGGCCAGTCCCCATTATTTACATTGTAAAAATCCAGTCGTTGTTTTAAGTTACTGTTTCTGGAGTTTTGCATAAACTATCTGAAGTGACAGGCAGGGCTGCCCTGTCATTGGAGTGCTTGTGCTCTCAGTGGGCATGTGATTACTTCAGCGTTCATCCTCACTTCACATCAGGAGCTTCACACATGTGAGAGATGGACATGTCACCCTCACATAATCTAAAAGCTTGTAAGGATCACTTGGTCCCATGTTTTTAGATGAGGACTTTAAAATGGATTATTATGACACATTTATTTTCAACTTTATATTGAGATTTATTGTTTACAGGTATAAGATTTAGCATTTTAAAAATGGTGCACATAAATAGGATTAGAATGTTTATAGAATTGTGCAGCCATCAGCACTAAATTTGAAACATTTTTACATTTCAGCAAGAAATCTTTTCTCCATTCAAAATCACACTTTATCTTTTCTACTTCTACAGCATAAGCAGCCTTTAGTGTTTTTGCTTTTCCTGTTGATTTTTCCGCTCTGATTATTTCATGTCCACAGAACAATAGCATGGATACATTGAATGAGCTATCCTGCTTGCTCCTTTTCACTTAGCTTTTTATCTAGGATCATCCATATTGTTGTGTGCATCAACCTTTGATTGGCTTTTCTGGCTAATATCCTATTCTGTGGCTGTGCCTTGGACTTTTCAGTCTGTTCATTGTGGATTGCTCCCTCTGTGCAGCTGTTCGAATGATTCTGTTCTGAAGATGCATGTATAAGTTCTGTAGAGATGCTTTCAGTTTTCCTAAAGCAGAAGTGTTAGTCATATGTGATTATGGGTTTGTGATTTTTTTTCAGAGAAGTTGCTGACTGCTCTCTAAAGCGTGGGTTTACTCTTCCTCTTTCCTAGTTAATGAGTAGCGGTTCTGATCCTTCCATGGTCAGTGTTCTTCTCTTAGTATAGTCAACCAGGTAGAGGTGAAAGTGATGTGCTATTGTTCTGAATGTCCATAATAAATAAATAATATATGTGCTTATTGGAAAATTGAAAAGTGTTTGGAAAAATGTCATTTCAAATACTTTGATCATTGGAAAATTGAATTAATGATTTTTAAAAAACTGCTAAATAGTGAAAGTCCTTCATGTAATCTGAGTACAAAACTTTTATCTAATAACTGATTTGTAAATGTTTTCTCCCATTGTGTGGATCATTTTTGTACTGTTTTTGTTCTTTGAGGCTTCTAATGCTCTGGCTTTAGTCTCTAAAAACTTGTGTATGAATAGGAAATTTAATCCACCAACATGGCTGCTCTGGCAAGGGATCACATCTAAATACATTTTAGGTCTATGTGATCTGGCTAGAATGCAGGCACGCCTTTAACACACACTTTTAATCTGAAACAATGAAAGTAAGATTAGTTATAGAAAGAAGCAGGTATGTTTGAAAGTAACAGTCTAATTGAGGGGCAGACAAAGTGATGAATCAGAGAAAGATTTGACAGTCTGAGCCAGAGATAGGATACATCCAACTCTCACTAGAACAAGGCAGGAAGGAGAGCTGAGTTCAGTGCAGTGCATTTGAATGTGGTTGAGTTCAGTTCATGCAGTTAGTGAAGTCAGTGCAGTTCAGAGGCAGTTTTTTCTAAGCAGAGTAATTCAGTCAGAAGCTGAGAGAGGCCAATTTGAATCAGTCAGCTTGAAGAGGAGTTTGAGCCAGGACAGCTGAGTTGAACCAACTAGCCAAATTCAGAAAGAACTGGAAAGAATGAGTTCATTCAGCAGTAAATCTCAGAGGATGAAAACATTCTAGGCCTAGGGTAGCAGACAAATGCTGGAAGGATTTGAGGTCTGGGCTTACAGCAGATTAAATTGTACAGAAGTTAGAAGCTTCCAGGCCCAGACCTAGGTATAGCTAGAACAGAGACACACACACCCTGGGAGCACCCCAAGCCATCAGTTCCTACAGCCTGGGTACGTCTCTCATCTCACCACTTCCTCTGAGGAAATAAAAGCAACATTCACCTATGTAGCTCCAAGTCAAGAAGTTTCACTTTGAAGATATTTTTTTAAAGTTTATTATATGCTAGCCCTTGCATTTAGGACTGTGATTTACTTTTGTTATCTTTAGTCTGTAGTATGAGATAAGCATCAAACTGTATTCTGTAATAGCACTGTTTATTTCAAAGACAGTCTTTCATGTTATGACTCTGACTTGAATGTTTATCTGTACTTATAAACGGCCTTAAGGCTGGACAGATGGATCAGCAGTTAAGAGTTCTTGCTGCTTTTGCAAAATACTGAAGATTAGTTCTTAGCACCCAAACTGGGTGTCTTACTGCTGTACCAGTTTTAGGGGATCTGTAGCGCCCTTTCTGGCTTTCACAGGTACCCTCACTCACATGCATGCATGACCTTTGCACATATATTATGTCAAATAAATTTCTGTAATGGTTTCCTATAAGGGGTTTTCTCCTAGCTATTATTATGGAATTGTGCCTTATGAAGATTCATTCTTTTCCAAATGTACTTTGGCAGTTAAGTCTGTTTTGAGTTGAATAGATAACTATTAAAAACCAGGAGCCCCATCACTCAGGAGGCAGAGGCTAGTGTATCTCTATGAGTTCCAGGCCAGCCTGATCTACCAGGGCAGTCCAGGATAGCCAAGGCTACACCGAGAAACACTGTCTCAAAAACCCAAAGAGAAAGAAAAAAAGGAAGAAAGAGAGAAAGAAAATCAGGAAACAAAGACATCAAAGAAGAAAAGGAAAAGAAACCATATGAAACTCCAATTTGTGGTTGTATGTACGGTGGGTTTATCTGGAGGCCCAGGCCTGACATCAGGGGTTCTCCTCAATTGTCTCCACAGAATATATTGAGATAGGGTCAGGCACAGAGCCCAGAGCTTACCTACTTGGCTAGTCCAGCTAGCCTGCTTGCTTCGGGGATACTGTCTCTGCTTCCCAAGCACTGAGAATTTTGGTGGCCCCTGCTCCTGTCTGGCATTTTCATGCTTTCTGGAAACTGAACTCTGGTCCTTAGGTTTGCACAGCAAACTCTTTACCAGCTGATCTTTTTCCAGCCCCTTCAATGTGTCTTGTTCTTAATCAATTAGGTAACTGGAAATCATCCATTTAATTTGTGCATATATTCTCACTTTAAATTACAGTAAGAAAAATCAACCAAGAGTGTAATTTTTGGTGACTGGAATTGAATTTGCCAGGAATGCAGCTCAGCTTCTGAGACCTTGCTTCGGGAAACATCTCCTTGTTGGCTGTTTTCCAGAGCTTAGACTTGGCAGCATCAAGGACACAGTGTAAGGTGTGTTTTCTTGATTGAACACTTGGAAAAAGGTGTTTTCATTTGTGGTTTGTTTGCTTTTACTTTGTTTTTCTTGGTTTGAATTGTTTGCTTCTGGCAATGAACTTGGGTTCTGAACATGGCTTTTTGTTAAGAGGGTATTATTATAATAAGGAAATGTTTTACATGTTTTTATTTTGTGTAATTTAGACATACATGTGAATTTTTATCTGACTTTTTTGTTAAATGCTATTGTACTATTGTGTGCTGACTTATTATGTTCAACATGTAGTCTCTTGACACTTAGCACATTACTATACCCTAGTACATTATACTATTTTGGTAATTACTTATTGCTTTTAGTCAATGTTGCAATATGCTAATTAGTGAACATAAACTTAGCTATACAACATTACATTTACTGTTTCTTAATTAATTGTTGCATGGCTTCAAAGGATTTCTAAGCAGGAAATACAGCCAAAGGACCAGGCTCTTATTGGGCTGACCATGTCTTTCCTTCTTCTGTCCAAACTGATAGCCCTTGGGTGGCTCTCTAGACATTTAAGCTGTGAGCCTAGGCTCTGAAGTCAGCCAGGAATTTTCTACAAAATCTGTCCCCTTGTTTTCTCTCTAATTTAAACTCTGTTCTTGTACCCATTCATTTGTTCCAGACTTAGAACACACACCTTTAAATATTCCAGGCTTTTTCCATCTCAGCAAGCTTGTACTTGCCATTCCATTCTGCCTAACCCCTCTCACAGTATATGAAGATATCACCGTCTATAGGTATTAAAAAGCCACTTTTCAGTTAGAAGGCCGGCTGTCCACACTAGGTCTTGCTCTCTATCTTGTCTATCTTGTAGTAGTCGTCAGCATTTAACAAACTGCATATTTTATACTTATCTTGCTTATTAAGGTTATCATGAGCAAGAATATATAATCATGGTTTTATTGTGAAATGTGCCTCACAGTCTTGTGTATGTGAGGACTTGGTGTTTTGAGGGACCTTTGGGAGTTGAGATTGAGAGGAGGAAATGACTCAGTGGGCTTAGGATATTCAGGTCAGCCCTGCTTCCTGTCCTGTCTCTCCTTCCTGGTCCACGGAGATGTAAGCAAGTAGCATGCCCAGCCCTCCCCCACCCCAGACCAGACTGCGATCTGGTCTCCGACTATGTCTCAGGGCTGCAATGGTTAACAGTGAACCGAGATAAATTCTTCCTGCTTACCTTGCTTCTTTAGTGGTTATTTGTTCACAGCAAGAAGAGTAAATGATGCAGTATATGATGGCTATGTTTTCACTCAGTCTCCATTAGCTAGAGTAATTTCCAGTTACTAATAAGCAAGTGATAAATAAAGTACCTACTAAGAGATAAATACTGCTAGATAGTGATGCTACTAAATGCTGCACATAGTTCTTGCCTTGAATAATACAGTTTAATAAAGAAAACATAATTACAACAGCTCTTCTATTGCAATGTTGTGTTATAAAAATGTGCAGTAGTATGCTGTATTGACCTAAATCAGAGTATAGTGTATTAATGAAATGCTTCCTGGAAAAATGATGAGCAGTTAGAACAGCCTTGGATATGATGCAGTTATATAGTTAGGTAAACAAACTCATATCTGAATGTCTTGTAGCCACAAGTTTATTTTCTTACATAGGCTGTGTGCCTGAGGAAAGGAAAGCTTAAGTGCCTGGACATCAAGGCTTCACCTGACCACACTCCCAGGGTCCCTCAGCAGTGAGAGAGACAAGAAGCTTTTCTGCCTTTGAGTTCAGAGTTTCATTGGTCAAAGCAAATAGCTGAATTCCAGATGCAGGAGCGGTGTGAACACCTTTGCATCCTGCCAGTGGAGAGGGTGCAAGGTAGTTGATTTATGCTCACAGCTGCGATACCTTTTCTGCCTGTATGGGTGTGTGTGTGTGCATGCATGTTGTGTGTGTCTGTACATGTGTATGCATGTGTGTGTGTGCATGTGCTTGTGTGTATGTGTGTGTTCATTGTGTTTATGTGGGGGGAACACATGCCACAGAATGTACGTGGAGGTCAGAGGATAACCTGGAGGTGTCAGCTCTCTCACTGTGTGCTGTGTCCAGGGGGGTGGAAGTCTGGCCACCAGGCATGACGGCCGTGTCTGTCTCCACTCAGCCACTTCAACAGCTCCCCTGGCTTTTTGCTTTGATGGAAGAACATTAGTAGGTAAAGAAGTATTTAAGACTTATTCCAGGAAGTAAGAAATATGAGCATAAATAAAAAATGTTCTGTAGATAAATTCAGGGTTCCACACAACTCAAAGTAGTAGGCGCATGGTGTGTGTGTGTGTGTGTGTGTGTGTGTGTGTGTGTGTGTGTGTGTGTGTGTGTACTGGGAGTTAGACAGGTAAAAAGATTGGTGAGAAAAGAAAAGCCAGACTATAATAGAGTAAAAACTGTACTTAGGACAAAGGGAAATGTTGAAGTATAAACCCCAGGGGAGGCTCATGACTAACTTTAAGTTCTGGGAGCTCCTGCTGGAACTAGTGTGGAGATGGACTTGAGGGAGGAGAACTGGAGTGAGGGGAGTCAGTCAGGATGTGAATTTCGTGAGCGGATGAGTCTCAGGTTGGCCATCAGACGAAAGGGAGGGCAGCATGAGGAGGGGAGGCTGAGACTGTCGGGACCACTTGAGCACAGAAGAGGCCATGGCAGAAGGCAGGGTGCTCTTTGCTCTGAGATCTAGGCAGGGGCACCATTGGAGGCAGACTGTTTCTGAGGATGTGCGGATAGATTTGTCTTCTGGCGTGTGGTGGAAGGAGTGGATTATAGCAAGCTTGCAAAGCGAATGATTATTGCCTGGTGTTCTATGCAAATGTTTGACCTGGGAAAGAAGCCTGTGTGTCTAGACTAGATTGAAGGTGGCTGGGGCTTGGGAGGCACTAGTGGGGGCACCTATGGGGTGAAATGGGAGACAGCAGATGAGAGGTCCACAGTTCCAGTGCCGCACTAGGCATTTACTAACCTTGATCACATAGTTTACTACAAAAAATTATCAGCAAGCTCATTGGTCTTTACATGGCCTCCGATTCAGAAACATCTGGAAAGGCATCCCTGAAAATAATCCTGTGTAGCTTCCACAAGAATGACTCGTGAGACATAATCTAACTTATGGGCAAAAAATATTGAATAATGTGATAAAAAATTTCTTACTAGAAGAAGTTTCTGAAGTTAAGTAATTACTTTAGAGAAGCATTTTTTATGAGCGTCTTTTATTATAGAACATCTTTGTGATCAGTTTTAGATTCACAGCAAAGCAGAAAGGTACAGAGAGTTCCCATGTATCTCCTGTCCCAACACACATGTTGCCTCCCCTGTCATCCACATCCCCCAGCAGAGTCTCAGGAGGGCACAGTAGAGCATGAGCTCTCCAATCTCAGCTCTGCAGCCTTGCTGTTGGCACCATAAATTCTATGGGTTTGAGTCTCTGTAGAAGGACACGTGTCAACCAGATTAGATTTGCTGCTCTGGGGGTTTCCTGCTTCTTCCTTATCTCCCCCCCGGGGGGGGGGTTTACACCTCCTCGACATGCCTTTTTTTTTTTTTTGGTATTCATAATTTTGCCTTTCCCCTGAATATCATATAGTTAGAGTAAGAGAATGCGTAGAACACTGAAAAACCTCTGTGCTGGCTGTTTGTGTCACTGCTTCGGACTGTCCATTCTGTTCATTAGCTGTTTGTGTCACTGCTTCGGAGGACTGCCCATTCTGTTCATTAGCTCAATCACTGGCAGGCAGATTGATTTCTGTTTTTAATTTTTGCAGCTCTTTATATGTTCTTTATTTAATCCCTGTCTGAAATATAGCTGGAAGAGGTCTCCATTCATTCGATATGCTGTCTGTTCATTCTGCTGGTAGTTTCTTTGCTGTATAGCTTTTAAGTTTCACAGAAGCCTCAGGGTTATTTTCTGTGTAATTGGAGTCTTTTAAAAGAAAGCTTGTCCTACTTTTACACCTTGAAGTGTTTTCCTACAGCAAGTTCAGGGCTGAAGGTGCCACACTGTGGTCTTTGATCCACTGAGAGCTTATTTTTGTGCAGGATTGAAGATAAGTATCTAATGTCTTCCACATTCAGGTGTGTCCAGCTTTCTTAGCTTTATTTATAGACAAAGCTGTCTTTTGTCCTCGTGTATATTTTTTGATGTATTTGACAAAAATTAAGTGCTTAGCTATTGGAAAATGCAAAGTAAAATTGCTTTGAGAATCCATTTAACTCCTTTCAGAATGGCTGCGATCAGCAAAACACTACCACCTGCTAGTGAGGACACGGTGCCATGGGAACCCTTACACACTGCGGGTGTGGGTGTAAATTGGTATACACACTATGCTGGTCAATATGGAGGTTTCTCGAAATACTAAAAGTGGAAATATCATGTGACCTGGCTATACCCCAGACATATAAAGTCCTGCCCTAGAGACGCTTGGACATCCATGCTGCCTTCTCATCTTCATCTTAGCTACCAGAACTGATGTAGGTGCACATGAACAGGTGACATGGATACTGAATATGTGGTAGATCGACAGAAGGTAATGTTGTTCACTAGTAAAGAAATATTAAGCTATGACATTGATATAAAACTGCATGGAATTGGAAGTTTTCTTGTTAAATAAAATTAGCCAGACCTAGAAAAACAGACACAACATTTTTTTTTCTACGTAGGAGGAACAGAGTAAAAGGAGGGGAGAAGTAGAGGAAGAGTAATAAGAAGAAAATGTGCATGAAATTGCTGTGATGAAACTGATTACTGGGTGTGCTAACTACAGTAATAGCTTTCACAGACTAGTTTCTTTCACCAAGTAGTTGAAGTTTCTGTTAAAACGGTTTTGGTTTGGTTGCATTACACTCTTTTGTGTGGAAGCATTATAGTATTAACACTCGCCTTTTGATGGACACATTGCTTCTTTCTAAGTGTTAGCAGTCATGTGGAGGTTTTTGTGTGAACATAAATCCTCAGCTGCTTTCGGTAAATACCAATTACTGGTTCAGTGCTAAGGGCATGATTAATTTTATAAGAAAATGCCTAGAGATCTTCCAGAGTGACTTCAGTTCTCCCTTCCTTCCAGCAACAAGGGTTCTTGTTGAATAACCAGAAAAGGGGCTCATCCCTGGGAGAACCCGCTCTTTCTCTCTCAGTCATCCTCAGTTGCCTATAGTTCCTTCTCTGAGTCTGTGACCCCATGACATTTCCCCCTTCCATCTTGGCATGTCTATTGATGTGACCATCCTGCAGATCTTGTTTATATAGGCATTTCTATGAGAGACTGTTTTACAGCAGACTTGTCGGTGTCCCTATGCAATGTTCCTTGAGTCAGAGCTAACAATGCAGCAGGAGTATATCATCTTCCAAGATCAATGACCTCACTAACCCTCGGACATTTGCTAGGTTTCTAGTGCTAGCCATGAGTTTCCTGCTCTTGACTGGGCCTCACATCCTATTAGACCGCAGCTATTTATCATGTGATGCCATGCCGTGTGAGTGCCACTTACCACATCTTTATGGATATCTTGTCATGCTGGCTATTGTTTTGGTTCATAGTTGTCACAGCTGATGGGATTATTAATTGCTTCCCTCCCTGGGCTGATTGCATGTTTTTTTCTGGCACCATGGGAGCTAGACCACAAAAGGAGTAGGCTTTAAGATTAAATTCAACTTGAATCTTCAGAGTGCTGCTTCCTGAGTGTGTTCTTCAGCAATAGAGGCTTCTCTTCAGCCTCCAAAGAGCAACCCAGGTCAACAGCCATAGTCTGAATTGTTTTGGGAGGCACTGGCACTATTCTGACCAAAAGTTGGGAAGGAGGGCTCTCTTGCCTGGTACTGGAGGCTTTGTTAGTCACTTTTTTTTTCTGAGTAATATTGTCAGCCTTGGTGATATAGTTTCTACACACACACATATACACATACATATGTGTGAGTGTGTGTAAATATGTTAATATGTAAATATGTTAATATGTATATGCCTAAATGTGTATATATTGTATACATGTTTAAGTAAATTCAAAATAATAAGATTCCTTAAGGTTTTATCAAACAAACTTTTCTTCTCCTCCCTTAATGACTTTCCCCCATCTCCATTTGGACCACCACTACCCAATTGTCTGTTTCCTGTTTCATATCATCAGTATTCTGCTCTTAGCCTCTCAAGCCACCCTCCATGGTCCCTTATGTTTTCGCGGGTTTCGTGGTTAACCTATGTTTTCCTGGGTGTTGTGGTTAGCCTATATTGTATCCTCACGTCTGAGGATTTACAGCCAGGAACTGTAGTTGAGAAAACATGCCACATTTGTTTGATCTGAGTTATACTTACCTCAACCTAATATTTACCTGAATTTTTCCATTTTTAATAGCTTAATAATATTCCACTGTATATATGTGCTACACTTTCTTTACTCATTCAGCTTTTGAAGGATGTTTAGGTAGTTTTCCCCCCTTACCATTGTGGTTAAGGGAGCAGTGAGCATGTTAAGCAAGTGTCTGTAGTGAATAGGGTGCTTAGACCTTTGAGCATATGTCAAGGAGTGATGTAGCTGGGTCATATGATAGGCTTACTCTGAGTTGATTTTTGAGTATTATCTGTCCTTTTTTTTCCCAGAGTACCTGCACCAATTTACATTAATAAATTACACAATAAAATTACACAATAAATTTACACAATAAATTAGGGTTTCCCTTTCCTCATAACCTCACCAACCAGCATTTGTCTTTAATTGCTTTGTTTAGCGTAACTATTCTGAGTAGGGTAAAGTAGAATATCAAAGTTATTTTGATTTGCTTTTCCCTAATTGCTAAGAATGATGAGCACTTTGAGGCATTTCTTAGCTGTTTTTATTCCTTCTGTTGAGAACTCTCTGATTAGGTCCCTAGACACTTTTAAATGAGTAATTTGTTTCCTTGATTATTTTTTTTTGTTCTTGTACATTACTTGTGTATTAAGAAATGTAGTAATCTTCTGTCAAATGTGTAGCTATCTAATATTCTCTTCTATTCAGTGGGTTTCTCTTTCATTTGATTGCTTACTTCTTTATTTTACTGAAACTTGTTAGTTATGTGAGGTTCCAATTGTTAACTGTTGGCTTTAATTCTTTGGCAAATGGAGTCCTGTTTGGAAAGTCAATTCCTACACTTAGATGCACACAAGAAAATATGTGTATGTTTTCTTCTATCAGTTTTATCATTTCAGGTTCTATATTGAAGTATTTTATTCATATGCTATTAAATTTTGTACAGGGTGATTGATAGATATGAATGTAATTTTGTTCTTCTGCATGAGAGTACCATTTTTCCAGCACCATTTGTTGAAGACACTGTCTTTTCTTCAGTGTATGTTGTTTACCCCTTTGTCAAATATCAGATGGTTATAGTTATGAATACTCATGTATACTTATGAATACTATTCTATTTTCTTTCATTAGTTTCCATGTTTGTTTTTGCGTCAGTACCATATTGTTTTTATTACTATAGCTATATAATATATCTCAAAGTCTGGAGTGTCAGTCCCCCCCAGCATTATTCTTTATGCTCAGTATTGTTTTGACCATCTGGAGTCTTTTAGGTACCATATGAATTTTAGGATTGTTTTTCTATTTCTATGAAGAATGTTGTGGTATTTTTTATTGGAATTGTATTGTACCTATAAATTGCCTTTGGTAGATGGTCATTTTCACAATATTAATTCTACCAATCCATGAATATATGTGTTTTTCCATTTTCTAGTGTCTTTCTCAATCTCTTTGTTTAGCAATATGAAATATACATAGAAGATGTATTAATCCTCCCTGGCTGTGTTTATTCCAAGATATTTTATTGTCTTTGAGGCTATTGTAAATGGGAGTATCCACAATCTTTTTCTCTGTATGTTTGTTGGTAGTGCAGACAAAGGCTACTGATGGTTGGAAGGTAATTTTGTACCCGGTTATTTTCTGAAACTTTTGATTTTTTCTAGAAGATTTCTGAGCATAACAGAATAGCTAAAGTGACCTGGAGATAGTTATTTCCTCTTCTCACATGACATGTACAGTGGAATTGGTTGACTCTTTCCCCATATCAGTCAGGTGCTGGTTAACTAGTATCTTGTAAGAACAGAACTTGTCAACAACAAGGAGCTTTGGCATATTTCAAAATAGACCCTTTGCAATCCACCCCTGGGGTGTGGCCATCTTTCTTTTGTATTTGCTCTAGGAACTGAATCAATCTCCTTGAAGTGAGACCCCCCAGGCATTCTCCAATGTGCTTTCCTCCAAGTAGTTTATTGAGTATACTCAGGCTCCACCCTCCTGCCTTACTGAATAGTAGCTTCAGTTAACATAGTGGATATTCCTGCCTTTGGGCAGGTCTAGAACAATTCTCTGAACCTTGTTTGGTAGACCATCATATATTAATCTTTTTAGTACTTTTGTGATTTAATAATAAATGCAGTTTATGCACTTCATTATTGCAATAACAGTGTTGTGGTATAGTGAAAAAGTAAAATATTGACTCACGATGTCATTGACAAAGAATGAAAACAGTTAAGGGCAAAGAAAAGAAGGTCATAAAAAAATATTGTGCTTTCCCAAGTGTGACACCCTTTGAAAATACTAATTTTTTCATTTGCAAGTGGTTATCAATTAGAAATAGCATCTGGTTTAGAGTTGCCTTAGAGATGGCTTTTTCCTTCAGCGCCTGTACCCCATCTGGTGCATATTGTTTAGGTCCTGCACGTTACCTCGGTTTCTGTGAGTTCACATGTGCATCAGTCCTGCTGTATTTAGAAGACCTCCTTGGTGTCCTCCGTTCCCCTCTGTCATTTATGCTCTTTCTACCTCCTCTTCTACAGGGTCTCCTGAGCCTTGAGGGGAAGGATTTGATGGAGACATCCACTTTAAGGATGAGCGTTCCAAGTTCTCTCACTCTCTTCATATTGTCTGGCTATGGTCTCTGTATCTATCTGTTCCTATCTGTTGCAGGAGGAAGCTTCTCTGATGATGGCTGAGCAAGACAGGGATCTAAGAGTATAGCCGGATGTCTTTGTGAGTCATTTATTGCTGTGTCACTTTAATGGAAGAGTAGTATTTGGTTTTATCCCAGGCCCCTGTCCTACCTAGTTCTATTCTTAAGGATAGGCCACATGCCCAGCACTAGGTGGCCAATAGAAAGTGAACTCAACAGCATCTTTGGAGGATCTTTGTCATATAATGTTATATCATGCCTTTTTCTTTTAAATTTTATAATTATGTGTCTGTTTATATTTTCTCTGTCTTTATTACTGTACAGGTCTGTTGTGTATATATTATCGCTTCAAATTTTGTGCTTCTCTGTTATTCCTGAGTGTTGAACAAGTGAGTCTCTGCCTCTTTATGTGATCCTTCTGTCTTTTCTCAGGCTTTTTACCTTCTACTTTTTTATTTTGTCTTATTCCTATGTGTTTATTTTTGTTTTCTCATATTTTATTGTATTATATTTATTATATTATGTCATCTCTTAGAAGCCTGTTTGTTTTTGTAATGAAAGACAGAAAGGGGATGGTTACTTGTTTATTTTTTCCTATTCCTAAGTGTTTGCTTTTGTTTTCTCATATATATTATATTATATTATATTATATTATGCTATATTTATTATATAATCATCCCATAGAAGCCTGTTTGTTTCAAATGAAAGACAGAAAGGGAGTGGTTCCTGATGGGAGGGGACGTTGGGAGGTACTGGAAGAAGCAGAGGGAGAGGAAACTGTAATTACATGTATAATAAACTGTATAGTACATGAAAGAAAAAGGGAAAAGAAAAAATGTTGTGCTAAGAGAAGCAAAGTCAGGCTTCTGCCCAGGATAGAGTCTGTTTTGTGATCTGAGCTACAAAAGGCAAGTATAAAGACTAGGGCTGAGAGTAATCCACAGGCTTTTTACTGCATTCATTTTTAAATGCTTTATTTGAAAGGAATGTCCTGGTTTATGATTTTCATGGTTTTCTCTGTTTAGAAAGAGGCAGATGGTATGAAAACCGGACTCCCTTATTTAAAGGGAATGTTGATATTTATAACCAAGCTTATCTCCAGCAAGATTTTTTTTTGCAGCTGTTCCAGGTTAGAAAAAATATTATATTAAAGTCCTGGCTTGCTGTTCTTTCCACATTTAGGGGGGAAATTTTCAAAATGTGAAAAAATGCTGTTTAATTTTATACATGAATGCGATGTAAACTGTGAGATTTCTGTCTAAATGTGAATTTTCTGTTTGTGTGCTGTGATATTACTCTTTTTGTTTCGGCAGTCTACTTCCTTGATACATCACACTTGAGAAATAATTTGCTCATCATTTTGTACATATCATCAAAGCATTCTAGGAAATGCAGTAGATGTTTTTAAGAATTAGACTATTATCATTAAACAAACCATCTTTTCCACTGGGAAATTAACTTTGCTTCTCCTTATAGTTATTTAAGATAAATATATTTCTCTTCTCTTTTGCTATTTGCTTCTATTTTTTAATGAAAAATGCTACTATTTGGTCTTTGGACAAACCTTCAATACCTTTGTTTATAACTTGGTTGAGAATTAATTGCATTTTATACTCTAAGCAATACCTGGAGCTGTCCCAATGGGCGCGGGTTGTCATTAAAGACTAAATTTCCATGTCTACATGTGCATATTATCTGTGAAAATAGGTGTATCTGCATACATCCCAATAGACACATAATACTATATAAAGAGGGGCTTTGTAATTAATATAACATGAATAAATATGTTGATTATTGATGAATGTGGCAGGATACTTCAATGCAGCAAGCAGATACCACTATTTACTTTCCAGAGTATGAAACATTATACAGATTGTGATGATGACTAAAAATGATTTTTTCTTTTAAATATTGAAACCAGAGATCTTACTTAAATGTTTCCGTTCCTTCTCTGGCACCAGTCAGTTTTATTATTCATTTGGAAATCATGCAAAAAATAATTCTGCTTTTGCTGTTGCTGCTGCATATGTTTTGACTAATATTTGTATGAGTGTACAAGGACCATGTGGCATATAGTTGTTTTTATTCATTTACTACTTATTTATATAGAGGGCCCAAAGTATATAGTTCTCAATTTCCTTAAAAAAATCTTGGAAGGATAATCTAGTCAGTATCCAAAATAATTAAAGCATATTTTTTAAGGTTTCTGATTTTTCTTTCATTGAAAATCAATTCTTTGTCATCTAGTATATCCTGATTATAGTTTCCCCTCCATCTACTTCTCCCAATTCCTCCCCTCCTCCCCTCCCCTTCAGATACAATCTCTTTCTGTCTCTGATTAGAAAAACACAGGCTCCTAAGAGTTCACAACCAAACATGACAAAATAATATATAATAAGGTGAAATAAAAACTATCATATTGAAGCTGGGCATGGCAACCCAACAGGAAGCAGGAGTACCAAGAGCAGGCCCAAGAGTCAAAGACTACTTGTTCTCATATCCAAGAGACCCATACAGATACTAATCTAGTAGCTGTAGTATTTGTGCAGAGACTGAGGTCAATCCATGTGTGCCCTGTGCGTTCATATGAATCATGATTAGTTGATTCAGAGGGCCTTGTACTCCAACCTCTCTAGGTCTTGCTAATTTTACACCTCCTCTTCTGTGGTAATTCCTGAGCTCTAAGGAGGAAAGATTTGATAGAAAACTTCAATTTAGACTTTCTCTCCAGAAATGTCTAGCTGTAGGTTCTCTGGCATCTGTTCCCATCTGCTGCCAAAGAAAGCCTTTCTGGTCGTGATTGTATAAAACACGAATCTATGGGTATAGCAGAATATCATTAGGAATCATTTTGTTGACTTTCAAAAAACAAGTTATATCAGTCATGTTTGGTTTTACCCTAGGTCTCTGAGTTGTCTAGTTTCTGCTTATTAGTTACTCAACCAGTGTTAGATACGGGTTTCTTCTCATGGAGTGGGCCTTAAGTCAAATCAGATATTGATTGGCTCTATTGACAAGTTCTGTGTCACTATTGCGCTAGTATAATTTGGAGGCAGGACACATCATATATCAAAGATTTTGTGGCAAGCTTGGTGTCCAGGTTTCCCTTTTAGCAGCCTGCATAGTACCTTTCAGCATCAAGAGATTAGAATATAGGTGTGAGTGCTCCCTGTAGTCACCAGATCAAACTCTCTGTGTTCAATGAGCCGGGTAGGTGTTGTCCTCAGGAATGGAGCCCCACTGTCAGTTTGTGAAAGCAACCATTTGTCTTAGCAACAGTTTGGGTTGTTTAGAGATTTCCATGGGGACCTTTTGGCCAACAACTCAATTGAATGCAGCCCATTGCCACCACTGGAAGCCTCACCTGGCTACAAGAGATGGCCAGTTGAGATTCTGTATCCCTCATTACTTGGAGTCTTCCTTAGGATCACCAGCAAGTTTCTACTGCACTAGGTTTCCACACTGTCCCACAAGTATCCCTCCATTCCAGCTGTCTCTCTCCACACCCCGCCCCTGCAACCTGACCCAACCACCCACCCCCATCCACCTGTAAGATTGATTCCAGTGCCCCATCTCAGGGAGATCACGTATCTCTCCCTTCTACCCTCCTCTTCACTCAACCTCTCTGGGTCTATAGTTGTAGCTTGATTATCATTTACTTAATGGCTAATATCCATTTATAAGTGAATATATACTATATTTGTCTTTCTGAGTCTGGGTTTCCACACTCAGGATGAGTTTTTCTAGTTCCATTTATTTGCCTGAAAAGTTCATGATGTTGTTTTCTAATAGCTGAATAATACTTCATTGTGTATAGCAAATTTTTTATTAATTGACAAGACTGACCAGATGCTGTTCATCATGATATCAATAAAGAAGTGTCAGCATATAAAATATTGAAATAAAATATATCTATAAACTATACTAATATAACTGGATTCGAAGGGAGAGATCCTTTATTACACAAGAACTTTTTTTGCATTTCTTGATGACTAATATTATAATGTAATTTTGTCATTATTAAAATTATTTTATTTTGGGATTTCCTTGTTTTTTTTATAGCTCAGTAGTATTCCATTATTTAAATGTACCACAGTTTTTTAGTTCATTATTTGACTGAGGAGCATTGTTTCCAGGTTCTGGCTATTATGAATAAGGCCGCTATGAACATGGTTGAACAAACATTCTTGTTGTGTGGTGGAACATTTTCTGGGTATATTCCAAGAAGTGGAGTAACTGGGTCTTGAGGAAGCTATATTCTCAGTTTTCTTAGATAGCACCAGAAAGATTGCTAAAGTGGTTGTACGAGTTTGCATTCCCACCAGCAATGAAGGAGTGTACCTCTTTCTCCACAACCTCTCCAGTGTGTGCTGTCACTTGAAGTTTTGATTTTAGCTATTCTGATGGGTGTAAGATGGAATCTCAGAGTCATTTTGATTTGCATTTCTCTGATGACTGGTCACTAGCCCAAGAGGCATGTCACATGATAGGCTTAACCTACCAGGAGTTTGGGATAGTTATGAGGACATCCTATTGGGACTCTA
The DNA here is from genome assembly GCF_964271855.1 of Acomys minous. Taxonomy (NCBI): domain Eukaryota; kingdom Metazoa; phylum Chordata; class Mammalia; order Rodentia; family Muridae; genus Acomys; species Acomys minous. The sequence goes on from NC_140483.1 coordinate 122,361,707, forward strand.
GGTGAGAGAAGCATGGGAGAATGGGGAAACAGAAGGATCCAGAGGGTCCTAGAAACCTACAAGAATAACATCATGATAGGTGGATCTGGGCCCAGGGGTTCTGCTCAAACTACTGTACCAACCAAGGACAATACTTGCAGCAAGCATCAAACCCCTTCTCAGATCTAGGCAATGGACAAGCCATTCTGCACAACTGAATGGAAAGCAAAGAATGACTTGGACATGAACTCTGGTGCCCCATATTTGACCACGTCTCTGTGGTGGGGAGGCCTGATGGCACTCACAGAAAGACCAAGACAAGACTTGGTAGCCTATGACCATTTAGTGGGGGAAGGAGGTCCCTCTCAGTCACAGACATAGGCAGTAGGGTGAAAGCAGGAGGGAAGGAGGAATGGGAGGATACAAGGGATGGGATGACAATTTAGATGTAATCTGAATAAATTAATTAAATAAAAAAACAAAAAATGTATAAGCACCATTTTTGTTTTTTATGTACATAAATGACTTTTTCTTTTTATAATTATATTATTCAGTTCAGAAGACATTTTGCATTCCTGTGCTTGCAGCTTCACATTTTTGAACATTAGTGATTGCTGTTCTGTTAGTTTACTGAGGCAAATAGCAAACTACTGATAATCTCCTTTGCAAATATCCCATGGAGCCTATCGCAGATGCCAGACATTTGCCTTCCTGGTAGATTGGCTCATCACTGGCCCGGCTAGCAATGGAGACTTTCTCATATTTACTTGGAATTTTAAACTTCTCTAAGTGACTCTTAGACCAAGATTAAATATGTTAATGGGGCTGGCTCTGTCCCTCTAGGATAATATCCATCCTTTAAAATATTCTGTTATAGGAACTTCGTTGTAGCTTGATATTCTTTGTGCTACTTACACATAACATAACCACAGAATTTCCTCATAGCTGCAGGATTTACACATGTGCAAAATGAGGATTAGGAGGCAAGTAATCTACAAATAATGCAGTCAGTTTATAGCAGTGATTTTAAAGAGAATACAATTTTAAGTTTTCTAAATGAATACTGTGTTTACATCGTTTTCACTCTTTCCCCTCTTCCCTCCACTTCTATCTTGTCCCACTTTTCTCCTGTTCTCCACCTCCCATTCCAAGCCACTTAATTATTATTGTGATATATATATATATGTATATATATATATATATATATATAAAAACACATGTTTAATATATAGCAAATATATTTATATTATATATATAATGTGTACATTATATATGATATCTGATTGTATAATATATGTATATATTTATATGGCATCTATTGAGTCTATTTAGTATTGTTCATATGTACGTATTTTAGAGCTGACCACTCAGGATTATAGAATCTACCAGGGGGCCCATCTGTCGATTCTCTCCCATTGGCCATTTGTTAACTATAGCTTTTCAACTATAGGTGGTACCCTGTAAGAATTCTCCATCCATGTTGGCATGCCAAATGATGTCATTGTGTTGGTCTTGTTTAAGCAGCCTTTTGTTGAGATTTCATGAGTGCAGCTTTTTCTTGTAATATCTAGATGATACAGTTTTGTGCTAGACTTAGTGGCATCTGGCTTTTATAATCTTTATGTCCCCTATTTTATGATATTATATGAGCCTTAGATGTAGGGATGGCTCTATAGATGTGTCAGTTGTTCCCTGCACTGTGACCAGTTGTAGATTTCTTTATTAATCTCTAATTTCTTCAAGAAGAAACTTTTCTTTGATGAAGGGTGAGAACTACACTAATCTGTTGGTATAAGAATACACATTTAGAATGCAGATAGGAAACATACTGGTTTAGGCACATGGCAGCAGTATGTTTAGCTCTGGACTCAGGATCTCTCCCTGAGTTGGCCAAGGTTACAGTACCAGACATGAATTCCCTTGTATTGGGCTTCCTTCAAGTTCAATTGGATGACTGTTGGTTATCGTCAAGATGAATAAACCACCTTGACACCAACAGGAATATCTTGCTGGACGATTATGTTTCACCCTAGGTAGCTTGCATAGCATCTTTGGATACTGTTAGACATAGTCCCCAGGAATGAGGATTCCAGGTCAGGTCAGGTACGATTCCTCCAACTTCTGTGTCTAACATGTGGTGTCTTTAGCAATAAAGTCCTACTTTAAATTCTAGGGGTGGGTGCTTGGCAACCAAGTAACAACAATAGGCTACATTGTCTTGAGAGTCTCTAGGACAGCCTTGACCACACTAGTTTTATTCAGACAGTATTTAATTTGTTTTGAAGTTTGTATCAGCTTTACTCACAAAGTGTTTTGGCCTGCTTTGTTTGTTTGTCATTCCTTTAGAATGCTAGGGATGAACCCAGATCCTAGTACTAAGCTGTATCCCAGCCCTTATACCATTTTATACTTACACATAGAAAAAATAGGCAAGACTAACTGGTTTTATGGGTAAGTTCTATTAACTGCTAAAGTGATAATCACTATCAAAATCTCTTAGATGTGAAATGAGAAGTGTCTCTGAAGCACACGGACAGGAACACTTCCAAACATTTCTTAGGACTTACACGGTTTGATATAAAATCAAGATGAGCACATTACAAAAACAAATACAGTCTAGTTTCCATTGTTTAAAAAAATATTTTTTGTCTGTGTTATCTCTTTTAAATCTTGTTTTCTAATCTTTTTACTCCTTTTTATTTAACGCACTGTCTTATTACCTGTCATTTGAGATTTCATACTTCCAGCAAGTTCTTTATAGTTCATTTTAGCCCTTTTGTTTGTCTAACGATTTTTCTTATAATTATAGCTACTTTCCTTTTAAAAAGATTATCCCCTGACATAAAATATATATAGTGATTTGTCTATAGCACTATAGTGTATATGGCATATTTTCACAAAATGAACATTTATATGAAGTCCTGATTGATTTAGCCGTAGTTTTTAGACATTTTTGCAGGTTAACATTTGTTGTTCTCAATATGGCTGAAATTTGGAGTCATTTTACTTTTGGATAATATATTTCAAATCTATATTTACCATATTTTCATTTCCTAGAACTGTATTGTTTCTCTTTTAAAAACTGAATGCTTCAAAAAAGGTCCAGGATCACTATAAATCAGTTCTGTGACATCTCCTTATGTGAAAAGGTGCTGTACCCTTGATGAAGGAGAAGGAGGCTAGACACCTATGGCACAGCGGACTTTCCAGTGTTCGTGCTCTTACATACTTTTTAATCCCTTTAGTCCTTTTCCTTTATGATACACTTTAATAATGATTCACTTATAATTTTTAGTATTCTTTTTTCTTATTCTACAGTGTATTTATATTATTGATACCCAGTATTTCTCCCTATTAACTTTTTCCATATTATTTACCCTGCTTTATAAATTCAGTACCCATTATTGCATTTCTTTAATATAATTTGGTAGCTTTTAAATGTGTAATTTGCCTCATGGTCTGTAAATGTAAAATTTAATATTGCAATCTGTTTTAAAACTACTACTCTGAGAAATCCTTACATTAGTGAATTGGTAATGATATCACATGGGACTTTCATATAATGAATACTTTTAATGTAACTTTGTCTTTTGACATCTACTTACTAATAAAACTGTTTTTAAATAAGTAATGCAGAATTACAAAGTTACTAAAAGCTAAATAACCACAAAGGACATTCTTATGGTTCACTTGAGCCATTTGGTTTCCCTTCAACACTTGGATTATGTTTACTTCATATTTTCATTTGTTTTAGAATATGTATATTAAAATATCATATTTTAGTATTATTAGACTTTCCTAATATTCAAAATATGTTTCTAGGCATTAAAGTAATTACTCTCAGCCAAGTACATAGACTAATACATGCTAGGATTCAAAATTGTACCAAAGGATTTAGGAATATTTTATAAAAAAAATTTGCCAGACTATCTAGTCTTTTATTGAAAAGAAGCAGCTAAACTAATGACTTATACCTTCTAGTCTGTGTGTTTATACATTATTCCATGTTCGCCGAAGAACAAACACCGAGTGTCTCTCGGAAGCTATTCATGGCATAGTTCTAAGTTTCTGTCTCAGTTTATTAACCCTGAAGTAGTTAGAGATGCAGAGACAGGGAAGCGGCACATCTGCACTTTCTCTCCCTTGGTGTGGCCCTGCTCGATGGCCTCTAGAATAGTTTATTCACATTTGGAGGCCTGGTTATTTAAAGTAGATGATACACATTGAAATGACTAGCAATGTACGTAAGTTATACCTGTCACTAAAAATAAATCTGAGACGGGAACAGACTTGAGCTCGTTGGCCCAGGAGACAACTTCCTGAACAGAAAACCAGCCGCTCAGGCTCTAAGGTCAACAATTAATAAAAGGGACTTTATGAAACTGAAAAGCTTCTTAAGGCAAAGGACACTGTCAACAGAACAAAATGACAGCCTACAGCCTGGGAAAAGATCCTCACCAACCCCACATTCGACAAAGGACTAATTTCCAAAATGTATAAAGAATTCAAGAAATTATATACTACCAAACCAAATAACCCAATTAAAAATGGGGTACAGAACTAAACAGAGAATTCTCAACAGAGAAATAGCGAATAGCTGAGAAACACTTAAAGAAATGCTCAGCATCCCTATTCATCAAGGAAATGCGTATGAAAGTGACTCTGAGATTCCATCTTACACCTATCTGAATGGCTAAGATGAAAAACTCGTATGACAGCACATGCTGAAGAGGATGTGGAGAAAGGAGAAAATTCCTCCACTGGGAGTGCAAACTCATACCACCACTTTGGAAATCAAATTGGTTTTATCTCATGAAATTGGGAATAATCCTACCTCAAGACTCAGCCATAACACTCCTGGGCACATACCCAAAAGATGCTCCACCACACAACAAGGACATTTGCTCAGCTATGTTCATGTCAGCTTTATTTGTAATAGGATGAATCTGGAAACAACCTAGATGTCCCTCAACTAAAGAATGGATAAAGAAACTGTGGTACATTTACACAATGTAATGCTTCTCAGCTATTAAAAACAAGGAAATCTTGACTTTTGCAGGCAAATGGATGGAACTAAATAAAGATGATCCTGAGTGAGGTAACCTAGACCCAGAAAGTCATGCATGGTATATACTCACTCATAAGCATATGTTAGCCACATAATACAGGATAACTCCACTACAACACAGAGGTGGAGACACCAACCAAGGACCATTTATAATGTGGACCTAGACACTCTGCTCAGATGTAGTAGATAGGCAGCACAGTTTCCTTGTGGGTCTGACATATGGGGAGTAGGGATGACTTCACACATGGACTCTGGCCCCCCAACTTTGATCACTTCTCCCTGACAGGGCAGCCTTGCCAGGCTACAGAGAAAGAGGATACAGGTACTACAGATGAGTCTTGATTGGTAGAGATAGGATGTTAGGGGAGGGGGACTCCCTTTCTGAGGACTAGGGAAGGGAAGGAGAGGAGACGAAGAAGAGAGGGCAAACAAGCCACTGGGCAAAATGTCATCATTTCTGCCACAGACAGAATCTGCCTAAAAATGAGCAAGCTTGGATCCAGGAAGTCAAAGGCCAAACTCTGCCAAGACAGGGTAAGCAAGTCCTCAATAATTCCTGCCTCACAAATATGTCTATCAGATATATTGGGACAGATGGCTGAAGATGATGCTTCAACATTATAGAGAATTTTGGGTGACTGTTCAGGGAGCAAACTGTCTCTGTCATCTTCCCATTTGTGAAGCTGCTAACCTGCACTCCCTGTAAACTCAGGTAATTAATTTCATTCTTTCTCAAGTCTCTGATGAGATTGAAGACCAGATAATTTAGTTTTACAGTTAAGCTTAGTTGTTTAGGGTTAAGATGTTGTTGGGTTTAGAGGTGTTATAAGTTGATATTGATGATATATAGATATTGATTTACATTCAGAATTTTAGACTCACTAAGTTAGGAAAAATGTTTCCTTCAAGGTTTCCAAATACAAATAGCCAAAACACTAAGAATGTAACATTTATATAATTCCTGATCATTTTGTGGTTCTTCTTGCTGTAGGTAGTTTATTGCATATGTGTGTAATAATATAAATGTATATGTAAAAATATTTAATAAAAATTATAAAGTAAATAATAAACAAATCTGAGATGCTTAGTTTATAATGTGACATCTATATTTATTTCCAGTCGAGAGTATAAAATCATGTTTTAAAAATCTTAGGTTATGATAGAATATATATTTATAATTTCACAATAAATATCTTAAATTAAAAATTTTTTATATATGTAGTTCTTTCCTAATTTATACCTGTATATACATAGGAGGTAAGTTTTAAAATTATAGTTGTATGGAAAATAAATGTTTTTATATAACATATTCTGATTATAGTTCACCCAATTCCTCCCAGGTCCTCACCACCAACCAAAATCCACATCCTTTTTTTTTTTGCTCTTTCTCATTATAAAACAGACAGACATATTAAAAATGTAAAACAATAACATGAGATAAAAACAAACAAACCTGAATAGGACAAAACAAACAGAAAAACAAACATCTTAAGGAAAAGTACAAGAAACACATATAGATGTAGACACATACATGCTGCCACACATAGAAATTCCCCCCAAAAAACAAACTAGAAATCAAAATATATAAGCAAAAGACCTGTAGGGTAAGAAAAAGAAAGCTCACCCAAACAAAACATTATGAGGCAAAGGCAACAATAAGCCTTCCAAACTTAGCATTGAATTTGTTTTGTGTTGACCATCAACTGCTTGGCACAGGGGGCCTGACCCTAAGGGTTGTTTGTAAACAAAGTGAGACTCTGTCAAAGAGAACCTGTTTTTCAATGGCCAGTGGTAATCAAGTGGAAATAGCTTCTGGGTTAGGGATGGGGCTTTGTGTCCACTTACACTCTCAACACTGGGATCCCATCAGGCCCAGACTTGGACAGGTCCTGTGCATAATGCTGTAGTCTCTGTGAGCTCATATGTACATTGGACCTTCTGTGTTTAGGCCTTGCTTCCCTGGTATCTTCCATCCTTTCTGGCTCTTACTATCTTTCTACCTCGTATTCTGCATGGTTCCCTGAGCCTTGGGGAGGGCTTGGATGGAGACCTCTCATTTGGGACTGAGTGTTCCAAGGTTTCTCACTCTCTGCATTGTCCAGATGTGGTAATTGTATTCATTCCCATCTGTCGTATAAGGAAGCTTGTCTGATGATAGTTGAACAACTTGCTGATCTACGAGCATAGCAAAATGTCATTAAGAGTCATTTTCTTGCCAAATTTCTTTAGTGTAACAGTAGTATTTGGTTTTCTCTTAAGTATCTTGCCTATCTAGTCTCAAATTGTTGGCCACTCAATCCATTTTGAGAATTTGTTCCATCTCATATCAGCTTACTCAGGGATTTGGGAAAAAGAAAAAAATATGTTCACATCTATGACTTATTGCTTTCCTTTTTCTTTTAGAACCATCATTTGGTACAAACTGAATAAAGTAAGGACTTTATTATCTTTATAATGATTCAGACAAGCTTGGGTTTCATCTTTTAAAGAAACTTAAAAGTATTATATATATAAGGAAGTCACAGTTGGGAGTTGTAGACGTAGCCCTAGTTTCAGTTACTCTTTGTCTTGCTATGGAAAACAAGTTGAATTCTGTTGCTTAGTAGTCAGGGTTGATACTACTATGCTTTGCTTTTGGTTACTTTTATCTTGATATGAAAAGATATCATGATCCATTTTTAAATGTCAGTGTTCTTTTCATGAGGTCCTTGTAAACCCTTGGGAATGCATTCACCCCCATAGAAGTGTATTATATTTGTGTATGAGGAGGAGGGATGCATGAGTTCAGGTGTCCACGCACGTGCCCCCTTCCAGCATGCACATTTGATAAGTAGAGAATACAGGCAAGCGTACTTCCCTACCATTCTTTGCCTTATTTTCTGAGTCTGCAGCTTGCAGTTTGGGCTGGGAGGGCTGGCTAGCCTCTCCTGGCATCTGCCTGTTTCTGCCTCCCATTCTTTGGGCTACAGGCTGGTGTGGCCATGCCTGGTTTTTAGGTTTGTGTTGTGGATTAGAACTCAGGACCTCTTGCTTTTACAAGAACTGTTACTCACTGAACACTTCCTAGACCAGTTAATGATTTTCATTTGATGACCACAAGTTCAGATGGATAACCTAGACAGTTTGTAGCTAAATATCTCCTTTGGAAATTTAGCAAAAGAAGTTAATTTTTAGCTTTCTTTCACAAAACTTTACTGAATTATAATGGTTACTTTCATGATGGGGAGAATGGTCAGCTAGAGATGGTCTCCCTTATATGGCATGTCGGACTTGTAGTACCTACTCCTGTTATGTTTGTGCAAAGGTTAGAATTGTAAAAATTATAAAAATGGGTCCCAGCTAATGTCACATTAACCTCCCTCAATGGAGAATGTTATTAATGGCACACACAAGGCAGCTTTCGGTCTATTCTGGGCAGTATAAATTTAATGTGTTGTTTTCAAGTGTGTCATGTATCCAGATGCCACAACAGTCTGTGCATTAAAAGGAATCAAAAGAAAAGTAAGCAAATTATTTGTGGATTTCTTTTGGTAGGTACTGAAGGATTTCTGATACAATTATGCTTGAAACAACCAAGTTTCTTAGATTTGAGGAAAACCAAGCCCATTGTTTTCCTGTAGTTATAAACATTTTATCAGATGGGGTTGTAACACTCCCCACCTTTACCATCAATCTTTTGTATCCTTCTATACTACTTATTTCTGTTAGTACTGTTACCATCTGTCCAAAATGATATTATTTTGCAAAGTATGGCCCATGGCCACTTAGTCTGACAACTCTCATAAAGAGTAGGTGTTTGTTGAATATACTTAGCCCACCCATCAGTCTTACTGAATATTCCTTAATAAGTGGGTGAGGCCTTGCACTCTGTATTTTAATGAACTATCTTTGAAGTTGGGAACCATTGCTAATATCCATGTTTCTGCCTCATGGACCCACCAAGGTTGTTTCCCAATTGTACACAGCCAGCACATAAGTGTCCTGTTATGTTCCTGTGCTGCTCACACGCTGGATGGTCTTTGGGATTTCCTTAGCTGTGTGCCACCTCTCATTTATTAATGATATTCTAACTTCCTAGTCTACTTGGTAAAAAGGTATTTGGTTTCCTTACTGCACAAAACTCTTTGATGAGTTCTTGATGCATTCAGAAGGCTTATCAAAATAAAAAGCCTCAACAGCTTAGTCACCCTGTACAAGGAGGCTGTCATCCTCCAAGAAGCCTGAAGGACGTCACAGTCCCCTGTCAAGCATCATACTTTCATTCAACAGCTTTGTAAATGGTCACATGTAGAAGCATTCCTGTGAGCTTGTTAAAGAAAAGCAAAGTAGAGGTAAGCAGATTTGATGCTTACAGCATTTACTTGGAAAGTTTAAAAGTAAAACAGTACCAAATCTCTGTGACTCTTAGTTGCTGAGACTCTGGTCCCACACGGCCAGGGAAGGGCCCAGAAACTTGCCTCTTAATGGATAATAAGATAGACAGACATTTTGACAATGGCTGACCTAGAACATCTGGTCCCTCTTGGTGCCTAGTGTCCCTGCCCCTTGAGACTTAAGACTTTCCTCTGAGAGGCTGACTTCTGTAGAGCTAAACTTTCTCAGGAAGATTGGATTTCCCAATTTTACCAAGGCCCCAGATAAGTCATGAAAGGCACCAAGATTCTGTGTAGTCTTGAGATAAGACCGGTTTAGGATGAAACACATTCTTTTTGATTACTTTCAAGTATGAGCCATTTGGTCATATGTCCTCCTGTGAATATTCATGTCCATATCCACGCCTGATATTTCTTTGGATCTCTATGTATTTTCATATTCTTGAAATCCTTCCATACTTAAGCATATCATTTTTTATTTATCCAGATTCTCATAATAGGCACAACTTTCACAAAGTCTTGTGTTTGCTTGTTTAGTTTTTAGTTTTTGACATTATATTAGTAGCCTAGGTGGGCCTGAAAGCTGACCTTGGATTCCTGATACTCCTGCCTCTCCCTCTAGGGTTCTATAATTAAAGGCCATTGGGACACTAGGCTCACCTAAGAATTAGTATATGGGTAATCATCTTATGCATTTAGTTCTACATCTATGATGCTTAGATTTACATATAGTTTAAAACAAGCAAGAAAAAAAATCAAACAAAAACCCCAGCTCATTTCTTTTTTCCACATGACTGCAGTGCCTTCTCTGTGGACAGCTCCGTCCTTCCATAGTCTTCTCAGTCCAGAGTTTCTTTGTCGAAGATTGCATGTGGCTAGATCATGTCCTTTCAGTATTTGCATTCAAAATGAAATTTTATCTTGTCTATTAATTCCTTCATTTATCTTCCATAGTGTGCTCTTGGCTACCTTGGACCAAAGTTGGCTTCATCTCAATAATGAGTTACCCCCCCCCCCATTTTCCATTAAAGACTCTCTCAGTTCTTAATAAAAAGGACATTTCATTCAAATGTGTGGTTACTTTTAACTCCAGAGTTTGGTTATGTCATCTCATCAGAGCTTTAGAGTCTATAAGCTTATCTATTGATACATTAACTCTAAGCTCTGCCAGCTCTTCTCCCTTCTGTGGCTTTGGGCCCCAGAGTGTGATACTTATCGCCTCCTTATACCATTCTTAGACCTCTGCTTTTCTTGCTCTCTTTCTCTTGTGTCCATCCTGAAAAATCTGAACTCTATCACACTCCTTTCTCTTTGTCAGCATCAAACATTTGAGATGCCAAATACTTTCTGTCATAACGTATCCCTGTGACTTTTGGTCACCAGATCCATGTCTTTTTAGGCACTGCTCTCCAAGTCTGTCCTTTCACAACCTACAGTTCTCCAAAGCCTCAACTCCAGTCTCTGACTCCTCAGTCTTCTGACGTCTCACCTTCCTTTTCATGAGTAGCATATAACATTGACTCATATTTCATAGTGAAAATGAACTACCAAATCCCCTATGCTATTTGCTATCAAACCTCACCTCTTGCATGTGTTTGTTGAGAATGTGATATCTTTTGAACTGATATAGTGAAAAGGAAAGTCTGCCATGATTATTATATCAAGTGTATATCCTTTGCTTCTGTATTTTTGTATTTTATGTCTTATATATTTATAATCTCTTTAAGAAGCACTGCTTCCACAGGTCATAAATAGAATCTCCTTTTGCCTAGTACATGTATTGGTTTGGCTATTTCATTGAAGTCTCTGTCTTAAACTGAGAATGATGTGAGAGATCCCATAACGCTTGCTATCTGCTTTGTCTTGTTCCTCATAAGAAAGCACAGAAGTCCTAGTACTTTTCACAGTGCTATATTTGTTTTAGTTTTATATTTTGGCTGAAATGTTCCACAACTAAGATGCGTTTCCCAGAATATGAAGTCTTATGTTTATAGAAATAACCTTTCTGTAATTACTTTTCTTGTATGTTTTTATATCAGTGTTTGCAAGTGATAGGGATTTTAGAAATCATCTTTTTCCAAATGAAACTTTTTACATATATTTTTATAACTGGAAGCAAAATTAGTTAGGCAAAATTAGTTATTCTGACCACTGTGATCTTTAAAAGTAGTACTGTTTAGATTTTATTCCAGAACATCCTTCTAAATCTAATGAATTGTATTAATGTAGTAAGGCCTTTTATCCAATTGTATCATTTCCAATGCTTAGGCATTCATAGTTTCCACTAAAAGTTCATAGAAATTGTTTCTATGTTTAGTACACACAGATATTTTTTTGTTATTAATTCTTCCTCAATGTTCAATAAACTTTATATGAAATTTTCCTTGCTATAAGGATTATAACTAATCTAGAAATGATTTAAAATATATGGGAAAATGTTTGAGGGGTATTATCAATTAGTATCAATAAAATTTATTAATTGGCTAAATAATTAATATTGTTTAGCATAATATAAGATTTATGTCATAATAATGCACATTGTATGCTGTATACCAGTAGATGTTCAAATTAAATATCTGTTCTCATTTCTTTTAAGTGTGGCAAATTTTCTCTAGAAACCAGGATCATATATGGTGCCATTTAGGCAAGGTGTGAATAACTTTTTTCAGTGGAGATGACCCTGATATGTATTACTAAAAAAATGAGTTATACAACTGAAGATGTATTGAAAATATATTTAAAACAAATTGCAAAGCTTGAGTATATTCATGAAAATGCAAATAAGCTTGTTACCATAATGGAACTCAAAGCTAATGTGAGCCAGATTTGGTCTTGCATGGCTGTAGTCTCAGGTAGAAATAGGAAGATCCAAAGCTCAAGGCCAGCTCGGTGTGGTTGGGCAGGGCTTTAATTCCAGCCCTAGGGAGGTACAGACAGGTGGATCAAAGTGAGTTCCAGGCCCGCCTGGTCTACAAAGCAAGTCCAGAACAGCCAAGGCTACACAGGGAAGCCCTGTCTTGAAAAACAAAAACAAACAAGCAAACAAACTAAGTGCAAGGCCAGCTTTGAACTGGTGAGTTTTCATGGCCAACCTAGGCTATATGAACCTATAGAAAATGAATAACAAAAAAGCCTCCCCATCATTCAGAAGATTCAGGTATATTAACTGCACAGTCAAGGTTTTGAATACTCTGGAAACAATGAATGTGTCATATGATCAGGAAGAAATATCACTCATGATCATTCTGCATGATGTTCTATTTTTCTGACATTTTAATTTTATTTTAGATATATCAAGTGTCTTTTCTGTTTAATTATAACTTGATATCTAATAAAGTATTTTCATATGTTATGGTCTTTCTATTAGGAATAAATGCTAAGATATATATTTTTCTATAGTCAAGGGTAAAATATATTTAATTAAACTTTTTTATTTTTTAACATATACATTTATATTATTATACATATATATGATAAACTGCCTACAGCAAGAATAACCACGACACAATAAGGAATTATATAAATGTTACATTCTTAGTGTTTTGGCTATTTGCATTTGGCAGCTTTGAAGAAAACATCTTTCCTATCTCAGTGTGTCTAAAATTCTGAATGTAAATCAATATCTATCATAAAATATAACCTATGTTTTGATATGGATTAGAATGTCACAATCTGGATTTATTCTTTTCCTGGAAATAAAGACATATACAGTGGTGTAGGATTTCCTACTTTTAAGCTTTTTCTTCCTGGACTTTATACAAAGGTCTAAATACTACAAACATGACTAAGATTTGTTTAGACCTTGCCTAAATGGGCTCACATATGATCCAGGTCTTTAGAGACAAAATGGGTTCAGTTGGATTGTGGAGCATATGAATGCTTTGTTTTTAAAGATGTATTTTGTGTGGGTGGAGGTGAAAGACAGATAGGTTCATATGAATGCAAGTGCCTATGAGGGTCAGAGGCATCAATATCCCTGGAGCTGTAGGTACAGACAGCGGTGGGCACTACAGCTTGAATCTACGGAAAAAACAGTATAAGTTCTTAGCCAAAGAGCCATATCTACATCCTTTTTAAATGACACAAAAATATTTAAGCATACATATGGCTGAAATTGGTGTTTAATTCAGGTTAAGAAAGCATATCTAAACAGTAATGTCATCTTCAGAGTATAAAGTTTTAAATAACCAACATTTTAATTATGAGTTATTTCAATATGTAGTCTAAGTTTTGAATATAATTGTATTTTTTCTTTCTTAAATATGTTATCAAGTTTCAAAAATGATAAAAAGTTCTCTGATGATTTAATTTGAAATCATTCCTACAGCAAAATTCATAAATAATAAATATCAGCTTTTTAATCCAAATTTTAGTTGTGCTGGGTCTCAGAGCAAGTTACCTCCTCAGGGAATACACTGTTCCTTATAAAACAAGGTGATGAGACATAGTCTCTGAAGAATTAAATTGTGAATACAATCTTGGTAGTGTACACACTAATTTAAATCTGTTATTCCCTTTTCACATCCATCACAACACATTTTAAATTGTTGCTGATCTCATATGCAAATAGCTGTCTTATTAGAAATCATGGCTGTATGTGCTAATGTCTCCATGGATTTCTTGGGAGTTTCCTATCATGTCATCAAAGCAATAGAAATGAATGATGATTACTACAAGGCTTTGAAGAGCAGAACACAAGTCAGAACATTTAAAAGTTCTAGATGTCTGAAACATTGACAGTTTGTGCCATACAGATGAATGGGTACATCTTTAGATCATTTTAAATAGAATCAATGCATTTTTTAGAAAAAATTTTTACTAATTTACATTTGTTTCATCTAACAAAATGTAGATATATGTCATGGTGGATTTTTTATGCTTCTAATTTATTATTTTACCCATCATTTGGTTAAATATTTTTTTGAATTTAAGAATAGAATATAATTATTTCAAATATGAAAAGAAAGTTGAATTTTTGAAAGTCTGATCAATTATTATTATCAATCATTAAAATAATTAGAAACTAATTAGAAGCCAGTTTTTATCTTTTGTATATATCTTTAAAATTCTTAAGGTTTTAAAAAATAATTTTATATGCTATATATTATATATATGTACATATATGTCATCTGTTTACAGCCTGTAGTCACGTGACTATTTAAATTTGTTAACCTTTTAAAAATAATATTATGAAAATGAATAGAGTTCTATGCACGTAATCAAAAGATACTGAAAGATACTGGTTTTTATTACTACAAGTAATGAATCAATACTACAACAACACTGGCCTCTTAAGAGTTATTTTGTTAAGTGAGTAGAATACAAAGGTTATAAAATGACCAGAAAGAGAAGGGTAGTGCCATGAACAGCCTTTTGGCACAAAGACTTACCAATTTCTTTTATTTTGTGTGTTTATCTTAAGCCTATTCCATGAAGGAGCAAAACTATACTAAAGAAAGAGTATTATCTTGTGATTTATTCATGTAAACTAACTTCTCTCCTGAAATGGATATGTCTTCAAGCTCCACACAATTAAGATTAAAATAATGACTCCACTTGACTATTAATAAATGCAAACACTATGCAAAATAGAACTGCTATATGAATACATTATATCTATTGACATTATTTATGGCTTGTCTTGACCGAACTATTTTTAATGTTTTGAATTATAACAAGTAAGACTATATAGGCTTTGGTAATGTCTTATTTTCATTTAGAAAACTTTAAGTATATGTCACCTTAGATGTAATAACACCATGGTTTATTAGAGATAAAGACTTAATTTATTTGACTTTCTGTTATTAGTAGTATTTTCCATTCTTAGGTATTGTTATATAATCAATCTGAAGATTATTACTATTATTGTAAGAAAAGCATTTAGATGAACTTATACTTTTCTTACATGTGGGTGGAAGTTGCTCTTCTGGTGATGTCTTTTTACTGTGTCAATGACATCATTGTTGGCTATTTCTGTTAGGATAGATAAAGAATATAGTTTAACTTGAACAGACTTCAGATGTACGTGATATCTGAGAGCCCTAATTAAGCTCATTCGGAAAATTCTGTTGGTTTATTTGGAGCCTGAAAGAGCTCCCCTATCATTAATCCAGTCCAAACCTGAGAGACTAGAACAGACTGTCCTGCCTCAAGTTGTGTCCTGGGCTCCTTGACATTTCTAGACCATGAAACTCACAGCCTACCCCTGCCTTTCCTCGAATAACCCATGGGAAGTTTGTGTCTCCAACCGACTCATGATCATTTTAGAGAAACTCCTCCCTGTGTCTCTCTTCTCTGGACGTCTCTTCCTTCAGTGTGAAGGCAGTACCACGTTGTGCAGTTGCCTCCCGTGGAAGGCACTGCATCAGCTCTTGCAGAAGATGAGGACCTAGGTGTGTTTTCAATCCAGTGCTAAAGGCTTCTGCTTCCTTACCAAATAGTTTCCTCAGTTTTCGCTAATCTTACCACTTACAGGGAGTTCCACGTGCCAGTAATTTTGCCACAGTTTCTTTTGTGAATATAATTTTGTCGGCTTTTCAGCTGTTCTTCTGGACTTGTGGGCAGCTGCTTCTCAGTCACTAATTTCAACTCTTGAGGTAGCACGAGGCAGTAGATCTCAGACACATTAATGCCCATCCTCCACTGTCTCTTGTTCTCCACCCTTCTCTTTTCTTTTCCTCCTTTCCTTCCTTTGCAGTCTCTCAGATGAGAAGTATTAACTGATCTTCAAACTAATCTTCAAACATTTTTCAATTTTTTTCTTCCTTTCAGGTTTTTTAGAAGTTAGCTTTTCCAGACTCCTAAACCTCGAGTTCTTAGAATTCCTGCGCCTTTATGTATTTCTACTTAGCAATTTTTAATTAAAACACAGCTGTATAACTTCTCTACCTGCTTTCCTCTCTACCCAAGACAAAGAACTAGAGGCAGCTAATGACTGCCCAGGGAGGGAGAGTTAGCCTGTCCCAGGGATGCAGCCCCTAATTGGTACCCAGTCCCAAGTGGCCAGTCCTGAAATCATATGCACTCAAGTCACCCTAAGCAGACAAGGCAGACTGCTTATATAGTTATGCATATACATGTAATAATAATAATAATCAAAGAAAAAGAGGCCTTGATAGTTTTAATCCTAATCTGACTTCTTGCTTGGCCTTGTCATTTTCACACAGAACTATGCTAAGAGGAAAAGGGAACAACTTCGGAACACTAATGTTTGGATTTTATCAATGAACACTTATGATTCTAGATATAGACCAGAAATATCTAAAAACTCACAAGAGAACTTATTTTTTTAAGAATTCCAAATTATTAAAAAACACTTCCTCTATTCCTTGGATAATGAGGTTCCTAGAAGGGGGGCTTCTCATTGTGTGTGAGGCTCCTTTACACTGAAGTGGTTTAGGAAGAGGGAGAGAGAATGCATGGTCACGCTTGCAAGGTTTTCATACTTGCGTTTGAAAATGAGACATTCAAATTCTTTAATAAGAACTTAATTACTATTTTAATTAAAGCTAGGCAGTATAGTCTAACTGTGAAAATAAGAAAAAGAGAGTATAGATTTGGTGAGAAGAGCATAGTTTCTGGGACAATAGTTAAATTTAATAAAAATAGAATTTGAAAGCTGTTTTGAGGATTAAATAAAGCAGCGTATACTGCAAAAGTGAGAATAATAACACATAGTATGTGTTCTGCTTTTATGCTACAAAGGGCAGAGTGGAGCCTAAACCTACCTACTTTGGCAACATTTCTAAGGTATTTTAAACTACCCAACTCACAAACTTTAGCCTTTCTATTATAATGAAACGCAGTGGGTAACCACAAAGAAATTTCCGTTTACAGATACTATCTCTAGTATTCTGGTTTAGTTGGTCTTAGTTCTTAATAAAATTAACATCACCAATAAGCATATAGCCAATGACCTGTTTGAAGAGCGTTGTTTTCTCTGTAGATATCAAATTTAAGTTGAGTCGGCAGCTTGTCTACTTACTGCTTTAGAAATCATTGTAAGGAACTCTATGGGAGAGTTTTCAGATAGTTGTTAAAATCGTTTTACTATAATTGTTTTCTTTCTTTTTAGCAGGTATTTTGGAGAGCAAGGATGGGTAGAAAAGACTCTTCCACTACAAAGCTTCCTGTCGATCAGTACAGAAAGCAAATTGGTAAGCAGCAAGCTTCTTATAATGGAAATAAAGAAGGGACACTAATGGATGTTGGTTAAGGAATATATTTTCTGTAATATATATGACTCACAGAAAATATGGATAAAGCAATGCCTTACAGGATTTTAGGAGGAAGAGCAAATATAACCCTGCTTTTTAGCAAAGAATGTACTTCATGTATTTGCTTTTTCTAGTGCTTTTGTGGTTTTACCAATTGGATAAAAACAAAATTAATACTGTAATTTTTAAGAATAGATGCTGTTTTACAATATTTTTCATGTTATCATCTAATAAGTTATTCTTTTAGCTTAAAATGCTAATTCTGTTGTGCCATGATGCCAGTGATTTTTATTTTCACAATACTCCATTAAAACATGTTGAATGAAATATTAATGCCATTTAACATATAGAATTGAGCTTAGAAAGAAGAAGAGAAACTTTGCAGGAATTATATAAGTCAAAAGTTATGAGAGACAAGATGCAAACCTTTGATGATGAAGACCCAAAGCATAACCTCAGATACGAAGACAAAGGCTCCTGGGAAGATGGCCATCCATAGGGAAGACAACAAGATAGAGCAGGAAACAGCTTGCTTCAAATGCAGGCTTTCCTTCTAAATGAAGATGAAGCATTTGCTCACAGAATACTCATGCACTAGGTAGAGCACAAGGAAAAACCAGACATTTTAGAGAAATTGTAGCCTAGAGACCCATTCTTTGTGTAAAAAAAAAAAAGTGTAATAAAGTGGAAATCAGAAGCTAAACAAAAGCTCCCCTCCTAGGCATACCACTCTCTTTGTTTCTCTCTACCACTGTCCAATCTTTTTTTTTTTAAAAAAAGGGGTCATTTAATATGATCTCATTAAATAATTGTAGAATAAAAATTTTCAATTGAATTCAGAAAATAAGCAGAATAACTGATACAAAATAATATGCATTTATTTTATAATATTCCCAAAGCATGCATTTAAAAAATTACAAAAAATAAAGTAAAAAAAATAAGAATGCATAGGCCAATGAATAAAAATTTTGTGTTTCGTATGATGTATTACTATAAAATCTACATATATCTACATATACCCACATACATGTATCAATACAACTTGTCCATACCAAAGCCAACAACATAGTCACCATTCCACATAATTGTCTCTTTTGTGGAGGCTAAATCTACCTAAAATGTACTCATCGATTTTCTCTTGAACATGATGCAGTATTATTAAATGTTGCCCATATTTGATCTCTAGATGCTGCAGCTTTATACTATTTGACCTATATTCCCATTCCTGTCCTTCCACTTGGGAAGCAACCAAAGATATCCATTACTTCTTTTTTATCCTTTTTGGGGGAGAGATTATAATGTAATTACTTAATTTCTTCCTTCCCTTTGACACCTCCAAAATTTTCCATATATCCCCATTGTTCTATTTAAACCTCAGTTTCCCTTTGTTGTTGTTGTTGTTGTTGTTGTTGTTGTTGTTGTTTTTACTTTTTCATTACTGTTGTTATATATGTATTACTTCTAAATTTCATTTGGCTCAAATTATCAGGCGGTGGGCAGAACAAAGTAAGGTTCCTTGGCAGAAGGCAGCTTTAGAGTATTAGTTGATTAAACTTCATGGTCTGGACCTCCACGTCCCCATTTCTCTTAGCACTCGGGTCTTCTGAGCTACCCTGATAATTGTCCCTTAAGCTCTACCAACACACTGTAGGGCTCTCCTTGCCTACGTCCCTTCCTACTCTTTCACATTCCTTCCAGAAAGCGGTTCTAAAGGCCCCCAAAACAAGGATCAGGTTCCTCAAAGCCAGAACTTCTCTCCTGGCACCAATTTACAGTTAATTCTTCTCATCAGTGTGGGGACAAAATACCTGACAAAAGCAGCTTGAAGGGAGGGTTTGTTTTTGAGTCCTTCACAGGACACGGTCTCCCATGCAGGAGAAGGCATACTGGTATTGGCAGGAAGTAGCTGGTCACATTGCATCCACATACAGGAAGCAAAGAGGAATGAATGCTGCTCAAGTTTCATTCTTCTATTCAGACGAAAGGGTTAGCCAACAAATGATATGTGGCTACACAGGTCATTGTCAGTATCCCCCTCATCAGTTAAATCTTTCTGGAAACATTTTCATAGACATACCCAGATACATGTTTTCATAGTAATTCCAAATTTAGGTAAGTTGACAATGTAAATTAACCACAGCATCTGGGATGAATACAGTTTGGTCAGTGGGAATGGCATTTTGAATGTAATATCAAATTTAGACTTCTTCTCATTTATAGATGATTTTAGTGATTCTTTTCTTATAAGTATGAGATGTTCATTTTCATTTGTGATGTCTTTGTTCAGCTCTGGTACGTAAGTTAAACTGGCTTGAAATGTTCTGTCTACTATATTTTGGAAGGATGTTCTTTTCTAAATGTCTAGTAGAATTCATCTGTACAGGCATCTGGTACTGAGATGCGTATAGTCAGGAAATTTCTGATTACTGATTCAGTATCTTTATTTGTTATTTGTCTCTTTAGGTTTTCTATTTATATTTGATTTCTTCTTGCTACAACGAGCTAAAAAATGTTTCTAGGAATATACTCATGTTTATATAAATATTCCCATTTCTTCTCATTATTCAGTTTGTTGGCATATAATTATCCATAATAGCCTGTTATGATCTTTTATGTTTGAGTTTAATTTCCTGAATTCCTCCTCCCTCTTCTCTTCATTTTGGTATTTGTTCACTTTCCTTAGTTTATTAAATCCCTGCTCTTCTTTATTGATCTTTTTCCTATTGCATTTTAGTTTATATTCATGACCTTTTTATTTAGTATTTATTATTTCCTTCTATTTACTGATATTGCACTTAATTTATTGTTTTCATAGTTTTTGAGCTATTTGGGGTTGTTTAGTTGAGATGATTCTTTTCATGCAGGTAGTTATTATTTTAAACATCACTCTATATTGTGGCAGCCCATTTTCTGCTGCTGGCTGGCATTTGGGTATGCCTCTTTGGTGTTTCTTAACGTGCCATCAGATATCACATGGAAACAGAGGAACCCAAAGTCAATTCACCTGTGTTGCTTTTCTTACAGTTGCCAGTCACACCATAAGTGTCCCATCCTGATGATTCTGCATAACCTTAATCTCATCTAAATATTAGCCACATTTGGGCTGCGAATTACATTTCAGCATGAATTTTGAAAAAGTCATTCAAACTGTGGCACCTACTTGTTTTGCATGCAATTAATTTGTTCATTTTCATGTCATAATTTTTTTTTACTCAGTGATTACTTAAGTTACTTATTTTCTTTTACATCGTATTTGTGATTTTTTCCCATTTGACTTGTTTTATTGATATGAAATCCCATTGCATACAAAAGATATTTTGAGTAAGTTTAGTTTTCTTTCTTATGTTTGTCAAAATTTATTTTGTGCCCTAGCATGTGATACATCCTGGAGAATGTTAGCATACCCTAAAAAAATGTGTAATTTGTTAGCACAGGATTGGCCACTCTATGTTAATCTGTGAGGCTCATTGTCTAAATCTACTACTCTCATCTGGTGATCTGTCCATACCTGAAGCTGCATGTTGTCAGCACATTATTTTTATTAATGTTGATCTTTCCAGTTTCATGATCTGTCTACTCTCTCTCTTTTTCTCTCTGTCTCTATCTCTCTCTCTGTCTCTCTCTGTCTCTCTCTCTCTGTCTCTCTCTCTGTCATACATATATACATATATACATATATGCATGTATAAGTATATATGCGTTTATATGTATATACTTTAAATTTAGTACATATAAAATATGCCTTCTTTTTAAAAGATTTATTTATTTATTATGTATATAATGTTCTGCCTGCATGTATACCTGAGGCCAGAAGAGGGCATCAGATCATATTATAGATGGTTGTCAGCCACCATGTGGGTACTGGGAATTGAACTCAGGACTCTGGAAGAACAGACAGTGCTCTTAATCTCTGAGCCATCTCTCCAGCCTTCTTAATCTATGGATTTCATGTCGATGGAGTCAACTAAGCTCAAATTGAAAAAAAAAATGTCTCTGACCTTAACATGACTAGGGTCTGTTCATTGTTATCCTTTTGTAAACAATACTGCATTATGTAGGCTTTGTATTATATTAGGGGCTATAAGAAATGTGAAGATGTTTTGAGGTCAACATGCTAGGTTTGCGCCAACAGCATGTATAGACAGCATCTGAGTTTTCATGGATGTGAGTATTTACTGATGGTCCTGGAACCATCCTCTGAAGATTAAGGAAAAACTATATACATTTATAATTACTATATCATGTTCTCAAATTGACTCATTTATGTTGCATTGCAACTTTTTTTCATTTATTACAGTTTTTATAGTTTATTTTTGTCAGATTTAAGCCTGGTCATGCCTATGCTTGCTCTCTGGCTCTAGTTCTCTCCCCCGCCGCGCTCTCTCTCTGTCTCTCTATCTCTCATTTTCTCATCTGTTTCTGTCTCTGTCTGTCTGTATCTCCCTCCCTCCCTCTTCAAAATACTTTCTGTAAAGACGAAGCCTATGTATCATTAAATCTAAAGTGACTCTCATCTTGAAGGGATTTAATTGTATCTTTTTACATTCCACTCAGCTATTTGTTTCTTTATTGGTACAATTCCATTTACATTTCAAATAATTGTCAACAGAACAGGAGTTACTTTGGCCATTGTGTTGTTTCATTTTTATTTTTTCATTTTTCCTTCCCTTGCTGTTTCTTCACGATGATTTTTAATGCTATAAAGTCCTTATCTTTCCCGTGTCTACTATTGATGTTTGTTTCTGATTGCCCAGATGAAACATAATAGTCTAGCTAAAGCTGGGAACAACTTAAATTACATACAAAAGCTGTGAAGATTGCTTTTTTGCATTATCAAGTTTTGGTAGACACTTTCTTCTGTGTAGTCAATCTTGCTCACATCCTCTCTGGCATTGAAAGAATAAGTACTATCTTAAATTTAAATACAATACTACTAATACTAATTATGATTTTTCAGAACTATTTTTTTGCCTAACAATAAATTTATTTAAAAGAGTACAAGGTTTGTACATTTGACCTGTGAGAGTTGTTAATTCCTCGTTGTACTGACATATAAAACAGTGCAAATATAAATAAGTTTAAAAATTTGTAGCAAAAAATCTAGTATTCTGTGTGGTGATAATTTTATAATTTACACTTGATCATGGTGAGTGATGTATGTGATGTGTCAATTTCTTCCATTGCATCTTCTATACCTGAGATTGTTTCCTCCATCTCTTGTATTCTGTCAATGAGGCTTACCTCTGTACTTTCTGTTTTCTTTTTTCTTTTTCAAAAACTGAAAATAATTTTAATATTTTTTTGTTTTTATTTGAGAAATTCTTAGTTTACACAAACATAAAAAGGTATCACCAAATCAAATTAAATGACAGAATCCATCCTGTTATTTAATCCAGAACAAGTAATTCTTCTCAGACTCAACTGTATTTACACTTGTATTAAATTTGTATCATGTACTACCTTCTTCATAACCTTGAACATTGCTGAAGTAAATGGAAACATTTACGATTTTACTGCAGCATTTTGGAAGTATGATATCTAAGATATTAAGGTGGCTATAAACAATTCTTCTGAATATTTAAAAGAAAATATATAACACCTGTTTTAAAGCATCATCATTTCTTAGCAATAACTCTCTTCCTTTTTTTCTTTTTTCTTTTTAAAAAAATTTTATTTTATTAATTTATTCTTATTACATCTTAATGGTTATCCCATCCCTTGTATCCTCCCATTCCTCCCTCCATCCCACTTTCCCCTTACTTTCCTCCCCTATGACTGTGACTGAGGGGGACCACCTCCCCCTGGATATGTTCATAGAGTATTAAGTCTTTTCTTCCTAGCCTGCTATCCTTCCTCTGAGTGCCACCTGGCCTCCCCATCAAGGGGACATGGTAAAAAATGGGGCACCAGAGTTCGTGTTAAAGTCAGACCCCACTCTCCACTCAACGGTGGAGAATGTCCTGTCCATTGACTAGATCTGTGTAGGGGTTTGAAATTTATTGCATGTATTGTCCTTGGCTGGTGCCATACTTTGAGCAGAACCCCCGGGCCCAGATCTACCTGTAATAATGTTCTTCTTGTAGGTTTCTAGGACCCTCTGGATCCTTCTATTTCCCTATTCTCCCATGCTTCTCTCACAGAGAGTCCCAATAGGATGTCCTCCCCTCTGTCCCCTCTGTCTCACTTTCCTGGTAAGTGAAGACTTTGATAGGACTTGCCCCTTGGGCTAGTGTCCAGATATAAGTGAGTATGTACCATTTGACTCTTTCTGCTTCTGGGTTACTTCTTAGTTGCCTTCAGTTCCCTGTGAAGGGTTGAGATTTCCTGGGCTTTTCTATTTTTGCATGTCTATTGTTGTCTGTTGAAATATTTTTAAACTTAGAAACATACTAAAAGATATATAAGTCTTGTGAAATCTTTGTTCATTCTCATGCTTGGCCATTTTTGTTTTGTTTTTCCTTTAGTACCATAAATCTTAGTACTTGCTTATCTATATGGCATTGGATACTGATATGGCCTTCAAAGTTATGATTAGTGCTAATATGTTCTGCCCACCACTGGAAATTGTTGGAATTATCTCTGTAGCATCATTATACTCAGAGTTGGCCTGAGATTTATATGTTTTGGGGCTAATTGACCTTGTGGCTTGGTGTAATCTAAATGTCTATATAATTTTGAAAAAACATTTTTCAAATTTTACTATTATATTACCTTTATCTTTTAGGAAGCATGTGGTATCATTTTATGTGACTGACAACAACTAAAATTGTGTATGCACATGGATCAATGTTTCTAATTGTTTCTTATTATATAGTAAGTTTGCCAACTTGGTTATCATTTTAAGTATACATGTGGTTTATTTTTACAATATCAAAATGCAAATTGTTTAATGACATAGCTACTAGAGTTTTCTATAAATACCCTGAGAAAGACTATTGAGTTTTGGTTTGTATTGAAGTTTCTGCAGTTACATGGCGTATGTAATACAGTAAAAATAAATTATATGGCAGTTTGGAAATGATGCAAATTTTTGTCTTGCTCTTATATTTACTTCTAGTAGTACCAGAAAAGACTATAAAATATTTTTTACTTTTGAATAAGGGATTTGAAGCAGTTGAAATTCATTCTAAAATGTTGGAGGCAAGATAAAAGTCTTTACTCTTGATTAGCAAATATTATTTGTCAGAGCTGTTGGCATGCTGCAAATAACTCATCTTCCAATAATTCATTTGAGTAATTAAATTTAGATTGCAAATTTTTCTTTTCAAATATTTTGACTGTTATCTCTCTTCTTTTCTATTGTATCTTAATTGGTGTGGTCTATATAAATGGACAATAAATTATATATCTTTGTTATAGAGATCAGACAGTGAATAGAACTTGGTATTCATCCCAGACAGAATTATGATTGAATGTATTTGAAAGATTAAAGCACTGAATTTACTTTTTTTCTAATTAAAGGCAATTAAAGATTTGCAGACACAAATAAAAGACAATGAATTGAGGAATAAGTGTAGGAGCAAGTCCATTTGCAGGTGAAAGGATGTGCCTTTGAAGCAGAACCAGCTGTATTTTCATCGCAAGAATAACAGTTTAGGAAGCTTTTCTGCATGTGCTTGTTTGATAGCATAATGTAGTCATAAGCAGCTTATGCAGTATTCAGAAAATACGGAGCATTAATGTTTAAAGCAGTGAAGGCAGAGGGAGCTGTGCTGTCACATGATGATAATGAATATGGCCAATGTGAAGTCAAAAGAAAAGCAGTATGCTTGTGCAAAGGTGACCATTTATAATACAGTAACCAGATATTCACATGATAATGAACTGGAGCAACAGTCTCAAGGTCCATACAGACTTCTTTCTGACCAAGGGTAAATAACTGAATAGAGTAGAGCCAAAGACAGTTTTTGTTTATTTTTACTTAAAGCTATGTAATATTAAAGGCAAGGACTACTTGAAATATGAAATAATTTCCTACACATAGGTCTTATATTGGTTTAGTGCACATATAAATTACTGTATCCTTTCCTAAAACAAGGTTATATGAGGAGCGGTTATTGAGAACTAGTAAAGCATTAAAATACATGATTTTTACTAAAAATATTGTGTGCTTGTGTTTTCAGTACTTTTGTGTTATATTTATTTAGATATTTGTTTCTTTTATGAAAACTGCTTGATTTTAAACATATTTTAATGGTACTGAATATATAAAATGAATTTTCAGCAATATATTATTAATTTTCAAAAATCCATATAATATATTTTTATCATATTTACCTCCTTAACTTCTCTCATATCTCTAGTCTCCACCCTCATCTCCCTACCTGCCCAACTTCCAGTTTTCCTTTCTATCTGCTGTTTATTATTCTCTATACACGGACCAGTAGAGAGTCTTTATGATAATTACCATCTACTACAAGAAGTAGCCTCTCTGATGAGGGTTCATCTTTGGATCAGCTTATCTATGAGGGTAGCAATAATCCACTGAGTATTTTAATATTATATCCACTTAGTAGAATAATAGTACTAGATTTCCTCAAGTATATAAAACTTATTTAACCACAGGTTCTTGGCTTCTCTAACAGTGCCATATATTGTTTCTATCTAATGGAGCTGGAATTAGATCCATTCAGAACGTTATTTGTGATGCCCATAATCTTTATGCCACTGCTGCATCAGGGGCATATCTTCAAACATAACTAATACAATTATATTATTGGTAGAAAGAAGAGTGGAGCTGAAGATTATTCTGTTAAGCAAAATAAGTAAGACTTAGACAAAGGTCATGTCTTTTCCCATATACAGAAAGAACCTTGATTAATCCAAGGATACACATGCACATACAGATACATGATGTTTTAAAAGAGTGTCACACGGGCAGGCAAGGTAGCTCAGTTAGAAAGATACTTGCCACAAGCCTAGCAACTTCAGTTTGATCCCAGGGATTAATATAGTAGAGTGAGAAAACTGACTCCTGAGAACTGTCCTTTGACTACCACACATGAACTGTAGCTCATGTAAACACACACAATAAATAAATGAAGAAAAACTTTTTAAAGAGCATCAAAAATTATGGGAGAAATAAAGTGCAAAACAATTCATAAGAAGTATACTTGGGAAGAAAATTACTGTATAATTTTTATTGAGTATACAGAGATAGTGTAGACAGTATACTAGAATGTTTATAGTATGTTGAAATAATTGACAAAGTAGCTGTGAAAGGAAGAATTTATTTGCCTCATAGTTTCAAATCTTGGTAGTCTAAGCCCATGACAACAGGACCCATGTAGCAGAGACGTACTCATCTGTTGGCTGACAGAAATCAGACAACAGACAAGGTCTAGGGACCAGGTCTAACCTTATAAAGCTTGCCTTCAGTGCTCTACCTCCTCCAGGTATACCAACCTCTTACAGCGTCTGTTACCTCCCAAAATAACACAACCAGCTGAGACCCTAGCCTTCAGTATGTTTTATATTCACATCATAACAGAGAAGATGACTGAGGTTCCAGTTTGGCTTCTTCCAGAAATATGATAAATGTTTATCACATATTTATTTATGTATGATACATATATATATATATATATATATATATATACACATACATACATACATACATATTTAACACATGAGCTGAGAACCTCTATCTAAAGGAAGGAAAATTCATGCTAACACAAATATCAGTGTGATTCTCTTCATTGGCTTGAATTATCAGTTTATTGTTTCCCATGTACATCTTACACAACTGTCTCAGAAATACTCTGGGCATTTATTTGCATTTATTTACTCTTACAGATGCTTGGAGGTTGAATCTAAAGCCTTGTGCATGCTAAGCACACATATAATCACTATGCTACACTATCCATTCCTATTACATGACTGACATATCCCAAATCAAATGGAAGTTTAATTCTTTACATGTAAAAATCTAGATTATCTAGTTTAGGTAACCAAATACAAGTACTCTAAATACAAGCATGTAGGTAATTCTGTATATTACAGCTATTATGGCCATAGGATTTTGACTTGAAGCCACAAAAATCTGAATTTTGTCAACATGTGGAGACCATATCTGTAACTAAAGCATTAGGGATGGAAATGCAGGAGGATTGTTGCCATGAGTTCAAGGCCAACCTGGTCTACATAACAAGACATGGTCAGAAAATAAAAAACTCAAGTGTTAAAAAATTCCTTGTCCATATAGAAAAATGTAGTTTGAGTTTCAAGAACTTAGTAGATACCCTGTGCGTGTTCTCAGTGTAAACCCCTTTGTGTGGTGTATGCTGTTGCATGTCATGGACAGGAAGGTAAATGTAAATTAATGCCAGATGTGCTATTTGGGGATGTGCCAGCTATATACTAATTTTAATAACATCTATTATAAATATACTTTTAGATGTTTGTATCCACCTCAATGATAATCTAGAAATTCTATTCTGTAAAAGACTAAACATACAGTAGAGATACTTAACAAATCATTTAATGGTACCAGAAGTTGAATGGTAAATTCTTACTATTGCATTGACTCTGAGACCTATCTGGTGTGTGTTACCTCAGAGCATTATATTAAATTATATATGTTATTTATGAGTCACATTGTTTGAAACCATCATTCATACTTATTTTTCACCATTTTAGCTTGGGGTCGTTATAAGAAGTACACAAGATGAATAGAGTGTTTTCTTTCTGTTCATATCTGTGACTTTCACATTCATCTTCAGATTTTCATTAGAAATATGCTTGCTAACCCCGAGTGGAGAAGTTGTGTCACCATTTTACTATTCTGAACTGTTTATTTCACAGCAGGAATAATGACAAGAATAACGTGACTGTTGAGATGTGAAATCAGAATGAACACTTGTCAAGTTTTTTTTTCTTTTTCCAGCAAAATTAAATATTACTAATTTAACATGGATCAGAGTCATGTTTTTCTGCAAATTATTTATTTCATGATTTAAACTTAGAACATTTGACATACATTTTTTTTTTTTACAATCGACTCATTTCTGCATCATTAAACCCCATCAACAAATGATACTCATCAGGCTTCTGCTGTGCGGTGCAGAGAGAGCATGCCGCAGCAATGTGAAAACACACACCACGGTTTCACAAGCTAACACACAGCTCTGTAGCAGGGAAACCCTCGTGTATGTATGTGTGCAGTGAGCTCAGCTGTAGCACGTCTCCAGTATGACTGTCCATTTACCTCACTTCTCTGCCGTTTCTACTTCTGAAAATCTATATGGAAGTTTAAAGGCAGTTTTGAATCATTAGCAGACACATTAAGAAGCAGATTTATTTCATATTAAACTTTTATGGTATACTTTCGATCAGCTGCTTCCAGATTTATTTGAGTGTGAGGAAGAAGTAGGAATCTGGAGTGAGACGTTGCATCATTGAGATAAGAACAAACAAAAAAGAAAATTATGGGCATATTTTCTTTTAATGAATTAGGGAACTGAAAGGCAATTGTTTAGATATTCTTCTTTTAGTCTTAGAGAAAAGCAACCAAATATTTCTTAAATTTATCATTTGAATATTTAATATAGCTGCAATATCCTACACATATCAGGAGTTATTTTTTAATTTCTAAATCAAAGTTAACTTTACAAAATAATATGATAATATAATTATATATGTTCATTTATTAGTGATTTTATTTCAAGAGACAACTTCTGTGAATATATTATTCTCTAAAAATGTTATTATTGGTTTTGACATTCTTTGCACAACAAATTAAGATGTCTGTCACAGTCTTCTTGCAAAAAGAGTAAAAAGACATATATTGACTGGGAATGATTTTTATTCTAATCACAACTGGGAATAGCCATGTAGTTCTCTGTCTGTATTTCACTTTATATAAACATTCTTTGATATTTCATAGGTGACCGTGAAATTTGAATTATATGCAAACATAACTCATTTTCTAAAACTGTTTCTTTCTAGGTAAACAGGATTATAAAAAAACCAAACCTATTTTACGAGCAACCAAATTAAAAGCAGAAGCAAAGAAAACAGCAATAGGCATAAAGGTATACTCCTTTTTGATAAGTTATAATTTGCTATATGTATGCCAGATAACTGCACACACTGAATTGTATTAGTACTGAGTTCTGAACATCTTAAGCTAGTTAGATCGCAATAATATATCAAAAGTGAAGATTTTGATAAAAAATTTATTTGTTGGAAAATTCTTTCTATCTTGAAATTTTAATGACTCTTAAAATAAAAGTTATAAGTGAATAGTATATACAGCACATAGAAAAGAAGTCACTCCTAAAGTTATTATTCGAGCTGTTATAGCTACTGTGCAAACATTTCAGTCGTGTATGTGGGCTTAGTTAGATTCTTGGATTTTTCAGTAAATTTCACTATATAGTTGTTACATTATTGTTGTAATATTACTGTCTTTTTATTGTCTCTAGTACTCTGTATAATGAAATTCTAATGACATTCTCAAAGTTGCCCTTTTGGCAAACCAGTGTTGATCTGCTTATGTGGGATAAGTGCAACTGAGAATAATGTTGATAGATTATTAGTTCACTGTGCTAGCAAAACCAAATTTGTTTTTATTATTATTCATATGAAATGTTCACTGAGAATTTAGAATGAAGTAAACTAGGTAGGCAAATCCATCTGAAAGCAACACTACCAAATGTGTAAAGTAGAAATGACCAACACAGATATTTTATTTAAATATTAAATTGTTAAAAGAAGATTTGGGGTTTCATCTGGCAGATAAAAAATCAATTTTTCTAAGTTATAGCTTATAACAAATGCCAAGGTATTACTAGCAAGCTGTAACAGCTGTTCAACTGCCAGATGATCTATTTGGTTATCTTCCAGGACTTGCTATTATGATCCTGAAACACACTGCCTTCCTTTTGCTTCTGAGTGCAGATTGTGATCAAGCTTTGCTTTGTGATGTGCTCTGTTCACAACATAGGCTCCTCAGTTGGTGTTGTGTGCTATGTTTTAATGAAAAAACTTTTTTTAAAAGAGGGATTTGCCTTTTAGTGTTTTTCAAATACATAAGAAACTGCATTCATGTGGAAAAGACATTCTGTTGTATGAGCTTTTAAAGAGCAATGCTTAGCATTTATTTTCTGTCTGGTCTCATGGTGATTGAATCTTACAGCAGGAACAATTTTGACATTTCCCCCCAAGGAACCAGTTAATATTTGGTTTTATGTTTCATTACATATGAGATGTTTTTAAGGAAATATTAGTGTAACAAAATATATTGCTAGCATAGTTTAATGATTAGTTAGATATTAAGATTTGTGAAACAATGCAGCCATTTATATACTGCATTTTTATGCACACACCTTATTAATTTGCTATTATACTTTTGTTTTAGTTTGCCTAGAGGAAATAACTGTGTTCTTATTATAAGTTAAAGTCTAGCATACAGTGCTGTTAGCTAATATCTGTTTAAAAACTATCAAGAATTAATATATGCACTGAAAATTATCTAATATTATAATCTAGATCTATTTTAATCATCTAATGTCTCATTCTACTTTGTAAGCCTTGAGAATCAAAGCCTTTAACTATTAT
Source organism: Acomys minous (assembly GCF_964271855.1). Classification (NCBI taxonomy): domain Eukaryota; kingdom Metazoa; phylum Chordata; class Mammalia; order Rodentia; family Muridae; genus Acomys; species Acomys minous. Next base: position 122,392,903 of record NC_140483.1, read on the forward strand.
TTTCTTTGCATAAAAATCTGTGTGTAGAGGCCATTACTATGACTTGAAACTTTTACTGTGAAGGTGTCTTGTGTTTCAAATTTGGCATACTAATTAGTCTGCCCTGTCAATTTTGATTGCCTTGTCATTTTGGCATATGATTTTAAATAGCTGAGTTTCCTTCAGCAATCGTCTTTTAATGCTTTTTAATTTCCCTAGTGAGTGATTTTACCCATATTGATAATGTCAGAGAAGCAACTGAGGACTAATGAACATCAAGCATGTTCAGCTTGTATCTGGTTGATACAGGATGACCATAGTCATGTTACATTGCTACTGTGCTACATTTGAGTGACTCAGAGTTATAGTCTTCAAATAACATAAATTCACAGAAAATATGAACAGGCACACAGAATGGAAAAAGAACACCAGTGACAACAAAACAGAACATATATTGAAAGGCCTGGGATTACTTCCTTATGATTTTCACTTTTGGCACAAGTGATGTAATTGAACCTAAGAAGCTGTACTTGTAGTTGGAAACTGTAGCATTCACCTCAGAGGTGTCAGCAGAGCTAAAAAGTACATGGAGGACACAGAGCATTGCACTCACCACATCTAATGCATCCATGACTATTAAGTGGGAGGGAAAACACAAAACCAGCAGTGTCTAGTTTGTATAAGCAAGACTTCCTGTGAATATCTGTCAGGGCATCCCTTACCTCAGCTGTTCTTGCACTGTGGAGTCATCATGATTTAAAGTGCTCTTGGATTTGCGGTGGAGTTTGTATTGTGGATATTTGAGTTAACATCTTGAAACCATCACAAACATTTCATATGCTTCCTCTCAAAGTCATATAGGTATTACTTGTCCAGTATTCCATAGAAATCACTATAAGCTACTACAATATTATAGAACCTCTGGGAAGAGATGAGTAAGGCATGATTGTTTTGAAGAGTGTACAGGAAATCCCCTCCTGATTGACTTACAGTGTTAAACCAAGTGCACAGACCTTGAGCAGGGATGATTTGGGACATAGGACATTTGCTTTGTAAGGCTTCTGGTGCCTTGTTTTAAATTTCTAAGTAAGTGATAGAAAATGTTTTGGAGGAACAATAGTTTCAGCTTAATATATGAATATATTGTGTTAAGTAGAATTAATTTCTATTTTAGAAGCCACTCTCATTTCTTATGCTTTGTAACTGTGAATCAGTATCATAATTTAAGAGATAAAAAGGCTGTGAGTGGTACTGAAAGGCATTTCCACATTCAAGTTTCATATTTGGTTGCTTTTCAAGTAGAAGATTAATTTTCCATCATTACAATTATTTTTTATTTTTCTTTTGTAAAAATAAATTTTTATACAATATACTCTGATTATGGTTTCCCCCCCTCCAGCTCCTCTGAGATGCTCCTCACCTTCCCTCCCACCCAAATCTACACCCTTTTTGTCTCTCGCTAGAAACCAAACAAGCATCTAAATAATCATAAAATAAGATAAGAGAATGCAAAACCACACAAACTGGAATTGGAAAAAAAACAAGCAAGCAGAAAAATTAAAAGAGCCGAAGAAAAAGCACAAGAAACACATATAGACGGAGACACACATTTGTACTTATCGCTAAAATTCTTAGAGAATGCCAGTACCCGTGTTGCCCAACTTGTAGAAGGAAACAAATCTTCCATTGCTAATTTTAAAGGTCTATTAGAAAAACATAGTCATCACAAAGGAATAACGATAGAACACTTAGCTTCTCCACATAAGTAAAATATTCAGTGCCGAGCAGATCCTGCCAGCATCCTTTTGCGACGAACAGCTTGAAATGTTGTTTGTTCTTTTTTGTTATTTTGGGTTTAAATCTGAATAGCAGCCAAATCTCAGAGAGGAAGACTCATATGCCTACAGGTGTCTCAGGTTGTGGGCACTGCCTCCAGGACACTGAAAGCTTAGTTCTGAGATTTGATCAAAGCGTGAAACTTCAGACACTCACCCTCCGTTCTGTTTACCGGAACCAAAATGTATTTTGAAGGAAACTGTTTGTGGCATCCATCACCCACAGTGCTTTTGAAGTCATCTGCATGTCATACATCGACCAGACAACACTGAAGTACGGGGATTTCTCTATGCATAATATAAAATACCCTACAGATTATCACTTTTGTGTCACACCCCTTTCCTGGCATTTTTTTTCACGAAGAAGCAATTCGTTTACATTGTATGGACACATTTCACATTTCATATTTCATATGAATTTAAAATATTTGATCGTGGCAAGAAGTTGACCATGGTACTTTCTACTTGCAACATTCTTTTTAATACCTCTGAATATCCTGAATTCATTTAATAAGGGAAATGACAGGTTGTCTTGGGGACAGTGAACGGGAAAGCAGTAATTAAGATTGATTATCAGTACGATGAGAAACAGGGGCTGAATCAAGAATAAACCTTTCATTCTTTCGTTGAGCTTATGTAAGTGATGGCTGCTGCTGAACACTGTGTTGTCCACTCTACAAGGCAGATGGGGTTGGTCCCTGTGTCGCTTGTTTATTACATCCTCTTAAAATTAGTAGCCGTTTAAGCAGATGGGCCAGGGAGCACAGCTGTGGATGTGAGAAAATAGATGAAACCTGTCTGATGCTGCCATGCCCTTTGAGATGCCAAAGCCTTCCAGCTGTAACAAAGAAAATTTCACTTTCACTTGACATTATACTGATAAAATTATATCTTAAAAACCAAGCCTCCCAAAAGCTGTTGACACAGGTTTCTACCCTGTACTTTCTATTAATATTTATTTTCATAGTTTAGATATCTAAATAAATGTAACCAAAAAAACCTGAAAATCTGTACATAATGTCTACTTGTATTTTCAACATTACCCTGAAATTTCATGTTCGTTATACATCAATTTCATTTCAGTGTTTTTTGAAGTTTATTAGGTAGCACATGTTGAATTATTTATTTTATATTCATATGAAATATAAAATATATTCATACAAATACAAATGAGTTGCTTCCCCAGGATACAATGCAAGGTAAGGGGTGAGGCACAAAAGGGAAAATCAGGAGGTTGTTTTAGAGGCTTTTGGATCCATGGCCTGGACTCAGTTCTTTTTCTGTGCAGTAAAAGAACATGTTAATGTTGAGAAAATTACTTTACAAAACATATACACTGATTTTTTAAAGGAAAATATGTTTTATCATAAATTTTATCCATTAATTAATACAAATGGTTAATTTAATTAACAGCAAATTACCAAGGTAGTATACAATTTCTATCTTCAGAGCTAAAATGAATCACACTAGTTTATGCCTCATGACCTTAGAGTTCACTTTTGTTTCCTGCTGTGTGAGTTATACAGCTGAGAGTTCTAAAATGTAGAATGTGTGGTCAGGCATGTTGGTACAAACCTGCAATCCCAGACCTCCAGAACTCTTAGACGTTTATGAAAATCTCAAAAAAAAAAAAATGAGTGTGAGTGTGAGTAGGAATGGTTATGTTTGTATAGAATCTATTCTTTGGAATCAATTATAATGGGCATTTCTTCCCAATAGAAAATAGAGTGATAATTTGTAAAATGTCTTCTGGTAAATTGCATAACTACTAAATTACATAATTCTTTTAAAAAAAAGTTACATGGACCCAAAGAAACCAAATGAAGTATGTAAATACAAGCAACATTGATTGCTCTTTAAATTTTGGTGACAAAATTAAGAAAGTGTATTAAAATAATAATAAATTTACATTTTGCCATGAGAAAAATCTTAATAGAAGTACCTCACATACTATATACTTGCTGTTGCAATGCATACTGTTTACGAAAAGCTGATTAACCATTGATAACTATTGTAATGACATTATTTGTCCTACATCATGGAGGAATATTATCATTGTATCTGATGAAGCTGATCTCTCTTCTCTCTCCGTTGGCTCAAGTCTGCCGTTTCTCTCTTCTCCAGGAAGTCGCCCTCCTGCTGGCAGCTATACTGGCCCTCCTACTGGCTTTCTACGCTTTCTTTTATCTCCGACTGTCCACGAATATTGACTCTGATATGGACCCAGATGAAGATTAGCTGAACAGCAGTCAATAAAGGAAGGGAGATAATTCTGATCAGAGCATCTTTGGGGACAAGTACTTTGCCAATTTCCAAAACTAGAACGTATTGCATATTCTTCTTGGTACTGTCAGTTTGCAGAAGTATCTTTGTGTCTAGTGGCAGAGGGTATCAGAAAAAGACCTTCCCCAGCAATCTAGAATCTTATATGCTACTTGATACTGTATAAACCTTTCTGATGGTACAGTGAAATAAGATGGTAACACATTTTCAGATGTCTTCCAATTTACATGGATAACTCCATCAGTTACAAACCATGAAACTTATTCTCTCCTATGCACACTGTAACAAAAACTATACATTGTCATTTGCAGAAGCATACTCATATCAGAACCCAAGAAGGAACAGAAAGTCAGGGGAAAATTTCATTTTACAAAGAAGCATGCTTTCTTTCCAGACATATTTTGTATCATTAGGGAGACTATCTGCACATACATCCACAATAATCTTTTCCTTCCTTGCCAACTGTTAGTGCACATGTGCTGCGTCAGAAATGGCACCTGGATGACAGAAGCTCAAAGAGTCACATATGTCCCTAAAGTAGAGTTCCTTTTCTCTTGGGCTGCCTGAACTGGTGTAAATAGAAAGTTCAGTTGATCTTGATTTTAATTAACTTATTACTCCATTAATATAAAGTTGGAATCTTGTATTAATTACGTTGTTCTGGCTGTCCGCATTATCAGCTTGCCCCTCTTGTTAGGGAGCTGGGTAACAATCTGCTATTTAATTGTGCAGGGTTTTTACACTGCAGAATTAGCAGGTCTCTAGGTACACAGAATAATTTTATTGGGTCGTCTCTTAAATATGAGTATTACAAAGTTTTTTAAATTACAATTTGTCTCTTATGAATTAATTACCACTCTGTAGAGAAAAATAAATAACAGAAAAATGTATATCATATGTTACTTTTATATGTTCTTTTCTGTAGATTTTTTCAATGCATTTTGTGTTGTAGTAAAATGACTATTCAATATTTTATTGGCAATCAGAATTTTAACAAAATTGTAAAGTACATGAATGCATAAAGCTTAGAAGTTTGATAATATATATGCATATATATATCCACAGAATAGCTCCTACCCAATATAAAGATGCACAGAAAATTGCTATTTTGAAATATATGCAGAGTTTTAGAGTAACATTGACTTTATGAAAAAGAAATACAACTCTAAGGTCAATTCCATACTAGCAAAGAGACAGAAGCTTTAATAAATACTCTAGGAGTAGAGCTGGCTTTAGAGCACAGTTTCTGAAAAAAACAGATATTCTAAAGTACTTTTGCAAAAAAGAAAGAAAGAAAGAAAAGGAAAGGAAAGGAAATTTCAGTATGTCAGTGTAGCATTTGTTCTGTAGAATTTTTTAAAGCAACATAATTTATTTCATCCGTGTGAAACAGCAAAAGGTTCCAATATCCTCACAGATTATTTATGCCAAACATCTGAGGGCAAAATTTAGCCAGTGTTATTTGCTGGATTCTTCCTTCTGAACTCACAGACTCGGGAGAGAGAGCAAGAGTTGTTGTATACTCACAAAGAGGACCCGTCCAAGTGGCATTTTTAGGAAAGGTTGCAGCATTTTATGCCATGTGGTACGTCTGTTGGCGAAGTGGGAGGCAAGGGACTATCCAAGCTGGCATTTTGGATTTGATGGGCCTTTTACTTTCCTGAGTGACATGCCACATGTCAAGAAATACTGCTTTCTTCCAGTCTCATCACATTTACGTGAACAATTTTCATTTAGTTATTTCCCTCCCATATGGTGTTAAAACACAGGCACATCCAGTAAAGCTTATTTCTCGTTTTCAGTGGTGACAGAAGTGAGAGGATACGTAATAATTGCTTATCAGCTACCTATCCAGGTTAGATAGTAGCTCAGTCCTTGGTATTCAAATTAGATGTTTGCCTCCAGGAAGTGTTTGACAAGTAGCTGTTATGGTAAAACTTCACCACCCTGTTCTACTCACGAGCTGCGCTTTGGGGAGAAAATGTTGTTTCTATAAGAATGAATATTAGTGTAATTGTACCTTAATAAGAAAATTTCACTACCTGAATTTATCCTTGTCCTGTATCTGTTTGTGTAGCTGGCTAATATATCACATTCCCAGAGGGAAAAAAAATCCCAGGCAGAAAGCTCTGGTTTCAGTAAATAGCAGGTAAAGTGAGACGATGATATTTTTAGATAATACTGTTTTCATATGTGCACATTTCATGAGCTCACATTAGCTGGAAGCCCCTGACCTCCTGAACAGAAGGCCCAGACTGAAAGTCTGACTTGACTAATTCAAGACAGAAAGGTTTTAACTCCATGTTGTTTCAGGGTACTGCATGTTTATTAGTGGTGCCTTTGTCATAAGTGTGGGGTTCCAATCAGGTGTAGGCTCTCTCCCCGTAATAATGTGCTCTGCTCAGAGTGACCAAGACAACAATCAAAAAGTGTGATTCTGACTTTTAAGGAACAATGGAATCTCTTAACATGCAATGTAGTGTAACTCTCCAACAAGGACAGAGAGTTATGGAGAGTTGCAAATGAGGTTCAAAGGTTATGCTTGCACATACAAGTTTAGATAACAATCATTTAAATTTATTTGAGGAGAAATATTGTAAAAATGTGACATCAGCTAATTTTTTCTGAACAAACAAGACCTATTTTAGTGCAAATTAAGGTGATCATTTTGCAGAGCAAAACATATCAAGAGTTTCTCTTTCAGCATCTTCCCAAAGTCTGGTGACACACTCTAACCCCAGCCAATGACTAAGATCTTGAGAATTCAGATTTTCTTATTTCTGTCAGTCCAGCGTGAGATCATCTGCCCACAAACTTAATGCATGTAAGAATTTGGTTCAATGTGTTGTTTTAGTTGCATCAGAGTGATTTTTTCTATATTAAATGATAAAAAATTTGTTTGAATTTAATAAACCTAAACACTATATTAATCAACCAGAATTTAGCGTTTATGGCTTTCTGATGTATTGAAAGATAACATATGTATAAGCTTCATGTATACAGTATTAATTTCTTATAGACCTAAAGAACTGGTACACAGTTCCTATGAAATATTTTTAGGAAATCAATGCATATTTATTTAAAAGACATTTTAGCATTTCACTTCAACTTACCATACGTATTCACTTTAAATGAAAATATAACTAAATTTTTAGTTTGTTTACATGAATGCTAAAACATTCAATTTTGTAGGCTCTAAAAGCATATAGCCAATAACAATTCACTGGAGTGAATTGTACATTAGATAAACTTCAGAAATAAATGCTTAGGAATTAAACAGGTTTCTTTTAATGTACTACACTGTAACAAACTCCAAGCCAGAGACCACTGAATCTGATTCTTCATTCTTTCTCCAGCGACCATGAGACTTCTTGACACTTACCTCAGCCTTCTCTGGGGGAGCGTCATATCTCTCCCCCAGCAGCACCGCCTTCTTTTATTAGCACTACACCAGTGTAGCCTGGATAGAAAGGTGTTGGTTAGCTAGATGGCGTTCCACTGACATCACATAGGACCACTACAACCGTCAGTAAAGACACAATTGTAGCAGATGAATCCAGTGCCTACAGATACATTCTCACCATTACCTTTGTAATTGCTAGGTAAGGAAGAAAAGGGCTGAAGAAGTGTACCAGGGTGGACCAGTCATAGTGGATCCAAGAAGCGTTTAAAACAATTGAACCGCAGCCCCCTTCTGCATAGTAACGCCTTGTTACACAATTTTTGTATCCTTAGCAACAGATATGGGATGCTTATTTCAAGAAAAAATAAGTTACTTTACATGCCAGAAGATTTTAGATGACAGTACCCCCTCCTATTTTTTTTTCATTTTTTAAAACAACAACCAACCAAATTGGCGGGGAGGCAGCCAAATTTTGAGGTACCAGTGTTTCTGGAACAGATGTCGCACCATTATTTTTTAGCTCGTTTGGATGAATAAACATGTGAAACTGTGAAGCATTACATTTTAGATTTTTTCATTAAAAAAGGAGACAATCTGTTTACTGTCCTAATTGAGACAACAATCTTCGTGGTTGCCAGTTTTGGCAGTCATAACAATGAACTATAAATATTTGGACCAATCGAGTAAGTGGTGAGTTAAAGGCTATAGTATGTGTACAGTTCTGTTCGCACGGGCACCCATCTTTGTATGACTTTTTTTTTTTTTAACTTCATCAAACAAAATTGTTTGTGTGGAGCTAAAGTTTCGTGGTAAAGCTAAAAGAAATGGATTTTCAAATCCAGTTTCATCCTGGTTTGTCAGCCCCTTCAGTGAAGAGCTGTCCATCTGCTGCTCACAACGTGCGTCTATACTGGCTGTGCCGGACGAGGGCGGCTTCATTGCTGTCTTCCTGTGGGGTGCACCTGGTGAGAACACAAAAGTCAGAAGTGTTGTTATTTGCTTTAAAAAAAAACATTCCTAGTATTTTAAAGAGGGTACACTCATTTTACGTCTCAAGGTGCAGCAGTTAGTTTTATGGCTAAGTAAGGCTTTAGCCAAATGTGTGTGTAATTTTTGCTGTAAAGATTAAAATAAAGAAGGCCATAACTCTCCCTTCTCCTGTGATGTTTCCCTTGGAAGCGCCAAAGTTGGACAGTTAGTGGGCGGGACAGCCAGCTGCAGGCAGTCGCCATCATCTGTGATGCCAAGAGAGTCCTTCAGGGAATTTTGCTTAGAGTTTCTCTATCCTCCGCCTCTGACTGCCAGCCTTCAACTTCGTGTCCTTCATTCTTAGTTTGCACAGTTTCTAACGTCCTTTGGGCCGTTCCTTGTTTTGTTTGGCCTTTGGTCTCCTCCTCTCGTGGTGCCCTGAGCGCAGACTCTTTGTGAAGCGCTTCTACTCTCATGGTAGAACATTCGTTCGCCCTGACCTGCTTTCTGACAAGCCTTTCTGTATTTAAAAACTAATCACACACCTTGCTCAGATGAAGTAATTATAACTATCTTAAGTGTTTCAAATATGAAATATTTTAAAGTAAACTAGATTTCGTGACCTTTTATATACAAATAAACAGTATGTCTTTCTTATAAGAATCTTGTGCTTGTTTGGTTGATGAGTATTTAAATTTAATTAATTGCATTTTACCAAGACACTGCAGCTAATATGATTATTATTTCTTAGTATCATTTAATACCAAGTAAACACTAAAATGTCTCTAATTGTCTCCAAGATGTCTACTTATAATGTACTCTGTTGGAATCAGGTCTGTAGTGCATTTGCTTACTTTTTCAATGTATTTAATAGTGAATAGTTGCTTTTCTTTATTCGTGCCATTAACTTACAGGTTCTATTGATAGCCAATATCTCTGATTTGAGGTGTTACTGTTATTCATTTCACTCTTCAATTTTTTGTGGATGTGATGGTTAAATACTCCATCTAAGCCAAGAGTATTCATAATACTTAATGAGGATTATGTCTCATTATCTCACTTGGTTAACTATGTCTTATCAATGGGCTCATATTCTTCCACTCTGACTTTCAATTTTTATTTTACCTGTATCTCTTAGTATGAATTCAAATTGTTTGATCCAATTTCTCCTTAGACACTGAAAAATTCAGCTTCTGTCATTCATTCTGCATTTTAAAAGTAGAATTATTATTATTGTTATTATTATTATTAACAGAGACAGTATATATCTATATGACATAGAATAGAATACCTTGCTGCACATAAACAGTTTGTAATGAAGAATTCATTTAAAAACAGGTTTATCTCCTTAATTGTGTCTATGTTGATAGCATTTGTACTTTTTTAGTATTTTTTGAAATATATCATTACAACCAATACTGTGCTATTGTCTGTATTTTGGTGTCTTTTATTTTTTCTGTCCTACCTACTCTCTGTCTTTCCCAATCCCTAAGAAACATTCTTCCATTTTCTCATGTAAAATTACTTTTGTTCAATTATAATTAATATTTTGTCATTTTAACCTGTATATTATTTAGAAAGAAGGAGCAAATACATGAATCTTTCTCATTATCAAATATCACAGCTGGTAGTTAGCACTCTCCAATGGCAACTGAAGCAGATTCATTATTGTTGCAATTTTTTTATTGTTATTATAAGTCATAGATTTTTGTGTTTGATGTATTTTTGCCTATTGCAATAACCTTTTTATTATCTAAATGAAATTTTTATCATGATTGGCATTAGAAGTATTTTTATTAAAATAATGAACTTTGGATAGGCAGATTTGGGCCCAGGGGTCCTGCTCAAACTAAGGCACCAGCCAAGGACAATACAGGCGGTAAACCTTAAACCTCTACCCAGATCTAGCCAATGGACAGAGCATTCTCCACAGTAGAGTGGAGAGTGGGATATTACTCTCTTACATACTCTGGTGCCTCACCTTTGACCATGTCCCCTGGAGGGGGAGACCTGGTGGCACTCAGAGGAAGGACAGCAGGTTACCAAGAAGAGACTTGATACCCTATGAACATATACAGGGGGAGGTAATCCCCCTCAGGAACAGTCATAGGGGAGGGGAATAAGGGGAAAATGGGAGGGAGGGAAGAATGGGAGGATACAAGGGATGGGATAACCATTGAGATGTAACAAGAATAAATTAATAAAGAAAAAAATAAAAGGTTTCAGCAAAAATAAAGTAAAAAAATAATGAACTTTGTTCCTCCATATTCCTAGACATTTCCTGAAAATGAGAGCCATTGCTTTTATATACGCATATAAAAAGACTATATATATGTGTATATATGTATGTATACATTGTATATGTATGTATGTAAGTCAGTGTGTGTGTATGTATGTATGTGTGGCTATATATATATAAGTGTCTATGTATGTATATATGTAATATGTATGTATGCTGTGTGTTGGTGTATTTGAGATGGACTTCTGTACCCAGGCAGGGCTACAACTCACTGTGTCTCCGAGGGTGGCCTTGAATTTCTGATTCTACTGCTTTCACCTCCAGAGTACAGGGGTTACATACATGCACCACCATGTTCAATTTAAGATTCTTAATATGCCAAAATGTTCAATGAGATTTATATAATATACCCCTTGAGAACATAAATGATAAATAATCTACATTGATCTACATGTACATAAAAATAATTTGCAAGTTAGTAAATATAATCTCAAATGTGTCTTTCTTAATGTCAACTTAAATTATGGCCCATCAGCAAAAAATGAGTAAATATAATGAATAATCTTTAAAGAGAAAAAAACTCTACACAGGAACATGAGGAAGCTTCTATACAAAAGAAACCCAAAGTCATCCTGGATGGAGAGATCCAGTTGTACTGACATGAATAGTCTTCAGAGTACAGAGAAACTTAATATGTAAACTATTAATATATTTTCAGCATATATAAATTTAATGTGTAAAATATTAATATATAGTATAACATTATAATAAAATATAGTATATATTTATAGTTAGGAAAAATAGACCATCAGGACAAAAAATGTTTTATGTAGTAAGAGATCTAAAACTAGATATTTATTTAATGAGCGATATATAATAATGATGAAGAGATGATCATTAAATGTATTTTTAAAATTCAGTGTCTTATACAAATTAAAGCATGCCTGTATACCATGACTTATTACTAAATTAATTTCTGATTAAAGTTATAGCCTATGAAAAATGAAATCATGTAAGTTTTGTGGAGAAAACACAGACATATTTAGAATCTTTTAGTAGGAAATTATTTCTATACACTGATTTATGACTTAAAAATCATAATGTAAATACTCTTAGGTAAGCACACATTAAATACTGCTTTACATTTCAGGCTTGGACATAATTAAGGATCTGAAGAAACAGTGTCTTTCACACTGCCTGAGAGTGATAATTGAACATGTTTTCTGGAAGGCTCTTTCACAGTGTACCCTAAAACTTTAAGTGCTATACGTACTTTATGCATTCATTGCAAGGTGATTACACCAGTAGTATTCAGAAATGGGCTAAACATATTGACCACAGCACTGTTTATAATACCCAAAGTACTAACAGCAATGTAAGTGCCTAGCACAAATAAGCCATGTTAGCCCATAAAGCAAGCAAGGGGTAATCCTTAAAGTGGTAAGTATTTGACTCAGTGATCAGAGAATGGATACATGGCATACAACTCTATTTTGTTTAAATATGTATCTCTTTCTATATGTGTGTTTAAAAGCATAGGAAGGGTATTTAGCAAGAAGTAAGGGCTTTTGGTCTCTATGTACAAGTTAAGATTGGTGCACTTCAGTGTAGTAAGGAAAAATCCTCTATCTCTACTCTTTAGCAAGTGGTAGGTGGGCAATGTCTCATTGAGCTACTTAGAAATCCAAACCCCTGCTATGTATGTTCCCTTTTTTTCATTGCCTTTCATTCACTTAACTATTATTAAGTATCTATTAGGTATTAAATATGTCTTCGCAGCCCTCATGAGTCCTCAGGATAAGCACGAGAGCTGAAACAGTTATGTTTTCACCATGACAAAATCAGATCCCAGGATTCCTTGGGGATTTTTCACTCTCACCCGAAGCCAAGTGAGGCAACTCTTATTGAAATCTTGTATATATTTCACACAAGTTACCTATTTTGTGACTGGTTTTCTCAGTCAAATCTAAGGGGAAAAATAACACTGGGCTTTCCTGCTGGATCTTCAGTTCTCAGTGCTCCTGACCTGTGAGACACACAGTGCCCTTGACTGCCTGAGCACTGTGCTACTTTCCTGAGAATGGGCCCAATAGTGGCATCACTGCTAGAGCAGAGGTAAGCTGCAGGTAATTCTTTGTGCAAATGCCTGCTCTGTGTGTGCTGACGCCTCTAAGTCAGCATCATTAATCACTTTTTCAGAAGCGAAGCACTACAGAGTATAAAGATCAGAATCCTAATGGCTCTTAAGTGGAAATTGGAAAGCATAAGATGACCCTTTCCAGTTCTTTCATGGAAGGCAGTTTGTTTAAGCATAAGCATTCCTAATTTTATATTAGTTGTCGAACTTGAACCCTGTACTAAAAATGGCACAGATGGGCGGAGAGACACTGAGTGTGCCATGTACAGAACATTGCTGTGCAAATATCTTATGATATTGTAACCTTACTTTGTTTTGTTTTATTCATAGAGGAGTGGAGTGGAGACATTAAATTATTTATTTTGTCAATTAAGTAAAAAATTTTCCAGAAAGTTTAGACTTTTAAGACAAATTTTAGACTCCATGATAAAATTTAAACTCTTGAAGTTTTCTTTAAATAGCTCTACATTCTAGTATTCAGATTTATTTATTTATTTATTTGTATTCAGATTTTTATTAACAAAATATTGTTCACTATGAAGAGCTTTTATGCATCTGTAGCTTTTAAGGGAGTCTTTTTATTTTTAATTAATTAATTTATTTTTACATATACATTTATATTATTACACATATATACAACAAACAACATACAGCAAGAAGAACAACGAGACTATCAGGAATTACATAAATGCTACATTCATAGTGTTTTGCCTATTTCTATTTGGCAACCCTGAAGAAAACATCTCTTCTATCTTGGTGACTCTAAAATTTTGGATGTAAATAAATATCTATCCTATCTAATCTCTATCAACTTAAAACATCTATCTAGACCTAAAATATCTTAAATCCTACATAACTCAGCTTAATTGTAAGATTAAACTATCAGATTGTCAACCCTATTAGAGGCTTGAGAAGGAATAAAATTAACTACCTGAGTAAACAGGAAGTACAGGTTGGCAGCTTACAAAAAAGAAAAAAAAATGACAGAGACAGTTTGCTGCCTGAATAGTCACTCAAAACTCTATAACACTGGAGCATCATCTTTAGCCTTCTGGCCCTGTGTATCTGACAGAGATATTTGTGTGGGAGGAACTATTGAGAACTTGCCCACCCTGGCTTGGCAGAGTTGGACTGTCAACTCTGTCTGCATCCAAGCTTGCCCATTTGTAGGCAGAACTCTGTCTGTGGCCTTATTGTTCTGTGCATCATGCATACCTCATACATTTATGATTTTAGGACTATATAATGCTTGTGAGAAATTATATATTTTCAGAACAACAGAGCCAGTTACTGATGCTGGATCAGACCTGACAGGATCCATTCCTCTCAGCATCCTGGATGCTGACATCCCACATCCTTCATGTTACTCACCAAATGCTTATGCTGCTGCTGCTCATCTGAACAGGACCGCTCCCAGAACAGCTTCGAAGAAAGCATCCGAGCACAACTTAAAGGGAGTCTTGACTGTCAGCTTGGTGGCGTTTAGAACCACAGTAGGAAGGAAACTCTAGGCCTGTGTGTATTGCATTTCCAGATTAGGTTCACTGGGGTGGGAAGACACCCTCACTGAATGGTGTGGGCCTCCTAGGGGAGTAATCCAGCTGAGCATAGGCCTTTATCACAGTCTGTTTCCTGACTGCGGACAGTGTGGCCAGCCACTTCCTGCACCAACACTTCCCTGCTCTGATAGCATCTTCCTTGAGATGATAGCCTGCACTTCCAGGATGGGTAAAGTCAAAATAATCCTTAGCTTTTGTTGGGTATTTTGTTGCAGGTGTGAGACAAGATAACTAAACCTGTAGCCAAATGATAAATATTAAAAATATGTGCTTGATTCTTAGAAAGCCTTTTGGACCTTCCTGTGTGAACTCTTTACCACTAACACATATGTCTGATATTAAATTTTAATTTATTATCAAATGGTTATGTATGTATGTATGTATGTATGATATTAAAAGAATTATTTTTAAAATAAACATACCCATATGTTTAATGCCCAACACGTCAATATTTATTATTTCCTGTTTCGTGTTTTCCCGTTTGAAATATAAAATATAATTTTTGTAAATTTTTATTTTCAGTCTTGAAGTTAAGTTTGTTTTATTATACATTTCTACTCCTTCCACAATGTCAAAGTTGTCCTGGATGACCTTGGCCAGGGAGGCTAAGCAGGTTTTGGTGCAGGAAGCATTGATGGCAGTCTTTCACACCTCTCATAGTTCACACCCTTCACAAACATGGGGGCATCGACAGAAGGGGGTGGAGATGATGACCCTTTTAGACCCATCCTTCAAGTGAGCCCCAGCCTTCTTCCATGGTGGTGAAGACCCCCGTAGATTCTGCAACATACTCAGCACCAGCATCACCCCATTTGATGTTAATGGAAGAGTGTGATGGGCTTCCTGTTATCAATAACCTTCTCGTTCTCAGTCTTGACTGGGCAGTTGAACTTTCCATGGGTAGAGTCATACTGAAGCATGTGGACTGTGTCATTGAAGGCAATGAAGGGGTGATCAATGGCAACAGTGCTCACTTTGCCAGAAGAGCAGGCAGCCCTGGTAACCAGGCACCCAATACAGACAAACTGGTTCACTCTGACCTTCTCCATCACCCAGGCTGGCACTGCATAAAAAGATGCAGCTGTCTCTGGAACACGGAGGCAAAGAAAGCTTGGAGCAAGTTTTTTTTTCCTCCAGAGCCATGCACATATTTTCCTCCGAATGTTTCTTTTTTCTTATAATTAAATCTTTAAAGTCTTCCAGAAGCTGGTGCAGTTACAGGTACCCCACCCAACTAGATTAAATACTATCCTTATATTCTCGGTGGCGTCTGACAGACATATTCTCTTCTTGACCCGGCTTTCTTGCCTGACTTTGATTTTCTCACTAGCACCCAGGGGCAGTCTTTTATTCCCCCCACCCCCGCACCTACCCCCAGTGTTTTTCCTGGGCTGCTGTCTGCTTTCTGTCCCAGGATCCTGTGAGAACTGTTGAAATATCTTGAACAGTGTAGGGGAGGGACTGCAGTCTGACTCATCGGGCATGTGTTTAATCTGGAGTCCATTTCCGAAACATTACTGTTCAATTATCTGGAGAATAGAAGGTCTCTATACAACCTTTACTGCAGAAGAGACTGTGTGACCTCCCAACATTAGAAATGGTTGTTCTCTTTCTCTGATGTGGTCTAACAATTTTAATGTGATTTTGTTAAATCAACAAGAGAAAAGTTGCCTGTTTTAATACAACCCAAATAGCCCAGAGAACATGCTATTTTTATTTATTTTGTCCATTTCATTAAAACAGTCACATAAGTATATGCTGAAATTTTTTATGAGTGTTTTTTGTCAGAGATATTCTTGGATATTTTTTAGTATTTATAGCATCCTGGCCATTTTAAATTAACTTATTTATTGGCAATTTCACACGTGTCCAACGCATTCTGGTCACACTCATCCACCCGTCCTCCTTCATGCCCATCCCACACAACCGCCCAACTAACCTCCTATCCCCACCAAGCTCTCATCTCATTTTCATGTAAGCATTTAAAATTTATTTTTATTACTGTGAAGAAATACAAAGAATCTTTGCATATTAATCCTGTTCATATAGTGGTACTAAGTAATGTATTAATTCTAATATTCTAGTAAATTGCTATAAAGATGCTGGAATTCTGTCTAATTATGTTGCATTGTGTTCACATAAGTGGTAACTTTGTCCATTTCCAACTTCAGCGCTATTTAGTTTTTCTCATCAGCTCACACTGAGTTAGGCCCTTCAGTATTTCTAGTGTAGACTTTAACTTGGGTCTCTCTTACTTGGTTGTGAAAGAGGCTGCAAGTCTTTATACAACTGTTGTCTTGTGAAGCCTAACATGCTTAAAAATACAAATGCCATTTACTTTATTTAGGGGGTTATTAGCCACTTCTCCTGTTTTTGATTGTTTGTTTTCTGTGGCAGGTATTACTGCCTGAAATAGTCATGTTTTACTTATATTAGTCTGTTATAAATCTACCAGTCACCACCATGAAACATGGATTGGACTGTTACCTGAACAGTTTAAAATAAATAGTTAGATGATTACATTTATAGATATTTATATTATAGGTTACAAAATATTTATATGTTCTTATTTAGTCTTACTGTTGATTCTGTAAGGATTTGCAAGCATACAATCCTGTTTATTAAAGCGCATGAAAAACTATATGAGGTACCACCTGTACAATCTCAATTGGCCCAGCATTTCAGACTATCTCACACAGGATTCTAATTAAGCCCATAATTGCTCAACATTTAGAAACTGGGCCACAAATGCTATTTCTAGTTTATTTAACAATTTCCTCAATTTTATTTGGACCTCTACAAAGGTATTGTCCATCCCAAATCATCTGGAAGAAACCTTAAGACACTCCATTTCCCTTAAGGGGGGTTTGGTAGATTTTTGGTTGTTTTCTTTGGCAATAGATGTTTATTTTCAGTGGAAAAGAAAAAAATGATATGAGGATAATGTGAAACAATAATACTAATATTGGTCCTGTTTACTTTCCTTTTTCTTTGTCTTGACTCTTCTCTCATACAATGTATCCTGGCCACAGCCTCCCCTTCAATCCCATTCTCCTGCAGCACCTCCCTCTTCCCCAGATCTACTGCTCCTCCATTTCCCTTCGGAAAAGAACAAGCCTCCCAGGGATATCAACTGAAAACAGCAGAAAGAGGGACAATAAAACCAGGCACAAACTCTCATATCAAGGCTGGACAAGGCAAGCCAGTGGGAGGAAAAGGGTCCCATGTACAGGCAAATGAGTCAGAGACACCCCCGCTCCTATGGTTAAGAGTCCATCAAAAATCCCAAAGTAAACAACCACAGCATGCATGCATAGGGCCTACCATGGATCCATGGAGGCTCAGTGGATGCTAGTTCAGTTTTTGTGAGGACCTGTGAGCCCAGGTTAGTTGATTCTATGGGTGTGGGTCTTTGCATCTGCTGGTTGAACCCTCTCTGTTGACTATTGGATAGGCACTGATCTATAAGTATAACAGAATACCATTTGAAATTATTTCTTTTCTTTTTATATTTTTTAAAGATTAAAGCAAATCTGTATACTAATAAATGGATATGCTTAGTTATCACATGAAATGAATAAATACATGATTCTACAGAAAATGATTTTCAATGCCTTTCAGGATTGATTAATATTTTTACTTTAAAATTATCAGTAATAAAAATAACTTCATATAAACACATATTAGAAAAGGATGAAAGTATTTTCTCAGGTATTTCAGAAATTATTGGAAATTATAGTGTAATTCCAAACACCAGGATCTCAAGCAATAAAGTCCTATGCATACTACCAGAGGAGAAAAAAATTTACATATATATTTATATTACTACACATATATACAGTACACTACCTACAGCAAGAAGAACCTCGAAATAATCAGGAATATTATAAATGTTACATTCATAGTGTTTTGGCTATTTGTACTTGGCAGCTTTGAAGAAAACATCTTTTTTAACTTGGTGAGTCTAAACTTCTGAATATAACTCAATATCTACCATATCGCATCATTATCAACTTAAAACCTCTATCTTGACCTAAAAACATCTCATTTCATTGCATTTCTCCCCCTTTGCCAGTCTTCCATGTTTCTACCCTAGGTCTGTGAGGCATTCTGCTTCCGAATTCTGGCCATCCAGGCAGTGTCAGGCATGCTATCTCTCTCTCATGACTTAGGCTTCAAGTTAGACTAGTCATTGGTTGGCCACTTCCAAAAGCTTTGTGCCACCATTGTGCCAGTGCATCTGGCATGGAGGGCAAGTTGTATGTCAAAAGTTTTGCAGCTGAATCAGTGTCCCAGTCCCATGACTGGGAGCTTAGCCTAGTTACAGAAAATGGCTTGTTCAGGCTCCAAATCCTCCATGACTAGGAGTCTTCACTAGGGCCACACCCACGGGTTCCAGGAGCTTTCCACTGCACTAAGCTTCTGCCTCACACCCTAAATGCTTACATCTTCCAGTCTTCATTTCACATACACTTGTCATTCCTCCCTCCTGCACCCAATCCCTCCTGTTCCCATCTCAGTCTGCCTCAGTCCACCCACAGAATTTATTTTCCCTTCACAGGAGAGCGATTCATCCCCCCCCTACACCTCTCCTCCTATTATAACTTCTCTGGGTCTGTGGATTGCATTGTTATTATGATTTACTTAGCAGCTAATATCCACTTATAAGTGGGTATATATCATGTTTCCTTTCTGTGTCTAGGCTGCCTCACTAGGGATGAGTTTTTCTAGTTTCTCTCATTTGCCACTAAAGTTCATAATTTCATGTTTCCTAAAAGCTGAGTAATACTTCATTGTGTATATGTACCACATCTTCTTTATACATTCTTCAGTTGAGGGGTTTCTAGGAAGTTTTCAGGTTCTGGTTACCACGAGTAAAGCTGCTATAAACATAACTGAGCAAGTGTCCTTGTGGTAGGATGAGGTGCTTTTTGGTTATATGCCAGAAATGGTATACCTGAGGAACCGTCATACTGATTTCCATAGTGACTGTACAAGTTTCCACTCCCCTTACACGATACTTTTGCCAGCATGAGCTGTCATTTTTGTTAATGTTCTTAGACATCCTGACAGGTATAAGATGGAGTCACTCTTATTTCTAAAATTGCTGAGCCATTCCATTAAATTATAAGGTTTTCTTTAATGTGAGCATAATCTGCCATGCGCCTATCATCCATTCATCCATCTATCTATCTATCTATCTATCTATCTATCTATCTATCTATCTATCACCTATCAATCCTCTATCTGCCTCTAATTATCTATCATCTTGCTATTGTCTATCTTTGTATCCATCTATTATCTATCGTCTATTTATCTCCCTTCCCCCTCTCTCTGTCTCCCTTATTACAGGTTGAGCATCCTTTCTCCAAAATGTTCAGCAACCATCCTTTTAAAATAACTCTGTGTCAGGGGAGTCTTTCATATGGGACATAGTCTTGGGATTTGCCATTTGACTTAACATGATTTTTTTTTCTTGAAACATATGAGTTGAAAAGCCATTTATACTTTGAAAAAGGCTAGCATTTGAAAATTGCTGGCTTCAGTTCTCCACATTATTCATCCTAGGATTCCTTATCCATTCATGTCACATGATGTTTCTCCATTTATTGATGCTTTACTATCTAATAAGGTTTTTTGAATTCCTGACCTGACTTTTATCAGACTTCCCACAATGATGGACTGTGATCAAGACTTGAAAACCAAATAAAGCCTTGCCTACCTGACTTGCTTTTGCTCAGTGTCTTATCACTGCAATATAAAGCAGACTAAGACAAAACTATTATATTTTATCTCACTTTTATTACCTTGATTATCTTCTTCAAAATTCACCCACTGAATTTTCACTGTAATATTTTCATTATATCTTAGGTTAGGTATATTTTAACTTTTTCTGAGATGGATTTTAAAATCTCTGCTTTCTTTTGTTTTACACACACACACACACACACACACACACACACACACACACACACAGAGAGAGAGAGAGACAGAGAGAGACAGAGACAGAGACAGAGAGAGACAGAGAGAGAGACCAGATGATAGATATATAGACAGATAGATAATAGATAGATAGATAGATAGATAGATAGATAGATGTTAGATAGATAGATGATAGATAGATAGATAGATAGATAGATAGATAGATAGATAGATAGATAAATAGATTCTATTGTGCCTTTATTCCACTTGGGTCATTTACAATTTTATTCTGGTTTATGGCAACTTTCATCTACTACTTACCTACCTTCTTATTGTGTATCTAATCTTCAAACCATGATACTATAATTATATTTGAGAGACTGCTTTAGACACTTTTTGTTTGTTGCTTCTGTAGACAAGAACCACCTAACGTATTTTCAATTTTCTTATCCTGCAAGCTTTGTAAAGTGTTGTTTTTTACTCATAGGAAGAGTGAAGTCCCTGCTATAGCAGTAGCCAGCAGAGTGAGGCTGCAGGGGGATAGGAAAAGATTGGTACACCTTGGTTTTTTTTTCTTCTAAAGCTTCATTGGTGTCATAATTTTTATAGTATCAGTGTGAGGCATGGATGGGGTTTGAGGGGATATTTGGGGTCACTGGGGTATTATTCTTAGATCCAGAATTCCAAAAGAAACAGATTTTTATTTATCTTTTTTTCCCAAAGAGATAACTATATACAATAAAATTACCTTGGCATTTTTCATATAAGTTTGTTTCCTTTAAAATTTTAAACTTTTCCACACATTTGATTGAGGAAGCGGCCTCAGAGTATTGATTTTCATGATATTATTTGCTATACCTCATGTGTACCTTTCTCAGGACATTATGTATGAAGACTACTACTGCTATAAGAGAACTATTTTATATAAAAAATTAAAACAATTTATTTGGGTTGCTTATGTTACATGCCCTTTTAAAAGTTTCTTAAATATATAGGTACTGAGAACTGTTTTATAAAACAAATTCAATATAATCTAACTGTTTAAAAATTCTTTAAAGGAATATTTAAGGAAAAGAAGGCACATAAGTTCATATTCTCCTGACAAACCTGGAAATAATGAAAACTAATTTTTCCAATTTATATTTTCTCAATGCTTTTCAGTTAATAAAATAATAATAATAAAAAAATAAAAGCTCATGCATTTTATTCCTTATTGTAATTTTGTGAAAATTAAAGCAGCAAACAATAAGAAAATATGATGTATTATTTTAATCTCTAGTATTTATTAATTCATTTAATTTAAATGCAAATTATATGTTTTAATAATCATAAATTGCCTGGCATCAGGTTGTTTCTAGTAATGAGCAGTTTGAGAGATGGTTCTTTCTGAAATTCTAATAGAGCATTTTATGGAACCTTCTTCCTTTGTGAGCATTGCTGTCCCTTGAAGCAACCTGCAATGTGGAGCTCAATTGATTGAAAATTGGAGAAGGTTTTTAAGGTTGGAGCCACCCTATCTTCATGGCTCAATCTGAGCCCTGAGTTAAACAGCAATTTCACATCAATCTGTGGCAAGATTTTCCTTGTGATCATGAGCAAACAGAGGCCCTCTTGCCAGTAGGTGTCAGAAGTCATGTGATGGACACTAATGATGTCGCCTGCCTTTCATCATCTGTCAAAGGCAAGTCACGTTCTTTTCCACACCAACAGTTAAGAACAGTTAATGAAACAAAACAGTGTTTTTGAGCTCCAGGTTCCTTGTCTTCTTTGGTGCTAGAAATGAGGCTCCAGGTTCATTAAATTATGGCTTGTGGAGGTACACCACAATTAGAGTCTGTCTACTGAAGCAAAAATTGTAATAAGATCCCAAGGCGAATCTTTAATGTACACAGACCATCTTGACCCTATTTCAAAAGTTTAGATAAATTCAGCAAATATCACAGGTTTAGGTCATGCATATATGTATATTTATCTTTCTTTAGTATACTATTATGTGCTTTATTTAAAATTAAAAAACCAATAACAAAAATTAAGACAAATATTATGCATATAGACTCTGTGATCTTATTTGGTAATTTTCTTTTAGATATGTATCTATCTATGCTATAAGAAGTATTCATAGGCATGCAAAATTTCAATTTATTTTTTCCTTGTCCTCTGCCTATAACTACAGGAAAATCCACATTTTTTTTTATCTTAAAAGGGAAGATGTATAAATGTAGGTAGAAATTGGCAAATGATATTGTCACATTACTTATTCATTCCCTCTACAAATACTGGGTTTCTCTGAAGTGCAAGGCACTGTTAATAGCTGGGAATATATATCAGTGAATTTAAACTAATGAGTCTCCCTCCTCACAGAGCCTTTGGACTCCTACTCTGCATTCTCAGATCTCCCTAATATTTATTCAAATAGCACCTTCTCAACCAGGTGCACAGAAAACACTCTACAAAATTTTAACCCAATGTGTTATCCTTCTCCTAAACCCTCAAATCTCTTGGCCATTTCTTCACCCTTTAAAACCATCACTTTTGGATGGTATACATAGTTTAGTTATTAAGCATATTGTCTATCTCCAGTTTTCCTAACTTAAAACTGTATGGGCTATTCCCACACTTTTGTTTATGTGTTCTATCATGTTTTCTGCCTAACAATAAAACACATAAAGCTCATGCCTAGCACATGGGTATTCAAAAATATTTACTATACATTTACAATAGTTATGTGGAATAAAACACTCAATGTTTGAGGAGACATCAGAGATGGAAATAAAAAAATTTAAAAGTTATGGAGGATGAGATTTTACTTCATAAAATTGAAATTAGTCCCATGGGAAAATTATAAAATGAAGATGAGCAGAGCCCTTCATGCCCATCAGTGTTAAATGAAAACTAGTAAGGTGGAGACACATAAGAGAAGGAGGCCAGGGCAAGCTGGCTATAAAACAGGGACAAACGCACATTCAGCATACATCCTATGACCTGATCAGAGACAATACTTCAACAAGGAAAAGCTACCCAGTGTGGAGAATGTACAGCCACCTCCTTTTGGTGATAGATTAGTTTCCAGCATCTTTTCAGACATTCCTATTCTTATTAATTTGAAAAAAAATGTGGGGGTTCCTTGTGAGCATCACGGTTGGCAGGGACATAAACCATGAAGAAGCAAGAAGGAAAGCTCAGCTCAGCCAGACTTAGTAAGTGCCGGCTCAAACTTCTCAGGAATCTGACACCAGACAGTTTATTGTAAGCACATTTTAATGCAGTGCAATTACATATATGTATTCATATATATATACATTCATGTACATCATATACATTCATAAACATTCATATATATATGAAGGTTTCTGGTGTAGTACAATATTGGGTACACAACGAAGCCCAATTACTTCAAAGCCCAACTTAAAGTACATGTGACCATGAAAATGGGTTCCATAGCTTAAGAGCCCAGCATCTGGTGTAGTCTCTGACTGAGTTAGCGTAGAGGTCAGCAAGTATATAAAGTACATGAAACACTACCCATAAGGATGGGTTTTATTAACTAAGAGCTAAAGGTAAAGGTCTTGGAAATGAGAGTTTGGGGTAAACATTCTGAGGGATTTGGTAAAGTGTTGCTCTGCAGATAACGAAGGTCACCAGGTCATTAAGGATGTCCATGCTCAGCTTTCTGCGTGGAAAAACAGGTATTTATTTCCTCCATTGAGGAGACAACCCTGTGTGATTAACATTCCTGGTTTTCCTGGTGATTTGTGGGCACAAGGGCCTTTGTGCTCCCAACACAAAATAACATATTTGTCTTTGGTGGTAAAAATAATTTATTGTTAATTCTAATCTTATTGTGAAGTATTATAAAATTTAAAAAAAATTTAAAGTTGGCCACATAGATTATAATGCACAGGCTGTAGTGTAATTTAGTAAACGAACAGAAAATAATTTTGGAAACCTTAAGATGAGCTAATTTATCTTAGAAGTCATTGATGTAGCTTTCCCACTCCCCTCTCCTGTGCTCCTGTCCATCCTACTCCCATCATATCTCTATCTGAACTGACTCACATTGGGGTCCCAAGATAGAACCCCCCCCCTTCTTCCTCCAGTTGTCTTCATCCTCAAAAGCCACAAACAACTGTTAAACAACATCTGCAAAACCAAGGGTTATCGCGGACGGGCTGGGCCCTGAGGTGGCTGGCAATATAGTGGGACACAGGATTAACATTGATGATTTGCTCATTGCATTGATAGTAACACTCCTGTACTGAAGCTTCAGATCTTTAGCTTCCCAAACTACATCAAGGACTGACATTACTTGCAAGAAAGCAACCCCACAGAAGAGACTTATTATGTCAAATACTACTGAAAAAAAACTTAAAGTAAAAATTGTAGAAATAGAAACTAAGAAGAATAACTCCTTTTGTGATAGGGCCTGCAAAGCAGATCAAAGCATACTGTTGTTAAACTTTAGAAACTAGAGTTCTTACTGGTTGGTGAAAACATGAGGTGAGATGGCAGGGTACCTCTCCTGGACTACTCTGAGCATGCTGTGACTCCAGCTAGCATTTTATTTAAGGGGAAATATTAACAAAATGGCCAGTTGCTTTGGATATGTCACTTGCTACTGTGACTGGATGCTGCTTATCCCCCAGACAGAAACAGGACCTAAGACAAATGGGACTGAAGTCATTATGAGCTTTTTTAATTTTTTAAATTGTGTTTTACTTGGAGTAGAGACTTTGGGGTTTTTGTCTGGTGTTTTGCTTGTTTGTTTAAGGAAAAATATCATGTATATGATCTAAAAATAACTTGCGTTTAGACTAAAAAGAAAACCCCCACATTGACCTAGTAAATAATATCCAAATAATCTCAGCTCAAGAATATGTACAAGTCAGCCGGGCGTGGTGGCGCATGCCTTTAATCCCAGCCCTTGGGAGGCAGAGGCAGGCGAACTGCTGTGAGTTCGAGGCCAGCCTGGTCTACAAAGTGAGTCCAGGATGGCCAAGGCTACACAGAGAAACCCTGTCTCGAAAAACCAAAAAAAAAAAGAATATGTACAAAATACATTGCTCTCTTGTCTCATTTCACTCAACAAAGACACACCTCCTGCGGCAACACACCTCTCCTGCTGAATCCCTTCTCTTGGTCGCATATGCAGTGTCTCTCACATCTGTCTTCCCACACTTGCTGTCTCCTCTTCTCTGCATACAACTTCTACCAGGTCCTCAATACTGGCTTCTCTGAACCCAGGGCAGGAGGAAGCATTGCATGCAGGATTCCTCCAAGTGCATGCTTTGTCCTTGTCATCTGTAATTCACTCTTCTCTTATTGCAGTGTCATTTCTGTCATCACATCTCCTCCACATCAGTACTACCTGAGGTTAGTTATAGTCTTTGGGATGTCCAGTTTAACTGACTGGTTTTGCCAGGTTTTCCCACCGTTTCACTTACCGTTCTGATTGTTTGCCTTGCCTGTTTGTGGCATTTCTTAGTGTGGACACCACCTTCTGTCTGAAGCCCTTCCCTGTGGCTCCTGTCACACCATGTTTCTGCTCATTTTCCTGATTCTCTTCAATTTTCTATGTTAATTCTTCTTTGTCTCTGCGTCTAAATGACAATGGTCCTCAAAGCTAAGTCCAAGATATTATTCTTTTTCCCCCTAATTATTTCATATGCATGAACTCCTTATTCCAATCCACTTGGATTTGACAAAGCTCAGCGACACATTTCTTCTCTGTAATCATTCTGTTTCTACGTTCTAGTGCTTTCCCATTTTCACGGCTGGCCCACTAATGATGGTTTCTTTTCCTCCACAGGGTATTTCAGCGCCACCTTTCCTTAAGTAAAATTATCCGGCAACTATTAGAGTCGTGCATGCAGCTTTCTACTTCTCCGTGGACTGGCTTCATGTCTAATTCATCCTTTACTATATTGCAGTGGCTGTAGCCTATATAGGTTTATATTCATTAAAAGTTCAATGAGCTATCCACTGTGCAAGAAGGCCATTTCTTTATTTCTTTATAATGTACAAAAAAAGTTCAACTAGCTAATATTCTGATATCAGAGTAAGTCAGTAGGCAACACTGTTTGAATAAGTATCCCAAATTATGCAATTCACTTTCAAAATAAGGTCAGAGAAACTATTTTCACAGAACATCTCAAAGATCAGGAGACCCTACCCATATTTACATGGAAATATATATATACATATATATGTATATATACTTATAATTCTAAATAACTGACCACTATAATGTAAAAGCACACTTGAAGTATTCATATAAGAGTTGCTGTCTTCCATTACTTTTGGCAAGCCATTTATATGTGCATTAATACATGTTTTTACAATGTTTTAGACATTTATTATGTATGATTTTGCTGTTCTCTGACTACCTTGGCAGAGCTCACCCTGAAATAAAATTAACATTAATGATTATTAATAAGATTTTAATGGAGCATTATATTAACATGTGAGATTAGGGCTTTCTCATATGATAATTTCTCTTAACAGTTTAAAATTTATTATGCCATTATACTAGCCCCCTTTCCTTGAGCTTTGTGTGGGCTTGCCACTTCCAAAACCTCTGAATTTAATTAGCTAAAAATGATAATAGCCCCAGCAGCTATCATTCACGGAAGGCTTTGCCCCTCTAGCCCATCAGGAAGCACTTTAAATGCATTGCCTTCTCTGAGCCTTCAGAATGCCTGTGATTAGCATCATTACTCCCACTTAGTTATGCGAAGGAATCTTCTCAGCATCATCTTCTCAAAGGTAGGAGTCCTGGTTTCCAAAATGAGAATGTCTTAGTTCAGAGTGAGCCTTACACAAACACCTCCTCGGCTTCAGTTTCTCTCTGCTTTCCGTAAGGAGCAGAGGCGAGGCTGTTAGTCTTCTCTACTTTAACTGTTATGTAGTATCTAAGGTTGTGTTGTAGTCCGTGTTGTAGCAGGACAACCCCTATATATTACCTAACAGGGAACTTGTAAGTACCCCATGGTATGCAGTGTTTTCTGCATTCCTATGGTACACTAATTGAGGACAACCTCCTCTTCTGGCCTTGGAAAAATCTGTCCCTTTTCAGTGAGGATCTTCTCAGTGTGGCTGGCAGAGTCATGTAAGGGTTAATCCTGCTATGAACTCTGTAAATTCTACAGACCTTAGGTGCCTTGGTCACCTGGATATGTTCAATGACTAGAGAATCTACATCGAAACCCTTAAAATCAGCATTACTCTCTACATTTTTGAGCATGTGCAGCAAAAATTCAGCACTTTTTCCCCCAAGGTTTTTTTTTTTAATATTTTAGTCAGATTACATCTCAATTGTTATCCCCTTGCTTGTCTCCTCCTGTTCCTCCCTCCCTCCCTCTTTCACCCTATTCCCCTCCCCTAGGTCTTTGACTAAAGGGGACCTCCTCTCACACCATATGGTCACAGCCTCTCAAGTCTCATCTTGGTAGCCTGCTTATTCTTTCTCTGAGTACCACCAGGCCTCCCCACCATGGTGAAGTGGTCAAATATGGGGCACCAGAGTTCATGTCAGAGTCAGTCTCTGCTCTCCACACAACTGTGGGAAATGTCCTGTCCATTGGCTAGATCTGAGTAGGGGTTCAATGGGTACTGTATGTATTGTCCTTGGTTGGTGCAGTAGTTTGAGCAGAGCCCCCTGGGTCCAGATCAGCAAGTCATGATGTTCTTCTTGTAGGTTTCTAGGACCTTCTGGACTCTTCTATTTCCCCATTCTCCCATACTTCTCTCACCCAGAGTCCCAATAGGATGTCCTCGCATCTCCAATCTCCTGGTAAGTGAAGACTTTCATGGGACATCCCTTTTAGGCTAGTGTCCAATTATAAGTGAGTATATACCATGTGAATCTTTCTGCTTCTGAGATAACTTACTCCGTATGACCATTTCTAGTTCCATCCATTTGCCTGAAATTTTCAAGATTTCCTTGTTTTAATAGCTGAGTAGTATTCCATAGTGTAAATGTACCACAGTTTCTTTATCCATTCTTCCACAGAGGGAAATTTAGATTGTTTCCAGGCTCTGGGTATTACAAATAAGATTGCTATGAACATGGTTGAGCATATGTCCTTGTTGTGTAGTGGATCATCTTCTGGGTATATTCCAAGGAGTGGAATAGCTGGGTCTTGAGGTAGCCCTATTCCTAGTTTTCTGAGAAAGCACCAGATTGATTTCCAAAGTGGTTGTACAAGTGTGTACTCCCACCAGCAATGAAGTGTTCCCCTTTCCCCACATCCTATGCTGTCACTTGAGTTTTTGATCTTAGCCATTCTGATGGATGTAAGATGGAATCTCAGAGTTGTTTTGATTTGCATTTCTCTGATGACTAAGAATGTTGAGCATTTCTTTAAGTGTTCCTCAGCTGTTCAATATTCCTTTGTTGAGAATTTTCTGTTTAATTGTGAGCCCAATTTCTTAACTGAGTCCCAACATTTTTTTTTACATATACATTTATATAATTCCACTTATATACAGTAAACTATCTATAGCAAGAATAACCATAACACAATCAGGAATTATATAAATGTTATATTCTTAGTGTTTTGGCTATTTGTATTTGACAGCCTTGAAGAAAACATCTTTCCTATCTTGGTGCATCTAAAATTCTGAATAGAAATCAATCTCCATCACATCTTGTCATTATCAACTTAAAACATCTATCTAGACCTAAAACCATCTTAACTCCTAAACAATTAAGCTTCATTGTAAAACTAAGCTACCTGGACATCAACTCCATCAGAGTATTAAGAAGGAATAATTTGATTACCTGACTATGCCAGGAGTGCACGTT
Source organism: Acomys minous (assembly GCF_964271855.1). Classification (NCBI taxonomy): domain Eukaryota; kingdom Metazoa; phylum Chordata; class Mammalia; order Rodentia; family Muridae; genus Acomys; species Acomys minous. The sequence continues at coordinate 122,422,032 of NC_140483.1, forward strand.
AGTAGCTTTTCGAATGAAAAGATGACAGAGACAGTTTTCTACCTGAATAGCCATCCGAAACTCTCTACAATGTTGGAGCATCTTCTTCAGCCTTCTGACCCAATATATCTGACATCCATATCTGTGAGGCAGGAACTACTGAGAACTTGCTTACCCTGGCTTGGCAGAGTTTGGCTGTCTTCGACTCAGCCTGCATCCAAGCTTGCCCTTTTTTAGGCAGAATTCTGTCTGTGGTAGAAATCAGGACATTTTGCCCAGTGGCTTGTTTGCCACATTTAAAGCCATCTCCATAAGGAGGTTATTTGATGCTCATCATCCTCTTTGAGGTAGGCTGCGGGTTCCAAGAAGTTAACCTGTCTCATTGTCAGTGAATCTTTAAAATAATAAAACATTTTTATTTTGTATATAGATACAAAATAAGTTTAATTGTAGCTACAATGGTATAAAATTCAAGTGTAAGTTTATTCTTCACACACACACACACATACTGCACACACACACACACACACACACACACACACACACACACACACACATTTCTACTCTAATATGAGGTATTGTACCCAAATAACTCAATTATAATACAAGGTTTACTTCCAATACTCTGAAAGTGCTATTGCAGGCTGTTTAGAATAAATAATTTATACAAGTTAATTGTTAGCTGATCAAATCATGGTTATGTCAATTACTAGTCTACTTTTATCATAAGAATATGCATCTTAGGTGCAGCAGATAGATATGATTCTATAAAATGATAAGGTAGGATAATTAGATAAGGTCTTCTAAAACATTAGCACTATTTTTATTTATTTTTTTCCACTGACCCTGAGTCCAGCCCCATGTTTGGCCCAGGCATACCTTCCTACTCTACCAATATACTGCCCAAACTGCACACTTTGCTTCTTTAAAATGACATCTTAGATACTTGGTGGCTTTTTTACTATGCACACCCCTGATGACCTGGGAAGTTTCCCAGGTGTTTTTAAAGGATTTGAACCTCTTGATTGCCATGATTTTGTAGGGCTTTCTGGGTCAAGAGAGTAGCTAACCATCTTCACAGGTCAGTGCTGGCCACTTACAGGAAAGTGAGAAAAATTAGTTTTAAAAAGTGAGCTTGTCTCTTTTTTTAATTTTTAATTTATTATTTATTTATTTTGGTTTTTGCAGACAGGTTTCTCTGTGTGACAACTCTGGCTGTCCTGGAACTCACTCTGTAGACCAGGATGGTCTTGAACTCACAGAGATCCACTTACCTTTGCCTCCAGAGTGCTGTCAAAACTAATGCACCAACCAAGCACAATGCATGCAGACTATCAAGACTCTGTGCAGATATAGCTGATGGACAGCTCAGGCTTCAAGGGAGTGAGGATGGGGAGGGAGAAGAGAGGATCTTCCTCTGACATGAAATCTGGTGACTATGATTTCATCACTGCCCCTTGGTAGGGTGGCCTTGGGGGCACACAGAGGAAGGGGATGCAAGCTATCCAGATGAGACCTGATAGACTGTGATCAAGTGGTGGGGGAGGAGCCCTCACCAATCAGAGGCCTGGGGGAGGGGATAGGGGGAAGAGGGAGTGAGGGTGGGAACTAGAATATAAGAACAAAGGAATAACAATTAGAATGCAATGTGAATAAATTATAATAGAATTAATTAATTTAATAATTAACTTTTAAAGATTTTTTTTAAGTGAGCCTGGCTGAGCAACACTTAAAGAAATGTTCAATGTCCTTAGTCATCAGGGAACTGCAAATCAAAACAACTCTGAGATTCCATCTTACACCTGTCAGAATGGCTAAGATTAAAAAAAAAAAAAAGACTCAAGTGACAGCAAATGCTGGCAAGGATGTGGAGAAAGAGGAGCACTTCTCCACTGCCGATGGGAGTGCAAACTTGTACAACTACTTTGGAAATCAATCTAGTGCTTTCTCAGAAAATTTGGAATAGGGCTACTTTAAGACCCACTCCTGGACATATATTCAAAACAGGGCCCACCATACAACAAGGACATTTGTTCAACTATGTTCATAGCAGCCTTGTTCATAATAGCTAGAATCTGGGAACAACCTAGATGTCCCTCAACCAAAGAATGGATAAGGAAACTCTGGTACATTTACACAATGGAATATTACTCAGCTATTAAAAATAAGGACATCTTGAAACCTGTAGACAAATGGATGGAATGAGAAAGATCATCCTGAGTGAGGTAGCCCAGTCCCAGAAAGACAGGAATGTTATATACTTACTTATAAGTGGATATTAGCCCAACATAGATGTCCTCTGAGAGACTCCACCTAGCAGGGGATTGGGACAGATGCTGTAAATCGCTATTGGACTCCAGGGGAGAGTGATAAGGAAGAATGGGAGATGGAAAGACGCAGAGGGTTCAGAAGTCCCACAAGGAGACCATCGAGGCCAGTAGATCTGGACCCAGGGGTCATGCACAAACTGTTGCACCAACCAAGGTCAGCAATGCATGCAGTAAACCTAGACCCCCTGATCAGATGTAGCCAATAGACAGGTCATTCTCCAAGGCTGTGGGGAGACAGAGAGTTCTTCTGACATGAACTCTGATGCTCTGGATTGATCACTTCCCCTTGGTTGGGAGGCTCAGTGGGTATACAGAGGAAGGGGAAGCAGGCTATCCAGATAAGACCTGATAGACTGTGGTCATATGGTGGGACATGAGGACCCCTTCTGCCAGAGGTCTTGGTGTGGGCAATAGGGCAGAAGATGGAGGGAGGGTGGGAACGGGAAGATACAAGTGAAGGATAACAATCAGGATATACTGTGAATAAATTATACTAAATTAAAAAGAAAAATAATGAGCCTGGGATAAGTTTTTAGCAAATAGGGCCCTGCTCTTTTGCATAAACATGCTCTCCTGTACCTTGCATGTGCTGTGTGTGACCTTACATGTCCTACAGAGGCCGGAAGTTGATGTCAGGTTTCTTCCTCTATTCTACACCTACAGGGTCTATAATCTGAAACACGAGCTCATCAACCGCGTGGGAATCTGGTTAATGAACACTCTGCGATCCTTGTGACTCCCTTCGCAGGACTCGAACACTGGTGTACATGGACACACATGACTTTCTGTGGGTCCTGTGCGTTTGAACCTAGGTATTCGTGCTTCTTCCGCTAGTGTTTTATTCACAGAGTCATCTCCTAAAGCCCATGTGGTCTCTGTTTCAAGTCTTCCCTGAAGATTTAAGCAGGATGGGTGTAAAATGTATTATGAAACCCTAAAATAAAAATACTAAAATTAAATTATTTACACCAATTAAATTTCCTTAATAAAAGTTTCACTATCCTAAAGAGGATGAAAATGGGAATATTTCTAGCAACAGGGTTTTAATCAGAATTTGGTCCAGAAGGGTCTGTGGTTGAAAACCCTTGGTTTTTAGTCTTATGTGACATTTGCAGGGTGCATGCTAGATCCTAACTTGGAGTCTGTTCCCTAATATGGTTTTGAATATCAGGCACATTTACCCTCCTGTAGTCTTCCATTACTTTGAAATAAAAATGACAGTTCTACATGACTTTCTTAAGGATACCTGAGTGGAGTGATGAACACTTCAGTATGGCCTAAGCGAAGACTTGGGAGTACTAAGAAATGTAAGTACAGCTGAGCTATGTCGGCTCCAGTCTTCTGCGTATTTTTTGCATCAGTGTTCAATTTCTACTTATTCTTCACCCTACGTTTTCTATCTGAAAAATCACTTTCGTTTTGTGGGAATGCAGAAAAATCACGGGATCTTTACGTGACAGGGGCAAACTGCCCTTCTCCGCCCTTCCTCTTATCTTGGTGAAAACTAGGCTCTTTGATACGTATCTTTAGCAGTATTTAGATACTGCAATCCACTCAGGGCCCAGCAACCTTTGATAGTGTTATTTAGAAGTTCCCAGTTCCTTATTTAGGGGTGGTATGTGTTCTTTAATATATAATTGTACTTTGGAATCTACTAGAAAGTTCCCTCCAGAAGTATATGGCCCCTAAATTGATGATTTAGGGTATTTTCTTTTTCTTTTCTTTTTTAAAAAAATTTAGGGACAATTAGCAAATGTCCCTGTAATCTCTGGACATTCATCTCCTTTCAGTAATTCCTCTTCCAAAGGCCACATAAGCCAAAAGTTTATAAGCTGGCATTCACAGTTCTTTCTGGACCAAATTCCAATTAAAACTCCATTGCTAGATGCATTTTCATTTTCATCTTTATCAGGATACTAAAATTTTTATTAAGGTGATTTAATTAATATTAATAATTTAGTTTTAGTAATTTTAGGGTCTCATATATGTTTCATATCACCCTTCCTGGACAAATAGGAGGCCAGGGTCATGTGCCCCAATTACTGCCTACATTTTAAAACCACAACTGTCTTTGTATTATCTGTCCATTTGAGGATCTGTGTATCATTTTAAACTTAGGGGTGCTTTAAAGTATGTTTATCAGGGGCCAAAAGGTTACTCCGTGGTTAAGAGAACATACTGCTCTTCAACGGTGCCTCACAGTTGACTGTAATTTGAGCTACAGATAGTCCTCTCACCCTGCAGACATATGCAATCATGTGCACACACACACACACACACACACACACACACACATACACATACCACACACACACGCACACACACACACACACACACACACACACTTTCAAAACAAAAAAATCTACTAAATAGAATTTATTTCATTGTTTGTTGACATGGTTTTTTTTGAGGGGGTGGGGGTTTAGAAAGACAGGGTCTCTCTGTGTTAGCGTTGGCTGTCCTGGACTCGCTTTGTCAACCAGGCTGGCCTCAAACTCACAGCTATCTGCCTGCCTCTTCCTCCCAAGTGCTGGGATTAAAGGTGTGTGCCACCACGCCCAGCTGTTGACATGTTTTTTAATGATGAGAATGCCAGCTCCTCAGCAGATGTGGTGTTGGTTTCTAAAATCCCGTCTTTTAGCACTTAGCCTGCTTATAATAGGTGCTTAGTGAATAGTCATTACATGATTCTAAATTCTTAGCAGCCATATGTTGAAAAAAAGATGTTTAATCTACTTATTATGATAACATTGCAGAAATAAAGTTGTGCCTTCTCAGTTGACTTTAACTTTTGTGGTGTAACTCTACTTCTTCTTTATTTGGTCCATGACCTATTTAAAGATGCCTCCCTGGATAAATTTGTCTCATGATACTTGTTCTTGTTCTAAACTGGGAACTATTCACTCCTACATAGAGTGCATCCATCACAATTGGAAATTACTTTATTTGTGTTTACTTTTCTATCTCTTTCCTCCATGACAAGTTTCCAAGACTTGTCTTACTGTTGACATGCCAACAGTGTCACCCTCAGTCTCACAGAACATGCAATTCTGCCTCTTCTGAAGAATGTTATATTGACTTCATTCATTATATTTTGGGATGGCAATCCTGGCAGCTTCTCTCAAATGTTGTTCTCTCCTCCTGTCTTGTATACCTTAAGCATATTTATGATTTTCACAGGAGAGAATTTCAGTTATCGATAACTGCTGCTTTCCACCTAAGAAAAGAGACATAAGAAAGAGAAAAGTGGATGCTAAGTATACTGTGAGGCTACAAATGAAGAGCAGTTAAAATGACCTAACTGTACTATTTTCCACAATGAACAAATTATTTAAATTAGACTCTTCTATCGAGCTGGTAATAAGAACCTTTTCACAGTAATGAAATATTCAGAGTTTATTTCTCTGCCTGCTTTTGACCATTAAACAACTCATGGAAATGCCTTAGGATACCTTATAGTTACACTGAAATTTTCACATTATTTAATGATTTTGATGATTGGATTGTCAACCTGTCTGATTTAAAATAAACTAGCAGATGCAATTTGGGAGGCATCTATGAAGTGATTTTCATAGACAGAGACCGGAAGATGGAAATCTACCCTCACATTGGCTGGCAACTTCCAATAGGTTTCTCAGATATGTTAAGGTCTGAGGAAAAGGCAGAATGACTCCACCTGCCTTTACCCCTTTTTAAAATTTTTTTATTATTTAAATAGTTTATTCAGGTTACATCTCAATTGTTATCACCTCACTTTTATCTTCCCCTTCCTCCCTCTCTCCCTCCATTACCCTGTTCCCCTCCCCTAGGTCTATGACAGAAGAGGACCTCCTCCCCTACGATATGGTCACAGCTTGTCAGGTCTCATCCTGGTAGCCGGCTTACCTTTCCTCTGGGTGTCACCAGACCTCCCCACCAAGGGGGAGTGGTCAAATAGGGGACACCAGAGTTCATGTCAGAGTCAGTCTCCACTCTCCACACAATTGTGGAGAATGTGCTATCCATTGGCTAGATATGAATGGGGGGGGGTGTCTAGGTTTACTGCATGCACTGTCCTTGCTTGGTACCGTAGTTTGAGCAGGAACCCCTGGGGCCAGATCCACCATCCTTGATGGTCTTCTCATATTGCCTTATATCTATATTTGGTCATGGACAGGAAAAGAGTAACTAATATGCTAACATAATTTAGTAAAATGGTATGTCCTAACTATCAAAAAAATCTGAAATTCCATGTAATGTTCTTGCCCCTTAGCGTGCGGATACTCAGAATCTATTTGCCTGACACCATTACACATTTTCTGTGAGGAATGCCAAGGAATGGCCACAGGTGTCTGGCACACTCTGACTATGGCCAGGAGACCCATATCATTAGGATAATGACCAAGAGTCATCTTGTTTGGCTATGTGTTTGAAATCAAAACAAGAGGCAAAACCAACATAAGTGCAGTTAATTTAAGGCACTTTTGCTCTGTTTATTAAGGCTAATTGCAAGTCTGGCTTACAATTAGCAATTGCCTGAAGGATTAAAGTGCCCCTGGCACTTGACAGAAAAGAGTGTCCATGGCACTGCCCCTAGATTTAATATTTCCAAGAATGGATCGCTGCCTGTGATGTTATGGCTACCGAATAGCCTGCTGCATAATAAGTATCAACACTATCTTGGCAAAGCCAAAGCAATTGATGATTTCTGCGACAGCCTATACTAGTGTCTGGTAGTAAAGCAATGCAGCTGGAGGCTAATTAATGGATGCAGGTAGGATGTTCCATCCGGTAAGAGGGAGGCTGCCTGCTCCCTCACCGGCTGCTGGCTGTAGCTCCCATACTGATAGTATGTTGTTGCCAGTGTTACCACCTCATTAGAAAATTAGCTTTTAATTAACTTTGGAAGCTACTGCATGGGTTTTGATGGGAGGCATACATTTGTACACATCTTGTTGTGGAATTAAACCTCCCCTTCATGTTTCTAATGGGCCTCTCCTGCCTCACAGAAAATCAGCAGTCTAGCCGCATGTAGACAGCTGCTCCGTAGGTACCAGTGGCCATGCAGCTTTGGCCTGCTCTCAATTACAAAGAGATGCCCCTTAGTGCCCTCATGAGCATCCCCTTACTCCAAGGCCACTTGAGACATAAAACAGCAACAGAGGGGACCATAATCCCAGATGCTCCCCTTTCATTCTCCTTACCCCCAACCTGGCATTAATGGCACATAGTCTGGAAAGATTGTGCCTTACCTCACTTTTATATTTAAACACCTCTGCCTGAGCACAGTGGTGGTAAACCCACAGACAAGATAAATGGCTAGATTATCACTCTTCTCCCCAGGGGAAAACCATGCTGTCAATTAGGCTAATGTGGGGGTCTGGGTTCAGCTTTGGCATGCCCTAACACCAGGGAAGACTTCTGTCCTGGATAGCTGGGAAGCCTAAAAGATGGATTTGAAAAGTGGCTGCAACCCTAGGGTGGCCAGCCACCAAAGAGGGAAGTCAAGGGGTCCCATGATTAATCAGCACACATGACAACGGGAGGGCGAGGAGGAGGCCCAGGAGAGTAGCTCTTTTGAGCTCCATTATAATTATACATTGCCTCTTTCAATTCTCGTTGGTGCCTTAAAAGGAAATATGGGTGCACATGGCTTAAGAAGTGAGTCTCCACCATTTACCGAGAATAAGCGCTCTTTTGTTATGCTTTTGCAAAGCACTGACTGTGACATCTCATTTGATCTTATTACCAGTCTCAGAGGGATAGAGGGCAGCTGGCATCTTTCTAGTTTTACAGATGATAGAGCTGGGTGACACAGCAGAAGTTGGTAATGCTGCTGTGATCACACAGCCAGCTGCTGATGGCACCAGAAAGACAGTCCAAATAATCCAGCTATCCTTATGCCTTATTCACAAGTCCACTGTGTTATTCCTCACCTTCCTTCCACAGAAGCTAAATTACCATCTTCAAAGATGATATCCTTATATTTTTTCTCCATTATGTTGTTATGTAAATGACAAAAATGGAAAAAGAAACATATCCTGGCAAATATAAACTGATAAATATGAAATAATGTAGTACAAATAGGAAAGAATAATTTTAGACCTGAGTTTACAGCTGGAGGGGGGGATAAAGAGATGGTTTATTTTTAATATCAGCAGAAAGGGACAGATTTTTGCAGTGTTGGTACTTTTTATTCAGGGACAGGTTCTTGCAGAACGGAGGTTGAATTATAAATTGTCTTCTAATGTATTTTATATTTCCTGCACGTGTTCTAGACTTCTACTCTTGTCCAAAGACTCCACTGCCTTTAGCCTTCGCCCTTCAAAATAATGTCAGTACAAATTTCAACCAAAATTTTAGTTGCTAACTCCATTACTCCTCTGAAGAACTCAACATCTATACCTTCCGTTTTTGAATATTTTCAAGAAATACTTTATGAGTTATGAACACCTAGGGCTTTTTTGAGAGGAGATAACAGTGGCAATAAAGATGATGACACGTACCCAGTATTCTTCAGAATACTTTGTTGATACTATCTTCTAAGCTCACCCTCAGTCCTTTGAGATGGTGCTGTTGCCTATAGCAATGTAAGGAAGTGAAACACTTCTATATACTTGCCTGGTCTCTTTCTGGTTCATGGTCTCTTTCCATTAATTACTATTACATGCATTTTTGTATGCACATATACAAACATATTCCTAGATGTAACCTTCTTGGTCTATATAATTCTACTTCTAAATTTGTGTTTTCAGAACTGACCTTTTGGCAGTGCATAAACAATAGGTATTCTTCCCTAGAGAATAGTATTTCTTCCACTCCAAATTCCTTAGTTGCCTACAATTATTTGCAAAGGGTGAGGACTCACTGGCTTTCCCCCATCTACCTTGGCATATCTATTTGACATGTTGGTGCAAATTTAGAAGTATGGCTTCTGTCGTTACCAAGAGGCAGAAGCTTTTCCTCTGGCTCTTAGGACCCTTGCATGGGCCAGAAGTTCTGTATCTGTCATCTAAAGTACCAAGTGCCAAGCCAGTTTTAATACCAAAGTAACTGTGGAATGAGTAAATGAGAAAACTTTCATATAAGTATGGTCAAAGAACATAATAACCAATTATGGCTTCCAGAAAAAATTGTTTGTGTAAAGTCAGGAATGACAATACAGCTATGTAGCCCCACAATTTTGGAGGTATCAGAAGGATTGTTGTGAGATCAAGGCCAGCCTACCTAACACAGAAAGATCCTGACTCAACAGATAAACCAACCAATCAATAAATCAGCTGAGTTTGTGAAAATGTTGAGGTCAACAATGAAAATAATAGAGTTAGATCACACAATCTGTGGCTTGTAGTGGGGTACGTATATCCATCTAATCAATACAGGAAAAGGCAACGATGAGAAAGGTAAGCTTGGTGAAAACATGCTAACTAAACTATCTACAGTTAATTAAGGAATTCTGAGTGTGGGAGGATTATTTCCCTGGGGTAAGAGGTGCCCTACTGGTTATGCAATATCAAGTGGTCAGCCATGAAATGATCTACATACAAGTACATTCATACTGATTTGACTAACAGATTGTCTGCTTGTATTTACAAATAAACACACCACATTGAACCCCTACTCTGATCTAGCCAATGGACAAGGCATTCTCCACAGTTATGTGGATAGTGGAGACTGACTCTGACATGAACTCTGGTGCCCCATATTTGACCACCTCCTCTTGGTGGGGAGGCCTGATGGCTCTCAGAGAAAGAATAAGCAGGCTACCAAGATGAGACTTGATAGCCTATGACCATATAGTGAGGGAGGAGGTCCTCCTGGGTCATAGACCTAGGGGAGGGGAACTGGGTGAAAGCAGGGGCGGGGGGAGGGAGGAATGGGAGGATCCAAGTGATGGGATAACAATTTAGTTGTAATCTGAATAAATTAATAAAATAAAAAATAAAAATTAATTTCTAAAATTAAATAAACATCAATAAAGGATACTGGAAATAATTCTTTTTAGAAGTCAGAATTTTGTGTTGGGTAAAATAAAAAATTATGTGCTAAATAAATTGAAAACATATACAAGAAGGTTGACTGTTAAAATGAAAGACAGCTAGATAAGTTTTGATTTTAGGTAATCAATGAATATTCCTAATTTAAGGATGTTTATTGAAATAAACTAATATACTGAAAAGTAAAAAAAAAATAGTCACTACCTCAACTCACTGATAGCTAATATCTTGAGATTTTATTTACAAATCCAGCAATCTTAAAACCAAAATAATGCTGGTGTAGCTATTTGGTGTTTTTTTTTTTTTAGCTGAGGACCGAACCCAGGGCCTTGCACTTGCTAGGCAAGCGCTTTACCACTGAGCTAAATCCTCAACTCCTGCTGTAGCTATTTTAAATTCAAATAAAAATGGATAACTTCAGAAATACTTTTTTATTGAGATTCAAGTAGCAGAAGCCATATAGTAATTTGATAATGTCATCCTTATTTAAAGGTTAAAATAAGACACTACAAAATGAAAACACAATGCGCAGCCTGGAAGAAGATATTTTAAATTGATGCAACAGGTAAAGAGTTAAGTTATAAATTGTTTATCAAATAGGAAGGAAATGAGGGAGGGCAGTGAGAGGCAGGGAGAGAGGGAAAGACGGAGGAGATGGGGAGATCAGACATTAGGAAAATGTTCAACGTACATGAAGAGGCAACTGCAAGCACAAAATCAGGTAGTCCAAGTTATAAGATAGCAAACTCTATTAGCCAGGAAAATTAAGGTTAAACTATCCAAGAGCTACCATAATTGGTCATCTAAGAGTTAACAATTAAATTCTGAAAAGCTAGATGTTGAAAAAGCAAATGTGGAAACCTTGATCAGTGTTGGGCACATGACTCCTGGCACAAAGGTGTGATAGATTTTGAATAATCTTCAACTGTGAGCTGTCTCCTACAATACATATTGATACTTAATTGAAATTAGACAAAATACAGAATTTTGATCAATGTACTAGCCACTTCCCAAGTGCTAAATAGCCACGTGTGGCTAATGCCTGAACTTTTGAATAGAGAAATTATAAAGTACTTCCATTGTCACTGTGGGACAATGACCCTGACTACCTAATATAATTTCTATGAGGACATATTTTTTTCTGACTTCTTTCTCTCACAATCCAGCAGAACTGTTTGTATTGCAATCAGCAATCACCATCTAAAACCTACTCATCACAAAGACATACTTCCTGTAATTTAGCTCAATAACACATAACCCCATTAGAGAAATGTCTTACTCCTGTTGAAGTATGTAAATAAATGAATGTAAATGAGGACTTTTGGGAGAGAAGATGAAATGGTCCACTTACCTAAAACAAGTTACCAAACTACTTGACATGAACCTGAGGATGTGTTTTGTTTGGCTAATAATTTCTTTTTGTCTATTAATTGAATTTGTATACAAATTTACAGATTTTTTCTTAAATTATTGCCTTACTTCTTTTAAAAAATATAACAAATTACAAAACTTAGCCTCCATCTCTTGAGGGGAAACCTTTGATAGTATTTCTGTAGTGGATACTTTATATGGATGCATCTCTGAGCTCAACATTTTCTTTCTCTGCCTCAGCAATAGAACTTAGTAGTCTTTGAGCTCTGCCATCAACGTAGAAAAATAATCATGTTGCTCTTTTAGCATACTCAGGCATTCAAATACCCCAACTATGCTTTAGTTGTGTGTGGCTGACCACATGAGATAGCATAAAAATTAACCTAGGGAAACACACACTTAGAAAGCCAAACGCACCAATTGATTGAGTTAAGGTATTTTAGTATGAGCTTATGATTCCCTGAACATGTTTATTTTTTGCAGCTTTATTTATATAGACATGTCTGTATTTATGCATCGGACAACTGTTATTTTGAAGAAATAAAGGAGAGGTGAAGGTCCAGCTATACTCAGCTGCTGGGAGTTAGTGCCGGATTCACAGAGGAACTAGGAAAGGCTAACACTTTGTCACTTGGTTTACACCTGAGTAGGGTGGGGAAAGTGCAATGTAAATAAAGAAGCACAATATTATGTTTTCATGGAACAAAAATTCCAAGAGTGAGTGCCTCACTGCGTTTTAATGAGGTACGTAGCTGGCTGTCCACACTTGACCTGTATTTCTTTCCTTAATTAATTGGACAGCAAAAGGCTACGATAGCAGCTTCCCAGTAAAGGTTAAATAACCATTCTTTGGAAATGGTGTAAGAATTACTAGATTACTTTAATTCGGCCATGGTTTAGCTTAATGACTTGCTTTCTTATGTTTCTGGAATAAAAGAAACCATGTCAGTAGAATGGTCTGGGTGATCGCAGATGGAGCAATTTAAAGGGACTGAATTTAAGGTTCAGATACAACTATGGAGATACATTTAAATTTGTTTTAACAGGAACTTCATGTCTATTAAACAACAATTCCCACTTCCCCTTTCTTCTAATTCTAATAATTTGAACATTTTTTGATATATCACATTACTGGAGCCATGTAATATTTGTCATTTTGTGACTGGCTTCTTTCTCGTAGAAAAATGTTCTCCTCTATCTTTTTATAATGGCAGGAAATTTTTCTTCCATAAGGTAGGAACTATTCTGTGGCATCTATATCCCATGTTTTCTTTATTAACTTGATTGTTTGTTTTCTTTGTCAACTTGTCTATTTACATAATGTAGCTCTTACAATAATAAGGCAGTGAGCATTAGAAGGCAGACATCCTTTTGAGATTCTGATGTCTGTACCTATTCATAAATAGGGTTACTGGGCTATGTGTTAATATTACTTAATTTGTTGAGGAAACTCCGTACATAGTTCAGTAGTAACTGCAGAAATGTACAATCTTACAAACATCATTCAAGGATTCTAATTTCTCGTCTTCTCTTTGTGTGCTATTTTTCAGGTTGTTGCAATTTAATATTTGACCAAATTTTAAAGGGAAGATTTATTTTGTTTCATGGCTTCAGAGGGTACAGACCACAGGGTTGGGAAGTGCTTTGTGGTTTGGGTAGCTTTGGCAGACTCAGTGGGGGCGTGGGGCAAATGGTTACATAGGTGCATAGCACAGGTGCTCACAAGGCAGAGAGAACTAGAGGTGGGAATAAGAGTGACCGATGACTTGCAGGCTTACCTCTAGCCACACACTTCCATCGGGGCATCCCAGGTCCTAACTGTCTTGTCAACTCCCACATCAGCATCGGCATCGGCGTCTATAGACTCAGTCTTCAGACACACGCACATGTGGAGTATGATTTCTATCCAGATTATACACTCACTAATGTTAATCTCTATCTTTATCTTTATTATCTCATTTTTTGGTAACTATCCTAACAGATGTGGCAATATTTTATTGTGGTGCTGATCTTAATATCTGTGATGATTAGGGTTGTGGAGCACTTCCTCTGGACACCTGCCAGCCTTTTATATTGTTTCCTCGGGAAAAGGTCTACTGAAGGCTTTTGCGCATTTTAAAGTTAGTTTTCTTTTTATGTCTGTATTTCCATTGACTGTGGAGATTCTTACATATTTTGGATGCTAACTCCTTATCAGAGAGACTGAGAAATAGTTCTCCATAGTCTATAGAATCTCATAAACATCTCTTGATGTTTTTATTTGGTGTACAGGAGGCTTCTTATCAGCTTCTTTTTAATTAATTAATTACAAATGTTGTGCTCATGTATGTCTGTGTACCATACGGGGTACAGCACGCATCAAATCCACAAGAGACCATCAGACTCCCTGGGACTTGAAATACGAACAGTTGTGTGTGTGTTTTTTTTTTTTAGTTAATTCGAGATGTAATTAAGAAAGCATGGTCCCATTATGAGTTTAGTAGCAGAGAACCATGCATTTAAGTTGCAATGGCCATAGTAAAAGATATTAGAAGGGTCACAAAATCATTTGGAGGACTGAAGAAACAGATGCTTGATTGATCTTTCAAGAGCTACACCAAGAAGAGTTCTAATAAACAAGTTCTTTTGTGTTACCTTAGTATTTGATTAAATTGTGCCATGGTTGTGGTCACAAGCAATGCCATAAGGGAACCGTATCATATGGCACTGGAGATGTCTAGACCACTGGCTGTCTTTATTACCTGGTGACCATTTAACCTTGTGAGTTTTTAAATTTCTTTTCCATAAAATAGACCTAGATATGCTCCAATTTGATGAAGAACTTTCAAGATCAAGAAAACAGACTGGGAGAAGAGTTGGCCCAAGAATGGTACTCTCTTGGGCTAGTGTGCAGATGTAAGTGAGTATATACCATTTGATACTCTCTGTTTCTGGGTTAACTCACTCATTATGATCATTTCTAGTTCAATCTATTTGTCCACAAATTTCTGGAATTCCTTGTTTTTAATAGCCTGACAATGTCCCCTGGATGGGGAGAACTGGTGGCATGCAGAGGAAGGATAGCAGGCTACCAAGAAGAGACTTGATACCCTATGAGCATATACAGGGAGAAGAGGTCTCCCTCAGTCACAGTCATAGGGGAAGGGAGTAAGGGGAAAATGGGAGGGAGGAATGGGAGGACACAGGGATGGGATAACAATTGAGATGTAATATGAATAAATTAATAAAATATATTAAAAAAAGAAAAAGAAAAAAGAATGGTACTCTCCTTTCTTTATTAAAAACTTGCATGTGTGTACAACACCTTATTTAGCAGAGTTTTATTCTGAAACAATTAACTAGGTGGATTGGGAAAGTGAGAAAATCACCTATAGAAATATTTATAATTATGAGCACAAACCTTTGAGTCAAATATGACAGAACTCAGACTAGTTCAGTCACTTGCCACAGAAATATTGCTGATTACTGGAAATGGCCTAAAATCCAAACCGCTTAGACTTCCTCCACACACTGAGTGCCATCAGTGTGGTGATTTGTCTTTCTTCTGGTGGAATGAATGTTGATTTTGAGTTGGCCTCAGTCCCAGATCATTAACTTATAAACTAAATGATCATAGATTTGACCCTTTAGAGCTTTTGTAAATAAATAAATGAATGAATAATTGAATATATAAATATTTAGGGTGGGCTAGTAAAGCTCCCCTCACAGAGTAGGTGCTAAACAACTGACAGGCACATTATTGCTATCATAGATTATATATTTACTTTAGTATCAGAAGTATGTTCAACTGACTCATTATATGTAGAATAAATTCTATCCCAGGCTGAAAAAGAGAGAGTAAGCTGTCTAATAGATTCTTCTTCTCAGACAGCTTTCATGCTTCTGTAGCTGCTGTCCTCTTTCCTTCCTCAGACCCTGATGTGGGGTCCAAAAGCCTTTGAATTTGAATTTGAATTATTTGTAATCTTCTAAGTTATTAACACTGAATTTTTCAAATCAAAATCTTAATCTTTGGCAATTTAGGAGACAGAGTCAATATATTATAGAATCTTCATTCTAATTTAGGTTCCATAATGTGTGTGTGTGTGTGTGCATGTTAATATATGCATTGGAGGTTGAATGTAAACATGTTTGATTAGATGAATGTGTCCATATGTGTAGAAAGTCCAGAAGTCAGCCTCAGGTGTCATCCTCAGTGCCAATCCATCTTGTCTTTTGAAACAGAGTTTTTCACTGACCTGAGTTCACCCTGTGGGTCAGTCTGGCTGGCCAGCAATTCCCAAGGATCTGTTTTTCTTCATCTTCCTAATATTGGCTTTTTTCATAGTTTCTCATGGTTACACAGAAAGCACTTTATCTACTGAACTGTCTCCCAGTTTGACCTTCACCATTATTATTTTACGAGTCCTACTATTAGAATCCTCCAAGAGAAAAGACCATAAAAAACCTCTATAGACAAAACATTAATTGAAATAATGGAATCAGGTCCCATTTGTTGTAAATGCGTGTAGGAGAACTGATGGGTTTCCTTCATATTGCTTTGAAAGTAAATGTAATACCTGGCAGTCCCATTTGGTCTCAATTATCAATAGCGTTATCATTTCATATGATGCATGTACCATCATATCTTAGGCACAACAGTCATCCCCAACAGATTTTCACTTATCTCCATGTTGTTCAGCAAAACAAACAAGACTTTACAAGTTACCATTCTGGTTGAAATAAAACAAGGTCTGGAAAATAATTCTATTGTGTAAGACGGACTATGTTATGTCATTTACTAATGACAGATCATTTGGGTACTTCACTTACTAAATAGAATCTTATAGTATATAGCAATTACAAAATTAGGCTTAGCTTGCTTTTAAATGGCAAAAACCTCTTTTCAGCATGTAAGTATTGTGACACAAATCAGTGGGTGTAGTAAGCTCTTGGGTATCAATGATTCTGAACTATCAAGCACATAAAAGACACACAGCCTATATTTTCCCCCGGAGCGATTGGTGCCAAACATAAATATTGCAGCACTGAACATAAAACACCCTATGCAAAAAATATAGACTTTGTTTGTTTGATTCCTCTAATGCTTTAAAAAGAAAAGCTTACATCAAGGGTACTATAAGTACTGTATTTAACAATGTAATTCAACTTAAGGGGCTCTACACTGCCTATAAATCTATTGAGTTACAGCCTATTTTCAATTCAAGGAAACACATTGTTCTATGTCAACAAACCTTGTTAGGTACTTAATAAGAGCAGGAATATATAGGGAGTGACTAAGGCACTTGTTGAAAATGTGGCCATTATTAGTAGTTACCAGCAACTTTTACCACCATTGCTCAAACAGTTCAAAACTGTTAGAAGTTTAAAACGAATTTTACAGGACACCTACTATATGCAGAGTTCTGGTAAGAGCTTTCCTCATGTATCTTTATGTCATTTTACTAGTTTTGCTGTGTTGTGGTTTCAATGAGAATAGCCTCCATATGGTCACAAATTTGAATACCTGGTCAGCAGGACTGGTACTATTTGAAAGGATTAGGAGGTGTGGCCTTGTTGGAAGAAGTGTGTCACTGAGGGTGGGCTTGGAGGTTTCAAAGAGCCCATTCCAAAGCCAGAGTCTCTCTCCGTCCCTGCTGCCAGTGCATCCAGATGTAAAACTCTCAGCTCCTTCTCCAGCACCGTGTCTGGCTGTGTGCCCCATGCTCCCTGCCATGATGGGAAAGAACTAACCATCTGTAAGCAATCCCTAGTTAAAGGCTTCCCTTACAGGAGTTGCTGTGGTCATGGTGTCTCTCCCCCTTCCCAGCAATAGAACACTGACTAAGGTGGCTAGGTAGGCTTTTCAGGGAATAATCCTTGTTCTCTCTCTTTATATTTCTAAGACAGGACTTTTAAAATCATCTTTTATTTTTAAAGGGACCTTTTATGGATTTATCCTCTCTACTTCCTACTTCTTCCTCCTCCTCAAGGCAGGAAGATTAAGTACAATGAACTATGAAAACCCCGCCTGCCAGAAGGTGCCATTGCTCATGTCGCACACACTGGTGGCCCTCAGCAGTGGGAGACAAGCCCACTTTGGCTCCTGTGCCAAGCTGCTTGTGTCTGAGGGGAATGAATCACTTTGTTAATGTGCTGTGTTCTGGAGGTTACAGATCCATAGAAAATTCTAGAACCCAATGTACAATCCTTTTAAAAAATATTTATTTATTTATCATCTAATTCATATAAGTGCTTTATCTGCATGAATGCTTTACCTGCACGCCAGAAGAGGGCATCAGATCATATTATAGATGGTTGTGCGCCAGCATGTGGTTGCTGGGACTTGAACTCAGGACCTCTACAAGAGCAGGTGGCACTCTTAACCTCTGAACCATCTCTCCAGATTCAGCCAATGTACAATCTTGAACTCTCTGCCTTCCTCCTTCAGGAGCAATAGTGAGCTTCATTGCAAGTAAGCAGGAGACAGGCTCTCCAAACACCAGGTGCAAGTCGCACATGAGTATGTCACGTAGATCCCGCTCTTCAGCATGGGGAGGCAAGGAGACGGAGAGGGAAGCACATAGCCAGAGCTAGCTAGGTTGATCAAATAACATCATCCTATCTAATGCAAAAACCGTTATCCCTTAGGAGGAGCAGACATCCCAAACAGGTTCACTTAGCTCGGTGTTATGTTCCCTGCTTTCAGGTGCCGAAAGAGAAGGGATATGTATCTAAAGCAATAGCAGGAGTGAGCCAACTTCATTTTCATGACATTACACAGAGGCAGAAAAATGAACAAGGTGCCCCAACATATCATGTATGTCACAAAGAAAAATACAATTCAAAACTATGGCTGTCAAAGTGAGTGTGCAAGATGGTGCATTGAGTGTAGCAAGGAAATGCTAGAATTTATAGTTATTAATATTTATGTTAACATAACACATTGTGATGTATTAATATTTAACCAAGGATTCAGTAATACACCTGTGTTAGATTGTACAGAAGGCAATCATTTATCACGTATAGCACACAGAAGTTTTCCTTAGTGCTGAGTCATTTACAACCTTACCTCACCCTCTCATTTACTTCAGAGTATCTCAGTGTATTAAGCTTCGATAATACCTCACTAAGTGAATGTAAAGTTGAAATTACCTGGTCCTAAGTAAATGAACATTTTAACAAAGTAGATATATATGCCTGTTAAGACTTTAAAAAATAGCAAAGCATGGTTGTATATGCCTTTAATTCCAGCACTCAGGAGGCAAAGGTAGGTAGATCTTGTGAGTGCAAGGCCAGCCTGGTCTACAAAGTGAGTTCCAGGACAGCCAGAGCTCTTACATAGAGAAACCTTGTCTCAGAAAAAAAAAAAGAATTTAGAAATCAAGGATAATACTGATCACAAAAGAATAAGAAACTTATGAAGCCAGAAAGTCAGTATTTGTCACTCAGGTTCAAGAAAGAGAATGATAATCTATTCAGAGCCCGCATGCCCAACTAATCAAAAGTCTATGTACTCTGCTCTGAAATTCAAATGTAGATACTATATTTTGAAAAACCTACAAAAATATCCTATGCTCCAATATACAACAAGGACATATGCTCAACCATGTTCATAGCAGCCTTATTCGTAATAGCCAGAATCTGGAAACAACCTAGATGTCCCTCAGTTGAAAAATGGATAAAGAAACTGTGGTACATGTACACTATGGAATACTACTCAGCTATTAAAAACAAAAAAAATCCTGAAATTTGCAGACAAATGGATGGAACTAGGTATGATCCTCCTGAGTGAGTTAACCCAGACCCAGAAAGATACACATGGTATATACTCATTTATAATTGGACACTAGCTCAACAGGGACGTCCCTTGAAAGTCTTCACTACCAAGAGATTGGGATAGATACTGGAACTTCCTATTGGGACTCCAGCTGAAAGAGGAATGGGAAAATGGAGAAATAGAAGGAT
Source organism: Acomys minous (assembly GCF_964271855.1). Lineage (NCBI taxonomy): Eukaryota > Metazoa > Chordata > Mammalia > Rodentia > Muridae > Acomys > Acomys minous. The sequence continues at coordinate 122,441,635 of NC_140483.1, forward strand.
CCAGAGGGTCCTAGAAACTTACAAGAAGACCATCAAGGCTGGAAGATCTGGACCCAGCCGGGTCTGCTCAAACTAAGGCCATGAATGTGAAAAAGAGCAAGATGGTACATGGAAGGGTTTGGAGAGAGGAAGGGCAATGGGAAATGATTGACTTATATTATTATATCAAGAAATAAAATGAATAATAAAAAGAAAAATGTTCTTTTATTAGAGGTGTATGAGTATGAGGGTAAATATTAATTATGATGAGGTTAGAATAAAGTTGGTGGTAGATGTAGGCTCTCCCTTAAAATCCATGGCCTCATTGGGCCTGGGAAGGGGACCAGGCGTTTGGTATTAGACAGGATGTTCATCCTTTCAGTAGATCTTAAGCCCAATTACAGTGATGTTTGTTACGACCAGAGAGTATGGAACCCTAAAGGTTATCCGGTTATGGTGGTCACTGGTAGCCCATCGGTATCATGGCTAGGTAGGACTTTTGGTTGACCTCTCCTTTGGAAGCATACATGGCACCTTCCGGTACCATGAAAGCTAGTCCTCAGGGGAGGAAGCTTTCAATTCAGATTCAGTTTGGACGTCTCTGGGCCCTGTGTCCAAAGTGGTGTCTTTAGCCTTTCATCGCTGGGAGGCAGCCAAGAGAACAGCATTAGCCTACAATGTTTGGGGAGTCTGTTGACATTCCCTGACCAACTATTTGAAAGGGGGATTTACATGCCTGGGACTGAAGTTCTGGCTAGATAACGTATTGGGGGTGAGCACTGTTATCCCAGATGGGAAGTTTTTATTTAAACAATATACGTATGCAAATACACAGCCTTCGATGCATTATGTGTAATTTTAAGTAAATATATAATCATATGACTATTTATGGCTTTTAAAGATACATTTACTGCTACTTTTCCCTCTTCCCTTCCTGCTGTATAGGCCCCCACCCCTAATTCTCAAGTAAAACTGCATCCCAGTTTCCCCCTATTTTCTCCGTCTTTTAAATTTCTTTCCAGAGAGCATGCATATTGTTAGACCACTACGGCTGACAGCTTGGAATAGATTCTGATAGGATGAGGATTTTGATTTAAGGAACTGTCATAATCATGCAAGGACCCTTTGGAGACTGTTAACTCCCTGTTGCTCAGGCTCAGTCAAGTATAGCCTTGGAAATGGGCACGACAACAGCTTAACAAAGGAGACACAAGTCTTCACTGCTCTCTGCAGCACATTGCAGCATTCATCGTCCTCTGTTCACTTGATTTTCTGAAAATTATCTTGCAGACTGTGCTATTTTTGCTATTTTGCCAGATAGTATAGACAGTGCACCTTCAATACTTCATTCAGAGATTTCTTTAGGTCCAAGTGATTGCTGTTCACGTCTCCTCTCCATTCTGGCTCTGTCCATCTCAGAGCACTGCAAGGAAGCTTCACAAAACAAAAAGCTACAACCTTGGTGAAATGTCTCACCAGGTTTGACCATCCTCTGAAATGGTGGTTTGAGTATGTTAGTGAACTTCATTCTTATTAATTAGCTGCTCATAATTAATGCACAGACATGTGTCATTCTGTCTCTTACTTCCCACCTTTATAAAAATTCTCTTCCTTATTCCCAGTTCTGTCCTCCTACCTGTGTGCTATAAAAATTATTTTGTTTTATGTGTCTGTAGAAAAGTGTACAATTCTCCAACTCCGTTATATTTCTCCTGTAATGACCCTATCATGTTTATAGCAGGCACAGGCTTGGAGGATTCACTCCAGTCTAGATGGGTCAAAGATGTAAACCACAATCATGTGCTGCAGAATTTGTTATTTGGCCCACTATGTACCATGGATATAAGTGGTCTCATAATAGTGTATTATGTAGCAATACCATAACAATTTTTATTGTGCCTAAGTACACTCTATTGTACTTGCACAGTGAAGTCTCCTAGTACTGTTTTCCTCAGAACATACTCTGGTTATGAGGTGAGCCATGATTGTATATACAAGAGAGAAACAGCCAATGTCAATGCATTCAAAGGCTAGAGATGATACAAAATCATTAGAAACTCCAGTGTATGGAGAAGAAGAGCCATGAAAATGGAGGAGTGTTATTGTCTGAGACAAGCACCTGATCAGGATCTCAATGGCAAAAAATAAACTGGGAGCCAGCTGGCTAGAAAATCTGAGTGATGCACCCTACAGGGCTCTGCCTGCCTTCCATGGTACAGGAAGAAAATGCAGAAAGGGAAGAAGTTTAATATTGGCATTTTATCCCACAAGCTTTACTTTCTCTATAATTCTACCTTATCTCTCTTTGAACAGACAAGACTGTGTTTTAAAACTCTATTCCCTTTGTACATAAAGTACATCAATGCATGTCAGTTGGAGGAAAGGAAGAAGAGAACAAAGGAATGAAGGAAAGAAGGGATATCTTTATTGGAACTTTTAGGCAGAACTACACACAGCCTGCTCACCTGGTGGGCTTTCCTGAAGCTTACACCACATCACACGGTCCATCACCTCACTTTCTTTAAACATGACCACTCAGGTTAGTCCCAAATCAGAACCTATGTAACATATGACTCATTCCCAACACATAATAACCTCCAATCTAGAGTTGGGAGCACTTTTCAGATACATGTAACTATTTTTCTACTTCTCAACACACTTTGCATGTTTTCCCCTCTTCTATTGTCTCAGCTTGTCATCACTGCAATCAGGAGAAAACGGACTCGGGAGGAGTGGCTCCAGGTGTCTTCAGTGCCCAGCTACTTTGGAGAGACCTGAACCTAAGCTAAGCTCACCGAGACTAGAGAAAGTTTTGGTCGTTCTCAGAGAATCCCATCGTCCTGGTGGCTGGAGCCCAGTAAGGTGCTCTGGGAGGCTGCAGGCACTAAAGGGCTGAGCTTAAGCTAAATGGGAGCAGAAAAATGTGTCATGTGATTGGTGTGCTTCCACCCAGAAGCCATCTTGTCATTTTGTCTATGCTAAATTTTGTTTCTGTGTATTAGGCTTAAACTTCAATTCATAATAATTGCTCAAAGCTTCATCATTATAGTGTAATTTCTATCAATCATTTATTATCTATTTAGCATCTATCTGTCTATCTATCTATCTATCTATCTATCTATCTATCTATCTATCTGTCAGTGTAGTTGATAAATATCAAAATAATTCAAAATCTTGCTTCAGCTGTCTCAAAGTCAGCATTATAGGTTGCAGGTCATCACACTTGGATAATAAAAAGTTAATATTTGAAGTATATGTCTTTGGGATTGAGTCCCTTAATACTCTATAGATAAACCACATTCTCTCAGTACTATGTAGGACACATTCTGGGCATTTCCAAAGTTTCTTTTTTTTTTTTTTTTCAGTAGATGCTACGTTAACTGATACTAAGTTGTTTTTCAAATGCTAAAGGTGAAGAAAAGTTTTCTAATATAATTTCAGTGATAGTGATAAACCTGATGCTTCTAAATGGATTTCAACATACAGTGAAAATGCTGAAACTTTGTGTAGATAGTTTTGAAAAGAACGCCACACTCCTTAGAAAATGTCCCCAGGTATTGGAAAGGAAGAAATTATGGAGAGTGGGTGGCCTTGAAGAGTATTTAATTTGTTACTGCTTCAGATTTTAGCAAATATTCATATTATGAGAAAAAATTTGAATGCTCAAACTTGCACTTTCCTGGGCAAGGAAAAACAATCAGTGCTGTTCTGTCCAGCATGGGTGGTCGTCTTTACTCCAGCATCTTTAATTATTTTTTTCTGTTTCACTTGACTTAAGGAAATGGTCTTAATGCCTTTTTCATCCTTTTTGGTCTCACTTCACCTCCCAATCCATCTTTATAGTTCATGACTACTTGTTAGTTTTACTTGGCTCCTGTCACTGTTACACCCTTATCTGCATCTCGAATGACTTACATTGTGAAATTTCAGTGTGGCAAGTATTACTGCCTAGTTGTGCCGAGGATAGATAGAAAATGCCAATGCAAATACGAACAAAACACCCCTGTCATAGGAATCATGGTGATCCTATGGGTGGAAAAACAAGTGCCAACAACTGATTGCCATATATTCCAGGAAGTGCTAAGTGGAAGACGGTTTGGAAAGTACAGAGACTAACACAAGGTAGGATTTACATCAATCTGGAAAAGTTGTATAATCTTTGTCTTAAGAAATAAATGTTTGCCAAAAGTCTAACCAGGGAATTAAACAAAGATATTGATACAATTAGTAATTGTAAAAGGAGTTATCTATAGTATTTTATTTTTCTAAGTGGATGCATTTGTTGACCCTATTCCTCAGTTATTTTCTTAGGGAGGCACCTAATATATATATATAAGCTTTCTTTTTAATATGAAGGGTTTAGAAATTATTCAAGTCAGTGAATGTCTGGTATTGAGAGTAATAGTTTTACCCTGAAATGTTTTCACATTTCACAGGAAATTTGAGGAGCTCTGAGCATTTTTTAGTGAGAGTCATTTCTCACAGACCTTCAGTTTTCAGACGGCTAGACACTGTATTTTACTTCCAAGGAAACAAATATAAATATTATGAGACACAAATCAAACAATTGACTCTCAAAAGGAATGTATTTAATTATTATTTAGTTAACTCATTTCTGTTACTGAGAAGGCATTTTAAGCATCATTATTATTTAGACAATGAATATAAAATTAGATTTATTTTCTGTTCACTATGGGTTAATAGAAACCAGGTTCATCATGCTGACACCTGATTAACCAAAACAAACAAAAATGTAGACAAAACACACAACGTAATGATTCTGAGCCATTGGCTCGTAGGCAATGTGAGCCATACTAAACAGACTCATCAGGTTAGACTTTATATTTACATGTGTATATATGTAGTGATAATAGCTAAATAAAAGCAAAGTAATAGAGAATATGTAAGGGAAGAAGGAGGGCTTAGTAATAGAGGAAGGGAAAACAGTGGGAAGTGGGAGCAGGATATGGTAATAGGGGATTGAAGTGATCAAATTATATTATGTACATGTATGAAAAGTCATAATAAAACCCATTAGTATGTACAATTAATTAATGTTAATAAGAATTTTTTTTTAAAAAAAAAAGAAGTGGTGTTGGTGCAATGCATATGAGGATTTTCCAAGCTGTTGCCTTGAGAGAACTCCCTAGACCCCATTACAAAGAAAGAAACTTCAGTTGAAGCTCACAGACGCCCTAAGACTTCAACCAACACAGTTTACAGAAGAGAAAGCTGTATAGTGAGGGAACTCCAGGAAAAGAACCACTTGGATGCCTGGTGAGAACAGCCCATATGCTTCTATGAGTTTAGGAAATAGTCTTCCGTTTCAGCAGCCAGATTAGAAAACAAAACAAAAATAAAAAACAAAACAAAACAAACAAACAAACAAAAACAAAAAAAAACCTTTCACAAGTCTTCTTTGGCCCTGTCTACAAATATTAATAGCAACACCAAAATTATTATATTATTTTCTACTACTTTTATTCATCTTAAAATAGTAACTTTATTTATCTAGTTCTAGTAACATCTTATTTATCATAAAGTAACACTTAAAATATCAGTAGCAAGACTAAACCTAAGGTAAGTTTGTATTCCTACCACTGATAGTAAGGCAAAATTACCACAAAAATAATAAGATATGTAAAGAAGCAAAAATTATAACCCATAATAAACAGGAAATCAACTGAAATTGATTCATAGCTGATAGTATTGCTTGAATCATGGAACACATTAAGACTTATAATAGTATTTAAATTTCAAAATCTTAGAGTTAATAATAAATTCTTTCTTATAAAAGTTAAGGTTTTAATGTGTAAAATGAGAAATCAAACTGGATGGGATTAACAGTGGATAAGGCATCAATGAAGAGACTAGAGAATTAAAGACACAGCAGTAAAAATTTCTCCATGTATTCTGTAGGTCTCTGAGGTTTTTGAAGACCTTATCTAACTATTTTACCTTATTTTTTGTAATATAAGGTAATGTATATACGTGTAATCTAAATAGACTAATAATTGACATGACCATGATTTGATCAACTAACAATTAACTTGTATAACCTATTTATCCTAAACAGCCTGCAATAGCACTTTCAAAGTATTGGAGGTAAACCTTGTATTCTACTTGTAGTTGTATGGGTACAATACCTCATACTAGAGTAGAAATATATATAATGTATGTGAAGAATAATCTTAAATTTGAATTGTATACCAATGTATTAAAATTAAACTTATTTTGCATCAATATACAAAATTCTATACTGATGCATCTTCAAGGTTACCAAATACAAATAGCCAAAGCACTGTGAATATAAGATTTAAATAATTCCTGATTGTTTCATGGTTCCTCTTACTGTATGTAGTTTATTATATACATATATATATATATGTGTGTGTGTGTGTGTGTGTGTGTGTGTATGTGTGTGTGTTTGTATGTGTGTGTAGTAATATAAATGTATACGTAAAAAAGAATTAATAAAAAACAATTTCAAATTTTTCTCCATATAAAACACAGAAACAAATCATGTGAATACAGTATTTGGAAGCTTTGTAGCAACTTCAAATGGTTTAGTAATAAATGTATAATTGTTAGAAAACAGGGAAAAGGGTTCAAGAAATAACAACATTGAACTCCAAGTTTGGCAAAAGTTGTAAACCCATACATCTAAGAATCACAACAACCTCAAAACATAAGGAATAAAGACAGTTGCATGAAAACCCATCATGGTAAAAACCCTACAATCATAGAATCACAGAGGTTAGGGATAGAGTGGGGACCTAAGGAGGTAGATAAATCTCCTTAGGAAAGGGAAATAGAATAGATAGTGATGGATGGATAGAGGGGCTGGGATGGGAGCATCATATGGAAATGAAGAGGGGGAAAGGGAAGGATGACAGAGAGAAACACCTAAATGTTAGGACCACTTCAGCAGTAGTATGGAAACTTAATACAGTTGAAACTTCATAAAATATACACATATATTAAGGCCATCTAAATAAAGTCACCGTTATAGTGGGGGAGACAGAGCTCCAACTGATCATCTGTTGTCACCACATGGAACATAAAGTACCAGGATTGAATTACATCTAATTGAATTGTTTACCAAATGGGTCATATAGGAATCCCCAAGTAACCCAGGCCATTGCCAAGGCTCTAGGCTACTTTCCCCAAATTGATGGCAAAAACCCATTGCTGATGACAACATCCACATAATTCATTAGACTTTCCATAGTCAAATTGGTGCATACATAGAGTCTTCACTCCTTTGTTCTTAGGTCTTTGATACAGAAAGGTACTTGGCATTCTACCAAAAGAGAAACATATACATTAAGTCAGCCACAAACCCTTTGATCTACAATGGTGTCGTGCCTGCAAAATATGCTAGTGCAAAGGTGGCACAAAGCTTGTAGGAGTAATCAACCAATATCTGATTAAGGCCGACTCCATGAGATGGAACCCATAGTCATCACTGCTTGGGTGACCAAGAACCAGAGAGTTAGGGTAAAACCAAATACTGGTCTAAAAGAAAAAAAAGTAGCAATAAATGATTTCTAATGACATTCTGCTATGGTCATAGATTAGTGCTTTGCTCAGCCACCATCAGAGAAGCTTCCTCCTGCAGTAGATGGAAAATACAGAGACCCACAGACAGACATTATGGAAAGAGTGAGAGACCTTGAAACACTCAGCTTTAAAGGGAATGTCTCCATCAAATCCCTCCCCTTGGGTAGCCCTAGGGAAGTGAAGGCATAAAGAATATATGAGCCATAGGGCATGAAAGACACCAAGAAAACAAGGCCTTCCAAATAAACATGATGAAAGCGCATATGAACTCACAGAGACTAAGGCAGCATGCACAGGGCCTGCACGGGTGTGCATCAGGTACCCTACTTAGACAATATGGCTTCCAGTTTAGTGTTTTTAAGGGACTCCCGAGTGTGCGCACAAATCAGCTTCTGTTTCTTGTGCCTTCTCTTGGGCTATTTTCCTTTTGTTTGTTTGTTTTTCTAATTCTGATGTGTTAGTTGTTTTATTTTATCTTATTATTAAAAAGAAAGAACTGAAGAAGGACACTAAACCCATGCCTATGTTAAGGGATTAAAAGTTAAAAGGGAATGAATGAAGCATGAAGATTGTTAACTGTTAAGACATTACATAGTGTAGTTGTTAACCTAGATAGAGCTTGACATTTGCCTTTACAATAGTGTAGATATTACCATAGGAAAAATTTACCATATAGAGACTACATTCAGAAAACTATTTATTTAAATATAATACACCAAATTTAAATATGTATAGACAATTTTTATTTTTGAAAGTAAATCAATACAATAAAGCAAGAAATAGAAAAAAGAAAAGCCATCTTAGCTTATCATTTGAAATCTGTAATGAAGGTTATTGTAAAGAAAAATATCTTAAGGATGTCAGACTGAAACAAAACAAAATGACAGTGATAATAATAAAGTGTTCAGCAGAAATCATGCAGGTGAGAGCAGATGAGTAAACTCTTCAGTGAACCAAACTGGGGCAAGGGGAGTATGAAGTTATAATTACTGATCCAGTGAAAAAATACGAAGGTTTACAAAAGTCTTGAAGGTATGCAAATGATGAAAGACACCTTCAGCATTGTCAAAACCAAACTGTAATAAATATCAAGGAGGTCATAGGATGGAAAGTAGCCCCAGATTAAATACAGGTGAACTCAAAGGAATGAACAACATAAGAAAGGGGAAGGTGTCCACAAATTTCGGGAATTCCTTGTTTTTAATAGCTGAGTAGTATTCCATAGTGTAAATGTACCAGTTTTGGCACCAGCCAAGGACAACACATACAGTAAACTTCAAACCCCTACCCAGATCTACCCAATGGACAGGACATTCTTCACAGTTGAGTGGAGAGTGGGGTCTGACTTTCACATGAACTCTGGTGCCCCATATTTGGCCACGTCCCTTGGATGGGGAGGCCTGGTGGCACTCAGAGGAAGGATAGCAGGCTACCAAGAAGAGACTTGATACCCTATGAGCATATACAGGGGGAAGAGGCCCCCCTCAGTCACAGTCGTAGGGGAAGGGAGTAAGGGGAAAATGGGAGGGAGGGAGGAATGGGAGGATACAATGGATGGGATAACAATTGAGATGTAATATGAATAAATTAATAAACTATATTTAAAAAAAGAAAGGGGAAGGTGGATATATTAGGCTAACAATGCATGGTTATTTAAAACTCTTTAAAAATGATAGGGCAAAAATAGCATACTAAGAGGATTATAATGCATGTAACAGGAAAATAAGTGGTAGTAGCTGTCATCCAGAGAGAGGATGCAAGAGTGGTGCCTCTCGGGCCTCTCGGTGCAGCAAGGCTGTACCACTATAACATGGACCAAGGAGGTAACGGATATGGTAAACACTCAAATAACCAGCACCATGTAGAGATCACATAGACCAACCATGATCAAATGGGATGGGAAAACAGAGCAAAGCCAAAAGTAGGACCTGTTTGTTTGTTTAATTTACTTACTATTATTTTGTCCTGGAGATGAAACCCAAGGCCTTGTGTATGTTAGGCAAGCACTCCGCTACTGAGCTAAGTCATCACACATGTACTTTTATCATTATTAAAAAGTCAGCAGAAGTTTCTTTCCTCTTATAAAAGCAAACATGTCTCACAAAGAAAGGTAAATGAACTTTATATTACTTCCTCCTCTCTGATGTTTCTGTCTGATAAAGAATAAAACCCAAAACATTTTGCTTAGATTAGGAAACCTTGGCAGCTTTTTCCCAGAGCTCACAGGAAGGATGCCTTCCGGCATGATTGACACATTCTTGCTGACTTAGAAATGTGTATACGGCTATCACTGAAACACCATGTCTTTCTGTCATGCAAGAATCTTAGAGTGAGAATATCCACCATCAATACTCTTCAACATATGCTGAAAGGTGGATGTTTCCATGCTGTACTATGGATTGTCTGTGGTCTGTGGAATACCTTAAAAAGTATCTAGAATCTACCTGTCTATGGATGGTTTGAATATTTCTTTAGGCACGTCTGACTCCATCAATAAAATTTTTGCTACTTGGTTCTTATTTCTTCTCTTACATCAGAGTAGCCTGGTCTCTTCATGGCCTGTTCACTAAGTAACTGTTGCTAGTTCAAAGATTCTTCAAAGTTTAATGGTCTGCCTGATTCCCAACATGGATTGTATTGACTGTGATTCTGGTGGTATTTAGATGGTAGTCAATGAAGTAGAGCAACCAGAGCTCTTGATCTGAGTCCGTTTCAGCTTATGTATAGCCTTGGGGAACAGGGGATCACTTTCAAAGAAGTAAACATTATAATTAGTGACTCACTGTACCACATAACACTGGGGGATTACGGCAAGAGACAATGGCAGGCTCAATCGAAGGTTCAGTCCAAGTAAAGAAAGAACAGTGGTCAGTAAATCTGATTATCTTTGGAAAATGGTAAGAGTGAATGCTTAACCAGTCCCCTTTGTGAAGATCTTTTCTTAGTCTGTAGGCTGCCATTTTGTTCTGTTGACAGTGTCCCTTGCCCTACAGAAGCTTTTCAGTTTCATGAGATCCCATTTATTAACAGTTTATCATAGAGCCTGAGCTGTTGGTGTTCTTTCTGTTCAGGAAATTGTCTCCTATGCCAATGAATTCAAGGATATTTCCCATTTTTAATTCTAACAAATTTAGTGAATCTGGCTTTATGTTGATGTTTTTTAATCCACTTGTACTTTAGTTTTGTGTAGGGTGATAAACATGGTTCTATTTGCATTTTCTACCTATAGAGAATCTGGTTAGACCAGCACCATTTGTTGAAGATGACCCTTTTTGCTTCTTTGTCAAAAATCAAGTGTCTGAAGGTGTGTGGATTTATTTCTAGGTCTTTGATTCAATTCCATTGATCAACCAGCCTATTCTATGCTAGTACCATGCAGTTTTTATTAGTGTGTCTCTGTAGTACAGTTTGAGGTCAGAGATTGAGATTTATCTTAATCATCAGAATCTGGAAACAACCTAGATGTACCTCAATCAATGAATGGATACAGAAACTGTGGTACATTTATAAAAAGGAATATGAGTCAGCTATCAAAAACAAGGAAATCATGAAATTTGCAGGTAAATGTATGGAACTAGAAAAGATCATCCTAAGTGAGGTAACCCAGACCCAGAAAGACAAGCATGGTATATATTCACTTATAAGTGGATATTAGCTCAACATAGATGTCCTCTGAAATACTCCACCCAGCAGGGGATCAAAACACATGCTAAGATTCACAGCCAAACTCTGTGCAGAGTAATGAGAGTCCTATAGAAGAGTTGGGGCATAGAAGGACACAGAGGGGACAGGAGCTCCACAAGGAGACCATCAAAGCCAACACATACAGGCCCAGGGGGTCCTGCACAAACTGATGCACCAACCAATACAATGCATGCAGAGAACCTAGACTCCTGTTCAGATGATCAGCTCATTCTCCACATGGATCCCCTAGTAAGCGGAGCAGAGACTGTTTTTGACATGGACCTTGGTGCTCAGGATTTGGTCACTTCCCTTTGGCAGGGCAGCCTTGCAGGGCCACAGAGGAAGAGGACAGAGGCTATCCTAATGAGATCTGATAGGCTGGGGTCACAAGGTAGGGGATGAGGGCCCTCCTCCTGCCAGAGAACTAGGGGAGGGGAGGGTGAGAATGGAAGAGATGAGCTAGGGGGTAACAATCAGGATATAATGTGAATAAATTATAAAAATTAAAAATTAATAAGTAGTCCCCTTTGTACTACTATAATTTTTAAATTTTAGGGTTGCAGTAGATGCCGTCCTAAAAGGTCTGTAAGGAACTTACTTTTGTCTGTTCTGATTATATTACTTCATTATTTTTGCAGTTTTAATTGTATTCCTAGGCTCAGTTAGAAAACAGAGATTTCTAGTTGTAGGTAATTGGGATGTGAAAGGTCTTTTCTGAAGGTAGATTATTTTTACCCAAAATGAAAAGGACCCGTGTATATGTGGTATGGTGGTGGTGGTATGTGTGAGTGTGAGTGTGAGTGTGTGTGTGTGTGTGTGTGTGTGTGTGAGAGAGAGAGAGAGAGAGAGAGAGAGAGAGAGAGAGAGAGAGAGAGAGAAAGAGAGACAGACAGACAGACAGACAGACAGAGAGAGACAGAGACACAGAGAGACACAGAGACAGAGACAGAGACAGAGACACAGAGAGAGACAGAAAGAGATGTAGAGGCAGAAAGAGACAGAAAGATCTGTATGTATCTGAGTTAGGAAAGACATTTAATTGTGTGACTTACAGTTAATAGTTTCAGAAAAATGAAAATTGATGCTTATGCTTACAGGAAGAAAATAGAGCAGATTGTAGCTCTTCAACATTAGTTAGTAGTTGTGTGTTTTTATACAGATACTATCTTTTGATTGAATGTTCAGGGCAGACCACTGATTTTACACAGCTCTTTATTTCATGTTTAAAACCAGGTCTTTGCAATTAAAAAGATTGGCTGAAATCCCAACTAACAGGTGGCACTCACTATGTTGCCAGGCAGCCATACCCTGAGCTTGGCCTGTCACCTGACAGGTGGATCTGCTGATAAAGTCGGGCCCTTTTCAAGACCAGACTTCCCTTAATCAGCTGGGCGTTTGGGCTCAAAGCTTCCAGGTGTGTTTTGGAAGGAGCCATTTGTAAGGATGTCCACAGAGAGCAGACTAGCTTTATGAAACAACGCTACAAACAACCTAATAAGCACACAGCCATCATTTCAGACTGCTACTGTCCTGAGTAAGATGTCACCTTTCCTGGAGTGGGGCAGTGTAAAAGCGTAGCTGTGACAGCTGACAGAGGAAGGAGTGCACTTGCAGTCCAAGCAAGCTTTTTGATCCTGGGCCAGTGGGCCTCTCCTGTCAGCAATTGTGACAGCACAGGCTTAGCGCCAAGGGCAGGAGCCCTGTGACTTTGACACAGCAGATGGGATTCCGGTGTAATCTTGGTAGGAGATATAGGCAACCCAGAGGATATTTCCCTGCATTTTCTAGGAATACAGTTCGCATAAAAGACCCATGACCCACAACATAGACATACTTCCATAAGTGCGACAATAACAGGGACAACAAAGCTAGGGATCAAAAAGTTTAAATATTAAGTAAGACTTAGGGACCATTATGTATTTGAGATGTATGAATATTGTCTCTTTCTACCAACTCTTCAGGATGATGACCATGGTTTCCCAGGCAAGGAAATAGGTACCATGTGATAAGAATCTCAGTGTGACTTGGACAGCAGCTAAGAAAGTGTGAAAAGACATGGATTGCCCCAGCTTCCATGGCTATGGAGTGTCTTGTTTCTACTTTGTGAATTATTTCTACTTAAATATTATATCAGAATGGAGGAATTTAAATATAGAAAGAAGAGAGAAGCTGAATGAAAAACAATCGGTGAGAATATTTATGTTCCTTTTTGCTATGGATAATAGCTTGCTTAGAGAAAACTCAAGTAGAAAAGTAATAATAATTTGATATGGCCAGAAACTGATGACGAGTAATTAAATTACAATACCCGAACACGAACACATATGAGTTTAGGAAGTCCCTTAGAAACACGATCTAGAATTCTCGTGTAATATGAATATAATTAAACAAAAGTTTGAGAAGCCATCTAAGGAAAGGCAACAGTTCCTTTTACATTCTGAAGACAGATAAAATCTTTCTTGGGAAAATTGCTCTTTTATTTTGAAAATAGTTTACCAGACTTTCTGAGGCCAAGATAAGATGAAGAATATGTATACAATGCAGACACTGAGGCAAATGCTAAATCAAACGACGTTTTTATAAAGTGGCTTTTTGAGGACCAAGGTGAAGGGAGCTGAGAGGGGAAGGAGAAAGAATGGACAGATGAAGTCTGGCTGACAGTGGCTAGAAGGGAATAGTATTGCTGTCTGAGGTTCGGTGGGAGATCTTTTTTTTTTTTTTTTAATATTTTATTTTATTTTTTTAAAATTAATTTATTCATATTACATCTTGATTGTTAGCCCTTCCCCTGTTTCCTCCCATTCCTCCCTCCCTCCCACTTCCCCCCTTCTCCCCTCCCCTATGTCTGTGATTGAGGGAGACTTCTTCCCCCTATGTATGCTCTAAGATTATTGAGTCTCTTCTTGGTAACTTGCTATCCTTCTTCTGAGTGCCACCAGGCCTCCCCATCCAGGGGACATGGTCAGAAAAGGGGCACCAGAGTTCACGTGAGAATCAGATCTCACTCTCCACTCAACAGTGGAGAATATCGTGTTCGTCGGCTAGGTGAAATTTGTGGACAAATGGATTGACCTAGAAATTATCATAATGAGTGAGTTCACCCAGAAGCAAAAAGAGACAAACGGTATATACTCACTTATATCAAAACACTAGTCCAAGGGATACGTCCCATGAAAAACCTTACTTACCAAGAAAGTGGGTCAGAGGAGAGGACATCCTATTGAGACTTTAGGCGAGAGTAGCATGGAAGAATGGGGAAATAACAGGACCCACAGGGTCCTGGAAACCTACAAGAAGAACTTTATGACAGGCAGATCTGGGTCCTGGGGTCCTCCTCAAACTAAGGCACCAGCCAAGGAGAAATAGGCAGCAAACTTCGAACCCCTACCAAGACCTAGTCGGTGGGAGATCTTAATGCAAGTAGTTGGTTTGGAAAAACTATCTTGAATAACAATAGCAAGTTCTTCCTTTCAGGCACATGCTCTTTTAGGGATAAACACATGTTATGATCACTTCTCTGAACACACAATTTATCTGTAGTACTGTGACTTAGTTGAGAGTAAAGCAGAGCAATTAGACGCATGTTGAGACAAGGTCAGCAATGCAGGAGCACAACAGCCCATAGAGATGCTAGCATGGTCTTACCCACATCCATGCAAGAGCTATTTGTGAGTTCTAGAAGACACTGATATTGTCAGGGAACACAGCAGAGTGGAGCGGAACGTGTCAAGTGTGAGCCAAGTTTCCATAGAGAAAAGCTATCTTGACATTAAATATCTTCTGTATGCAAGTTACTTTTCTTATTACCTCATCCTGCGTCACTGCTTTAAATACAGTCTATGTACTTCTATTTAAAGATAATGTCCAAGTGGGACTGGGTGAATAATACATGCTAATCCATCACTAAGAACGCTAAGCAAAGAAAATTGAGTCCAAGGTTCATTTGAACTTCACTGGCAGTTCCAGACTAGCCTGGACAATGTAGCAAGTCCCTGTCTTAATTAATTAAGCATGCTAATATCTAGTGTCACGTTCCTTACCTAGCAAACTCTTTCACTTGTCTAATAGGCATATCAAACTTAAAGATACATTCAACCTTAACTTGTAAATTAGTCAATTCCTCTCCAGCGTGTAGTCTTAAAGTTTTCCATCTCAGTTAATGGCTTTGACAATCACCACGAGACTGCCCCCCAAAACAGGGTACGATCCTTGAGTTCATCTGAATGGTCTCACCTCTAAAATGTACTGTATATATAGCTGTTGGATCACACTTTAGCAGAGGTCCTAACTTTATGCTGTTAGCCAAATGACAGGCCTCTCCAAGTTTATTTTTGGTCCCTTTCCTGCCCACGTTTCTCCAACCTTATGCAATATCTGTAGAGCAAAGAGAGTGAGCAGTCTGCTTTTTCTCATTGCCCTTCAGTAACCTCCATAAGAAAGCTGGCTTATAGCTCTCCCCAGCATATGTGCATCTCAGTAGCAGGCACAGTGCTTGGCACAGGATAAGTGTTTAATAATATGTTTGTTCACTGACTAGATAAGTATAATATTTTTCTGTTTGTACAGGAAGGCAGGAGGCATTGGGAGGTGTGTATTACTGAAGGTGCTATGTGCTCTTCCGCAGCTTTCTTTTCAAGGCTAATTTCACAGCAAACATAGGATTATGTTTTAACAGTTTCTGAGAAATGATAGCAAATGGCAGAAAATCTGTACATTAGCAACATAGACAACTTCATGGCTCGGGAAATGAGAAAATGCAAAATTGTGATAGCATAAATAGGGGGTTTATGTATATATAACTTCCTCATAGCCCAATCTTGTGTTTATTGAATATTCATTGGGGTATGTTAGAACAGTGCATAGTATTTTATGAGTTTGGCAAGGGGATGGAGATCTGAGTGGTTTATGTTTTTGCTACCAAGAAAGCTCCATAAAGTGGGCTCAAAGTGGATCTTCGCTATACACCCATCAAAGATGTTTGAAAGGCAAGTCTATTTCGCAGCTGCCATTAGTTCAGCTTCTTCTATTGAGTGAATGAGCTCCTATTTTGTGATCCTAGTTGGCTACTGACAAATGTTTTTATAAAGGGTTTTCTTGTTATAGGTATCCATTAATCTTCCCTTTAATTATGCTCACAAATGTATCCCAAGAACTAAATTTCTTTCTTAAGCACCATATTGTTAGAATGATTTTCTCAAGAGGCAATATGCAATGACAGTCTCAGTCAGAGTATTGTGAGGAAAGGCTTTATTATTACATCTAATCTAGTACCTATTGTTAAAAATCATATTGTTGATTTTTTTCATTCCTCTATGTTATTCTACTTTCTGTTGACACAATGGAATACTATATACTGTATATTTTGCAAATAGTAGATGTTTAATTGTCTTATGGTTTGGAAGGCTAGATATCAAAGAGAATAAAATGAGCTTTCCCTCACAAAATGGAAGAAGGGCAAATGGACACTAAAGACAAAGAGAAGAAACGAGGAGAAATGGTTCTTTTTATTTAGCGTTCATTCTTAGAATGAGCAACCAAGTCTCGTGAGCACAACATTAATTCGTTCAAGAGGGAAGAGACTTCAAGACCGAATCCCTTGTTAAAGTGCCCACAGCTGACACTATCACCAGGCTGACTAAATGTTTTGGAGAGAAGCATAGAATTAAAATGTTCTTCAAGTTTTAATTTGAAATAAATGACTTCTGAATTAAGACTTGAAGAATGTTTCCTATCATTTTTTAGTATTTTAATGGAATTTATGTTCTATAAGAAAATACTTATGATTGTCTAATTTCTTAAGACATTGTGTTTGTGTCTGTGTGTGTGTGTGTGTGTGTGTGTGTGTGTAAATTTTGTATATTTGCAAGTACTTGTGCCAGTGTGGCAGCCAGACAACAATTCTAGGTGTTGTTTTTGAGACAGTAACCTTAAGAACCATTTTATTTTTTATATAAGGTCTATCACTGGACTGAAATTGAAAAGAGACTAGGTTATCTGTTTAGAGAGTTCCAATGAATCAGCCCTCCCCACCTGCCTAGTGCTGGGGTTACATGCTTGTGCATCCTGTGTGGATGTGTTTATATGGAGAAGCAATGGGAATGGAACTCAGTTCCTTATATACACATCATATACAGCAACCCCCAGCCTTATTAAAACATTTTTTGTTTATTTTTTATTTAATTAATTTATTCAGATTACATTTCAATTTTTCTCCCCTCACTTGTGTACTCCCATTCCTCCCTCCTTCCTGTTTTCACTCTATTCCCCTCCCCTAGGTCTATGACCGAGGGAGACCTCCTCCCCCAGTATATGTTCATAGACTATCTATCAAGTCTCATCTTGGTAGCCTGCTTATCCTTTCTCTGAGTGCCAGCAGGCCTCCCCACCACGGGGAAGTGGTCAAATAATGGACACCAGAGTTAATGTCAGAGTCAAAGGAGCACTTTACTCATAGTAGCAACACTCATGAAAAGAGTTAAACAAAATTTCAGGCATCTAGTACACACATAACAACTGAGCACACAGATAAATAATTGATGAAGGGAATGAAAGTAGGATTAAGCATATTATTTATTAGAATTTAGACTTGGCATGCTAATTTACATACAACTATAAAATTTGAATATTGTTTGAATATAATGGGTTAAGAAGCCAATAATTTTATGATTATAATGCATTCTAGTATGCTTTACGTGGAAGAATAGAATTCTGTCATGAAGCATGTGACCATGGCCTAATATATTGTTTGAAATTTGTCAGTTAAAATTATCAACAAGAAGTGAATTTTATCCTAATTAAAAGCTGACTTTGCTTCATAACCATCTTATCTTAATTGCCCTTACAAAACTGTTAACAGATTTAATCTTTGTCTAACAATATTATCCTATATTTCCTAGGTGAATAAAATTCAAGAGCTTAGTATCTTATACTTATCAAGCACAAACTATTAAAATTTCACATGAAGTGGATGCTTAAGTGGCATGGTAAAATTCAAGTCAACTTAGTTCATGTAGAATTATTGATACTCTCTGTTAGTCCTCTGTGTTCTAAAGCCTTCAAGTTTCCAAAATCTGAGGAGATGGGTAAGTGGGTAAATTCCCAGCTGCCCAAGCATGAGGACCTGGGTTTCAAATCCCCAGGACGCGCCAAGAATCCACGTCTGTAATGCCAGTGCTTAGAGACAAAGACCAGGGGATCCTGAATGCTGTGGGCCAGCCAGTTTACTGAATCTGAGTCCCAAAATCTGTGACAGAATATATCTCAAAAAATAAGGTTGGCAACAATAGAACACACACACACACACACACACACACACACACACACACACACACACACACACACACCCCTTCCAAATGCTTCCACTTTTGTTTCTTCAGTCTTTTCTCTCGCCTTTTTCATTTCCTCAAATATTCCACCTCACTGTTCATGCTCAGCAGTCTATGCTCATCATTCATCCGGTTTTCCTTCTTTTTGCTGCAGTCATGAACAAGAGAATGTTATGCAATGTTTGCCTCTCACACAGTAGGTCTACTACTTGTCCCCAGTCCTCATTCCCCTTTGCTTCTAAACCCAGGCGTACGTATATTACTTGCTGAATCTGGCATAAACTGAAAACGTGGAGTCATTCATTTAAGAAACATTAATCATACCAAGATTGCAATAAGTTTTTACTCATTGCCACAAATATTTACACATTAAGCCACAAACATAGTTGGCGTGTATTTGGCTGTCACCATGTCAATTCACGGTATCTTCCTCTGTACGCGAAGTGTATTTTCCTGCCCAACTGGTGTTGAGCTTAAAGATGGCATTGACTTTGACCATTAAATTATATACACAGTCCACATTATACAAGCTCTGCCTAGGCCTTCAAAGCAGCAGGTGGTGTTTCTAACATAGCTGTATAAAGTTCATATTCACATCTCAATTTACCCATGGGACCATGGAAGTTTCAAGCTGGAGCATACAGTTAGTTGTAGATGAGGCCAGTCCACATCAGCTAGTTCCAGCCAAGTTTCAGACACATGAGTGAAAAACAAAGATTTGTGTTTGGAGTGTCTTGTGAAATAGCAAAAGTCAAACAATGCACTAAATTAAATCATAATTTATCTAAGAGACTGTAGCAGCCAAGACTGTATTGGCTGTTCCTTTCAAACATCTCTCTGGCCAGCCAGATCATAGCCTCATTTTCCATCATTTTCAGATTCTAATTTGTCCCTCTCCTATAATCCTGACTCCTTAAACCACACTACACACTACCCACGATACATGTTTTTCTCATTCCACTCTTGTTTATGACAAAGTTTCTGTCTTTCTTGTTACTGATTTTGTATAAATGAGAAAGACATCTCTGGTAGTTGAGGCATAGTTTGTTATTTTACTTTCTTGCTTGTCTTCTGGTCTCTACTTTGGGTGAATTTTGGACTGTTTTCTATCAAGAAATCATAATAAATTTTGCAAGGCATTATCAATTCTTGTACATCCTCTTTGATAACTAGAATGATGCCAAGGCCAACTGGTATGGCTTTTGTCACAGGGGAGCTATATTTTGACAGAATTGGCTCATTAGGAGGTGAAGCCTATTGGGGGAGCTTTTAGGTCACTGGAGATGTGTTCTTTAAGGGGAATGTGAAACTCTATCTCCTTTTCAAAATAAATCCCTGTGTTTTATACTTAATCACCTCAGTCATTTAATTATAGAAATGGAAAGGTGACTAAATATGAAACAAAATCTGAACTCTTTCCTTAAGGTTTCTGGATTTTAACCTACTTTCCTTCCTTTCTGCTTTCCCTATAACCCAGCCAAACAAATCCTTCCTTGCTGTTATCCTCCCCAAAGTTTTCTTTCTTTCTTTTTCTTTCTTTCTTTCTTTCTTTCTTTCTTTCTTTCTTTCTTTCTTTCTATCTTTCTTTTTCTTTTTCTTTTTTTTGATAAATACATATTCTCTACCACATCTTTAATGTATCCTTGAATGTAAGGTGCCTTCCCTAGTGCACTTCCCTTACCGTCCTGCTGCATGTGGAAGATACTGTGGCCTAAGAGACATTGAAAGTTGAGTCCAGAATAGTACAGTATACAGCTTAACAATGAATAGACGTAGTAAAGAACAGGGACCAGTGATCTGATGTAGGTGCTGCGGGCTCTGATCTGACTGAGAATTCTCCCTTGCATACCTTTGCAAAGAAAACCTTAAATTAAGAAGACCTACTGATTTCTACTGCTCCTTATAAAGTAAAGTAGAAATGGCTATTGAAATGTGTTTCATCATCCTGCTTCCTCTTACTTATATTGTCTTTATTGATATATGATTGACAGATAATACATGTGTATATTTACTATATGTAAGTTGGTATATTTGGGGAAAAGCTATAATTGTGAAATGATATATTTAGTTTGTACCAAGCACTTATCCATACTTTCAGTGGTACTCCTACCTTTTTACTGTTTTATGTTCGGTGAGAACATGTAACATAAGATCTGTCCTCTCAAAAATTATTAGTAGACAATAAACTATTGTTTCCCTTGTTATTATGTTGTACAGTAGCTCTCTACATTACCCATCTTGTATCACTAAAATTTAGTGCTCTTTAGCCAGGACTCCCTGTTTGCCTTTCCCCCAAGCCTCTGGTAACTACCATTGCATTACCTTTCCGTGAATTTGACTAGTGTCAGCTCATGTGAGATCATGCAGTTATTCTCTATGATACGTAGCTTAAGTTAATCATGATGTCCTTGAGGTTCATTCACTTTGTCACACATGACAGGGTATGTTTCCTTAAAAGGTTGAGTAACGCCCCATTACATATTTATTACTTGTTGTTTGTCAATACAGCTGGATATAAGATTGCTGGATTATATTACAAGGGTTCCAGTTTCTCTGGATCTTAACAAATGTCATGGTTTTCAACATGATACTCTTACCTGCAAGTCTGATGTGACAATATATGGTGGTTTTCCTCTGAGTTCTGTGAAAATCAGAGCTACTGAACACGAATCATGTACCTATGTCCATTTGTTGTTTACTAGAGAGACTGTCTACTCAGATCATTTCCCCAATTTTGTTGTTACTGTTGATTTTGATTTTGTTTTTGAGACAGGGTTTCTCTGTGTAGCCCTGGCTGTCCTAGACTCACCTTGTAGACCAGGCTGGCCTTGAACTCACAGGGATCCATCTGCCTCTGCCTCTCAGAGTGCTGGGATTACAAGATGTGCGCCATTGTGCCCAGATCCTTTGTCCACTTTTAAATATCACATTGCTTTTTGATGTTCTATTGAATGTAAAAGACTTTCATGCATTTTGCATTTTAGCCACATATAAGATAGATTGTGGATATTTTCTTGAGTGTTAAAGATGCTTTTAAATATTGTTAATAAATGTGAAGATTATTTATCTACCTATAAACTATTTCTAGGGGCTGGAGAGATGAGCTGGCCGTTAAGAACATTGGGTGCTCTCTATCAACCCGGTCTGATTCTAGAGCACACATAGTGGCTCATAAGCATATGTAACTCCATATCTAGAGGATCCACAGCCTTCATGGGTGCCAGGCATGCATATGGTCCACAGGTATACATGTGGGCAAAATACTCATACACATAAAATAACATAAAACTTTTAAAAGAAAATTTAATATTTCTCTTGTAGAAACTTAGAAGAAAGAAGAAGAAATTACGGTTCCATAAAAGCCAGTATATTATAAAGTACTTCTACTGAATATGGAACTTTAACTTATTTAGATATAATAGTGTATTTTATTGTTATCTTATTAATATTTTATATTCATAACCAATTGTATTTCTATCTAAATGTGCTCCTTTGTTAAGCACATATTTGAGTAATTTTAGGAAAACTTCACTAAGAAATTTTCTTTCATCTTTTATTAAATATGTTCTTTGGCAACATGGTGCACATGTCTAGTTCTTTTTGGTTATTACTACCCTCTCACCCTCTCTTTCTTCCCTTCCCTTTCTATTACCCTCATCCTTTCTAAACCATTATTTTCCTTTCTGTGACAACTAGGCAGGGCACAATATTTTTGACCTGTATCCTTTTGTCTTTGTGTTTAAGTGTTTCTCAAGGGAAGAGTGGAAAAGGAAATGGGGTACATTTTACAATTGAGTGTTAGTTAGCCATTAGAAAAATGACAGTATGATATTTGCAGGCAAATGGATGGAACTAGGGAAAAAGACCCTGGATGAGACAACCCAGAACAAGAAAGATAGGCATGGTATGTTCTCACTTCTATGTGGATGTTAGCTGTTAAATCAAGGATATTCATGCCACAGTCTATAGACCCATCTAGGCTAAGTAATAATGAGAAATCTAGAGGAGATGCATGGCCCTGGCTGGAGAGGGGAAATAGAATAGATTTTATGGATGGACTGGAGGCCAGTGGGTATGAAAACAGGAGGGATCAAATGGGGGGGGGGCAGAGTACAGGGAGAGATGGCTAGAATTGTGTGTGGGGGGGTTCATTCAGGGGGAAATGAGGAAAACTAGTGCAGAGGAAAGTTTCTAGAACCTATGAGGGTGACTCTGGTAAAGATTCCTAGTAATGGAGGATGTGAATCCTGAACTGGCCATCTTCTGTAGCCAGGCAAGGCTTTGGGTAATAAGACTGGCAGAACTACCCAGCCATAAAACCTGTGGTCTTCAACCTGCCCTGCCTGTCAGATGTGCTGGGGGCAATGGTATCCCAGAGCTTGTGGGAGTGGGCAATCAATGCCTTGTCTAATTGGGTACCACACCGTGAGAGACAGCCCACTCTGGACACTGCCTAGATGGCCAGGACCCAGAGGCAAGACATCCCAGAGACCAGGAATAGAACCAAAGATGCCTGGACAAAACAAAAAGTCAATGAAATAACTTCTGATGATGTTCTGATATGCTAGACTGGAACCTAGCACAATTCTTATCAGAGAGCAACTGATAAGATACATCCTGCAACTGATGGGAGAGGGTGCAGTGGCCCACAGACAAACATTAGACAGAGCTTGGGGAACCTGACCGAATAGGGGGTGAGGATTGTAGCAACCAGAGGAGTCAAGAATACCCCTAGACCATCACCCACAGTATCAATTAAGCTGGACTCACAGGGGCTCACAAGACGGAAGCAGTAATCAAGGTGCATGCATGGGCTGTGCTAGGTCCTCTGTGTATATGTTGTGGTTGTGTAGCTTGGTGTTTTTGTGGGACTTCTAAGAGTGGGAGTTGGGGTATCTCTGACTCGTTTGCCTGCATTTAGGACCATCGTCGCCTTTCCCAGCCTTGAAATGAGGGTTTGTGCTTAGTCATATTACATCCTGTGATGTAGTGTTCACTTTATGCTCCTGGGAGGCCTGTTGTTTGCTGAAGGAAAACAGAGGAGTGGTGGATGTTGGGGAGAGCATAGGTGGTGGGAAACCGAGAGGAGTGTAGGGAGAGAAGACTGAGGTCAGGATGTATTGTATTGTACTATACTGTATTATATTGTATTGTATTGATTTGTGTTGTATTGTACTGTATCGTATTATATTGTATTGTAAATTGTTTTGTTGTCTTCTGGCATCAAGTATCACAGAAATGTAAGACTGATTCTGTTTACACTTTAACTCCTTTTCTTCTAAAATGCTTTCAGGAGTCTTGCTAACTCAGATTTATTTTCTACCGGGCTTTATCTTGAAACTAACATTGTCACATCAGTTTGCTTTTACACTCACTAATATGATTTTGAAATCATTTTCTCAAAAGACTCAGATACTATAAAGATGACAATGGATGATGTCCTTAGGATGATGTACTTAAGAGATTAAATCATTGTACATGTCACTGGGGAGACTCAAATTCATCATAGTTTTCAGTGTTTTATACTTTTGTTCAATAAAACTTTAGCACAATCTGATGATGGGGTGTATTCTATGTAAAGAAAACAAAAGAATGAGAAACTACAACTCTCATCCGAGGTAGGTTTATGAACATTTTTCAGTAATGTATCCATAGCAATCATGAACGCTTGTAGAAGAATGTATGGGAGTGCTTGGTTCAGCGTTTGAAGAAGAGAAACTAACCCTAGTCTATTTTCATACACCACCTAAGTAAAATGTCCATAAAGAATTGCTTGCCTAATAATTACATAGCATATATATGCATAAAATTAAAAATACATAAATATAGATACCTCACACCACTGCTTGCACAATTATTATGTGGTAACATCATATATATTATGTGATAATATCATGTGTGGTTTAAAAGTCATTAAAAATAACAGAAAATTACAATTAAAAACAAAACATACCTAGTGTTTAATAGTAAAAGCATTTTAATTACATCAATCACAAAATAGTTTTGTGCTACCAAGATCAATTTTTTCTTTTCATTCTCTTTTATGTAGAAGTTTAATCAGACATTTTCACATACATACACAAATTTGATAAAAACTGACATAGATAAAAACTGACATAGATATAAGAATTGGACAAGATTTGGACAACCAATGATCAGTTGTTGAATTAATAAAGCTATGTGAGATTGTTACATCACAAGTAGGCTTGGTAATTTGCATTTAAATAGAAAATCCACTTACGATTTTAGAAAACGTATTGGGAAAATTACGCAGTATTTAGTCTCCTGAAATTTACACACAGAAAATAGGTAGGAGAGAAAAGAAAATCTACGTAGCGTTTACCAGTCCCACAAGATAGATATCATGACCCACTTGCTTTAAGGACACCACAAAACTATTTTTCATAAGGATAATTTACCTAGAATAATACTTGCCCTTACAAAACACTAAGTATGGGATTTTACCTGAATATACTTCCTGCTCATAAATGATGGAGGGCACTCTGGGAGGTTAAAATACACAGAAACGGGTGGAACATCAGTGTTGTTTCTTGTCCCATCATCCTAGCTCACACCTGTTGACATTTCTATGATATTAAACTTCACTAACCACCTAACAGTGGAGGAAGCTGACAGGAGACATTAGCAATGAGGTAGACATCGCGACTGCCGCCTTTCTTCTTCCCACAAAGGAAAAGCAATGTATTTGAAGTGCAGTTTAGACTGTTTATCTTTAGTCAGTGCTCGCTGTTGCTTGAAACATAAGTCATCTAAGCAGCATTATAGAATATAACGCATTACAATGATAAAATGATTCTTCTAAGCCATTTGGACGCGAAGGAAAATAATTAAAATCAAAAGCAAATGAGGGTCACAAGATCAATTCTATATTAAATGAACAAACTAAACATCTCAATAGCAAATATTAAAACATGATTGTTACAAACTTAGGCTGGTGCAAATATTCCCATACTTCAGACCCGTCCCGTGATTCCTTTAGGGGGCCTTCAGTCAGACAACAAAGGTCTGATTGTTCCTTTGAAAACTGCTCCCCACAGTTTACCTAGTTTCCTACTCCTGAACAAAAAAGGGGGGACTGGGCTGGAGGGAGACTGATGGGACATGGCTCGGGGCATGAGAACCCCGTTCAGTCTGGGAAGCTCCGCATGGGGCGCGGGGGGGGGGGGGGGGGGGAAGGGGGGATGGGGGGAAGGGGGCGGGGGCAGGAGAGCCCTAAATGCATAATGAATGGTGGGAGCAACAGCAGGTCTTCCCTTCCTCTTTGGCCTCGGTCTCACAGTAAAGACAAGGCTTATAGCCCTGAGGAAGGGCTCCACTTTAAAGATCATTCTCGGAAAGTTTTGGTCTTTCTGTATTTTATTGAGCTAGTTCTAAAGTTCAAGGAGGGTCAAAACAGAATGTATCTTCTCTAAGGCATTAAGCAGACATTAAAGGAACGAGGTCAGTCTAAAGGGTTTCCACAGGGCCTTCTTCAAAGGTACCATCTACAAACGAGGCTTTGTTTCTGCACAGAAGATGTTTACTCGGTGACTTTAAGAGTATTCATTGATATTGTTTTTACTTTCAGTGAAATTTTAAAAAATAGTCAAATTAAAATACATATTAGCAGTTTACATAACCTTAAATCAAGTTGAGAGTAAGAGATGGTTTATGACAGGTTTTTTTTCTTCTTCACATTTTATTAAGAGGCAGTATATGCAACTGGGTTTTATAAATTCATTAACAGTCACTCTCTAAGCATAGTTCAAAGGAACACATATAATACTCCAATTGTGAAGTTAATGCAAGCATGTAAATTTCCTTTCTTGATTATTTAAAGTAACAATGTATCGTTTTACTAAACCTTTTGGGCATATAGGAATAAAAAAATCCATACATAGGCATGATTTATCAAAGCATTTATCCATTGAGGTGATGGCAGTAAACACATAAGCCAGATACAGAACAGATACGTCTCAATAACAGTAAAATGTATATTGAATAATGTTCGTCCATTCAGTCAATAAGCTGCTATTGGAATAACGTGGTATGAGTCGAATTATCTTGATATGCTTTTACAGCTGGACCTATTTTATGAATAGAAGCAATTCTCATAATGTTTGAACAATGATGTCTCATATTTTTAAGTTACGAAGTAAATAATTACAGGATATCAGCTTTTAAAATTTCCCATTTTGGCTGCATATGTGTATATATTCGCACACATGACACTGATCATGTGTCTTCATTTAAAAACTGTGGCTTCTATAATATTTAATTACATCTCCCTGCAGCTTTAAATTGTGAGTGGTCTTAAAACAACTGCATCTTGCAAACAGGGGCAGCTTCTATTAACTGTATTGTCTATTTCTGTGTATTGCACAGTAGAGGCAGAGCTGCTAGGGAGGCATCTTCCATGAGAGCTGCACGGTGAAGATGGCAGAGCAGGGTAGAAAAGCTCTCATGCCTCTTGGAAATGACAATACTGCTTCTTGCTGTAGTCTAAATGCTTTGAGAAAGCTTTAGTGATGTAAGACAAAGCCAAGGAAATTGAATTTCATGCCAATTTCATGTATGACATGTATGTGTTTGGATGCAGTCCACTTATGCTAATTCTTCAATGCATTAAATATGAATTCAAATGAGTGAGATGTAGAAAGTCTTTTGCATTATATTAGAATTTCAGAACCACATGCATCACTAATTCTAGCCATACAAAAGGGATCACAAAGGCAAGGCAGCTTGAAATTATACTTCCATTCATCAAAAAACAAACAAACAAAGAATTCCAGAATTTTCCCCTCCTACTGGTTTGACCACATATGCTACTGTCTGTAGGAGTATGCATTTTATCACACATATGCTAATACTAAAAATTGAAATTTAAAAACCCGAGGTAAAGAAAACTAGCAAACAGATCACCTATCACAAGATACTGACATTGATTACTAGGTTATTACATGAAGGCTGAACCTGTAAGTTTTTGTTACACACATGACCTAAAACAAAATCTCTACAAGTGCAAGCTGAATAAAATGGGCAGTTTTTTTCATATATATTTTATTATATTGAATCCTATATTATGCTAAAATGTATTATTATTAGTAGTATTATTTCTTTTCAAATGGTAGGAAAAGCTTGATCATCACAATGTCCATCTCCATTAAGGACACAGACTTTTGAATAAAATATTACTATTAAGAGCTGCAGTACAAAAATAAGAACATGACAGAGACAGTTTGCTGCCTGAACAGTCACCCAAAACTACAACATTGGAGCATCATCTTTGGCTTTCTGGCCCAATATATCTGACAGACATATTTGTGAGGCAGGAACTATTGAGGACGTGCTTACCCTGTCTTGACAGAGTTTGGCCATTGACTCTGCCTGCATCCAAGCTTGCCCTTTTAATAGGCAGAATTCTGTCTGTGGTAGAATCGAGAACATTTTGCCCAGTGGCTTATTTGCCACTTTTGAAGCCATCTCCATAAGGAGGTTCTTTGATGCTCATCATCTTCTTTGAGGTGGGGTGGGTGTTGCCAGGATTTAACCTGTCTGTCAAAGAATCTTTAAAATAATAAAAACATCTTTAAATGTTATATTCTGTACATCTCTGAGGTTTTTGAAGACCTTATATAAATATTTTACCTTACCTTTCTATAGAATCATATCTATCTGTTATACCTAAGATGTATATTCTTGTGATAAAAATAGACTAGTAATTAATATGATCATTATTTGATCAACTAACAATTAACTTGTATAATTTCCTGTCTAATCAAGTAATTGATTTTATTCCTTATCAAATATCTAATAAGGTTGAAGACCAGATAGTTTAGTCTTTAAATTAAGCTTAGTTGTTTAGGGGTTAAGATTTTTTTTAGGGCTAGATAGATATTTCAAGTTAATAATGCTGAGATATAATAGATATTTATTTTTATTCAGAATTTTAGACTCACCAAGATAGAAAAGATATTTTCTTCAACATTGTCAAATACAAATAGCCAAAACATTATGAATGTAACATTTATATTATTCCTGATTGTTTCATGGTGCTTCTTGCTATAGGTAGGTTATTGTATATATGTGTAATAATATAAATGTGTATGTAAAAAGTAAAAATTAAAAAAATAAAAAAGAGCTGCAGTACATAGACAAATAGTCCAATATTGCAGAAGTTCATGTTTTCCAAACTTACTCAATAGAGTGGATTATTTCCTTTATTCTTTTTTCTTTTTATGGGAACCTAGTTATTTTTTCCAAGAATGGAAACCAAAATAGCCTTTTATTCTTGAGAAAGAAAATTCTAGCCAAATGTTTTCCTAACTTGTCTAGAAATAAAATCACCTCACACAATTGCCATTTATGTTGACATACAGAGGCCTGCAGTGGGATGTTCTGGCATTGAGACTTGCCATGCACTGGTGAGACGTGTTTACATTCAAAATAATCAGACTTGTGATAAGACAGGAGGGGGCGCTTGCCACTTGTCTTCTTTGGGGGAATGTATAGGATTGTGTTGAATACACATTTTTTTTTTAAAAAACACACTTTTTTCTTAAAGTGAAACCTTTTGGCTTTTTAGCTAAATGATAAGCATGTAAACTTTTAAATTTCTTTATGATAATACTTTTAGAAATTTTTCAAATACTATTTGTTTACTTACAAAATCACAGAAAAGTGACCTTTCAAGAGTACAATTTCCTAATTCAGCTACATACTTCTCTAACTGAAAGAATCGATCTTAAAGGGTATTTTTTTTTTATTATAGCCTATGTGAACTCTTGAAAACAAAACTGGAATTTTTCAACTGTAGGGATTACATTGCCCACGTCCAGCTCAGAGTGAGCGCTCTCTGAAAACGTGTGCTAGTCCATGGGGCATTGCTATCAGGGACCTCACAGGCCGTTATATTTTGGGCTAAATTTATCAACACATCACAATTTAGTAGGCATATCTTGTAAAAATGATTTGTAGATTATTTGTTTAAATATGGTCACCAGGAAGATTGGTTAACTGTTCTAAAGTCGATGTGCCCAAATAATTTATACACCAAGATGTTCATTAGTAAATTGGGGGATGTGAGGGTGAAAGAGGTAAAGTAAGCCTCACGCACAGAGATTAGCAGAGCCCTGAGATTCTCAGGTACCAACATCTGTTTTCCACTCAGCTGTCTTTAATGAGTCATTTTTCTCCCACTGAACAGTAATACAGAGATTTTTCACTAAATAGCAGCAGTGTATTTTTATCACACATCACAGTGTGCTGTATATGTGCAGTATTATATATGCATATATGTGCATAAAATTGTAAAGCTTTCTGCACTCCATTTCTACAATTTCTAAATAACGTATAAAATAAAATGATTAGAATGTCACCAGATCCACATGCACTCCATTTTTTTTGCAATAAGCGTTCCTTTCTGCAGAATAGAAATGCTGTTTAATTCCAGTGTGATTGTGAATTTGGTAAAATGAGGATGTAATAACATTTTTACTTAAACTTATAGCATCTTCTGCTCGTATTGCGTTTCACAATAGTTCCTTCATAATTAAAGTGTCAAAAAACACATTTGTAACAAGAATGATGAAATCCATTCTGAATAATCCGTTAGCAAATAATAACCTGCACTTCCTGCTCTCAAACAGCATCATTTAATACCTTTCAATCATCCGTTTCTCTCCCATTGCATGTTTTTTTTTCTTAGAAAATAACTTCCTGTAACAGCTGAAAATATTCTGCGGGCTTAATGGGAGTTTTCCTTTTCACTGAGATGTATTTGACTAGAGAGTGTTTCAGTGAGTGTGTAAGATGCACTTTCCATGTCTCTCACTGGTGGCCTCTCCTGACAGACTATTTTCAATACAGTAAACAAAGGCATCTTTAAACTAATCAGAACCCCTCATTTCTCCCAAATACCATCCATCCATTTTTTGTTTCAATTTACAGATGAGAACAGCGATCATGGTGTGAAACAGTCTCTGTACACTGAGGTGATGTTAGTTTGCCATTTTGATGCTACAACATTGCATGTTTCTGATATATCGAAGGAATGAGCCAGATGATTCTTGTGAGATTTTTTTCCTTCCTAAGATTTTGGTTTTTATTCTTTTCTGTTAGCAATTACATTCCTTTTACATCTAAGTGTTTTAAATTAACTTAGAAAACATAAGATACACATATATACGTATATGCCTGACAGAGACGATGATAACATACAAGTCTGAGTAAACGAGAGAAGCACGTGAAAATAATTTAGCTTGTAGTGTGAGGCTTGGTGTTCTGGTTGGCTTAATATTTTCTACTCCATGCTTGAAACTTGGCTTTTGGAGAATTACTTCATCTGGCACTTGGTGACAATGATAAGCACATTTGGATGCCACATACCCAGTGAGTTTTCACCTCTTTCCTGCACATCTAGTTCAGTGCAACATTCAGATAATAAGAAAAGGGGGTATACATTGTTTTTGAATATATCTTAAGATTTTGCTCCAACACAGGGCAAGCATAACTGTAAGAGGAAAATAGAAAGTCTTCTTTCCAATAGTTTACTCGTCTTCAAATGCTTGCACCAACTGCCACAGCTGCAGGACCATGACGCTTTCATTACGGATCACATCTGGGCTATATTAAAACGGGAGCCTTTCCCAGTCCTGGAGCGCTTGTCAGGTCGAAAGTTTTTCTCATAGCTCCTGCCGCTTGTCCAAAAACCAAGAGCTGAGACAGAGAACAGACCTGGTCACGAGCTGGTACGGGGTTTAAGTACATTCCTGCTCTGTTACTCACAGCCTGGCTCTAATTCCCAGACCCATCTCCCCTGTGTTCACTTTATTAGCTTACACATGACTGGCTCTTTTGTTTAATATGGAAATAAAGAAAACAGAGTTTGCTAGAGGATACAACTGTAGACTGAGACTTTTATTTTCCACGTTGGCTTTTTACATTCCTGCGTTTTGAGTCTTCAAAGCAGTGTCTCTGTCCTTGAGCTGCTTGTGTATCTTAAAAAGGCAGACAGTACACATGACTCACAGTAGGCTTTGTCTCCCAGTCCAGTTTAGAGCTGGGGGTGCTACACAAGTCTTAATTCATATATTGATATTGATTAATTGAGTGAAGACGTTCAAAACCATGTGTTATAGACAGATGGGTAATCTATAAGTAGTCTAAATTTTTGAAAAAAAATTCAATGGCTTCTTTCAAACTTGAATAAAATTTCAGTAAAATATTAGGATGCCATGGAATAAAATAAAGAATGAAGATGCTTTTTATAAAACTTGAACAAAATCATAATGTGTATTGGGATGAAATAAGCCACTAATCAAACAGGAAGAACACTTTGAAGATGAATTGGAACTGTGGTTCCTATGACTGCTGGTGCTATGGATGGATGGTATCTGCACTCTTCATTGATCTGTATAGAGCCCACACATGGCTAAAGACCCCACTGTGTCTCAAAGCTTGGAGCCAAAGGAAAACACAAACTCTCAGAGTATGGAACTCAAAGCATCATGAAGGACACAGCTGAGGAAGGAATTTATATTTCAACTTGATGTGAACTGAAATAGACTTAGGTATTCATTGGAAAGCATTCTTTTCTGAGATAGAGGAGGTCATTTTTAGCGAAAATGTTCATTGACTTTAGTATATTTTTAAAGTTTTTTTTCGGGGGGAAGATACTGTTTCAAGTTGTAAAATAATCAGACTGTTGTGTTAGCTTAGTTTCCATTGTTTCTATGTTTGATTCTAAGACTAACTTTATCCCAACAGGATTTTTCCTGCTTGTATAAAAGCAGTAAATCAGTCAGCACACAACAGTGAGAAAAATAATGTTAAAAAAAAAAAGCAGAAGTGGATTCACCCCCTTTGGGCTGATATGTCTGACTGGTAACATTACTAATCTCTCTAGGTTAAAGCTATTGGGTTAGGAGAGGTAGAAGAAGATTTTTCTAGCCATTTCTACATTACAGAATGGTGAAGTCATGTGTTCCAAGCATATTCCCCAAATAGAATGAGAGATTGGCTCCAACTTGTTCATTTTCCTGGTTTACTTGCAGGACATCATGTAATGCATATATATGAGGGGGGGCATTAATGTTCTTACACTTGTAAACACAAATTATTTGATAATAGCCATGGAATAAAATAGATTAACAAAAGAAAAGGATATACAATAAAAACCTATTCGAGCTTAACCACCTCCAAACTCATGTCTTGATGGAAATAAGAATACAATCCTGTCGCATCTCTCCTTGGTTTCATCATCAGCCTCTTACTACCTAGTAAAATAAGCACCAATACCATTCAAGAACTGGTTATATTAGTGCCTTCGAGGTTCAGACTTAGAATTTCTCAGAGAGCTTTTATATTCTTCTGTCTAGCAAAGAAGATGGAAGCCATGGGACAGAAAAAATGCTCAGTGGTTAGCAGCTCCGCTATCACTTCTGGTGACCTGAGTTCAGGTCCTGGTCCCACATGGCAGAAGAAGAGAACCAACTCCCATAAACTGTCCTTTGGTCTCTCTACCACCGTGTGTGTGTGTGTGTGTGTGTGTGTGTGTGTGTGTGTGTGTGTGTGTGTTGTGTGATGTCACACAAACACATACACACACACACACCAACACACAAGTATGTTATGTTACAAAGATGGAAGCCACACTCTCTAAGTTGAAGTTGAATCAAGTTACCTGCATTTGTATGTAAAATCATCAGTTACTATATACTTTTTGTAGTTATAAAATACTGAACATAATTTTCCGAAATAAGATGAATAAAATGCCATACTATATGGTCAAACCCCTGCTCATTTCCAATATTCATACAAAAGGGAATGTGGGTTGGGAACTGGGTCTTTCCTTTCTCAACAACTGTTGGTTAGTTTCATTTTTATTCAACTGTGAAAGTAAAAGGACCTGTTCTGCTTAACAAAGCCAGCTAGCTGGTTTTGTGGAAATTCAGTTTGTAACTCCTGTGAATGTCAATGTCAAACTAACAGCTACACCACTGGGATGAAATGGATAGGAACTCCTGGTCAGAAGAGGCTCTCTTTCCATTAAAGCTTGCCCTTCAAGTCTTCCATTAGCTACTGTCAACTCAGCTTCTTTCTTCCCTGGGAATGGCCAGCTGTTAAGTGCGTGTGTGCTGCACAGTGCTGCACAGAGACGTACTTGTCTTTCTGTACACTTGTAAGACCTGTGTACGGAAAATGAATTTTGCTAGTATTTCTAGGCAACACTATTTTATTCATGAATTGTCAGTGATTTCATTTTCTGAGCATTATGTGAATTTTGATGCTGTGTACACGTGTGTCCGTTTATCCACAGCAGCAGTTCACTCCTTTGGACCTTTGATGTCTTCATAGTTGTGAATATGATGCCTTCCCTCACTTTTACTTGTCTAAATTGTTTGACTGACAAGAATGAACAAGTGTCCTAAATCCACACTTCAGATATGTTTTAAAGGTGTGATTGGAAACTAAATAAATCAGTCCATACCTTAACACAGTTTTTCCCCACATGCTATTCTTCAGTTTTATTTCCAACTGTGAATATTTACTACTTAGAATGAAATATTAAAAATAAGTCAAAAGTCACTTTCTTGAAAATTACTTGCATTTAAAGTGATGGCAACAGACCTGTGGATCCCCTCATCTTTGGAACAGAATCAAGCTCCAGACAGAGCTGAAGATAACACGATGCTAACATAATTGAAAATGAGAAAAAAATACTAATTGTATTAGGTATTGGACACAATGTATTCAGAAATACTAAGTGTACCTGAAAACTCAGTTCTAGTCACTCAGATAGCAAAGTTAATGTGATATAATAATTTCAAGACACGAGGAAGTTACCAAGAAAATATTTTCTACCTTCAAATTTTACTAGCATAAATTATTTCCATACTTAAATTATACTCTACTCTACTCTAAAGTAAAGCAAGTTTAAAAAAATGATCCACTCAATCAGGAAATTTATGAGATGACCCAGAATCAGTTTAATATGGTAAAGTTGCCTCAGAAAGGTAAGAGCTGAAAAAAATAAAGAAGCATAAGTAGTATCTTTTTCTTTTTTAAGTTTATTTTTAATTTACATGTTTACTTTACATCCTGATTATATGCCCCATCTTTTCCTCTGGTACCACCCTCCAACCCTTTTCCCTCTGTCCACCATTCCCTTCTTCTCAGAAAAGGGGAGCCCTTCCCCCAGCAACCCACTTCAGCACTTCAGTCAAGTCGCATCAGGATTGAGCTCCTCCTCATTAGGGGGAAGTGATTGGAAAGCATGCAGCAGAGTCCACATTACAAACAGCACCAACTCAACTTACCATGGGACTCTCATGAGGATCAAGCTGCCAATTGCCTAGATATGTGTAGGGGGCCAAGTCCAGTACACGCGTGCTCTTTGGTCGGCACTTCCATCTCTGTGAGCTCCTATTGGCCTAGGTTAGTTGACTCTGTTGGTCTTCCCGTGGCATTCTTGTCCTCCATGGGTCCTGTTATCTTATCCTTCCCCCCACTCTTCCACAGGACACTCCTAATTGTGGTTTATGTAGCATTGGATGTCTGGGAATCATTTTACTGCCAGTGGGAACATTGCTTGGATACATAGCAAGCATCTCTAATTAGGATTTCTCTTCCTACCCATCTGAAGGCATTCACCAAAATCAAACTGGCTAGAGGACCTCAACTAACCAATAAGAAACTTTGTTTCAAAAACTAAGTAGGAGAATAATCCAGGAAGCTATCAACCTCTGTTCTGTCAACATCCGTGAGTGACCCTATCCTCCCAACTCACATGTTTATCTCTCTGTCTCTGTCTCACACACACACACACACACACACACACACACACACAGAGAGAGAGAGAGAGAGAGAGAGAGAGAGAGAGAGAGACAGAGAGAGAGACAGAGAGAGAGAGAGACAGAGAGAGAGAGAGAGAGAGAGAGAGAGAGAGAGAGAGAGAGAGAGAGAGAGATTCA
Source organism: Acomys minous (assembly GCF_964271855.1). Classification (NCBI taxonomy): domain Eukaryota; kingdom Metazoa; phylum Chordata; class Mammalia; order Rodentia; family Muridae; genus Acomys; species Acomys minous. Next base: position 122,477,159 of record NC_140483.1, read on the forward strand.
ATGAGATCAAACACTTCTAAATTTTAATAGAATGAATTTCCAATAATTAAAACATATGCCTTACCTATAACATCTTGTCTCATATTTTTAGTAGATAAACAAAGTGTCCCTTTGTTCCATTTTTTCTCACTCCTTCTAGAAAGTAGAATTGGACAGAAATTGTTTCAGCATAAGCTTTCTTCCCTGGCACAGTTTTCATTTCTTCTGTTTATCTCTTCTCTAGGAATATACACTCTTCGTCATTCAGGGGACCTTCCTGATTTGTGTACATTTAGCTAACAAACATCAGAAAATGTAGTCTGTCTTACTTTTAGCAGTACACACTGGGGCCATGTACAAAGCTCTTTGTCTAGTACCTACTGAGATTCCTGATGCTGGAGTTTCTCAATATACATTTAGAAAACATGGTGTCTTTATTCTACTTATCCATGTGTTCTCTTCATTAATAAGTCAATTTAAGTAGTTTCAGATAATGTAACTTACTTGAAATTAAGGAAAATGAAAATATTATTAAATCGTTACAAAATCATGGTTTCCTGTTGAGAATAAAATGGAAAAGTATAACATAATTAAAAATTCTTGAATCCCTATTGTTTAAGATTATAAATGATAAAAATATATTTTAAAAAATTAATATTAAACTACAATATGAGTTCAATTAGTTAAAATTGATCCAATCTACATGTAATATAGGATACATTTTACAGACAAAATGTTAACCCTCTCTTGTTAAGAATGGCCAGTACTTTTTAAACATATTATTCTAAAGGCAGTAGCCTTTTTTTTTTTATAATTGAGTTTCACTTAAGATGAAGAGGAATGCTGAATTATGGTTGGAACTCAAATGCATTGAGCCATGTTGCACTTCCTTTGACTAGTGTAACTGCAAATTACAGTTTGAAAACGATTAACCTCCCTCTCTGCTAACACTGTCAGCATGAAGTTTCAACAGCACCCATCAGCATAACTAAATCAGAGCACTAATGTAAGGTAGACTCATACACATATGCACAGGCTTAACAGGAAGATGACAGCCATTCAACAGGTTTCCATTGCGTTGGCGTGACTATCATTGAATCATTTCAACAATCTTGTTATAGAGCTGGTAATAAAAGAAAAGACACTTTGGTGGAAAGAAGTGACCAGTCTTATGACACCTTCTGTGACTCAAATTACTTTTCTGTTCAAACATATAGGACCATTGATACCCTTTAAAACCTAGTTTATAACCTCAAAGGGCTGATGTAGACTTGACGAAGATGACAGTCGACCCTGCAGTTTCACCACTGCCAGTAGGAGGCGCAGCTGTTGCAGTTTGACATCTTAAGTGGAAGATGGAGATGTCCATGGTAGCTTTATAGCTACCACAAGACATAATGGCTTCGGTGCAGTCCATATCCCTTACATATAAACAAGCAGAGATGAAAAATGATACTTGGATATGTAAAAGGTATTTTGACCTTATTAAATTAACCAAGGATGGGCATCTCACAATTTATGTTTGTGCTTTGTTTTTCAGAGACCAGATTTAAGGCATGCATATTTTATCCTACGATGACAGTTGAAAGACAGTTATTTCTGTGACATTGTTATCTATTCTTCTGAAGAAACTTCTGGAAAAGTAGCCAATCCTAACATTTACAAATTTTGCTGTTGTCTTGCACTCTTCTGTCCGTCCACTATTGTTGAGACAATCTTGATGTCTGAGAGAGGGAAGCACGTCACATTCTTTCCGTTTCATCTTTGGTTTCTTCTCTAATATCAATGAGATATTTTTATATTGAAAACTCTGATATAAAGGACCAGAAAGAATAAAAACCCTGTATTTGTTGGTTAGAAAGAAAAGGAAAATGGACTGGAGAGACGGCGCAGTGATTAAGAGTATTAGCCGTTTTTGCAGAGGATCCAGGTTCAAGCCCCAGCACCCACACAGTGGTTCCCAGGGAATCAGATGACTTTCTGGCCTCCGGCAGGCATCAGTCATAATGTGTTGCACAGACATGCTTGTATCCAAAACATCCATATACAAAATTTTCTTTTTTTAAAAAAAGGAATTATAATTAAAGCAGAAGATGAATCATGGCTGAGAGGGAAGTCAGTGGGTGAACATTTGCTTAGATGCACGATGCTCTGGATTCTATCCTCGAAAATGTTAAACACTAAATCCATGGTTTTAAGTTTATATAACCATGTATCTGTTTCTTGACTTTATGTGTATTATGTGTGGGCACATGTGTATTATGGTGTGGGTATGGAGATCAGAGTCAGTTTTCTTCACCATATGAAGCCCAGTGATCAATCTTACAGCATCATGCTTGGAGCCTTTACCTGCTGAGCCATCTCGCTGGCCCTGTTCCTTCATTTTTTTTTAATGTTAACCAACTCAAAATGTACTTTTGATCTTAAATGGCCACTCAAACTGGCCCTTCACTGTTTATGTTGTTGTGGGATCTATTCTTTCTATATGCAAACAGGGAATTGATGCTTGACAAAATGGCAAGGTTCTCCTGAGACCCTTCGTCCTTGGTTCTGTGTCTGCCTAAAATGTGAATTAGCTGAAAATGCGCTCGTCCAGGGCTGAGTGAACTACTAGAAATGGAGGGGACATACAACACTAGCACTAGGCAGCAGAATCAGTCCAGCTAAGAGTTCAGCAGGCAGCCCTCTCATCTGCTAAGAATTTCTTACTTTCTATATTATAACAACATATTTTATAATAAATATTTCATTTTTAGTAAGAGCCATTTCCCTAAGTATGAGATTTTAAGGCATCTTATCAATGAGATAAGCTCCACAAAAGAAATGGAGTCCTGTACTGTGTTTTGAATCAGGAGACTTGGCTCAATTTCATACTGTGAAGTTGACTAGCAGTCTTACACAGGTCACGGTAAGGTTTCAGAAGCCTGTTATAATTTTAATAGTAACATAAAGATAATACTATTCATGAGTATTAGGTACCACCATCAGGTAAATTGCATAGCATTACATAAATTGTGTTTTGTATTATTATTTCCAAATTTTACTATGCCAATATTACATCTGGGTATATCAACACTATTTGTTCCAAGTAAATCGCTCTTGATAAGATTTGTGATTTGAAGAACAAGGAGAAGAGAATTAAGATGTAGCAGGAACTTCTTTTGTCTGTAGAACTATGGGAGCTACTTTCAGTTCTTACATATTTCTCATTGGCTTTGTATATTTTGTGTGTCTGGTTTTCTGGTTTTGTTTCTATTTGTAGGGAAAACATCAGCTTGGAGTATGTGGCTGCTTTTTCAGTCCAAGAGGCAGTGCGTGCTAGAGTTACACTTGTGCTTCAAAAATTATGTGTGTTGTACCATTCTAAACAATAGGCATTCACTTCATATAAAGTAACATGAGAAAAGTGGAATTAAGCAGAATAGGATAGTCTGTGCTGTGTGGGCTGGACTCTTCTGCATTCAATAGCAGAGGACCAGCAAGTTCATAATGTATGGTGCTGTTTTGAAATATGTTATGTATTAGTGGTCAGCTTAGAATAGAGCTTTTGTTCCAGCCATGTTATCATATGTAATGTATGTGTTTGACAACAATAGCCAATGCATTTAATAGAGCATGAGAATCTATCTGTTGTGTATTTACTCTACTGATAGTTCTTCACACAATTTACTGTAATTAGATTATAGTAGAATTGTGGCAAAGTGATATTTAACATTTCTTCTTGCAATCCTCTACACCTTGAAATAAGCTTGTGATGAAACTAAAAGATATTTAAGGGGATCAAGTACTCATTTTTTTTTTAAAGCTTGGAGCATCCGAGTGAACCGGCTTGTGGAGAGGCATATGCTTGGAGAAGATGGCAGGGCTCATGGAAATGTTCTTGCAAGGATGTGATTTTAGAGATCACAAGGGGCCTTATCACATTCATAGCCTGACAACATGTGTCTTTCTCCAGGAAGTTACCATGCTGTAATAACTATAGCTAAGTGAGTGCTTTCACATCCACAGGACAAACATCACTACAACACTGAGCTGTTTTCTGAGAAGCTCATCTGAGCTGGAGCTCAGAAAACAAAAACATCCTTTAAGTGGGAATTCCTTTATGATGAGGTGGGATGGTGTTGAAGGCTCCAATGCCCCTAGACATAAGGCAGGGATTTGTCAAAGGCATTACAAATGGAAGGATATCTTCTCTTACACATGTGGCTTTTGAGTCTTCCTTGCTCACTAGCCTTTCTCAGACCTATCACTAACTAGGCCTTTTGGCCACACTAAATGTTATCGCTTGAATTTTTCAACCTTGGCACTAAGGATCAACCACTAGGATGACATCACCTGTGATCTAAGACTTGTTCATTGTGCCCCTTGACTTGTTTCACTTCCTTCTCTCTCTGTACAGCTGGTCTTTCACCTGGCTACAGAAATGGCAAAAGCTGTCCTTACTGCAATCAAGGTACCGAGCAGAGTGCTGAAATGGAAATTACTACTATATACTATATTTTTCTTTTTTCATAAGCTCGGTTTTAAATATAGTAAAATTTTTAATTGAAAAATTTATCTATATGTATTGTGTATGTGCCTAACAGGTCCCAATCACCAGCTTGAATGTTTCTGTAGATTAAATTGCTTGATCCTGACAGCCAAAATTTATAGTATAGATACCATGATTACAACGCAAGGACATTGCTGATATTTTACTATTTTTTACTCAAAATGTTGTAAATTCTTATGTGTATAATGGAAATACCCTATTTGACAGAAAAAAATCAGAAGTATGAAGAAATTAACTTTCTGTAGTCACAGTTAGTAAAAGGTAAACCACATAATGAACTGTATAATGTTTCCACCCTTTTCTTCCTATTTACCCCATGGTTTCACACCACACCAGACTGTGAAAATCATAAATAAGTCCTCCTAATTATAATTTTCTTTTTTTGATCAACTTCTTGGAGTCAACCATCACCTGTCAGACACATAATTTTTTTCAACACAAGCAAATTTCACTCTGATTGGAATAATTTGTGTGAGAAGAAACCACATAAAATTGGGCAGAGGAGCAACTTAATCAACTAAAGAATAAACAAGCCATGCTACTACATTTAATAGTTAAAATTATTTCAAATATTCAGTATGTGAGTCATGAACGTAACACTCTAAGAATCTAAGCACAGTATGGATTAGTCAAGTTAGACCATCCCTAGTGAGAGAACAAAAATGACTTTCAGCTATTTCCACATGTTTATGGCACAGTATAAAGTATTTCCCTTTGTGGAAAACTTTGAGCATATATTTTCTTGTCAGATTTCCTGACTGTATTGACTGGAGGTAGAGTCTGACTGAGAATTCTGCAGGCAATGTAATTAGCATGGGGGCACTGTGGAATCTTTACAGAACTGCCAATTAGCACTTAAGAAATAATTTGCTTCTGGTACAAAGACAAAGTGATAGACAGTGCATTTGAAAAACCCTAACTGCATTTGAGAGTCTTGGGAGTGATGCTGTTTTTTGTATTTTGGTTTTTTTTTTATTGCAAATGGAGTATTTTAAGGCTTTCAATGCTGGTCATCCTAATTTGTATGAATTTAATGAAGCCAGTTGCATATCTTTAGGTAAAATATATTTAATTAAAGGTATAACTTTGCTTCCGTATTATTTTAAAATTTTCATTTACTAGGCTAATCTTGAGTTTCACAATATGCATATTATATGACAGAACCTATACACACACACACACACACACACACACACACACACACACACGTATATATGCTGTTATGGTTGCTGTATTATATTGTCTTTTCTGGATACATACTATTTTACTATCTCTCAAGGAAGTCCTAAAAGTTGAAGTCATTCATATTCATAAAATTATGATAAACACTGCACAATGGAACATGAAGCTGGACCCGTTATTGTCATCCTTTACCAGCCTGTGCCGTCAATGCTGCTGACTGAAATTGCAATGACTGCATCATTATTTGTTCTCAAGAACAGATATTTTAGGCCTTCAGATGAGGCATCATTGACAATTCCTGCCAAGGAAGGAGTTCAGTGTGGATTTATTGGTAGGCTTAAAAACAATGCTGATAAGTTGGGGATTCTGGACTTGTTCTCATCTGATGGTTTTGACCTTGCTTAGGTATAGCTGTATCCACTCAAATACTGAGAAGCCAAGTCTGCCATTGGGAAGTATATTCCAATTATTTTTAGAACAGCATGAAAAAAATTCACCCCAACTGAAATCATAACAATAACAACAATGACAACATTTTACAATTGTGTATTATTAGTGAATACGGTATCTTCACTTTGAAATGTGCAAGGGTCATAATATTCCAATTGCAATGTGTTCTTTGCATAGTTACGTAACACTTAAGGCTGATCAGAATACATTAGAATATGGCACAGCTAAGGTAAGTGATGGTTTTACAATATCTTTATTTTTTAATGATCCAATACTACATTCAAGTTGAAGGATAATCTTTTTCCTCTCAGAGGTCTGTAAGTGTCTCATGATTGCTCTTATTTATTTCATTAAAATAAGCAATCAAGAAAACAACAGCAACACTACCCTTCCTTCCATCCCAAAGAGCCAATATTTCAAAAGAGCTCTGTTTGCAAATTTTAGTAGAAATTAGTTCAAGTAACAGAAAAAAGTTATTTGATATATTTCCTGGAATTCCCAAACAATGGCATTGAAATCAGAGAACTTCATTATTATAGAAAGAAACGTTGCCTGGGAAACTTGTGGCCCAACAAGGTTGATTCTATGTATTACAACCTGAAAGGTTGACAAGGCAAGCCAATTAGAATTATGAACAGTGATGCCTGATGCATGTTGTATGCCAAAATACAGGTCAGCACTTCATGATATTTATTTATTCTTTCAGTCAATAAATGGCCTGTCATAATCTTTATTTGGACGAAATCCAAGTGCTTCTCCTACTACAGTTAATTGTGTGAACAGGAAACCTATAGACATTAGAGGATTAAAATGTTAATTAAGTGATCATTTCCCAAACCAAACCTCTTTGGAATGGAGCATGGATTCATCTGTGGTGATGGACATTCATTATCTATACCTTGATGTGAAGGGTAGGAGGACGGAAAGTTGAGGCCACCCTGGCCTTCATAGCAAGCTTTTGTTTAAACAACAAAAACCTATTACCAGCACCACGACCAAACTTGAACAAAGTCAATGATTACTTTCGTTCATACAAGATATCTGTTAATTTGGGGCTATTTTCCTTTTAATTCTAGACCTTTCCACCTTACCTATTGAACCTGGCATTTACTTATGGCTGCTTTGTCATGGACTGATTGATCCTGTGAGACAGACATGATTGCTCAGAGTACAAAGATGGAGTTGATACTAGACGCCTGATCATGGACAAGCTTGGATCTGGGTATAACTTACTTGAGCCAACACTCATTTCTTTTCTATTGTCCTCTTTGCTGATTGGCTCAGGGCGTCCTTCAGAATTGGGCAGAGCTCTGACATTGTCCAATATGCCAAGCATTCCTAGATCAAGAGGCCTACTTATAGCACCCCCCTCTCTGCTTGAACAGGTTGGTGTATATGATATAGCATACGCAAAAAATGCCTAATGTAATCACATAAACTTGAGTTTTATCCTAGTTTTGTTTTTATCATTTGAGTGATCTTAAACAAGTCAATCTCAAAGAATTTCAGTTTCCTATTTATAAAGTGAAATAAATGAAACCTGATAAATTGGAAGTAATTTGAACTTTGATAAATTGTGAGCTTACATGGTATTATTAGATGTATCAAATCAATTAAGATAATCACAGTCGTATCCTTTAATAAACAAATTAGCTCTAATAATCCCTTCTATTTTTTCCATAGCCACATATTTTACCTCTTCTCAAAAATACCTTACAAAGTAGTCGTTCATTCTCCTGACAATGTGATTCCCATTATCTGTCTGAGTATGTCACTGTGGCTGTCACCATTCTGTACAGTATAAACTGTAATTCCCTTCCCACCCATTAATGCTCATAATGAACCAATCACAAACAATGCTCATTTAAATTGTTTCTTTCATCGGTGCTACTGCCATAGTTACTGCTTTTCTATTTAAGGCCACATCAGTGCTCGCCTGAATCCAACCTTGCTGTATTTTCCATGTGAAGAACACTTGTGAGCCAAGGTGCTTTCTGTCCACCCCTGCCTCACCACTGGAGTCTCGGTTTCTAAGCTGTCATGTGCCCAAACTCCTGCCTGACAGATTCACGAGTTCACTGATCACATTAGTATCCCATGGCTGCTGCAATAAATTATCACAATCTGGGTGGCTGAAAGCACAGCACTAGATTCATTCATAGTTCTGCAGGACAGTAGTCGAAGATCAAGGAACTGGCCGGTCACCACTCTCCCTGGGGTCTCTGGAAGAATTGCTACCTCACTTCTTCTAGTTTCTTGTGGCTTCCACATCCCTGCTGCTCCTCGATTGACAGTTGTTCCACTCCTATCTCTACCTCTTGGCTACATTATCTCCTTTCACAATACATCTCAAACTCCTTTGCTTCTCAAATGCATGGACGGCATTGTTTTGACTACAGAACAGTGCAGGACAAGTTCTTCTCAAGCTTTTCAATGTAAATTACTTCTTATACCATGCTTTTGCCATCTAGGATATATGCTACAGGATGCTGACATATATTCAGGAGTACTAACATTTAAGTGATGGTAATCGATTTTACAATTTGTGAAAAAGACCCCAAAGCCTACAGTTGAGTATAATAAATGCAATGGAACCAGTACAGTATTACTCTATGTAGTATAAACTTTTAATAATTTTTCCTCTGTAGCCAAATTTATAATATCTCTCTCTCTCTCTCTCTCTCTCTCTCTCTCTCTCTCTCTCTCTCTCTCGCACATATCCACATTTGTAGACATTCTTTACAACCACATGTTGGCATAGAAGATCACGCCAGAGATTAAGCAAGAGAAAGCAGAATTGATTCCATGTCCTTGAGGCTGTTTCTCAGATCCTAAGGCCGAGGCCTAGCAGTGACTATGCGAGGCGGGAACATCTGAGAACTGCTGGTTTTTAACGGGCACCATATTAACCCATGTGGATAGCATGTGTGCACGTGGGAAGCTTGTGAATCAATGAGTAGAATGCCTTGAACACATGAACTGCTGGAACATGATCATCCATTACACATGTTCTTGACAGTCAACCATAAGTCAAAGGAAGGACAAATAGAAAAGAAAGACAGAAACAAGAGAAAGCAGCCATTAGATTTATTCACTCTCTTATAACTATGTAAGAACCTCTCTCTCTCTCTCTCTCTCTCTCTCTCTCTCTCTCTCTCTCTCTCTCTCTCTCTCTCTCTCTCTCCCAGAAGAAAGAAGGAGAAGCTGGCAAGAAAACAGCACTGTAACAGAGACGATTTCTAGGCCACCCAGCTGCCTAATTACTGGCATCGTTTTTGGAATTTTACAGGAGGCCTCTTGGGAAATCATCCTTTGAAAAGCAACAATCCTGCATTGTAACAAAACAAACTATATATATGTCATTGCAAATACTAAAAAATAATCAAGCCTGGGCCTTCTAAGTCAAATAATTCAGCAGAAGATACCAGGTCATGAGAGACAAAGCAAAAGAATAATTACTATTCACTTTCCAATTCTACTTTAGTGTTTTGAGAAGCCCTACCCTTACGTTAAATCAAAACACGACTTTTAAAATGTTAAACTTACTCCTATTTGATCCAACAAGATGAAATCTGTGAACATTTCATTTATTTCAGCATTTTACTCAGAAGGAGAACTCTGATGACATTCACATTGTTCCAATCAAAACAAGAGCAATGAGAAAAATGAAACGAAACATGAAAAGCAGAAGTCTCATACTGCCTAGCACATAAGATGTTGAAGCAGGACTATGTGGAGTTATTGGGCAATTCTCTAAAGTGTTCTCAGCAATTTCTTACAGAGGACCCCTTAGCAATATTATTCGAACTTGAGAGGCAGTAAACAAGCTGTAGCTGTGCTCCTAGGGAACGGTGTCTGACAAGACACGGCAACAGTCTATGCAGTTCAGGAGCAGACGGTGTGGACAGTGTGCAGTTCACTGGATGGTAACTCTCACTAATAAAGGTAATGCACATATGGAATAAATGTAACAAATGGATCAAATTAAGAAAAAATCTTATCTGGGTGTGGTGGCATATTCTGTAATCCCAGAACTCAGGGAGCTGGAAACAGGCAGATCTCTGTGAGTTTAAAGCCAGCCTGGTCAATAAAGCAAGTCTGGGATAGCCAAGGATATGCAGAGAAACCCTGTCTTGAAAAAAATCAAGAAAGGAAGGAAGGAGGGAAGGAAGAAAGAAAGAAAGAAAAGAAGGAAGGAAGGAAGGAAGAAAGGAAGAAAGAAAGAGAAACAAACAAGCAAAGATCTTTTAGAAAGGCTTTGGTGTGTTTTGTTTTTAAAATTGTTAAATATTGTCTATTATTTTGGGGAAGGGAGTGACAATCCTGGAGCCACTAGTGGAGAAAACCTTGACGTGTGCATCCATGAGCCATTCAACCATTCTTGGAACACTGAAGTGATCCACATGATGACGTCTCTGAAGACTGTAGAGATGTGAAGGCCAAGGTGACCTGTTCCCTCTCTACAGGGAGTTTACAACCCAGAAAAAAAAAACCTTCCTTCAAATTTCCAGTCTGTGTTGCTCTTTTAAATGGTCAAGTTCCTTAATGTCTAACTTTAAGTACTACACTCAGATTACTCCTAGATACACACAACGGGACCGTGGAGAGAGGAAAGGGCAAGACAGTCCCGTTGGGATGGATGACAGAGCATATTACCCAGAGACTCTGGGTGTGACAAAAGAACACCATGTTCACAGTGTCTGTTCCTGAGCTTTGTGTCCCAGATCCAGTACTCACCAGCTGTGTGCCTTTGGGCAAATCACATACCTTTTCCATGTCTACACTTCTTAAGCTGTAAAGCAAAATGTTAAGTATTTTCTATATTGTAGGACTGTTGATGAATAAAATTTGGCAAGCATATCTTAGGCCTTTAAATTACCTTTAACACTTAAAACTATAAGAACTGTTACAGTTTTAATGGTACTTTAAAAAATTTTACTAATTACTAAGTAGGACAAAACTATTGCCTTTCCTAATGAAATACCAATGGTGTAATAGGTATAATCAATTTCTACAAACTAAAGCAATGTGGTTTTCTGACATAGTAACTTGAAAACAAATTTCATACTTGCCAGTCTGGCACAATGGATTGCATTTTCCTCTTTTAAAATATTCCTTTAAAATATCTTTATGTCTCTGTGTTATATTTTATCTGCGTATCTGTAGGTATACAGTATATGTGTATGAATGGGAAATTGTGTGTGTGGTTGTGGGTGCACACATGTGGGATTCAGAAGGAAACCTTGGGTGTTGGTTCTTGCTTTCCACCTTATTGGAGACAGGGTCTCTTGTGTATTTGATTTTATTCTGCATATCAGACTAGCTGACCTGACCCATGAGCTTCTACAGGACTCACTTGTTGATCCCTCTACCTCCTTGTAGGAATACAGGGATTTCAAATGTGCCACATAACATCTGATTTTGTGTGGGTCCTGGATTATATTCAGGCTCTCACACTTCTTTTCAACACATTCCCCCTCCTAGTTTCACATCTCTTCAAAATGACCCACTAAATTTAATTAGTAATGCTTGAATGTGCCTGCATGTGGTGCTGCTTACTGGGTCATGAGCAACTGCTAGTTGCTCCTTTACTGAAGAAAAAGGACTCCTAATTCTCCAGCAACAATCACCTCTCAATAACTTCTCAATTATGATTTCAAAATAAGGAATATTGGCTTAGATTTGCAATGTTCCCCAAGTTCGAATGTTGATAGCTTGGTTCAGTATGCAGGGGTTATGCCCACAAGAGAGGATTGTACAATGAGATGTAAATTTAGAAGCCAAGACAAGGTCAGCCAATCAAGGACACTATGGCACTCCTGTTGATTAGAATTCCTTCTTTATCTCTTATTTCATCTCCTTATCTCTCTCCCTTTCCCACTCTTCCCTCCCCAGTCCTTCCCCCCCCCCTCTCTCTCTCTCTGCACCATGGGTGATGTGGTGAGCGGCCAAATATAGAGCCTCACAAGAGGCTCAGAGATGCCATGCAGCATGAGCCAAAACAAAGCCTTCTGCCTACTAAGTTGTTCATCTCATGTATTTTGTCACACACTTAGAAAGGCAACACAAAGGGAAATAATGCAAAAAGCACTATAACATGAAATAGTTATTCACCTAATATAAAATTTCAAAATACAAAGAAGAAATAGAAATGGAGACTTATATAAAAGACCAAAACCTATACAACTTCTAGAAGAAACAGTACAAAAGATTCTTGCTCAGTAGTAGTCAATTTTCATGGGAATTAAAACTTTCATTTTAAAAATAAACTACCAAAATAATAAAAGGATGAGAAACTTATCACCTTTAAATATTTACATGTCACAAACCTGACAAATTTTATTTGCTTATAATTTGTAAAGAAAAAATCTTTCAGAATTCAGTAAAGCAAATGTCTCTGTTCTTTAAGAAAAAAACATATATGGTAAATTATCTGTATCATCAATCAATCTAGCTAGCTATCTCTATTTATAAATATCTGAAATTTCCCATAAGAGTTATAAGCATCATTAATTAATTAATCTATTGATGAGTACACACACACACACACACACACACACACACACACACACACAGAGCCATGTAATAATCTCAATGGGAAAGGCCTTCCGTAGGCTCACATATGTGAATAATTGATTTCCAGTTAATGGAACCTTTTTGGAAGTATCAGAAGATGTGGCCTTGCTGGAAGGGATGTGTTCCTGGGGTAAGGCTTTGATGTTTCAGAACTGCTATTCCAAGCTTTCTCACTCTCTCTCCCTCCCTCCATCCCTTTCCCTCCCCCCTCTCTCCTCCTCCATTCTATTCTCATGCTTATGGATCAGATGTAACTTCTCAGCTGTTGCTCCAGCACCATGCCTACCTGCCTGTGGCTGTGCTGCACATCACCATGACTATAGATCATAGACTCACCCTCCGAAACTATAAGCCCCCTTTAAACACTTTCTTCTACAAGTTACCTTGGTCATTATACTTTGTCATAACAATAGAATAGTAACTAAAACATATATATATATATATATATATATATATATATATATATATGTGTGTGTGTGTGTGTGTGTGTGTGTGTGTTAAATATATATATGTATATATACATGTAATAAATAGAGGCATGGGTCAAAGTTATTATTCAATCTATTGATAAAATTTTGAAAAAATTATAACTAATATATCAGTGCATAAATATCTGAGTGAAAAGAGCAGTGTCTGTCAACTTTCTAACACTAGGGCTCTTTAAATACAGGTCCTCATGTTGTAGTGACCCCCAACCATAATATTTTTTGCTACTTCCTAAGTCTAATTTTCTACTGGTATTGATTGTAATGTAAATGTCTGTATTTTCTGATGGTCTTAGGCAACCTCTGTGAAAGGATCATGACCCAATAGGTTCAGAACCCCTGAGCTAGGGTGATAAAGACACAGTAAACAAAATGTTGGCCAGGATAGGAATTAAAATCTTCAAGCCGTGCTAGTAAAAATATGACATGAAATAGACATGTTAAAAAAACACACTTAAAGATATTAAACTGTATCTATCACATAATTTAGACATCCTGTTTCTAGATAAGTACTCAGGAGGTATGAATATAAATGCTTGCATATGCCTGGCAATGGCTGGTTCATTTGTAATAGCCCACACTGGAAATAACAAAAACATTTATCATCAGGCAAGTAATAAAATATCATAGCTATGACCTATGCATATAGTGGATGGCCACTTTGGAATTAACTATTGATAGGACTAAGTACATAAGCATGGGTACTTTTTCAAGTAAGTGAAAGAGTACAGACAACAAACAGTTGCTCATTGTGTCACTGAATTTATTAAAGTTTCTAGAAAGCACAAACTAATGGCAACAGAAAACACACTAATGGATTCTAAGAAATATAGATAAAATTAGAGGGAAAGGTGTTAGTCTAAAGCATATGAAATACCTATAGTGATGGATAAGTTTACAGCTATATCCTGGTTGTAATGGGGTTTTTCATGTGATCAGTGCCTACTGTAAAGATATGGAGCTTATTATTGTAACTCGGTGAAGCAGATAAGCACATGAGAAAAACTAAAAAACAAATGCTTGTCTAAACGAAATTTAAAATTTCATTCCAATAAACTATAAAATCAGTTAACAGGACAGAAAATAACAATCTTTCTGGTAGTCCTAGTAATAGATGGAAGTTGGGGTAGAAATTTACCTGGAGATTTACTTTCTTAAGAAAGTCATCTGTGCCTTAAAAATAGTTTTACAGTCAGATGATGCAGTGGTTGCTATGGAGACTCTGCATCTGAGATAGAATTACAATGTATAAAAGCTCTAAGCTTAAAATGCCCATGCTCTGAGGCTCTGTGTCCCTGTCACCCACAGGCCTGCTTAGGGAAGAAAAAAATAATTTCTTAACAAACTTAAGAATCTTTTTAAAATACCCTTTAAAAAATTATCCACTCACTGCACCCATTGCTAGAATTTAGCGTCCAGAGTGCATGAGAGAAAGTGACATTTTAACTGACATGAAACAGAGTTTCAGAATTATAAATTACGTACAAGGACCTGGTATGAGGACTATGGTGACTTCTATTAGGCCTTCCCCACAAGGAAAAGGTTCTTCTGTGGTAGTTCAGTGTGTCCCAGTGAACAGGGAAAAATTGGCAGTTGTTAAAAACTCCATGAGTTTTCCTGTCATCTCCGCTCCTGCGTTTGATTTTCCCCCAGCAGATGTGTAAGATTGCTAATCCCCTCGATACTTCACGGGATAAAAGGAGAAGGCACACAAATGTGAGGCAGTGACCTGCTGCCCCAGGAGAAGTCATTCTTACATTTTTCCTGGATCCATATTAGAGCCCATATATTTATTTCAGACTCCGGAGCCAGAAAATCTGTAGTCTTTCTTGGCTAGACATCAACTACAGCCTCAATCAGAGATTTTGTTTTTAACCACTCGGTTCACTTGTTTTAATTACACCAGGTGGTTGGGATATTTGATTTTATTGAATCTACTAGATTTTCTCAAACCCACATAAAAAAGCTGTAAAGTTGAACTTAAACATGAGCTCATTTCTAATTCTAATGGTTTGGATTTGTTTCTGTTTTGCTACTTACATGTGTCTCCTTTTCAAATGGCGATGAAATGAGAATTGTGTTTGGAGCGCACTGTCTTCAGGTGGGTGCTTGTGACTGTGGCAGCATGGATTGCGTATCTTTTTTGTTTCCTCTCAAGAAAAGTCATCTTTATCTTTCCGGTGTTTAGTTCAAAGTCTAGAAGCAAATTTTACCCTGGGAAAAACTATGCTTCCATTGACCGACCACATTCAGTTTTAAGGATCAGTCTAAAACTTAAGCTCAAGCCAACTTTCTCATGCCTCCTGGGACAAAATACAGCCGCTGACAGCCAGTCTTCTGTGGTCACATGGCTTGCCTGCTTCAGGGGCAGTGATAGACAGGCTTTCGCCGTGTTCCGTTTTCTTTAAGTGGCATTATTTCACTGCGCACAGCCATCCTTGTGGAGAGCCACAGAGCCCTTTGTGGACCTACCTCATCCCAAGATGGCGCCTGGCATGCAGCCAGAGCTGCCTCGGTGGAGGTAAACAAGTCCTTATTTGGAAGACGCCCGCTGCTTGCATTAGCTCCGCCTCTACGAGCCTATCAGCGTGTGAGACGTGGCTTAGTGTGATTGGCTGTTTAGGTGGTATAAATGAACATGACGGGAGTGGCTCAGGGGATTCTCCAACAAACAAAGCCTGAGATAAACCGCTTGAGAGAAGAACTGGTGGTTGCGTCTTTCTTGCTGGTCGAGCGAGGCGCGACACACCCTGTTATTTTTTGCACAAGCTTTCTCTGAGGTCATTGGTGTCCTTTCCTGATCCCAAAGTTGTCCTCAGTTTTCTGACTTCCTAAAAGAACAATCATAGCCTCTTCCTCCTCCACCAACAGAGTTCTGTGTTTTAACACTGACTAGAATGTGCTGCACAAATCAAGTCCTTGTTTAATAAACTATGTGCTCCAACAAAGTTGTCAGACTTCTGGACTCCTCTCTGGCTAGAACCAGCTAAGTTCATCTACCATTCCTAGCCCACCTGCATCCCCACCACATAGACACTGTGCTAGAAAAACAATTGTGCATTTTCTGCTTTGCATGGCATTGAAAAGAAGGCTGTGGGCATTCTACAATCATGCCCTGCCATTTCCCCAAGCTATCCTGAATTATTCAGAACACTAGAGGCCTGCAATTGCTGTGCCAGCTTCTGATTCCCAAAGGAAAAGCCAGGTCCAAGACTGCGTGAGACTGCGTGGTAATTCTTAGGATTGAAGTGACGTCATTTCCTCACCTGTCTCTTCTGGGTATTCAGCTGGAAGAAAGCCATTTAAGAGAGCAGTAAATGGCCATGCAATATGACCATCCCCACTTAGATGCATGGGATGGATGACAAATTCCCTAGAGCAAATTACCCACGCAGTTGTGAATTCTAAACACCCAACTCTTTGCTTGCAGAAAACAGGAAGGTATAAACATTCAGCAAAGTGCAGGGAGAATTCGAAGAGTGGCTGAGTGCACTGGTAGTTAACAACAGTGCTCAGTTTGCTGTATTCGTTTCTCAAGCTCCATCAGTCAAATTCCCAGGACTCAGCTAAAGTTGTTTGCAGTCATTTTGTTGATGGCTTGGGGTCTCATGAGCACAACACAAATCATTTTCTCTTGAAAATGAGAGATAATATTTAGAAAAAAATCTTACGTGCCTGATACGTATTTTTCATACTTTGCAAAGACTAACTCATTTAATTCTTATAGTAATTACATAATACTGCTATTATGCTAACAACATCAGGATGTAGACACTCAGTAGCTTGGCCACATTTACACAGATATAAGTGACAAATCTCAGTGGGTCCCTCTGGAGTCCAGTCTTTAGCCACCATGACCCCATGACTAAGGACAGTGTAACAGCCGCTAGTTAACTCATTGGTCTCGTACCTGCGGCCACAGCACTACACCCACAGTCATGTGTTCCTTTTCCATTACCAATCTAGATGGAGAGTATACATCAGATACCTGGAGTTCAAACTGGAGTGTTTGAACACTGTTGTCACCTAACACTTCCTAGGAAAGGGAGCTGAACCCTCATTTGAGATTTATCATTTGAGTGCTTGGTGATGGACTTAGTCAGTGCATCATAGGATATCTGTGATGAGAAACTGCAGTGGGAAGAATCAAATTCATAGCATATGCCTGTGTTTCTTTTCCTTAAAACTCAGAGACTTGGCTATTTACCTTGTAAGAGAGTAGTTCTTCTGGAAAAGGTTTGCATGTCTTTATGAATGTAATTAAATTATTTTAAATTAAGATGACACGTAGGTAGTTTGAATGGACTCTCTGGGACTTCAAATTAAGCTACTTGTTAGTTTGCTAACATATTGTTTTTTACCATTGAAAATACATGGACTTATAACTTTAAGAATGTGGTCATCACTCAGTCAGGAAGTTGCATTTAAGGCAAATACCTGCTTTTTGGAAAATGTCCAATAAGAAGCAATAACCCTGGCTTGAAAGGCCAGATTGTGTGCTTTCTATTGTGATGATATCCCTGTAATTACATTAAGCAAATTGTGTATGCTATTATAAATCAGAGTAACTTGTGGAAAGTTGCCAGCTAATTAGTTGGTTTTTTAATATACTGTTTTGTTCATTCATAAGAAATCTTCGTTTTCCAGAGCTGAAGTAGCTTTAGCAAAACAAAGCTGACTGGGGAGTGTAGGTCACTTAGGATGAATAACAGCACCATTCCAGGCATCCTACCAACTAAACTCTTTGTGATAACCCACACTTATTGAAAAGGCTAGTTCTTGCTATATTGTCTGCCTTTTAGTGTACAACAAACAACTTACTGAAAGGTTTAAATATTTATATTTCAAGTCATATTCTTGTTTGTTTTTTTTTAAGAAAATTATATTTATTTACTTGAGGTGTGTGTGTGTGCATGCACGTGTGGTGTGTGTGTATATGTTTGTGTTTGTGTGTGTGTATGTTTGTGTGTGTGTGTTTGTGTGTATGCCATGTCACACACATGATGGTAGGGGCAATTTATAGAAATCCATTTTATCCTTCTACCATGTGTGTTTGGGATCATATTCTGGTCATCAGGCTTGCTGATGCCATGCCATGCCACTGGCTCCTAAATTCTTAGTCTTAATTCTGAATAATGTAAACCACTATAATATGAGTACTCTCATATCTTTTTTCCATCTCACAGCTTAGTCTTAAAGGTATCAACAAGATATTATATATTTATACTATGTTTCTACTTATATATCATATTATATAATTATATTATTTATTGTATATATAATATTATTCTATAATATACATTTATAATATATTACTACTGATTCTGTACTATTGAATTTCTCTAGACTTTTGAGAAAATGATTTTAATGCTCTAGTGAACCCAAGATATGAAGCAATGACTAAACTATGTCAACAATCTACTGTACTCATGGTAAGCTTCTGAAGTAGGAATTAATGTTCTCATTTTACTCTAAAGACCAAAGCACAGTTACTTAAAGTTGTGTGGTAAGGTCTTATCACTTGTAAGGTTAGGGTATTGTGTCTAGCTTGAGAAGTAATCATAGATACAAAAGTGACATAAGCCCAGTTGATTTTGAGAGGGGACTTCACAAGCATCAGGAACTGCACCACTGCTGTGACTGAGTGGTTTCATTGAAGAAACATTGAAGACACTCACGACAATACTTGACTTTAATCTCATAAGGGTACCTCTACTCCACTTTTAAATTTCCAGAGAAAACAAAGTTGTACTGATTGAATTATAGAATTTGGATACTGAGTTGGAAGAAGAGATTCTGTTTGTAGCCCAAAGTCAGGTCCAGATGAAACTTTAAGGCAGACTACATCAGAAGGGAATTTGATGTTGAAATTAAATTCGTTTAGACATGTTAAGCTACTTTATGGTAGTTCTAGTTCAAAATAATCTCATCTGCTTTGTTTGGAGGTACAAATTATAGACCAGCATGATCACAGTCATGTTTTTCTTTCTGCAATGACTGAGTAAAGATGTAACGCTAGTTTCTAGTTAGAGTCATGGACAGGAGCTCACAGACAAATAATTAAACAATGGGATCTTGTACTGTCATTACTCAAACATAGTGTTGAAAGAGTGGGATGGAAAAGAGCATGACTCCCTTAATATTTCCATAAAAATGGCATGTAGAGATATCAAAAGACTCTTGCTGATAATTACCTTTTGGACACTGGAAGTATATCAATGACCTGCCTAGAAAGCAAGGAATTCTTACTCTTCTATTGCTATGAAGAGACACCATGACCAAGACAATTCTCATAAAGGAAAGCATTTAATTAGGCACTTGCTTACAGTTTCAGAGGGTCAGTCCATAACTAATGTGGAGGGGAACAGACAAGCAATGAAGCAGTAGTTAAGAGCTTTACATCTGATCTGCAGACAGTACAAGGGTGAGGAAGGGGAAGGAAGGGAGGGAGGGAGGGAAGGAGGGGGAGCGAGAGAGAGAGAGAGAGAGAGAGAGAGAGAGAGAGAGAGAGAGAGAGAGAGAGAGAGAGAGAGAGAACCCAGTGTGGGCTCTTAAAACCTCAATACCGACCCCAGTAACATACTTCCTCCAACAAGCTCCAACAAGACCACACCTACTCCAACAAGACCACACCTACTCCAACAAGACCACACCTACTCCAACAAGACCACACCTACTCCAACAAGACCACACCTACTCCAACAAGACCACACCTACTCCAACAAGGCCACACCTCCTCATCCTTCTCAAACAGTTCCACTCCCTGATGGCTAAATATTCAAATATATGAGTCTATGGGGGCCATTTTCATTCAAACCACCACAATTCTTCATTTGTTTAGGATGAGGATATTGCATGGGAGTAGATGGAAGAAAGAGTCTGGTTTCCACCCAAGAGCTGCAATGTAGCAATAGAGTTCATCCTAGAAAGCACCAAAAAGAAGTGTCAGTTTTAATGGATATGTCTTGATGGATGGAAGAAGACTGCCAGTCACTTTGTACTATACTGAGTGAGGAAAGAAAAGTTTGTGTCTCAACATTTCTGTTAATGGAAGGAAAGCAAGTGTCTTTTGAGCAGTTGTGGCTAGACATCAACCTTAATCAAGTTCATAAGAGTCCACAGTAGTTATTCTAACAATTGTCTTTTCCCTCATGTTCCCATTTATCTCATTTCTCGGCTGACTCTGGTAGTTGTCATTCACCACTCCATCTACAGCTCCCATGTCTTTATCTCATTAGTGGAAAAAAACATGCGCATTGAAAGTATATTTTGGAGCTTTTGTGTGGAAAAGATCTCTAACAGCTCCACACTGCACACTACTTTCTAAGTATAATATTGTAATTCCTTACTCCCACGAAATTTATTTGTGACCAATGAAAGGTAAGACGAGATACCTTCCTGTTCCAGGACTAGCATGTGAAAATTACATTGTAATTCTGGGAGGTAAAAGGTTATCCTTAGCCTATGGCTACTGGGTTTAAGAGCCAGCCTAGTCATACTTACAGTTCATAGGTCCTACTAGTGTCCTTTAAAAGAATAAGGGACTGTATTTTAGATTACATGTGCATTTAATTTTTATTATTATTTAACAGAGGGTTTTATTCTAATAAGATACACAATCCACATTATTTTTGTGTTCATTAACTTTATGTCCATTTAATGGAATACTAGAAGTATGTTATCTACAGAGAGAAGGCATATTTTGGTTTGTGGTCTCAAACTCTCTAGCCTGTGAGCAGTCTTTTGAGGTGGTGAGCAGTACATCACAGCCAGAGCATATGGCAGAGAAAGACCAGACAGCTAAATGACAGCCAAGAACAAGAGAAAAAGCATGTTTGCATTGAGATGTCTATAATCCTCTCAAAGGGGCACACCTCAAGTCACTATATTTGAATAGTATTTTGTACTATTTTTTTCTATTTTTACATCTACATTTATATTATTATGCATATATACAATAAACTACCTACAACAAGAAGAACCATGAAACAATCAGGAATTATATAAATGTTACATTCATAGTGTTTTGGCTATTTGTATTTGACATCTTTCCTATCGTGATGCATCTAAAATTTTGAATGTAAATCAATATGTATCATATCTCATCTCTTTCAACTTAAACCATCTTTGTAGACATAAAATTTCTTAACCTCTAAACAACTAAACTCAATTTAAAAACTAAACTATCTGGTCTTCAACCCCATCTGAGATTTGAGAAAAAATAAAACTTAATTATCTGTGTAGAAAGGAAGTGCAGGTTAGCAGCTTCCAAAATGAGAAAATGACAGAGACAGTTTGCTGCCTGAACAGTTACCCAAAACTCTCTATAACATTGGAGTGTCATCTTCAGCCTTCTGGCCTAATATATCTGCAGACATATTTGTGAGACAGGAGCTATTGAGGACT
This sequence comes from Acomys minous, assembly GCF_964271855.1. Classification (NCBI taxonomy): domain Eukaryota; kingdom Metazoa; phylum Chordata; class Mammalia; order Rodentia; family Muridae; genus Acomys; species Acomys minous. The sequence continues at coordinate 122,498,789 of NC_140483.1, forward strand.
TGCTAACTCTGTCTTGTCTTGCCCATATTTAGGTAGAATTTTGTTAGTGGATGAAATGAGAACATTTTGCCCAGTGGCTTGTATGCAATATTTGAAGCCATCTCTATAAGCAGGTTCATGGATGCTCATCACGTTCTTTGAGGTAGGCTGGGTGTTGCCAGGAGTTAATCTGCCTTATTGTCAAAGAATCTTTAAAATAATAAAAAGCATCTCTAATTGCCATAATCTGTAGGTCCCTGAGGTTTTTGCAGACCTTATCTAGCTATTTTACTTTATCTATCTCTAGAATCATATCTATCTCTTAAACCTAAGATGTATATTCTTGTGATAAAAATAGACTAGTAATTGACGTAACCATGATTTGATCAACTAACAATTAACTTGTATTACTTAATTATCCCAAGAAGCCTGCAATAGCACTTTGAAAATATTTGTAGTAAATTTTGTATTATAGTTGAGTTGTATGGGTATAATACCTCATATTAGAGTAAAAAATATATAATGTATGTGAAGAATAATCTCAAATTTGAACTCTATACTAAAAATAACCTTGTGAGTGATAAGGCATTAAGTTGAGGAGCAGGTTCAATAATTACTTTTTATCCTATTGTTCCTATATATTTCTATATTCCCCCTTCTTTCTTTTCAACCCCTATCTCCATGCCTAAGAAAGAAAGATATTGAAAAAGAGAAATATTACTGAGTCTAACCTTGTTTTTACTCTGAATCAGATCTGATAACTTATAATCAACTCCCAATGAAATTGAACATCTCTCACCCAGGAAAGCAACCAAAAATTTACCCAACCCCCCCTTACAGGAAATAGCACAATATTCTCTTAAGGTTTCTTCTGGATGATTTGGGACAAATAATACCTTCGTAGGGGTCCAAATAGTTAAACAAGCTAGGAATAAGCATTTGTGATCCAGCTTCTAATTGTTGAGAAATTCCAGGTTTAATTAAAGTCATGTGTGTGGGACAGTATTTTGTATTAAGTTTTAAAATAAATATTTATTTCCTTTGGAATTTTGAAGAAATGACTAAGTGGCCTTTTAAGGTGTGCAGGCATAGTTGAGGACTCTGGAATATTATGAACCCTGTCTTCTTTGGAGGCTTCTTCCTGTTTTTCAGAAGATTTTTACTATCACTCATGAAATTCTAGAATTTCAAGAAAGTATATTTTGTAATCATCTTCCTGACAGGGCGCACTGTATACCATAGACGACAATGAAACTTCGTATATATCCCAGAGTGGCCTTAAATTAGTGATCATTGTATCTCAACCTCCTCACTACTGAGATGATAGGCATATTTACTGAACCTCAGTCAGTGAATATTCTATACCTGGGATGTGTCTCCAGTTTTAATGGATTTATATGTTCTATATATGAAAGTTTCCCTTCTTTTTTTCAGTTCATTTCCTAGGAGTGTTACTACAGAGACAATAAAAGCATCATTATTTTTATAAGTTGCATTAATTTAGTTGTATTGTTTTATATTCAGAGATATTTAAGTTTTTGTTACAAATATAATTTTATATGCCAAGTGTTTTCCTTGTTAAAAATTTAAGGACACTGTTTTTCTCTGTTCTATATTCAAGGCATCTTTTCCTGTTACTTTTCTTCTTGTCTGATTCTCCTTGTTCATTAATACCACTTTAAACACATTTAGCTTTCTGTGTTAGCAGGGTTTTGATACGGGAAGAAATGAATACATAATCAACCTGACAATACCAGTAATGGGAGCTTTCTGGGTGATGTTTATAGTAGAATACAACTGGAAATTGGATGTCACAAAAGCCTAGTGACAAGTTATGTTACGTTTATTAATTTCAGCATTTATATTGCATGGTGCCATTCAGTGACACAGCTCCAAGGCCATGCAAGAGCCCCAAGAAAGCTGTGGACAATTTCTCTTTGTATTTTTAGGACATCTGATGGCATATTATTTCTGGGTGACATTAGATGTGCATAAATAATTCTTACCAAGAGTGATGCCCAATGTAGTCTGCGTAGTTTCCACAGTCATGGGGAATTCAATTGAAATAGCACTCCAGTATTTATTAACAATGAGATTTTCTTCACTCTTCTCGGTTTCTCAGGCCTTCTGAATCGTCTTCTCTAAAATGGGAATTACTTATTGTGTGAAGATTGACTGAGGTACTCTAGTTAATGGGCTTAGCTCAGCATCATGTATGGAAGATATGGAGTAAGTGACGGCTACTTTATTTTAATGGTGCATAATTATATTTTAACAAAAGCTGTAACACCTTACAAAGTAGCAGATTGTCTAAAATGAATCAAAGCATACATATGGCTCTAAAATGAAGAAATAGAAATGTATACATTATTACTTGCTCATAATAAATATTTAATTTGTAGTGAAAGAATTCATTAGAAAAATAGAACATTAAAAGGGTCATCTGTGCTGTGAGTTCGAGGCCAGCCTGGTCTACAAAGCGAGTCCAGGACAGTCAAGGCTACACAGGGAAACCCTTTCTCCAAACCACCCCCCAAAAGTCATCTGAATATATAGATATGACAAGGGTCCTATAGAGAATCCTAAAGATTCTTTATAAATATACTATATATAATATTATATTATATAATATGTTAGCATGTATATATGTAATAAGTTGCATAATATGAAGGTTTAAATCTACTTTAAATAAATAATAGGTTAGGTAAACATTTTTTGTTTCATTTATTTTATTTCCATGAAATCTGGCTCAAGTTTTTTCATTTACAAACATGAACAAACATTTTCCTCCAATATAGATTTTTAAAACAAATAAGTGTGACTTTATAAAATGAATGTTATGTTAAAGAATTGGAGTGATTTCTTATTTCAGTTTATTATTCCTGATTTCACTGCAACAGAAATGAGTAGAATGGATTATGATATAATCATGCCTTGACAATATTCTTCCTCCTCTTTAATCTGAAATCAAAATTAAATAAGTAAACTAAATGTGTATCTTAATGACCAAGGGATGAAAGCAATGAAAACATAAAATATAATTGATATTATTGGCCTTATTGTCTCATTATTGGGGCCACCTAGGATGAATATTTTAAAAGATTTCTCTAGAATGTAAATACACTATTTTTTATATTGGCAATTATGTGTATGAGTTGAAGCAATAGATTTATTTTGCAACTCTTTGAGTGGTTATTGCGCTGTGTGGGGATATAATTTCTCATGTGCTCAAATTTTATCCTTTTCTTTTAGAACCATTTAGAGAGAATAAATGTATTCATTTCACTAAATTTTATAATCCTTGAACATGAGACCATCACCACTCAATTAAAATCTCTCTCAGTGAGCATTGGATTTTTTAAAATGTAGACATCCTTTACATCTTTTATTAACTTTATTTCTTAGTATCATATGTTTATGTTTAGATTAATTTGCTTTATATATTCATTCTCAATTATGCTTTCTGGTGATATATAAAAATAAAGGTGATTTTAAGAGAGAATTATCTTTTATTATAATGCATTGCAACTTTCTTTTCATTCTATATAATGATTCTGCTAAGGATTCTTCAGGATATTTTGCCTTGATAGTGAATAAATGCAGATTTATCCTTTCTATTCTTCATCTGTTTTTAATTCCATTTCTTTCTTTATTGTCTAGGACTTTAATATAAAAATTAGGCTTTACCTATTGACCTTCATAAAACTTAGAGGGGAAAAAAGCATGATTCTCTCTGTGGATCAGCTGATGTAGTCTTTCAACCTTTTCCAAATTTCCCAAGCCAGAAGTGGATAGACATCAGTCAGTCTGGTCTGTGAACTGTATACAGCCACAACTTCTGTTGTTGCTATTTTTTTCTCAGATTTTTACCTCTAGCTCCATCTCTTGGGATGGCTACCATTGTCCTGTCTCCTCTGAATGCTTCAACGACTGTCCTATCTAACTTGACACCCACTCTTACTTACCCAGGACACATTTACTTTTCACAGTTTGTAATTAATGCATGATTACCTTTTATTTAACTAGCACACAGAACATTCAGAAAACAATGGACTACTGTCTCTTCACAGGTTACTCCATTGGCTTTTACCTTGTTGCTCAACCCAAAAATGAAAAGAAAATGACTGCACCTGTGACTATAGCTCTAATCTCAGAAGGAATGAGGTTGAAGGACACGTGGCCCAAAAGAGCTTCCTTCTGCTGCTGCTAGGCTAAGTACTAGCATTCCTTCCTGTGTTATCTTGGCTGGACTTGGATATGTTTCCCAAAAGTTCAGGTGTAGAAGACTTAATGAAAAAAATTTATACAGTATTTTTAGGTGGGAGATAATTTTGAGTCAAGGAGATCATAAAGTTGGGACCCCATATGACATTTCTTACTTTAAAGAATAAAAAAAGTCTTGAGCTAACATGCTGTCTTTCTCACCCCAGGATGCATCCTACTATGTCATAAAGCATCAAGAAGGCCTTCCCCACACCACAAAGATGCCACTATGATCTTATGCCTCCAAGGATTTGAGTAACATACACACTTTTTCTTTTCTAAATTACCTAGTTTTTGCTATTGTCTTGTATTCATAGAAAACAAACAGTTGGGTATATGTTTATTATTGGCTCTTTCTTCAGTTTTTTTTTTTTTTTTTTTTTTTTTTTTTTTTTTTTTTTTTTACTTTAAGGGTATTTTTCTGCCTGACGAGGTAAGAGTTCAGGCACTTAAGGTAGGGATATCTATGCTCTGGGTTAGACCCTACTTTTAAAAATGTTTGGCACTTTTTATTAAATGTCAAAGTGTTAGGACAAGTGACCGACACATTCAGCCTTTGTTGTTTGTTTCTTTATCTAGGAGAGTCAAAACAAGTTTGTTTGCAGGATCCCTCCTTAGAGAGCATCTCCTTGTCTCTAAAACCAAAGTCTTTGTTAGGGATGAAGTCTTTCAAGAGTCAGGAAGATTGCTAAGTCACTTCCTTTTTTTTTAAAATAAAAAGATGCTTTAGTCATTATTAACTAGGAGGCTGTAGATCAAAGCCAATTAACAACAATGTTAAAATTATCAGATTAGCAAAATTTACATTTTGCAATGTTAAGTGTTGACATCATCACTGTTCTAGTTTTAACTCTTAACTCTTGCACTCTGATACTGGAAATATGTAGTGGCACATTTTGAATGGTGATTTGAGAATATACATTAAAGTTGAAGGTTTGCATATGTTGCTCCCAAGGTTATTTCAAAGTGTTTGTGCATGTGTGTGTGTGTGTGTGTGTGTGTGTGTGTGTGTGTGTGTGTGAGAGAGAGAGAGAGAGAGAGAGAGAGAGAGAGAGAGAGAGAGAGAGAGAGAGAGAGACAGAGTCAGAGACAGAGAGACAGAGAGAGAGACAGAGACAGAGAGAGACTGGATTTCATGTAAATGTTCCTGGCCTCAAACCTGCCATGTAACTGGAGCTGACTTTAAACTCCTGATTCACTTGCTTCAACCTCTCAAGTGATGAGTATATAGCCAAGAATGACCTTGAATTCCTGATCCTTCAGCCTCCACCTTCCTAGTGCTGAGTTGAAGGAGACATTAAAGGTTGCCAAGCATTTCCATGTTTCTATTCTTAGCATCTTATCCTAGAAAAGTGCCTACATATAGGCACAGAGAAATATGTATTAATGAGCCCTTTTCAACAGCATTGTAATAGGAAATACTTAGAAAAAAATGCTGACGATTTACAAGATGACTAACCCATTGCAAAATCGTCACACTCACTATACTGAGGCTGGCAGGTGGTATGAGTGCAAGAAAGTTTCATTCTGTGATGCCTGCTTTGTGCTAACATATGGCTCTAATCACTGATTAATTCAGCTTGTGATCTAATATCTTCTGAGAAAAGCAGTATTTGCCATACATTGGTATTGTGGTTAAAATTCCAATACAATATCTGTAATCTGTTTCCCTGTTGAACCATAAACTCTGTGAAGGCAGTGGTCATTTTTCTACTCCGTGCACTCGGCAAGTTGCCTGGAAATTTTCAGAGGCTCCATAAAATTTTGTTGATGGGATAGCTGAGTAAATAAATGAACTGTATTTCTAACGCGGTTGTAAAGATGAGTAAAAATAATAATGATGTGATGCATTTAATTGTTGTCCAGTGACAACATATATTATTATTAGCTTGTGATTCTGATGATAGCCATGAGGCGCAGAGCTGATTGTGAAAGATGCTGGGGAAAGTAAGGCAAATACGATTCATCAACATTCAGCTGGAGATGTTTTATGAGGAAGTGGAGCCTTGCTTATATCTTTAAGTCAGAATACTACACTCCAGGAAACCACATGCAAGTGGCTACTGGCAAGTTTTTCATATATTCCATAATAGCCCCTGCACCTCTCCATCCTGAAACGATAAACCTATTCTCTGTGGATTTACCTGGATGAAAACCAATCAGGCAACTGTACAAATACTACAAACACCTGCACATCAGAAAATTTAACAGTGCCAGCACCAAATAGTTCTTTTAGTTTATCTCAAAGAATGTTCCCAGCTAATCCTCTCTTGGGGACATAGATAAACACTCCAAGCTAATACAGTCTTAACATAAATTAAAAAATAATGTAGAAAAGACATTTTAGAGCTTGCAGTATTTTGTTACCTTTGGATTTCTACTCTCAGTTTGCAAGTCTCATTGTTGAAAAGAAAACATTCTCAAATTATTGTTCTGAAGAGGCCAGTAACCTCAGCACTACAAATTGTGGTAGATGCCCCCCCTTTCTTCCCTTGGTAACAACTTTTAAAACCCAGATGCTAAGCAATGGAAGAGAGTCCCACATAAAACCTGGCTTCTTGACAGATAGCTCAGGTGGTTGGGCTGCTAACTGCTTTTCCATCTGAAGGTTGCTTTCAGATCCAAGATTTACTCCTAAATTTAAAATATCTAGATTCTTGACATATTGTCGTTAAAAAAAATGGCATGGCAAAGAAATGGTATCCAAGGAAGAGTTGCATGTTACATATTATATATATATATATATATATATATATATATATATATATATATATATATGTATTATATATATTATATATATATATAATGTGAATATTATTATTATTTGCTTTTTCATATAACCTTATTTCTGGAAGTATATCTCTTTGTAAATATAAAATTAATTTCAAGATTCTACAGTAATGTATCTTTTTATTCTTAGAACAGTCAAAAATATTCGTCTCTTTCTGGCATTTCCATTTGCTTCTCAGGGTAATTATGCCAACCATAGAGCGTCTTTGCAACAAGCCATTGTGTCCAACAGATCTTGTTTTAAGGGAAAAAAGGATGGTAAGACCTAGAGGACCTGGACACTGCCTGTGATACAGTCCCTTCTAGACTTGACAAGGATGCTTCAGCTGTGAACTCTCACAATATGGTATCTATTTAAAACTTTCACAATCCCACACCTGTTAATATGGATGGGGGAAATTTCACAAGGCCCCTCCCTTAGATGAAGAGATACAGGCAGTTCACAGCTGCTGAGGGACTGAGATTCATCTTTCTTCAAGGACAAACCCAATGAAAAGATAACCAGTCTTAAGTGGTCAGACTAAACAGGTACTTACTGGCAACATAAATTATAATTTGTACTTAGTAGTGTGTGTGTATGTGATCATGTGTGTGTTTGTGTTTTTCAATAAAATTGTGAAAGAGGTGAATGCATCTGAATGCATTTGAGAGGGAGATGGAGGAGAAAACGAGAGAGTTGGAGCATGGAAAGGAGTGAAAAGAACATAAATACAGCTACTCATGCATGAAATTCTTAAACTATAAATTTATATTTAATAAGAGTATATCTTAATTGCTGATTATATAATATGGTATTTAGAAATTAATAAAACGATTAAGCTCATAGATAATTTTATGCAGTCTTCTTTCCTCGTATGATAGCATTTTCTCTCTTCTACGATGTGCATTTTTCACTATCCAGTTATAAAATTCTACAAAACTGATGAGTAGAGTTTAGATAAAGGCTTTGTCTAAACTAAAGGGTCCTGATACTTTTACTCTCTCCTTTGTCAATGTCCCCCTTTGTGTTTAAGGCACATTGGAGTTTTAAAAATCTCTTCCTGTTATTTTATGTGAGATATATTTTCTTACTTCTCAGTAAGGATTAAGTACGCCTACTTGAAACTACTAAACTTTTGGGAGAACCTGCTTTTCACAGGGAAAACTTAGCAAAGGGCCATTGTGTGCACAGTTCCTGGAGCCAGGAAGAATATTCCTCATGTATCTCTGCATCTAATATTTCAGACAGTCTGATTGGAAAGGACTAAATCCCATCAGTATATTTGGTTATTACAAGAAAGAAGAGAGTTTTTAACTGTGCCAACGTGGAATGAGAGTCTAAAGTGAAAAGATGAATTTGGATGTCTAATTAACTTCACTAGCTCACTCTGCTTCTCATGACTTATTAATATTGTCATCCCAGTATTTGGTGCTAATATAACATAAATGTGTAGCTACCACTCTTTGAAAACTGGGCTAATATGGTGAAAGAAAAACCTCTTATCTTCTGGATGTACATAAGAAAGAACATTCTCTAAATTGATAGAAGTGCATATGGGGAGAGTGTGTCCCAGGAGGAGGACTAAATACTAGCAGTGCAGAGTACCGATGCTTATCATTGTCTGAGAACTGCCTATAGCAGATTTCTTGGGTCAGGCAATTCTTACACACACCTATTTTTAAGAAGTTCAAATTCTGTTGGGTGGCTTTGTTGCTGTTATCAGAGAGATCATATGGTATAGTTCACATATATCATCTTCAACATGCTATATTTTCTTTCCTAAAATATGCCTCAACTCTTAGAACACTGAACAAGGACAGCACCAGTGAGTTTCAGCTTAGGTCGCAGACTATAACCTGTTGTTTGGTTTCTTTCTCCTGACTTAACTCAGTGGCCACCTGGCCTACTTTTCTTCTGCACACATTGTATCTCCTTTTTCTGTCCCCCTCCTCAACCCCTAAAGTTAAGCTGTTGCTTAACAGGGACAAAATAAGTAATTCAACGTGCATAGTGTGTGCGACATAGACATGTGATTTCAGCAGCAGTAACTGGGGTGTGTGATTTGGATCACTGCTTGTTCCAGAATCCCGGGGCGTTCCGAGGCCAAATGAAGCAGAATCCCGAAAGTGAGCTATCTGTGGTGCTGCCTTTTAGGTTTTGGGATCGATGTGTTTATTGTGGTGTGGCTCAAATCAAAGGCCTGAGCACCTTCATTGATTCTTAAAGCAGCTGAGTCACTTCAGATAATCAGATTCCGACAGGATAAACATGAAGAAATGTACCACATGAGCGTATGCATCTTTCTGACACCTTTCTAGACCAGTTGTGTTCTATGGCCTAATGAGATCAGCTTCTAATAATTATGCAAAGATAGTGGCATGGTATCCTTGTTTTATGTTAATTTTATATAAGCTAGAGCCATCTGGGAAGAGCAACTCTGAAATGAGAAATGTCCCCATAATTTCTGCCTATAAGTGAGTCTGCAGTGTGCTTTCTGGGTTAATGATGGATGTTTGTGGGTGCAGCTTACTGGATGCCGGAGCACACCAGAGCAAGTAGTCCTGGATGGTATAAGCAATCAAGCTGAGCGAGCTATGGACAGCTAGCCAGTGAGTAGCACACGCCTGGAGTCTCTGCTTCTGTCGCTCATTCCACGTTCCTGCCTGCGTTTTCTGCTCTGTCTTCCTTTGATAATGGAATGTGGTGTGGAAATGGAAGCTTTAATAAGCCATTTCCTATCCAAATTGTTCTGGTCATGATGTTTCATAACAGAAATGGGAAGCCTAACTTAGAGATACTAGGATTAAGTGCAATGTTTATGTTTGTAAGTGTAACTGTCAGAAAAAGTGCTGAATTTCTATTTTTTCTATTGTTTTAAAATAACTGCACAATAAACACTCTCTTTACATCTCATATTCTTTCTAATGTTTGCCTTTTCGCTCGGCTTTGTCCAGATATGTTTCGAGTAACTAAAATTCACCTGCTCCAAGTATACAACAGCTCAGTAGTTGCTTTAGCATATTCACAGAGTTGAGGCCTAAATCTTAACTAACTTTTCAAGAAACAAACAAAAATCAGTACCACTGGGAGTCATACCCAATTATTTTTGAAATTTCTACTATTCTTTGACAATTTCATAAATAAATACAATAAGTTTTGACCACATAAACAGCTAACCCATCCCTGGAAGTGGGTTTTTTATTCAATAATCTATAGTGTCTGGTTGGTTACTATCCACTCATCACAAGGTAAGTCCATTTTAACTCTCTCTCTCTCTCTCTCTATATATATATATATATATATAAATATCTTAGAAAAATCTGGGAGCAGTAAATTTTGACATGCACAAATAGCTACACTTTAACAATGTTATATATAAATGCATCTATCATTCTAAATGAGTTAAATAGAACCTACACTTTTCATGAGGAAAAAAAAAGTGTGTGTCTAGTAATTTAAAAACATTACCGTTTTACTATCTCATTGAGCAAGGCTACTGACAGCCTTTTACTTTTAATTTTTTCTAATACTCTCCTTAAACTTCTTCTTTTAATGAAATTTCCTAAATAAAATATCCACTTGTGAGTAGAATAGCTGATATCCCTTTATATTTTTGTCTCTCTATAATGACAATTAGTTTGGTGCTTGGGAGAGATGGAGGAGCATATACTGCCTTTCTGTTAGGGAGAATTAGAAGGCACAGAAATTTCTACTATTAATTTGTTGTAGGACATAATTCAAATATCAATTGATTAAATCTAGCATTCAGCTACTCAGTGAACTTTTATCCATCATTATTCTCTCATAGAATTAATTTCATATGAAATTATCTTTGTGTTGGATGATAAAATGCAAGTTTAAACATCAACCATAACAAAGACTCATTATAAAATAACAGATGCTCTTTTCAATTTTGTATTCTGAAATGAATACATGTCAGCCAAGGCCAACATACTCTTCTCCCTCTGTATCAGATTTTCCCAGCTACACTCAATAGATGCTTCTTGCAAAACTTTATTTTTCATATTTGGATACCCTTTTTTTTGTATTTTCCTAGGATATGGAATTATTATGATAAATAGCACATTCCTTTTCCCCAGGTGTAATGGAATTTAAAATGTACTGGAATAATCATTGTGATTATAATGATTGTCAGACCATTTTAGGAATCCGAAAAATAACATCTAAAAGCACAAAAGCCTGAAACTGTTCTCTGTATTGTACCATGGGAAGCAATTTCATTAACAGCCCAACCTATCACTGCTCCATGGAGTCATACCACTGCTGTGAAACTGCGGTGTCGCGGTGTGCTTTGGGACACAGTTGCGTAGTTTTGGCTAAGAGGGTGATAGAAATATGATATACGCAGTCCTGAAAAGAAGACTTGGGCATTTCCATTCGTGTCTTTCCTCTCTAGCATCATAGGAATCTGATGGCAGGATCAGGAGGCTGCTGGAGATAGAGTGTGATGTATTATAAAAAGCAAGCAGCGCTAATCCTCATGGCCAAGATAAGATGTAACAGCTCACCCCCATCCAGATATTTCTGGCCAGACCTGCCTGCCCCGATTTCTGACCCACAAGCTAAGGATCATCACTTTAGCAAGTCTTTCCTTTTTTTCTCCTGAGACAGAGTTTCCCTTTGCAGCCTTGGCTGTCCAGGACTCACTTTGTAGACCAGGTTTGTCTTGAACTCTCAACGATCTGCCTGCCTCTGCTTCCCTGAGTGGTGGATTAAAAGCATGTGCCACCACACTCAGTTAGTAAGGATCATCACAAATGTTTATTATTACTACTAAGTTGTTGAAATTTGATACAATATAATACTATCATAGCAATCGCTAACTGATAGCTATTTGAATTTTCAAGTATAGTCATTCATAGTTGTAAAACTGACATTCCCAGAATGCCTTCTTGGCTACATAGTAATGCTAGTAACAGTTAAGGTAATTAATATTTGTTTGTTATCTTTGGTGAATTCCATGGTGAATTTTAGTGCGGAGTTCTCATACAATGGAAATTTATCATTTAGAGCAGAAAAGCACACTTTACTATCAAACGTGTTCAGACACAACATTTTGTTTAATAGCCAAGTCTTTATTTACATTCCATCAGCAGGACTCTTTAGAATGATGTAAAAAGATTCTATTGGTTATGAACATAATATGTTGCCATTATGGGAAATGTATTACTTTTGATAAATCAAAATGAAGATGTTGTCTATAGTTTGAGTATTCAGAGATGATGGGCAATTACTAATACATAAAACATTTTAAGATAGTATATTTTGGTCTATTTCTTTGCATATAAATTTCTTTAATATAGCTCTGTTTACTTTGTGTAAGTCTTTTTGTTCTTTTGACTTATTACAAATTATAAGTAAATTCTATCATGATAGCTCTATGTCACAGCTCAGAAATAGATATATCATAAATTATGCATGTATTCATTCTTATTGTTTAATTTTCATGTTTTTTCTTTTGTGTCATTTTACTGCATTGCTAGTATAAATAATGTAGTAGTGAATGTTAGTGAGCTCATTCTACATAAGGATAGCTAATGTGACATGGAGTTCCAGAAGTGTAATTACAGAATCACAGGACACATTTTCTAACGTTCATGCCTATGTAAGGGATGGTTTTTTTTTTCAAGGAGATAAAAAGAATTGCCTCATCATTAACACTTTATGTCTGTTAAAACAGTTATAAACAGCAATTAATGTTGACTTGATCATTCATAATCACAATTGTCCATGTCAGTCATTACACTGTACCCAGAGACAACTTTGGAAGTTATTTAGGCTTCTGATTCTGTTTGTCTTTTTTGCAATGATGTTGGCAGCCCCCACCTTTGTTTGAGTTTTTTTTTCTATTGCTTCATTTATTTTTTTGCTGCCTGAAATCCAAATGTAATACCCAATTTGACGAAGATGGTTCTGGGTTGTGTGTTGTGGGGGAGGAAAAATCACAATTATTTACTGTATATAAATTGATATGTTCAAGAGGGAACTTTCTAATTTTTCTTAGCTTAGAAATGTGCTTATCCAGGAAACAACTTCCTGAACAGGATACCAACAGCCCAGACCTTAATGTCAACAATTAATAAATGGGACCTCATGAGGCTGAGAAGCTTCTGTAAGGCAGGAAACACTGTCAGTAGAACAAAGTGACAGCCTACAGACTGGGAAAAGATCTTCACCAACCCTACATCTGACAAAGGTCTAATATCCAAAATATATAAATAACTCAAGAAATTAAACACCACAAAACCAAACAACCCAATTGCGAAATGGGGCTTGGAACTTAACAGAGAATTCTCAACAGAGGAATATCAAATGGCTGAGAAACACTTAAAGAAATGCTTGTCCTCATTAGTCATCAGAGAAATGCAAACCAAAACGACACTGAGATTCCATCTTACATCCATCAGAATGGCTAAGATCAAAAACTCAAATGACACCACATGTTGGGAGGATGTGGAAAGAGAGGAACACTCCTTCATTGCTGGTGGGAATGCAAACTAGTACAACCACTTTGGAAAGCTATCTGGCGCTTTCTCAGAAAAATGGGAATAGGGCTTCCTCAAGACCCAGCTATCCCACTCCTGGGAATATACCTAGAAAATGCCCTACCACACAACAGGGACATATGCTCAACCATGTTCATAGCTGCTTTATACATAATAGCCAGAACATGGAAACAACCTAAATGTCCCTCAGTAGAAGAATGGACTAAGAAACTGTGGTACATTTACACTATGGAATACTACTCAGCTATTAAAAACAAAGAATTCCTAAAATTTGTGGACAAATCGATTGATCTAGAAATTATCATAATGAGTGAGTTCACCCAGAAGCAAAAAGAGACAAACGGTATATACTCACTTATATCAAAACACTAGTCCAAGGGATACGTACCATGAAAAACTTTACTTACCAGGAAAGTGGGTCAGAGGAGAGGACATCCTATTGAGACTTTAGGTGAGAGTAGTATGGAAGAATGGGGAAATCGTAGGACCCACAGGGTCCTGGAAACCTACAAGAAGAACTTTATGACAGGCAGATCTGGGTCCTGGGGTCCTCCTCAAACTAAGGCACCAGCCAAGGAGAATATAGGCAGTAAACTTCGAACCCCTACCAAGACCTAGCCGATGAACATGATATTCTCCACCGTTGAGTAGAGAGTGAGATCTGACTCTCACACGAACTCTGGTGCCCCTTTTCTGACCACGTCCCCTGGATGGGGAGGCCTGGCAGCAATCAGAGGAGGGATAGCAAGTTACCAAGAAGAGACTCGATATCCTAAGAGCATATATAGGGGGAGGAGGTCTCCCTCAATCACAGACATAGGGGAGGGGAGAAGGGGGGAAGTGGGAGGGAGGGAAGAATGGGAGGAAACAGGGCAAGGGCTAACAATCGAGATGTAACACAAATAAATTAATAAAAAAAAGAAATGTGCTTATCATTTGAATCTACAGCTCCACTGCCTAGTGAGATGTACAGCTTATAATCATTCATTACAATAAGAAAAATCTGAGATATGTAGGGTGATCTTATCTTAAAGGATGTTTACTAAAAATATTTAGCAACAATATAATTAGAAAAAAAGAAATACATCGATATAATGATATGGTTATTAAAAACATATAGAAGAAAATCAGTAACATGGAGAGATTAAGGATATATTCATTGAAAGTCACTTTTACAAAGATCGTGTGTAGTTTGTAGGTTGTATGGTACTAATATTATTTATTAAAGTCTGTATCCAGTTATCTAGAGTTAAAGATAGTCCATAATACATTAATAATGGAATCCTATGTGACAGGATTAAGGCTTATTGTAGAACCTTTGCTTTCATTCTGGGCTTTCTGCTTACATGGAGAACATGCCTAGGAAGTGTTGAGTGGGCGCTTAAGTTTATGGGTAAAGGGCACTTATCCTAGTATAGACTTTAATGCCATGTCTGTAGACTACTCAGGTGCTTACTTAGTTCCTGTTCTGATCCTGGTTGTTTATTGAGGCTGACAGGTAAATTGCCACCAAATGGCTCCACCATCGCTCGTGGATGATCGTGCGCTGAGTGGCTCCCTTGATGCTTGCCCTTTTCCCTGTGTTTCAGTTTTAATACATACCTCATTATGATTCATCAATTGATCTTTTAAATACCTAAGATATGAAATTCATTAAGTGTCCTAAAGTAAATGCCTTTAGGGGCTGCCATCGAGGTAATTCAATATAAGTAAAGCAGATGAACAACTGACTGCACGGGAGTGGAAGAGCACTAATGATCAGCAGCCATCAACCGCCAGACATAGCTGGCAAGGAGGAGCACTGGCCTTGTGGGCTAGCGCTAATGCTACCTCAAGAACGAACAGAAGCCTGATGTTAAGCTGTCACTCTAGCTTTATATCCCAGCTTTCAAAGTGTATATGCCACACAGACACATGCCTTCACAATATCTTTGTCCTCTCCTCAGACACTTTATGATTTCCGATGTTTAGACACGCCGACACGTCAAAACTTAAGGTGCCTACAAGCAAAGAATCCTAAAGTAAAGATCAATAATTTTTTCACCGAATAATCAATCAACTTATGAAACCTAAGCTTAATGTGGCTGAATGTTGCCAAAGAGAATAAAATGACAAAAAAATGAGCTGATGTTCTTACTTTTTGCACCCATAATCTTCATGTGAGCAATTTAAATATTCTCATATATGTCCTTTATATAGGAATATCGTAAAGCCATAATCCTCAATTGTATAATTCTGTACTCCTACAGTAAACAGAAGTTATAGAAGTCTTTGAATAATGAAATAAGGTCATATCCAGGACAAAGGACGGACTGATTGGGAATACTGAATGTAAGGCTGTGCATGCCATGACTCTGATCAATGACTATGCTATTTTCCCTCAGAAATACTTTAGTTTAAAAGAAGCTAGGAATGGCACAGAAGTGCTGAGATATCAGACAGTGAAAGGTAATTGCAACCAAGTACCCTAACAGGAACAGCTCTGGGACAGAGTGGGTATTTTGCCTCATTGTTTTAAAAGCGTTTTAGTCCTTCATGGTAAGAAAAGCAGGGGAATGTGTGGTGGAGGCACTCCAGGAAGCAGAGAGGACGAGACCAAAGCAGACCATGTGTCCTTTTCAGAAATGCTTCCTGGAAAGATTTTCTTGTACCATACCTGCCTAAAAGTTTACAGCCCTCCAAAGAAGCACTGGTTAGTAAAGGACAAACAAATGTTCAAAACACAAAATTCAGGCTACAAGGTAGCTAAGGAGGGAAAATGGCGGCTCCTCCTGCAGGGGAGAAGAGTTGGCTAATCTGTGGAAGCTGGGTTAGGTGTAATTTCTATTATGACTAGGTGTGGGTGACAACTCCATCTAGATTTGTCAGAAGGATGTAAGGGTGTGGTAGGGAGACTCTGTTATTTAGGTAGCTCAGTCGGAGCTTCCAGGGTCACTCACTTAGAAACAATTACCATTGTTGTCATGTTTGTTGAAGGAAGGGTAATACTAGACTCTATTGTCACATAAGGAAAACAAAACAAAAAACAGAATAGTTATATGGAAAACATAGAATATGTATGTAACAGAGAGAGAGGAAGGGAGGGAGACTCAAGCACTATTACGTGAATATTGACTGACATTTTTAGCTGTTACATACATATTCTATGTTTTCCTTATGACTTGTACATGTGGGAGTCCTTGGGCCAGAAGTTACTATCTGATCAAGTGCTTTCCAAGTTCATGGCAAGAAGCTTAAGAGAAGTTTGAACTATGCTTGACAATTTAAGCCACCAAAGTTTCTTGACAATTTGCTAACAGTGATTAAGTAGAATTTGCCCTAGGTCTCTTCCATCAGCCCTCTCTTCAGACAGAGTTTTTTTCAAAAGGTTCCAATTAAAATAGAAATAGTGAGTCCACAACAAACTACTGTCCACTCCTGCACTGACAGTTAGTCAGCAATCCTAAGGACCGTGTGGAGTGCACCTCCTCGTCCAATGATATCCTGAAAGGTATGAGAGGAAGACCTTAATGTCTGCTTGAAGCAAGGTCTGGGGAGCTGAATGCTCAGAGACAACTTCTGTCAGAAGATTAAAAAAATGATTTTCCTCCTTGAATAAGATAAGGAGTTATTGCATTTTGCAGGAACAGGGACCTCATACTACAGCGCACTTCTGGAGAAATCTTGGCCAGGCTGATAAGGAGTCACAGAGCAAATATTACCCATTAGAGGAACATGTTTGATAAAATATCATGTTTGATAAATAACATGTTTGATAAAATAGCACCCTCTCTATGTTCAGTCAGTGTCTGGGAACAGACACAGGATGGGGTTGCCTGAAGTGAACACTGCATTAACCTTCCCTGTGTCTGGCTGCTGGAGATGGTCAGCTAGTCCTGGCTACTCTCATCAGAGTGTCTCTTGAAGGATGTGAGCTCATAGTCACCATGTGACCAGTCACTACAGTTACAAAGTGGCTTAGTCTTTGGAAATGCATTTAAAACAGTACTTTATGCATACAAATATTTAAAACGTCGGGTCAGCCATCACAGACTTTTAAAAAGTCACCAGGAGTCATTTAAATGTTTGCATTCAATATGCCATCCAACTATATCAGGCCACACCAAATCTTCCGTTTCAATACACACCTTAAAGATGAAGTGAATTCTTAACCCATGGAAAAAATATAAAAAGTATCATTTGATAAACTGTAGGTACCGTACTAGGCACCGTTCTGCGCGTTGATGCCCAGCCCTCAATGATCTTCTCATGACATCACCATAAAGAACAAGTCCTAAAGGGACAAATCTGCTACTTCAGTTTACTACCTGCCTGCATCCACCCTCCTGTCCTTCCTTCCTTTCTCCCTCCCTCCCTTCCTTTTTCCCTTCATTCCTCACCCCTCCTTCTCTCCCTCCCCTTCCCTCCCTTCTTCCTTCCCTCCCTCCTCTTCCTTCTTACACCTCCTCTTACTGCTCCTTTTCCACCCCCTTCTTTCCCCTTCTTTGCTGTTTTCCTTCTCTTCCAAGCATCACTGTTACGATGCTTGTTTTGGCAAATATATCTTACACGCTAAAAGTAATAAACCCATCTTCCATCAAGCATAGCTTAGTGGCCAACTGTGTCCCACCCACAGGAGTGTAGACCTTGGAGGGTTACATTCTCAACAAGAAATTCGCATTCCATACACAGGTTGTCGTTTTTTTTTTTTTTAATTTCTGAGCAGCCACTCCCACTCTCCTTCCTATTACCTAGCACTATGCCCAGAATAACTTTGTGTTTTGGCGACACAGAAAAAGAACTGTACTTCTTCTTTCTGTGATCTTATTTACCATTAGGCACAGACAAGTACCATGCATACTACTATTTAAAGCAATTTGTCTAGACACGCTGGGTATGGTGGTGCATCCTGCAACCTCAGCACTCAAAAGGTTAAGGCAAGGAGACTATGAGTCTGAGGCCAACTTGAGCTTCATAGTGAGACCTTGGACAAATAAATAATAATAATGATAATAATAATAATAATAATAATGATAACAACAACAACAACAACAAACAACGCAAGACATGAATAAGAATGAGACAAGTCAATTCGAGTCCCTAGGCCTGTAAGAGAAGCACCACATGTGGACTGATCAGTTGTGGACTAGACCCATTGTGTCTAGTCTAGTGTCCTGCTCAGTCAGAATCTGCACTGACGACCGCAAACTTCAAGTTTACTCAAGCGCTTTCATCACACATGACTTTTGTGGTAAAAATCCTTGTCATCAGTAGCTGCAGAACTTCTGAAAATCACTAGTGCCTTGCACTGATCTGTCAAGATCATAGTGGGTGAAGCCAACAAAAGAGTATTTATGCAAAGACAAGCATGGTGCTAATATCAGGGCAGCGTTGAGAACCACTGTCTATAGAGGAGTTTGAGTGTGCGTATCACGCTACCTTATAAAAGCCAAGTTTGTTCTCATCCTGTTGGGGCAATTCCAGCAGCGGAGGGAAGCTTTAGAGGAGCTCTGCTCCCAAGGTAGCTGTGACACACAATGTCACTATTAAAGCTGAATTTTCATGTCTTTGCAACGTTCTGTTCCGTGGCATATCCTGATTATTTTACTATAACCACTCCTCCAAAAAGAAAACAGCTTTTTTCCACTCTGAAAAGAAAACCCAATTATTTATTTAGTGCACCACAATAAATCCCCGAGTTCTTATCCTCCAACAATACAAAATCTTCTCCCACACCTACACTGTAGCAGCATTGAACTTAAGTGTTAATACTACATAAACATAGGATTTTAATTCTGTCTGTGCTATTATTTACATTTGTTTAATCAAAACAGGTCTCCAGACATCCTGAACTCTCAATTTTCTACAGGAATGCAACGAAGATTAAATACAATAAGATGCTGAGGTAACAGGTTTTGTACGTAAATGTTAAGCTGCTCTTATTGTGATGCTCCTGTGAAGGAACAAGGGTTTTAAGTCCCTATGACCTCTGCAAGTGGAAGAGCTACCTCCCTTCCTCGCCTAGTTTTACGAAGGGTCTCAGAAGCTGCAGGATCAGAAAAGGCAAAGAGTTGCCACGACCAAAGGACAGGGCAAACCAGAATCTCCTTGCACACACTCTTCTGTGGGCACAGTTTTCTGCAGGGTGGCTATGAGATCTTTACTGTAGGAGACAGACCTGCAGTGAGAAGGCACATTTGTGTTCCTTGGTAAAAAGCCTCAGCCCTATCCCATTAGGAAGCTTCCTTCTTAAGGGGGCACTTAATGCCTCCCCTTTGAATAGCAGTCGAGAGGATTTTCCATTGAGACTGCAACTTTGAAGAGGTCTTGAATTGCAAAGCATACCTGAATGCAAATGAAGGCTGTGGTCACCGAGAGAGAGCCAAAATATGCTGATTTAGGCTCCCAAGCTCCAGTCCATTGACCTGGCAGCTCTGGTGTGAGATCAGGTGGAATTTAAATGTGCAAAGTGGTCATTTTTCTAGACATCTGCCATTTGGGCCCAGCTTTTTCTGAGGATAAGAATATTGGCCACCTCTTTTCTGTTGGCAAAAGTGTTTGGACCATCCCCGGCAGTAAGAAAGTAGAGTGATGCTTACATAAAGTCACCTTACGCTTATGTCGCACGCTACATCAAATCACATATCCATTATCAGGTTTGATCCTTGCAGCAACTCAGTGAACTAGAAAACCTACTGCTGCTTGAGATTAAGCGAGGGCTTGCGGGGCACTTGGTCACTAGCGTTTCTGTGAGCGTGTGCTCTTGTGCCCTGAGCACAGTGAGCTCCTTCTGCTTCCAGCGTGTATGCTCTGAAAGTTAAACTTTAATTTTTTATAATCCATTTGACTTTTTAAAAATCTTGCCATCCTCTGACCTTTCCGTCTTGTTCTAATAGCTCTGCAGCATTAGTAAAAACCAATTATTAAGAAGTAGTGCACGTTAAGACTAGGCTTTTGGCTGAGTGTGTCCTGGTTCCGTTCCCTATAGCTGGTGTTAACATTAAGTTCACTTCCTTTTTCTCTTTGTGCCTCCTTCTTTTCTTTGTTTTCTTTTTTCCTTGCATTTATTATGAGAAACACCTTCGCACATGTGATTGGAGGAGGGTAAGAATGAAGGAAAAGGAAGAAGACGCTTGAACTAGTAAAAGAGAAGGGCATTCACATGCACTGCGTGGATGTTACTGATAGAGTGAACACACCTGTGAGTTCACTGATTCTATGGAGTGTGCTTCCTTCAGGTGGAAAACACCCTTTGACTGAGTCTGCTCCTTAAATTATGCTGTTACATACAATGATGCTGAAAACAGTGATAGTAACTAATTTTAATATAACTTTTATTTGGGAACTATATTCTCTTCTAGTTTTCATCATTAATGTTTATCAGGTGAACATGCGTTCTCAGATGTGTGCGATAAACACAGCACAGCAATTATCATGGCCCTTTTCCTAAACGAGTCTGTCTTATGTTTCAGGATCTTGATTTTTCCAGATGGCGTTGAGATCACTAGCACAGCAGCTAGGAGTTCCGCGGAGGCAGAAATGGAACCATCAAAAGTGGGTGTTAGCAGAGTGAGAATTAATTTTTTTGTGCTTGAGAATTTGGGGGCCTTAATGAGATACAAATATTCTATATATACTGGAACACGGCAGTCTTTGAAAATAAAAATAAGTTAAATGTCTGCCTAGCACGACTCCTATCCTCAGTATTAATAAAAATAATAGTTTTTAAGAAGAAAAAAATAAGGATAAAGCCTAACATATGGTGGAAGTATGAACCTATTTGTACATTTTTCATTTGATTTAGGCTGATGTTAGCAAATAATTTTGGTAGAGTAGACATTGCTTAGTCTACCCTTAGTGTTGCAATTAAGATTTCAGGACCTAGAGTGATGAGGTAGATTTGACTACCAGTTAACCTCTCTTCCCAGTCTTGACTGATTTCCTCTATAGTGCTGTGTGTTGGAGGGCATAAGAGTAACATGGTTTCTGAAATGATGGTGCAAGGTAAAGAATGTGAGATGCTTAGCAAAGTGTGTAGTCCAGAGTTAGTAGACAGCAAGTAGCACGATTTGTACATTAATTCAATTGGATTGACTGGTATGTGTTGCATCTCATTTTCCAGAACGTATTTTTTTTCTATTAGCCTATCTAAAAGTAGAAATTCCTCCATGCTTATAAACACATTTACTTCTTATTTACTTGTTGAGTAAATGGTTTTAGAGTTCTTATTAGAAAATGTGTAGTGGCAAGTGAGCTAAGCACACAGTGCCTTTTCATGGAATTTACAGTCACTATGGGAACTAGGTAGAGAACAACAAAACTAACAAACCTCCATTTGTTTGTGTGTTTACAAGCAGAGCATTAGTCCAAGATTTTAAGTCCTCTGGACAGTGAGATGGAAGTGTTTGTTTTGGAAATCTATCTATAAAAGAGGAGTAGCGAGCAGTAGAATCGAGAGAGTACTCCTTCAGCCGAGAACTGTGAGGGACCTGGTGATGCACAAATGTCCTGGGCCTCTATAACCATTCTAAAAGGTATTCGTGTGTGTGAGTCTGTCAAGTTACAGCATCATGCCCAGCAAATTATAGAAAACAGGAAGCAGAGGAAGGATCATTCTTCATAAGGGACATCGTTGAGAATTGTACAGCATCTCTAAGATATGTGGGCTGTAGGCAGCGATGAGCAAATCTCTTCTCTTCTCTTCCTCCATACCAGAAAGTCAAGATAACTCCCTGCCCGAATCTATTTGAATCTCCACATTTGCAATCTTCAGGGAAGCAAGAAAGGGCTCTTCAAAGATAGCCTTCTGTAATGTGGGCGCAGGAATGGAGGGGTCTTGATGTCTTTTTGGCATGCCTGTTGAAATTTGGGGTGTGAGGTGTCCAAAGCCTTCTTGAGGTTCCTAGCCTCAGCTAAGGTCCAGCCTCTTCCAACGCCTCAGGTGTTCTGGTCAAGTGATCCCAAAGAAACCACCTAGAAGGAAAGGGAAGTTTTCTTCCTGGCTCGCTGTAGTGAATTACAAACTGGCATTCTCTCCTCCCATTCTTAAACCTCGAAGGGTGGCACAGGCAGCGATGCTGACAGTGTGCGTTCGCAGATGCCACCATATGGGTCTTGAAAAACTAGTTGCACTGATGATTCCCTGCACATGTAGGAGACAGTTTGCATTGCTGGCATCGTCCCCACACAGAAACATGCACAGCTTAGCGAGGCTGAGCAGATGGCACTAGATCTGGTGCCAGGGAAGCAGTGAATTAAAGGTTATACCCACCAGGTTTGATGCAGTGCCAGTTTGAATTGGTACAGAAGCTTCGGCCCACCTGCTTATTGGCCTCATGACATCTGGCATCTTTTTATTTATTTTTTTTTAAATTTGGATTGAATTAAAGGCAGCAAGGAAAAATGTCATTTTAAAAGCCAGTTACAAGTCAATAGATTTAAACTCTTAACAAAAAAAAAAAAAAAAAAAAAAAAAAAAAAAAAAAGGAAGGGAGTTCAACAAGCTCTCCACATTACTGTTTTATATTAATGATTTTTTTATATAAAACCTTGGGGAAATTATACACTGATGTGTTGAATTGTGTTGCGATTTATAGCATCATACAATGGAGAGGGTGGGCTGTTAAAAACTGGCTCAAAGTTGCTAAATAGTAACAACAGCAAAGGGCTATTATCTGCAGCCTGTACATTGTAATTAGGAAACAGGCGAGGAAATACATTTGCTTCTGTTTGCTCTAATGATTTTCACATTGTAATAATTAGAAAACACTGTGGTGGGTCATATAAAAGCACACTCTGAAAGGTGCTTTGCTCCTTTAGTTTGCTCTGATAGAGTCTTTTCTTTTTGTGGCAGTGTATTGGGTTTTGCTGTGTTTCAGCTGTAATCCCCACTTGCTCTGCACATATTCATATAATATGTACACAAATATGCAACATACCCAGCCCCTGGGTAGCAGTGTGTGCACACTGAAGCCTGTTTCTGTATCTCCTCCATTGGGGATTTTCCTGCCTACACCCTGGGTGTGAAACAACAGCAAGCAGCACACATGACTGTCTAAGGTGATTAGCTTTGCAGCTAAGTCTTAGCACTCAAACTCCGTAAACCTGGCTTACACAGAACACCCACAATTTAAGTTTGCAAGGTGGCTTTTAATGATTTGTTTTTTGTGCGACCAAACCTCATAAGAAGTCGTCAAAGTAATATACTAATTATCTATGGTACCCTAGATGTTTTATCACGTAATTCTTACATGCATCATGTTGACCATCCCCCACTCACACCACCTAAATATTTGTCTGTTAGTAGACTTGTAGCCAATATCAAGTTTGTGTTAGTTAAAAGAAGGAAGAAATAACTGAGAAGTCCTTCTAAACTACGCTCAGAAAAGGAGAGAAATGTACATAGAACTTCAGTGTAAACAACAACAGCAAAGGGGATTAGGAAGCCAGCAATTTGTTTTTGTGTTAACAAGTCACTCCAATATACTCAGAAAGGGCTAGTGGAGAGTCAGCAATGCCTAAACAATCTTCACAACTTAGGAAAGAAATGCTAAGAGTCTGATGGGAGCCTCCATCCAGGGCATTTGTTCCTGATGTGATATGGAAACCTACTCTGTTTTGAAACCTTTAACTGTACAACAGAATGACTTTTTAATATTAAAAGTATTATTAATTAATAATGATAAAATTAAAGCGCTTCAAAACAATACTTCTAAATATTAAAAGGTTATCAATTATAAGGGTTGCGATATTAATTAGCGTCTCGTTCTGTGTTTCACAAACTACAAATATATATTTTTGCAATAGATGAAGTTATCATAAAGATGGTAAGGTAAAAAAAAAAATATATATATATATATATATATATAGAAGCCAGAAAACTAGAGGTCATAATTTTACAGACTCATTTATCATCTCTAAATCCTTGACTTTCTCTCAAATGCAAGGAAGGGCACTATCTCTATTCGTGGGATGGGATGGAAAGGTTACCTTAGCCTGCCCTGCAACATCAGAGCAGTGTCGTGGGAGAGACTAGAACACCCACATTGCCATGCTTCCTGGTGTTGAACTCCTTACAGTTCCGCCACTCAAGTAACCAACTCATTTATATTTGATTCTTCTTCATAATTCTATTAGGCTGGAACCTCGTTCACAAGCTTGTAAGGTGCTTGGAATAATGCACCTTCATCATTGCTGCCCAAAGGCATCTTAGTATTGTCACAGGCAAAACTTATATATTATTCAGTGTTGTTATTAATAATTCTTGTTATAGACCAGGTACTAAATTGCTACTTGTATTCACTGTAGTGAAAAAAAAACTGTCTCAAGTTTCTCCAAATAAATAGGCAGGCTAAAAAAAAAAATGTGTTCTTTCTCTCCCTCAGCTGTGCAGTTTTAATGAGATGATGGCTTAAGAAACTCCTCTATGAGAGAGGGCAATATAACTTATAAAGTTATACTAACTATGAGTTTGGTTCTGTTTTTAGATGGCTGGCTCAGGTGGATATTTGAGAATAAATTCATTTCAATATCATTAATAATGTTATCTTTGTGATTACCAGTTATGGTTTCCTAAGAACCCTCATCAAAATGGATTTACAGTATTGTACTTATTGTCACCAGAACCAAAGGAGGAGACGGGCAGGTCTGAGAAGTAATGAAGGCTACCCCTGGCTTCCAGAGCCTTATGGTCATCAGAGCTCATCTCTTAGCAAGCCAGAGAGTGGATTTTATGTTTATCTTCTTAAAGGTGCCTTTGTTATCTGTCTCCAAAACAGCTAGCTGTCAATCTGAGGTACTGGCTGTGTGTCAAGTTTCAGAATGAGAATCTTTGCCTACACATAACAGACCTTTTTGAAACTCTTAATTGTAGTCTAATTTCCCCACATAATTCTCTTTTTTTCAGTTGTCATTCTATAGGTAAAAGTTCATCATTGGATTTTTTTTCTGCAGAATAACTTTTTTTAGAGTACCTGGTACATGGGAATTGAATCCTTTACACTTTACCATATGGAATATTTCCTAGTTGTTGGTTTTGAATCTTGTTTATACAGAAATTGTCATCTCGGTTATCAACTATTTGTTTTTTAAAATATAGCCAAAGAAGATTGCTTTAAGCAACAAATCTAGAAAACCAATCATTTATCTTTAATTTAATGAAAAAAGTTAAAATTCCTAAAAATTCCATTTGAATAGACTCTAGTGAAAACTGGTCTTATGGATTTATCTCAGTGACACTCAGTTCCTGATTTTCCATCCTTTTGACACAGAATTGCCTCATTATCTGTAACATGATCTTAGCAAAGGAAAGATAAAATGTTATTCGTGTCACAAAATAGGAATTCAAAAATACCTGTAAAATGGATTTATGAACATTGCAGCAAGTTATCCTTTCTCTCTCTCTTTCTCTCTCTCTCTCTCTCTCTCTCTCTCTCTCTCTCTCTCTCTCTCTCCCCCACCTTCCTTCCTTCTTTTCTGCCTTCCTTCCTTCCTTTCTTTCTTCCTTCCTTCCTTCCTTCCCTCCTTCCTTTCTCTCCCCCAGTGAGTACTGACAAAGCATACTTCACAGATAGGGCTGGGGGCACAAGCTGATGGGCAGGGTCCTGGTATCATATCAACTCTGTCTACTGCCCTGTTCATTAGAACAGGTGTCTTTATTTTTCAGTGTTGCTAGATATATTATTTTTTATTTCTTTTTTACATATACATATATATTATTACACACATATATAATAAACTACACACAGCAGGAAGAAACACAAAACAATCAGGAATTATATAAATGTTACATTCATAGTGACTTGGCTAATTGTATTTGGTAAACTTGAAAAAAAAATCTTTCCTACCTTGGTGAGTCTAAAATTCTGAACGAAAATCAATATCTATCATATCTCAACTCTATCAACTTAAAACATCTATCTGGACCTAAAAACATCTTAAACCCTAACCAACTAAGCTATCTGTTCTTCAACCCCATCTGAGACTTGAGAAAGTGTAAAATGTAATTACCTGACTAAACCGAAAGTGCAGGTTAGCAGCTTCCAAAATGAAAAAATGACAGAGACAGTTTATTGCCTGAACAGTGACCCAAAACTCTCTATAATATTGGATCATCATCATGAGACTTCTGGCCCAATATATCTGACAGACAGGTTTGTGAGGCAGGAACTATTGAGGACTTGCTTACCCTGTCTTGGCAGAGTTTGGCCGTCTACTCTGCTTGCATCCAAGCTTTCCCTTTTTTAGGCAGAATTCTGTCTGTGGTAGAAAGTAGGACATTTTGCACAGTGGCTTGTTTGCCACATTTGAAGCCATCTCCATAAGGAGGTTCTTTGATGTTCATCATCTTCTTTGAGGTAGGCTGGGTGTTGCCAGGAGTTAAGCTGTCTTATTGGCAAAGAATCTTTAAAATAATAAAACCATCTTTAAATACCATATTCTGCAAGTCTCTGAGGTTTTTGAAGACCTTATCTAACTACTATATTATATTCTTCTGATAAAAATAGACTAGTAATTGACATGACCATTAACTAATCAACTAAAAATTAGCTTGTCAGTGCCTGAGCTCCCTCTTGGCTAAAACAGAGAAACTCAACTACCTACACTATACAATAACACATGCTTTATAAAGCTTTATAAATAATGAATCAAACTATTTACGAATTTGTGTCAATTCTAGGTATTTAACAGCTAATATACAAGCTGTTCATCAATAAAAATACTAAAGATAAATAGATTATAATATTCCCAGCATAGAGTATATAACACCACTGGCATGTTTTCCTAGCTCACTAAAACCCAAGAATTATGATATTCTAGCAGAAATGTCTTGGCAAGCATAAAAATCAACTTTAAAATTTTATTTTTTTTCACTATTTTATTTTATTTTTATGGGTGCTTTTGCTTTCATGCTTGTGTGTGCCTAGTGCCTATGGGGGCATTGCCTCTCTAACATGACTTATAACCAGCTGTGAGCTACCATATAGGTGCTGGTGTTTGTACTCAGGTCCTCTGGAAAGAGAAGCAACTGCTACTTTTAAACTCAAAAGAAAGTTTAGTCTTTGGGCTTGGAAAGATAAGATTTACCATAGTCTTAGGTGATAATCAATATTCCTTCATATCAGCACAGCCTGTTTTATTATGAAATAAGCTCAGGTTCAGTAAGAGAGTCTGTCTCAAGGATTTGCAATAGAGAGTAACAGAGAAAGTCACCCAACATCTTCCTCTGGCCTCAACATGTGCCTTTACCCACATCACACGCAGAGACACAGACTCACAGACACCCACCCACACACACACCAAAGGAAATATAGTTAAAACATTTTTTAAAGCTTTAAGGAGAAAAGTAACACTCAATTATCATGCTTATGAATATTTTCAGGTTTTATGAAGAGCGAGGCAGGTCAGTTCTCAGTCCATGAATTAAAAGGGATTTAACCACCTAACACTTTCCCTGGGACTAAAAGCCTCCTCTAGGAGGGCTCCTGGGTGGAAGAATACACTGGGTTGCCTGGAATCCCAATTGCCATGCGTGGTTGCTTCTTCTCAAGGCTATCACTATAAAGAACCTAAGCAAAAGCTGTATGCATTTCACTATCTAGCATGACAAGTGATACATTATCACGTTTTCCCTGTAATACCAATCAAATGGAGCAATCCTTAATTCATTTGGAGATGCAACTACAGCATAGGTAGTGGTTGCCAGAGATAGAGATTACTAGGGAGGATCTTGGAGGCTCATTTCCCCTTTAATTGGGCAACTTCACTTTCCCCATCAACATGAAATCACTTGAATAGTTATGAAGAACAGAGAGCATGGGATAAAAGGGCAACAAAGCGCAGATAGCGAAGAGGGAGCACTATGTAACACTGCAGGCACTCCTGCAGCCTACACCCTGAAGTGGGCTTAGAGATGACTTGATCTTATTGTTTACTTCATAGAAAAGAAAACACAAACCAGTAAACAACACTGTGGCAGGAGTGCGACAAGAGGTCAGAAATGCTGTGTTCTTAGCCAATAAAGAACCAAACGAAGTAGCCAGCAAGCAAGTGAGAACTCCTTGGCCAAATGTGAGGAAGACAGCTACAGGCACGTTCCTCAGGTGTTGAAGAGGAACCTGAAATTAAGTCGGTGCTGCTGCTATCTTATCATACACCACCATCAGGGTTTTGCTTATTGGCTAGAAGTGTTGCACATTGACTTGTGTGGATGTCATTTCCCCCATGATTGTGCTGTGCATGTGTTCTCACACACCAATTCGTAGACTTTACAATGGGGTCATTTATTTTGAACTTTAAATTAAACTTTATCCATTCATTTATTGCTATAAGAATTACAGAAATATTAAGAGAATCTTTAAGACATGATATAGTCTAATAGAGAGAATGTTTGCCATTCATTCAATCAACCAATCTTTGACCTTAAACAAAATTCTTAGAAAACACATGGGGTAAAAGGCGAATGATGAAGAGAAATAGAAACAAAGAAAAGAAAGGAAGGAAGGAAGGAAGGAGAAAGCAAGCAAAAGTGAATGAGAGAGAGAGAGAGAGAGAGAGAGAGAGAGAGAGAGAAGAAAAAGCTATGAGTTCTGTTTTTCTTTGACCTCAAGTTTACTCCAGATAAAATTCATTCATCAATGGGTTTTTTTTTTTAAATAATTAAAGTTCTCTCAGGTATTCAAATGACAGACATGACACTTTAAAACTATATCCATTCCTTCATTATTTGGACAACTTGAATCAAGTGTTAAATGTTAGAGAATGAAACTGTTTTATAGACTTTCTTTGCGATTTGATTGGGATACAAGACAAATAAAAGTACACATAAAAAGGGTCGTTGGATTTTGAAAGTTTTATTGCTACAGTTATAGGTCCACATACTTAGGAATAAAATACTGGGCTTTACATTTGCTCTGCCATATATTTTGCTCTGGCTCCTTAAGAGAATACGATGTGGTGGCAAGAAATATAAATTTTCAATCTGTTTTCCTTTAGAGGAAAATGCATCTTCTTTCTATGACCTCTAAGAACACTTCGTGAGCAGGGCCATGTATAAATCCAAGGAGCCAAACTGAACCCTTTGGCCTAAACTGAGCAGGAACACTATGCTAAGCTGTTTACGTTCTATGTTCATTGCTCGGAGTTTCCACATAATGTTTCTTTCTCCATTTATTCATGATAGAATAGTTATTCACAGGTAATTATTTTATCACCATAAAAACATATATACATATATACTGTATATACATATATTTATATGTGTAGATCATTTAAATATTGATTTTTTATAATTACAATCTTAATGATTAGCTATATTTATTAAATGTTTAGCTAAACAGTAAATGTTTTCACTGTGCAGTCCAAATACAAATAATCATCAAATTCTATATTATTTATATTGTTTGTATTTTTTAAATTACACTTTATTCATTTATTATGCAATGTGCTCCTCTTGCTATCATGTCTCAGTCTCCAGTTATTATGCAAGCACACTACCCACTGAGTGTTCTCTGTAGGGGGAGGTCCATGGCACAGTATCTGAAGCTGTTACAGATGTGGGAAAGGGCGGGGCAACAAATGCATGATGTTGACTTAAGCATTGGTTGAAGTCTGTGAATGAGGTAATTTAGAATTGACACTTTGTGAAGTTCACAGTAGATTAACGTCGTGTGTGTGTGTGTGTGTGTGTGTGTGTGTGTGTGTGTGTGTGTGTGTTTGTGTTTGTGTGTGTCTGTGTGTGTGTGTGTGTGTGTGTGTGTGTGTGTGTGAAGATAGGTCAGTAGATAGATAGATAGATAGATAGATAGATAGATAGATAGACAGACAGATAGATAGGATATAATTAATAGAATAATAATGAATATTCCCTATGTGAATTTTTAAGAGAAAAAAATAGTCACTCAACAGAAAAGATAAAGTCACACAGCATACGTGATCTTCACACCCTTAGCGTGGTGTACATGTACACATCTACATGCAGGAACACCTGAATGGGCATGTTTATGGAGGCTAAAGGTAAATGTCAGGCATCTTCAACCTTTGCACTTTACCTCAATATTCCAAAGAACCTAGAGCTCACCAATTCTGCTAGGTTGACTAGCTGGTGAGCTCTAAAGAGCTACCTACCCGCCTGTGCCTCCCCAGCTTTGGCATGACAGATGCGTGCTACCATGCCTAGTTTTTATTATGAGTGCTAGCTATGCAAACTCAGGTCCTCTTGTTTCTCTAGCAAGTACTTTTCCATCCCGGCCATCTCCTCAGTTCTCATTTCCTTATAATTTTGATGTAAGCTTTATTACTTGTTTCTGATTTTCAGGGTGTTTACTTTTGCCTTAATAATCATTGTAATCTGTAGAGCAGCAGGTTGGTATTAGTTTCAAAAATTATAAAAAACAATCTCACTGTCGTTATAAAGTAGCAAACACTGGTTCTCATTTTGCAGAGTCCTTGTTTGCGCTTTCTTTCTTTCCCTCCTATGTATTTGCTTTGGCTTGCAAACTTGCTGCTGCCAGTGGAGACAGTTGAAATGAGAACATTAATTTTTATGCATAGAACCACGTCAGCCACACAGGGAGAGAGGGGATGGTGTATATTGAACAGGCTGAGCTGTCACAAGGAAAAAAAAAACTATGACATTTGTAATGCAAAGCGAGCTCTTTACCAGGGACCCTATGGAGGAAGCCTGTGGTAAGTTTTGTGAAAATCCTACTTCATTGCTTTAAAAAAAAACAAAAACAAAAACAAAAATGAACCAAATTCTTTTCAACATTTGATCATTCAGATCCACTCCCTAGTGTGCAGCCTTGGCCTTTGGATCCTTGTTATCAGCACAGGCTCAAGGACATTTAAAACTAAATAAGCAAAAGTAATTTAGAAGATGGACTAAAATAAAGATACAGAAGTTTTGGTGCATTTCTGTGGCACCAAAAGTCACACAGAACGTGAGGCTCCAGCCTCTAAAGCAGAATTGCCTGTGTCAGGGTCTGTGCATAGGTACTCTAAGACTACACATTAAGGTCATTGCCAGCTATTTGGTGGATAAGCAATAATGCCTCCTAATTAATAATTAATTGCCTGTAATAACCAACCGTGTTTAAGATGAATATTTGTATTCTTTACAGTCTCAAGAGGTCCACCCAGTTAGGTAGGGTAGTTCATCTCTGTATTCCCAGCACTAAGGAGACAGAGGCAGGAGGATCATATTTCAAGACCATGTCGGACTATATCACTATTTGGAGGCAAGCCTTGGATACAAGAGGCTTTGCCTCATTTTTTTTAAAGGCGATATAGCTAATTTAACTATGAGATGGTAAAGAATCATAGACATATGACTATATACAAGTAATATGAAAATCAAAGCCTAAAACTCCATAGAAGACAGTAAGTTTTGAGACAATATCTTTACAGTAATCGAATGTTTTCCTAGCAGAGGTTAATGCAGTGTAGACAATGACTATTGTTTGAAGAGCTTCTGAAATCAGGGCTATCAATATTTTTTTTCTGTTCTGTCAGTCACAGACTGGAGGCGATTAGCCACTGAGACAAGCCAGGCACATGCTGGGTGACAGCAGTCATCTTGGATGTTTTCAGGCCTCATGACTAAGGGAGAAGGAATGGTCTGGAGCAGACTGTGAATGGAAAAGTAAGAGATGCGGGCTCTTCCCCAACACAGTTCACTAACTAGACTACGCGTTGATCCCAAATCATGAGAACGTGCTGTCACATCCTGTACTCTACCTGAATCTAATACTGTGACACCCAACTACTCAATAAGTCTGCTGGGAAGAGCATAAAATGGGGGTGGCTTCAGGAAGCCTGGACTACTTTTGTTTAATGATTCTTCGAAACACGCTTATTCTCCCAATTCTTATGCGACCTACCACATTTATCTTCATATATCAAATTCTATGTACATGCACATCAATTTGCTTTGTGGTTTCTTTCAAGCCAGAAAGTTATAAATATATTTATACTTAGTTGCTTTTATTCATTAAATTAGCTTTAGTTGACTTGTATTTGTGTCTGTTACTCTCTCTGGGTTGTATAGTTTGTGGAGGCTATTAAGCACTGACCTTCCTAGTGCCCTGTGTCTCCACAGCTTTGCCTGCCAAAGCATCTAGTTGCTCTTCCAAGCCCTTGTTTTCTCTTTTGTATAAGCATGAGTTAATGTACCTTCTCACTGGCCATGATAAGACTTGCTATACAGGGCCTTTCAGAAGGGTTTACACTGCATAAATACTGAACGTTATGAAAAAAAATGAAATGTTGAGCAGCGTGATGGGAAAGTACAGGTTAATCCTAAAATATCAACCTGGGGAGCCATTTTCATAATATATCACCATTTGTGTTACCACATTCTGACTCGTTAATATACCCTTCATCAGCATGGGTCTGTCTGAACCTGAGGAGTAGAAGTAGATTTTTATAGCTTGATTAGTCACTTCACGAAGGCTTGAGTGAAACCACATACTGTTCCATATAGCCTAGTAATGTCCTGGTCAATGAAGGAAGTCGGTATCTGGTGACTGTCTGTTTCTTCCCTTCACACAGTTCTTTCTTTAATGCATATACTGTGGGGTGTGTGTGTGTGTGTGTGTGTGTGTGTGTGTGTGTGTGTGTGTGTGTGTGTGTGTGTGATGACTGTGTCTCTGTGTATTTGTGTGTAGGTTGACACACAGCAAAATCACACTGACTTCCAAGGTAATCTCGTCTGTTTACTGTTAGAAGTTATGGTGTTTTAAGGCAAATCAAGAAGTGTCATGCAATATTACAATAAAATGTACTTTATAACAATCCTCAGAAATAAAGAATTCTGTCCTAGTGACAGCTACATAGTCATCCACAACCTATCAGAAATGAGGTCCTCTTGCAGTGTCATTTGGTATTTGATATTGTTGCCTTTGCTGTCACCCTGGAATAACTACAGGGTTCCACTCACTGACTTTACTCACTTGTCTTAATTGAGGAAACTCAGCCATTTGGCCAGTCTCCTCTGTATGAGAAGCACCGGCGTGCCTCTGCCTTGCTGGATGATATGAGGTGATGAGTGAGTTCCTCTCAGAAAGACACATGGGCCTGTCCTTGCTGGAATTTAATGTGTCTAACAATTGTGATCATGAGACTGGAAAAGATGGGTAGGGTAGGAAAATATCTCTGGAGTGACTAAAAATACACAAACGGCGGGCACACTTAACTAAATTTGTCTGGACAGTTCCCTTAAGTGACTGTCATGTGAGGAAGGAGTGTGACAGAAATCCTGTACCATCCTGAGTGAGCTATGCCACAGCTGATAGGAAAGGGCATCACTGTCTAAAGTATAGACATAGCAATAATGGAGATATTTCAGAATAATAAAGGATGACTCAGGCTGAAGAGAACACACCCTAGCTGTGCTCATCCCTGTCAGTCAGAGAGAGCTGCATTTTATTTTAGCTTCATCTTTGTTGTGGCTGAGACCCAGAAAACAAACAAACAAAACAAAACAAAGTCAATTTGCTCAATTGGTTTATCCATGAATTTTCATTCTTGGTGTGTGCCTTCGTATTGCCAAATCATGTGTTAGGTTATTTTGTGTTATAATATAGCTGATAGATTTCAGACTACTTCTGAGCGATGAGAAATCAGAATATAGAAGGCAAAATATAACAGGAAGAGTGAAATGAGAACAAGGCAAACAGCTATCAACATCCACCATGCAGCTGAACTTGAGGGCTGAGCTAGCACCTCAATCTTTCCTTAAAATGCCCTGCCCTTCTACTGGAACTTTTGCACAGTGTGTGTGTGACTATGTTCATGAACACTTAGCTCATGATATAAAACATGAATATTATATAGAACTCAAATGTGCCTTGCTTACTTTTTATATTAAGATATTGGTTTTGCTCTGTATGTTGTGTGTGAGTTCCCTTCCAAGTACAAATGGTCTTAAGGTATTTTCAACTTTCTGGGATTTTGGTACTTAGTGAATATCCTGATATGTGCTTGGTGAATATTTTGAGTGACTTCGTATACTATGTTTCAGTATCTTCCAGAAAGCCAACTTTGAATCTAGAAGATGGGAGAGGAAGTATTCCTTCTAGAATGCAGATCTTTCTTAAGACATGGTTACTGGCCTCTCTATGTGTCAGGATTCCCCGGTTTATTATTTTCAGTCTTCTGCTGCCCATGCATGCTCAGTCTACTTCAGAGAGGTCAGTGAAGGGTCCTGGGGTAAGCCCACCCCAAAGCTACTGTGGTCACCGTCTTTGTTTCTATAGGTCCCCAGATCTTAGAGCATTCAAAGAAAAGAGCCCTTGGAACAAAAGGCACAGTTCAGAGCTGCAAATGCACGGGCACAAAATCAATTCTAGTGAGTCCACCTAGCTAAGAAGTAAGATTTCCTCATGCCTCCATTTCATAGTCACAGGTAGGAGATTACCTATAAAACACGGGCACTTCTTGTTCCTCTTTATGGTGAACTAAGCTAATCCAAAGTCATTTAAATAATACATGCATTAGACATATGGACAGAGATTTTAGAAACTCTTGAAATTTCTGTTGCCTATATACAAAGGCTGAAAAAACATCTGTCCGATGTTGATATGATTTAAGGCAAAGAAGGTATTTATTTGTGCAGGTCATTTCCAGGATGTGACGCTAAGGTGTTATTAGCACCTAAGAAGAGTTTTGAGCATAATAACTCAAAGAAACCAATACAGTAGAAAATGGAGACATAAACAAATGTGGACAAGCCCAGCAGAGCCTTCTGAGGTAACCTTCTTGAATTTTGAATATAAATCCTGTGAATGGGAATTTGAGAGACAGAGAAAAGCACCACCTGAGAAGACTGGTAATTGAATTGCTTCTCTTTGTGCATGCTAACATGGTGAAAATATATTTATCAGTATACTTTTTAGTCACTCAAAATGGGCACAATCTAATCTGAAAAGGGAGACTGGGGGACGCACAAAGGCGCTGTTGAATGTCTTCTGAGGATGATTTGGCGAGTGAAATGTAAAGCCTGGATTTACAAATATTACACAAGTGAACACTGTTGCTGCACTCAGGCTGAAAAATCCTGTTCAAATCCAATAAGTGGTTTAAGATGTGCAAATAGAGGCTTCTGCAGGGAGTCAGGCATTAGAAGCCACCTGGAGCATGTGGTAGAGATTGTATCCATCAATACAGCAGCTGGGCTGAAATTATAAAGAGAGCTGCTTTTCAACACGCTTGTTTTAATGCATACATTTCTCCTGTCACTGCCACCCCAGGAAAACTACTAAGCACAAAAATGAATGGTGCCCATTACCTGATATTCATACTTGTGACAACAGAGGGAAGAATCACAACACAACAGTAAGCAAAAACACTGATATCCAAATTATTTTTAAGTTGCTGCAGTAGGAGAAAAATCTTGAAAACCAATTGGCCATATTTTAATATAAGAGTTGGGCAGAGAAGATGAGTCGTTTCCTGTCCAGTCATAAATTCCCATCACCTGACATGTTATGGGCTGTCTCTACTATCATTTTTGAAGCAGAGTCACTATTTTATTTAGGGTCAGATTTTAAAATACATTTTATAAGAAGAAAGGGAAGCAATGTCCTTTCCTTCATACAAAATCCTGGCTAGGAGGAAGCCCAGTAGCCTATGGAAGGCTCCAATTCATTCTAGTAGTAAGGGCAGGGGTCCAGTAATTGTTGGGCTGATGGACTGAGGTTTCTAGATTTTATGGGGCTTATAGATAAATATCAATGCTAATTGTTGCCTAATTGGGTGTGCATACATGTAGATAGTACAACCTATGTAACATCATCAGAAACTTAACATCATCATAAACTTCAACATAATTCAAAAGCAGCCTCAATAATAGCTAATCATTTAAAAGGCAAATAGAATTTTTGCAACAAAATGTAGGACAGTGGTTGCCTTGAATCTGGAGTCAGATAAGGTTGACTTAAAATGGGATGAGAGAAATTTAAGGGCAGTGTAGACATTCTCTGTGTTCATGGTAGTACAGTGGCACAGGTATATGGATGTGTTGAATCTTATTAGACTCCTGTAGAAGGAATCTCCTGTGTCTGTATGGTAGTATCACCTGTCAATAAAAAGAAAAAAACTATGGCCTACAGTACAGGAAAGAATAGAAGGTGAGACATCCAATAGGCAGAAAGGATTCTGGGATAGAGCCAGGCAGGGGAGATTTGTCTGGGAAGATGTTAAGACAGATGCATGGTACCTGAGCAGAGGTAACGAAACACATGGCAGAATATTGATTATAATCAGAGTGTTGTTTTAAGTTATCAGCTAGTCAGAGAACAGCCAGCTATATGGCCTAGGTATTTTTAAATATATTTTGAGTCCCATGAGTTATTATCCCAGGAGCATGTGGACAGGAGGAAAAAAAATCACTGCAACAGACTACACCACTAAAATAGATACAATGTATGGTATATAAATCATTCCTCAATAAATTCAGTAATTGTATTTCAGCATTTTATAGTTTGATTATAGCTGTTATATTTTATATAAGTTTACCATGTTATATTCTTAACTTGCGGAAAAGTGACAAGCTAAAATCTTACATCAGGCTTACTGAAGTTATTAGACAGAACTCAAAACTGATCTCTCAAAAACAAATTCTGAATATTGAATAATTATAGATAACTTAAGTAGGGAAACAGATCCTGATCTAAGTTAAGTTGATGAACATAGTGCTGTATAGAGTTCAGGGCTGGGTCTTGTTTACCTTGGTGCCTGGTGTGACAGTTGAAGGTGAACATGCACATCTTGATGTATGTCTGGAAGAGCTTGGACTTGAAAGACTAGAACGCCTGTAGAGTTCCAGCACCAATTCCATGAAGCTCAGTGTCTTCCCCTGCATCACTAAAACTTCCTGAGCCTTAGGTTTTTTCCACCTGCTAATTAAACAGAACAAGCCAAAACTATAGTCTTCAAATGTATTAACTTATAGTAATAAAATTTTCATTTCAAGCAGTATATTTTATAGAATACAGAACCACAGCTAATAAAACTGGCAAGAAAAAATGTATTCTAGGTGAAAGTCATACTGTTTGCTATCCATAAACTCTTTGAAACCTAAGATTAACTCAGGGAAGGGTAACACTTCTGTTCTTTTAAATTCCATTACAAATTTCACATTTTAGATTCCCACATAGAGGAATATCTGGAATATTGATGGTATATTGTTACATATTAAAAATAGGATTTTAAATGAAAGAACATAAATTTGCTCTAAAACACACCCACACACAAATAATTAAAACCCTTGGAGCAGTCAATAAGTGAAAAGGCTCTAATTTATTTTGTTGAACCAGCATTTTACATACATATATTTAGAGATAGTGTATGTAATTTTCATTTCTTGTAGAATTCCAATGGGAATTTAAAATCACATTGAATTATAAAATAATGTTTTACTACATTAATTTATTGTATTTCCTTTGTTTGGATAATTACTTATCTGTTTCATGCTTTTAAAGTGGTGCTCATTAAAACTTTATTTTAAGAAAAGGTTACTCATCTTAGCCACACATGGTGGCCTACTTGTGAGGATGTGGCAAGAGGAATGCTGTGAGTTCAAAGCTAACCTTGGCTACTCGGATGCTTAGTTCTGTTAACTTGATTGATTGGAGGCTCTAGATAGGCCTCTGGACAAACGTGTGGGTACTTATGTTATTATGTAACTGAGTTTGAAGACTGGCCCACTCTCAGTGACATCGTTCACTGGTCAGAATCCTGGATTGTACAAATGAAGAAAAGGGACTGAGAACAAACAAGTGTTCCTTGTTCTCTGCTTCTTGAGTGTGGATGGACCAGGTGCCTCAAGCTCTTCATGCTGTGACTTCCTTACCAAGATGCACAGGAAACTTGAACTGTGAGCCAAAAATAGTGCCTTTCTCCCTTTAATTGATTTTGTCAAGGTGTTTATCACAGCCACAAAAGAAAAAAATAATAACTAAGGCAGCTAAATAAAGAATTATTGGCCATTCTGGGCTACAGAAAAAAATCCAGTCTCAAAACAAAATAAACCACACAGACAAACAAACAAAAACTATCTTAGATATAAAAATGCAGTCTACAAAGATGCTTTAAAAAAGCCTAGAAATGTTTATTCCACCACAAATACAGGACTCTAAACAATACTTAATTGGTGAATAGGTATGCTACAGATTATTCTTGTTTTTAGCATTTTATCATCTTGAATACTCCAGGATTTTAGGTTGAATCTCAGTTTTGAAAAGTCAGGTAAGCCTGATCCTCTTCTCATAAAGGTCAAATACCTAGAAGGGAAAAGCCTCTTAGGAAACACTTTTTGTGGTTGTTGTTGTTTTCTTTTGAAACAAGGTCTTATTATATAGCCCTTGCTCTACTAGAATTTACTATCTAGTCCAGGCTGGTGCCCCTCCAATTCTAGAGATCCGTGTACTTCTGCCTCCTGAATGCTGGCATTAAGATGCATTCCATTAGGACACACTTTCAAGTAAAGATACTTACCTCCATTTGTGTTTCTCATTCATTCCTTCCTTCTTTCACTCAACTTCAATGAATTTACTGAGAAGCAAATGCGTGTTAAGCAATCATGCCACATTGAGAGACGCAGGGTGAAGTTCAATCTGGTTAGAAGTTCATAATCTAGTGGCAAGAAAGATACAGACTATTAAGAAGCTGTCTTTGTAGCACAGAGGTGAATTCTGTTCTACCCACGGGGCTTGTAGTCACCTTCAGGTAGTAATGACGGTTGGTTTGTGTTTTTTGTATAGACTCACGTGCTGGATAAAGGGACTGGGCATTGTGGCCACAACATTCATCTAGAACTACTATTACAGAAGACGAGAGGTCTCCAAAACTCAGATTGTGTAGGTAAGTCATTTTTTTTTGTCAATGTGACAAAGTATCAAGGATAATTATGGGAGGGAATACTGATCTGGCTCGTGGTTCTACAGCCCCATTGTTGGCTGATCCATTTATTTTTAGACAATTGTGAGGTAGGATATTATTTTGGTGATTATGTCGTAAGAGAAAACAGCTTACCTCATGCCTACCGGGAACACAGAGATAGGGGAAGTGTGTACTCTTCAGAGTCACACCTCCAGTAGCCTATTCCTCCAACTATACCTATCTGCCTCCAAGTTTCCAATACCCCTTATGATGTCATGAAGCCAGAAATCTATCAACGATTAATCTACTCAGTAGGCAAGAGACTACCTGCCCGCTGAAGCCTTCAGCCTGTAACACAGGTTCAGATCCTAGGGCCATAACAATGTGGCTGAAGGTGCATGCCACCTGGCTATTGCTTGCGTTTTTAGCTATCCTGTCCTTGGATTGGAAAAATGAGTCAATACTCACACTCTAGAAGAGGTCTGCCAAGGTTATTGAAAATACTGGGACTTCACTTTAATTTTTTTTTTAAATTAAGTACTCACTTTCCTCCTCTCATCCCTTACATCAAAAAGCTGAAGGAAAAATACCAACCTTTCCAATGTGTTTTTGCTTTTCCAAACTTGTACATCAAAGGTCTTTGAAACACTTTTATGGAATAGATAATAGTTTATGCTTTATTTAACCCAGCCTTCTAATAATCTCTTTAATAAAACTTTTCTGAAGATTCAAAGTGGCAGTGCTACTTAAATATTTAAAAACATTAAATATTCAGTTGTAGATATCCTATTAGAAATGTCTTTTTTGGTTTGGGGTTTTATGATTCTGATTGATATTTGAATTTGAATGAGAGTCTAGATATTTTATGTCTATGAATCAAAGATGGTGCTGTGTTGGTAGGTTTGTCCTGTCCCTATTGAGAAAGAGGCAGAGCCTGAAAGCCTGAAGGCGAGAACTAAAAGTTGGGAACCTCTATAAATATGCTTTCTAGAAAGTTAATCAACACACAGTGAAAGTCTGTTACCACGTGATTAGCTCGAAAGTTTCATTTGAGCTTTATTTCTGAAGCCAATATAATTCTGAAGTATGGCATTATAATTCTACCTGCCCACCACATACAACTCAAATCCCTGGTCTTTCTAGCTCTGTGAATCCTTCTCCAGTGTGGCTGGGAATCCACTCTACAGTGGACAGTGTAGAGTATGTCCATCACTCTAACTTCATTTCCAAAAGTAGGCCAGGGACTTAGTAGCAAAACATCACGCCGGTGTCTCAATCTGTGCCACCGAGGGGACCGAGGACCCATCTGAGCCTCCTCTGGTCATTTTTCATCATTATATGAAGGGGAGCTAGGCTATTTTTTTCCCTCGGAAAAAGCACTAGAAAAACTTCAAATACTTTATCTCTAAGAGAAACAAGCAAACATCAGATTTAAGGGAGGAAAAATCATTGTACTTGCCGTGAGCAGAGACGATCCACTTTAAATTTCATTTACTCCAAAAGGATGAAATTGGAAGGACTTACAATTTTTTATGTTTCTGTCTTGCTTTTTTTTCTTTGGTCTCACATGATTTTCTTGGCTCATGATTTCACTGGAGCTAATAATGCAGTTTCTAAGGGAACATTTGATCTCAAACTGACAGGTTTGAAAAGAAGCAATTTACTTAAATGTCTACATGGTAAAAAAAAAAAGGGGGGGGGGATGGATACTTGGGTTAAAAATTTAACTTTGTTCTAAACAAACATGTTGAATTTCTATAGTGGAAATTTGCCATTAACTTTCTTAAATCGGTTATAGTTTAAGCCATTGATTCATGAATAATTCTAAGTAGTAAGACAGTCTCCAAGCTCAGGCAGCCAGTGCTACGGTCTCCAAGGAAAAGGAACCTCAGCATGTTTATCTTGGAGAGGGTTCTTGTCATAATTTTTAGAGTGCACATATATTTTGTGGGCAACTTTTATCTGTTTTTCTATTTCTGAGCAGAATAAACCAAAAAGAAAAATAAAGTAGAAATTCTAATCCCTAGTCCTGGTAAAGCTATTAAAGCCTTAAAGACCCTTGAATCTGAAGGTGCAGTTACCCCCGCACCCCTGACACACACACACACACACACACACACACACACACACACACACACACACACAGACCCACCCGCTACAATACAGTGAGAGGGGAAACCATGGTGTGTTCTGTGAGCAGGAAGCGAAGAAAGTATTCACCCAACACTACCGCGCCACCCATGATGCAGCAGAGCAGCCAGCTCTTCTGGTTATTAAAGTGTCTGGTGTCACCTGCTGGAATAGGATAAGCAGCAGAACCAGAGCTCTTCTGTTGGTAGCCCTGAGCACCTGAATAAACCTAAATGGCTTGATCTAGGTCCATCTCAACGATTCCAACTTGTGACAGTGGAATCGGAATGCACAGTACAAATGATATCTCCACTTACTGCGCCAAATGAAGGAGATCTGGGCAGGCTGTGAAACTGGTGACAGTTATCGTCCGTGAACTTGAAAATGCATTTGAGGTCTGGTTCCCAGGAGGGCTAAAACTAGAAGGCTCTGGCAGGAATGGTGTGGGGCAAGCAAGAGTCTGCAGAGATGTCTGCATTGCTCTGGATACTTCCCACGCTAGAATGCCGAGGACCCAGATGAAGATACCAAAAAACTGCCCCAATTGATATATCTACACAACTTAAGTACTCAACGCTGAGCAGCATTGTGGCCAAGAGGATGGCAAGACCGTAAGAGGCAGAGGACCACAGGTCTCTGTGAGATTGCGCCTTGTACATATGCCTGAGAAGCTACATCCATGAAATGTCAACACGGCTGCCTGAACAAACAGGAACAATTTCAACAACAGTTTGTGTCACAATGTAAATGGGGGGAAGTCCCTTAGAATCTTACCCTAGATAAAGAGCTACAAGCAAATAATAAGAGCAGAGAGACAGAGAGAGACAGAGAGAGACAAAGACAGAGAGAGAGAGAGAGAGAGAGAGAGAGAGAGAGAGAGAGAGAGAGAGAGAGAGAGAGAGAGAGAGAGAGAGAGAGAGAGAGTCAGAGTCATCCCCCAGGGGTGAAGCCCCTGATTGGTTATCCAAAACCACGTGATCAGCCTGCTTTGCTCCTAGGCTTTATAATAAGTAAACCCAGGCAAGCTGCTTAGCTTATTTTTTCTACACCACCGTTTCTCCCTGGTGGCCTCCAGGTCTGGACAGCTCTTTGTTGTAGGCTGTCCTGTGCACGCTAAGCCTTGCTCTTGACCTCCTTTCCTCAGAGACGCCACTGGCCACTTCCTCAGAATGTCAAAACCAAAACTGTTTCACCTGCGGTTGAACGCTGTGTTCTCTCATGCGGGTTAGTGCTGGGAAGATGATGAGAATTCAAAACCCTTTTCCAAATGAGTCAGCACAAACGCTGAACCGCCCCCCGCCCAACCATAATCAGTTAATGTAGCCCGTGATAATGGATGGTCGCAGATGTAGGGAGAGAATTGAGAGACTTATGTTCAAATACATAAAAGTATCCCGTCTTATTAATGTATCACATTGTAGTTGAAAAATAAATAAAAACGTTTTGAGGTAGCTCCAGTACATATAAATCCAAATGAAGATCAAATAAATAAAAAGAACACCCCTTTCCTGCTATCTACAAGAAGCAGGCTTGGCAGCCCCTGTTACAAATGAAAAGAAAAATTGTCATGCACAAGGTTCATGCTCTCATGATTGATGGGCATTTCCTTTTGAAAACATGCCTATTTATAATCACAAATAAAATTTCTGTTGTCTTATGAACAACAGGCCATGAGTCTTCTGGATTTACCTCCCAAGAGTTAAATAACGTCCTAATTCCATTTGACAGTGAGGCTAAGGTAGCGTTCTGGTGTGATAGATAACCCTTTGCACAGAGTGGTGGGACAGGAGGAGCAACAAAGAAGCAGGGGAGAGGGGACATCCGTCTTCCTAAGCAATGTATGAACTGAGCCTTAAATCCTTAATGTACTGGATGGTGCGTGTGTGCGCTAATGCGCGCTTGATTGAAGCCGCTTCAAAATGCTAAGTTAAAATGTGCAGGTGGCTTGAGCAGGTGCATCGAATTCTGCTAATAAACAGAAGACGTCAAACCTGAGGCTAGGCTTATTTTGTTGCATTATAGAAATTTCACAGACCTATAGAATGGACATGAAATGTAGCGTTAGGGAGGGCTATTCATTCACTGTTTCTTCAAACTCTGCAAATCAAGAAAACAATGTACTTGCTCAAATGTGTGCCATGAAGCTTGTTTCTTTCTTCAACGGTTAAAATGAAATATAATGATAATCCCCCCCCTCTGTGAGAGTATCCTTGTAGGTATATAAGTAGTGCCGAGAAATGCTGTGTCTTTTTGAAAACTCAAAAATCGTAGATATACGGAAATCATAGCATGGTATTTTTTTTCTGAAACACTTATGAGCACAGTTGGGGTTCCAGTGTCATAATGAAAAATTGCTGTTAATTTTCAGCTTATGGCCGTGAGGAGCTGGGAGCACAGGCTGCACTGGGAATTAGCTTGTATGTGGTACAGAGATCCGTTATTTAAGGTGCAGTGAGACTAGAAGTAGCCTTGACAGTATGATAGAAGATTTACGGGGCAAGAAGTACATTCCTCTGGAGTGGTGACATCTTTCTAGGAAATAATTCCATACAGAAGGCATCTGAGAAAATCAGACATATTTTCCATAAAGGCACAATACGATTTGAATAGGACGTCATTTTATAATCTTTTTCTTATAAAGTGCTTTATCACTGTTATTTTTACGATGTTTATTAAATCATCATTATTGGAACCACAGCAAGTGACATGGTTCACCGAAGAGCTAACTCACTCCTGTGTCTTGGGAACTATAATTTAAATAGAGCTACTATGTTAGGTACCTTCTTGATGATGTGACAATAGACTTGGCAGCAGCAACTTAGGGTAGAAGCCTACAGAATTATTTTGTCTCCTGTTTTATGGAGATTTCAGTCCATTTTGTTAGGG
This sequence comes from Acomys minous, assembly GCF_964271855.1. Classification (NCBI taxonomy): domain Eukaryota; kingdom Metazoa; phylum Chordata; class Mammalia; order Rodentia; family Muridae; genus Acomys; species Acomys minous. The sequence goes on from NC_140483.1 coordinate 122,543,201, forward strand.
ATGGCATTGGTGAGGGGCTTAGGATTGGCATGAAGCAAAGCCATTTACAGAGGTGTGGGACAATAAGGAAAGAATGGTGGAATTGAGCATATTTATGCACATAGAAGACTGACCATTTACTACATGCTTCCACCAGCAAGGCTTCCTTTTGTAAGGGATCTACAGTACCTTAAAACAGCACTATTAACAAAGGACCAAGCATTCAAAGCATGGGCCTGTGGAACACTTTTAAGATTCAAGCTATAATAAGGACTTTTTATTGTTACCGTCTCATTTCATCCCTACAGTCTATACATCTGTCTGTTGAGTGTGTCTTATGTTAAATATTAAAATTACATTTATCTAATCTATTTTGGAGGAGAAATCCTTTTTTTACAATATAGAAGCCAGCTTCCTGATTGCTAAGATATGTCCTTGACTCTGCCTAAATTTCATTAGATTGGAAGACAGTTATCAGGGGATATCTAAAGAAAGATTATAAACAAGGTTTAGAATGCTCCGTATTTTAATTCTTCAATATTGAAGCGAAAATTTTAGCTTTTAATGCTCCTGCCACATTCCCGCAAAGCAATGAGGACCCTCATCAACTCCCTAAACCAAGCAACAGGCCCAGCATTTCCCAATGAACCAGAAAATAAATGTCAAATTGTAACCTCCATTAATTACTATAAAACACCTGAAATTTTCTTCTGTGTTTAACCAACACAGGAATTAGCACATAGTAAATTAATCACAGCAATCCATCCACCTCTGAAGATTCTTGCGGAACCTAGGGAAACTGTTCTCCCTTCTTGGGTTAAGGTGCCTCTGTCCTTCCATGCCAGTCTATTTATATGTGATAGCTTTCAGCACCTTCTGGGTTAACTAAGAAATCTGACCATTAATACAGGTATCTGTGCACAAGTAGATACCTTCAGGTTACAGAGGGGAAAAACTGTGTTCACAGTCACACTGTCTTGATTCATAAGCATCAAAATGACCTAGTTCAGAAAGGGATGTGGGGACTTGGAAGCAAAACATACTCCTTTACCATTAGTGCTAATCATAAATTGACCTTGAAATCTTTAGTTAATCTATTGTGACAAAGCATGAATCTCACAATTTTTAATCCAAATGTATGAATAGTTTTCTGTACTTCTCTGAAGAGTCAAGCAGTTAGAATTGGTTGTCAAGTTCCAGTCTTGTTGCTAGGCCTAGTCCTCACAAGAGAAAATCATTGACATTATTGAATCTGTGAAGGGCACAAATGATTATTTAATCTCACCTTCTCTCTCATACTAAATCTCAGAACTACTATTTTCTTAGTTCCCTTCCGTACATATGAGAAAAGAGGAAGCAGTAAGTAGAAAAGGCCTTATCTTGATTGCTAGCTCTATCAGAAAGTGTTGAAGGCCATAGTTTAGCATGTGGTTGGATTCACTTAAAATCTTACCCCTTCACTAATGCAATCAGAGCATGCTAGTGATTTAAAACAGGATTCATCTCAAGGGACTCCACACCGGAAGGTACAGTCCCATGGAAGCCCTGTTCATCCTACCATGACTTGCCGTTTTATAAATAAAAAACAACCCCATAAAATAATGTTCAGTTTACTTTGCCCTACGCTTTTAGGAGATAAGCTTGAATTAAAAGGTACAATGCAAAGGTCTTCGGTCATCAAGTTGTTCATGTTTACTGACAGCCTTGCAACATCTGGTGTCATGCAAGTTCAGAACCACTGAGGGTGCTTAAATGCAATGCTTGAGTCATGAAAATTGGAGAGATCTGACACTGACTTCTTTTACTTTCTCGTCACTGCACAATGGTTTTCAGCATCCAGACCCAAAATATGTGCATCTTTTTACTAAGGAATCCATACTCAACTATCCATAGTTTACATATGACTTCACCTTGAAACATGTTCATTTGTTAGGGTAAAGTGATAGCAACTTTATGTAACTTAATACCCTTCTAAAACAATCATTCATGATTTTAACATATTTCACTCACCAAAAGCATTTATTTAACCTAGCTTGTAGAGCCTCTTCCTGCCCTCCATGGTTTCTGCTACAGTAGCCCTGAGTTTTTAAGTCTGTACTTCTATCACATTCCCAGGGCAATGCCAGTGCTCTGGAAGAACCATTGTCCTTCATCGCCCAATAAAAAGTACTATAGTGCCTAATGAAATAGGCCAAGTGTTTCCTTTGGGAAGAATGCCTTGATATTCCTAGAAAAGGTGCTGTACATCATTCCCATGCACTCAAGCTGGGTTTACACAAGGCATGCATGCTTTTTCTTTCCTTGTCTTCTTTCTTGTAGTCCACATTCCTTAAGTGAAAGAGCTTTGTTTTGTTCACATGCCATCACTGAGTACCCTGGATTTCATCAGGAAATGGTTCATAGGAATACAAAATATAGTCATTTTTTTTCTTACGCTTTGCTTAGATAATAGTATACCATTTGACAATGTCATTTGAAGTTGGAATGATCTTAGATTGTTGGACACAGAACCGTAAAAGCACAAGGAAAGCCTAGTTCAGAATGACGTACTCAGTACCTCAAAGGACCCAAAGAAATTGTTCTTAATACAGCTACAATGTGAAGGAAGTCAACCAAAAATTTTAAGTGAGGTATAAGTTCTAAGAATATTAAGAACTTGATGAAAATTGACTTCATCGTAGATCCCTAAATCAGACACTGTTGTCCAAATGTCTCCTCGTGTAGATAAGGCCCCAGGTGTCTGTCTGCAGAAATGAGTCTAGGTAAACCAGCACTGCTAACTGAGAAGGCAATTCCACTGTACATGGAAAGGAAACTCTCAAATTATTTGCAATGAAATGAGTGGTTCCTATATGGGTTGCTTTTAAATATGGGAAGCATATAGTCAAATACAGAAATGAAGAACTGAGCTGAACTCATAATTCCATTTGTTATGACAGAGTAATCTGTTATTTTGATACTTTAGGAATGTACATCATTTTAGAGACTATAGCCTTTGAAATGTCTAACAAGTTTTAATTTAACAATGTGAGTGAGTGATGGATTTAAGTTGCTACATTTATTTGAAAGTTGAGACTATGATGTATTGAAGAGTAGTAAAATATTGAAAGTAATATAAGACTCGCCATATCCATAAACTTAATGTGTTTATTCTGTGTAACTATAATTTAACAATTCAGACAAATTGTATTTGATAACCAAAGCCTAAAGTATGAACAAATGAAATAAAAATTTAAGTTTACACGGACCACTCAGAAATTTTAAGAACAAATCAAGTTTTAAGGGTTCTCAGTACGTAGTATTAAAAAACACACACATTACTAGAAACTGAATCAGCAAGTCTATGTGTGGCTATCTTTATAAATTTAATGTTAAAATTTAAAACTAGAAGCAATTAGCAATTGATAACGTGTGTGTAAAAGCCACTCATTAGGAGCACCAAATATCTCATTTTACCAAAGAAAAGACACCGCTGTGCGGGTGTGGGTACACAGAGTGAGTCTTTCATTGTAGAAAGATTAAGGATATTGTACATTTGGCCATTGTGCTATCAATCCAATGGGGAAGCAGAGTTTTGGAGAAATTACAGTTTTGCTGCAAAATACATTATGTTAAATCTTCTCTGGTCATTCCTATGCAGAATATGAACAGAGTTACATTTCTAAAGTCAAAAGACAACAAAGAATACCTTGATAATTTGAAAAACAACCCTTGCCATTTTTCTTTTCCAGTCTTAGGGACTGAGGTTTCGGTCTCATGCAAGTAAGCACTGTGCTATGGTCCCTCTTTCTGCTTCTGTAGTCACTAAATAGCATGGTCCTGCAAAGCAGCATTTGCTCTCCCATGATGCCCCCAAACAATCCTTACAGCCTTAATAACTGTAGAAAGAAAGGTTCAGCTTCAGAACCCGTGTCTTCCAGGCACGGACATGCCGGCCTAAGCACACCCACCCACCATGAGTGTGACCATGAGACTTGGATGAGCTTTTTCACTGTTTTGAGGACACTCTTAATTGCATTCTATCTCCACAAAACTGTTGTCTGTTTTAAAGCGCTAAGTTAGAACTTGCCTTCTACCTACAATGGATGTGTTTGTTGCCATTATTTTTCAAAACACGTATTCTCTCTAAACCAAATCCTTTATGGTTCTAGGTTTTATACCAATTAACAAACAGCTTGAAAGAGTTTTCAAGTTTTTAGTTTTTAGTCAGGCACAAGGGCACATGCATGGAATCATAGCACTGTGGAAGTGGATGTAGAAACATCAGCTTTGGCAACATAGTGAGACACTGGCCACTCCTTCCCAAATGTACGTCTTGGAAGATCTGTACCTGTCATAGGACCTAAGCCAACAAATGATCTAGAATATCTAGCTTTATTACTTAATATAGAAAACTATTGGCAAAACATTTTTTCAAAACTCATAAAATAATATTTTCTGTTCTCACTTATGAAATGCTTCAAAACTCAAAAATGATACATTATAGGTGTGTTGTGTGTCAGGCGAGTATGTGCCTGTAGTTCCAACACCTGGAAATCTGAGAGAAGGCCATGAGTGCAAGGATAGTTCGGGGTGTATAATGAGACACTATCTCAAACATTAAAAACAAAACAAAAATCCAACACACATATACACATATATATATATATATATATTCATATGAGATTTATAGTGCATACAAAGTAACATTTTCATCAACCCTTGCAATATGTCTACCAAGTAGATATTTTTAATTTGTCATAAAGATAAAAATATAACTCATTACAGCACTTACTGTGACCCTGTTAATTCCTCAAGAATTCTCAATACTCTTAATTTCTCAGTGTCTGCAACTCTGGCATACACAAGTGGAGAACTAATACATACTTGCCAAGCTGAATTAGCAGATGCCACATAGCTGGCTATTGCAAAACCTGAAAATTCAATGTATTTTTTTCCTACTGTATCATAGTTTATCATTAGTCTTTTGACTTTGGGGCACAGATCCAAGTAATGATCCTGAAGAATGGTCAATGCAAGTGCTCCTTCACTGCAATCTGAACACAAAGAAGTGTCACCCCTGGGTCAACACTGGCTCAACTCAATTCACTTTAATTCAACTTACTGTCTAAAGTCAAAGACCATATATTACAAGTTACAAACAGGAAGAGTATACTGTCTCTGCCCACAGGAAAATGGTAGAAGCCTGATTAAAAAGGAAAGGTATGGTAGATGTGACTATAACAATCAAAGTGTACCAGTGAGCTAAATTAACATTAACATAGGTAGAGTAGTAGATAGAGGTCAAAACGAATAATAATAACATAGACCCCAAGGTGGGCTGGAGAACACTGCAGTAGCAAAAAGCATTAAATTCAATAGCTTCAAAGAATAAATTCCTTCTTGCTAATGCTTCATGCCAGGTGTGGGGCAGTTCTGGGCTCCTCAGTTTCTTTTCATTCTGAGATTAAAACTCACAAATCAGTCACAATATTGACCATTATTGACTGGCCAGCCAAAAAGAAAGAACTAGAAGTTCCCCCATCAACCCTGACATGTCTTTTTTGTTCATGAGTCACTGATCAGAAGTAATGGCAGGTTATAACTCAGCACAAGAGGGTCAGAAAGTGCACTGCTATCACATGTGTGAATCACAGCACTATTTCATCAACTGCAGTCCTGACTAACATGCTGTATAGTAAAAAAAAAAAAACAAACCAGCATGTTCTGGGTGAGATTCATGCAACATTATATCCAGTAGGCACTGCTTCATTGCTCATGCTATGATTTGTTTAAATTAGAGCTACTTGTAATATATAACATCGGGGCTGCAGAGATGGCTTAGTGGTTCAGAGCACTAACTACTCCAAAGGACACCTGAATCCCTCTCCTAGCCTCCATGGACACTGTATGTGCACAATACACAGATGTAGGTTAAACATCCATACACACTAAAATAAAATGTAAAAAATATAACTCTTATTTTCCCTGAAAAGTGTTCTGCCCTCTTCTAGTATACCAGGAAGGAAGGAAGGAAGGAAGGAAGGAAGGAAGGAAGGAAGGAAGAAAGAAAGACAGAAAGAAAGAAATAAAAAGGAAGGAAGGAAGGAAGCTCTGTAAATTCCAAATGCAGAAAACTTACACATATCAGGATATCAGGGCCTGGGAAAACCTGAGATTGTGACTTAGTGCCCTCTGCAACATCCATGTGTTGAGTGTACTGTTCCCTCTTAGCTGAAAGTCCTTTTAACTCACTGAGTTAAAGAACTCCAGCTTTGTGTTCTATTGCAGCCATAAATATGCAACATAGCTCAGTTGTTATTTAAAGATAACAGTTCCTACAGCCTGAAAGTAATGGCCAGTAATCAGGCAACCTCCAAGGAAAGACGTAAAGAAAGCTTGCAGGCAGCACAGTAGCTCCTACAGCAGTAACAGAACCCATGCCAGTGGAAGGGCTACAAGAGTGCCAGAGCAGAGAGCAGAGTCTGGCTTTGATGGATGCTGCCAGAGGAAAACACTTGATGTATTTCTGCTGATAATGGTCAGAGGGCAAGGAGCCTGTGGAGTTTGTATGTGAGGCAGGAGCTTGCAACTGTAGAATTTGTAGCCCAAGTGATAATAAATGTCACACCTTTTTACAGAATGGCGTTGCTGTCCCACACACTATAGATCTATCAGTGTTTGATTTGTCTTTGTTTAGTGTTTCAAAAACCGATAAATTACTTGGTTTTGGAAAGTGATCTACACCACCAAAAAATTAAAAAAATAAAATAAAATTTGAATACAAGACTAACAACAGAAAGTCAAACAGAATGCATACATTTATTATGCAAATGAACAGATACATAAAAATAAGCAAAGATGAAGTTGAATATTTTCTATTGTTGACTTTCCTCAAAAATCTTTTCCTCTAGAGGCTGTCAAGGGAATAACCTCAGTATGTTTCTTGCCCTGGTAATTTTTCAAGACTTTAAAGCTGGACTCTTCAGGATATATGGGCTCACTGAAGGCTGATTATAATTCACTGTAACACAGGAACACACATGACTCTGACAGCTTGAAACCTCTGCCGTCTCCAGCATGTTGATTTTGCTACTTTATATATTTAATTTTCTTTTAAAAAATGTATCGTATTTCTGTGAACATTCATTTGCTTTTCAAATTATGGTTGCCTAGCTAAGGCTTGTGTACCAGGTGCCATGTAAAAGCATGTTAAAAGTAGATAAAGGCAATCTATCCTGCCCTCTAATTAGAGATGTCTCATCTTTACCACTGACAATAGCAGTATGCAGCTGTGGCTGTGGGGAGATAATAGGAGTGGGAACGGGAGCAGAGAAGAATTAAGGATGTGCCGGCTGATGCAGAGTGTCACCTCTTCATTGCTCAGCCTGGGTGGGCTTCAGGATGAATGGGGACTTGGAGAATTTCCTCTTTCCTGGCTCGGGGCATTAATTTCACGTGAATAACAGCTTTTATTTTATGTTTTTAAGAGGGGAATACATACGGTAGGAGAGCGGGTTATAGGTGAGATGTTCTAAATGATGCGCCATATGGAACATGTTACTGTCTAGCTCTCCAGCTCACCTACGTTTAACACCTGTTGGGTGCGCATGACTGTACTTAATGTGATACGTTTTCAAAACAAGGTAGAGAAGTGTTATTTGTATATTTTAAACTATTTACTGTCTGAGAATCTCATGGATGTATATAATATGTTTTTACGAAATCAATTCCCTGACTCCGTACTTCCCCCCCCCCCCAATTTTAGGCCTTTTGCATATGTTTTTTTTTTACATTCAGAATTTTTTATTGATAATATTCATATTACATCTCAATTGCTATCCCATCCCTTGTATCTTCCCCTTCCTCCCTCCCTCCCGCTTTCACTCTATTCCCCTGCCCTATGGCTGTGACTTGGGGGGACCTCCTCCCCCTGTATATGATCCTAGGGTATCAAGTCTCTTCTTGGGAGCCTGCTATCTTTCCTCTGCTGACTCGTTACTTTTAATTCTTCCTTATCCCCCACCATTTTTCTCTTTCAAATTGTGTTTTATTAAGACACCTCCCCTTGGTGGGGAGGCCTGGTGGCACTCAAAGAAAGAATAAGTAGGTTACCAAGATGAGACTTGATAGCCTATGACCATATAGTGGGAGAGGAGGTCCCCCTCAGTCATAGACCTAGGGGAGGGGAATAGGGTGAAAGTGGGAGGGAGGGAGGGAGGGAGGAATTGGAGGATATAAGTGATGGGATAACAATTGAATCGTAATAAATTAATTCAATTAAAATTTAAAAAATACTTATTTATGTTTTGTTTTATGCTTGAATGTAAGTGCCTACATCGATGTGTGTATCCCATCTGTGTGTCTGGTTCCCATGGAGGCCAGAAGAGGGTGCTGGATCTTGTGGAATTAGAGTTACAGGTGATTTTAAGCCGACATAAAGGTACTGAGAACAGACTCCAGATCCCCCATGAGAACAATGAGTACTCTCGCCTGTTGAGTCATCTCTCCACCGGCAACCCCAGAGCTCAGTTTTTAAACTCATTGTTTCTATTAAGTGCTGTCTGTATGTGCATACTATCTATTCAGGTATGGGTAGCCTCTCAGAACCTAGATTTTTCCCTCCCTAGAGTTCATTAATTGCCAGTAGTTTCCAGATAGAAATGAGACTTCTTGAGTCCTTCCTCCATCACATGGGGATCTTGGCTGGCTTGATTATGTACAGGTCTCATACATGCAGTCACAGCTGACATGAGTTTACGTGCACAATGGCACTGTCATGCCTGGCAAATGTACACTGCCTCTGGCTCTTACCATTTTTCCTCCATCTCTTTCACTATGAGCCATTAGCCCTATGTGTGTAAGGTGATATAGGTGGTCCATTTAGAGCTGGACATGCCATGGTCTTGTTCTCTACACATTGACCAATTGTAGGCCTTTGTAGTAATTGCTATCAGCTATAAGTTTCTTTGATGAGGGTTGAGAGATGCCCTAATCTATGGGTGTAAAAATAAGAACTTAGGGCCATTATATTATTATGTCTGCTTATCAGAGTAGTAGTATTATGTTCCTATCTATGGCCAATGACCTTTCCAGACATGGTTTCTTGGCCCAAATAAATTGTTTGAGGTGTGTGTGGTCTCTTGCAGAGCAAGCTTTAAATACAATCAGAAAGTAGTTAGTTACATATATAACATTTGTGCCACTATTGTGCTTATACATGTATATATACATCATCAAGCTAGTCATTATTCTAACACACATTTCACACCAAAGTAGATTATTGATAACTTTTCTCCCATGCTAGAAAACATAAACTTTTCTAGTACTGTCGAGACTAGCCATTAGGAACGAAGCTTCCCAGTCAGTATAAGTTTGGATTCTCTATATCTATGACTTAAATATGTAGCAACACAGTCTTACCATGAAGGTGGTAACTAAGAACAATGGCAATAGCCTGCAGTATTGTGGGAAATCATCTACACACACACACATACACACACACACACACACACACACACACACACACACACACACACACACACACACTTATAAATGAAGCCACACCAACCAACAGCTCAAAATAAGATAGCCTATACCTGACATGTTTGTTTCATAGCCTTCAGTGTCACGTATTATTTCCTTATTACCAAGTAACTTCATTTAAAACTGGTGTGTGTGTGTGTGTGTGTGTGTGTGTGTGTGTGTGTGTGTGTGTGTAAGTGTCTACAGCAGCAGGCTTCTATAGGACTCTTTCAACTGTCTTTATTGTTATTTATTCCTTCTCATAGCCCCTCCTCTACCTGGCTGCCCATCTCCCATCCCTTTTAGCCCTCTCTGTTCTATAATCTCCTCCCCCTTTCATATTACCTTCTTTTCACCCCTCTCCCCTTGAAAGCTGTATCCCATGGTTCCTGGAGCTCCGATGTGCTATGATAATCTGTCATGTGCAGAGGAAAGATAAAACTGAAGAATAACCACCTTGTAATATACTTGTTCCAAATACGCCTGTGCTTGTCCTGAGTGAATGAACACTGAGGAAATGTTAATCAAACGGTCAGCTTGACTAGAGGAGCGGAAGAGATCATTCCAGAGGAAACTGCAGGAGTGGAGGAAGTAAGCAGCAGATACACGTAAGAACAGTTGAGAAGAATATGTTTTCTTGTTGAGGGGCAAATTGTATGGACAAAAGACCTTCATGTGCTTTGAGTAGAGCAAAGCAGCATGAGAAATTTCACATTAGCAAGGCAACTTAAACGGCATTTTCAAAATTATCCCAAGAAATATTCATTCTGGTGATGTTAGAATGATAAAAATAACTAGAGTTTAAGTACAGAGGAGGACAAAGTAAGGAGCAAGTTATAGATGCTGATTGGCAGGAGCAACTGTGCTATAGAGGAGCAAGGTTGTAATACCACAGGATAAAGTAATTAAGTCTCAGCTACGATAGTGGCTGAAAAAAAAATGACCACACAGAAATAGTTATGTCAAAGAGATAAGTACAAAATGCAGGCTTATGTAGGAAATTAGTGACAGCCATGTTTTATAACTTAAACAACATATATGGAGTGTTGAAACGGAGAGATGAAAGGACCTGGGACTCCCAGGACTGTGCCTGTGAATTTGGGGTGTGTGTGGCTAGCTGCAGCAGAGGAACCATGGCAATGGATGGATGCCTTTTGGATAAGGTGAGAAATAGAGTTAGAGAATGAGCGAAGAGACAGTAAGAAGATTCGGGGATGGTGAAGGAAATGAGACGATGAATATCTAAGTGGGAGTAACCCGCGAGTTCCCGAAGAAACCCTGGGAATGGTAGGAACAGGAAGAAAAGCTCTGTAGAGAAAATAAAAGAGAGATGATTTTCCTGGAAGTAGATGGTTGGTAAATTCATTCACTGGAGAGGTAATAATGAAGAGAAGCAAGGACTGGCAACAGAATGCTCCATTGTTAACCATGAGGAACATAGCCTGTTGGAGGCTTTACTGAGTTAGCAGTTTAAGTAAAACTTGGGGGGGAAATGAACATTTACATTTTTAGCAGGAATTAGCTAAATACATGGTTGAAATACAGAAGGGTAGAATACAATTAGGAGAAAAGTGGAATATATGAGTAAACACTTCTTGTTCATGTTTCTGTAACCTTGGGAAATGCACAACTAGTCTTCAGGTGGTGAAATCTGTTAGTCCAAAGATGGCATCAGAACTATCTCAGAAAATAACTTCGTCTCAAAATAACATTTGACTTTATTTGATTTTTCTTGTTATTCAGAGAACATTGCTTGGATGCACTATGATATACAAAATGAGTGAGGCAACTTTGCATAAAACTTTGCAATTCTGGAGGTATCAGGAAGGAAAAGGAAATCTAGACTCTGCTGATGGACTTCAGGATGCCCCACTTGGGGGCAGGGGCAGTTGTCAAAGGGACAGGGGAACTAACTACTGGGACTTTCACCACTCATGTGGACAATAGAAACATTCAATGTCAGCAGGACAGTGGTCTAAATTCACACAACATTTAAATAAATCTTAAGTTTTCCTAAACTTTGTCATTCTCTCTGTCTCTCCATTGGCTGGTAAAGTAAGAGAGAACAGGGGATTTATTTTAAACCTGGGTTATGAAGAGGAGAGTTGCAAGAATTTTTGAAATCTTTGAGAGATAAAACTTTAGAAGCAGTACCGAAGATGAACGCCTTCGCAAATGTCATGCTGACCAAAGGCCATATCCTGAAACCCCAGGGAAGTTGTGATGAAGATTTTGAGATGAGTTTTAACTCCAGATACTGAAAGCCTTGCAGTTAAGCACTGGCTAGACTTGGGATGCATATGGGGTATATATACATAGATCATAACTTTTTAATGGTAATAACAATAGATCTAGTGTTTCTTGATTGTTAATTGCTGTGGTGATATCAAATCCTAAGTAATTAGTGGTCAGATTTAAGTGTGAGCTTTTATAATTAAATTTGCTGCTAGATTACATATTTCCAAAGATGTACATCTGAAGCAAAGTATTAGTTTGTCCTTTTTTTTATGATCACTCAGAAATAATGGACTATAAATGCATTGTTAAACTTCTCAGAGAGATACTTTAATTTGATAAGTTCTATGTTTATAGTCAGTGAGAAGTTGTAGCTGTTATTTGCAGCGAGACATATATATATATATATATATATGATTCATTCTTTGAAATGAAGAAAGTTGAAATCCAAACAACAGTGTGTAGACATGTAAAGTGCATGAAGTAGTATGGAAATCAAAATTATGGATATATCCATATCAGATGTCACTGAGACCCGGGATTTGTGTCTGACAGAGTTGGTAAGAAAGAGTAGCTACGCTGGCTATCTTCCTACTGAGAGTTATTTTTGGCTCCTTCTCTTTAGGGATGGAAAACCTACATTTGGGCTCATATTTAGAATTCTGCTCACTTTAAGGAAAGCGGAGCTGTTTTTAAATGGCTACATATAACTCAATGAATTTCCCAGGGCTTGATTGCACTCGCCTTTGCTAACAAGTGAGACTTAATCACATATTTTATTGTAGCTTTTTAACATAAAAAAACCCATAGTTTTCTGCAACTCATCTCCAAATTTTCCTTTGGATGATATCATGGGATGAAAGTAGCTATTTTTTTTTCATGATTCTTAACCCAGACCACATAAATGCTCTTGAGTTCAAATCATATCCTTCAAGAAACAGGCACTCAGTAAATGATTCATCGCATGATTTATTGTATCGCTTACTGTATGAGAGCTTGGAAGCTCTAAAGACAGATGTTTCTTCCTGGAACCTACATAATGAGAGAAGCAATTTTAATATATAACTTCCCAGTGAACTATTGTAGAAAACAGCAGTGAATTATCAATCACTAGAACTCAACCTGGCCTTCCTATAACCCCTACATGTTCCCAGCCTTATTGAAATATGTACTTTTAAAATTTATAGCATGATGGTATTTAAATAATTATCATGTAAACAGTAAGTTAAAATTTAACACTCACTATTGATAGGAACAGACAGTGGTATTTTTAGTCATTTACATGAATTTATTTTCATCAGCAATGCCGTCCACTGCTCATTGAAATAGAACCCACTGATTATAACCTGTGTCTTAACAAGATGCCTGTAGTAACAGGACTAAATCTATAGAAAAATGAAAAATAAATAAGTAAGAAGTACTAATTTCAAAGTTGAAGAAGGTAAATATGTTTGTGTTGCAGGTAATCAGATAGAATCAGGGACACTGGAAACAGGCATCCAGAAAGCCAGCCTTGTGAGAGTTGCATGGTTTCATGACAAGAGAAATGGCATTGCAAGTGTGAAAAGTGTGAGCTGAAGAGGACACATTCAACACAAATAGCCTACAGAGATGAGCAGAAATCATCAGAAAACACCAATGGAACCAATATTATAAGACAGGTCGCTAAGAAGTCTGTGTGACCCCTAAAACACCCCAAACAGGTTAAGGACTCACAACTCCAGAAGTTCAGGTTAACACCCAGGAAAGAAAAATATGGTCTGGGGATGGAAGTCAAAAGAATAGGTCCAATGCTTAAGAGTAAGCTCAGGTCAGGGCTCTCTCCCGCCCCTCTCACAGTCCCTTCTCTACACACACACACACACACACACACACACACACACACACACACACACACACACACGGGCACATACACATGCACAGACTACATGACTTTTAATCTCGAGTCAGTTCATGAAAGAAAGCACAGTATCTTTCTTTCTGATTGTGGCTTATTTTACTTATTACAATAATTTCCATTCAATTGCAAATGTCATGATTTCACTTTTATCTTTGAGTGAATGAAGTTTTCTTTCTTTTTAATATTGAGATAGCAATACAGTTGTACAAAGTGTTTTCATCCACTCCTCATCACATCCTTCCATCACTCTTCCTTCCCAATTTTAGGTCACATGTGTCTGTCTCTACCTCTCTGTCTCTCTGACTCTGTCTCTCTGTTTCTGTCTATCCACACCCCTAGGGAGTCCACTTAGTGCTTCCAGTATGTTTATGGGTATAGGAATATCTACTAGCATGTGGGCATTCTCTCAGGGGTCATGTTCTTGAAGGACACTGACTCTTCTTCCAACAGCCACCAATTGACAATTGATAGAATTTTCCCACCATCCCCTCACTCCATGATGGTATTTACATCCGGCATGATATTGGGCAGGTTTTTCTACATGCAGTCACAACAAATGCCGGCTCATATGTGCAACTAACCAGTTGTGACTGGACAACACAGTTTTGCTGTAGTCTTCCACCACATCTGGCTTTTACAGTCTTTCTGACCCCTGTTAGGTAATGGTCCTTGAGACTTGGGAAGACGGGGTGTGATACGGATGTTTCATTTAGGGATAAGCACTCTACAACCTTTTGTTCTCAGTGTGCTGACCAGTTATGCATCTCTAGGTGTGTTTTCTTTATCCACCCATCTATTGAGAGTCATCAAGGCAGGTGTCATTCTATAACTATTGTGATAATGAAGCAATAAGCATGGCTATGCACATATCTGTGTGCTATACCAACTTATGAGTCCTTCAGTAGATCGCCAGGAGTAGGTGAGTCACATGGCAGTTCTAATTTCAGGTTTTGAGGAAACATCATATTGGTTTTCGGAGCTGTGCTATGTAAGAATTACTACTCTACATCTGCAACTGTATTTCCTGTAGTTCTTAATGGCAACCATTCTGATTGGATTGAAACAGAATCTCAAAACAGTTTTTACATTGCATTTCTCTAATAGCTAAGAATGTTTTTTTTAAACACTTACTAGCCATTTTTATTTATTCTTTTGAATTCTATATAATTCTTTGACTTCTATATAATTCATTAGTCCATTTATTAAGAGGAAGACATTTTAGTGGAGATGAAGGGAAAGCAAAAAAGAAAGAATAATGGCATACAAGTGACGTGAAAGCATAAAAATTTACTGGAATAGATGAGAACAGCAAGAGGGAGATGAATGGGAAGGACAATGGAAGAGAAAGATGAACAAGCAGAATTATTATAAATGCCGTAGAAGAATGAAAGTAATACAGAAACCTGGTATCTTGTATGGTAATTTAAAAATACTATAAAGAACTGTTGCTGCATAGAGAGGTGGGACAGAGACAGCGAGACAGAGAGAACACATTCTTCGGGAGAACTGTCCTTGTAACGTTAACAAATAGAACTTGAAAGCCTTCTAAGATTTGTCTCATTATTGCAAAAGTGTTTATAAAAAATTAGATCATAGTAATGGTGGTTCAACTGGAGCTAGTATTCCCGAATGAAACTTCTGTGTAGAATGGTGTGCCTCTTAACCCACCTTGTGTATCAAGGAACATTCCCATCAGCCACTCTGCCTTAGGCACTGCACAGCGGGATGCCTAGGGAGCAGTGCATGAATATATACCAGCAATTTGCATGTCTGCTGGGATTGCTGAACTTCAGACTCCTTAGCTGTCACACTGTGGCAGTAAAAAAGGACCCGAGTTTTGGAGCTGGACAGAATCATCATTCTCTGGTAATTGACTGTGTCACCTTGATCCAGGCACCCAGCCTATCTGAGACACGTGGACAATTGAGAACTGCACTTGCAAAGTGCCTTTTAAGTGTCTGACTAGTGCAGCTGACCAAGGTGTGTCATTTTCATTTGCTTCTAAAGACTTCAAAATAAAACTCTGGAATACGTTTTAAAGAACTGGATTCTAGCAGGGCCAAAACGTTTCCTTTTCTACAACAAAGTACCTGAAAACTGAACAAGAAGCAATTCTCTTCTCTCAAGGTTGAATAGATTGTTACAGCGTTTCCCAACTTTCTTCTTTCTTCTTGCCCTCTTGGTGCCTGCAGAGAAGGCACGTGCCTGCCAGTGGTACTTCAGTCTCAGTCGGTCCAAAATAAAACTATATCTGCCAGCCAAGGGCATCTTTATGAATTCTCCAGGGCTGTTAATGACACCAATAGTCTCGCGGTTCTCCATGCTATCCAGACTCTTGGTGGTTATTTTTGTGTGGTAATAGGTAGGAAAACATCCCTTATCACAGTCTTCCATGGAAACTGAAAATAAAGAAGACGTTCACATCTCTATGATGAACAGAAGGTGTTACACAATTTAGTGGCTAGAGACCAGAGATGAGGAAGCATGTGCAGTGCTGGGAAGTCTTGCATATTATACACCTGGATCCTTAAGATGCTACCAGTGCTCCCAGTAAGTACTGAGATTAGAATCTATGTCTTTACACAGCCTACGCCTTTTCCTACTTTCAAGCCTGTCTCTAATGTACCGGTCCAGGATCTATTGATAAAAACCATAGGATGCTGCTGTTGGAAAGAAGTCAGGTCATCCGGGTGAAGAAAATGAAGCCAGAAGGGAAAACTGACTGGCTCAAGTTCATGATGTTTGATTACAAACCCTGACCTCAGAGCTGACTGGTCTCTTCGAGGGACCCCCTAACACTTGTGGTTTTGTCATTCATTTTTCCACATTCACAGGCTTCAGGACAGAGCTGAGCAGAAAGCCATAAAACAAAACAAAACAAAACAAGACAACAACAACAACAACAAAACCACTTTTGCTAGACCGTCTTCCAACCAGCAGAAGCAGCAACCCTCAGTTTCTCCACAGTGCCTATTAAGTATACGATTTGCGTTCCTGCATCTTGGTTCTTCCATGGTCTGCATCAAGCAAGCCTTTTATTGGTACTTCACCCTACCATCCTTCTCCCCCCCCCCTTTTTTTAAATGACAAACTGTCCCCCTGGCTAACTCCCAAGCACATATTGGGCATGTGTATCTTCTCTCAAGCTGCTGCATTTGCCTAAAATATTCTCCACATTCCCTTCCTGTCAAATGTCTACTAGTATTCAAATGTTTCCCTCTCTATGGAATTAAAAAAAAAATTACCTCAGTCTATGTTGTTTCTTTTTACCACCTTTAATACAGTAGTTCCCAATTTACTATTGTTGGCCAGACACCTTGGCTGTTTGTACGCTTTGTTCTAAGAACAGGAGCTGGCTAACTAACCATACCACACTCAGGTAAGTCACACTGTACACGTTTAGGCATAGGCTCACAATTTCCACGCAAATAGAGAAAAATAGATTGAGACAAAAAATACAGAGCCTTCTACCCCCTAATTGTTCACTTGAGGAAAACATAAGAACACTTCTTGATATCTCTTCAAAGCTCCTTCAGTATCGTCATTTGAATCCCTTGGAAATATATTTCAACTTTAAGGAAAACAGAAGGGAATGACGTCATCCTTGTCCTCTCTGTAGCCCCCCAAGTAAAAGTTCCATTTATCTTTGTCATCTAACCTGTGCTGTTGGCAGCAAAGATGGAGTCTCATTAATGAAATTCAGAGGCAGGCTTCTACTCTGTAAAGGGGGGGAAGTATATTCTAGACAGTTGCAATTCATCTAACTGCCTGGATAACAGATAATCCTAAATCAACAGAGATGTTTGATTATCAACTGAGTCCAGAGCCATAACTCTGGAAGGAAACTTTACCGAGGTGTGATTTAAATCTTAATTTGGAATAGCCTATCAGATGAAATTAGAAGGAAAATGTACAAATATACATTCTTGGTATACCAGTGTACCTAATTCTTCAGTGGGTTTTTATATGAAGACTAAATCTATCAATATCTTGCAAATTATCTATGAGTTATGTTAATGTGTTTCTTTCTGAAGAATATTATATGATCCATTAGGTCTGACATAAGTATGATTCAATACATGGTAATAATTTGTGAATATGAGAAAATATCTAAGAAACAAGAGTATTTGAAAGGCCTATGGTCCATCTTGGAAAAATAGATTGTCAGTTTAGAAACCATGGATGCACTTCAGTAGCCCATTGTTTTTTGCTTAGTTTTAAAATTGATTAGAACTTGCTAACAACAAACAAACAAAACCCACTGCCAATTAAATTTTTGAAATTCACTGGAAATCAACTGCCTACATTATTTCCTGAGCTACTGCTCTGTGCAACAGTGAAACTTGTTGTGTTACTGGAATTAAAATTACTGTGCTGACAAAATTTTTAGTTTTAGGCTCAAGGATGATTTTTAAGGCATGTTTTCCTTAGGTTTAGAAGAGAAGAATTATTTTTTTCAGAGATGAATAAAAGGAAATCATTATACTGTACTGTGATTTACTTGGGTATTATAGAGCTGTGTGTTCACTTTTTAAAAAGTTATTGAACAAAATCCAAGAGCTGCATTCTTTTAATTTTCTATTTATACTATTTTCCCCATGCTTTATTATCTGAAATTGGGTATAGCAGCAATAATACCATGCTCACATAACTTTATATAATATGGTGTAAAGTCCCAGATTTCATTCACTTACATTTCTTATTAAAAAATAGAGTTCTTTAGTAAATAGGTGATCTGAAAAATTATTTTATAAATAATTAATAACATTTTCCATGATAATTCCTTTCTGCACAAAAAGGGCATGCCACTTCTCTGCTGGATGCTCCATCAAGTCATGTTTTCTGTAACCAGGAAACAAAATTTCCAAACAAGCCCTAGTTGTTGACAACACTTGGAGAGGCATGTGGCCCTGCCATTCCAGTCTCTAACAAGCATGTGTCCCACCTGCTTTTTGGCTTTGGCTTAATAAGTTGGTTGGACCACAGCACAAGTGTGAGAACATGAGAATGTGAGATGCCATGCCACAGGCCAGGTGACATGCCAGTGTTGAAAGCTAGTACATGGCAGGAGACCATTGTGTACATAGGAAGGCCACATGCCACACCAAAATGTAGCAGCCACTTCTCCCAAATTAGATGAATATTTTTCTTTCCACTATGTTCTCAAAAACATGTTGGAAAACAATGAGCATTGAGCTAGACTAAGTACAAAAGTTCAGGGTTTCAAATGAGTGACAAGCGAATATGCATAGCTGTTTCTGCACTGACTGACAAGTAGACTGCAGCTTTTGTCGAGCATGCTTAGGCATAATTTCAGAAGTATTTGTTTGAGGCTCTAGCAATTGTTCCTGTAGGTGTGAGTCTTCTGATAGGGTCAAATGCCATTGAGCAGCAACAACATGTTCATTTTTGTCTCATGTAGCAGAAGAGAGGGTTCTAGAAAAAAAACAGATCCTAAGACTGAATACTGTTCTCAGCTTTTTCAGAGTTTCATCCTTCTAGGTGCTGTCACCGGGCCACTGGCGCTAACACCGCTGCTCTTGAATTCATTGTGAGTGTCACTAGGGAATGATAAGAAATAAGATAATTAGACTTTTAAAATTCTGTCTGGTCTGGCATGGGTTGCAGAATTCATAAATGTGTAATGTCGTGTAACCCAGGGTCTTTTCTGAGTTGACTCCACTACAGAATAAGTATGTGGATATAAGACTGAATCAGATTTCCCTGACTTGTTTCTCTCACTTTAATAACAGAAGACAATATAGACGGAAAAGTTCATAAATTTATAAAGTAGTGATAACAATTTCTCTGTTGATGAAGGAGCATAGCCTGAAACTCTGGAAGACTTTAAAGTTCTTTGTCTATGCTATCCAAATTTTGGACATGAGAACAGTCATGGAATTTGTGGATTAAGAGTAATTTTTAACATGACATACTTTCAAATTTATGAAGTTTTTTTAAAAAAATCAATTTAAGAACTCACTCAGAGCTTCCAGTGAGCAGAATAAACGCATTTATGTACTTTTTATTATAGATTACACATAAAGGTAAATAGAAATCAAAGGCAATTCATAGAAAGCCAGGCGTGTGTAATTTCATTTGTAATTTAGACTAACATGATGTAGCTTTTGGCTCTGACAGATAGTCTGTGCCTTTCCTAAAATAGTTCTCTGGGCTTCCGTGTAGGACCTGAAATATCCTTTGGGGTAACTGTTTGTTAAAGGAATGACTGGATTGTGGTGCCAAGTACACTGTTGCTTTCATCAGCAACACAGCATCTTCTTTACTTCTGTGAGAGGTACCGCTGACAGACCGGAGTGCTCTGTATGTGAGCATGCTTAGTCAATGGAGTTGGGAAGTGTATCCACTCACCTTCTGCATGATGAGCTAATTGTTGCTTCTGGATGGTTATGCTACTCTCGAAAAAATTCGTGATGGCACCGTGCTTTTTATTCAAATGAGGGTGGTTTCCAGCATCTCTGAAGCCTGGGCGTGCATTAAGTTCTCAGTTTGGAATAGTCTGTAGAGATATGCAGCTCGGACACCACCTCCGGACAGACCCAGACTGTGTAAGTCCCAGGCCCTGTGAGACAGGCCACTTCCCAGGTCCGTGTGCTAATTTTCAACGAAGAATTGGGTGAATAGTAGGCACTAAATGTGACTTCAAAAATCAGACATTAGTCAGAATAATCATCCTTTCATTTTCTTCTGCGGTTTACCTTCCACTTTCCCTTGGTGATTTTCATTTCCCATTTTTCTATGCTCTGCATTGGTTACTGATGCTTTCTATTCGACCTTCACAGCTTCCCATATCAGAAGTCATCAAAATTTATATTTCCTAACATTTATTTTTTCTTTTCAACTTTTTTGTTTAGGTAATTTTTATTTTTTACTTCTTTTATTATCTTTGATACCTTCAAGTACAAGAAGAGTGCATGACATTAAGGAGGTGTTCAAAAGTCAAGGAAGAAAGGAAATGAAATATTTACAACTTATTTCACATTGTCTTAAAATTTTGTCCCCCTCTGTGTGTCTCTGTCCCCCTCTCTGTGTCTCTCTCTCTCTTTCACACACACACACACACACATACACACACACACACACACATACACACACATATAATATATACATATATATGATGACTTTTTAAATTGGGGTGACAATGCTCCCTCTAAGAGCCAAAGACCAGCTAATAACCACACATACACCCCACAGCCAGGCATGAGAATCCACCTTGGCATCTGGTCTTCCACGAGATCACCTGAACATTACAGACTATCACTAGTACCCTTGGTTGCCAGCAGAGGGAAAGGTTGATTCTTTATTCTGGATTCATATTTATTTATTTATCCACCCATCAATTATCCATCCACGCATTCATTTTTTTCTTCCTTTCTTTCTTCCTGTCTTTCTTTCTTTCTTTCTTTCACATAGAGTCTCACATTGAACTTAGGTCATTTTGTTTTCAGGTCACCTACTCTACTGCTTCCAGCCCTTAATTTAGTTTTGTAAGGTTTAAGACTTTTGGTTGTCCTACTTTCAAACCTTATATGAATAATACAAGAGACATGAAACACATTAAATATATCAATATGACTTCAGAGTTCATTAGAGGGCATGTTTCACCGAGCTCAGAGAATGCCAGATTGATAGCAGGAAAGGTTCTCATGTGAGCCTGTGCTTACCTCAACTGGATGACTTGCCAAGCCACACATGGAAATTTTAAAAGAGAGATTTTCCTCTGACCTGCAGTGAAGACCACACATATACTTCAGTGAATTGAGAACAGCTGTGGACAGTCTGGCACAGGCAAATTTCCTGAAAGATTACATCTGTATAGTTTGGATTTTGATACAATAGCCTTGAACTCATTTACACATAAATAAAAATATATGAACTGTGTAAAAACTATTTTTAAGAATTGAGACATCCAGACCTTGAATTCACTGTCTTCTTTCTCCTTGCTTAGTTTTTATTTTATTTTACTGTACTAGATGTTTAAATAAAACTTGAAAGGAAAATATTAACCATTAAATTTGAAGGATGATAGCACCTTTAAAAGAATTCTAAACAGTAGGAACTCTTAATTCACTTTTGCCTGCACAAGAAGCTTTGCAAGTGACTTAGTCCAGACATTACGCAGTTTCTTGTATGTTGTTAACATTACTCTTCATTTAGTGGGGTATATTTTTTTAAAATACCAAAAATATAGAGTCTTAAAAAGATTTCTACATTCACATATTGTTTAGTGAGGTAAATATTTTCACACCAACTTTCAGAATATGTTGCTCTTACTTCCTGAAGGAAGTGTAGCCTATTTTACTCTGATAGAATAGACTGAAATGAGTAGGCACTGAATCTTTATGGATTTGTTTGTTTATTTTTATTTGTATGTATATGGGCTTATATAAATTTATGCATATACCACATGCATACAGTAACCCCTGAATGCCAGAAGATGGTGATGGACCAACTGGAACTGGAGTAGCAGGTCCTTATAAGCTGCCACGTGGGTACCGGAAATGGTACCCAAGTCCTCTACAAGAGCAGTAAATGCTCTTAACCACTGAGCCACCTCTCCAGACATTGTTTGCAGAAATATTAAAGTGGAGAATTATAACAGAATGAATGTATTATACTAAAGAATTTTTAGTTATACACTACACAACTCAACATCTATTGAGTCTATGGCTTTTGTAAAGCTTTCTGCTTAGCCTTCTGGATTAGCTGCAGGACAATCTTGTACATGAAGCTACCAATTCTATGCATAAAGTTTCCTAGATATCAGTTTTATTAGAAATACTTAAAGAAGTATAAGAAATAATTGAGTCTGTGCATGGATGTTGGTGCAAGAACTCTCATCATGATGGAGAGTAGGAGTAAAGGCAGAGAGCAGCACATTTACTGCTGTAATTTGTAAACTGATGTGATAATCTCTTGTTTAATATTTTATGGAGTAAAAGGTAAATGCACAGGGAGAAATGTCACTTGGAGATAAGGGAACTCACATGCTAGGAATGTGTATAAATGTGACTGAGAATTAACTGGAGTGTTTCTCACTAATTGATAGTTCAGTGTAACATGATGATGAATTAATGAAGGTATCCTAGCAACCATATTTTCATAACAACTCTAGCCTAGAAAAGTGTGATGACTGTTGGGCATATTTTATTAATGTAGAAGGGTAAGGAAAGAATTTAAATTAATAAACCCTCCCTGTAAACAAAATATAATGTGTATTTCATCTGGCTTAATCCGAATTTTTATTTATAAATGTATTGCTTTTCAATGGATGAATCACTTTCGGTTTAGAATATTGAGTTCTGGGTACCAGCAAGGAAATTCTACTGTTTTTTTAGTTGCTGTACAACCAGGAGAAAATATGAGAAAAAATTACGAAGACCTGTCAGCATTGTAAGCCCTGTTAAGGCAAATACCAAAATACATGCTTATGTGTAAATTTATTTTACTTTGAATTTTTACTTATCCTCTTACCAACAAAACAAAAAATGAAAACTCTGTTCTTCTAAAACAGCTTTATTTCTATACTTTGGCAGTTTTTGCTTAAAAACAATATACAAACAAAAATTATATATTAGATGTGTATCAACTTTGATACATTCATTTTACTGATTTTGTGGGTCAAATGTACATGTCTATTAATACTTATAGTTACTATTTGTGAGGGAAGATAATTTTAATTTTTTTAAAATTTTCTTAAAATTAAAATGTAATTACGTCATCATCCCCTTTCTTTTTTCTATTTATCCCAACCTATGTACCACGCCTTCCTTTATCTTTTTCAAATTTATGGCCTCTGGAGCCAAAATGTGGGTATTTGAATATCTTTTTAAAATATTTTAAATTCTGTGCATTCCTGTGTGCCTGAATATAGATTTGTGCGTGTATGTGAGCACTATGGCCTCAGAGGACAGAGGTTTCAGATGGTCCGCCAGAGGTGGGTACTGGGAACCACACTCACATTCTCCACAACCTTGTGTTTCTTCTCTTGGGAACTTTTATCTCTCTAAAGGGGCACCAGATTTAAATTCATGAATCAATATACGTCTAAGAGAAGGAACTTATTAGAATAAACCAAGTTAAATAGCTCTTCCTGGGACAAGTTCTAGGATAAATTATAGATACATGCAGTGCTCCAAGGCTACACTTAGAGTGTTGACCCTACTCACCCATCACCCCATTTAGCATCTGAACATTGCCGCCACCTCACACTGTTTCCTCATGCACCTCTCTGCCCAGAATTCCTTCTCCAACAACTACTGACCTGTTATGATCCACCATCAGATGACATTTCCTATTTAAAGTCCAGGTACATATAGTTACGCATCCAATATCTTTTGTCTCAGAAGCTGTGTGTTTAACATTAGATTTCTCAGATCCATACTTCCTGTTTCATGTATCGGTAATTTGGTGTACTTTATTTCTGTCAGTTAATATGATCATTAACCAATGGACATTTTGGTTGCTTTCAGTTTAGACTATTAATGGCCAAAGCTGATATAATCAAACCAACAATATGTGTACAAGCATCTCCTTGTCGGTCTTCTTGCCTCTCGTATAAGCATGTAGTCTTGGGATAGGATCACCAGGCCACAGAGTCTATATGTTTCACTCTCTAAGAGATTGTCAAATTATTGTCCAGGTGTATATAAGAGTAATGGTTGGTAGTTTCACATTTGTATTACCTTTTTGTGTTGTTAATCTTTTTGATTAAAGCTGTTTGGGGTGAATGTGTGATAGGTTCTCATTGTGGTTTTTAATTTGGATTTCTGTAGTGGTGAAACCATAATTTTTCCTATGCTTACAGTTTTCTAAGATAAGTTGATATCATGTATAGGTTTAAGAGCTGTAGGATAGAAAAAAAGAGGTTCCAGAACAGAGTCTTATAACACTGCAACAAAAATATAACAAGGATGCCATCACATGCCCATTTATGGCTTTGGTTGCTTCCACAACCCAAAGACTATGAAGAATTTTTTTCTGTGACAGTATCTTATTATTATTACTGTTTTTCACCTACATGACTTTAATAAAGGTTCATCCAGATGTATATCTTGTTTTATTTGTCATTCTTGATGTTTAGTAGAACATATATAAATTTTTTTTTAAAGCTAACAACTGGATTTCAATCCACTAACAAACTGTGTATCCTCACTCAGAACTATTTCATCCTTACTTCTATATGCATTTTTATAAATGTTACCCTAAGAAAATATATAACAAAAGGTGATATCTATGGCTGTTAGGACAAATATTAATTATTTGGTTCTCCTCACACAATTATACTATTAAGAAATTAAGAGAATTAATTTATGAAGTGAATAATAAAATTTTAACACTCAAAACTATGTTTCTAATAGTTTGAACTAATTAAACTATAGTAGCTCAGGAATTGTATTTCTAGAGACTTCATGTTTCTAGAACAATTTGTGTGTGGGAGTATGAAACCTAAATCTCCTTCTTAATAAAGAATTCACCAGAACAGTTGAACAAACTCAAACAACAGTGTGGCAGCTCCAGTGTTTCAGTTCAGATGGTGATGGGTGAAGACAGTGCTACAACATTTTGCACAGACTGCAGCCTACTCTCTGACCCTCTTCACAGCATGCGTCCCATGGGAAAGTTTACTCCTCACGAGAATCGCCTCTTTTCTATTGGCAGACACGATAAGAAAGCCACTTCTCTAAGTCACAAGCCCAGATTGAAATGGGAGCCAGGCTTTTATCCAACCTTTTCACTCCAATGATTTGTTTCCAACCCCCAGGTTACGGCTATATATGGAAGAAGTCACCAGACTAATGATATTTTTGCTAACTGTGCCACAGTAAGAAGAACGGAGTATGGATTTGGGATCAAAACAGAAATCTAACGGATTGGCAGTAGCAGTCTCTTAGGAACTCTTAGTCAGTGTGTTCCATTGCTGTGAAAATACACGGTGACCGCTGTAACTTTTATTAAGGAAAACATTTAATCAGAACTTGCTTAAAGTTTCAGAAGTTTAGCCCAGTATTGTCATAAAGGAGGCGGGGCAGGACGGCTTGGCGCTGAAGAGGTAGCTGCAAGTTCTACATCTCTATAGGCAGCAGCAGAGAGAGAAAGACCCTGGGCCTGGCTTGAGCATTTGAAACCCTGAAGTCCACCCCCAGTGACACACTTCCTCCCACAAGACTACACCTCCTAATTATTACTGTCAAGTAACACTACTTCCTAAATGACCAAGCACTCAAATATACGAGCCTATAGGAGCCATTTCTGTTTGAACCACCACAAGAATACAAAACCAAAGCACCCTGATGGAGCTTGTGAGACGGAGACAGGCGATGTGATAAGAAAATCATCAGATCTAGTGACACATGCCTGTTTGCATGACATTCAGGAGGCTGAGGCATGGACGATCTTGATTTTGATGACAAACTAGTCTATATAGTAAGACTTTGGTAGAAAAAGAAAGACATGACCACTAGTGTTATGCTCCTTGGGTAGCTGTTATCTGTTGGAAACTCCATGGGCCCTGATTGGCTGAAGTTAAATACAAAATAGCTCCTACTTGTTGGAAACTAAAGATTTAGCTCCTGAAGATAGAATTCACTGCAATATAACAATTTAGCTGGTTGTTGCCTTTGCCTTTCCAGTGAAATGACTTAAGTTGGATAAGGAAAATACAGGAGCATCTGTGATGCCACGCACCTATGTAGCACATCAAAGACACTTCATTTTTAAACATATACTTTTATATCTACTGTATGTCAGTCACTCTGATAGGCACAGGGCATGACTCAGACAACAGGAAGAAGTCTGGGAAATTGCAAAAGTCATAAAGGAAAGAACAGACATTCAAACACATGAAAAATTCCGTACAGATATTGATGGATCAATAAAGCAATATATTATGGACCCAGTGTAGTTGCCACTGGGTATTATGCCATAATTCTTTCTCATGTGTTGAATTACACAATCTGTTGTACACTAACATATAATGTACACATTCAATCACAGTGCCTAATTCTTTTCTGTTTTGGAGTAGTCCTTAGTCAAGTGATGCAAGGATATCACGTTATTTCTACTACAATGTTCACTAAAAATAAAAATTAAGGAGACAAGGACCCTTCAGAAACAATATACAGAACCAAAGAAACGAGATGACATATTTTGCTATTTCTTGAATACGTCTGCAAACATCACTGTACTTATCGCTTTGAACACTGTGCTTTACTTATAGGAAAAAACTTACAAATTTGACTAATCTCTAAGTATGATCTGTACCCTAAAAGTTTCCAGACAGACCAAAGTGGAAACTGTTTCAGAGATGTCTGCTACAGTTTAAGTAGCTGGAATTTATTGGGTTAAATAACGTCAAGCCATCTGGAATATTCAGCTGTTCAGAATAATTCATTTCCAGGGAGTTTTGTATCGTCAAGGACTCACTGTGTGTGTTTTCACATAATGTGAGTAGAAGTGTGACTATTTGTAACATTTAAACTCACAATTTCCATAAATGAGAGAAAGTTCAGTTTGAGATTTCTCATGACTCAGTTTTTCTCTGCCTCCTGAAAACAGTTCGTACAGCTTGCGCGGAGCTGGTGAATAGGCGACACTGTAAATGCTTTGGTGATGGTAGGACGCTCAACAGCGTCTGCAGAGGATAAATCGTGCTCTTTCCCAGGCAGTTGGCTTTTCAAGATTTTTGCTAAAGAAGAGATGCAAAAAAAAAAAAAAAAAACCTCTCTGGGAGTCTTTCATCAGTCATCAAACTTGTGGCTCTTAGAGCACATTGGATTTGAGAAGCTTTTCATGAAGCACCTTGAAACAGCTTGCTACGGAAATGGAGAAAAAGGAAGGCAGATGCCTGAAAAGACATTTTTCCTTTTAGTTAACATATCACAGGATGGGCTCTGTGCCCAAACTTGAGAATTCAGAACTCGTTGACATGAAAAGGAGCTCTCTCTCTCTCACAAAGCTGTTGGATTACTCCTAGTTTTGAATATAAATTTCTCTTGTTCTCTCTCTCTCCCTCTCCCTCTCTTTCTTTTCCTCTCTCTAACCCATGGACGCTTTCTACATTAAATCTGGGTAACTCTTTTCATGTTAAATTGCTATAGCTCTCTGGATATTTCCAGAAAGGTTATAGCCCTCAGCTTCCTAAGGAAGCACACACAATGGTAATGTTCTTATCGGAGGAAAGTGGTGGAAGACGGAATCAGGACTGTCTTTTGTTGAGGTAATATTTATAGCTCAGCAAATCAACATTTCAGCTCTGACAATCCTGCATTTGTTCAGACAGTAGCTGGAGATTTTGTGGCATTGTTGCCTGAATCCCTTTAACTTTTCTGAGGAAAACTTGGCTTCTGTGCTTGTCTTTGTTCATTCTTGTTGGATTCCAGGTTAAACTGGGTGTCTCATAAGGGCATCCCATCACTGAGAGTGGGGTGACATTGTCAGTGAAATGAACTTTTCTGCACTTTGTACTTGTGAATGTTATAATGGTATCTGAAAAAAGGTTAAGGCTTAAATTTGCTCAAAATGTTCCTTTCCTAATAGGAGAGAAAGTATTATTTTTGTTTCCAAAATCTTACACCTCTGGTTGTATGTTAGATTGTCAATATGTGCTTAACAAACATTAATGAAGTGTCCCCTATGTTCCGGGCACTCTGATCAATGCTGGAAGAACAAACGGAATGTCTACTCTGCCGACTTTACTGCAAAATCAAAGAAAGCAAAAGTGAAATAAGGCAGACTATGAATTAATGTGTCTGTTACATAAAAGGTTTTCTTTTTCATTAGGGTGCACAGAGTCTGGGCCTGAGTCACTCTGCATAGGGGCTTCCTCCAGTAGATGTCTAAAGAAAAGAAAGAGAACTGAAGTATTATCTGAGAAAACTAAAGGATGGCACAACATGATGAGACCTTATCAGCGACCCCAAAGCTGGGCACTGGTCCTGCAACCTCTGCTGTCTGTATTTTAGGCTTCCTCTTGGATTCATGGGCCAGACTGGGAAACGTTAAGAAAAGTAACTTTTGTCTGGGAAGATGGCTGAGCTGTTAGAGCATGAATTGGGAAGGTGTCTGACCTGAGCTCAAGCCCCAGCGCCCATGTACAAAGTTGACTACCAT
Source organism: Acomys minous (assembly GCF_964271855.1). NCBI lineage: Eukaryota > Metazoa > Chordata > Mammalia > Rodentia > Muridae > Acomys > Acomys minous. The sequence goes on from NC_140483.1 coordinate 122,571,951, forward strand.
GATGAATGTATGTATGCCTGGGATGAGGAAAGAAATAGTGGCATCCACAGAGTTTGCTGGCCAGCCAACCTTGTTAGCCAGTGAGGTACAGGCTCAGAGAGAAACCATGCCTCAGGAAGTAAACTGGAGAGTAACTGAGGAAAGAGACTCAGTATTGACCTCTGATTCCCACCTACAGGTGCACTGACATATATAGGTATGCACATAGAAATATACATACATGCAGCACAGCACACACACACACACACACACACACACACACACACACACACACACCACACACACCACACATACAGGAAGAAAGAAAGGAAATTCTTCTAGACCAGAAAGTCTTCCACTGGAACTAATAGCAACACATTTGCACATGGACACCATAGCCAGAACATTCATGATCTTACTTGGAACAGTTTGAAGAAATCACACATGAGAATAAATACCAATGATATTCTTAGGAAAAGATACAACCGTGCATAGGGAATGACAAATGTACTTTTTACTGAGAGTATGGCCCATTCATCCTCACAAGCTGTTGAAAGTCTGAAAGTCTTCAAGAGAGGAAAGAAAGGAGAGAGATTTTGTAATCATAATCTCAAAAAATATGTTTTTAAAAGAAAAAAGAGCTAACATCACAAGGGTGTGGAGCTAGAGTGTTAACTGGTAACCGAATTAAAGATAGCTGAGAGTCACTGGCCAATAACCCTTCACATTAACTTTGCAATGTGATCGCGTTCTCTGAGCAGATCCCATGATTTCACACACCGGTGTGGCAGGATTGCCGAGAGGGAATGAGCACGAGGGAAAGTATGCGTGATGCTTCTGAGAACACCCTGTGGAGATACAGCATGTTTAGGCAGGAAGGAGGATGAAATAAAAAGCTGTCTGAGCAAGACCTAGAAGGACAAGTACTTCTTGAAGGTATTTGGGGGTAGGGTGAGGGGATGAAATAGAGAACTGTACATTGCTTCAATTTTTTGGTGTTGGACATGAGTCGGTGGCAATGCCACTCACAGACCAATCACTGTGGCAAGAGGGAAATATTTGCCTTTGGAAAATGAGCTCCTCAAACACTGCTGCTTCAGATGAAGAGGAGGGTATAGATATTGGTTTGAACTCCAAGTTGAAAAGTGAAATAAAAAATATAGACTTTGTGTTTTTGTTCTCTTGTTTTTTTTTTAACAGGAATATTCTGCTTAAAGGTCAAGGCTGTTGGGTATATATGTTAGGTATAAGGCCAAACAGGTGAGCATTTAAGAGACAACATACAGAGGGAGATAAGTAAGAGAAAACTAACTATATATAGATGTGTTAACAATTTCTTTTCATGTATTTAAATATGTAACAGATTTGAAAGCACATTGCTGAAAGAGAAGTTACTTTTAATGAGATTTAGGTGATTTAAACTAAAAATATTTATGTCCCATCTGATAACATATTATTACTGTAGACTAAGACACATATATGCTTAAGAATTTGAGCACTGAGCTGTCTGTACAGATTATGTCTAGAATTAGATTTTTAAAGAAGTTAACCATACTTGGCTTTCAGATGAGATGTGAATCATAGAAGTGTACTAGGTAAGAGCTACTTCGGGTCTCAGAGCTCATTTTTTGTTGCTAGGTAACCTTTTTAATGTATTTGTGCTTCTACAATTTTATCATTTCTAAAATGAAGGTGACATAAGGATATCCTAAATCTTAAAATAGGTTAAGTGCATTATCTTTTGTCAGTATGAAATCTCACTTATAATATGGGAATATGGTTAAAGTAAATATTAAACTATTCATATTTTAAAACAACTGAAGCGTCATTAGATATTCAATGCAAACACAAAGCGAATAACTATGACTTATGTGTTGCTTTGAATTATCTTAGAAAAATGTAAGACTAAGAAAAGTTTAAAATGTCCATTAAGATATAAAAAGTTCATTATGCAAGGTAAATTTTTAAATAACTTAAAAGTCTAGGATATTATAAATTTTGTAAATAGTTCTACTAAACAAAATGTTCTTACACTTACAAAGAAAATGTGGCAAGTATTAGAAAATAACAAATAGTTAATAAATACTAAAAGTGACACTAAATGGAATAAAATTAAAGCTTGAAAAATTATTACTCCAAATGAATAGATTAAGAACATTTAGAGATTGTGTTGAGATAAGTTAAAATAACATGCCAATTATTATAGATTCAAAGAATACACAACTTGTAGCAGTAGCTCAGCACACTTTGCCACGCTGACATTTTGTTTCTCAAAGATGTCCTTTCCAGCAAAGAGTCAGGAAGTATAGTTTGCTTGAGGCTGACACAGAACTTTCCCATAGTGTAAGCTTCTGACAGTTTCCTGCACTCTCCACTTACCCTTCCAGCTATGATGGGGTACTCATCCCCTTGTGGTCAGCCTCTTGGCACCAGGAAGCCAAATAGATAAGGGTTTAAATAAAATGCTGTGAGCTCTGGAGAGTTATAGTGACCCAGTTGACATTATTTTCTGAGTACAGAATAAAGGGATGGTGACCTAGATAAAATGAAAAGAATTCTTAGATAGAAATGACCAAATTTGATTGAGGAGAAAATAATTTTTCACAGACTACAGCAACCAAAGGAATTCAACTAATAATCCAAACCTTCCCACACACACAAATGCTTGGGAACACGTGCCTTTGCGGGAGCAGTCGTCCTGCAAGCATTTGAAGAAGGAGTAAGACCAATTCATCACAAAACACAAGACTTTAATTCATTTTGTCTTCTGAGGCCACTTAAGCTCATGTCAAAACAATGAATATTTGAGAAAATGGAAGTTATAGATCATAACACTACAGAACTAGACCAAAAAATAGCTTAACAAACTGCCTGGGTATGTAGAACAATACATCATGACTAAATTGGAAATAAATAATGTTGAAACAAAAGAAATAACATATCTCTATCTGAAAGTGATATGAAATTAGAGAGTAAATATTATTATCAATTTCTAGTGCTGATCCTGATGAATCCCACAACGCTGAGAGGTACACATTGTTTTTAAAGTTCAATTCTGTATACAAGGAGTGAACAAACTAAAAATGGCATTTAAGATGAAAAAGAGTGAAATGCTGAGGAGCAAATAGTGATGTCAGGGTACGTGTGACTTTGTACTTTCAAAGGATAACAAACAGTATACAGATGAGAAAGATTTGCCACGCACATATCTGATAAGTGGTGTACAGACCACATGAAAAATTCTTACAAATCAGAAATAAACATAAAAACCAAACAGTCCTACTAATTTCTCCCAACACACGGCTGTGTGTGTGTGTGTGTGTGTGTGTGTGTGTGTGTGTGTGTTGAGATATAAAAGATCAAATCATAATGGCACGTCATTACTTATCCACTGGGACCTGGGTTATACATAATAAAACATGAGTGTTTTGTAACTTCCTGAGAAGAAATGAACAACTATCTATTGAAGCCACATAAGCCATCAACAATAGGCCGGAGAGGCCACCAGGGCATCAACTCCAGCATAGGAAACAAATGAGTTTACAAAGGTTGCTTAAAAGAGTGCGAGTGAAGTTCAGTACAGCATACCTGATGACTCAGGAAAACTGCATGTGTGACTCTCCCTGCCCACCTTGCAGGCAGCTCCATAGAAAAAAAAATTGTTGACTGACCCATATAGCCTTATAGAGGGGACCTCATGACGATTTGTAACTTTGCTAAGCTTTCCAAGTCTTGTAAATGTCTGGAGCTTCCTGCCACCTCTGACTTCCTTCCAGGAGGATGTTTTGTATTTGGGAGAAATAGTTACACAACAGACAGAAAGGACAATTGCTGAAGAGCAATCAGAAGCTTCTTGGGAAAACAGGCCAGCATTTACTGAGATAAAATGTACAAGCCACAGTTATAATTAAGTAGACTTTAGTATTTTTATAAGGCCATCCAGCTATCATAATCATTTAATTCTAAATGTTTATGACAACTCTGTTTGCATTCCTGACTTTCTCTTCTGCAGTATTTCCCCATGAAAGTGCCAGTCACTAAATTGTTTCAATTTTTATGCATTTTCTTGTTCTGAACCACAGAACATATATTGAATTATGTAATATAAAGTCCATTTTTGTCTGGTTTCTTCCACTTAAAGATGTTTTCAGGATGAATATCTGTATATTAGAACCTCATTTCTTTTTGAAGTTGAGCAATATTCTATTGTAGGGGCAAAGAATATTTTGTGTGTCCACTTATCAGTCCAGGTCAATATTTGTGTTCAACTAAATTCATTCTTTTGATATTCTGCATAATGCTGCTGGGAGTATGTGACCAAGTTTTCACATTTACATACATTTTTAATTCTTTTGACTGGAAAACACAGAAATGGGATTGTTGAGCTGTCATCCATTTTGTAAAGTGATTTAAGAAAGTACAGATGAAAACAGAAACACACCTTCTAAGTCTGTTTTGCATGTGGATACCAAAGATAACACAGGAGGGGAGGGAGGAATGTGTTGTCACATTTCTGGTGACTATGCCAAAACACTTGACACGAGACTACTTAAAGGAGGAAGGGCTTGTTTTGAGTGACAACTTGAGAACTCAAAAATGGAGAAGCCATGGCTTAGATGAGCAAGAGAGCAATTAGTGACAGGAAGCAAGGCAGGATTTTGAAACCTCAAGGTCCACCCTCAGGGACCTACTTCCTCCAAGGAGGCTGTGACTCCTAATGGTTCCACAACCTTCCCAAACTGTAGCACCAGCTGATGGCCAAGTAATCAAACACCTGGGCACGTGGGGGCATTTCACATGCATACTGCAACAGGAATCAATCCTGTAGGGTCATCTCTATGCTATGTTAGATAGTTTTGCCTATCATATTTACCCAAGAGCTATATTGAAATGATATTTGTAAAGGCAGAAAACTAACTTTCCTTTTTTTTATATTGTTCACTGCTTAGTGAACTGTTTTCACATCAGTGAGAAATCTTTTAAGATAGACAGTCTCCCAGGTGTGAGCTCAGAGATGCGAAGAACGTTCGAGAAACAAGTCTGCGGCACAGAACTCAAAGCTGTGAAGCTTACAAAGGTGGCGTTTCATCCAGGAGGTAATCATTGACAGTCAAATCTTCTGATGCTGAAGGCAGAGAGGGGTTCCTACCAGTAACTCAAGCCGAGAAGCTACAAAGCCCAAAAGAATCCTCTGAACTCGACTTCCTAAGTATCCAGCCTCTATTTAAAATCATCAACTTTCCTAACTAAAAGGTTACATTGATGGAGCTGGGGTGGGGGGCCCAGAAAATCAGGTCTGTAATGATTTCCCTAAGGGGAAGACCGTAATCAACCCGCTTACTTCTCTTGTGCAGCAGTGTTCAAAGGGACGATCCGAGTGGTTCAGAAGCACAGAGACCCGAGCGTGCAACGTGCCTCGGGATTTGCTCTTAGGCTGCAATATTACACATCTGTGCATCCACTTCTGTTCTCCAGTGAATTTTCTTTGCCTCTCCTGAGCGCCTGTGTTTGGAACCCCAGTCAAATATAAAATTACACATAAAGATAGATGCCGAGGGGCGGCTCTTACAGAGAACTTCGCTGTGCATGTCCTCAAGAAAGGACATGGGGAAAACATGCGTTTGATGTTCACATTTCAGGTTGACACTACGGGTCTTAGCACTTCCTTCATTCTTCCTTAGCATAGTAAGGCAGCACAGGTCAACAGCACAGGTGAGGTGCCTGGAAGTCATTCAGTATGTGACTGAAAGCTTCTCACCACAAGTGAGGGATGTGAAGTATTTGCACAGGCAGGAAGGAAATGCTCTTGACTTCTCATTGTGCAGCAAATGTTTATGTCTTCCTTATGGCAGCTTTAGCCAAACCTGCCTCCCTTTCGGCTGCCGAAGAAGTGACAATGTCACAACCTGCTTCTTGTGCTCGGGGATGCTCAGGGATGTCAAAGGTTAAGGTGGAGGCTGTGGGTTTTGTAGAGGGCTCTTGTCCTTGCTTAGCTCTTTTCTCTGAGTAGTCACATTGACCCCAGTTTAGAGAAGGATTCAGCTGTATTTAAACTTCCAACTATTTTGAAGTCTACAAATCCCATCATACAACATATGTTTTAATCAAATCAGGCAACACTCTGTGGGTGAAGAGCCTGGCAGTTTCATTCTTTGCATTCTTGGTTACCAGACTCCTCTCCACATTCCCCAGAAACTCTTGGGATCTCCAGTTAGAGGCTATATGTCACTCACGTCACTCAGGTTTATTTTGGTTGGTTTGCATGAAAATTGGCACTCGCCACGATCGTGTGACAAGAGTCATATTCACAGACTCATTTTAACATGGGTTTTTAAGTAGGAGACCCCACGACGCCAACTCAAAAGTAACTTGTCACTCTGTGTTGGCCTGCTATGTGTTTAGGAGAAAAGTTAGAGCTGGCCACATCTGGGGTGATGAGAAGGCATTTCATGAGGTGGCTGGCAGAGAAAATTGAGAGATCAGAAAAATATAATGATAGACAAAAAATGGGACCTATTATAAAAGAGCATGCACAGCCATATCCATTGGCATCTCTGAAATTCTTCCTCATTCTGGGTGGGAAGGAAGTATTTGGTTTGAGATCATTACACAGCAGTTTATAAAGTCTTGAAAGAATGATAATATTAGGTAAGAGTTTCTTTAAAACGAATTTGACAATAAGAAGTGGCAATGGATTTGGGTCAGTTACTCCAAGACTATTTCCTTCTATTTAAAAAAGATTGATTGAAATTCAGAAACATTATGCAAATTTATGATAACAAGTGATATCTGTTTTAGGGTCAGAGTCTTCCCCATAAACATACAATTATTATGTGGCAATGGCAGACACAAAGCCCCGAGAAACAGAATAATACAAAGTCATGATCTGTGAGCCAGATGCTCACCAGGAACTAAAGAGAAACTGTGTAGCATTTTCCTAACAAGAAACTTCCTTGGTAGGACAATTCTGCACCCACACAGGAAGCTCTGTTTCTGATCAGCCTTACACTGTTGAGAATACTAGAGTCAATGAGTCTCTTACTGGATTTCTCGCTGCAATCTGAGGAAGACAATAATCTCCTCCCTGTGCATATTTTTCTGGAGCATGCTATATCCCATAACAATGTTTTGGTACAAACTCATTATGCTACCCAGGCTTCCTGATGATCTTCCTCCATTTGTTAATTCACATAGAAACAAATACTACAGCCTACTATTGCTCCCTTTCTTTGCAATGAGCATCGTATTTTGCTCACTGTGGGATAAAGGCAGAAGGCAGCCTATTGTATTGTAACAGTTATCTCTGAGTGAATAGAAGGAGCTGCTTCCAAATGCAATCACAGAATTACGGGGGATTCGTGTTCTCTGTGAACATGAAGGCTGAGGTAAAATTGTTTCCTCTATTGCATGACCATGATCTTGAAGGTTTTCATTTTATTCCACTAATGGAGATGCTTGATCACACACTGAGTCAGGTAAACCAGCAGTCCTGAGCAGGCCGTAACTAATGCCACAGCCAAGGATTATATTAAACCCGGTCTGATAAAAAACAGTTCAACACAAGCTCCTTTGATAAGGTGACAGTGGGAACAGAGGCTTTTATTCAGAAATACAATAATGTAGTAACAACAAATGTTCTCATTGCACTCTTCATTGTGGTCTCTGTAGTGTTTCATTACTGAGGACCCCATGCTCATGTCCTGGGCACTGGATGTGGATGAAAAAAGAAGAAACTGTGAGCTAAAGGGAATATGCATATTGCAGATATGCAAGGATGAAAGAGCCAATGGGTAGCTGCACTGTAGTATCAATTACAACAACAGACAAGTGGCTGCTTACAAATTTTTAGCTTGGACCATGAAAAGAGATTGGGATGCAGCATAGCAGAACATATGAATAGCCTCCGGCCCCGGCTTTGAAGTAAATGACCCACTTTTCTTTCATGTGTTCCTACAAAAATTAGGGAGCCGCCTTGCTTGAAATGTTGACAAATTTGAGATCAGGTCAAGCACAATGTAGAAAGCTGAACCGAGACGACAGCCTCACACTTTGAAAGTGCAGACCGAGAAAGAACTTTCCCGTGGTAATTTAACCTAATAAAAACTAAGTCTCTCTACCATCATGAGTTTGTAATGAGCATGAGAGAATCAACAGATGGTGAATCTGAAGCACGCCAGTGAAGGAAATGTCCTGCACAACCGTGATTTTAAAAAGTAGTGAAATTAAGAAAATTCCAGACAAACAAATGATCCAAAAATTGTTAAAGAACACGTTCATGATTAGTAACCCCATGCCATTAGGCTTGCCAGCCCACAACTCCATATAAGCTACTGGGTAAGTTACAATGGCCTAAAGATTGAACTGTGCTTCTGCTGAGCTAACAGAGAACAGAGAGATCTTTAGCACTGAGGACAAAGGTACAGTGATTACCTGCATTTGTAAGACCCTGGGTTACATCCCAGCATCAGAAAACATAAATGGAAGCAAGGCAAGGCAAGAGCTTAACATAGAATAGAAGTTTTGGAGTGATGGCTGTTTGTTTTAATGTCCTATTCTCAACAAATAGAATATGGTTGCTGTGCTCAACTGTTAGGATTCAGGGTTAGTTTAAATAATATATTAAAAAAATATATCAAATTTTGGGATGCTATACTGTGTAATCTCTACTTCTAGGTGCTACTTCTTTATGCAAGCAAGGCTCCCGTGAAGTCAGATACCCAAGAGGAAGGAACAACAAAAAACTAAATCTAAAAAAGCTTAAACTCTTGTTGGCTAGCTCCAAGGTTTTGTTGAAGAGGTCTCTATAGAGCTGGGCTATGCACTTGGCTCAGACTCATGGCTCAAGAGGAGGCTCTGAAGTCACTCATCCTCAGCTGCATCTGTAAGCACAAGTCGGTGCTCACAGTGAAGGGGAGGCGGCTGCTGCTATGGGATCTCAATTAAATTGAGAGCTGCTGGTCTAATTCTGGTGACCACCTTCCTTCTAGAAGAAAAATTAGGAGAGAACAGGGAACACCAGTGGAAAAGGAGTGTGCTTAGAGTCTCATTCCAGTCTGAAGACTAAAGGCTTCTGGTAGGAGCCTTGCTGAATCCTATCCTGTGGGCAGCCATGTTCTCTGAGAAGTAGAAGAAAGGGAGCTCTAACAGGAAAGTAAATTATAGTGTAACATCCACCATGTAGTGTCTGCTCTATGTATATATCAACCAACTTTTGAAGATGCTACAGAAAGAAAGAAAGAAAGAAAGAAAGAAAGAAAGAAAGAGTTTCTGCGATGAGTGTAAGAGTGGCTAGGAATGTTTAAAATAATCATCAATAAGGTATTGAAAGAGAAAAGGGAGTTTCAGTAAATTGTTGAAATGACAAAAAAAAACCAATTATATGAATGAGTAGAAAAAGGAAATTAGAGAAAGGGTAATAGTTAAGGCAAGGGGATAGAAAAATTCCTGGTATATATGGTAAATATTTGGCTAGAAATTAGGAGAATATGGGGTCAGGACTGGGGAAATGTGTTATTGCTAACATAGAAGGTGTCTTGTGCTCTAACAGTCTTATGAAGAGAAGTAGATAATTAGGCCTGAGCTGACATCATTCTGAACAGTGAACCATGAGAAGGATGATGAGGTAGATCCAGGTGGCAAAGGAGCTGCAGAGCAGATGCTAGAGTGGATATGAACTACAGGAGAGATGTAGATGAGGGGTTTCCAGTTCAGCCTTGGAAACACTGTACACTGCAAGGCAGAGCTGCCAAAACTTATTGACACTTTAGAGTTCAAATAAGAAGCTAATATTGTCCCAGTAGAACAAATGAGAATTTTGCTGGACTTCTTTTCACTCCTATGAAGATGTTCAGAGATTTTCTTCCTGATGGGGGTGGGACTATAGTGCCATTTAGGCTGTCCCTGTGTTAGAGAAGGCTTGATAAGTGATAAATATCTATTGCCTTGGATGCCATTGATTGGTAAAAGCAACTCTGAGCACTTGTTTCTGTGGGATGAGATGAGTTTAGTTTGAGTATTTCAGAAGCCAAGATGATAGACTTCTGAGTGGTGATATCTAGTAAATTTGGCACTAATTTCCTGACACTTTTCATAAAATGGACAATGAGGAGTTGAAGAGATGGCTTAGTGTTTCAAAGCAGTTTCTGCTCTGGTAGAAGACCTCAGTTTAGTTCACAGCATTCATGTTGGGCAGGTCATAACTACTTGTAACTCTAGCTCCACGGGATTCTTACAAGCTCTTCTGGCCTTCATGGGCACAAGCATGGGTGCAGGCACGTGTGTGTGTGTGTGTGTGTGTGTGTGTGTGTGTGTGTGTGTGTGTAAATCATGTTAATAAATAATCAAATAAAAGCTTTAAAATACAAGATAAAAATGGGGATGGACAACTAATGCCAGGGTATAGAGTTCCTTCACTCATCATATGAAATAGCAGATAATGGTGAAATAAGCAGATACTAGGAAAAGGCAAGTCTTTTAGGTGTTGAAATAACAATTCTTTTTTTCTTTCACTAACAACTCTCTTTTTGTTTCAGTATTTGGGCTGTGTAGACTATGATATTTTATAGCTACCATAGATCAGCCACTTCAGCTGAGGGGCCAGTATCTCCCCCACTTTGAATCTTCAGGTTATGTTTCCTCTTACAGACTAAGACCACAGCAGAAAACGCCTGAGCAACAAGCTCAGCATGGCTCAAAGCTCCCGGTGTCACTCACACGGTGGTCATTCAATTAATATATGTTGCATCAAACTTGGTAAGACAGTCATGATGAGGATGGTGATGATGATGGTGATGATGATGATTATGAAGAGGAGGAGGAGGAGGAGGAGGAGAAGGAGGATGGTGGTGGTGGTGGTGATGGTGATGATGATGATGCAGCATCCTGTCTTACACGTTGATCTTTTCAGCTGAATTCAAGCTGGGAGGCAACCGTGGGTTTTTTACATTTCTAAATGTCAGCTTTTTCTTCTAAATGAGATGCAATGAGGATCTTTTAAAAACAAGTGTTGAAGCAAGTGCATTTTCCCTCAATAGCACACACAGCAATTTACAGGCTCTTGAACCAGTGTTTTCTTGTAGAGCACATAGACTCATTCGAATGGTCAACCACATCTGCTGATGACTTTATTTTTGAAAGTCTTCGGAAGAATATCAGTGAACTGAATAAACTTCTGTTCATGCATTTAAACTTAGGACATAGAGGAACAGTGAGATGGCTTGATGGATAACAAGCCTTGCTGCTAAGCCAGGAGACCTGAGTTCAAGTCTAGAGACTTACGTGGAGGAAGGAAAGAATGAATTCCTGAAAGTTATCCTCTGATCTACACACATCTGCCATGACATTTGTACACTCACACAGATAATAAGTAAATAAATAACACACATAAGTGTAATAAAAGTAACCTGGACACTGTAATACAGGATAGCCACACTACAACCCACAGACCTAAAGAAACTAAATAACAAGGAGGACTCTAGGGAAGGTGCTTAATTCTCATTCAGAAAGGCAAATAGAATAAAGAGAGGAACAGGACTGGAGCCTACCACAGATGCCCTCTGAAAGACTCTACCCAGAGGGAGATCAAAACAGATGCTAAGACTCACAGCCAAACTTTGGGCAGAGCTTAGGGTGTCTTATGGAATAATTGGGGAAACAGGAGGCCCTGGAAGGGCAGAAGCTCCACAAGAAGACCAACAAGGCCAACAAATCTGGTCCCAGGGCTCCTGTGGAAACTAACGCACCAAACAAGGACCATGCATGGAGTGGACCCATGTCCCTTGCTCAGGTGCAGCCAATAGGCGTTCAATCTCCATAGGAGTACCCCAGTAACTGGAGTAAAGGCTGTCTCTGCCATGGACTCTGTTGCCTACTCTTGGATCACTTCCCTCTGGTGGGGTGCCTTACCATGCCACAGAGGAGGATGCAAGCAGTCCTGATGAGACTTTATAGGCTGAGGTCAATTGGTATGGGAGGAGGGCTCCGTCTCTCTGAGGGCTGGGTGAGGGGATAGGGGGAAGATGGGGAGAGAGTAGGACCAAGAGGAGATGAGGGTGGGGGCTATGATAGGGATATAAAGTGAGTAAATTAAAAAAAAAATAAATTTAAACAAAAAACCCACAAAATAAATAAATAAATAATAAATACATACAACATAAATTACACACGCAAATATAATAAAATTAAGTAAGATACATGACTTATTTTTTAATAATACCTTACAGAGGTAAGAATTTTTTTTACAAGTTTTATGATGAATTGTTGATATATATCATCTCACTTCTACTACGAAAGTATGTATGGTTATAACTCAACTTTCATATATGAGACTCTGAGGACAGAGGGGTCAGCATGCCCTGGACCAGGAGCCAATAATAATGAATCTGAGATCTGAGCTAGTTAAAGTGAATCTCAATTTTTACTTTTCATTCCAGACATCAGACATTGGAATATGATGCTTAAATGATTACGAGGAGCCAGTTTCTGGGATTTTGATCCTAGCTTCATCACTCCCTACTTACATGATTTATTACACAATGGATGAAGTTACTTAACCTTATTGCACTTCAGCTTTCTTCTCCGCAAATGTGGATGCGAGTGTATTATCCCACAGGATTCCATCACCCACTGGAGATTTTCTTTATGCCTGGTACCACTTACTGTATTTTAATTATTAATACAAGTTATAACTCTGCCTGGCATATAATGCCAGCTCAAAGACTGCTTGGTATAATTAAAGAAATATAGGCTAGCATGATAGTTGAGCAAGTATGCTATTGGCAGTTTGAAATTTGGGGTCTGTCGTTCTTTCGTTCCATGACCTCATGTAATTGATGTGCTTCTGTGGCCTCTGGTAAATGATAAGATTCTCTGGCTTCCAGATTTACATGTCTCCAAAAAAAGATAGGAATACTGTTCACTGCCTGAAGATTTATTTATGTGTAAATATATTAAGACATGGAAAACCCTCATTATAAGTCTATATGGGTCATAATTACATTTCTTCTCATGTTAACTCACGTGTCGTGCATATTCATCCTTACATACATACATATCCTCACTCCCAAATGTTCTTCTCCATAGCTTCTTGAAGCTTGGTCTACACAGGCTGTTAATCCATCCCCCTTATGATCAGTTAGCTTTCTGTTCCCTCATTGGACTTTTTGTTGTATTAATTAATATGGTTCCATTATCCAGAACTGGAGACATTGAACAGTCAGCATAGGCATGCCCATCAGAGACTGGCAAGATCACTTTATTTTTTTGGTTTTTATTTAAATTTTAAAATATTGTATTAACTTATTCATATTACATCTAATTTGTTATCCCATCCGTTGTATCCTCTCATTCCTGTTTTCCCTCCCCTATGTCTGTGACTGAGGGGGATCTCCTCCCACTGTATATGGTCATAAGGTATCAAGTCTCTTCTTAGTGGCCTCTTCCTCTGAGTGCCACCAGGCCTTCCCATCCAGGGGATGTAGTCAAATATGGGGCACCAGAGTGGCAAGATCATTTTGTAACAATGGATTTTTATCATGAGACAAGATTTTCAGGACCTGAGTGCCCCTTGCTTATCTAGTAACTAGACTGGATTATATTGTTGCAAGTCTCTAGGATCCATTCCTACCTAGGTCCACTCTGGCCTTCCTCATTATGGCTGAGAAATTTGCATCAACATTTCCTCTCTTTGTGTTTCAGTTTATTCACTGGCTAACAACTTGTTTTATTTTTCATAACAATTAGTATGAAAATAGGGCCATTGCTACCATGTTTTTCACATCTATAGGTATTAATTTGTTCATATAGTAAGTGTCCCATTATATTATTGGCACTAGGCTAGTTTCAAAAACACACCATCAGTAAGATGTATCCTTAATCATTTTTTACTTTTATTTTTGGTTTTGTTTTATTTTTTGTTTGTTTGTTTGTTTGGGATTTTTTTCTACAGATTTTATTTTATTTTTAACAGTAAATATTTTTATCAAAATTTTCAATTTTTTTACATAGACATTTATATTACTATACATGTATACAATAAACTACTTATAGCACAAAGAACCACGAAACAATCAGGAATTATATATAAATGTTACATTCTTAGTGTTTTGGCTGTTTGTATTTAGCAGCCTTGAAAAAAACATCTTTCCTATCTTGGTGCATCTAAAATTCTGAATGTAAATCAGTAACTATTATATTTCATCATTACCAACTTAAAACTTCTATCTAGACCTAAAAACATCTTAAGCCCTAAACAACTAAGCTTAGCTGTAAAACTAAACTATCCGATCTTCAACCCCATCATAGACTTGAGAAGGAATAAAGTTAATTACCAGAGTATACTGGGAGTGTGGGTTAGCAGCTTCCCAAATGAGAAGATGACAGAGACAATTTACTACCTAAGCAGTCACCCAAAACTCTGTAATGCTGGAGTGTCATCGTCAGCCTTCTGGCCCAATATATCTAACAGATGTATTTGTGAGGCAGAAACTATTGAGGATTTGCTTACACTGTCTTGGCAGAGTTTGGCCTTCAAATCTGTCTACAATCAAGCTTACTCTTTCTTAGGCAGAATTCTGTCTGTCATAGAAATGAGGCCATTTTGTGCGCAGTGGCTTATTTGCCACATTTGAAGCCAACTCCATAAGGAGGTTCTTTGATGCTCATCATCCTCTTTGAGATAGGCTGAGTGTTGCCAGGAGTTAACCTGTCTCATTGTCAATGAATCTTTAAAATAATACAAACATTTTAAAATGCCATATTCTGTATGCACTTGAGGTTTTTGAAGACCTTATCTAAGTATTTTACCTTATCTTTCTATAGAATCATATCTATCTGTTGCAGCTAAGATGTAGACTAGTATTTGACATAACCACAATTTGATCAACTAACAATTAACATGTATAACTTGTTTATGCTAAGCAGCCTGCAATAGCACTTTCATGGCATTGGAAGTAAACCTTGTATTATTATTGATTTATATGGGTACAATAACTCATATTAGAGTAGAAATACATAGAATGTGTGTGAAGGATAATCTTACATTTGAATTCTATACCACTGTGTCTAAAATTAAACTTATTTTCTATCTACATACAAAATTCTATACCAGTGAATTAAAAATAATCTTGTGAGTGACAACTGAGGCATTAATTTGAGGAGTAGATTCACTAATCTCCTTTTGTTCTATCATCCCTATTTATTTCTATATTTACCCTTCTCTCTATTCAACTCCTATTTCTAAACCTAGGAATGGAAGATAAAAGAAAAGACAGATATGCCTGAGTCCAACCTTGTTTTCTCTCTAAATAAGACAAATAATGATTTATAACTGATTCTCATTGAAAATTACCCTTCATAGCGCAAGAAAGCAACCAAAAACTTACCTAATCCCCCTTAAGGGAAATGGGACGTCATTCTCTTAAGGTTCTTCCTGCTGGTTTGGGATAAATAATACCTTTGTAAGGGCCCAAATAAAAATGGAGAAAATGGTTAAACAAGTTAGGAATAGCATTTGTAATCCAGTTCCTAAATGCTGAGAAATCCTAAATTTATTTAGAGTCCTGTGTGGGACAGTCTGAAATGCTGGACCAATTGAAATTGGAAATTTTCTTTGTAGGTGTCCTGAGAGATGTCTTGTTCTGATGAGGATCAGAAACTGGGTATTTTGAGACCCAGTTTCTCTATGTACTCTCGGTTTTCCTGGACTGGCTTTGTAGACCAAGCTGGCCTCGAACTCACAGCGATCTACCTGCCTCTGCCTCTGCCTCTGCCTCTGCCTCCCTGAGTCCTATGTCTTTGATCTTATAAAGCCTAATTATAACAGTACAATGGCATAAAATAAGTACCACATTGTATTCAATAAAATTCTTTTGGAGCTCTTGACAAAAGGTTGTAGTTACCCCTATAATCATTTCAGAAGAGAAACACAGAGTACAAATTTTATGTACCTCTGAAATCTATGTGTTAAAATCTATTTTCCAAAAGTTGTATTTATTGGTAGATCTTGAGGGAGGCCATTGGGGCATAAGGCTTCTGCCATCATGAATCAGATAAGTTCCCTTACAAAGAGGCCCTAAAGAGCTTCCCTCTCCTGCTGCCAAGTGCACACACCAAGAGGAGATAGTGCCCTTGAATCTATAAAAGAACATTCACCAGAACTGAATCTGTGATTGCTTTTAATTCATGACTTCTGAGCTACACATGCTGTGGGGATAAGTTTCTATGCTTTCTCATACCCAATCTATGGTATCATAGAAATCTGATTGGGTTGAGACTAAGATTAAGAGCATTTTATCTAGAAGTTAATATTTGAATTATTGCTTGAAGGTGAGACAGAACTTGAGTTAAAGAATCACTAGGCATAGAGAGCAGAGCAGAGGATGGTAAAATGACTGCAGAATTGGAGAGAGAGAAAAAGACAGAAGAAAATAAATACATACTTCTAATGTTTGGCTTATGCAGAGAAAGTCCTTAGGCTAACATAGTTCAAAACTCAGTAACCAAATAACCATAAAGTAACATTGTACATACTGAGCAGATTGCATTTATATACTTAGGAATAGTATGTATATATGAATGTATGAATGTATGTGTGTATGTATGTTTGTTTGTATGTATGTATGTAACAACAATTAATGAAAAAAGAGGTCATGAATTTGAAAGAGAGCAGGAGTAGTCATTTGGGAGGTTTGGGGTGATGAAATGGAAGCGAGAGATGATGTTAACTATATTAAATTCTCAAAAAATAAAAGAAGTAAGAAATTAAAAAAGACTGGGTAAAATCAAAGCACTTAGTAATTGTGAAAAGACAAGGAAGAGGATACATCAGTGGGACAATCGTTTGTCTCACACCATGGCCAATGGGCTTTGAAGGGCAGAGGTGTCTGGTTAGTCTGTATGCTGTGGGGTGTCGAACAGATTTTGTATGTTCCCTGGAGAACGGCGCAACTCTTTGTCTTCCTCCTCTAAGAGACTGATGTAAGTGAACACCAAGATTCCGTGAAGATGGCTGTGATTCTACCATGCTTGCTTTGAGATGATGACCTTCTAATCTAGAGAAAAGCACCCTTCAAATGGTGTGTTTTATGTGTGCGCATGCACGCATGTATATTTTGTAATGAGGCATACACTTGGAGGTCAGCAGACAATTTCTAAGAGTTGAGTCTCTCCTTTCAGCAGATGGAGACGGGCCCCTAGAACTGTATCCAAGCCCTTAGACTTCCTGGAAAGTCCCTTTGTTTACCCTCTAAGCGGTCTCTTTCTGCATTTTATATTTAGTATTTGAGGCTCTGCAATTCTGAGAAATTACAACATTTTCTTCCCTTCCCTCCCTCCAAATTCTCCTATATTCCCCTCATAGCTGTCCTTCAAATTCATTGCTTTTTTCACTAATTGTTACTCATGCGTATGCGTATACATATATTCATAAATATGACCTTTTCAGTACATGTAATGTTACATGAGTGCATGTTTTCAGGGCTGACATTTTGTTCTGGACAAAAAAAAATTGGTGTGCTCTTCACTGAAAAAGACCACGTCTCCTGCACTCAGCACTCCTCAGTTGCCTATAGTGCTTTGTGTAAGACTGAGGCCTTGTGAACTTTTCCTTATCCACTTCAGCATATCATTTGGTGCAGTCCTTGGTCGTTGCACATTTAGGCAGTCATATGGGTAAGACTTTATGGATGTAGCTTCTGACATCGCTAGGAAACACAGTCTCATAGCAAATTCCCTGGTCCTCTGGCTTTTACAATCTTTCAACGCCCCCCCCCCACCCCAGCCCCTTTCACAATGTTCTCTGAATCTTAGGTACAGGAATGTTTTTGTAGCTGTATCCATTGGTACTCTACAACTCTGAGTTTTGACTGGTTGTGGCTCTCTGTAATGGTCTCCAGATCTGTTGCAAAGAGAAGTGTCCTTGATGAGGGGTGAAGACTACATTTAACTGTGTGTATAGGGCACATTTTCATAGGTTGTTGTTAGGGATTATGTTGGGTAAATTTTAAATAATTATTAGTTTCTAGAAGTCAAAAGGCAAGGAGAAATTGTATTATTTTACCTCTGAAATAAAAGAGTAATTTCATTGTCTTTACTCAGCCAATGTATGTAGTCATTATAGAAATATTCCTTAATTCTTAAAATAACTCAAGAATTAGCATTTTCAGCCAGATGTGGTGGCATATGCCTGTAATCTCAGCACTTGGAGAGGCAGAGGCAGGTGATTCTCTGTGAGTTCAAAGCCAGCCTGGTCTACAAAGTGAGTTCAGGACAGCCAAGGCTACCCAGAGAAACCCTGTCTCAAAACAAACAAAAAAACAAAAAACAAAAAAAATTAACATTTCCTTATCTGGTCATTTTGGTATCACAAGAGGAAGAATATGTGTGTATGTTTTGCATGAAAGCATGTATAAATATGTATGTATGTGTGGTATAATTATGTATATGTGTAGCATAATAGATGTATGTATATGTGTGTGGATGTGCATGTGTGGTGTATGAGCGTAGGTACATTTGTGTATTTTATATGGTATATGTTGTATAAATGTATGTGTGTTTATGTGTATTTTGTATGTGCATGTATGTGTTTATGTGTACATGTATGGGTGTAGTCACATGGCCTTTATTGTTATTCACATTATTACTTTTTTTTTTTTTTTACTAATTATTCTACTCTACCGTTCTGCAACTTTTCAAGTTAAAATGTGTCTTGCAAATTTTTCTATTTCATTATATAAATACTTGTTTTCTTTTTAATTGTGAAAGAAAATTAACAACTATCTATAGCATGAAAGCACCAAGGGCTCATCAATAGAGATGAAGAGCATAAGGAATGGGGGAGACTGGGAGGAGAGAGCGACCTAAAACAACCCCTATTTAGGAATCTCCTTACAATATTCCATAATTTATGATGAACATTTAAACACATTTCAGACTTGCACTCCTTTTTAATAACAATGTAACAGTTAATATCCTTGAACATTTATCTTTGTACATTACAACAGTTTCTGCAGAATTAGTTCTTTGAACACACAAGTAATTCGTGCTAATTGTTTTCAAATATAAATTGTCATTATGTACAAAAAAAAAAACCCCTCAAGTTTAATTATCTCAATCCTTAATAACCTTTCCAAAAGCTTAATATATGCTCCAAGCAGGAAAAATAAGTAGATGGAATAATTGTCCCCTGTCTAGACTGAGGCAACCATGGTGACATTTGTTCTCAGTTATTAATTAAACATCCCTGAAACCCTTTGGATGTAGCAGGTGATATGGATATTATTAGATATGTTGCTTGTTTACAGTGAGAACATTTTTAGAGGCTGAGATCAAAGTTCTGCAGTGATGCAGAGCAGGAGCATTTACTGTGCTAAGGCCTGGGATTCTGGGAGAGCAGCTGGGAGAGGACGGGAGTGACCCCAACTGCACCAGGCATCCTGCTCCATCACTTGTTACCTGAGCCATGCGTTGGCACCAGCAGAAAACAAGGTCAGGTGCCAACGCCCACCAAGCTCCTCTCTCCTCAGGGGCAGGTGGTATACTGTGTGCACGGGGAAGATCTGGATTATTGTCCATCAATTACCTTTAAAGAATTTATTCTCTGCCTCCTCCAAGTTCACGGCTATGCAGTACACATGCAACATGTGTAAAATAGTCTCTGTCCATGAAAGAGCTGTCTTCTTCCCTCCCCAGCCTTCATGGAGCAGGAGCAACGCATTGGTGTGTGCTGCTTCTCTAACATTTTTACTCCTGTCATTATAGATCATATTGTCTTTGTTTTATTTCTCAGACAATATATTTGTGATTTCTCATTCTGATCACAGCGTGCTACTAACCCACTATTGAAAAAAATGTTTTCTAAAATACTAATCATGTCACTTCTTCATTTTTAAAACAGTGCTTTTGTTTTTATTACAATGTCCATAATATACACACCCCATTACTTTGGGCTTCTGTATTCCCGTAAGTCTATTTGTTCAACCTTCTGACAGGTGCCCTCAAAGACAGACAGATAGGCAGATGGACAGATGAACACGCACACACGCACACACACACACACACACACACACACACACACACACACACACTTGTCAATGTCACTCCTATTGTATGTAAAGTACTGAATAAAATGCTAGAGATAAAATATATACACAAAGCATAACCCTTGTAATGAATAATGGACGTAAACAGATAATTACAGAATAAAATTAAAGAGATCATTACTCAGCCCAAACAGAGGTATGGCTCAGGAAACAGAAAGGCTTCCCAGAAGATGCTGTTCCTGAAGAGTACTTTAAGATTAGGAGGAGATGGCCAAGGGGAAGGCATAAGGAATTTCTAGGCAGAGTGGTCAGGTTTACTAAGGAACAGCAGGATAAGCAGCATAGGATGCAGGGGGAACAACAAAGAACTGCCATAGAGGGGGGAAGCAGGAGAAGGGTGATGGGTGATTGTGTACAGTGATAGCAAAGGAGAAACCACGTAACAACAGACCAGCCGTCATTTGACTTGGGAAATGATGCCATCAGCACTGGATTTGAATTGATTCTTTTGTGCGCACTGTGGGAGTATGAGATTTGATACATAGTCCTAGGGCTGGGAAAGCTCTTTAAAATGTAGGGCTCACACTGAAGTCAGTGGTGTATCACCATTTAGACACATAGTAGGACACATGTAAGAGGCTAGAAGTAGGACCAAGAGATACCTGAGCTAGAGACAGAGTGGCAGAGCAGTGCAATGGAAACACCGAGGTAAGAGATGCAAGATGCTGGTTTTAATGGACACTGCTAGAGGCTCCCAAAACACCTGCCTACTGGACGTTACAATACATTTACCCTCAGGACACATTTGTGGGTGGATAGTAATATGACTCAGACTTTAGCTTTTGGGAACATAGATGAAATCCACTTGATCCTCCATCTAAAAAACAAGGATGACAAGGGTGGTGGGACAACCTGGGACAAAAGTGTGTGGCAGCAAGAGAGCATTTTTAATTAGGCTATAGGATATTTATTTATATTTCTAAGCTATTATAAATTCTGTCCTAGGGTCCATAGTTAGGATGATAATTAACAGAGAGGTGAAGGATGTGGTAAAGGAGGTAAAAATGAAGCTACATCAGCCTCTAAAACTGAAGGAAGGTGAGAGGTGAGTTTTGAATTTAAATGAGTATATAGAGGAAGATCTGAATCTAATGAGCTCTTCTCAGTTATGAAAATAGGGCATGTTCCCTGATAACCCCAAAGAGTTCTCTTCTTAATCCATGTATCCCATTTTTTGGAGTCTCTTAGATATAGATCCTCAGCTACCTTTTATTTCAGCTCTCCCTAAACACTCTTGATATTTTAAACTAAATTATTTACTTCATTTAAATCATTATTATTGGTGAAAATTGGCTAACATCCATGCACAAGTGAGCTTATTGGATGGCTGAGGAGTTAAGGCAGATTCTGAAATAAATTTAAGCTCTCATGAATGCTACATAACAATATACAGCATTTTAAAATGAACAATTGACATAAAACAACAAAAAAAAAAAGTAAGAAAAAGTAAGCATCGCTCATCAGTACAGACTTTACCAGAAAGAAAATGAGCCTTTTGAAAATAGTTTTTATTCAATTGACATGAAAGAGAACAAGAGGCATGAATGGGAAGAAGGAAAAGCAGAGGGTGAGGATGTTAGGGGAAAAACTGAAAAATACAAGCAGGGAAGAATGGGTCTGGTTTTCCGTCCACGGCATTCCTCAGAGCCTCTGAGCCGGCACTTAGGAAGGATGAACTGATGTATTTCTGGGCTGACTAAACCTTGTTAATGAAGTCACATATGTGATACACATAGAAGCCCCGTAGTAGCCTTTAAAAAGCATCGCCATTGTTAGTGAAGAGCTGGAAATAATTAGGAATGGAAGCATCACTTTAGTGACATTTCATGCCTACACTAAAGATTACAAAATGACGTTTTTGGTTCCTACGCTTCGGGTGGGCAGGCTTTTACTCTGGCATTGCGAACACTTTGCTGTGAACAGGAAGCTTATGACTGCCTGTAGATCCCAATCAAGGATAGAGTGGCCCACGCGAAAGAATTGGTCCAGATCTGCTTGGCCTTAGCTCAACTTCCATTTCCATAGTCAAAGAATTAAAACAAAATCTGAGGAAGTGAGATATTGGGCAAACAGGAAAAAACGTGACTATCCCTCGTCCTGGTTTCACCCTGGAGGTATAATCTCCTGGCATCCAAGAATAAATGCTCCCCCGACTCCCACGTGCTAACTCCACCCACGTTGTGAGGATGTGTAGGGGGCAGGGCGGGGGAGGCCTGTCAAAAAGTTCCTTCCTTTGCCCAGATCTGAGTCAGCTTGCTTCTCTTTGCCATCCAGTTTGGAAGCCTGACAGCCACTGACTTACAAATGCACATCCTGCTCTTGAGATGCTGGACTCGGGTTTTTCTAGCTCAGCTCCACAAAGGTTTGCTAGGATGTCACTTGCATACAGCCAATTCCTCAGAGCTCCAGAAACATCTCTGTCCACCAAAGATTGTTATTTCTTTCTGCTCATCAAAATACTGTCATTCCCGGTCAGGCCACGTTGTTTCTACGGAGGCTGAGTGTACAGACGTGGCTCTACCCTTGACATGGGCACACCTTCTTTGTTCTTTCTATCAACTTCCACAGCCCTTCTCTTCCCGGCCCTGTTTCAAATGCTCTGTAAACAGGAAAGAACAAGGCTGCCAGAGATATATGAATCACACCTAATCTCAAGGGACTAGAAATGTTAGCAGATGTATTTTGCCAGTAATTATTTAATATGTAATATGTGCTTTATTGACAGATAGGTGGGTTAGTGGCATGATTCGCTTTTCAGGAAAATTGTTCAGATGAGCAAAGTACAGGGATACGTCTGTTTGATACTGCCATTAAAAACCATTATTCGTATACCAACTAAAACATTAATTTAAAATGGTTCCTGAAGATAAGATGTCATCCTGGAGAAATTCTGGTTTCAAATTAAAAGATTTTTCCATCTATACTTACTTGGGACACTGAATTAGTTCAATGTATGAAGAAAGTGGAAAAGACAAGGAAGACAACACAGTGAGGATTTTTTTTTTTGCAAATAATACTTATCAGAAAATGCAAAGCAGTGCATGTGACAAGTCTAGGGGTCTCCAGAGCTAGCAATGAATTCTACTACAAAACAGTGTCATGTAAAATGCCCAAGACACAATTTTTCTTAGCAAATGAAGAAAGTGCTTTTTGCTCTACTTATGAAGTGGGAAAGTAGGCCTCCCAAAAGCTCATGTGCTAATGCTTGGGATCTAGCATGTGTAATGGTCGCCCTGGGTCTAGTAGGAAGTGACTATGTAATGAAGGATCCACCTTTCTAAATAGACTAACATTGTTTCCCTCCCTCCTATGAGTGCACCAGATCGCCTGGGACTGGATCAGTTATAGTGACGGTGGGTCACTTTAAGCAAGTTAGGCATTCTTGTGTTGTCTTGTGACCTTTTCCTATCTTCTTCTGTCTGTCTCAGTGTGACTTTTTGCTACCTTCTTTTCTGTTTTCCTGTTTGCCCCTATTCCCTACTCCTCAACAAGACCTATTATTTTTTCTACTTATGAAGTTATTGCTTCTATTCCTCTGCCTCTCCTACCACATAATTGAATTGATCCATTCTGAAGATCCACATAATTTGTAAATTAAAAAAGCACAATAATGAAGGATTATTTTATTTCTGAGTGCTACGCTTTGCTACCTAAATCAACTGCATTTTCTTCTATTTAGGGGTCAATACAGCTTTGTGACAAGAACAGCCCAGTCTACTAGCAACTTGATATGTGTTAAATTCAATGAGGAAAGGGGAACAAAAGCATTTTTTTTAAACATTCAGGACTTATGAGGACATAATCTTTTTCTGTGTATCAAATAAATACTTGCTGAGTATCAATAAATACTTGCTGAGTAGAGAAACATAATTTAGGTTCACAGTTTTGTACATTTTACCAATTAAGCACAGTATTGATGTTTTAAATATAACTGCAACATATAGGATGGGAAAGCCTCAAACCGAATGGTCTCGATGACAGAATTTTAAACACACTCGCACAGAAATCACTATAAAACTGCAGAGACATTCGAGTCTACAAATAATGTGGTGCTCTTCCATCTTCGCTCACACTTCTGGCTTGTGAAATAGCATAAATGATGCAGAAAGTTAGGAGAGAAACTGGAGGCTAATTGAAGAGGTGTGGCAATACTGTCTTTCTGAAAGTTCCTTCAAATCAACATTTGGAGAAAACAGGCTGAAATAGAGCCATATCGATTGCACCATTTAAATCGCATTTAGTTTATAACGAATGATCACAGCATTGGTTGTTTGTCCATTTCTGATCTATCCAGGGTTGGAGGGTACTCTTAGAATGAGCTATTTTGGGTACACACTGTGCCTTTAAGGGCAAAAGAAAAATGATATGCTACTGCTCAGCTTTGGCAGAAATATTCACTCTTTTCTTCCTCCTCTGTTTTTGCCATTGACTCCTTCATTTTCCCTTTCTCTCCACTGTGCATAGAATCATAAATAATCTTTCTGAAGCTGCTAGAAACATTGCTTTCCTGGCTCTTCATTCTGCCCCACTCTCTGCAGACTTGCTGGAGCCTGCTCAGAGCCATGAGTAAACCCAGGATCCCTCAGCTTCTATTTCTGCCTGCAACTCTAGATCTACAAACCATTTCACCTCAGCAGTAATATTGGGAGAAAATGTTTTCCTTTCTTCTGTCCCCCTCTTCAGTGTTTCCTCCACCTCCTTCCTTGTCTTGATCCTCTCCCCTCCCCTCGTCTCCTCTCCTCTTCTCTCTTATTTTTCTCCTCTTATCCTCTCCCTCTTTCCCCTCCTCTCCTCTTCTCCTCTCCTCTTTTTCCCCTTTTCATTCTCTCCCACCTCTTGCCTCCACTCTCCTCCCCTCCTCTCCTCTCCCCTCCCCTCCTCTCCTCTCCCCTCCTCTCCTCTCCCCTCCTCTCCTCTCCTCTCCTCTCCTCTCCTCTCCTCTCCTCTCCTCTTCTCTTCTCTTCTCTCCTCTTCTCTTCTCTTCCCTTCTTTCTGTCCTCCCCTCCTCTACCCTCCCCTCCCTCCCCCTCCTCCCTTCTCCTCTCCTCTCTTCTCTTCTCCTCTCTTCTTTTTCCTTTCCCCTCCCCTCTTCTCCCCTTCTCTTCCCTCCCCTCCTCTCCTCTTCTTTCCTTCTTCTCTCCTGCTTCTTCCTCTTCTCCCCTCCTTTCTGCTGCATCACTAGCAGAAATCTAGAACTTCTCTCATCTGCTTTGATTTCCTGAGGCAAAATGTAGCCTTATTGTTTTTTCTTTTCTGCTATCTTTCAAAGTAGTTTTCAAAGACCCTGACAGTTTCTCTAAAACATCTTCCCCTTCCTCCAAAAACTGAAAAAACAAACAAACAAACACATCCAACCACACAAACAAACAAAAACCAGCTTGTCCACTAACAGTGAATGAATCAGAAACATAAGGTTTATATCCCCTAAAGTGCAAGGGGCTTAAAAATTAAGCAGAGGATTATTGAGCAAAACATTTTTGCTAAATCCCAAATGTTTGAAAAATAGTTCAAGATGTTTGCTAAACCTGAAATAGGTCTGAGTTACCCATCCACATTTAATTCAGGCTAAAATAATTCTTACCAGCTGGATGTTCTAGTCAGTAGACTTGGTAAGAAAAAAATCAATAACTTAATATAGAAGAAACTCTTTTAAACATATAATTGGTCAAATTGAAAACCAATTACCTTTGTGAAAGGCTTTGAAAGAAAATATGATGACTCCATTTCTGGCTTCCCAACCACCCGGGTCACACCCTAAATTATGTTTTGATAACCTGTGGACTAACCTTGCTGAGCTCTTCAGCTTAAATCTTTTAGTTAGATGCCAAGCAAATACTGCAGTGGGAATGGCTATGTCAAGGGTTCCTTACGAGAAAACAAGCAAAAACAAAAACAAAAACTTTCTTGCCAGTAGTTCTCAACTGAGTGAGAACTTAAGAGTTTCTATTTAATTCCTACATTACCTTGTTTTAAAATGTATTATTCCCATTGCCCTTAATGAGAAGTTAATTTATGGGCTGGGGAGTCACCACGGTGCACAGAGATCTTGTCACACAAACAAACCTCCTCTTAAGCTTGGTGTGGTCGTATGCCCCATAGTGAAATAACGAATCTTTATAAGTTAGGAAAGCCGACCCTATCTTGAAATAGAAGGTGAGGACTGTTATAAGAAGTTACCTCTGATGTCCACATGTGTACAAATAAGGCATACATGTGCAACTGTGCATTTATGTGCGCACACACAGAGAAATGAGTACAGCAGACAGAGAAATCAAATACACATGCCCTTACATGCTGGACTACGTATAAATCATATGGTCCCCTCAAGTTAACCACTTTAGATACTGGACATTTCACCTGTGCCACTGTGTTACAAGGAGTTACTCATCTTTGGGTCATCTTTGGGTCCATTTTGATGACGTCAGATACATGAAGAAAATGAAAAGTGAATTGGGAAATGGAGACAGATAGCTATCTGTACCCCTCCTTCAGAGCTGTGGTACGGAGGCCAGGTTCCCTATAAATTGGCGCAGATAATAGAATGATCAGCAGTTCCACATGGAAAAGGATTTAGAAACTTACCAGGTCTAGTGCAGCATCCTTTATTTTAAATTTCCAGATTTTTGTAGCTTTAGCTTGGAAATGTGTATAGTCATAGCACTATGTATTACTTTCTATTGCTGCTCAGCCAAATTATCTTGAAACAACACAATTTTCTTGCTTATAGTGGCACAGGTGAGATACCCAAAATAGATGCTACTACACAAACAACAAGCCACCAGCAAGGCAGGGCTCTTCTAGAAGCTCTGAGGTGATTGGCCTTGTATGCCTAAATGCTGCTCATACTCACACTCACACTCTTTGACTCACAACCCTCTTCCTCCAGCTCCAAGCCTGAGTGCTAGCTCACTCTGACCTTGGTTCTGGTCTCTCTCTGTCACTCTGTGTCTGTCTCTCTATGTCTCTTTCTCTGTGTCTCTTTCTGTCTCTGTCTCATTCCCTCTTACCTCTTTTCTCTGTTCTACACTTCTTATTCTAATGGTTCTGGTGATTAATTGGGTCCAGGGTAATCTATCTAGTACAAGGTCAGTCTATTCTCAACCCAAACTCCATCTGCAACTTTAAGACTTTAATCCTCTTTCTCGTGTACTATGATGTAGCCACATCTTCTAGGGATTAGGGTATTTTCTTTGCTTCATTCACTGTTGCTGTGACGAAAATGCCCTGACCAAAACAACTTAGGAGAAAGGGTTTATTTGGCTCACATGTAAAGCTTCAGCTGATCTCTAGAGGGAAGGCAAGGAGGTAGGAAGTTAAAGACAACTAGGAATATCCCTGAGTTTTCTAAGCCATGCACACAGGTTTCTGCTGGGCCTCCATGCATATGCACAGGTGCCCACACACCAACTGTCTTAATACATGCCTCCTCCCGACTCATGCCAGGTTTGCTTCCGTCACTTGGGGGGGGGGGATGGGACAGGCTCAATGCATCATCAGCCTTATAATCTGACTTCCTCTTTTAGAGTTTTTGTAGCATTTAACTCTCAAAATATGTTTTTGGCTTTTCTACAACTCTTTGAAGATGGCAGCCTTGCCAAGAAGTGTACAGTAACCTTTTAAACAATCCTACACGGAGACACCCAAGTGGGCTGTTTTCAAATCTAAATATGGCGCATCATGTTCCACATGGCTCGCTGTTGTTTTCGGGGTTCAATACAGACTCTTTGGAGCGAGATCATGCCCGGTTTTCCTCCCAGGACAAGTTAGCCAAGGTTGGTTGACGGCGTCTTGTCTCATGTTACAACTTCTTTTTGCAGTTGGTGAATGCCAGTTGCCTGAGCTTCTCGATGGCACCACTGTTGCATGTCTTTCCCCACCAAACTAGTTCAACCTCATAACATGTAAGCACTTTAGTTCACATGCTCACTTTCCTGTTCCTGTTCTTATACCTACACCTTCCCATGGTAAGTTTTCCCTTATGCATCCATACATCATTATCCTTACAGATGAACACAGGCCATGCCACTAATGATGTCTCACTCAGGCACCTGTCTCACCTTCTCTCCCTTCTCCTTGGATTGCATGGTGCAAAATACTAGTTGGTTCGTATTTGGAGCTTCCCCATGTTGGAGTCTTGGCCTTGTTAAATTCCCTGGCAACATTTGCCTATGAGTGGTTCGGTAGAAGGACTGGAATGCAGGCATTTTGATCCTTAGCTCCCCCTCCTGCTACACCATGCTGTCGCCAGTGTGAACCTATCTACTTCAAAGTCCAAATAAGTACTGCAATTTTGGTAGGACAGAAACCACTAGTTTGAAGCGTTACATTTTCATAGTTTGATACCATACACAATAAGCAGAATTTTAAATGAAAATTGATTGATCTGGTAAAGTGTTCATATTCTGCCCACTATTTTCACAGTTCTGGGTCCAAAATCATTATAATAAAATTTCTATTCCAGCATTCGTCAAGACTATAAAAGAAACGTTGCCATTCATGGATGTATTAGTGCAACAGGGCCCAATGCTGCTTTCAAAGACTATTTTCTTATACAGAGACATTTTATAGTCAGGCAATCATCTTGTTAAACATTCCCTATAAAATTTTAAAAATCATTACCTAGGAGTCTCTCACTGTGGCACTAATCACACCTCTACAATTAAGCTTATTTCAACCCTTCACTGTAATCCTTTTTCTTTAATCAGGGTTTATTATTGGGCTGTTAATGTGAAAGTTGAAATAAGAAAAAAATGTCTCTGCTCAGAAATGAATTCTAATAGTAGCATTTATAGAAAACTCTGAGAAATTCCAATATTTTTCTAAGAGATTTATGGTAGGATGTGGGTTTGATTTATCCCCTTTTACCTTTGTGGAATGGTTTTTCTCACATAGGAAGGCTGCAAATTTTCCTTAAGGATTTAAGAAAATCCTTTATCTACTGCAGTTAGGTTTTCTTTGGTGTGAACACAAGAGCACAATTATTTTATCAAGTTGTAAAAAGCAAAGTCAGGCATGGTATGGGATTTTTTTGCAGTGTTCAGTTATATAGATAATTAGAATGCAATTTTGACTTCTGTACAAAAACAGTATCTGGAAAAAAGCCTTGATAAGCAAATCAACCAACTTTCTATTACTCAAGAATTCTTCGATCAGAAAAGCTTTAAGTTCAAGGGGAGAGGATATTTTAGTGTTAGTCAAAATTTAACCACACAATGTGTGTTTGTTACAAAAACTTATAATTTGAAGTGAATTCATACACATCATTACAATTTTGGCACTTGGCTCTGCTAGGAATGATTATATAGGAACTATTTCATACACCCCAGCTCTCCTAAAATCACCCACATAGGCTCAACCCTCAACTGCTTCTGACCGAGCCAATATCTTCCAAATCACCCCCCTAAATCAGTCCTTGCCTCTCCAGTCCATGACAACTTGCGGAAGATATATTTCCAAATGAAAAGTTAGCTTCTTTACTCCGAGTGTTTACTGGCTTTATTCAATTTTGTTATTCAAGATGGAGAACAAACTCTAACCCTAACCCTTTTGATGAAAAAAAAATCTACATTTCTGTTTTCATGTCCCTATGTCTGTCTCCTTCTCGCTTTCTCTGACCCACCTACTCCTGAGATGATGGAGACTCAGATGCCTTATTCACAGTCACTAAACAGGCAGCAGTGTTGGTAAAATAAGGCATTATTGGAAATCTGCTGATTCCAGGACTGAAATGTTGTTTATTCTTTCATGTGGGATAGACAAACATATCTTTTGCTTCTCCCTGTTGCTCACCTTTTCTTGCCCTTCATATAGCCGAGGTACCAAGGGCATCAATAGTCACCTCAAGGTAATGAGACACTATGAAACGGACACGTGAGTCGGAATGACAGTACGCTAATCACAGAAAGAGGAAAATGTGAACTCATCTGTCTCCAGTGGTATAAGCTGTTAGCTGAAATTAAAATCAAAGTGAATTTTTTTCTTTTTCTTTTTTTCATTTTTCTTCAAAGTGAGTTTTAAGAACAACATCGGTTAGATAAGAAAAGTGACACCCATATTTCAAGCCTCACCCTGCTCTCCTGATTACACCTTGAAATCAGAAGCATCTTCAGAAGGACAAAGCTCACAGCTCCTTGTGCTGTTGTCTGAAGCCCCAACATTGCTAACATCCAATGAGCATATTAAATGGTCTGCCCAACCCTGTGGTTGTCTGAGTGCATATTCTAGTCTCCTCATCCTAAACACGTCACAAACCTTCCCTGTCTTCACATATCAAATCTTAGTCAGAATGTAGCTTTCTCTAAAATACTTTTACTGATCCCTGCGTATGATTATCTTCCTCCTACTTGAACTCTTTTCAGAAAAGATTATTTATCCATGAGTGTCCATCCATGTGTTTATACTGTTTGAGTGTGTGCCTCTTTGTCCTTGTGTGTAGGGAAGAAGAAGTCATGGGAGATCCTCCACTATCACTCTCTGCCCACCCCTTTGAGGCAGCGTCTCTCCCTGAACCCAAGGTTTAGGCTCCTTAGCCCTGTGGGAAGCCAGACGGCCCTGGTGTTCCTCCTACTTCTGTCTCCCTCAAAGCTGAGGTTACTGCCTTGCATGTGGTAATATTGCACTCTTAGCCACTGAGTCACCCTTCTGGCCTCCCACTTACATACACTTTAGCATCCAATAATTTTCTAGCTTTGCATATACAATGCTGACAGTATGCGTTCATTCATATTAGTGCTTAATAATGTTGTATTTCCAACAAAGTATGATTTCCTTCAGGGGAAAATAGCTGCTAAATTTTAGCAAAGAGATGGCACTGAACAAATAAGTATCCAGTAGCTTCAATAAAAAAATTTTTTTTTCAAGACAGGGTTTTGTCTGTGTAGCCTAGGCTGTCCTGGACTTGCTTAGTAGACCCAGGTGGCCTCAGACTCACAGCAATCCACCTGCCTCTGTCTCCTGAGTGCAGGGATTAAAGGCGTGCACCACCACACCCAGCTAAAATGAAAAATTTAAGAAAAAATAAAGGAAAGAACTAACAGACTGAAAGGTGAGAGGAGGGAGATTTTATGAGGAGTAAAGTCCAAATGTGAACAGGGATTTATCCCCTCATTTGACCCTGGAGACGCTATCTCATGTATAGTGGGCATTCCACGTGTCTGAGACTCAGAAGGACGGTTTCCTAGTATGCCTGCTGCAAACATGTTCGGAGAAATGTATTCCCTAAATAGTTTGCTTGTCTTTTCCTTCATTTAATTTTACCCTAAGAACAGAAGAATCCACGTGCTTTGCTGTTAGCTCTGTGGATGGTTGTCAATGCAGTGTGGCCAATAAGATGGGGATGGACAGCAGTATTAGAATACTTAGACCAGGACTGGCAGTTGGACTTCACAGCCTCATATGTTCAAGTGCAGCCAGTAAATGGATATATGGCCCACAAGGCACGTTGAGATTGTCTGAAATTGTATTCTAGAACTTGTATCTACATTTTTCTAGTAAGAGTTTTAAAGGTTTAATTTGTATTTTCAACAGAATTTCAGTTCTAACATAAGATAAAGATCATAGAGTGTTTAGGTTATAAAATATGGTGGTGTCACCAGAAATTAGCAGTTATACCCTCTTCGAGATGTCAATTTGTTTACTGTGTGGATGGTTTGGTAAGACGCAGTTGCAGTGTCAATGAAACTATGATGTAATCCGTTGTATTTTATGAGGTCTCTAAAAATCACTCGATAATTAGTTTGTTAACCTGCCTCTTTCAGGGACCCAACATAACACTATATGTGTATATACTAGATATTGAATATTCTAAGAGATCCTCAAGTTTTCCATATTTTCATTGAGAAGATACGGTCCCTGAAAACTTTTGCGCAAAATGTTCATCATCAACATTTAAAACTGAGAGGAAGTAAAATATATTTTTAGCCTTTGCAGAGAGTCCAATTCATGTAAATGATCTTTAGAAGGAATTGTGATTGTGATTATGGCCAGAGATATAAATAATAATAATAATAATAATAATAATAATAATAATAATAATGATAATAATAATAATAACATAATAAACTTCAATATTTAAGTAACCTTAATGATTCCACCTGGACCATAATCATTACTTAGACACCAGGTGGAATAGGAAAGGTTCTGTTCAGCAGGAGTTTCATGAGCAAGAAGGAGAGGAAACAACCTGGCTTGAAGGGACTGAGGAGTCCAGCTGAAGTGGGGCCTGGATTCCTGTTCAGAGGCCGTGGGAGATAAGGCCGGGAGACTGTCTGGGTGCGATCCCATGGTCGTGAATGCTCAAGTAAAACTGTTTGACCTTTGCCCTTAGATAATGAGAACCACTTGAGTGCTTGAGCTTGGAGGTGACATCATGAAACTGTGTTTAGCAAGATTGATTTGGCGCCAAGGCACTGGATAGACCGGGAACGGCAAGATGGGAGCAAACGGGTCTCACTAGTATGTCACGGAGCCAGCAGGAGAAAAGTAACATGAGCAGAAGACATTGTGTCGAGAAGGGAGGGACTGGAAGTCTCCACATTCTCACGGGGTGACTCACTACACATAAGAGGACTTTGCTTATTGAAAAAGAGCGTCTGGCCATATGAAGGGAAGGCATGCAGAGGCAGGCCTCCTCCGGTGGACTGGAGCACGAGAAAATCTCAGCATCTCATGCAGCATCCGCTAGGCATCTCAGCTCTACTGTCTCTCTCTCCTGCGGTGTTCTAGTTTAATTTCTCCTTTTATGTTCACTTTTCGCCACCACGTTTATTCAGCACACCTACGTTATAACTTGCTGATCGCCTAGTACAGATCTAACGCTGGAAATAGAGCTATAGCTAGAGTGACTGGACCTGGCTTCATGAAGCTCCGGTCCTACTGTTCATAGACAGTGGTCAAGTATCTACCAAGAGCAGACATTTTAAAAGATGCGTCGAAGAATGCTTGGGGGTGTGGGGGGATTTAGGAAGAGTGTAAATATGTTTGTCTGAGGAGGTGACATTAAGCAGAGACCTAAAAGATAAGAAGCTGATGTGTAAAGGGCACAGCGAGAATGAGATCTTTGGCAGAAATGATTGTGGTTTTCAGAAAATAAAAATAGTAATTAGAAAACTATTAAGAGAAGTGGCAAGGGGCTTTGAGACATTCAAAAGCTCTCTAAAAGACTTAAACATGGGCGTTTTAAGGTTCGAGGTGGGAGTACAAGGTTACACGCAACAGAAATTTAGATATTGAGACAATAAAAGGTATTGGGTTGATTAAGAAAGAAGCAGACAATTCTAATTAAAACCTTGCTCATGTGTAGAGTCTTTTATTCCTGGGTCTGCAATAAACATATTGCAGAAAGCATGTCACATTGAGAGTCATTGGTCAAGAAACACACACACACACCTGAACTTGCAAAAGCAGATCCCTTGGGTATTTATTTTCTTCTAGCATTATTCCTTCATGTTTGCTCACACATCTCAGTCAGCGGCTATATTGAAAGAAGGATTCACCAGGAGGCTTCAAATAGGAAGCAATTAAACAAAGAGCCCACTGACAGATGTGCAGTGTTTGGAGCCTTGCATCTACTGCACTAAATAAGGAATAACTCAGACTAGGGAGCTGCCTTTTTCCTAGGACTTTTAGACAAGCACTTCCTGCTTTATTGGAGACTTAGGAAGAATAGAATGGCTGTCTGCTTTGACCTATTTCTATTGTTTTCAGGAAAAATAATCTTTAGAGTCCTCTTTAAACTCCAAATTGCCTTCTGCACAAAGCAGCACCAGAAGAGTTAAGACAATTTATTTCATTTTCTTTCCAGATGATTTTTGAATATGATCTGAGAAAAGCATATATGTTTTCTCTAAATATATTGTGGAAATGGTTTGTAGCATGTTATGAGAAGCAAGTTTAGTTTCATTTCCTCGGCTGACTTTTCAACCTGACAGTGCTAAATGGGGAGACTTCTTTGGGATTAGAGTGTGTGTTTTCATAGAGACCCTGAAACAGCTGGGCTTTTTCAGCCATTTTGTCACTGAGGCAAGATGCTGCTGCTGTGATGAGGGAGAGAGGGAGGACCTTTCTGTGAAAAAATCAAGAGGAAAAAGCCAGGTAAAATTGAGAAGAGAATTCAATTTTATGTACCAAATACAGGTAGGGATTTTCCTATTCTGTTCGTAAGGCATGCATTTAAAAACTGTGCATTTACAAGAGAAGAATGATTCTCTGGGGGAAACCCACCTTAAAATCTCAAAACAGGTAGAACATGTTCCCTGTCTGATCCTTTCCAATATGGGGAATCTGAGCTCTTCCACAACTTGTCTTAGCTTCCAGGCCACTGGATAGCATGAAGACTCCAATTCAAAACTATAATTACCGCATCGGGAGAATCCTGCGGATCCGCTGTGCATGGGCTCTGTTCCCAGCCCATGAGAAACACATCCATCAGGCGTGAGTCTGACGGAGCACAGGTAGATGGTTTATAGACTGTTGGCCCACACTGCTGCTTTCGATTTGCGGGATTGCTCCAGAAAAACAAGGCAAGTCCTATTTTTGGCATTTCAGCAATGAGACCACTTGTACACTACGGCCCGAGTTGATTTACTGTAAGAAAATAAGAGTGCTGTAATTTGTAAAAGACATTTATTACATGAGTCCAAATTTTTTTTTTAAAGAAATGCTCAGAGTCTCTGTCCATCCCATCTGGTTTTATTTTAATCTCGCTCTAGTCACATATGAAATTTTGCTTAGCTGTCTTCATTTTCTTAGTCAATCTTGATTAATGGCCTTCAAAGTAAAAATAATTGGCCTGCATCAGGGTTGTTTTATAACTCTTGTTCGCAAAGAATGTGAGAGGCTGGAAAATGAGCCTAAACAGAAGGAATGCATTACGTTGGCCTTTGAGAAAAAGCAGTCCTTCAGTTGTGTTTCACTGTGTATTTTTATAACAGGCGCCTCCTTGACCGTCCACGATATTGCAGATATGCAGAGGCAGAGCTTATGTATACTTCATCAAACTGACCATGGCAGCTCAACTTCCCCACACAGCACACATGTGAGGGGAAAACCTCCCCAGGCCAGCCTGGTACGGCTGGGAACCCTGAAAGTAAATCATCAGACAAGCTCAGACTGTGAGACCCAAAGTCAAAGCAGGGCAGGGGGCTAATTGTCACTGAAGTTTAAATGGCTTGTTTATAAAAGACGTCTCCAGCTTGGGCACCCTGCCCCCTCTCTTGAAAAGTGTGTTCAACTTGAAAGGAGTTAAAGGAAAGGCAGTCACCCTGTGGCCAGTGTTGGGTGGGAGTCTAGCTCTGCTTCATTTCAAGGTCTCTACTTCCGGGAGAGCTTGACAGTTACAGAAATAAATTTGAGTTCAAACACAAAAGCACACACACACACAGAGACATAGACAGGCGACACATAGACACATATGCACACACAATGATCCACAAGCACAAAGGCACACAGAGACACAGACAAACACAAACACACAGAAACATTGACACACAACACATGGAGATATAGATACAGATATAGACACAAATACATGGACACACACACAGAGACACACATACAAACACACAGATACACAGGCATACACAGAGCGAAGAACACACAAGCACACAGAGACACACACTCACAATACACGCAAACACAGAGAAACACACACGAATATATACACAAACATAGACACACACAGAGATACCTACTTTCACACAAGAACACACATACTTACTCAGAAACATACAGGTATATAAAGACACACAAACACAGTCACACAAATATACACACATTGACATAGATAAAAGATACAAATACACAGACATGGATACACAAAGGGAGACACACCTGGATCATTATTCCTAAACAATATGCTATTGTGTAAATGGATATATGTGGAGCCTAGATAGCAGATTTTGTTAATGCATTGTTAGAACATTAACATAAAAGATTCACCTTCTTAAAAATCCTAATACTAGGTTCAATTGCCTAGTGATTTGAATGAATTTCGAATGTTATGATATCTGGGGGTTTTTTTGTTGCAATTTTTATTAAATATTTTTACATATACATTTATATTATTACACATATATACAATAAACTACCTATAACAAGAAGAACCATAAAAATCAGGAATTTGTGTGTGTGTGTGTGTGTTTTAGTTATATTCCTAATATTTTGGCTATATATATTTGGCAGCCTTGAAGAAAATATCTTTCCTATCTTGGTGAGTCTAAAATTCTGAATGTAATCTGTTTTTTTTTTTAAACAATTAAAAGTCCTTTAGAATCCAGTTGATGTTAAATATACATCGATCCACAGTAAAGTATCCACACCAACAGGCTCATGCCCCGTAGCAGGCCTGTGACTGTTTGGGCAATGCTCCACGGGAGCCGTTATTTCCTCTTGCACAGAGCCCCGGGGCTGGCTGTGCCTTCAGGAGGTGAGCTAAAAGGTGGAAGGGGTGGAGAGCAGTTCCCTGATGCTGGTAAAAAGCTTTTTGACAGTTCTACTAAGTAACTACAGTAGAGGCCTTGATTAAATAGCTATTATGCTCCATGTGTTTTCGTAAAAGGAAAAATAAGTTCTTTCTCAGCGGGAGAGAAAGGATCCTCATGGTGCTAGGTTGTGGCACAGGCAAAATGCTGGATTGAGAATTTCAACCCTCAGCCTTGCTTCCTCCCAGGCTTCCAGGGCCTCTTACTTTTGCTCAGGCTTAGAGGACACTGCTTCTTCCTAACTAGTTCTCTCTGTATCGTCACTCTCTACTTAGCTCTTCTCTCTTGTCCCAAGTGCACTGGAGACCTTTTTATGCCTCACTCCTGAACTCTGAGCCTCTGGGTTCCCGGGGTGAGACTGGAAACAGAGAGCACTGCGCTAAGTACAACAAGCCAGACCCTGAAAGACAAGCTTGCATGTTGTCCTTCATGTCCAGTCTACAGTTGAGAATATAGGAGAGATGAATAGATGTTATTTGGAAGAGGAAAGGAGCAGCGAGGGGGGACGAGAGGAGAAAGAAATAGGGATACATACAAAGTGCATGGCTTTCACACATGTGCATGTCAAATGAAACCCATCATTTGGTACAATTAATATATGCTAATAATGTTTTTAAAGAAATGAGACCTTTTCTGCCTGGGAATTCGTATTCTCTTCTTCCATGCATCATAGGATAGTTACATTTTCCTTAACAATGGTGCAATCATAGACAATGTCTCAGTCACACAAGCATCCCGTCACCGTCATCTCAGAACACACTGGATTCATAGCCAGTCTGAATGCTACAACTTCATACACGCTTGTTTACTTAGACCTGAATCACTATTTGTTTACTTAGACCTGCATTTGGTCAAATTTTTTTCTGAGTATGTGTCACTGCAACTTAGTTAATGCTAAACTCTGAATAAATATTTTGAGTATATTATCTCAGTTAATCTTTATAACATGACAAGTGTATATATATATATATTTATGTATATTTTTTTCTTATTTTGTGGATGTGTGACATTAACCCTGAATAAGATCCAAGAATCCCCCAGATAACTCACTCTAAAGCCCATTTTCTTAACCATGATAGGAGAATTTCTACATTTGGTCCTACAGGCATTTGAAGCTGAGAAATCCTTGTTTGTCTATCATAAGATTACTTTTAAGTGTGTGTATGTGTGTGTGTGTAAGTGTGTGTGTGTGTGCAGGCACATTTGCACATGCATGCACATGTATATGGCAGTCAGAGGACAGCCTCAATTGTTATCCACAGAATGTCATCAGCTTCCTTTGAAACAGTTTCTCTCACTTGCCTGGACCTTACTGTGTATGCTAGGTTGGCTGGTAGCAAGCCTGAGATCATCTTGCCTCTGCCTGCCCCAACACTGGATCTAAAAGCACATGCCACAATGCCCAGTGTTTTCAGACAGGCTCTGGGTGTCAAACATTGGTGGTCATTCTTGTCAGGTAAGCACTTTATCATCTAAGCTGTCTCTTTAAGACCACAACATCCTACCATCCTTCCTCCAGGTAGGTAGTTGGTCAATGTCACTTCCCCTGCTCACATCCAAGTAATGTCAACCCCAAATTTCTCCAGACATGACTAAGCGTTCTGGAGCAGAGGTCCACTGTCCAGCTTGTTTCTACTGTATGGGACTCTACAACTTAAATGACCTGTGCAAATCTATCATGGGTCCCCAAACCCTGTTCAGGAGTGACTCACTGCATTCTTAGGTAATCTCAGAGCATCAGTAGAAGCACCAAGGGTTCCCCACGGGCTTTTCAGAGGAAACCAGTGTGGGGGATGACAGCCATTCTTCACCAGCTGTGCCAGGAACCAAGCAAGAATCCCCCCAAAGAATCAAGCTCCACGAGCATGGCAGATTCATGTTTAATAACGCACAGAAGATGGCAAAAAAGGGCCAAAGCAATGCATGGTGCAGAAAGACCATGTCTGTATGGGAAGGCGTGGCTCTTTAGACGATATGGACACGTGACTAAGAGCTTCTGCTGCTTCTTGACTTAGCTCCCAGTGGGATTTTCACTGACCCAGAAGACATGCCTTTCCCCCCACTTGTTATAACCAGACTCCACACTAGCCTTTGTGTCAGCCTCTGTAATGACGCCATCTGTGGTCTCCAAGTCCTGAATTATAAGTCTCTCAGTGTGCTCGTTCGGTTTGCACAAGTTCAAAGAGCAAGTCCAACTCTCAGTGTTTCATACCCTGACTCAAATCAGAGGCACACATGCTTCACTCACACAGAAGGCTCTCTGAAGCATCATTGCAGTTCATAACTATTCCCCATCCACATAGGTCAGAAAGAATTTCAGGTCCACTATGAGAGCATACGGAGTAGGAGTAGATTTCTGGCTTAACTTGAAGATGTTACCGAACCACCTTTAAGAAGTAGGGGACAAAGCATGACTAAGCAATGATCTGATTGATTATTAGTGTTATAAACTGAATTTTGTCCCATTAAGATTTGTATGTCTCCTCTCTCCAAGCATAGCAGAGTATCATTAATAGCATCGTAACTGTCCTCTGAGAGGCTCCACTCTGTAGCAGATAGAAACAGATGCAGAGACTCATAGCCAAACATTACATAGAGCTATGGCTTTCAGTAGGGATATTAAATGAATAAATAAATGCTTTAAATGAAATATAATGAAATTAAAATGCTAAAAGATTTGCGTGTTGACATTCTCACCACCAATGCTTTTCAATTTGGAGGTAATT
The DNA here is from genome assembly GCF_964271855.1 of Acomys minous. Classification (NCBI taxonomy): domain Eukaryota; kingdom Metazoa; phylum Chordata; class Mammalia; order Rodentia; family Muridae; genus Acomys; species Acomys minous. Next base: position 122,611,230 of record NC_140483.1, read on the forward strand.
AAAGTCAAATGAAATCCTAAATTGGTATTCTAGTCTGACTCAACTGTTGTCTTTATAAGTAGAAGAGGCAGCAAAAATCTTAATATTTCTCTTTCTCTGAATAAGTACAGGACAAAGGCCACATGATTAAGGGAAGAAAGAAAGGATCATCCCCATGGCAAAAAGAGAGATGCCATCTCCATGGCATCTTCATTGTGGCCTTCTAGACTCCAGAACTACAGGAGAATAAACTTTACTGCATAAACCATCCAGTCTTCAGTATTTTGAGAACAGAAGTCTGTAGCAAATTAATACAACTGTTATAGGAAAAAAAAACAGACAATAAAGAAAGAGATGTCAGCCTGGCATTTGGAGGTAGGATGGACAAAAGACAGAATGATTGGGGTGCAGACGAGTGGCTCTGTCCAGAAAGACCCAACAAAACGCTGTGCCCATGGGGAGAACACTTCTGCACTATCTGGCTACCAGCTCCACCGCTTAAGTCACGCCTGGCAGCAATCTGATGGTAGAGTAGAAATGCTCTTTCTTGGGTTAAAACAGAAGTTCCACTGTGCATGTTAAATATCTGCCTATTTTAATGCTATAGGAGATAATGTTTCTAGTCTAGTGGTGCATTATGCATAACTAAAATCGAATAGAGCATTCAACTCAAAGATGGCTTCACACAAAGCAGGTGCTTAACAAAAGGTGTGGCAAACAAATGAAAAATAGCACCTAATTTACCCTCTGAGTCAGAACCTAGTGCTAATGCATTTCTAAACTTACAGAAATTGAATCCTTAAGGGGCTGATGCTCTCTTATCAGATTGACAGTGTCGAACAGCACTCTCCTTCAGAATCTGAAACAAAACAGTGACACCATCATTTAGGCAAACAAAGAAAAAACATAATTGTTTTGTTGTTTCAGACTTCATAGCTTACTGAGTCCATGAAAAGAAAGAGCCCATGAATCAGCGCAACATCCAACCCTTTAATTGCTGACCTGACTCTTTCATTACAGGTTAAAAAATAAATAAATAAAATAAAATAAATAAATAGTGATGAGTCTCGGAATTTGGACAACTGCAAAGTATGAAGATAAAAGCATGCCAAATCTACTTCCTAAGGTAGATTTTGTTTTGTTTTAAGAAGCCCAAATAGACGAAATGATATACTAAGTCTTTCGTCTTCCTTCTGCCAATTCTTGCTCCACTCTCTTCTCATCCCTACTAAAGAAATCTCTGTTGATCTTTTCGTACAAGATGCAGCTATGTGCTCCTTCTTGCATAAACATTTGCAATTCACCCAGGAGAATGTACGATGCATCTTGCATGCTTATCAAGCGCCGCAAGAACTTTATAGATTACTGCCTGCCTCGGGACTCTGGTTCCCTGGTGCTTATGCATAAGCAATGGATTTATGCAAACATTGTAACGTCTCCAAACAGACTGTGACATGAGTTGTTCCTAGTTCATGTAAGGTTCAGATGCGCAGACTATTTCACGTTAGTGTTAGATCAAGGCATCTCGTGGAGTTTAAATGTATCGTTTCAACTTATAATGCTGTCAGTATAAAAATGTCATAACGTGGTACTCAATTTGAACAGTAAGATGGATGCTGGTCTAACGGGCCTGCACACACCGCTGTGGCGGAGCTGAACAGCGAGAAGCGCCCTTGCTCTGTTTGCCTGGTGTGCATCCAGTGTCTTGTGCGTGGCTGAGAAACATCTCGTTATATACAGTCTACTTACTCCCTGTACCTAGAGTGCTTCTAAAGCCCCGATGGTATAATGTACATTATGACTGAAATTGGATAATATGTGTAGAAAGGAGGGGGGAGCCCTTAAAAGAACAACATCATTGAATTATAATGATAACATGTCTATTTACATAATGATAATGCACATATTAACTGCCAAACATGTTTGCTTTGCATTAGTGTTTATAGCAGGGCATGGGGAATTAAAAAATTACAAAAGGGTGTTTTTTTAGTCTCCGTTACTATAGTAGAGAGGTTATTGAAGAAAGAAAATGGAAGAAAAAAAATCTTATTTCTGTGAGTGAGATTAATGAAGGCTGCTCATTGTTACATCCACGTGGTTTATGAGTTCAAGCAGGCACGTACCTTCTCAGTTCTGGGACACAGTGTCCTTTAAAGCAAGTAAAAACTCTTACATGGATTTTTTTTTTTGTCTTTTTGGCAGTCAGCATCAAAAATCAAACACGTAAAAATCATCCCTGTTGGTTGCGTGCCCGCCTCAACAAACATGTGTTTGAGGAAAGCCTCCATTGGAATCTCTTCCTCTCAGATGTGAAAAATCTACATATCTGCATTTGCTTCCCAAACTGTGAATTTTATTTGTATGTCGACAAATGCCAAAAGTTGGGAGATGTAATTTTGTGAGCTGTCATATGTTTCCTGAACTTTTTATAATAGAAGGGAGCCACCGCAGAGACCTTTTTCCTCACTCCTGTAACAAAGGCATGTCCCAGTTTATTTAAAAAAAAAAAAAGAAAAGAAAAGAAAATCATACACAACAATGCTGCCTGCCAGGTTTTAGAGTCCTAATGGAAATTTGGTCCAGAGCACAAAAAATTTTTGGAAAAATGCCTGAAATTTCCCTGTCGCAGATGTTTCGACAGAAGGTGCTTGCATGCCATTCGTTAATACAGCGCCATACGGGACTCAGTGTGGCCACCGCAATATAACCAGTAAGTAACACACGCAGCGTGCACGCAGCTCCGCCAAAGTCCCCGTCTGTTGTGTGGGACTCATATCCCATGGATTGAGACGTACCTTGATGAAACTGCATTGTCATGGAATGATAATATTTGCGGATAACCGTGCACAGAAACACTACGGAGACCGTGGGAGGTCCGTTGGCTTCAGTGCACTTTTTGGCAAAGGAACTGACTAGTATGCATTCAATTCTTAGTGTTTGGGATTCTTTTCCCAGCCCCCACCCCCACCCCACATCTGCCAAATTACAGGAGTAACTCCATGCATAGAAGAAAATCCCATTCCCAAAATTGTTTTAGGACGGGGGCGGGGGCGGGGGGGCCGCTCTCACGTAAATAAAAGCTCACTTGGAAGTTGTTCATAGGTGTGGAAAGCAAGTATAGGCTGCTTTTGTTGGTTATGAATTTAAAATATATAGGAGAGAAGTGATTTTATTTTCATTTTCTTTGAAGAATTCTTTCACTATGCCAGAAGCTCATCAATTTCAGAGACACATCTCTAATGTTGCTCATAGGCACTGATTTTTCCTGTGATCTGCAGTAGAGTTTTTACTCATTTTTGAGCCGCAGCCTTGCTGATATGCATATGCCATAGACAAATGTGGCTGCCATGCCATAAGAATGGTGCCTTTAGCATTTGCCAGTTCAGGGAGAGGCCACTGTGGGAAGGTGCAGGCGACTTATCCTCCAGCTGTGCTTGGCAACCCCGGCTTGCAGAACAGCGATGCATACGGAGTCAGGTTGTCTCTTAAAGAATTATTTTGGTTAATATAAGAAATTAACATACCATGGTTTGTGTAGCTTCCTGTTAGTTTTTTTTTCTCCAATATGTCAGGAAACAAGGGTGACCTAAACTGCTCAAAACCCTCCACAGCCCTTTATTTAAGTGTTACAATGTCTTTCAAAATAATGATGGTATTAAGGTAGTTTTTTGTTTATAATTGTTTTATAGGGAAGGTGTTTACAAAATATTTTCTTTCAGGGTTGTCTTTTTAAAAGATTTTTATTACTGCATATTAATGTCATTGGATAATGGGTCTCATTTTGAGTAGGTGCAAATGTATATGTAACTGCTTTGTTTATTTTAACAAACAGAACTTAGTGTTTTCATAAATATAAAGGTTTGGTAGTGAACAACATTACTAAAAGTCTCCTTAGATTCTTTTTTCTCTTTAACAAAGATTTTGATAATTACAGTAAGTCTTTTTTTAAAAACACACAGCAAAGGAGAGATTGCTTTGGACACTTCTTTTAAATAAAAGAAAATATTGCTCATTATTAGTGATTAAAATAGTTATTTCCTTACTGTGTCCATACTAAAAAGATACTTTTTATACACTATTTCTCTTAATCTTTCCGACAATATATGAGTAGCTTTCAAAATTATCTGTAAGAAATTGAAGCTCCATATTACTAAGAGATTTGTCCAAAATCATACAGAACAATTATTATCTGTAGTTCTTTGGTGTAGGCTTCTTAACTCCAAATTTTGGGTTCCTTTTGTCACCATATACAGTCTTTCAAATTAATTCATTTACACTTTAAACCACAAGAACAATCAATATCAAGCATAACCAATCAGCAACTCTTGACCACAAAATTAGTAAATCTTCTCAAATGATATTATTAAAATTTAGTGTCATTATATGGACAGTGTTGGATGTAGTCATCTGAACTATCTAGCACATTAATGTAATATATAAAAGTACTTTATAAAACATTGAGTTGCATGCAGTTTTAAAAAATTATTTCACTATTATACATGTAAGTATATGATATATATATATATATATATATATATATATATATATATATATATATATTACAATTTTATTTTAACAGAGCCTCAGGTAGCCAAGGTTTTCCTTCAACTCAGTGTGCAGACATGAATGATCTTGAACTTCTGATTCTCCTTCCTCTTCCTCTAGAGTGCAGTGGTCCAGGTGTGTGCTGCCATGCCCACTCTCATGGACAGGACATTAAACCCTTGTCTTTGTGCACACTCTAAGCACTGAACCCACTGAGTTATATCCCCAGCACTTAAACAATATAGGTGTCAATGTAGTAAACACATCGTTTGAATTTATGAATTATGCCCACAACTTAGAAGAGTTTGCTTTACACTTGTTTAACAGATGTAAATGGGAAGAAAAAAGATGGTGATTTCAGCCACAAAATCCTGCCTCCTGGGCTCCCACACATGTGTCTCTTATATAGATTCAAGTTATGTGGGGTTTTTTGAAGGTAAGAAAAAAATTTTAATCTGTAAACTTATATTCATTTGAAAATCTCCCTCTCCACAGTTGTGGGAGGAGCAGGGACTGCCTCTAACAGGAACTCTGGTGCTCAGGATCCAATCACTTCCCCTTGGCCGAGAGACCACAGAGGCACACAGAGGAAGGGGATATAGGATATCCGGATGGGACCTGACAGGCTGTGGTCAGATGATGGGAGAGGAGGACCCTTCTGTTAGGAGTCTAGGGAAGGGGAAGAGGGTGGAAGAGGGAGGGATGCAGGAATGGGAAGATACAAGTGAGGGGATAACATCAAGATGTAATACGAATAAGTAAATTTTAAAAAATGAACAAGAGAAAGAAAGAAAAAAAGAAGGAAAGAAAGAAAGAAAGAAAGAAAGAAAGAAAGAAAGAAAGAATCTCCCTAGCTGGGTATGGTGGCTGACTCCTGCACTGCTAGGGCTTGAGAGGGAAAGAATTCCAGGTCCACTTGGGCTATTATTGAGTGTGAAAGCTAAAAGAGGAAAGAGAACGAGCAGAGGAAAGGAAGGAAGGAAGGAAGGAAGGAAGGAAGGAAGGAAGGAAGGAAGAAAGAAAAAAGAAAGAAGAGTTCCCATCATTTCTTGGTCATTCTGGAAAGTTAGAGTGATATATTTCAGTGCTCCGAGATGAAAAAGAACTAACATCCTCTTTGTTGTTATTTCTCAGTAGGAAGTACTGGGCACCTTTCCCTGAGAGGGCCTTTCTCTGTTGTAGCCTTAGAAACCACTGGCTGGTGGGAGCGAATTGTTCACTGCAGACGCTTCCAACTTGGGAATGTATTGTACAACATCACAGAAGGAACAGAAGAAATTTCTGTCTGCCAGTGAAACTCAGCCTTATGAGTATATGCTGCCAGATAACACACTCTTCCAGACACCCATCAAGGTGATTTTTGATCACTTTGGGGGAGGGCGTGTTCTTCAAAGCTATGCTACAATCACTTGATATTATTATGTTTCCTAATCTCTAGAATTCAGCTTCATCTATGTTGGTTTTTCTTTACCTCTGGGTAGATTAAATATTCCAATTTACTGATTCCTGGGAAGATTCATAAAAATCCCTAGGATCTCCCAGAAGCAACTGGTCAAAGCCAAATAATACTAAAACTTCTGAAGTAGTTCTGTGCTCTAATGCCCACTGGTTGAGCCCTAAAATAAGCAAAGCTGCCAACTGTGTCCGTGGGAGATGAGAGTCATTGCACGGTTTTATTCCTAAGTGACTTTCTTTGATATTCTGCATTTTTATGATACTGTGTTTTATTTTTGCTTTCTGTCTTCAGTTTGGGTCTCCACACACCCCCACCCAGCACTCCGTTCCCTCCACTTTCTCATTATGAACTGTAGAGCCCACCTATTGTATTCTGTCTGTGCTGTTGAAGAAAGAGAAGCAAAGAGAAGCATGACTTTTCCAGATGGCAAGTCGACCACAGGACATCTATCAGTTCCCAAAGCACTCCTTTAACTACCAAAGTACATATCAGTCTCTGTCTTCTCGTTGTAAAGCTTAGAGAGTCTGTTGCTGGTCATTCTCATCAGTTCCCATAGGAAAGGAAAAATAGACTAGGATTGCAAAGGTTGCCTAATATGGTTCAGTTTGCTTGTCACAAGCAAAAGTAAGGAATGTCAACTCAGATTCCTCACACATTTGCACACTGTATATATGCGTTGCTATATGCAGAGAAAACTATAGTCAAAATCTTCCCTTTATTTCAGACTATCTGAACCTTCCATGTAATTGTTGAGAAAAGTGCAAGTAACTCTATAGAACATCTTGTTCTATAGGTATAGAATGCCATATGCAGAGAAAACTAACAGTCAAAATCTCCCTCATTGTTGAGAACACTGAGGCATAAAGCATACCTTGGGTTCTTTTGTGACAGTGTCAGTAAGAAGACTCTAACCTCAGATGCCACCTACCACATTATCCTGCATAAAACATATCTGCTGCTGCCTAATAATGGCACCTCTCATGCAAAGGGCATTAATGTGTTCAGAGCACCATCAGGCATGATCCCTCATGCTGCCAGCCTCCTTCCTCGTCATGAATAGCTTTTGAGGAAACATCTAACTTTTCTAAGATATGTCCAGCACACAACAGAGAGTGTTTGCATGTTTGCAGATGTTTCTAGAGAATTTTTTTAAAAGAAGATTGGACTGGGAGCAGTGAAAACAAAGAAAACCTGCATAAATAACGAAGAAAGAATTACAACAACAAAATAACATGCCTCCTAAGGAGTGACATGTTCAATACAAGTGACCATTTGATTCTATAAAGGAAAGACAAAAAACTGTGGGAAGAAAAATGACTTGACAGAATATAATGTCTGTTCATAAGAAGTAAGACAAAGAAAGGAGAGGAGGAAAGTTAAATCATGAATATTTCGGCAACATCCTTTATGAAGCAAAAATTTCTTCATTGGCAAGGAATTCCTCTACAGAAAGACTGCATCCTTACTGTCATTGTTGAATTACAGGCCTTCAATCTGTGAGTATTTAAATGATGACCTTCGCAATTCAGGTGCTGTGAAAGGCAGGGGTTTACCTGATCTGTTCATACAAGCCTTCCTGGGAATAACATAAGGATGATGATTTCTTAGCTCTTTGTCTTTCATTTTTATGTATGATCTTTAAAGTGGTGTCTTGGGTATCCCTCTACGGTTGTCATCAGTAATGGCTTTAATGTCTTCATAAATGCCGCCCACACATAGGCTGACATGGACATACTTTTTCCTAAACTGAATGATCATATGTTTCAGTTAGAATCTCATGTTTAAAATTTTACAGTAGTCATTGCATGATGTGTGCCCCCTTTATGGTTCAAAATACATCGCTGTAATAGGAGAATGCAGTAAATAAAATATTGTTATGTTTTTTAAAAGGAGCCTGTAATGTTAATATTCAGTATCAATTTGACTGTATTCAAAATTACTCTGAAAATACACTTCTGTGTACATGTGTATGTGAGTATTTAAGACACAGCCTGAGCATGGCCAGAACCATCCTGTGAGACCTTGTTTAAAGACTGAAAAAAAAAATGGAAAGAAATGAGGGAATCTATAGCATTCACTTTTCTCTACTTTTGTTTGTTTGTTGTTTGCATCTGTTGGTACAATGTGGATGGTCACCTCTCTTCTTCTGCCATGATGAGCTGCATCTTCTCATTCCCAACCATAAGTGAAAGTCAACCATCCTATTAGAAGTTGCCTTTTCCAGATACTTGATTACAACAAGAAAAGGGACCAGTATCCAACATTGGTACCTAGGATGGGATAGATGCTTTGATTAACCCGGCCATATGTTCTCTTAGGTCTTCAAAATTGTTTCGAAGAGTGCTGCAAAGAATGCCTTTTGGCTAGAGAGCGATGCATGCCAAGCTTATGGAACTATTACACCGGCAGGTTGAAAGAGCAGGATGCTGATAACAATGTGTACAGTGAGGGTCTAGACTATTAGCTTTCAGAGGTCGCTACTGGGAACTGATGAGGGAAAGAATGTGGCTGCCTTCTGCTTATGTCCTGAGATCCTGAATGTAGATTAACTCAACAACAATAAAGGACTGATTTCTTCAGCAGAGACTGAGACAGCAGATATAATTTGTAAAGATATTAATGTTATTATAGAGAAACCTAATACTAATGCATTAGGATATAGGAAAAAATGCCTTGAGGATAAGACCCTATCCACCAAAGGTGGCATTTTGTGAAAATGCAAGGCCATTTGAAAAGAAAGAGCCTAAATTGTGGATGCAGTTTCCTATTTGAAAATAGCAACCTAAAAGAGTATTTCCCAGGTAAGCACACAAAGACCAGTATAAACGTGGCCTTGGAGAGCTGAACTACAATTCAAGCTGGGAGCAGCAGTAGATAGCATTGTCCATGTGGTACTGGTTTTGTATGCATTGAAGACACAGTGTGGGGCGTGTGGACTGTGCTACCAGGGAAACAGACATGAAGCTATCCAAACCCCAAAACTCTCAATCCTGAGAAGAGTAAAGACCACTCCCTCCTTGTTCTGTTCCTGCATGCCCCAGAACACAGAGTCTCAAGCCCTATACCTCTGCAACTCTCGAAGTAGTCACATAGCCTAACACCTGGAATAACTCTCTGTGGTAATAAAGGATTCCCACCATCTTGGCCTCAGCCAATGATATGAGCCCACCCTGAAGATCTCTTTCCATTTCTCAAGGTTTATATAGGCCTTGTTCACCCCCAAATAAAGCATACAAGCTGTTTCATAGAATAACATCTAAGGGCTGCTGTTGCACTGTGAGAGCACTGAGCTAAATGGCTGTAGTACTTGAGAGCTGTTTTGGAGAAGGCTTTCTCCCCCAGTATTCCCATCTGGCCTGGGACCCTACAGACGCAACCTGTTCATCCTTCCCACCCCTGTGTGCAGCAATGCCTTGATGCCTTGAGGGAGGAAGCAAACTTATAGCCACAAAACAGGATTGAGGTGGCCATGAAGCCTTGTGCCAGGTTCCAGAAAGATATCAGAAGATGCAAAAATATCCCATGCTCATGGATAGGTAGGATTCACATAGTAAAAATGGCCATGTTACAAAAATCAATTTACAGATTCAATGCAATTTCCATCAAAATACCCAACACAGTTCTTTACAGACCCTAAAAGAAGAATTCTCAATTTCATATCGAAAAACAAAAACCCTAGACTAGCTAAAACAATCCTACACAATAAAAGAACTTCTGGACGTATCTTCACCCCTGACTTCAAGATGTACCATAGAGCAGTAGTAGTAAAAACTGCATGGTACTGGTGTAAAAGTACTTTGGTTGATCAGTGGAATTGTATTGAAGAACCAGAAATAAACCCATACACCTACAGGCACTGAATTTTTGACAAAGAAGTCAAAACCATACAATGGAAAAAGGAAAGCATCTTCAAAAAATGATGCTCATCTCACTGGATGGCCACATGTAGAAAAATGTAAATAGATCCATATCCATCACCCTGCACATAACTCAAGTCCAAGTGGATCTAAGGTCTCAACATAAATCCAGAAACACTAAATCTATTAGAAAAGTAAGTAGGGATCAGCTTTGAATGCATTGGCACAGGAGACAACTTCCTGAACAGCCCAGGCTCTAAGATCAACAATTAATAAATGGGACCTCATGAAACTGAGAAGCTTCTTCAATGCAAAGGACGCTGTCAACAGAACAAAAAGACATCCTACAGACTTGGAAGAGATCTTTGCCAACCTTACATCTGACAAAGGGCCAGTATGCAAAATATATAAAGAACTCAAGAAATTAAACACCACCAAACCAAATAATCCAATTAAAAATGGGTTACAGAGCTAAAAAGAGAATTATGAACAGAGGAATCTCTAATGGCTGAAAAGCATTTAAAGAAATGCTCAATGTCCTTCATCGTCAGGAAAAATCAAATCAAAATTACTCCGAGATTCCATCTTATACCTGTCAGAATGGCTAAGATCAAAAACTCAAGTGACAGCGCATGCTGGCAAGTATGTGGAGAAAGGGGAACACTCCTCCACTGCTGGTGGGAGTGCAAACTTGTACAACTTTGGAAATCAATCTGGCACTTTCTCAGGAAATTGGGAATAGGTCTACCTCAAGAAGTGGTTGTATAGGGGGAACAGGATTAGAGTGGGGGTGCTGATGGAAGTGAGAGTGAGGATCAGATGTGGGGAGTACTGTGGCTAGAGGAGAAAGGATTTGCTGAGAGAAGAGAAACCATGGGTGGGGGCATCTCTGAGACAAGCTGGAGACCTACAGCAGCATAGGCACCTGGGAGCATATGGAGATAACTCCAGTTGATACCCCTAGTAACGGGGTCATAGAGACTGAAGAGGCCAATCTTTAACCAGACAGGACTCTTAAACGAGAGAGTGGAACTCCAACCCACCTACAAAAACTTTGACACAAAATGTACTCTGCCTACAAGGTGTGCAGGGATAAAGATAGAGCAGAGATTGAAGAAGTGCCCAACCAATACCTGGCACAACCTGAGACCTACCCCGTGGGAGACAGCTAACCCCTGACACTATTAGCGATGCTCCACCATGCTTGCAGACTGGAGTCTAGCATAGCTGTTCACTGAGAGGCCCCACCCAGCAATGGATCAAAATAGATGCTGAGACTCACAGCCAAACATTGAGCAAAGTACAAGGAGCTTTGTGGAAGAGTGGGCAAATGGATAAAAGAACCTGGAGGGGACAGGAACTCCAGAAGAAGACCAACAGAGCCAACTAACCCGGGCCCACAGGCTTTTGCTGAGACTGAAGAACCAACAAAGGACCACGCATGGACTGGACCTAGGCCCCCTACATAGATGTACCCAAAAAACATCTTGGTCTTCATGTGGGTCCCCTAGTAAAGACAGTGGAGGCTGACTCTGACAAGGACTCAGTTGCATGCTTTTAGATCAATTGCCCCTGGCCAGGCTGCTTAGCTAGGCCACCAAGGAAGAGGTTGCACTCAATCCTAATGTGACTTGATGTTCTGGGCTGGGTTGGTGGTTGTGGTGGACTCTCCTCTTCTGAGGGGTAGGGGAGGGGGCATAGGGAGAAGAGGGAGGGAGGGTAGGTCTGGGAAGAAAAGAGGGAGGGGCCTGTAAGTCAAGAAAAACCTTCTTTTGAGCTTCTATTATCAGGTATTTGAACATAGCAGTGAGGAGAGAAGCTAATACTGATCTATTTAGATGTCTCCATGTAAAGAAATAGGAAAAATAATCATTCCTGTTTTAATCCTGAATAGTGGGAGGTAAATCAGGAGTTGTGGCTTTTATTGCTGATTAAAATTTCACCATAAAAATTCTCTGCAGACTTGCTAATAATCCAGTGTCTTGCTTTCCCCTTGGTAACATTCTCATCAATTCTTTGTGGGAGTTTTAGAGTGGAAACCCACTGCTAAATAGTCATGACATCATTGGTGGAAAACAATGTACAGGTTTAAAATGTAATATTTGACATAGGCCCAAATCACCTTTTCCCTTTTTTGTTATTAATGTTTTCATTTGACTTTGACTTTAATTTTCTTTGTTTCTCTCATGATCTTTAGAAGTACATTTGCTGTAAAATGGCTCATTAGAATTACCACATACAGAGTCTGCAGAGATCATTTTTAGCAAAGGTGGTTTAATTCATTAACCCTTTCATTTTGATCCCATGAACAATAACTGGGACTAGTTCCATAAATGTTAATGAATGCATAATTATGGAAGAGCACCAGAGAACTGGCCCAATGTTACTTTGACATGAAATATTAGCTTTCAGCTTTCATGCTAGATTCGAGATGATCGTTTGAGCGAGACAGAAATGATCAAAGACTTGATCTTTCCTCTATTTTCATATATTACAATATTAGAATGTTATATTAAATTGCAACATTGCATCATTAGAAGATGGCTGGAATTTTCTACTGATTGTTGTGCGTAAAAGAACGGACTTCATATCTGTACAAATTTGCAAATCCCGACTTTGCCATTCACCAACTCAGATATGCTAGTAAAGCTCACATCAGTAGTATGATAAATACCTCACATAGATGTTAATATCTGTAGTAAAATAAAGTAAAAAAAAATCTGTCCCAGGCACAAGTTCTATTTTTTCATAGTATTACATGCTCACTTTGCATATCATTTTATATATCTTTCTGCCTCTTATGTAGACATACCAGTTGAGATGAGGGATTATGGCAAAAAACCAGAGAGAGAATGTGCTTATGGTTAAAAGGTCTTAACCAACACCTAGAGAACTGTCCCTGAGCCCTCAATGTTTATTGAATGAACAGGTTGGAGAAGTGCTCATGCAGTTAGTTACCTGCCATGAAAGCATGAGAACTTGAGTTCAGTTCCCTAACACCCATGTAAAATCCCAGGGTAGTCAGGTGCATCTGTAACCATAGTTGAGATAGAGAGAAAACAGAGACAGGTGTATTCTTAGAGCCCAACTACTACAGTCAAACAGTGAGTGCTGGACTCAGTGAAAAAATCCTATTTCAAAAGAAAAGGAAGACATTTTCTGGATTACTATTCAGAAAACACCTGATTTAAACTCTGGCCTTGATACGCATAGCATACATGCATTTCGTGAACATCCATACTATGCATGCACATAGTCAAGTCTTATTTTCTTCATTCATGTAGCTTAGCAATAATACTAATAATAGTTTCATTTATTGGGACTTTATTGTATTTTAAGAAATTTTTTATTTACAGCATTTCTTTCAATCAGCTCTGATAATATTTGTATTCCATTTGCAGATGAGGAAACTAATTGTTCCAGATGTGCAGGACACAAGCTCATAAACATGAGACCATTAAAAATACGCCTCATTATTAAATGCAGTTTCAAAGTCAGCTATTCTGCTCACCTGACCCCAGAAAAGATTTCTTAATCCTCTTCAGGAATCTTAATACCAGTTTAAGAAGAGGAAGAGAAACAGACTATCAGGATGAGACCTGATAGGTTGTGATCATATGGTGTGTGTGGGGGTGCCTTTCTGTCACAGGTCTAGGCGAGGGAAATAGGGTGAAAGAGGGAGGGAGGGAGCGGGGAATGGGAAGATAGAAGTGAGGGGATAACAATCAGGATGTAATCTGAATAAATTATTTAAATTTTAGAAAAGATGAGCCCATTGATATTCCACTTCAGATCCTATGACTGTCAGAGCTGTCCATCCCTACTGATGGATGAGAGCGTTTGGAGGGGAGGGTTAAAGAATAGATAAAAGATCTATAGCATCCATATCTCTGATATCTAATTATTCTCATTTCTCAGATCTTCTACTGCAGCCAGCAGAATATGTATCCCCTGCCTTAAAACCTTGTATGATTTTTCCTAACTCTTCAGTTCAAAGCAATGCTTCATTTTCCTCCTAACAGGTGGTCAGTCATAGACTCTGAATCAGCCAAACTAAACATTTTATGATTGTTATTCTTGGAAAACAATGTTAAAGTACGGAACTTCAATTGCCTGCCAGGTAACGTGGCATAACAAAAATAATATAAAACTGTGCTTGCCTTGTTAGAGCATCACATTTTCTGTATCAGAATCCAACAGTCTTGGTGCTGGCACAGTATAGAAACAGTAAAATGCTGTCAATACCAATTATTGTGAAATGGAGTGAGAAAGCTGAAAGCCAAGAGAACTTCCTAATAAGCTATAAATGATGTCATAATGAATGCAAGGCCAGCATAGTAAATGTGTGACTGTGGCTTTATCCTTTTCTGGGGAGCAGGAAGGGGCTTAATTTTTTATATCTTAGTATCAAAGTGTTTTGCTATATTAGCCACTTTTCCTTGGGTTTCACACAATTTTTAAAGTGAAATTCAATGGCTATTTCATCTATAAAAATATAAGATATTCAATTTCTTGTCAAGAGCAGAATCTTAATTTACACACTACTTTAATCCTAACATATATTTTACATGGTACTTGTTTTATGCACTAAGCATTTTACTAAAATGACAAATGTTATTTGAAACATAAATATAATATACTTAAGTATATTATTCAAGGGAAAAAAAGTACAAGAAATAATACTTTTCCAATGGATGTTTTTTTAAAAAGCCTGTAATAGAATTCAACATCACTTCATGACAAAAATGTCTAATAATATAGATATTGAAATATTTTGCTTAAGTACAATAACTATTATATACTACAAACCTTTAGTCAGTATTAGTCTCTTTTAATTAATTAATTTATTTATTCACCTTACATCTCAATCATAGCGCCCTCCCTCCACTCTCCTCAGTCCTATCTTGGGTCCCTTTTCTCCCCTCCTCTCTCCTCTGTTCCTTATAAAAGTGGTGCCCCACCCTCCCACCCAGCTCATCAAGTCTCATGAGGACTGAGCGCATCCTCAGTCATCATCATGTGGCCTGGTAAGACAGTCCTGCCAGGGGGAAATGATCACAAAGCAGGCAACACAGTCTATGTCAGATACAGCCCCCAATCCCCTTACTAGAGATCCTACATGAACTGTGAGCTGCCCATTGGCTACATCTGTATAGGGGGCCTAGGTTCAGTCCATGCATGGCCCTTGGTTGGTGCTTCAGTCTCCACAAGTCCCTCTGGGCCCTGGTTAGTTGACTCTGTGGTTCTTCTTGTGGAACTCCTGTCAACTTCATGCCCTTCTATTCTTCCCATAGCTTTTCCACATGGCTTTGCTCAATGTTTGGCTATGAGTCTCAGCATCTGTTTTATCTCAGAGGATAGCTATACCAAGGCTCTTGTCTCAGAGCACAGAAGAATACCATTAATAGTGTCAGGGGTTGACTCTCTCCTGTAGGGTGCTTCTCAGGTTGGGCCAGGCATTGGTTGGACATTCCCTCAATCTCTGTTCTATCTTTATTCCTGCACAACTAATAAGCCTTCACTTAAAAATATATGTGGCTCTATGAACTAATAATATAAAAGATATGGAAATTTGAACACTTGAGGCTGAATTTTCCTTGAGTGAGGACTGTCAGACATATACAGAATGATCACTTAATTAAATGAGATACCAATCTCATTCTCTCTCTCTCTCTTTCTCTCTCTCTCTCTCTCTCTCTCTCTCTCTCTCTCTCTCTCTCTCTCTCTCTGCCGTAGAAATACTCAAAAAGGGTAGAGTGGCAGGATATTATGAGCCTTTCTTGACTTAAACATATTCTGCTAAATGCTTATCCATATTCTTCACAAAGAGAAAGATAATATAGGGTAGATAAGGAGAGGAAAACAGAAAGGATAAGAGGCCTGAAAAGATAGATGTAATATAGTATAGCCCATTCCACACAACCCTCTAGTGCTTGGGTACATGTCCCAGGATGAGAGTGACAGGAGAGGCTGTTTGTACTTGGCCTCTGTCTCCCTGTGGATGCTTTTCATAATATGGGCACCTGATGGTGCAGGAGTGTGATTCTAGTGTTTAAAGATACTTATTTTTCATGCAACATGGTCCCTCAGTGCAAGCCAACTGCTTCATCTGGAGCTCAACCAAGGAAACCGAGATTCTGTTCCAATCACAGAACAAAAAAGAAATCTTTGGACTTACTGAGAAACAGTATGTTGGTATTGCATGTGGCGCTTCCTAAGATATTTTTAAGGGTAGTTTTAACTGTAGGCAATCTTCATTTTACATATTGGTTTGAGATCCTGATCTCTGTGTAAGATGTTAATCCCACTCTAATTGAGGTATAAGTGTCTCTAATGCTGTCCATTACTTGAGTCATGGAGGCATCGTTATCTTCATATTCTCCATCTCTCAATTCCTGTTGGTTTTATTGTCTTTATTGTCTTCATCATTACACCAGATAAAGTGATATTTAAATATTTGAGGGTCTGCCACAGAACTTTAAATAAATGGGAGGCAACTTGAAGACACAAATACATTCAGAGATAGCTAAGATTTGGCTACTTAGGACTAATATCTTGGAAGAATAAGAGAGTAACTGCATGTATAATGATATCTTAGAGAAAAATTAGAAGCAACAAGATAACTATCTATAAATACTAAGTATAAGAGCTGCACAATGGTAGTACTTCTATATAATGAAATGATGGGATATGAGGTTTGTAGAAGTGCCTAAAAGAAAAGTAAATCTCAAACAAAGAAATTCCCAGAAGTTAATTTTCAGTACACTGTAAGATACCTACTCTTCCATGGGGTGTGGTAGGAGCTAAGTAGCTGCAGTCATTTAAAAGTAAACTAATATAAAATATTCAAGGAAATACTATAGGGAATTGTCCTGCCTGGCAAGGAGAAAGGTCAATGAATCTCAATGACCTTGTTCTGCATAATTATTTTGAGAGTTTTCACAATACACCTTCTGCTAAATGATTCATTTACCTTCATTATCTAACAATGCTGGGCAAAAGAGAAAGTGCTAAAAAGCAAAGTTGGATGCAAAGATGATGATATCTATACATATATAATCAAATAATTATAATTATATATATATATATAAAACATATACTATTTATTGTTTGACCATAAACTCTTTTAATTCAACACAATTACTGTTTCATTTTTACACAGTATGCATACAGCTGAGGGTTTTTAATCTTTAATAATGTTCAGTTGTATTGCTTATAAGCCCACTTCGATATCTCAGGAAACTGAGTCACTGAAACATTAGGTCAGTCATCAGAGTCACATAATTGGAATGTGTATATATGTATGCAGTATTATTCCAGATAACCAGCTATCCACCCTTTATCCTACATACCTCTCCATAGTCATTGAAGACTACTGAAACCTTTGTTGGCTAAGGGATAGATGAGTCACACGAGTTTCTAAGATGGAACTAAGGCTGGAGGTATGTATCACAGTGTATAGCCGCATGATTTTGCAATAGAATGTGAAGATTGTTAAAAGTGGAAGAACAACTGTAGAAAAAGACAACTAGACTCACACAGAGCCCTAAGCCACAAGAAGGGTGCTGCCACTTAAGAGGGTCTAGCCTTGCTCTCTGTGACTGTGAAGAGGAAGTCCTATCACAGGAAGGACTTACTATGTAAGATAAGATGACAGATGGGAGATGTGCTGCCTATATAAAGTAGATGAGAGAGCTGTCACAGGATCCACGGGGAGGGGCGGGTAGGATAAAATACATAAAAACGCCCATTAGCAGCTGTAAGCATGTTGAGTTTTTCTCAGGTGAATGCACCTGACATGATTGTAGAAACAGAGAATTAGTCATGGTTGTAGAAACAGATTTTTGAATTGTCCAAAAACAGAAATATCAGCACAGTATAGGAGAGGTCTGGTGACCAAAAGAAATGATATAGGAGTGAGGGAAAGAAAGAGGGATGGGGATGAGAGAAGAGGAGGGAGAGAGAGAGGGAAAGAGGAGGCAATCCAGCCTGCATTGGAAGTTTGGCAGAGAAAGTCTCAGAGAGTGAGAAAGCACAAAACTGGCAGGCTCCCACTAAGTCTGAAGCAGTCCTATTATTTGACACAGGCAAACATTTCCTGATCAGGGACTGGTACTATTTAAAAAGCTTCCTTTGCATCCTTTTACCTCACACCATGGATGGAAAGAGATGTATACACACATGCACCACCACCAACTTTGCTAAAGCCATTTTGGTCTACACTCAACTTAGAAAATGAGTTCTTTCAAGAGCTGTGGGGGAAGACTCTTGGGAGCAGAGAACCCACAATGGTTTCAGGAGCCCATTTGGTCCATCTCTTTGCCAGAGGGGGCATTTCCTAAATCATCCAAAGAAGAAAATTGTCAATTCTATTTTTAAAATATCCCCACAGATGGCACTTCCATAAGCTCCCCTGCTAATTTGCACCAGTGTTTAATCAGCCCGAAGCATGAAGTTCTTCTTTACAGCTAACTCAATGCTCTCTTGTTATAACTTAGAATCATTTCCCTCACATAGGTAGAAATGCCAAACCATCTAAGAACTCAGTAAAACTCCAACTCAAGTGTTCTCAATTTCTCAAAAAAAAAATGCACATGGCATTTCTCAATTCAATTGTCAGTAGCATATAATATTGTTCCTGTAAGAAAGAAGAGCCCTCATGTCAATTCTGGACACTGATTAAGCAAACACTAAAATGGCCCTTCGTTTTGAACAGGATAATATATAAAGAAGTGACTTTGGAATTACTGAAACCAAGCTTTTCCATGAAAAGAGAAAGGATCCCTAAGGATGACAGTAACTTTTGAGAGTAATATAAAGACTTTCACATATAATACATACAAATAGAGTTAAAATATCTCCAAACATACATTGGCTGTTTGTTTATAAGAAGTACATCTTTTCAATTATTCATCTTCCTAATTAATGTTGTGGGGAAATTAGTTATTATCCAAGCCAGAATTCTACAAGAAACTCTTTTCAAATGACATGAGGGTGTGAAGAAAGAGATCAACGGAAATGCCTGAAAAAGAACAATACAACAAAAAGTCACTGCTTTAATGTTATTGTTAATGTTGATTTGGGGCCAATCATGTGTCCCATTTATTCATGATGGTGCAGCAAAAATAGATGCAGACACAGAAATTACGAAGTAAATATAAAAATGGAAATTATGATTCCCATTGTGACATAAGGCACTCTTAGTAGACTGTGGAGTGTGCACTGTAACAGGCCCTAAAGAGTACCAGTTCTATGGAGAGTCATTTCGGTCAGGTACTGACTTGATTCGCACACCCTACACTTGAACTTAGAAAGCGTTGGCCAGAGAAAGCTGTTTATGGCCTTGTTCACACTGCGAGCTGCTCCTGTCTGTCAGAGTTCCTCTCTGAAGATGAATCACAAATGTTAAGTTTTGCCCTCCTTGTCATCTTTCACACTCAGAGTTAACGTGAAAGCAGGCAGAACCTTCATCCTGCATATCCAGGGACTTGCAGGGCATGTTGGGAAAGGTGTATCCAGTGCATGGAAATCAAGTAAATGCTTTGTGTGGCTACCAGTATCATCTCCACTACTGTTTGTTTTGTCGTTGTTTATTGCCTTCAAGGTTAGGCCTTCTATACACAAAGCAGATTACTCCAAAACTGGCATATTGGAAGACCTAAGAGGATTTTAGGCTAGATTCAGCTAGAATCTTATAAAGCCTACTTCTGAAATATATAGTGTTGTTAGCAATAGGGATTTATCTTCAATCCATGAGAGGTAACCAAGGACAACAGCAATAACATATATTTGTTTGGGGAATCACTTAGGCTATCTCAACTAACAGCCTGAATAGAAGTTTCTTATGCCAGGTGCTAAAGTTTTGGTAGATAGTCTATAACTCTTTGAGGAGCACTGTCAGCACCAGTAGCATAATTATATCAAATTATATTTATAAATAATATTTGATACAATATATTTAATAATATATATCATAATCTTAGGGAAATATAAAATAATTCCTTCAGACTTTATCAAATATATTTAATAGATCAAAAACCCTTGATGTTTCCAATAGTTATAAGGCATAATAAGGAATATAGGCCAGATAAGTGATGGTTTAGTTGAGAAAAAAACCCAGCAATGTAACAGTAGGACATAAGCCATAGACGAACACATAATACATATATGGTAACATTTTAAACTTAAAACCACATGTATTAGAAGTTTCATGCATGTGCTGGCTAGTTTCATCTCAGCTTGACACAATCTAGACTCATCTAAGAAGAGGGAAGGGATTTGACGTGAGAAATTTCCCCCATAAGATCTGGCTGTAGACAAGCTTGTAGGGTATTTTCTTCATTAATGATTGATACGGGAGGGCCCAGGCCATTGTGAGTGGTGCTGGCCCTGGGCTGGGGGTATTAGAAAGCAGGCTAAGCAAGCCATGAGAAGCTAGCCAGTAAGCACCTGCATCAGTTCCTGCCTCCAGGTTCCTGCCCTGACCGCCTTCGATAACGAACTGTAATAATGCAGAGCACGTGAAATAAACCCTTTCCTCACATTAGTTGCTTTTGGTCATGGGGTATCATCACAGCGACAGCAACCGTAACTAAAACGTACAATATTGAGTGAAATCTGGTTTGAGAAATGGGCAACCTAAAGACATATAAGATGACATTATGGGACAAGAAAAGCTTGAGGGCCAAAAGATTACTTAGTCAATGGAGGAGCCTGAGACGTGAGGAGAGTCTCCGAGAAGCCTCTTTCAATGTCGGAAGATTCCCTAAGACACAAATGCTCGGTTGAGCCCCAGCCACGCGGTGCAGCAGATCAGCTCTTTGTACCTCAGTTAAACGGTAATGGCACAGATCTCAGGGGGCGTTTATGGAGATCACATGGAAAAGAGACATAGAAGAGGCTTGGGATCATGTGGATACAAAGAAAGCATTAGAGGATGCTTCAGCGTAGGCTGTTCTAGTCGGGGTTACAGGAAGAGAAAACGAACCAGGGACAAGCTTTAGGTTGCTGTCAGAATTTCCTCAGGGCCAGATTTGCAGATGAGATTTACTCGTGAGACATCCTTGTGAGGGATCAATTCCAGTGTCCACAGGTAGTTTGTCTGTCTGTCTGTCTGTCTGTCTGTCTGTCTGTCTGTTTCCCTAGTTCCTCTGCCACTGCTTCCACCGAACAGCTCTCAAGTTCTCCTCTAGCCTTTATTTTAATAAAGTCATTAATCCCCTGTTTTGGCAGTTCATAGAGAAATGCTATTCCCGCCTTTCCAGCCTGCTACTCAGGAGGGAAAATGCCCTTTGGTTCTCAGAGACTTAGCACCCAGCCTCTGAACAAGATGCCTCCCTCTGAGCAGATCTTTTCACATGTGATAAGCTTGGCAAGTTGCCCTGGTAAGTGTCAAGCCCTGAATGTTTTTGTTTTTGCCCTGGTGGTCCTGGGGAGTTACTGGAATACTTCTGGAGATCTGTTTTGTATCAAGTGCTAGGCCCGTGGTGACACTGAGAAGAAACAGGTAGAGACTGAAAGGGGCTCTGGATTTCATCGTGTTTAATTCTGATAGCTGACTCTGTCTACAGTGGCTGCCTTAAAGCTCCCCTCAGTCTTCCTGGGGCTCCTTCCCTGTGGGGCCTTTCTGTATTATAGAGTAGCCTCTCTCTCTCTCTCTCTCTCTCTCTCTCTCTCTCTCTCTCTCTCTCTCTCTCTCTCTCTCTCTCTCTGTGGGTGTGGGTGGGTGTGGGTGTGGGTGTGGATGTGAGTGGGTGCGTTTTCCCTTTTGTTCCCCTGAGAGGCCTGCCAGTACTTCTTATCTGTTGATGAATGAAAGGAATTTCTCTTGGGCGGGCTGGACTTGGTAAATGCAGCCCTGGTCAGCACCGGTGGTCACCATCAAAAGTCAAAGCGCACTGAAGATATCATAGCTGCCTGTTGTGCCAGGAAGTGCCATCGGCTGGCGTTTTCCTCCAGGAGGGGTGGAGGAAAGGGGGTGTGAGGCTAATGGAAGTGCTCTGGCATTCTTTTCCTCTGATAGGGAGAGACACCCAGTACCAGGTAGTTTTGTCCTTGGCCTTTGCATTAATTCCATTTTGTTTTCTTAAGCCCTGCTGAAGAGTTCAACTGTATTTTAATTTACTCACATAAGAATCAGTGCAACTTCTCTTTATATGAACTGTTAACATACTTGACGTGAGACTCATCTTAAGCTCCTTGAACCTCAACCATCTGAATCCTTTTTTCCTCCTAATGATTTGAAGCCAAAGGAAATCATCACAAAGTAATATAAAAGAGATATTTCCATCAGTGTAAGTACCCCATGATGCCTAAGTAACTTTGATGCCCCACTACGCCTTACATTGTCAAGGGCACGAGGTGAGCCTCACTTAATATGTAATGAATGATGTAAGCAAGGGTTGAGGAAAGGTCCTCCTGACCCAATCTCAGGGGATCATTGTACACACAAATCAGAAAGAGTAAACTGCAAGAGGAAGAAAATGATCTAGTTTCAGAGGATGAAGTTGGAGTTGGCAGGGAGATGGGAGGGTGATGCCAGGCGGTCACCTAGCAACTGCCAAGAGACTCATTATGTCACATTCTTGTCATTAATTTACTAAGTACTTACAAGTTACAAATGTGCAAGGAATACACCCTTCCCACCGTCTGGGGAAGAACGCTGGGAGAAAAGTTAACAGCAGTCTGTAAGTCAGTGAGCCTGAGCTTAAACTGCAGCCTTGGCCCTTGCTTTGTGTGCACAGTTTCAACTTGTTCCACCACTTCAAACCTCTGTGGGACCGACCATCTGAAAAATGGACACAGCAACAATAGCTACGTACTTGTGTAAACAGAGATTTTATATTGTACAGTTATCTTTAAAAGTGTGTCAACCTAAGTATTTGGCATTCATTTTCCAGAAAGACTTGCAGCCTATATATGTCTGAAATAAACAAACAAACAAACAAACAAATAAGAGTTGCAGAATGAGGCAGTTCAAGCGTGTAATCATAGCACTTGGAGGGTGAGGCAAGATGCTTGTTACAAAGAAAAGGCCAGTCTTGTTTCCAAAAAGTACACACACACACACAGCCACATAGACACACATAAAGGGGTTTTTTCATTCATTTGAAAAACAAAGATGGTTCAATAAAATTAAAATTAACTTCCAGAATACATGTTACAAAGTTTCTCTTCAGGAAATAGGAAAAACTTTGCAAGGAGTCGGCTTGCTTAGAAAGAGCTGTTGTCTGAAGCTGACAAGGTATAGTTGGTGCGTTGTCTGCCATATAGAACGGAGGGAGTATAGTTTTGTTCCTTGCACCTGGCATTATAGATTTATCAATAAACCTGTTATCTAGTGAGGGGCAGTCTAACATGTCTTAGCAAACAGTCATATCCAACTATCTCTGCTTGTGGCATTCAGGAATTATGATTTTGGAGATTTCATGTTCAGGATTAAAAAGACTATGGATTTTGTACTTATTCCCCCTTCCACTCATTGTATATAGATAAATCTGCCTCTGCATGGATGGCAGATCCTGTCTACCTACCTACTTGACCTCCAGCTCAAAATCTGAGGAAATAATCTTACTTGACCAAGATTACTCAAACAAACAAAAACAAACAAACAAAGCAACAAGAACAGCAAACCCTCTTTATTTTCTGTTGTCTTTTGTTCAGGTTTTGTTTAAACTTTGAATTTTAAAGCTTTGTTTTGTTTCTTGTTCATTAACTTCCTCTGGGAAGTCATGAGTATTGGCCGGGTTCCTCTTTGTCATTATGTGCGGCTCTCACAAAGACATTAGGCAATACGGCCACAGGCCAGTCAGTTCACCCTGAAGAGTTCCCAGGGCTCTCTGTGCCCGGCCTGCTCCCGGTCCTCCCCAGCAGGCCTGCTGGAGCCCAGGGACATGTACATGCGCTGCTGCTCTGTCTCGCTGCTGCATCCTTTTATGACCCAGCTGATCATTTAACGTGCTGAGGGCCAAAGTGCTCAAGACAAACTCTGTAAGGCAGAAAACCTATTCTGTGCTAAGTAACCCCATGAACCCACACATACCAAACAGGACACCCTCTAATGTCTGCACGGCCCTGATGTTTATGCTGAAAGAGACTTTACAGATCCCTTCCATCCACCTCACTTGGCAAACAAAGAAAGTGAACTCTCTAAAGGGAGGAAAAGCCTGACAGGGGTTGTAGATAAGAGTTATTTATGCCCTTTAAATGTAAATTTGGGACTTAAAATACCAATTTGAGATAAAACAGGCTGTTTGCAGGGAAAAGGGACAAGAAGAAAGCGAGAAAATTCAGAACTCTAAGGCTGTGGAGATCAAGAAGAAATTAGAAATACGTTGTGCTGTGATTGGAAGACTAGAACAAGGTGTCTTCAGAGAGGAAATTCATCAGAGAAAATACCTGGATAGGGGCATCAGTTCAAGGAGGAGAATTGAGGTCAGGAACTGTAGAGGGAGAACTGCAGAAAGCCAAGCCTAAGAGGCTATTTCCAGGGACAAGGGAAAGCACGAGAGGAAAAGTCAGGGACTAAAGATGGCTTACATGCAATGCAAGCTTGGACAAAATCTTTCGAGTGGCTGTTCTTTCCTTAAGCCAATTAGAGGAATTCAAGGCAAAACTTGGCCTCCTGAAGAAATGGTGAAGAGTTGGCTGTAATCAGACTCCTTTAGACAAATGAGATTACTGTGGGTCCTGCAAACCCAATTTTTACCCTATATACTTGAGGGCAAAAAACAATTTATTTAAAACGTTTTTTTTACACATACATTTATATTATTACACATATATACAATAAACTACCTATAGCAAGAAAAACCATGAGACAATCAGGAATTATATAAATGTTACAGTCTTAGTGTTTTGGCTATTTGTATTTGACAGCCTTGAAGAAGACATCTTTCCTATCTTGGTGACCTAAAATTCTGAAGGTATATGTATCAGAGGTTAAAAAAAAATTTATGTCCTAAGTAATTGGCTAAGCATGCTATTCCAAAAATCATGCTCATCAGGTAGACTGGTGGTGTTGGTTTGCTGGTTTCTTTTGTTTCCATTATTTTCAGTTATTTGGAATTGACAATTTTGGTGAGAAATTTGGCATCAGTCATGGATGACTAGTGCTCCTTATCAGCAGGGTCACTGAGTGATAACAGCCCTAAGGATGGATGGTCCAAATGTATCACTGACTAGTGGCTATGACAACTTCAAGACCATGGCAATAATACTGATCTCCACTCTGTTTTCCATGTTGTATGGGCATTGAAGGAAAAGATGTTCAGAAGTTTGTTATACTTTTCATTGTTGCATGGTCATAAACCCTTCCAAAGAGTGAGGCATGTTATGAAACACATGTTTATTATCATGAAAATACTCAAAAACTATTTATGGAACCCTTACTTATAATAGAAGGCCATAAAATACACAAAAATACTTAAGTAAAATTTGCTGAATTCACAGCCTCTGGTCTGATTTATAGATTTCTAACAATATATAATAAACAGCAATTATTTGGAGTGTAGAACTTGCCTTTGTCTCTACTTCACAGCTTTAGGGAATTTTGGCTGAGTTTGGGCCACTAGGTAGGTAAAGAATTGCTAACTTAATTCCCAGATAACATTCATTTAGGGGAAAAAAAGCAGATATAAAATGATTTTAACAAATAGAATAGTATCATACAATTTACAGACATAAATAGTAATTTTTAAAACTACTATCCATACCAACTATGGTACTATTTCTACGTGAAGTCAGAAAAACAAGGGGTAAAAACTAAATGAGACTTAGGAATATGAATTATTCAGATCTACCAAGTGTCACTCAAGCTGTTCTGTTTTGAAGATCCACTCATTAATTTATTCCTGTAGATAATCTTATGAAATAGCTACAAGACACTTAATAGTACAAAATGGTGGGATGATGTGCTTAGACCTATGAAAGCTAAACAGTCTGGAGCTGAATAAAATCTTTGCCTACATAGATTTCTCTGGTATATGCCATGTTGCAACTAAAGTTGTAATCAATGTGGAGAAGCAGGAACAAATACAGGTGCCATCTCATGAACAGGTGACATCTAAACAGGACCTAGAGAGAAATAGAGTAGCTGTGAGTCAGCAGAGCAGAAAGGGGACATTATGGACGGACAGACACCATAACCTGCACTAAGTTATAGAGATGTTACAACGTGTATCCAGGTCAAGTATACGAAAAGGAAATATGAAAAGTAAGCCATCAAAGTGAAGGAGATGGGTTGACTGTTAATGCTGCTGCTGTGATATTATTTATGTTTGTGGAAAAGCAAGATCACATGTAACCCCTAACTTCACACTATCCACTGTTAGAAAGTGAGCTCCAGATTGACAAAACGTATATAAACTTTAGAAAAATAAAAGGATTATATTTAGACAAATGCATACCTCATTGAAGAAAATATTTGTTTTTCAGACTATGTTCAAATACAAACCAGTGTTGAGATGCCTCAGCACCTAGGAAGTGTTTTGTAATGAACACAGCAAAACAAATTATTATCCAGAAGTATAAAGGAATGTCTGTGGGTCAGTGAGGATACACACACACAAACTCAATGAAAAATAGAAGAGTTAAACCCCAAATCTTCACAGAGAGTGAAAAACAGATTTCCCTTAATTTGACTGTTATTCTAAGTGTCTCTCAACAAATGGATAAAGAAAATAAATGTAACATACAGTTGTTCAACCACAAAGAAAAATGAAATTATGTTGCTTTATTGAAAACGGATGCAGCTGGAGATCACTATAGTGAATTTGATAAACATATATCCCAGTTTTTCTCTCATTTGTGGATTCTAGGTTGTATACTGACACATCATACAACCACATGCACACATACACACACAGGCACATGCACACATGCACATGCACACATACATATGCACACATGCACATGCACACATATACACACATGCACATGGACACACACATGCACATGCACACATACACATACATGCACACACACACACATACACACATGCACATGAACATACACGTGCACATGCACACATACACATACATGCACATGCACACATACACATGCACACACATGCATGCACATACATGCATGCACACATATACACACATGCACATGCACACATACACATACATACACATGCACACATACACATACATACACATGCACACATACACATACATACACATGCACACATACACACATCTCACACACCATCAGGCAGAAGGAGGCTGAGGGAAGGAAGGAGACTAATAGGAAGAAGGAAGGGAAAACAGGAAGGGAATGGAGGTGAATGCTGTCAAAGTAAACCCTTGAAAGAAGTTGTCGTTATAAAAACTCATCACTCAGAACAAAGAAAATACACTGGACTTCTTATACCAAATATTGTTATAAAATATGAAAGGTTGTTTCACTGTCTTCATAATCTGAAAAAAACAAAATTAGACAAAATTTTACATTTGTGGGGCTTACAACATATTAAATGTTTTAAAATAGCAGATGAAACATGACAGAATAGTAACCAATATTACACAGACAATAGTGGTATATGAAATTTTTTGAAGAAAAAAAAACAATGTCTAAAAGATTTGAAAGTACATGCTTGTTTTATCTTACCAACTTGAATTCCTATGTATATGCTAATATAAATGTAGAATGCAGCATTTGTGTGTGTGTAAAGAAAGGTACAAGATGAGAAAACACATAAATATTGAGAGCAAAAATTAACCATGTGGAGTAAACTAGACCTATGTGCACCAACATAAGTAAATCTTAAAACTGTAACAGTGACTGCTAGCTCTGTTTTATGTTGATAACGTGCATAAAATCTGGAAAGATGCAAAATGATACAAAGCACAACATAAACTAAAATGCAAAAAGCATAACATCATGCACATCTGAAACTTATAACACTAAATTCATGATCATAGTATGTGTCCGTATTTGTTAGGTGGTGTTCCCAGATTTCTTGTGTGTTCTGTCTGCTCACAATAGGGAATTGATGTTTTCTGTTAATGTTATGTACCATGAGAACCACCCAGAGAGAATTCCTTTTCAAAAAACAAAACCAAAAGGATTAAAATGATCATAGGGCTGACAGGTTCTTGTCTGTTTCTTTGTACTTTCTTTCTTTCTTTTTTTTTTTTTCTCCTTTTGGTGCTAGGCATCTAATAAGAGGCCTCAAGCATGTTGGTGAACATTTAGCCATTGGTTTACATCCCCAGCCATGGTTGATTGATTGGTTGATTGATTGATTGATTGATTGATTGAAATTTTAAATTATGTATCTATGTGTGTGGACATGAGTGCAGGTGCTTGCAGAGGCCAGAAGAAGGTGTTGAATCGATTGGAACTGGAGTTACAGGTTGCAGCATGTGACGTGGGTGCTGGGACCTGAGCTTGGGTCCTCTTCAAGAGCAGTATGTACTCTTAACCACTAGGCCATCTCTCCAGCAACCTCATTTTTTTTCTTTTTTTTTTTTTTTTGCCTTGCTTCGCTTTTCTTTGCATTCCTGATCAATTCTTTTAGTGCAGAGACATTTGTATGTCCATTGGTATACTTTTTTAAGTATCTTCATCATGTCCCGGTGCTCTATTCTTAAAAATAGTTTGATATTTTGATGAAACAAAAAAATTCTTAGGCGTCAGTGAGACTTCTTAGTGGGGAAATGTACTTGCTGTCGTGCCTGTTGACCTGAGCTCAGTCCTCAGGAACTCCATAGTGGAAGGAATAAGTTAATACTATATTTTATGATCAGGAGATGTAGCCAATTCCCCATTATTTCTACAGGTGAAATGTTTCTCATATCTTCAGTACATAAAATAAAGTAAGAGATATTCTCACGTTTGTTTATGTGTGCAGTCAGTCAGCTGTTGCACAGGTCTCAGCACTAGGATTCCTCACACACACTCTAGGAAACAGTGCTGCCTGTTGCCTGGGATCGCAGCTGAGGTTGTCAGTTAAGTGGCCTGGCAGTATAAACACTAACCTAGTTTTCTCTCAGTGCTTTGAAAAGTCGCCACAAATGCAGTGGCTGATAACTACCCAAATCAATTATCTTGTACTCCTATAGGCCAGAAGTCCTACGTGGGTCTTAATGTGACGAAGTCCAGTTACCGCCAGGCTGCTTTCCTCTCTGAATGAAGGCCCAAGGGAGAATCCATCTCCTTTCACTAATTTCCAGCGGCTGCCTACATTCCTTGGCTCATGGCCCACTTCCTTTGTCTCCAGTTGCTTCTCTGCTTTTCTTCCACTTCAATATCTCCTTCTGTCTATAAACTTTCCATCCCTCTTCCAATTCGAAAGACCTTTGTGGATATATTGAGCAAAGCAGATACTCTATATTGGTGTCCCTCATCTCAAGGACTAGAGTTTAATGATACTTGCCAAGTGACTTTTTCATGTCATTCACAGCTTCCTGGGTAAGGACACCAATATCCCTGAGGAACACACTACTCTACCTTCCATAGTGAACTGGGTCACAAGGATGAACTTCCTGTGGCAGCAAGCCAAGCAGATGCTTTATTATTTGTTGAGGCCCACCTTTCAAAGACCTCACTGAGCTATGGTTTGTCATGGCAGACATGATGCCCACAAGGCGTCTTATGGGGATTAGGCTGCTATTCAAAATTCGAGTACATAGCCTTAATGATTATGCAGGAACAAGACTGCAGTTCTAGCCAATTTGTAAAAATGTAGTTTCTTAATGAAAGCAACAGCCTATGGTAAAATTCTGCCCCTTCAACTTCTTGATGTGGAAATGTGCCCCTGAGAAAAAAAACAACACTCCCAACTTCAAGGTTTTTAATGTATAAAGAAAAATTGTAATAGCACCATACTGAAGAGTAATTATAGACATGAAGTGAGATTACAGATAAATAATATCTAGCATAGAGGCTAGCAATATGCCGCAAGGCCTGTGTACAGATACTTGGCATCCAGGTACATACTCAGGTGCTGGGACACACGGTTATGATCCGAGCCCTGGGAGTAAGACACAGACAGATCCACGAAACTCACAAGCAAGCCAGCAAAATCAATCAGCTCCAGGTCCAGTAAGAGAACTTACTGTGAAAACCAAGGTGGAGTGCAGTGGTGTAAGATACCCAACATTGACCTCTCCCCAGCCCTGCCTCTGGCATGCATGCACGCACGCATGCACACACATGAACATACATGCACATATATTCCACACATATATACAGTTATGTTGTGCTTGGTTCATAGAAAGAATTTCATAAATGTTGCTACCTGCCAAAGTTATGAATTCAGGCAAAATAACTACTCTCAGACTCCTTTTTTTTTTTAATATACAAAATAGTGATGAGTGCTCTGAAGATTAAGTTTAAGTATAGTTGGCAAGTGGTAAGCATTTGGCAATATATGTATAGCCATAATTAGGTACAACTGCACATATAATTATAATATTTAAATGTGATAGATTATTCTTAACCATCACTCATGGAAGACGACGTCATACTATATAGAAATGAGCTAAAAATGAGGCCATATGTTCAAATCTATGAAAAAGTTGTTAAATTTTCTTTTCATTAGGTTTCCCCATTGTATTACAATGAAAATTATTAGCAAAACTGTATTGTTAATGCTACAGAGTATGTATGTGTGGGCTGATTCATCATAGAGAGATGCGTTGGGACTTGCCAAGTATGATTTGAACAATACTGATAAAGAAATGAGGGGAAATGGTCACCAAGAGGCATTAAGTTTACTATTCCATTCCAGGCTATAAAATACTCAGATAGTCTATAATCTAAGCTCCCCGAACCCAGCTGAGACTGCGGGGTGCAATGTCTTAATCAAGTTCTGAATAGCAAGGCACTGCTGAGAAGCACACTCCAATTAAGGCCCTTTTGTTCTTCTGCAAATTCTTCAAGCATGGCTATGTATGATTTGTATAGATCTAGGAAATAAAGTTGTATTGTTTTATAAACTTCCAAAAGGCTTATCTTCCTCATCTTATTAGATAGAAAGTTCTTTTTCAGGAACACATGTGAGTCAGAGTAGGCAGAGCCACACAGCTCTTCTGAGGCTGGCATCCAGGTGTTACCAGTTAAACCCTATCTGGTCATGTCAGCTTCATCAGCATAACCATCCTAGAGGCTGGGACCCTGGCCTGCAAGGAGCTGGAGTGCAGGCCCCATGCCCTGTCATTACTGTGGTAAAGGCATTAATAATAGTATCCTTCAGTTTGATTGCTGTGAATAAAATCTGATGTGATTTCAAATCTAATGTGATTTCCCCAGTTGGAGCTGGGAGACTGTATTAAAGGCTCAGCTATCATGAATGCCATCACCTGTTGCAATCCCGGTTCTCTTTTTCTCATTAATTAATTAATCAATTCATTAATTTTACATTTGGATTGCAGGTTCCCCTCCTTCTTCTCATCTCAGTCCCTCCCTCATTTCTCCCCCACTGTGTGCGTGTGTGTGTGTGTGTGTGTGTGTGTGTGTGTGTGTGTGTGGTGTTCTTGATCTTTCTGTCTCCTTCAGTCCTTCCTCCCTCTCTTCCACAAGGTTCCCTAAGCTATGCCTATTGTTTGGCTGTGGGTCTCTGCATCTGTGTTTCTATCAGCTGCTGGATAGAAACCTCTCAGAGGCGAGTGATCCCAGGCTCCTGTCTGCAAGCATAATGAAGCATCATTAAGTGACAGGGGGCTGGCTCTCTCTCATTGCCTGGGTCTCAAGTTGGGCCAGCCATTGGTTGGCCATTCCCTCCATTTCTTTATCCCTTTCTTCATTTAATCTTTATCCCTATACCTCTTATAGACAGAATAAATTTTGGGTCAAAGGTTTTGTGGGTGGTTTGGTGTCCTCATCTCTCCACTGGAAGTCTTGCCTCATTACAGGAGGTGACCATTTCAGAGTCCATATCCCTTGTTGCCAGGAGTCTTAGCTAGGGTCATTCTCATAGATTCCTGGGAGGCGTTTTTGTCCTAGGTTTCCAATTTCCAATTTTTGTTCTCTCTCTCATCCTCCCCTCAATTGATTCCTCCTGTTCCCCTCTCTATCCCATCTCCCACCCCGCTCCCTCCCTCCATCTACCTCTGATGCCTATTTATTTCCCCTTCTGAGTGAAATTTAAGCATTCTCCCTTGGGCTCTCCTTATTACTTAGCTTCTCTGAGCCTGTGGCTAGTAGCATGGTTACCTAGTACTTTATGACTAATATCCACTTATAAGTGAGTACATGCCATGAGAGTCTTTTTGGGTCTGGGTTAACTCATTCAGGGTAGTATTTTCTACTTCTATCCATTTGCCTTCAAATTTCATGATGTTCTTGTTTTTAATAACTCAGTTGTATTCCATTGTGTAAGTGTAACACAGTTTCTTTATTCATTCTTTAGTTGATGGACATCTAGGTTGTTTCCAGTTTCCAGCTATTCTGAATAAGGCTGCTATGAACATAGTTGAGCAAATGTCCTTGTTGTATGATGGAGTATCTTTGGGTATATGCCTAGAAGAGGTATAGCTGAGTCTTGAGGTATTCTCAGTTTTCTGAAAAACCACCAAATTAATTTCCAGAAGGGTTGTCCAAATTTACACTCCCACCTGCAGTAGAGGTATGGTCCCTTTTGCTCCACATTCTTGGCAGTATGTGCTGTCACTTCAGTTTTTTTTTTTAATCTTAGCCATTCTAATGGATATAATAGGAATCGTATGCATTTCTCTGATGACATTGTTTCTTTAAGTGTTTCTTGGCCATTAGAGATTCCTCTGTTGAGAATTCTCTGTTTAAATCTGTATCCCATTTTTCAATTGGTGTTTCGTTTGTTTTATTGGTGTCTACTCTCTTAAGATCATCAAGTACTTTGGATATTAGCCCTCTGTCAGATGTATACCTATTGATAGTACCTTACAGAAGATTTTCAGTTTCAGGAGGTCCTACTTGTTAGTTATTGATCTTAGTGTCTGAACTGTTGGTGTTCTGTTCAGGAAGTGGTATTCTGTGCCAATGCATTCAAGGCTATTCTTCAATTTCTCTTCTATGTGATTTAGCATATCTGGTTTTATGTTGAGGTCTTTGACCAACTTAGACTTGAGTTCTGTGCAGGGTGATAAATATGAATCTACTTGCAATCCCATTTTTTTAGGGTAGATATTGGGGTGGAGCTCTCCCATTTAGGTCTTGAGTGCCCCCACACTCATCTTCCGATAGCCATAGCCCCCACCACCATCAGCAGAGTCAGGTCAACGGAAGAGCCCCACCTTTACTGACTGTCCTCTTTTCCTCAAAATGAGCTTGTGACGAGCAGGAACAGAGTAAGTCTGCATATGGCAGGAGCTCAGGGAAGATTTTGTGACAGTCTTGGTAATACCGCATAACACTGGTTGGGTGAGTTTGGGGCAAAAAATGTATTTTTCTACTCCTACTCCTAATCAAGATACCTAATATATTACCCAACAGAGGCTTGAACCCCACAGGGCCACCTATCCATCACAGTCTGGGTGGCGTTTGGGAAAAGACACTGACTTGCTGACCTGGCAGCTCAGATGCTTCTAAGTATCTGCCCTCACCTGTGCATATTCATCCCCCTGGGGGAATGTGGCCTCAGGGTGACATAAAGCACCAAGCAAAGTGAACAGAGAGACCTTAGAAGAAAGAAAAGGAGTGGACACTACCGTCCTCTCAGCGACATATCAGTTCTGTATTTCGAGCAGATTTTCGTGGTGCACTCAGATCTGAAATCTACAGTTAGCTCTTCTTTGAGCAAATTGTTGGATTTTCTTCATCTCTTTCAACTCTAAGCGGTGGTAGGGGTGAATTAAAACCTAGGCCTGGACGCGTTGAGTCTCCCACAGAGGAAGTAATTCTAGTGATCTGAATGACAGTGAATCCCAAAGCAAATAAAACGTTTCAATACTGAGCCCAGGAGGCTCTCATAACTCTCCAATTGGCCACTGACCTTTAGTCTCCAAATGAACTCTCATTCTAAATCATTTTTGTGGTTGGCTCTTGCCAATTGTTTTTAATGGAAAGCAGACTTGAATTTGGTTAAAATTTTGAGAGTGATTTTATGCAGTCTTAAGATTACTGTTGTCTTTTGTCTGGTTCTCTCCTTCTCACCTCCAACCCCTTTTTAATGGGTTTTGTCCATCTTGATAGAATGTTGAGAAACTCCGTAAACTAATCTAGTATCTGCCTCAAACTCCTCTGGCATCATCCCCTCCCCTCCTGTGAAGCACTTGGGCATTTTCATTATGTGTCCTTGGATAGCTTGACCAGCCTCTTTCTTTGTGTATGAAAGGGCAAAAATGTAACACAAGTTGCCTTTCTGTGGGGATGTTTAAGTCACAATCTCAGATCCAGGTCATATGAGTATTAATTATTCCCTGAAAGAAATTTTGTCCCAGTTATATTTCTTTTATACTTGAAATTGACTTTCCACAAGTCAGTAAATAACATAATATTCTTTCAGCTTGTATCTTATGTTCTAAATAAAATAAAGTTTTACCTGTTAAACTGCATGCATGTTTTCTTTATTGTTTTTCACTTTCTTAATTGCATGCTTCAAAGGAAGGGATTTAGAAGATTCTTACTCAAACTGAAAGGACTAAAGTCATTTTTATTAAACTACAAAGTTTATTTTTAACAAATCAATGAGTGATACCAGTGGTAGATGGAAAAGGGAGGGGGTAGATCTGTCAGGGTGAAGAGAGAAAACTGACATAAGAAAGACTTATAAGATATAAATGTTATGGGAGTGGAGGACCACTTTTTCATTGGAATAAGACCCACTGCAGAAGATGGAACCCATACCCAACAGTGCAAAAGTAACCAAGAACCTGATTCTAGATAGCTCATGAGCCCTTAAGGAAAGCCTGCTACTACTATTATACTTAATGAACATAACAAGAAAATGACTCCTAATGACCTACTGCTACATACATAGGTCAAAAGCTTCTCTCTCTCTCTCTCTCTCTCTCTCTCTCTCTCTCTCTCTCTCTCTCTCTCTCTCTCCCTCTCCCTCTCCCTCTCCCTCTCCCTCTCCCTCTCCCCTCCCCCCTCTCTCTCTGTCTTGGATACACTTGCCCTTCCATGGGATGTTTCTATCAAACCTTTACCCAACAAGACTCAGAAATCTTCACTGAAGAAAACGAAGGAAGATTCTGAGGACCAGAGGTGGTGGACAACTCCTAGGAAACAAAGTCTTCTTGACATTATAAGACCTCCTCACATATGAACTCACAGAGACCATGACAGCATACATAGACATGCACACACAGAAGCCAGACATAATCCCAGCGTGGAGAAGGAAGATGCCCATCAAGTCCCACTCCTAACCAAGAAGCTATGCGCAATTGATAGCTGCTATGAGAAAGGAAATCTGTTTTTCCCAGTGGAGTGATACTGGGTATATCAACCACACTCCAGACGAGGCCTATAGTCAGCTGAACTTGGCTAACACAAAACAAATTCCATATTTAATTTTGGCAGTTTCAACACTTTGAGGTTCTTTGTTTTTCTGTTTTTCTGAATTTGGTAGGGGGAGTTGAAAGAGGAAAAATGAAGTTAGTAGGTAGGAGGCAGAATCTGGAAGGAGTTGGGTAAGAAGCAAATATGATCAAAATATATTACATGAAAAATATTTAAACTAATCAGGAAGGGGAAGAAACTCAAGGTTTTAAAAATATTTACCATTCAAGTTTTTACAGAGCAAAAACTATCAGGTCCTTTGCAGATCCTGTCTCTAGTCCACACTCTGCTTATTTCTTCATCTTAAGGACTACATGCCATCAGTAGACTCTGAGTCCCTCTAGAGTCCCCTAAAAATACAGAGCACAGAATTCATAGTCCCAGGAATGCACCAGAAACTCAGAACTGGGTCCCCATCGTCCCCTTTAAGTCCATTAGCAAATGCCACTGTGAAAACTCTGATATTGCCCCAGGATTCCTCCAAATGTGGAACTTGTTGCTTTTTCCTATTTTCCATCTTTAATGTAAGGTTTTAATTTCTTTTAAGAATTCAAACATGAACACTATATTTACATTTCCACTCTCTTTCTTCTTCATTCAATTTGTCCCATAGCTCCCTATTTTTCAAATTCACCACATCTTCCTCTGTAATTATTATTATTACTTATAGTATACACACACACACACACACACACACACACACACACACACACACACAACCTTACAGAATCTACTGAGTTCATCTTGGATTCCTTGTATGTGCATATGTTTAGGGATGGCCATTTAGCATTAGAAAACCTGTTAGGGACCTCGCCCCTGTAGAAAATTGATTCTTGGTCAGCTGCTCTTGACAGCCTGTCGCTCATTATCTAGGGGTAAGATCTTATACAGTTTTCCCTGTCCAGTTGCCATGTCAACTCATGTCCTCATGATGCGGGTTTTCTTTTAGTATGCACATTGTGAAGTTTCACGAGTACAGCTTCTTTGTCTTATTTAGAAGACACTGTCAGCAGGTGTCATGGTTGAATGAAAAAAGAAGAAGAAGAAGAAAAAGAAAAAAGAAAAGGAAAGGGAAGGACATGACTGCTGGTTGGTATGATGGAGGAGAAGGTTAATTGTGGATAAAAGGGAGGGAGGTCATTAAAGGGAGGGACATCTAGGAGGCTCTACAGTGAACATGGCCAGACTGAGCTGTGTCATGTGGTGAGTGGGGGAAGGGAAGTGAGAGAGCAGCACAGGGAACCAGGGCCAGCAACCAGGAGGCCCAAAGATACAGAAAGTGCAGATAACCAAAGTGGTTGCCTTATATATGGAAGAGTGGCCTAGCTCTCTGGGCCAGAGATCAGGGTAGGGGAGAAGGGACTTCTGCCAGGAAAGCCCTATAACAGGTAGGGGCTGCAGGGAGAAGCTGGCAGCCAGCATCTGCTTTGAAATGTTACACATGCGCTTTAACCATGTGTCCCAGGTTTGAAACCTAATAACGGTCTTCTGCCATTTACAATCTTTCTGTCCCTTACTTTCTGCAATGTGGCTAGTTGTGGATCTCAATAGTAGCTGATATCTGTTGCAAAAGTAAGTTTCTCTAATGAGGGGGCGAGAGTATAGGTGGACAGAAGATTAGATTGATAGATGATAATAGATAGATAGTCATTATGTTACAGAGGATGATAATGCTCCCTTAAATAAGGCTACCTACTATCTAACAAAAACCTTAGTGCCAACAAAACTTCCCTTCAAGTTGTAGGCCAAGGGAATCACCCACATCAACCACATATTTCAGCCACAAAACTTGGGAAGATTAAGTTAGAAGTGACTTGGAAACCTTTTCATGGAGGATCGATCACCTGTGATATTGTCACAGGATGCAAACAAAGGAAAACAACCAGTAGTCATACCTAGTTGTAATGTTCACAAGCCACACACTGTAAGATAGTAAGACACATCCTGTGATGTAGTGGTGGCATTTTTATTTCAGCGCTAACCAGTAGCTCTCGAATTGGGTGGAAAGTTGACTCAATAAGAGGGAATTCATGTCCGGTACTGCAAAGTCTGGCTGGAGAAGTTCATCCATGTAGACACTAGCAGAGAACTTATCTTTACACCTTCATCAAAGAATCTCCTTTTTATAACCTATGAAGACTATTATGGAAATCCACAATGGTCAAAATTCAGAGAGTAAGTGACTGGGGTGTGGCAGGCCAACTGATACATGTGAAATGCAACTCTTGACACCGAAGGCTCAGGAACCATTATCCATGCAGAATGATTCTACCTTTCTCCCTTAGTACTTGAATTGCTTGTTTGTTTGTTTGTTTGGGTTTTTTTTTTTTTGATTTGCTTTGTAACTATGTAAACTTTACAAAAGGAGAAGCCTTCATCCGAAATGTTTATTTGGTCCAGACCCTAGTCCTAAATTAGGCTTAATAAACCTTTTTTAAAATTGTATTTATTTATTTATTTATTTATTTATTTATTTATTTATGTATTTATTTATTTATTTTTAAGTAATTTATTCAGATTACATCCCACTTGTTATCCCATCACTTGTACCTTCCTGTTCCCCCTCCCTCTTTCACCCTATTCCCCTCCCCTAGACCTGTGACAGAAGGGGACCTCCTCCCCACCATACGATCACAGCCTATCAGGTCTCATCCGGATAGCCTGCTTCCCCTTCCTCTGAGTGCCACCACGCCTTCCCACCAAGGGGTTATAGTCAAATAGGGGGCATCAGAGTCCATGTCAGAGGCAGTCCCAGCTCTCCATACAGCTGTGGAGAATGTGCTGTCCATTGGCTGGATCTGAATAGGGGGTCTAGGTTTACTGCATGCATTGTCCTTGGTTGGTACAGCAATTTGAGCAGGCCCCTCTGGGTCCAGATCTGCCAGCCTTGATGGTCTACTTATGGGGTTCCTGGACCCTCTGGGCTTTTCTATGTCCCCAATCTTCCATACCCCTCTCACCTAGAGTCCAAAAGCGAGTCTCAGGATTTGTCATAGTCCACCTCTGAGTGAAGACTCTCAGAGAACATCCATGTTGGACTACTATCCAATTATATGTAAGTACATACCATATGTGTCTTTCTGGTCTGGGTTATCTCACTCAAGATGATCACTTCTAGTTCTATCCATTTGCCTGCGAATTTCAAGATTTCCTTATTTTTAATAGCTAAGTAGGATTCCATAGTGCAAATGCACCACAGTTTCTTTATCCATTTTTGACTGAGGAACATCTAGGTTGTTTCCAGGTTCTGACTTTTGCGAATAAGGCTGCTATGAACATGGTTGAGCATATGTCCTTGTTGTGTAGTGAAACATCTTTCGGGTATATTCCAAGGAGTGGATTAGCTGGGTATTGAGATACCCTTATTCCCAATAATGAACCTTTTTTAAAATAAGAAACTAATGTCCACTTTTTAGGGATCAAAGCTAAAGAGTAAAGCAAATGCTAAGAGGTAATATGGCTATTTCTATTTAGGAGATCCTTGAGAGAAATCTCTAAGTGGCACCTGAATCCTCTAGCCCCCCCAGCTAATGAGGTTGAAGGACCAGATGAGGCTTACAGCACACAGGTCAGTCAAGTTGAGCTTCTTTGAGAGACATGCTGGCTACCAGCATCAAGCAAGACCAGAAGACTTCACCAAATGTCTTGCTTAAAGAACCTCCATTTAAGTGACCTGCTTAGTACTCTCTTGAATTTATAGCTTTCAACAAAGAAGAAGAAGAAGCCTCCTTTTGTATTCTAAGTATTATAAAAGGAAAGTCTAATTGCATTTCACCCTGAACTGCCATCTTTTTCCGCCCCAGGAGAGTAAGAAGAAGAAGTAGGGAAGGTGAGAAGGGTTGCTTCCCCTCATTCCGTGTCCAGTGGATCCTGAGAGAAGCTTTTCTGTCTCCCTGGTTGCTTCATACCTAATTTCCAGAGTAAGCCATGCCAACTATGGAAGGAAAAACATTAAGAGAAAGGAATTAATTTTTTTTCTAGGACATTGGAAGCACTTCAGTAAATACCGAGGTGTATTTTGATGACCTGGGCTGGAATTGTGGCTCTTCTTTTGTACAGGCTACAGTAGGACACTTCTACTTTGGGGCAGGGACAGCTATTCGACATCTGGACACCCTGTTTATTCTGGCTGTTTCTCAAGGTGAGAGGATGGCGTATGAAGTTGAATATCACACAATCCAAGAACACACAGCTATTGGGCAGGGAGTTAATGAAAAAGGGTTTTATTGCTCTAAGCTACAGGAGTTATGACTAGTGGGACTTTTTCTCAGCACTTAGAGAAGAAGAACCTGCTGTTTCTGCTCAAGGGTTTCCTTTTGCTTCTAGAGCCTGTTTGGCCACCTGCATAGACCCACCCCCTGTGCAGGGGTGGGGGTTAACAATCCCCAGGAGAAGTCCTTTAGCAGTGACTGATTGAGGCTGTTACATAAGGACCCAGCACAGTCTCTTTTCCGGTGTAGAGTGTGTCAATTCTGTACTGAGTGGTTTACCCCCCAAGCTCCCAGAGTTTTCTCAGTGAGATCAGGCAATATTCACCCTTGGTGGCAACTGATTTGAGTAGGTGACATTTATCAGATACCAATTTGTTTGGCTTTTTTTTCTTTTCTTTTCTTTTCTTTCTTTCTTTCTTTCTTTCTTTCTTTCTTTTTTTTTTTTTTAATACAGGGTTTTTCCGTGTAGCCTTGGCTGTCCTGGACTCACTTTGTAGACCAGGTTGGCCCTGAACTCACAGCGATCCACCTGCCTCTGCTCCCTGCACAACCCCCACTCCCCACCCTACCCGAGTGCTTGGATTAAAGGTGTGTGCTACCACACCTGCTGGTTTTTTGTTTTGTTTTGTTTTGTTTTGAGACAGTATCTTCCTATATGGCATAGGTTGGCCTCCAACTAACTTGTGCCCTCAGCCTCCCAAGTGTTTGCATTGTAAGTATGTGTCATCACACTCAACTTTCTTACTTCTTCAAAAGAAACGAACTACACACGAATTAGGATGTTAAGTGGGCTTCTGCGGGAGATTAAACTAAGAAACTTGCTTATGGTAACTGGGCTTACCTGTTTAGTCTTACTTAAGCATGGGAGATGGTCTTAACTCGGTTTCATAAATCATGAAAAATATGTTCACTATAAAGAGAAATAGTCCCTTAAGAGTAGATTGAAACCTTTGGGGAACATCTATTAAGCCTTATAGAAACTTTCTTTTCTTTTTCTTAATTAATAATGAACAGGTCACTACAACCGGAAAGAATTTCCAAAACATATGTAGACACAACTTTCACATTTTTAATACCACAAAGCATCTAGAAATCTGCTCGCCAATCTATGAAATCCAGGTTCCCATCTCACCAGTGACAACTCCAAGACTGTAGAATGTTTACCAACTGACTTAATCTGAAATATAGGATGATTCTCTTTTCAACTGAAGCCATAAAGCCAGTGCAGATATGGCTTATAATTTTATTTGAAGCTTAGTCCGGTGTTCTACCGCCTGCCATCTATGTTTCTCTGGCTGCGCTCACTTGAGCTATTCTCTGTTGTGTATATTTCCGCCTGGACCGGGAGAAGGAAGACTGCCTCTCTCCGGAAATACAGACAGCAGGGTACAAGTTTCACTACAGAGAAAAGCCTCCTTTTCGTCACTTTATTTATCTGATTAACCAGGGTTATTCTTTTTCAGGAGACAGGAAATGTCCTGGCCTTTTCAGTCTGGCTATTTCTGCAGCTACCAGCTGTCATAGCCTTCCCTGCGCTGCAGCAGACCTAAATGATTTGTCTCCTGGGACTCTAGAAAACCTCCCCTTGCCACCCTGGAGAAGTGCATATGGCTAGCGCGGATGCATCTTGTAGATCGATCCGTGTATCGTGTCCAGTGTGTGTGCCTCTGCCTACGTACCCACAGCCCTCTGCAGGTCTTACCCCATCCATTCATGTGCTCTTTCCGAAACAAGATAGGCCGTGTGCTTTCAGCTCCATCTTATAATACACTAGGTTGCCTCCACCTCCCATAGGGGCAGAGTTGAACTTCATTCAGGGAGCCTCTGTCACTGTCATGTCTCCTCAGGAGTCTCAGATGTGTCTGCACTTGGTGCTGACCTCCCTAAGCTCATGGAGGGTCGAGCTTCCCAGAGGGCTGGTTAACACAATTCAAAGTGTCACCCTAATGGATTTTGAATTAAAAATACTTGGGGTTGACAACACTTTGAACAAAACATAGAGCTTAAGCGTTTTTGCCCATGCTAGAGACTGAACATCAAAATAGGAAAAGCTGAAGGGTTTTCTCCAAGAATTACTTATAGTTGTAAGAACACATAGAACAAAAGAAACCTCAGTGCTGTGCTGGCTTCTAGGTTCTGCTTGCCTCTTGCCCTGGTTGCTCTGTAAGGAGATGCACAGTTCTTAATTTTCTCCTAAAGAACAAACAATTCATCTAGGGCAATGGATGCTGCCTACATCTGTGACGCTCTCAAGGATCTCATGCCTTATGTGGTCCAAATGGCTACATTAGGGAAAAAAAATCCCAATTAGCAAAATTTAAATATAGAACTTCTTTGAATGGTGATTCTCCCTTTCATATGTTCCAACACCCTGATCAATGGCACCCAAAAAGCAAGAGGTTTCTGAGATTGCTGTATATTTTTATTCCCCTCCAAACATCAATGCCGTATCAACTGTTAATCTGAAAAAAACCTCATTTAATGTCAGCTTGCACACAGTTATGAAAATTCAGGTAATGTATTCCTGTTACTAATTGTATTTGAGAAAGTGTTATTAATTTCATATATCAAGTTCGTAGTGGCCATCTGTTCCCTCCGAACTGCTGCGTCTCCCTCCATCTGCCCCGGTTTTCTTCTGCTAATCGGGTGGCAAGGGCTCAGATGATCGGGAAGTTTCTCCCTGACTTTTGATTTGTCACTCATCATCAAGCCAGCTGTGCATTGGTAACGGCCTCCTCCAACGGGTGCTGCTGAATTTAAATCTGTCTGGTTTTCTTTCTTTCTTTCTTTCTTTTTTTTTTCTTTCTGTTTTTTTAATAAAACTTTTTTTTTTTGTAAAAAAAAAATGTTTAAAGGAAGCCAGATTGTATTTGCTGCCTCTAATTTGGCTGCATCTGCACCCTCATGAATATAGATGAAGGTACATGGCCAGGATATTATTAGGGACTGCAGCAAGCAGAGAAGAATTTTAAATGTGGCAACACACCATAGTTTAGATTTCTGAGAACATTAGGACAAACTAACGTGAAACTGCTGACATTTGCTAGCTTTAAGTTCAGGACAAGTTTCTGAAACTTAACCAGGAGGATTCTCTCTTGATTACTTCTGCATGGATGTGCGTGTGTTGGGGAAGCAAGGTTAGGAAAAGGATTCTGGGAAGATATTAAGTCGAAGAGATTTCATGTCAGATTTGTTTAGCTCTTCCCCTGTAGCCCATGGGGTCAGTTTGCAGGTGACTGCTAACTTAATGTCTCATGGTTGAGCATGTGGAGTTAGCTAAAGCCAGGACTTCCCAAGTGACTGGGCATCACTCTGGGATCACCCTGTGAAGGTTAGTTATTCTTTCTCTTTCTCAGATCCTTTTTTCCTGATCTGGGGATAGAGAGTCAGGGCCTCACGCATGTGAGGACTACCGCTCCACCCCTATCCCGAACATTCAGATTTATTCACTTGGAAATTGGATCCAGGGTGTCAGTTGGCTATTGTTTATAACTGTTGAATGTCTTATGCTAACAGCTCCCTATAAGTTGTCTCTTATTTTATGAGAAGAAGCCTTTTTCATGGCCATCATGAGCCTATGTGCTAAGCATGGGTAGACATGTTGTATTTTGCCTTCAGAATGACTCAGGTTAAGTTGAAATGACAAAATATTCAACCTGTATTCAGGAGAGTGCACTCTGAACAACAGCGGGAATGTCAGAATGATCGCGGGAGCTCTGTCTTTAGCAGACTTTCACTATGACAACGGTATGAAGACAGTCTATGAGATTTTCTGTAGTGGTTATTAACCACAAGTGAACAGACACCGGCAGGTAAAGTCACATCAAGTCTTTTAAGACTAAGCACTTTGAATCGCATTATCACTAAAATAAAGCAAAGCATTAGACTATCTGTTATGCACCTGGCAACTTTAATTTTATAAAGCAAAACTTTCTCTAGCTGAACTCGTAAATGTGGATGGCAGTGGCATTGCTCAGGGGTGAACAGGCACAGAAAGGTGTTCTTCAGAAAATAATTTCTCTAAGACAGGAGTGACTTCATGGCAGCTATAGCTATTGTATTGCTTTCAAGGAAATTGTCGGGAAAATAGATTTTAAGTGTTCATCACATGTGCATATGTATGGCATGTAGTACCCAATACTCTGTAATATGCTATAAATATGTACACTTTTTACTTGTCAATTTAAAAAAGTGTAAAGTCGACTTAAGGTTCGTTCTTCTGCTGTGATCATAAGCCCTCTGCCTTAAAGGACTGCCACCTTTGCTTTCATTAGCAAGGAAAATGTTCTAAATGGCTTTTTATAGTGGCAATTTATAGCAAAGTACAAAGACATCTATGCTGCGACCTGTGGTGGGTGGAACAGCATCTTTTAAAAGTCTTGTGGAACTCAGGCATGGACGCAGGAGGGACTCAAGCAGACTTCTGTTTCTCCGTTGAACTATTGGCTACTGGAAGATTCCTAGTGGGAGCAGTCACTGTCTTCACTTGGGTACCCACTAGTGAGTCCTCCAGGCTCCCACAAACAGTTCCAAGCCCATGGCCATACAGATGGTCCCAAGTGAAAGCAGTAGGCCACAAATAGACAAAAACAAAACAAAACAAATAGCCGAGATTGTAGAAGAATAATCTGTAGGGAAGAGATGGAGCTGATGGTGGGGATATATAAAAGAGGATGGAAAATGAAAGCAACTGGAACACGTAATTTCCATATAGGAAATTGTCAAAGAACAAATTATTTAATAAACTTTTCAAGAGGGAAAAATTTGGAAGTCCTAAACGCCTGGTATATGTAAATGTAAATTTGTTTGAAAATAGGGGTTTTCAGAGGCAATATGGTCAGACGGGTCATGCAGGGTCAGGGTGGGCCCTGAGTCTATGTCACTGTTGCCTTTTGAGAAGAGATACTCACCAAAGCCTAGGCAACAGAGTTGGAGAGTGAGCAGTGCAGTTGCAAGCCAAGGACATTGAAGACCACTCATAACTCCAGCCACTGGGTCTGTGATAACTTGTTCTTGTAACCCAGGGACTATACTCCAGAATATAATTACAGAAATAGCAAGGAGTAGGATTACTGTAGTTTTACACTTTTTTAGAGTTGAAAATTTTCAGTTCAGTTTAGTTTAGGTTAGGTTAGCGATAATTATATTTAGCTTTGCCACGGGTAGTCATAAGTCTTTGTGTTTCTTAGCACCATGGCAGAGAGCACTTGCTGTCATTTTAACTTCCAGAAAATGCACTCTCTCTTTAATGTGCTGTCCTATATGCAAAACAATTGTATGACAACACAATATTTTCTGGCTGTCACCACTAGTGATATGAGAAAAAAAAATGGCATGTGATCTAAGAGATGTCAGTTACTCAAGGAGTAATGAGAGCCCCTCCCTGTACTAGCTCCACCACCCCCACCCTCCTTGCCTATCTTCGGCTCAGAAGGGCGGACCCTTGCTCTAGTCCCAAGGGTTTGAG
The DNA here is from genome assembly GCF_964271855.1 of Acomys minous. Lineage (NCBI taxonomy): Eukaryota > Metazoa > Chordata > Mammalia > Rodentia > Muridae > Acomys > Acomys minous. The sequence goes on from NC_140483.1 coordinate 122,656,173, forward strand.
TCTATCACTGTGGATGCAGTTACCAGGCCAGAATCAGATTTCAATTCCACGGTGTGTTCTTTTGATACCATTGTCTTGCTTATGAAAATCTCCCTAGTATATCCACTTCTCTTCTTAAACTATCTGAGATGCGAGCACCAAGCCTCTGCGAGGGGATGCTGAAATTCCCAGGTTTGTGCATTGTAGAAGAATACAAAACATAAAACCCGGTTTAAGCATACTCTACCCATCCTGCTCATGCCTGCTCTAAGGATATTCTCTTTATCCATATGCAAATATGAGCCCCCCCACCCCACTCCCCACTTTCCATCTTTCTGTTCCTGACTATTTGTTCTGTTAGACCCTGTTTTGTGTTGATATACCTGCAGATGTAGACCTTTGTAAAAGAATGGGGTTTATTACATCACTGTTTCTGAGGTCCAAGGAAAAAGAGTCCACAGGTGAGCTTCCTGGTGCATCTTATCATAGTGCAGAAGTACAAAGAATAAGTGAGTAGGTGTGAACAAAGTACTTGTGCCAGAGCCCAAGCCAGAGAAACACTAACAAAGCCAAATTTCTTGAACATCCTTTCCTTGGGTAGATAATCCTCCATCTCTTCATGAAAGTGAGCCTCCAAATGTTTGAAAGGCCAAGCCACTTCTCAACACAAGCATGTGAAGCCCCAAGCTCAATATGCATTTAGATAAAGACAGTCCATCCTCAAACTGCAGCACTTTCTGACTCTTTCTGATCAGCTGTGGATCGCTCTGATGTTCAGGAGCTCTAGGCAACAGTATCCTTAAAGCTGTTCGTCAGTCAGGCTGGCCTTTTAATGCAAGTTTATGGTTCAAGTGTGGTTTGGGGACCAATAGTATGAATATTGCCCTGAGGTTTATTATTAATACAGACTTTTGGACATGTTTGTATTACATGCCTGTAATTCCAGCCCTTGGGATGCAAAGCAAGAGGGTTGTGGGTTCAAGGCCAGCCTTGGCTGTGTGGTGAAATATTGTCTCTATTTCAGGCTACTGAATCAGAAAAACAATAACAACAACAACAACAACTACAACACAGAGACAAACACACACACACACACAACTGAAAAGAACATACATATAACTTCTTGTGTGTTAGAGTCAGAAACATTGATGTTTGGCTTTTTTTCCCTTAGAATTTCCAAAGCAATACCTCTTAGTGTTATGACAATTTGAAAAGCAGAATGGAAACAAGCCTGTGTCTTCTTTAATAAAGATCCTTGATACTTACAGAAGCTGTGTATGAAGTGCAAGGGTGGGTACGAGCAAGAAACACGGGTGTGAGTGTCAGTGTGGCCAACGGTGCTTGCTCATACACCATGTTTCTCAGAATACCATTGATGATATCAATAGAATATTAACAGCACAGAAGACCAGGCCCATTTACATGGCAGCTCTGTTTCCTTTCCCTGGGTAGATAATGAAGTAGACTCTCTTTTTCCCATGACACTGGGCTGCCTGATATTTTGCGGTGTTACATGCCTTGCTTCAGCATGACTAATACATCCCAGCTGGTCTCAACAGCAGGAAAATGCGTGCTTGGTGGAGGGGGAGGGGAGTGCCTGGGTTACGCATGCTCCAGCAGAGGTGGCTCTGTTGTGTCTATAATTAGGTTGGGGTGGGAACTTTAGAGGGGGGGGTGAGAAGAATGAATGAATGGATGAATTGGGAGGGGGCGGGAGGGGGGTAATGCATGAGGAACCCCCAGGAGTTCTGGGGACTTGAGATTTTTCAAGCTGTCACTTTACCTTTGCAAAGTTGTGGTTGGTGGCTGTGTTTACAGGCTGTGGATTTGTAAACAGCACATGTGCGAACCGTTAGCTATTGTTTTGAAAATGGCAGTATGGCCAATCATTTCAATTTCAGTGTTTAAGCGCGAGCCAGATGACGCTATGTTTTATTTAAAACTGGGCATGTATCATCCAGGGTGGAAACTTGTACCTCTCAAACACTTTCATATTGTGTACTGTGCCATATGTTGCTTGCTTGCAGGTTTTTTAAAGTGATTGCCTACTGCCTAAAGGTAGCTTGTCTCAAGATTCTAATCCACCTCTTGCTTGAGGGCAGAAATGAACCCATTAATTTAACAGCACACTAATGGGATTGCCAGAGAGGTGTTAATTCTATTCGCTATTCCTAAAGGGTTAGATAAGAAAGAAAAACAGGGTAAAGAATCACTGTGAACGCTCCAGGGCCATGTGAATGGCATGGCCAACATGTTTTTATATTTTAAAAGCTAATTATTAGGTAGATACAGTCATTTCTAAATTAAGGGTTATTTATAAAAATATGAGATTATAAAATACATTGTCCTTATTTTACAACTTTGGCACAAAGCCTGTTTCTTGCTCTCTCTTTAGTCTTTAAAAGACCCTAATATGCCTGCTAACATTTGCTCACACACACACATATATATATATATGTGTGTGTGTGTGTGTGTGTGTGTGTGTGTGTGTGTGTCTCTAATGACAGGGTCTCACGCCTCTCAAGCTGGTCTTGAGTTTACTAGTTATGCAAGGATGGTCTTGACTTCCTAATTTTAATATTCCTGCATGTAGATCCCAAATACTAGGATTACAGAAATGAGTCTCCACAGCCAGTAATAGGATGCTGTGGCTCAAATCTGGGCTTCCTGCCACACCCTACCAACTGAGCTGTAACCTCAGCCCCCACCCCCTCCATTATATATGTTCTGGAAAGTTCCTAGATATGTCTTCTAGCTGCTGAGTTTTATGTCTTGATCATATTTGAACTGGTCATTGCACACCAAGTGCCCACCTCTTGAAATATGTATACATATTTGGCATCCACCTGAACAGAATAGTTGCTAGCTCCGAAACGACACTCGCTAGCTCACTAGCCTGTGTTCCTTGATCCTTTGGAGTGTGAGACTGTTTCGTGCTCAGTGATGCTGACTGACAGCACGCGTGGAAGAACTGCCCAGTGAAGCCTGACTTGAGCTGTGATAAAGGTCAAGTGGATTTTGGTCCTTAGAGGAGTGCTTGTCTAATCCTTGAGCCTCCAATGGCTAACCTCAGTTATAATTGTTTATGCTAGTCATCCTTCATCCATTTGAAAGTGTGGAAAGAGAAGCCTGGACTTACGTTCTCTGGAAATTCTACTGCTGCCCATTCATCCCTGTTAGGTATCCTTCAGAACAATCAGATGTTGGGTCCCCTGTCAAGTCTCCAAATACCATGACCCCTTCATGCCCTTTAATACTAGTATCCATGTGAAACTAATATCTTCCTGTAAGGAAATGGCAATTTACAGCAGGGTTTCTTATCAGGCGATAACTATCTAGCTTTACTCCTTGTTAGTGTAGAAAACGCAGTCGCCACCGCAGATTAGCTTTCCCCAGGGAGAGAGGTTCAGCACCCACCCCCCCTTCTCTTTTGTGTTTGCTTCTCTTCTTTTGTAAAGTGTGATCAGCAGCCTGTATTGGGAGGCCTGGGAAGGAGAGATTAAGTTCTCCTCAGCTGGCCATCCGAGGGTGTGGCTCTTTAACATTTTGGCTAACAGATGGCGGGGGAAGCAACAGGTGCACCCAGATCACTGCACCAAGCTTTTTACATCTGCTGGGAGCACAGACAGCATGCTGGCTGCAGCTTCCCCCACTCCAGCTGGGGCCTTGGCTGCTACCAGAGCATGATGAAGACAAGGTGCAGAAAGAGGGAGGCTGCTGACCTTCAACTATTAACCCACAGAGATGATGTACTTTAGAGGATAAGCAGGGCAAGAATGCTTTGATCTGAGTATTACACACTGCAAGGAGAAACAAAGGGTGTGGACTCCAAGGTGGAGTGAGGAAATGGCCAGCAGTTTTGCTAGCACAATAGGCTTTTCAGGATCTGACAGCTTCCTTCAGCAGGGCCAGGCATTTCCACTTTCAGCCAAATCACTGGCCTAAATTCATTGCCTGCTGCAACACTGTTGTTTGGATACACTAAAAGTGTTGAAGAGAAACAGCCCAGAAAATAGTTACAACAATTCACCTTGCAGTAACCAACATTTTCCGTGTATTTACCATGGTCAGGGTTCTCTTGCGTTATTATGCCATATTTATAGAGCAAATCCATAGAGTAAACTGCCATATTTTATTATTATTATTATTATTAGTAGTAGTAGTATTATCATCATCATCATCATTATTATTATTATTTTACAGAGAAAAAAGAGCGCAGATATACTGGGATTTACAATTGAAAAAAAAAACCTTGTCTGTTCTAACAGAATCAACTTTATTGTAACACGGGCTTCCTGCAAGGCTGCTCTGTGCCAACAACCACAGGCTTCTGAGCGGATTGTCCAAGCCACTTTGGCCCAAATCCATAGCACCTGCATTTATCAGCTATGCAGAGTGGTCAGCCTCTATCTTCTTGACAGAGCAGAGAGGAAAAACGTACTTAAGGTCACCAGAGGTTGTCTGTCCATTGTTAAGTGTATCTTGAAAGCATTGTCCTGTTGGTTATGTTTAATTTCCACTATGATTATCTAGTTCAGTGGTTCTCAATCTGTGGGTCTCGACTCCTTTTGTAAACCTCTATCTTGGGGAAAAAAATAGTTACATTATGCTTTATAACAGTAGCAAAATCACAGTTAGAAAGTTGTAACTAAAATATTTTTATGGTTGGGGTTCACCACAACTTGAGGGACTATATTACCAGGATGTAGCATTAGGAGAGTGAAAGCCAAGCCCCCATGCAATTTCACCAACCCTGATCATTAGCTTTATATAAAGTGTGGGATTTCACAACTCAATAATTCCCTCTCCTATACCCTTGCTCTCATAGATGAGAGAAATTACTCATTGACCCTTCCCTGGTGTCCTGAAGTTCTATAATACCAAACATGGCCTGGAACTCTAATTTCAAAATTAGATACTCTTGATTCAAGTATGTATTCCCATATAGATTGCCTTGTTTCCATTTGCTTGCCTTCTATGCTTACCTCTCCAAAAGATTTTGGAGACTGTTGTAGCAGGCTGGCTGCCTCCTCCAGCCTCCTTTATAAAGGCAAGCCTTCTAGGCTGTAGATCAAGGAAGGAACAAACCCAACCTGGCTATATCTACTCATTTCGGGGATGCAGCTACTAACTGGGGCAACAAAAAAAGATCTGAACTTCAGATGTTAAAAAGAGCCATAAATTATCTAATAAACAAACAAGCAAATAAACCAACAATAAAATAAAATAAAGCCCCAGTATCTGACATAGGAACTCTCCCTTTGAGTTGTTGGCCAAGGCAGTCCTTGGATTTCCAAAACAAAAAGCTATTATAGTTGCCTTTGAACATGTACTTCAGTCATCAACTTGGAGGGATTGAGCTGGAGCTAATCTGGAAGCATCATCTTTAAGGACTAGCTCTCATCCTCTCTGAAAGCTCTATGCCAGCTGCCAAGGCAGAAAAGCAATCAGCAGTCCTACCCAACTGTAAAGTCTACAAATGACAATAGCAATTAGCTTGACTATATACTCTTAAGGTATAAACATGGTGCTTCTATCTTTGAGGTAACAGCAGCTGTTTACTTGGATTTAAGGTTCACTCAATTCTAGAGGAATTCATATGTGCTACGAAAACCTAGCTAACTACCCGCTGATGGTGACATCATAAATCCTAGGGGAGAAGCCATTACTGCCAATTTTCTAGACAGTACTTTAAATACTTATCCTTATACACAGAAATAACTGCAGTTGTAATCCCTCATCAATGATGTTTCTTTTTGGAAAAGACAAAGATCATTATAGAGATCCACAATTGATCAAATGCAGATAAAAACATGGAATGCCCAACACCAATTGCTTAGGGAACATCCTAGAAAAGAGAGCACAAAGATTGTAAGATCCAGGGCACCAAAAGATAGTATCTTCTATACATGATGAAGCTACACCCATAAAATCCCCAAAATATAGCTGCAGAAACAAGACCTGAACAATGACGATACCAATTGACATGCTGACGGAGGAACCTGACAGGTCTTCTGCAGGGACAAGCTCTCTGATATCATTGTAAAGACTAGGTTAGGAATTTGAGAGAGAGTTGGAGGCATGATAGGAGTTGGAGAAGGGGAGGGATGGGTGAAAATGATGTAAATACAGTCCTCACGTATGGAATTCTCAAAAAGCATTTAAATTAAGATAACCTTATATGGAAAGAAGAGGGCTTTGGGAAGATTGGGTGAGAAACCCAGAGGTTACTGGAGGAAAAAAATGTATGTCCTAGGACTAATTGCTAATGACAAACTATATAAGATGTGGAAAGTCAAGGTCCTTTCCCTAAAATTGCTACTTGCCTGGATCTTACTGTGTTCAGGAATTGGGGACTGTGACCCAAGGTGCACTGATGATGTGGGGAGTGGGAAATGAGGAAAACAGAATAGAGAGAATCACGGTGGCTTGCAGTCACAAAGGCCACAGTCCCTCCATAGGCCCCTGACAGCACGGAACGTTAGACAAGTGTGCCTGAACCCTCATTAGCAGCAATAGTTTGGACCACTTTCCATTTTGTTGGAAATCTTGGTAGTAAATAGAAGCTCCCCGTGTGTGTGTTTTAAAATAATAAATGGAGAATACAATGCTACTTCTTAGTAAAATGTATAGACCTCCCAACAACAGGCATTCAACTGCCTTGGGAGTTTCTGCATTAGCAGTTAATGAACTTTTTTAGCAGCCTTGTCTTCCTTGGGAATTGCCAAAAGTCTGGCTATTATTATTCAAGAGACCAACATGTTTAAAAGTAATGGGCTCCTTCAATTAAAAAAAAAAAAAAACAACTAAATTAAACCTAGTTGGGTTTTCTCTCTCTCTTTTTTTTTTCCTTTGAAAATGTTAAAGAATTAAGGAGACTCATTTATGTAATTTACCAAGCAATTTAGGAGTTAGATTGGCAAGGTAAGGTGAGCTTGAACTTCGTGTGTTGAATTTGAAAATTTTAAAATCCTCATCCATATTTTAGCACTCACACACCAGTGATTTCAGTGTCCCTGTGTGTAACTCTCCTATAGCTTCAATATCTATTTGTATCCTCACAGATGACACTTATATTTATTTACCTTTTTCTGGCCTCCTGGAACGTAGCGCCCTAACTCCCCCCCCCCCCCCCGCCGCCCGCCCCTCCCCCCACCTTCCCGTAGACCTGTCAAGCCTCAGAGCCTCCATTCTGTGGATATTTTGCCACCTGCACGTTGAGTACAGCTCATATAGCCTGGTGGATTCTTCAAGGGTAGTGAAATGGAAACCCAGTTACTCTTGACTCAAACTAAACAGTTATCTGTCAAACTGTACGTCCTTCTCGGCTCCATGGGCATATTTAAAATTAGGAGGAGCACAGCAGCCACTTGTCTTCGAGAACGCAGTGGCTCGCCTTGGGCCACACAGGAGCAGCCAGGCACGTTGCCAGCTCCTACGGTGTTAGCTGTTCCAAGGCGTAGACTAGGGGAGCCTCGTTTTGAGTTTAGATGGATCTTTGAACAGTCCACATTGCGGTAAACTGCAGAAAGAGTCCCCGCAGCAGTATTAACCCCACAGCTAAGATTAGCAGAGAATGTTTTTGATCCTCAGAGCCATAATCTGCTCCTCCGGTGAACGCTGAATACCAAATGCCAGGACACTGAGAAAACAGGTGTACCAACCTGCGCCTGCGACTTGAGGAAGGGAGGTTACAAGCAAAGAGCGGCTAAATCAGAAGTTCCTGCGTATGGCACCTTTTAAACAAGTGTGCCTGAATCTAGGAAGCTTAAAAATGCCCTCCGTGGCATGCTGCTCACCATGCAATTTCACGTGAAAGAGTACCTCATAAAGTGTATTTCATGGAACATGCAACCCTAAGAACTGCAGTGCAAAAGATATGTTGCATCACACTTCCGCTCCAGAACATACAAAGCATCCTGCTGTAAAACACATGGTTTTAGCATGGAGCTTCTCTCTTTAGCCATAAAAGTATTTTCATGCAATTACCTTTCATCATCTTTCAAAGTACTTTTCACTTGTGCACACATTGGGACGCACCTGTCTAGGCAGCCGTTCAGACACAGCTGGCATCTTCCAACCTCCCAAACGCAGAGGGTACATTTCAATAAAATGTGACCTCCCCTGAAACTGTGAAATGGAATACTCCCCACCCATTTCTTTTCATAAGAGCCATTGCTTCTGTTGATATTCATGTGGATGAAATGTTGACATTAATGAACAGGGTTTCTTCATAAGTATTTATTAAGGAGGCCAAGGCAATAGTATATTTTTGTGGAAACATTTAAATTTTTAATTGTTAATATGGAACAAGATGCAGTAGCCTGCTTGTGAAATGCCCCTGCAGCTCAGGACATATAAGGAGCCTGGCTTCTGGGTTTTGTTCAAACCTAAGTGAGGAGCCACAGAGGAGATCTGAGCTACCAACTCTGCTAGGGAGATGTTTGACTTCTAGTGACTTCCTGGATGTGTCCCCTTAGCAGTTCCACTGTTGGCCAGGGCCCACACTTGAAAGGACCCTGGACTTAGTCTAAACTTCCACTGTTGACATACTGAAATATAATACAAATACATTGCATGAAAAAAATCTTTAGTAAAAATAGGAGAAAAACACAAAATATGAAAAAAATTGTAATAACTTTTACTATGATGTTTTGTTTTTATTCTACACAGGGCCCTGGGAAGCACATAACTAGTTGTGCCTGCCTAGAGAGAATGAACCTGTCTTCTGTGTATTTCTGAAGTTACCTGCTTGGCCTGCGACAGGGTATCAACCTCCAACTATCAGCTTAAATGCCTTTTGATAGTAAAGCCTGAAGATACGTAAGATGCCACCATGCAATTATGAAAACATGGATTCAAAGCCAGGGTCCCCACCCGAGACTGCATAAATATCGAGGTTGTGATCTAAGCACCATTACAAGTCTGAGGCCTCCCCAGAAGTTGGTTCCATTTGCTGTCTGCATAAGAGCCCATGAAGGCAGCCAACGGATTAAGCAGAGCTTGTATCTTTCCCAGTACATGTGTCTGTAATTTGTACACAAGTGCACATAGGCTGTGGGTGGCCCTGCCCAGATAACTCATTTTTTAAAAAAGAGTATCAGTGTTTGGTGCTTAAAACGATTAAGATAATATGTGATGAAGTTACTACCATGGTAGTCAGTCAATTTCCTAAAAACAGGTGCTTATGTCCCTTGAAAAGACAATGAAGAAATCATGTGCTAATTGATTTATATTTACATATGAGTAATGTACAAATAATGCAAATAATATAGTGGACAACGTGTTTCTAAAGTGTGAACTTCTTTTTCTCCTGACTTCAGGCAGACATTCAGGTGGTATATTCAATATTCTTGTCCTGCATTAAAGGCTTCTGCAGATTTCTCCTGCACTTAGAATATGTCAAATGGTGTTTCTATCCTATAACCTCAATGAATACTCAGTTCTCTCATACATGGTCACGTGGAGTCAAATTTTCTTTCTTTCTTTCTTTCGTTAATTCTTTCTTTGTATCACAAAAGTTCATTTAGCAAAAAGTTTCATATGAAAATGTACATGACCTAATTATACGTCCCAATCAAGCAGGCTCTTCGGGAGGGATGTGGGCGCCTCTTATGAGCATTGTTTACACTCTTTCCAAGGCTTCCAACATGATGATGCTGTTTCCTCACATGACACCACTCCGATGTTATTCTGTTGCCCACTCACCGCCATCAGAAGAGTCATGAAAGGGTCAAAGCCCCGCAGTCTTCCTTGTACATGTCTGCCACCATTTAACTTCCGTGAGAACTTCCTGTCCATACATTTCCTCAGTCCGGAAGGGTGAGCCTTGCTCATGGCGACTCCTCAGCAGGCTCTGTAGCGTTGAATTCTCAAGGAGATTTTATTCAATGTAATCGTTTGGTAGAAGCATCTACTGCTCCTAAGGCTCAGGCATTCTTGGATTTTAATTTAAACTTTTACTACTGTGCCAGGACAGCTGTAACACATTGCCATAAACTGGTGGTTCCAAACAAGGAAAAATATCCTTTCAGAGTTCTGGGAGACAGTAGTCTAAAAATCAAGATGTTGGCAGGCTTGAGCTCCTCTGGAGACCCTGGAGGACAATCTCCTCTTGTCTCTATGGCAGGTCTAAGTGACAGAGAGTGTCACTTAGCTGCTGGGTGCACCACATCAGTTTCTACCCCAGTGTTCACATCACCTCGCCTTCTGTGTTTATGTCCTAAATCTCCATCTGTGGTTCCTTCATAAGGAGATTTGTTGAGGAATAAAACCTTGCCCTAAAACCCACATGATCTTGTCTAGAGGCATTTAACATATTTATATCTGGAGTAACCATCCTATGTTCACAGTTTCTAGGGTCAGAATACGGATGTACATTTATGGGTCCCCATTCAATCCACCACACTATTCTAATAGATTCACTTACTCTTGTTCAGAATCACTTTTGACCATCTGATTCAGGGAAGTTAAAATACTTATTATGTAATTACTGGATTTATATAACTTTAGGCAAAATTCATGAAGCCTGTCCTGTCATAGATCCTTAATGATTGATGGCTACTATCGTCGTCATTATTATGTGTGTGTTTTAAAATTAGTGTATATGATACAGGTTCATCATCCATACTAAAACAATAGATAAATATAAGTTTTCCCTGATAAAGACTCTACGTTCAACTACCCATTAATACCCTTTCCTTTCAACCACTAAGGACAGAGATATTCACTATTTAAATTCCAAATAATATGAGATCAATCTTAAAAGTGAAAGCTACATTGAAAATGCATTCCAAATACTTTGATTATATCTCTCTCCAGATTATCCATTTACAGTACCCTAGAGCCTGGCAAGAGAATGACAAAAGAGTTCATTCCTTAGTAATCAACAGGCTTTTATTCCACAACCCTTTATATACCTTTGATCAAAGAACAGTGTGTTAAAGCAAGTGTTTGGGGAATGCAAGAAACAAGGAACAGCAGGAGGCCTATCAATGTTGAATTTTTATTTGTAGCATGGAGGAGGAAAATGAATTCATGCCAGATGAAACAATAAAAGGTATTCGCTGCCTAATATACCTGGAAGGTAATGTAATTGAATGATTCAACTCAACATATTATAAAAAATGTTTTGATATTTTATCCACCATGATGTTAGCACACCATGCAGAGATGGCCTCAAGCTCTTGGCAATGGGAAAGTCGCTGAGACAGATTCAGGTTTTCTACCTGTGTTCCATTTCATCAAGAGAAAGAAATGCCTGGGAATTCTAGATCGTGTCTAAAATGATTAACCAGACAAAGAGATCTTTACATTCACGGTTAGTATATTTCATGCTTGTCCCTAAGTTAGTCTTATTGGAGGATTTTCACATAAAATGTGATTTTTCCCAAGCTGTACATTCTGGTCAGGTGTGATGATCAGATGGTACCTTTGTACTGATGATGTGAGACAGCAGCATTGCTGAGTACCAGTTGGATGCTTTTGTTTCTGATCTTATAGTCTCTACACAATAACTCAGAAATGCTATTGAGATTTAACAAAGTCTGGAATTAGGCCTGGTGAAAAGGAAGAAAAGGGCCAAGGGACTTAATAGGGTTTTGATAGAGATGATTGTAAAATCAGATCATGGGCCCTTAGCTGTGTAAAATGTTATAATGGACTGATAACAATGATGAGATGATAATTTTATTAAATGAGAGAGGCTGAGGTAAAAAAATGTTTGAGTGAGAGGAATTGACGGCAGATGACAAAGAGGAAGAGGCCTGTATTTCAAGAGTTCAGTCATGCTCTGGTTACTATGATGATCAGGTCAAGTAAACTCCTATATGATGCTTTAAAAGAGCTGTTTGTGAGCAAGCCATGTCTCTAGACTGGCTTGTCTGCTAGCTGGACACTCCACAGGAGCTCTATGCACTGTGGTATTGGGAAGTGGTCCACAAATAAAGGAACAGGTAACATAAAAGCAAGTACAGAAGTTCCCTAAGCCTCTACTCTCAGGCACAAAGTGTACAGAGTCTAGAAAGCTTCCTATTTATGTCCACTTACCTAGTAGTGTGACTGTGTGCAATAAGTGAGCTTCCTTGATTTTATGTCAGATCTGCTCACCTGAAGGCTGGCATCACAGGGAAGGTCTAGTCATTTAAGAGGTTCAGAGCGTAATTTCATTTTTCCTCGATGCTGATAGTTGACAGATGACTAATTACAAAGTTAAAAATAAAGAGATAATGTGATTGACAACTCATAAATATCAGCGATTGTTGGAAGCACTGAAATCTCTTTGGTGAATTTTGCATATTTCATTTCTGCTGAAGAAAGTAATGGAGAAGAGAAAAGAGGAAGAGGTGGGGGGGCAGAGAGGGAGGGAGGAGGCAGGCTGAGGGGAAGGGAAGTGCACCGAGCAAATGAAGACAACATTTCCATCTGGGGTTTGTGCTTTTCTGAGTGTCGACTCATTTTGATAGATTATTAGAAAACTCATATTTGCTCATAAATGTGAAAAAAATAGCAAATGTAAAATTTGCAAATTTATTCCTAAATGTAGTTAAATTCATAAATATTTAGACATTTTTCTGTAAAGCTTCTAATTTATAACCTTTACATGAATCTATAATTTGGTATAAAAGCTTCTAAATGCAGAAGTAATGTCACAAATGTCTATAAATATTCACATCTCATTTCCAAATGTTCTATAACTGCGAATGCGAACCAGTTTGATTTTGTGGAATTTGCTCTACATGACTCAGGACAATGAACAAAACCTTCTAGTTATAGGTTTAAGACTAAAATTAAGGTTATTGCTTATTTAATCTCAGAATATGTCTTTGAAATACTGAGAAAAATGGCTGATCAGTGGTGATGCACACACCTTCCAGACCAGCACTCAGGAGGCAGAGGCAGGTGAATCTCTCAGTTCTAGACCAGCCTAGTATACAAAGCAAGCTCCAGGACAGCTAGCGATACACACAAAGAAACCTTGTCTTGAAAAGAAAAAGAAGGAAATGTTAGACCTACAATTGAGAATGAGTAAATATATTGAAGACAAAAGGTAAACTCTAAGAAAAGTTGAATTCCAAAGAATATCAATGCCCAGTAGAATAATGATTTGATGTTTTTCTGGAACTCCTTTAAAAAATCATTTGTGAAATGGTAATTATGTATTCTTATTCATATTATTTTTAAAAATGAACAGGCATTGTTCTTCAAATCTGTATCCAAAAAGGTCAAACCAAACAAAATCTAAGATTTTTCCTTCAATTCTGCTAACATCTACCCTGTTAGTGTACCTAGTACCCCATCAAGACAAATACACAGGTCTTTACTCAGTGCCAGGAGGCCACGCAGGACCTTCATTTGCAGCTGAGCATGACCAGTGCAAAGACTTATGCCTGGCAGTTGCTTCTGTCTGTCAGTAACACATCGCTCCCACCACTCAAGGTATCAGATTCACTATTGCTTGGGTTTGGTGACACTGAACCCTTCAGATCACCACTAGGATCTGGTGTCTCTGTTGTAGTAAGTTTTTTTTTTCATTAGATATTTAAATGCCACATTCAGCATGTCTCTGAAGTATCTGAGGAGCACTCATCTATTAAGTACAGCTAAGCCAAAGAAAAATGTATTTATATTTAGTCACCCATCTTGAGCTTAACTATGAAGACTTAAAAGAAGAGATTAAATAAAGTTAAATCTTGTAATTTTGAAAAAACAAGTACAGGAGCCCATCAACATATATAAGCAACTATAACCATAAACATAATCATGAATATTCGAAAGACTATAATCATTTATGAGTTAACCAAAAATCAACCTGTATGTCTTAAATCATCTTTAACAGACTGTAATAAAATGACAATCATTAGACTGAAGCTCCTTATTTATCTAGATCCTTACATATAGAGTTTGGGGATTTTCTTGATTCCCGTGTAGTATATTATTATAAAACATAAGAGTTCCTTGTATGACCTAGTTTATTAGAATAATTTTCTCAATAATATTGTTGAAAGTATCTTGAACACTGAACAAACCTTATCAGTCAGGACCAAAATCTTGGCTTCGGAGCCAGACTGGACACTGGTCTTCTAAGTCAGGATTTTTATAAGAAAAAGTGTAACCAGGTGACAACCAGGTAACCAGGTGGGAGGCAAGGGGGAGGGCAGCATTGCATCATTTTGATTAGCTAAACAGAAGAGGAATTGATTTTTTTTTCTGAGCATAATGTAACCAGGTGGCTAGACAAAACATTTTAAGCTGATTGGCTAGGATTTAGGGTAGGAAAGCTCTTGACTTTCCAGCTCTCTAGGAGTAAGGGATACAGAAGGATGTTGCGGTCTTAGCTCTAATAGAAAATTATTTATCTTTAACCCAAGCACAACATGCACATATCATCTATTGTTTTATTCCAAACAAGCAATGAATCTTCCTGTGAGCCACTTAGGGCCTGAGACCTTAACCTAATTTCACCTTATAATCCAAATGGAGACTCAGAGTCAACATGGTTTCTGATATGCTAAGAGCTGGTCTTAACAGAGGAGCTACAGTCATGCTAGGAACTAAAGTAGGTCTCAACAGAGGGGCTGTAGAGGTTAAGCAGGTTAAGCAAGTTACAATTATTTTGTTTTTGCTTTGTCTTATTTTCGAGACAAGCTTTCTCTGTGTAGCCTTGGCTGTCCTGCACTCAGTTTGTAGACCAGGCTGGCCTCGAACTCATAAAGATCTGCCTGGCTCTGCCTCCTCGAGCACTGAGATTACAGCCCTGCACCGCTGCACCTGGTCAGATCACTTTTCTTAATCCTTCCAAAGTTATCTGATTTTTTTCTCTCATTGGCCTCTAGTAACATGGACTTTACATTTATTTTTTTAAAAACTAGTGAAGTATCTTTTTATTGAAAATAGATTCTTCTGGCATACCATACATCCCAAGCACAGTTTGCCCACTCTCTCCTCTTCCCAGGTTGCCTCCACCTCCCTGCTCCTGCAGACCCACTCCCTCTGCATCTCTCTTCAGAAAAGGGCTGGCCTCCCAGGGAGGTCAACCAAACACAACCAAAATGAGATATAAGGCAAAAGTCCTTATATGGAGGCTGGATAAGGCCAGGAAGAAGAAAAGGCAAGAAGAAAAGACAAGGCCATCAGGAGCAAAAGAGTCCCAAGAGCAGGCAAAAGAGTCAGAGACATACTTGCTCCCACAGTTAGAGGAGTCCCACAGAAACATCAAGCTATATGCTTATAACATATATGTAAAGGACCCAGCACAGATCCATGCACCCCTGTGCTTTACACAGTCTTTGTGAGCCCACATGAGCCATTGTTGATTTGGTGGGTCATGTGCTCCAGGGATCGTCCATCCCCTCTGACCTCTACAGTCTTTCTGCTATACACTTAGATCAACGCCTTGGCCAGTTGTCATCAGAGAGGCTTCCTCCAGTGGCCGCCGAGAGTGAGTTCAGAGACCTACAACCAGACATTATTTGAAGAAAGATTCTAAATTAGAGGTCCCCTTTTATCCTAACTGATTTTTTTTTCAAACTTCAAAGAGGCTCTTCTATTGCTCATAGGCCAGGTTAGGAATACTGAGTCTGTAAAATGTGTATATTCCTTTCTACCAGCAGTTAAATCTTCCCTCTTCTACAGGAAAGGTGTCAGTTTTCCACACTGAAAGACTACAATCATTTTTGTCTGTTCTTTTAAGAAAGCTCCCGTTTCTTTGATCAGTTGAGTGGCTTTTCCTTGAATTGTCCCTATTGCTATTCTACTTCATTAAGAAGCGGTACGCAGCTCTGTAAAAATAGATAGCTGTTGCAGTGCACGAGGCAGAAAGCTCAACTCCTGTTTGAATGCTCCTTTAAAGCACATGCATGTGTACTTGTATGTTCATGCATGTGTGTGTGTGTGTGTGTGTACATGCATCTTTGTGTGTTGCACGCCCTTAATGAATAAGATTGTTCTTAGAAGTGTTGTTATATCCTACACTTATGCCATAGATTTAACAGTCGATTTCCTAATAAAATATTCTTCAATATGACATGTACCTGGACCAATTCATCCCTTCCTAGTGTTCCTACTATTTGTTGTGAAAATGGCTGCCACCTGTCTTGCAGAGTTAAACAATGACAATTTGTGTACAGCCTACGGAGAGCATTGATTTGTTCCCTGGTCCCTAGAAAGTCCTGCACAAACATTCACTGATGTCAAAATGCTGATGGTTATTAATGTAGCTCAGATGACGTTTAAGAGCCCTCTCGTGAAATTAATGTCTGTCCCTGTGCTTGAATGACTCACCCTTATATCTCTGGAAACAGGAAGGTTTTGGTTGGTGAAGCGTCTGCATATAAATGTGGGAGAGAGAGGGTTGCAGACATTGATATGACTAAAAAAAAAAGTGGCATACATAAAGAGCTGTGCTTCACTGGTCTCTAGCGAATATGAAACAAAAGAGTAGAGACATGGAGACACCTCAGCGAAGGTCAGCGGAGAAGGCCCTGTAGAATTCAAATGATGCTCCTGCCTTTAATTTTCAGTTTCTTCCCCAGTATAAATATTGTCCTTTCCCTATGGCGTAGTCTTTCTGGGAATCCTTATTTTAATTCTGTAACATTTATATTCCAGGAGTAAGAGCAAATCTGCTGATTACTCATGAAAGCAGTAGAAAAAAACTGCAATTACAGTCAAAATTAAAGTTATTTTCTAATCTCCTCATCTTTTTTTAAGGAATGAGAAACTTTAAATATGGTCAACATAGCACATTTTAAGTGTCAAACTTACTGACAATTTCATGCCATTTTCGATGCCAATTGAATAATAATTTTCTGCAAAATAGTGAGTATTATACAGATTTTTCATCATTTGACCTGTTTAATATACGTTGAAAATTTTCTCTTGTGTAAGTACCATTGCATAATGCTGTGTACTGAGATATTAAGATATATTTAGTAATTCCATTAGAACTGCACCATCAAGCAGGGCAGAGCATATGGAAAGAAGTTGGTGAAAAACTGATTAAACATTTATATCAAGTACATTTTGATTTAACTCACATAAATAATTCATTTTTATGTTTTCTTTCTTTCAAAATAAACCTTTTTGACACCTGCTGTGCTAAAAATAATGCTAGCATGGCTGTAATAAAGAAAGTCTTAAAGCTTGCAGCAATGACATCATCTGGTACCCATGCAGACACTAAATTACCAGAACATAAGTGCAGAAAACTAAGACTTGGCATTATTTATTATTTATTTAGTGCCTCAAAAATACGCCATGCTTAGTCGCAAGTGAAGCACCTGACTGAATTCGAATTAAGAGTTTGTACCAAGAAAATGTGAAAAATTATCGGGCTCATAAAAAACACAGTAGAGCGTGTAGAAAAACGCCGTGAGGATACTGAGACCCATTCTCCTCCCTGAGCATGAGGAACAAGCTGAGGAAGGGAGACAATAAGCGAAGATGCCCAGAGATGCCAGAAGCGCCACTAGAAAGGCAGATTGGTGGTCAAGAAGGGGATTGCAGAGCCACGTGCTCTCAGCCTTAGTCTACACTAGCAGATGCCACAAAGGGTGTTGCTACCTGTCCACAGACAAAGTGTAAGTAGCAACAATCCCATTTACTCTTTATTCAATTGAAAAGTTAGCCTAGGAGAAAGCCTGGGCCTTGGGTGAGAGTTACTCTGCCCTTATTATTCCTGTAAGGCTAGACCTCTTTTTCTTTTATCAGAAGTGAGGCCTAAGACTCTGCACATTTCTAAGCACCAATGTGTTTATTGGATACCATCATAAACAACTTGGCAACAGTCTTTTACTATTACAATTTTCTCCATTTGCTTCAAATGTTCATTTTCTTTTTTTCCCCAATGACATAATATTTATTTATTTATTTATTTATTTATTTATTTATTTAATTTTATTAATTGATTCAGATTACAACTCAGTTGTTATCCCATCACTTGTAAATGTTCATTTTCTATGTACAATGATATCAAAATTTTAAATACATTTTGGCAAAGATGTGAATCTATCCAATGGCAGTAAGAGGTCAACCACAGCAACAGTCCCCAACACGAATGTGTTTAGGGCCAAGTATACAGTTATATGCCAAAGTTTAGTTCCCATTAGCTGTCTGGTGCTAAAGAGACTCTGTAAAAGAGAAACTTTGAAGGTGAGTATAAATGTATTCCTTAGCTTCTTTGTAACTGTATACTAAGAATATACAGCAGATGCAGCAGGCGCCTTTGCACAGTCCCTTTCAAATGGACCTTTTCACATAGGCCAAAGGGTATGGGCTGACTGTCTCCTGGGGATCCCACTGAAACAAACTTACTTGTTCTGTGAAAAAATGCAAGTGCCACAGTGGAGACTGGGAAACGGCATCTCCTGTTTGATACTTGCAAACTAGGACAGCATCTATGTTAGCCAATATCTGCATGAGCTAATTCTGCTGCAAGGGACTCGATGATTTTCATCCATAATGCGTTCTTTTTAATTTTCAAAAGAGGCTTCCGGTATAGCACTTGTCCCGTCTATTAGGATGCAGTTGTTGCCACACACCCTCTAGACTATACAGTTCAACTAGAAAGGTGAAAGCCCAAGGTCAGGTTCATGGACACACTGCAACCATTTTTCTTTATTCTACTGGATGATGGCTTAGCTGGGGTGACAATTAGGCAAAAGATGAAAGTGTTACTGTTGGGGGGATGGTTGAAGGCCTGAGAGAATGTGTGCTGTTTGATACGGGCAAAGACGTGTCAAGGACCCCAGTACCTGTGGAGAAGCAAAGCCTTCCCTGGATGAGGCTCAGGGGGATAGCACAGCCTTCCGCTGGCCTGAGTGTGGCTGTGGACAGTGTATGCAGGAAATATCCACCATAGCTTCCTTCTCACAAAACACCCAGATGTTTACATTCTGAAGGCTGCTCCTGCTAAACCTCTCTCTTTGTCCAGCTGTATATAATAACCATGGCCCCCTATTTTATCCACATGTAATAGCCCTACTTCCTTGTTCAGCTGTATGCAATGACCCCACCTTCCTGTTCACTGTGTATAATAGAGAGGCTGAGCTTCGGGGTGGGGTGCTGTGGCATTCTTCATCAGAGAACCCAGACACTCCGATCTCAGCTTTTCTGTCTCCATGTTTCCATATGTCTGTCAGGTCTTTCCTCCCTCACCATCCCAGTTAGGGCAATCACTGGAGCCGGGCAAGGACATGGCATATAAATTTTTGAGTAGCACAGAGCTTTGAAAAGAAATCAGGTGACATTTATCACTTAAAACAACCCTTTTTTATAATTATAAAATCAATGTGGTCGGGAACAGATACAATGTAATTCCGTTGATATAACCCCTGGTGATATTCTGTACATTTAGAGATGTAGTTGCCGCCTCGCTTCCTATAGAACTTCTGTCTTTGCAATAAAATCACACATGAACTAATATTCCTGTTTAGATACACTCTGTGGGGACAGCGAAATGGCTCAACAAAGAAAGATGTCTGTCACCAAGCCAAGATGGCCCGACTCTGGTTCTTGGGAGCCACACCGTGTAAGAAGAGAAGAGACTTCTGCGAAGTGTCCGTTCCCTTCCACACTGCATGCTGTTAACCTCACCTTCTCCTCTACAATGCAATGTTTCATACTGCGATGTGAACTGAAATTGACCTTGTCCTGTGAACACAATAAGACAGTTATCTAGACTGTCCTAACAGGACACTTTCGCTGCTGTATTAGTTATCTATGGTACAGTTTTACATTAGGATTTCATCTCTTAAAAAGTACAAAATGTTCCTTCCTACAACCATGGATTTTATAGATATGCAATTTCTAGAATTCAACCAACTCTATATTATAGATGCACTTGTTTTAATATTCTACTATTTTAATTAAACTTCAACAAATATCTCATTTACGACTCTAAATCCATCAAGACAGAATTGCTTGGGCAAAGACTATTACAGACACATTAACGTTTCTGGCCTGGAAGTGAGATTTCAGTTTTGTCTCCTGTAAGTGGTATTTGAGAATGCATGCATCCTACAACTCTGTCTTCCCTAAGCATGCTCCTCGGCCTGCCTTCCAGTTAGCTAAGAATGTCCTATTTATTCCAAATGTTCAAATGTGAACGAAAACATTCAACATGGAGCTTAAATCCCTTCATTAATTAGCACTCACAGTTGAATGGGATCTGGAGAACAGAATTACAGTAATGTAGAAGTCATTCTCATCCAGTTAGCGCTCCTACTCTGTTAGGAGTGGGGTTTTCAGTCCCTCTTCTAGACTAGAAAATAGATGCCCAAGTGAACATTCCATCCTCTGACTTGTGTACCAAAAGTTAGGAAACTGATCCTACCCCAGTCCTCAGGAAGCCCATGGGTCACACGCTGTGCAGGCCATCTTCAGATCTCGTCTCTGCCTAACGGGTGCTTGTGTAATGGGATCATTCTATCTTCATTAGTGGGCAGGGTTAATCAACCTCTCCATAAACAATGTTTCCTCAGGACTTGTATCTCCTCCCTAATATTGATGACATTCTGCCCTGCAACACCACACTTTTTATTCATGTATTTTTCTCCCTTGTTAACCCTAGTCTAATTTATTTATGAACTTCCCATAGTGGTTAATGAAAACAAAAAGCTTCACTTGTATTTCAATAAATTTGCCTCTTTAGTCAATAAACATCTATGACTCATCTCCTGCTTACCAGAATTATGATAGTCATGTTACAGTCACTAAAAGTGAGAGGCCTGCAGTTCCGCCGCTGTGCCCTTCAGTGCTGTGTAGAAGGAAGAGCATTCACCCACTCTGTAAGTACGATGTGATCGATTTACGTACCAAGAGTTCCTGTCAGAGAGCGGGCATGGGGGTGCCTATGATGACTGTCATAATAAAATAGCCAGAGAGAGAGAGAGAAAAGGCTGGATACCTGTAGAGGCTGGTCTTAAACCGTACTGAATACACTGGTATTAAGGAAAAGCAATCAATATTGTTACTGAATCCATAATATGAGCAGGCAAATAGATATGTGCATTGAAACAGAATTATTGATGAACTGGAGTCACTTGATTTGCTTTTCATTAATTGCTTTCAATCAATATAAAGATTTTACTGTCAAAATGTTTATGCATTTGTCCTGTGTTTGGGCATACATACACATATATATGTACATACACAAAGTACTTTTCAAAACCAGGCAATTAGGAGAATGGCTCTTTCTTCACAGAAGCAGAGAACTCAATTCTCAGTTTCCTCTGAATCCATAGTCAGCTCTGTCCTCCCAATAAAGAGGGTGGCAATGATGTTGGGTAACATGCCCCATTTTGCTGAGATTCCTCCAAACACCTTCAAACAGTCAGATTCTTTGGCTGTGTGGAACACCAGAAGCATTAGGCTATCCAAGAATCCTTTTCAGTTTTATTGCTAAGTAGCTTTAGACAAAACACAAACTACAAACTGCGCTAGAGTGGAGCATCGTCTCCCCCGCCCCTTTCTATGCACTGACACAGTATCAGCCATGGGCTAGGAAGGTAATTTAGTTTGCATGAATCTTACCACACTGTTTTAGGTCTAAACATTGCTCCCTTGTTGTCCTAAGTTAGCCTTTGAACATCTCTGCATTATCCTGTGGTATGTGTTCTCTTTGCTTCAGCCGTAAACCTTATCTTGACTGGAGCTGATGGAAAGAAATGGTGATGATTTGAGATAACATGTTTTGTATATTTCAGTCAGATGAGCGCCACATTTTTCCCTGTGCTATATTTTAGGCTATCACTAGGTGTTTTTTTTTCTTTGCAAAGTAAAACATGTTTGTACTAAAACCATATATGTAATATACCTTTGCCCTCAGTCCTTCTGCATATTTATTTTAATTGCAGGATCTGTTTTTCATTTTATTTTATTTTAGTGGATCACAAGGGAAGAAATTGCTAAATTGGGATATTAGCTTTTATGAGGTTCATTAAATAACTGTGAGTCGGGAATCGGGAGAGAGAATTTGGCAGACTTCTTACTACAGAGACTAATGATGCTGTCTAGCTCAACAAAGGGAGAGGACTTTCCTGAGGTAATTGTGTTTGGGGCAGATTATTGGTCACAGGATGGACAAGTTTCTTTTCTTCCATCAC
This sequence comes from Acomys minous, assembly GCF_964271855.1. Lineage (NCBI taxonomy): Eukaryota > Metazoa > Chordata > Mammalia > Rodentia > Muridae > Acomys > Acomys minous. Next base: position 122,678,255 of record NC_140483.1, read on the forward strand.
CAATCCCCACAAAACTTTGTATTTATCATTCAGTCCCTCAGTACATGTTTCAGAGGAAAATTCTAAAGATTATCACAAGTAATATTCTGATGCTAGCATAGAGCAGGTACATAGAGATTAATAGTTATTCTCTGTTGTCAATTTCATGCCCACTGACATAGCATGCCAGCTTAAAAATATCAGTGGTTTAAATAGTATTGATATTTATATTTCTGTCTCAGTAACTTTAAGCTGTAAATCCGTATTTGAAGCACTTCCATTACATAGTTATTCTTTGATTACAACAATTATTCTGAAATAGAAGCAAAGCAGAGAAAATAAACAAGGTAAAGGGAAGTTTGGTGTTAGCTTTCTGGTGGGAAAGTTTACTGGTCTAAAAGGAAAATTTGGGTTTAGGAAAGCCATTGAAGCAGCATCTTTCTTCCTGCTTCCATATCAATTGTTAGAAAGTTGTCTGCTGTGATTTGAACTGTCCCATGCCCTCCAGCTTACTGGGGGGTGGCTGGAGGAAGGACCTTCAGAGGGTCTTTGTGCCTGTGGTTCCTATGATTCTCACCCAGCACCCTGATCAATAAGTGAGTGATTACAATTTTAAAGCCTCTCAAAGTTAGCTGATGAAGTATCTCCAGGAAGCATCTCACTAAACTTTATATTGCCAACTTGGCTCAAGAGTATGCCCAGCGGTGTTTCTCCACTGTTGGGTGTTGTTGGCATTGATACCAATATTTTTGAAAAGCACTCCAGTAGCACCATGTTTCTTACCATTATTAGTCCAGCAACTAGAAAGAAACGATCATGGAAGTTCCAACAGAATAGAATTAAATATAACCATGTGGTGTCACTTGTCACTTCCTCACAGTGATGATGATGTGTAACCTTGGACAAGTTGTTTGCAGCCCCGCCATTTACACTAAGCCCAGCCATCTACTCTTCTGAGATGGTGCCTACGAATATATCTATCTCAGTACTTGACAGGACAAAGGCCTGTTCTCAATAGTAACTAGTGGAATCGCTTTGAGTTTCCATTTAATTTGACGTTGGCTATGGGCTTCCTGTGAGTTACATTTATGTTCTGGTATGTCCCTTGTATCCCTGATCTCTCCAAGACTTTTATCATGAAGGGGTGTTGGATTTTTTCAAAGGCTTTTTCAACATCTAATGAGATCATGATGTGGGTTTTTTTTTTCAGTTTTTTTATATGGCGGATTGCATTGATGGGCTTTGTATTTTGAGCCATCCCTGCATCTCTGGGATTGAAGCCTACTTGAACATGGTTGTTGATGTTTTTGATATATTCTTGGATTTGGTTTGACCCGTTTTTTGAATATTTTTGCATCTACGTTTATAAGGGAAATTATTCTGTAATTTTTTTTCTTTGTTGAGTCTTCATGAGGTTTGGATAGCAGGGTGAGTGTGGCCTCATAAAATGAATTGTGCAATGTTATTTCTGTTTCTACTTGTGGAATAATTTCAGGAGTATTGAAGTAAGCTCATCTTTGAAAGTCTGGTAGAATTTTAAGCTAAAACCCTCTGGGCATTTTTGGTTGGGAAAATTTTAATGACTTTTTCTATTTCACTAGGCATTATAGGTGTACATGATTTTGATTTAACTTTGGTCAGTGGTACCTATTGAGAAAATTATCCAATTTTTGCTGAGCTCAAATTTGGAAACAGACAGATCAAAGAAGTTAAAGGATTCCAGATATAGCCAAGAAAAACTTCTGGATCTCCACTCTGACTCTGCTTTACCCTCTGTCTCTCTGCCTCTCTGTCTCTCTGTCTGTCTGTCTGTCTGTCTGTCTCTCTCTCTCTCTCTCCCTCTCTCTCACTGTCTGTGTGTGTGTGTGTGTGTGTTTCTTTTAACTACTTAAAATGCTAGTTGATGCAGCACCCTGTGACACAGACCATTTTGTGAATCTATCTTCTACCAGCACCATAGGGCCAAGGAATAAAACACACATGGATAATGGATATTCCCACATCTGACCTCAAGGAACAGGGAATGCAGCTCATGAGCAGCAAAGAACAGATACCATCCTTCTGGAACAAGAAGCTCCTGACTCAGAAGAAGGAGGATCCAAAGTTATTCACTGAGTATTGTAAAAAGCAAACAAGCCAGAGATATGAGCTACAAACAACATAGCCATGAGGCTTCTCAAGTGTGTAAGACACGTGGTTGATCAGGCATGCATAAGTGAGTATGCACATGCTCAAATCCTGCCAACTATCGTCAAGTCCCTTTTCTTTCTCTCTGGCCTGGGCAGCTGCAGGGATTCATTTTCAGGCCACAGTGTACAGTATTAAAGATTTGCCTCTGCTGTTAAGTCTTTTTTCCCAAGTATCTGCTGGGTTAAAAGTCCTCATGCATCTGTCTTCCTTAAAAGACTCCATGTTGGGGCTAGGGACATAGTTTAATGGGTAAATGCTCAGCACCCACATAAAGAACTGGCTGTGACTATACAAGCACCTGCACTACCAGCATTGTAGAGAGTGGAGACAGAAGGCTTGCTAAGGCTTGCTAAGGCTTGCTAGATTTGGCCTGAGCTCCAAGGTCAGTGGGAGACCCAGTGTCAGGATAATAAGGCAGAGAGTGACAAGAGCAGATCACCTGAGGTACTTACTCAGTCCCTGAAACATGCAGGCGTGCAGCCATGGACATATGTGTGCAGCCATGGGCACATGCATACATTTATTTTTTCCATGTTTACTTTGTGAATTTATAGACTTAAGGAGGATATTTTTCTCCTTGAAGTCAGGAACTTAATAATTCATGGTTTGATCATCCCTTATTTCCTGGTCCAGGGAAGGCACACAGGGTGACTAACCTAGAGTCTGCTGGCCTGCCTACAGCCTTCTTTGCACACTGTGCCCATCTTTTTCCAACCATTCTTTTCCTACCCTCTTTAGGGCCTCTGCTTATAGACTCTTCGTATCATTTGCTGTCTTCCCCCCCCCCCCCCAATTCTATCATCTACTCCTACTGAAGACCCAGTGCTAATATTATTCCTTTTGGCTTGACATTCTGTCTTCTGTACTCCCTCTCTCTCTCTTTCCCCACAGTGCTCCTTAATCCCAGCGTTTAGTTATTCTCAGCTGCATGCATGTATGTGTGTACATAAACTACATATTTGTCGTATATTTATATTGCATCACACATTTTATATGTTCTTGCAAGCATTTAGCCTCCTCCATTGATGAACTGGTTGGTAACCTGCTTTCCTTACCCTTCTGGCCCCCTGGGCCACTCTTTTCTACGTCTTCATTTCTTCACGTTCTTTTAACTTCCAGTGAACTTCTGCACATATCTCTGATGTTTAGGCTCTTCTGCATGCTATTCAGAAGCTATAAGAAATAGTTCCTCACACCCAACTATCTAGTTCCGACTTAGAGAAGTTAGCCTTCAAGGTCAGTGTTTCTCAAAAGCATTTCCTGATGTTACAGCCCATGGGACTTCCCTTCTGCGGGAAGGTCAAATTCTTCCATGGTGGGATGGTCTCTTTGTAAGTGTTCAAGCCCAGGGGAGTCATGTCCTCTGTCTACTCAGGTCACCTCTCATATCTGTGGCCACTACACCCTAATTAGTGTCATTAGCCACTGGTGAGCCAGTGGATCACTGCACGGGGTCTGCTGGGAGCTAAGAAAATCTCCCTCTCCAAAATGACCCAAAAAAGTTTCCTTCACAATTCCCTAGCTCACCTGTGCACTTCTGTGTGTTTACTCCTTTAAATCGAAGGCTCTCCCAGGATATCCGATTTGATTAATTATAGTTCTTCTTTCATTTCAAATTACTTAGCTGTGGAAATTCTGGTAAAATTCTTTTTTCTTTTCTCGAATGGACAGACAGCAAGTTTGCTTTGAGCATTTTCCAAGTCCGTGCCATTTAAATATTTACTGAGACGTGCAGTCTCTTTTCAAGAAATTTATTTAGAAATTAATTCCAAGCACAAATTATGGCTGAGGGATCCATTTGGCCAACATCAAGCCCGTTGCCCAGTTACCATTTAAAATATGCTCGTAAAATACTGCTTGGTAATGTCACCTTAATCCGATGTTTACTGTACCTGGAAACTGCCTTGGTGTACACTTCAAAGTATTTAGATAGAACATGGTTACTAATGACCAAAGGACCACCACCGCTGGGTAAATAGGATTAGAGGCAGGGCTGAGGTATTTTCACTGCCCCTGACATGGATTTAAACGCCCGAGGGTCAAATTGGCAAACTGGATGAAGCTCCTTTTATGTAGATGAGTGCCTTTCTTGCTTGGAATATTTTTTATTTATTGGCCACATATCAGGGCTACATAACACCGTAGGAAATGCTGTCACATTTGGTTCTGCTTCTTCTAACTTTCAGAAAAAGCCGACCGGCAACACAGCGAGGCAATCAGCGGGGCACCGGCTGGGTGCGCAGGTGGACAGACAGCCGCTCAAGGCTGCAGCTGCGTCTCTCTGGCAGGCAACTCAGTTTGTCAGCTGCTTGCGCAGCCCCAAAATAGACACTTTCCCTTTGCGTCCTTCCTGACTCACCTGGAACATAATGACGCTTCCCCCTTGCAGAAAAGTACAGCTTTATTTTTATGGCCACAAAACCACCTGGTGATATTTGTGTGCCAGGAGCTAAACGGAGATTTCTTTGCCTAGAACTCGACAAATAGAGTATGCTTTATCTTGTGTCAAAATCTTCCTTTTTTCCCCTAGCTCAAACTACTTGAACTTCTTCATTCTTAAATAGAAATTTGTATCTGGTGATAATCATCTTCTTTTTAAAATATATTTTATTAATTTATTCATATTACATCTCAATTGTTAGCCCATCCCTTGTATCCTCCCATTCCTCCCTCCCTCCCATTTTCCCCTTACTCCCCTCCCCTATGACTGTGACTGAGGGGGACTTCCTCCTCCTGTATATGACCTACAAGAAGAACAATATGATGGCTGGATCTGACCTCAAACAATGGCACCAGCCAAGGACAGTACGTGCAGTAAACTTCGAACCACTACCCAGATCTAGCCAATGGACAGGACATTCTCCACAGTTGAGTGGAGAGCAGGGACTGACTTTCACACGAACTCTGGTGCCCCATTTTTGACCACATTCCCTGGACTGGTAGGCCTGGTGGCACTCAGAGGAAGGATAGCAGGCTACCGAGACAACCATCTTCTTAACCCCACTGGCCCTCCCCAACTCTGAGGTAAGCACTATAGAGTCTCTACCTCACTGAAGCTAACTTGTTTTAAGTGGTATCTGTATAGCCTGTGCAATTTGAAAAGAAAAGAAAAAAAAACTTTAAAGAGTTGAAAGGAGTATGTCTTTATGTAAATATTCTTATAGATAAATAAATTTGTGTAATAAAGAATACTTTTTGGTTTGCTTGTTTTACCTTACAGCAGTGTCTAGAAAAGTGTCCACCTGTGGCCAGTGTCTTTTGGCCCCTTGTATTGAGGCAGGGCTCTGAGACTGGACTCTAGCCAATGTCACATGGGTAGAAGACTCAAGTCCCAGTCTCAAGCCTGCGCAGTAAAGCCCCCTCCAAGCTGGGCATCTGTCTCCTGACTGTGTGACCCCAGTCTCTAAGTGAGAGGAGCCCAAGTGAAAGTTCCTCTGACCACCGGGGGATTTTTGATGAGAGCAAGAAATAAGGTCGCTGATAGCTGCCGAGGTCCAGAGTAATGAGTGGGAACAGTGAACCTGACCTGTGTGGTTCTTAACCCCGTGGCATTGGCCTCCTCAAGAAAACCACTGCAGAGAAAGTAAAGGAGCTGTCAACAGTGATGCTGACAGCAGCCTGCTGGAGAGGGTGGCTCTCAACCAGAGATGCTCTCAACCTTGTCTTTGGAAATGGTGGTGGCAGAGGCCTATCTATTCCTGTTATACTTCCCAAAGCAGCCTGAACTTCTTACAAGCTCTTTAATAACCGGTACACTGAGCTTAAGTTTAGATTTGATGTTCAGAAGAGGCAATTCCACTCATAGCCTCTTCCTTCCTTCCTTCCTTCCTTCTATAACGCTGAAAGTACATCTATTTGGCCATGTGTCCTCGGGATCATCACAAGTGAAAATAGCGCCTCCACTGGATGTGCTTATAACTCTTGCTTAAGCCAAAATACTCATTGAGCAAAACAAACAAACAAACAAACAAACAAAATACTATCAGGTGAAGATTTAGCGAGGATTCAGTTTATCTGTGCATCATAGCCTGAGAAGGCAAGCAATTCAAGCTTGAGGAAAAAGAAATCACTGAGATCAGGCCTTTTCAGCTGAGGCCACACAGGAACACCTGCCGGCTTGCCGGCTGTCAGTTTTTGAGGAAGTACTTTATTTTCCTGGGAAGCTCAAGTTTAAAGGAAGTGTCCTTGTGTGCCGGTAAACAACCTTTGCTCTCCCTTGATGGTTTTAGAAGGAAGCAGGCATTTCCTCTTTAAGAAAAGATAGCTTTCTCGTCTTTCAGTTGAGGGTGGTCTCATCAAGAGGAAGGGATCGCTTTCTTACCACCCATATTATTCTCTCTACGGAGCCTCAGCTGCACGAGTGTTGTTCTTTAACATCTGCCCTGGCCAAGCTCCTCAGCCCAACCAACCTTTAAAACTCAACTCTTGCACTGGGGAGCTAACTCTAGGGGTAAAGGACTTGCCATGCAAATATGGACATCTGAATTCAGTCCCCAGCTCTGGAAAACAAAAACAAAAAAAAAATAATAAAATAAGCGCGGTGGTGCATGTTGGAAATCCTGGCCCTGAAGACTGGCACATCCCTGACCAACGAGCCTAGACTCATTGGAGACCCACGCATCCAGGCTAGAGACTCTGTCTCAAAAACAAGGAGGGCAGTGTCTGAGACCTATGGCCTCTACCCTGACTTGCACATGTCCATCTGCACACACGTGCACATTGACACCAACAAGGAAACAATGGAAACCTTCTCTTGCTCTAAAAAATGTCAACTCTTAGAAATCTCACAGTTACAGGATGGAGAAAATGAGAGATTAGAATCTAAAGAGGTCTGTTGAAGGAGGAATCATTTCAAACGCTGTCTGTGTGCACAGCTGCCCTGTTACTAATACTCCTTCCCAGGGACATCTGCCCTGGGCCTCACCACACACCCAGAGCAAGGCTGCTGGCTCATAATGCATACTGTGATATGGGATTATCCCGTCTGCATCTCTCCCAAAACTGTGCCTCATTCCAAGTGGAATTGTTGGGTATCCAGAAACGAAGTGGACTCCATTCCGGGAAGCTGTAATAAGGGGATTAAGGAACTACAGAGGCCTATGAGTGTCTCCCGTGCTGCTTAGAATGAGCGCAGACTCAGCTTTAATCAAAGTTAATCAACCCATCTGAGGCAGATCAGAGAGGGGATCCAGACCCGGCTGCGTGCTAATACCTTGGGGGCACCAAGGGCCTTCCTGGTAATAGGCATGAAGCTTCTTCCTCCAATATGAGAGATGCTCAGTTGTGCTAGACCATATGTCTGCTGCAATCTGTGAACCTATGGATGGAGAACTTGCTCAACCCCAAGGCACCGTGTTGAGCATGGAGCAAAACTAGCAGTGCTGATGCCAAGGGGCAGAAAGGCATCCTCTGTGTTTCAAAGATAATCAGTGTCAGCGACCGAAAGTGCTGGCACATGAATACTCTCTAGGTGCTATGTTGCATATTTTTAGTCAAAGGGATTCCAGCTATTCGGTAAGGGATGAAGGGCTTGAAATTCAAAAAAATAGAGCCTACTCATAGTGAGTTACAAAAGAAAAAGAGAATGGGCATTCTTTCTAAAGTTGACAAGTGGGGAGGTTCTCCGTTGACCGCACACAAGTAGAAGCCACCGCTCTTTAATTTTAGTTAGCACATATTTGTGGTGTATAATATGGACATTTAACATGTGTACAATAAACATTGATAAAACCAAGGTGCTTAGTTTATTTGTCACTTCCAATATTTATCATTTTAAATCCTTTCTCCCATCGATTTTGAAATATAGAATAATTATTATTAAGTGACAAAATTATTAATAACTGAAGCCAACATAAATATTCATGAGTAATATATTACATTCATACTTTATGATGCAGAAATGCAGTATGTACGTGTATGTAAATTAAATCACAGCAAAAGTCCATACAAAGAAAAGATACTATTTGATACAAAGAATAGGTGTTCTGTGGCAATAACATGGGTTAATATTACAGACACAGTAATATAAGGAATAAGGTTGGTAGTGATCTGCGGAGTCCAGCTGTATCAGTTCTGCAAACAGAAATTCTAAGTAGTGGAGTTAAAACTCAAAGAGGGATTCTTCCTGAGATCGTTGGTTGAAACCTGGGACACAGGCAAATTCTAGCCCTCGATTTGGCTCTTAGAACTTAATTATTACCTTGGAATAAAAAAGGGAAACTACCATGCAAACCCCCTGGCTTCACTTGACTTTCATTGCTTGCTTTTATCACCAATTTTAGAGGTCACGTGGCTAAGCAATATGTTTTCATTAGCTATGCTCTAGGCAACACTTGTCACACATTGGTGACATTGTTAACAGTTGTCTTGTTTGTTTTACACAAACTTGGAGGCAGGTTGAACTTGCTTAAGTCACTGGTCCTTCACTTGTTCCTTTGAAAATGCCAGGGGGCATGAGTCCCCTCTCCAGGTCACTTCTGAACACACATCCTCCACAGAGCTATAGCCATGAGTTACTTCACTTTCCCTAGACTCCAGTGACTTCCCTGGACACCTCAGAAAAATCCTACAGCATAGGATTTTTTCTTAGGCTAGTTCTCCTGTCTCCCTTTGATTAGACACATTGTCAATAAACACTTGTAAAAATTTTGGTTTCAGGGATTGAACCGGTTCAGTAACACCTTGTGATGATCAAAGCACACAACCTCACAACCTTTAGAAGCATTGCACTTTGTAATATTTGTGCTTTCATGCCTAAAATATATTTTGAACATAAAACTTTGACTAATTCTAAAGGTTAAATTTATGGAAATAAAATGTAGTCCCTAGAAGTTAGACTAATAATAGGCCCAAAAGGTAGAGGGAAGTTGGACAGTGAGAACCAAGGTATACTTACACAGGAGTAAGCTGTAGTGTACAACAGTTCACAATTTATACACATGTTATAAAGAATTCAAAATGATGTTTGAAGGTCCCGGATACAACAAAAGGGCCAGTGTTTAAGTAGATGAAATACTTTTATAGGACATTGTTAGATGACAAATCACCTTCTCAGTATTGCATTTGGGAAAAGCTATTTCCTCTCATTCCAAGTAATGATAGCATGTAGGACATACGCTATTCATCTAAAAATATTTCAGTAGTTAGATGTTCAGCCTATGACTTTTACACTGTAATTTCTTTTAGCAGGTGATGGTAGGTGATTATTAGGGTTATTGCTAAGAGATTATACACACACACAGACCCACAGACACACACACACACATATGTATTGTTTTCAGAGTCCAGTAATATGTCTTATTTGATGTGTGAGTGTGGGAAGAATGATGCTCTCAACTTCAACTTCCCCATATGCACAATGAAGCTGATAGAAGAACTGAAACCATGCAGGGTGATTTTAATCATGAAGTGAGATAAAATGTGCTCAGCGCACACCAGAAGCCCTGAGTCTTAGATTAGCAGTAGATCAACTACCCACAGTTTTAGACACAACTTAATATGGTCTAAGAAAGAGTGAGACTTTTTTCCTTCTGTTTTCTTCAAGTTGCTGTCAGTTTCTGAGTAAAACTCTAGATGTCTGGGACAGGAAGCACAGAGTTTTTACACATTTAAGCAATGTTTTAAGATAACCTTAGCACATTTTACAATGAATTATTAATTATACTAGAAAATAATTTGAAACCCCAGTGTCCCCTGAGGGCCATGTTATAGCCAGGTCGTTCCCTATAAGCTTGGCCATTTAGTGGATTGTCAGGTAAACTTTAATGTGTTCAGCCTACAAACATTTCATGTTGAACCGCCTGGGTGCTTTGCTTCGAGCAGAACATAAAGATAAATAAGATATGACCCATGGCTGAGCAATTCACATTCAATTTAGGAAAAATAGCTGGATATTTATTCAGTCACTGACTTGAAATTTATTGAGCACTTCTAGATGATGGATGGTCAAAGATGAGTGGTCTTGATGGCCTTTCTTCTTGAAGAGCATGCAGCAGCGAGCGCCTGGTGAATTCCCATAACACGGTCTATGTTTTAGGATAAAGGGCAAGGAATGAGACAGTGTGCCTGCCCTGCGTTAAGCTGCGGTGCCAAGGGTGTGGCCCGGAGCTGCACTCTGATGAGTAAAGGTCCCACCATGTACAAAGATATGCTCACCAGCACAACCGGAGAACTGTCGGTTTTCTCAGTAAGACTACAGCCCAGGCAGGCAGGGTTTCAAGTTTGAATATAAAATGTGCTCTAGAGGCTCACAGGCTCCAGGTTTTGCTTCCAGCTGGTGGACTTTCTGGTAAAGATTGTATCCTAAGGGCTCCAGCTTCATCATTGCTTAATTGACTGAAACAGTCACCGTGTGATGTCATTGCTGGGGGTGATGTAAACATTAGGAGATGGGGCCTAGTTGAAGGAAGTAGGTCACTGGAAATGTACCATTAAAGGGCATATGTTCTCCTCAGTCCATTTGGGTCTCTGCTTCCTGGATGACACAAAGTGAGTAGCTTTACTTTACTACATGTTCCCTGCCATGCTATTTTGCTTCACCTCACTCCCAAAGCAATAGAGCCAATCAAGTATCAACGAATCCTCTGACATCTTGAGCATATATACATATATACATATGAAATCATGTACGTATATATATATATATATGAAATCACAAAACATCTACATACCTATACATATATGCATGTGTAGGTATATATACATATATATGTGTGTGTATAGGTATGTATGTATATATACATATATGTATGCTTCTTTTAATTGCTTCTCCCAAGTATTTCTTACAGAAAAAAAAAAAGGCCTGCCATACAGATGAACAAAAGGGCTGAAGAACAAAGAAGAGATGAGGCGGCAAGTTTTCTTGTATTGCTGAGCATCCTATGTTAGATTTTACTCTTTATGAGGCACAGCTATTAGATACACGTAGGCAGATCTCTTAGAGTAGTCATGGACTTGCATTAGGGTTTGAAAATTACTCTGATCCTGGCAGCTTGAAGGTGCTTTCCAAGATGAGACTGTTCACAAGGCAAAGAGCAGGTACAGCACACGAAAGATGCTCCTGATGCAGAGCTGAGGGTGGGCTTGCCATTTGAAGCAAGCACTGTAGTTTTAGTGGTGTCCTCCCAGGTATTGAACATGCATGGAGAATGGCCATCTGTTGGCTTCTAAGTGCCTTTGAGGAAAGGCGCCAGTGAGATAAAGGATCCTCATATATAAATCCACAGGCTGTGAGGTGGGTGATTTGAATGAGAATGGGTCCAATAATCTCTTCCATTTGAATACTTGGTCCCCAGGTGGTAGAACTGTTTGGTAAGCATTTTTAGGAGGTGTGGCCTTGTTACATTTGAGGTTTCAGAAGTCCTTGTCATAACAGATTAGCTCTCTCTCCCTCCTCCTTCCTGATGAATATGTTACAATTTCAGCTACTGACCCAGTGCCATGTTACCTGCCTGTGGCTGTGCTTCCCACAGCGACGGTCACGGTCTTAGCCTCTAAAATTGTAAACACCCAATATTGGTTGTGAGTTGCTTTGGTCGTGGGGGTCTCATCACAGGAATAAAAAAGAAAGTAACGAAGACGTGTCCCACCTGAAGATTAGCAGTGTCTTCATAATGGTAAGCTAAGTGACGTGAGTAATTGCACTTTCCTCATTAATGTCTATCAAATCCTGCAGGGGTGGATCAATTCTGACCCACCTCCTTTGGAAAGGGTGCCACTGATCAGCTGCACACGGATCAGGTAATAGCAACTGCTCTTCCTATACTTAGGCAAAAATTCTGCACCTCTACATAGACCTAAATTTTCTCTCACCAGAAGAGTTTTCCCAGAACAATTGCATTTGATAGCTGTGGATAAAATAAAGCCTGTATCGTGAAATTTTGAAAGGATGAGATTGTTGTAAGCAGGTGCCTATACTCAGCCCCCTTCCTGCTCACAACTAGTTGCTAGGTAAAAACTATCAGCGCTGCCGCCCTTATCTCTGTGCTAAAGCCGCCCAAAGCCTCCCAACTACCCCCTCCCCCTCCCTACCCCCTAGTCTCACTGAGCATGCCTCTGAAGTGTCTTTTGGCCTCCCAAAGGCACAGCACCAAGGATGTACTCTAGGTTATGTAGTGAGGCTGCCTTAGCAACCAATGAATTAACAGCCTCAAATGGTAAATTCACACTATAAGCTTTTGATGTGCTAAAATGATACTAACTTTCTTTGAAAATACTTAACAGGATTCACAAAGCCAGCTCTCCTAATTGCTAGTTGATGCACACTAAGACCACAGTCATGTCATAACCCTTGCATTGTGGCACAAAATCAAGAGGATTCTGGGTACTTGCTGGTTAGCCAGCCAAGCCGAATTCAGTGAGCGTTTCAGTTTCTGTGGCTGAGCCAGTCTCAGGAAACAAGGTGGAGCTTCTAGAGCGCAGGGAACCTTGCATTAGAGGGACTAAAAAGAAAGTAAACTCTGTAAGAAAGGAAGTGGCACATCCATTGTTGCAGTCCTGACCTCTGACGCTACCTCCCCTAGGCCTGCAGAAGACTAGCCTAGTCAACAATCAGTCGTAGATGTAGGAGAGACTCAGACATCTCTTCTGCTCAAACGATGTGAGCAATATAGATGAAGCAGGTTGCTAAGAAGGGGTTTGTGGGAAGATTTTACATTAGGCTCAACCGTTCTGAGATCACACATCCAAGGTGTGGCTCACTGAGAAGTGTTAAAATGTGGGGTTCGGTGAGCTGCGCAGCCAGGAAATAGAAAAGATCAGATGAGAAAAAGAAAATCCAAAACACATGCTCACAAATCTAAATGTGAATCAGGTTTCTTGGTTATAAAATGGAAGGCCAACTTATACACCGACAAGAACAGCAATTATGTGACTACGTGCATCAATATTAATTATGTGAGATGAACGTGCACTAAGCTACTGCAAGTTTTCCTTGTCCTTTACATCCATATTGTGTGAGTGCATAGGACTTTACTAAGAGTTTAACTCAGTTATAACCCCCAGCCTCATACAAATGGTGTGAGCCCCACCACCTTTTTTGAAGGCTCTGGAAACTGGTTTATACTATTTGGTTGCCTAGGAAATAGTAGGGAGTTATTTTTCTAAATAGGTTAGAGATGACACTAACTCTACAAATCTTAAGCTCCAGGATTTCATTCCTATTTTCTTGGCATTTACCAGTATATGAATTTCCTCAAACACATACTCTTTCTCTCTAAAATGAGCAGTGATAACACAATTAAGAGCGAGAGCTCAGAAAGTGTCTGCTTTGCTGTATTTTTAAACACTGCCTCGGAAATAACGATGCGTCTGCTTATTTAGTGCATTTACCTTGGCTTACATGGTACACAAGACCCTGTTTCTAAAGCCTTTGACTGTTTACAAAACTCTTTTGCATTTATTATCTTGTCAGACCTGTGTATTTACTCTTGGAGGTAGCAGTCATGGTGTGTATATATCGCATGGCTGGAGGGAAGCTCAGGAGGCCATGCAGTGACCTGCTCAACCCTTATGCAGCTGGTAGCAGCGAAAGCTAAATCTTGGGTTCCTAACGTCTGGTGCCTTTTAAAAGAGAAAGTGACATTAGGACGTCTACTGGCATCTACTGAATACTCGAGCTGTTGAGTATTTCTGGAACGTCAGAAGTCAATTCACAAAACGCTAAGGCAGCAGTCTGAAGAACAGGTGTAGGCAGCGAGGGCTTAGGCAGGCTTTTTAATGAATAGAGCCTGGCGTGGAATCTGGAGGCAGTCTCATTCCTGACTTTGCGCATGCTCCTTCCTCCCCCGATCCAGGGCACTGTCTGGATGGTGGAGACTTGGCTATCTTTAAGTACTGAACACAGAGTTCTCTTCAGTGAAAGCTGTAGAAGATGAAAGCAAATATAACCCACCAAGAAATGAAGATTTCTCCATAGTAATGTCAGTAGGATGAAATCTGTCAGAATGGAGGGAGATTCATACTCTGCCCTTTTGAGCTATAAATAAGACAAAGCTGTGGCTGGGGAGAACTGGGAATGGGAAAAGGGGCACAAAAACAACTTGTTTACATGAAGTAACTAGCAGATGTCCTAAATAATGCCTCAAAAATAATAATTTAATCTGTGCTGCATAAAAAGCTTGTAAACCAACACATCACTGTACAGCTCTATAAATGGAGAGTTCATTTAAAAGGAAAGGCAGGCATTAAATATAAGCTGTAAGGAGTGGCTTTCTTACCAGCTTTGCATAACAGCCTCAGATTTTCCATCCCAGAGAAGCTTCATGCAAGGACAAGACACCTACCCACTAGTTCCTTCATACCTCAGAGGCTGAGTCTCTTAGGAAGTGAACATCATCTTCCTCAATCAGAGTCCATATTGGTCAGCTCTGTGTGCATCCTTGCAAAATGTTCTCGAAAGCCCAAATCTGTAATTCGTTTGCAGCCCCTGGGCTGAGGCACTGTAATCAAGCCTTCTGCATGCTCTCAGCTGGGGCAGGCCAGGTGGTACCGGATCAGTCCTCTGTGCCAGGTTTCCATGAACCACTAACTGATGTTCTCTCATATTTTTGTGCCCTGGGTTCCTGTTTTGCCTTTTGTCTTTTTTTCTTAAGCATGGGAATGTTGTGAAGTGTCCATGCAGAAGAAACAATACAGGTCCTTACAGGCGTGGGTAGTGAATCAACAGCACATTTAAATATGTAGGTTTAGACATAAAGTAATGAGTTGGTGGCTGATGACTCTAACCCTGTATTTCCCCTAGGAGAATGTTCTAGAACTGGAAGGTCAATGTGCCTTATGGTTTTTTAGAACCTGTTAACTATGCTAAGCAATAACATTCAGCTATACTTTTTGGTTTCTAATATCCAGAATTAATAATAAAATCAAATTCATGAAAAATTACATTACTGCTCAGTACCATGGAAGCTGACATGACAAATCCTAAATTTGGGGTGTCATAGAAGATTTTGGATCAAGGATAGTCTAATGCTTTTAGGCATCCTTTCCTCCTTTCAGTAGAAACATAACACATAAGTAATCAATTGCCTAACATATTATACAATACCATGAAACCATAGGGCTTTCAAAAAAATAAAGTTTCAATAGAGCATGTCTGAACTCTGGCTTTAAGAGCAATCTGTTTTCTAATAGCTAGTACTATTGAAATACAGACCCAAAGCGAGTGCTTTTGAAGGACATTAATTTTTACTGCTAGATAATAGTGGGACTTTGTGTTTGTAAAGCTTCCTGTGGCTTTGCAGCTTGTTCATGGACATCAGATCATGGCCCTGCTGCAAGGTGGTTGAGCATTTGGGTGTCTCTGCAACCACCAGGCAGACAGGAACAGAGACATTTGATTGGTAAGTGATCTGCTTATGGGAAGAAGCCTCCTCATATCATGTTGGGGTTAAAAGTCAGAAGTGTTTAGAAAGTCTTCTTCACTTTTCTATGTGATTCCACATCAGGCCTGGCTTTAGCACTCAGCACCTCCCCTTCCAATGACCATTTAAAAAGGACTGTAAATGGGGAGTGACGTGCAACGATGTGCACTCGTGAGCGTGTCACAGTGAAACCCACTCCTCTGTATGCCACATAAAACAGTTTTGAGAACTGAGGCTTGGGAGTGGCTCAGCAGGAGTCAGCATCCCCTCACAGCCTGCACTTTGTAAAACCCAGGTGTGAAGACATATATCTATAATGCCATTTTAGCATGGGCAAAGAGATGGCAACACTGGGGCCTTGCCAGCCACTTCAACTCGAAGAGCAAACTCCAGGTTCAATGTGAGGCCCTGTCACTAAATAAATAAATAAATAAATAAATAAATAAATAAATAAAACTAAAGTGGAGGGAATGTGGTATAGGAAGACACCCAAGATGGAACCCCAGCTTCCTGGTAAGGTGGAATGCATTTGCAAATATGTGTACCCACACGTCTACAGCACATTCGCTCTATAAATATGAGTAAGTAAGTAACATTGAAATACATTCCATCTCAGATTCTACCTATCTCCATTTGAAATGCTGCTTGTTAAATAATAACACTTTATACTTCCTGTGACTTAGCAAGGAGGCATACCAGTTCTCGGCTGTGAGAAGTGAGGACTGCGATGCAGGTTGAATCTACAATCTGTGCTGAGTGAATTCTTGCCAAGATTCCAAACTTTACCTACAGGGTAAATCGAGGACGGTGAAGTTTGGAAAAGTGTGAAGTGTGCCTGACATCTCATCCCAAAGCACCAGCAGTTTTAAGCTAAAAGAAAGGTGACTGCAAGGTAAGACCTGCTTCCAAGAAATGGTCTATTAAAAACCCTGCTGTCAGGGACCAGAGTGAGTTTGTCTTCCAGAACATCTATCCGCCTGTCCCTGAACTCCAGCTCACCACAACCCAGTGCCTTCTCTGGCCTTTATAGTATACATGTGACATGAAGGAATACACACACACACACACACACACACACACACACACACACACACACACACACACACACACTCATACCTGTGCATGCCCATAAATAAAAATAAATCCTTTGTAATAATCTTTCTATCATATCACCATTTATTAGAAATGAATAGTTGTTGTTGCTGGCTTGGCCATCACGAAGCTGACAGCTCTGAGAGGACAGCTTTGCTTATGCAGGGGTGCGGTGGTGGCGCAGATTCACTTGCACTGTTGCTGGCTTGGCCATCATGAAGCTGACAGCTCTGAAGGGACAGCTTTGCTTATGCAGGGGTGCAGTGGTGGCGCAGATTCACTTGCACTGTTGCTGGCTTGGCCATCATGAAGCTGACAGCTCTGAGGGGACAGCTTTGCTTATGCAGGGGTGCGGTGGTGGCGCAGATTCACTTGCACCTGGCAGCTTATCTTATTTTAAATGGATTCAACAGTCTGTGAGGGGGCAGATGTTCATGACAACAAAAAGAGGACAAATTAGACTCTGTTACAAAAGGGACCATACGGGAATAAATGCAGCACATTTAGTCTACAGAACTGCTCTAAGAAACAAAACCTTGCCATAAATTAGGAAACAGGGTGAAGGTGTAGATCAGAAAAACTGAGAAGGGAGACCACATGGCAGAATTGTGTCAAATAAGACAACATTTCTCATGCAACCTTGACATTTTATGAATTGTATTACAGGATTCCATCCTGAGCAAGCCAGAAGAAAAGGCAGCTTGCAGTGCTGAAAGGAAAACCCAGTTTCCTTCTGACCCCAGGAATTTCCAATTTTCTTCTCGGGCTGACAAGATAAGAGGGTCAGATGGAAAACTGAGACAGTGTGTGTCATCCCAACATTTTTCTGGAAGACAGAATGGTAACTTTGTCCCACTTCAGCTGCCATACCTTTTGTAGAAGGTTCTGAATTGCAGTTGAAAAAAAAAAAAAAGAAAAAGAAAAAGTGAGAAAGGTATGGCTTGCTGCAAGTTCACTGGGACACAATAGATGTTAGCGGTATAATTATTTAAGCCACATGGGTCAGTGGTAGATAATGCTCTGCTCACAGAATTATCAGCACGGCACAAGAGCATCACCAGGTTCCAAGTGTTACTAGGACACTTAGCATCATGCTGGACACTGTAGTAAATAATAATTATTTCCTGTAATTAGTGCTGATGGTCCAATGTTGTTTTCATTCCTTCTATCCTTTCGAATATCCTCTCAAGCTTTTTGAATGTTAGAAGTGTAACAGAAATGCCGTTCAAGTGCCAGCTTAGATTAGTTGTACTTGAGGCCAATATTGTCAGAGCATTCAGTCATCTTCACTGGAGAAAGAGGATGGCAGAGGAAGGAAATGTCTCTGACTCATGTATATCATCATATAGAAAATAGTTGGTTTTATTATGACATTTTCATAAGTGTTTATTGTATACTTTATACATATTCACTCCCATTTCCCTCTTGTGTCCCTTTCTGATTTCCTAGCATATCGGTTTATGTATATGTGTATGTATTTTAATGTAGATTCTCCATATGACAGAAAATAGGATGTTTGTCTTTGTGAATCTGACTGAACTTGCTTAACAAAATATGATGTCCAGTCCACAAACTGTGCTGATGGCATAATTTCATTCTTCTTTATGGCTAAACAACTCTCTCTGTGTGTGTTTGTGTGTGTGTGTGTGTGTGTGTGTGTGTGTGTGTGTCTGTGTGTGTGTGTCTGTGCGTGTGACATCTTTTTTACTCATTCATGTGTTGATGAGTACTTAGGCTGATTCTCTAACTCAGCTGTTGACAATAGCTGGACACAGACGAGCAGGTGTTTCTGTAGTATGCTGGCTTAGGCTCTTGTGGGAAGAGGAGAAAGCCCTGAGTGAATGTGGCTACATGAAGAGCCTAGCCTCAGACTCAAGGGATAAGGGCAAAACCTTCCCAGGCTCGGCTCATGACAGCACGTGCAGAGTATGTCCACAATAGTTTTCCACCACTGATATTTACAGTCTGAAGTCTGCTCCTATTACGGTTAGCTAAACCCGTCTTCTTGAACAAGCTGTGTATCATAAGCTCTGCATCCTTTTTAAAATCAGTCTATAATAACCGTTCTCCTTGGTCAGCTGTATGCCTTATCCCCACCTTGCTTCTTAACTGTTATATAAATAACCATGCTGCTGCTTCTAGGGTGTGTTAGCTTCTCTATCATAGAGTCCAGTCCACTTGGCCCCATCTTTCTATGTGCCCATATGTCTGTGTGTACTTATCTTTTCTTCACCACCCTCAGCCAGGTCAAGTCCCTGGTGCCATGCAAGGACTTGGCAGACACCTTGAGTGTACATCTAGGGTTTTTCCAGCTAGAGCATATTGGTTTTATGTATTTCCAACCTCTGAAAGATTTAGAACTGAAACATTTTCAATGGCCCGATGACTTGTTTTTCAAATTAACAAGGAATTGGTCCTTCTTTATAGCAGAGAAGAGTACCAGAGTCGCTCTACAGACATTTACTGATCAACTCTCTGGATGCCTCTCTTATGTATACACATTAATATCACAGATTAACAACAATTATGGCATACTTGGTAAATACCCGCTACCTCAGGACACAAAGATATTTTTATTCTAGAAATATATAGTTTTACTGAGAAGAGAAATTTATTTCTAAAGAAGTATTTGGTGGGACAAAGTGAGGATTTTGTAAACAAAAGTACAGTTTTGAGCAGTTTTGAGAGAGGCTGTGAAATGTGGAACTGTGAAAATGTCTTATGACTTTATGCCAGGGTTTGGTTCTCTGTGGGGATCCTGGCCTGTGCCTCCAGGAGAACCGGCATTAGACTGCCCAGATGGAGCTTATTCAAACCCTGCAAGTCTCAACCCTGAGATTTAAAATCTCATCCTGAGAATGTAAGGGGTGAGACAAAGCTCTTTCCCTGTTTCTGTGCCTGCCTTAAGAGCATAGAACCCCATGGTGGCTACAAGTCAGTCACCTAAGTTTGTCACCTGTTACCTTTCCCCGTGCATACATGGCATCGCTAGCATCCTAGTTCCAGCCAATCAAGCACGTTCATCCTCAAACCCCTCCCCACTGCCGATGGTTTATAATGTCCCTGTTCACAAAATAAGGCACACCATCCACTTCATCAAAGATCATCTGAGACGCGTTATTTCCTCTGCTCTGTAACACTGATTGAGGAGAGAAGGGCCATCTCCCGGAAGAATCCATCTTTGAACCCTCTAGTGTTTCCTGCCTTCCAGGCTGTGATGGTAGCACTGCCTCAAGCACCATAGAAGTTTTCCCGGTCTCCCCAGGCATCTGCTGGTCACCATGAGCTTCTGCTGTTTATCGGCGACATTGCCACTGCTGTCTTCTGCGTCTCTCTGCCTGCCACTGTGCCCATCTGCCGCAGCGAGCTGTCGCTGCTCCTGAAGAGCCCAGAGCAGCACCGTTTGGCTCAGCTCTGGGGCCAAGCTCAAGCTGTAACCTGTTCAGGAGCAGGTGAACATAGTTCACGCAAACCATCTGTGGCTTAGGGGACAGTTTAGCCAAAGAACTGTAACGCTGCTGTTCCTGAAACAGCTGCTCCGTTCACCCAAATCAGGGAGGGTTTCCACCACCTCCTGTCTCAGGCTTCGGAGCCCTGAGCTTCCATTGCCACTTAGTGTCAGCCGTCTAACTAAAAGATTCGTAATTCTTTGCTGTGGAGAAATCTTTATCTCCTGCATCTCCGACCAGACCGAAAATCTTGTGACACGGACCTCACTCAGCACTACATCCTTCAGCGCCTAGAGACCTACGTTTCCTGAGGGAAACAGAACTCTGGACCCCTTGCTTCATCCTTGTCTGCCAACAGACCAATTACACCAGGACCTTCTGGCAAAGAAGTGCACACCTCCAGCTCGGTGCCAAGCGGTCAGGGCAATCCAGGGAACAGGGGAACCTCACTTCTCTACCACTGTGTTTAAGTCAAGTAGAGTGGGCATCTATACTGAGTTCTACGTGAAAGAGTTCATCCTGAGTCTCAAGTGCCCAGTGCATCTCAATTTAGTCACTGGAAGCATCCAGTTCAACGCATATATATTTTCTTTTCTTTAACTATTTTTTTTAATTAATTCATTCATTTTACATCTCAATAGTTATCCCATCCCTTGTATCTTCCCATTCCTCCCTCCCTCCCTCCCTTCTGCTTTCCCCCTACTCCCCTCCCCTATGACTGTGACTGAGGGGGGCCTCCTCCTCCTTTATATGCTCATAGGGTATCAAGTCTCTTCTTGGTAGCCTGCTATCCTTCCTCTGAGTGCCACCAGGCCTCCCCTTCCAGGGGACGTGGTTGAACATGGGGCACCAGGGTTTGTGTGAAAGTCAGTCTCCACTCTCCGCTCAACTGTGGAGAATGACCTGACCATTGGCTAGATCTGGGTCGGGGTTCGATGTTTACTGCACATATATTCCTTGGCTGGGGGCTCATAACTAAACAGACTTCACAACAGAGGAATATCAAATGGCTGAGAAACACTTAAAAATGTTCAACATTGTTAGTTATCAGAGAATTGCAAATCAAAACAACTATGAGACTCCATCTTACACCGATCAGAATTGCTAAGATCAAAAACTCAAGTGACACCACATGCTGGTGAGAATGTAGAGAAAGAGGAACACTCCTTCATTGCTGGTAGGAATGCAAACTAGTACAACCACTTTGCAAAGCTATCTGGCACTTTCTCAGAAAAATAGGAATAGAGCTTCCTCAAGACCCAGCTATTCTACTCCTTGGAATATACCCAGAAGAAGCTCCAGCACACAACAGGGACATATGCTCTGCCATGCTCATAGCAGCCTTATTCATAATAGCCAGAACATGGAAACAGCCTAAGTGTCCCTCAGGAGAATGGATAAAGAAATTGTGGTACAATCCATTTATGAGGAAGGACAGCAGGTTACCAAGAAGAGACTTGATACCCTATGAACATATACAGGGGGAGGTAATCCCCCTCAGGAACAGTCATAGGGGAGGGGAATAAGGGGAAAATGGGAGGGAGGGAAGAATGGGAGGATACAAGGGATGGGATAACCATTGAGATGTAACAAGAATAAATTAATAAAGGAGAAAAAAATTCAAAAAAAAAAAGAAATTGTGGTACATTTACACTATGGAATACTACTCAGCTATTAAAAACAAGGAATTCCCAAAATATGTGGACAAATGGATTGAACTAGAAATTACCATAACGAGCGAGTTAACTCAGAAGCAGAAGGAGTCAAATGGTTTATACTCACTAATATCTGGACACTAGCCCAAGGGGCATGTCCCATGAAAATCTTCACTTATCAGGAAAATGGGACGGAGCGGAGGACATCCTGTTAGGACTTTAGGCGAGAGAAGTTGGGAGAATAGGAAAATAGAAGGATCCAGAGGGTCCTAGAAACCTACAAGAAGAACATTATGATAGGCGGATCTGGACCCTGCTCAAAATATATTTTCAAGGACAAATTAGAACTGAGACCGAGGCCAAGAATGCACTGCTGTGTGCGGCAGCGGTGGTGGTCTCATCAACAGCGAGACACATAAATATTGGTTTGGATTTTTAATAAGAATGAAAGTCTACATATCATTGATTTTTTTTCCCTCCCTTCAATGTCTTGAGAACCCCCAGTCACCACCCCAGTTCCCTGCTTAAGATTCTACACGCATAAGCCAATTTGATTCAGGAATTTCATGAAATGTTTGGATATTGAAAGTGAAACCCCTTTGTTATTGTGAAGTTGTTTTTAAAGAACATCTATTTTATGTACCTTTAATTTGCCCCAGGATGCGAATCTGCTCACTCACTTCTGTCTATGCCATGTGATTTTTAAGAGGAAGACTAAATAAATGACTGCTGTGCATAATGTTCTGTCTCTCTCTTAAATTCAAGCTTAATTTGTATCGGCTGACAGACCTGACTGACCACATCTTTTGCAATATTTTTCCTTCATGAATTCTCAAAAGAAGACAAAAGGATTTAAGAAATGAGAGAAGGTGAGCAGACGATATATTTATTGGAAGTTTTGTTGAAAGAAAATAAACAAACGACATTGCTTAACAATTGAGTATCTTGTTTTCTCCATTTCTCTGGTACTCCTGGTGTTCGCAGATAATCATGTTCCTTTAAATCAATGACTATAATGCTCTATGCTTGCTAAGCAGAGTATATAGCCACAGTTTGTAGTCTTGGAAAGGGAAAAACTGGCCTGTATGCCCAGGATCAAATGCAGTGATACAAAAGAACATACTATTTGAATGGAAAGGTTCATGTGAGAAAGACAACACGGTCATTGTGTATTCACCAGTGCTGATTCAAGTTGGGGAACAGAGTCCATATCTACCCTAGCATAAAGAGAACCCCATCTGAGGAAGTGGACCTTAAAATCTCACGAAACACACTTGCTTGTGGTCTAACCAAACAACAGAGGCAGCTCAGGGAAACAAACTGTTGTTCGTAGGGAACTGAGGCCCGAAACCCTCCACCCCTTCTCATGTGATGTGCATTCAGAGTCTTCCAGGCTCTAAAGTGACCGTTTGACCTTTTGCTTAAGAACTCATTTTTTAAAAAAGGTCCTTAAAATTCCAGCATGCAAATTATACATAAAATATTTAAAGCATGAGACTTCGTTTTGAAAAGGTGAATTAATGAACCCATCCTTCAAAAACTCTAAAATTCTGAAAACCTCTAATTTACTCTTTATGTAGTTTAGAGGGAGAAAAGTTGCCTCCACTGAAATGTGACTTCTGCTGGTGGTAGGCAGGGTGGGACAGTCAGTGCAGTGAGACTATGTGCATGCAAGTACACAGTCTTACAGTGTTCTCGTCTCTAAATTTCTGTGAAAACTAAAGCTTGAAAACATGTATAAAAATCTTCAATTTTTAAACTGTTTCTATAGTGATTTATATACAAGTGGGTAGAAAACACAGAAAGACACCTAAATGTTAATTGGATATCATATATTTATCTCCTGTAGGAATGAGGTATTTACTTCCACATTGAATTTTCAAATGAGCATTCACTTAGCCTGCCCTACATTGAAATAAAGTAAAACAGTAGTGTTTGATTATTCTCTTGACAGGTGCCCATTGTTGGTCGAGGTATGTCATGGTAACACTGGGTACCTTTTTTTTTTTTTTTTTTTTTTTTTTAGAAAAGACTGTGGAATGTGATTCAACAGTGGAGCAAAGTATGAGTCTGATATTTCTCATAATAAAGAAATAATTTCATTCTAAAGAATACTAAACACTTTCTTTATACTGAAGAATGGAGTCTGATCAAGAGTGTCTGAAGTTTTCCCAACTCAGAAATCCTAGACAGACAGACAGACAGACAGACAGACACACACACACACACACACAGGGGGAGGGGGGAGAGAGAGAGAGAGAGAGAGAGAGAGAGAGAGAGAGAGAGAGAGAGAGAGAATATTACAATTTAAAATATACCAAATTAGACCCAAGAAATTTCTTCTTATAAGTATTTGGATATATTAAAGATCATGTTGATTAAGGGTTCATTAGCTTGTCTCCCCAATTGTGTCATACTCAATCACTAATTCTTTCTTTCCTTCAATTAATAAAATCATAGTTCATTCATATTTGATTCTGAACTATATTTAATGCTGGACAATAACCCAGGAAAAGACCACAGGCATTTTGAGCTTCATGAAATGTCAGACACTGTGCAGGGGAGACAGATTTACTCTTCCATTTTTTTCAAGTTATTACTCCTTTAATTAAATTTTCTTCCCCTGGTAAAAATAAATGTCCTATTTCTGGTAAAAGCAAAGAGCTCAATTAAAGTAGAGACCCATTGTCACACTGAGAAGAAAAGCACATGACTTCTTTAAAGAATGCATATAGTCCTCCAGCTCTGATTCATGCCTTGGCTTCTGACCTTCCGTGCCAAGGTCTGTTCTTGGTCACCAGTGCTTATGTATGCAAGTATGTGGTCAAGTGATTCACAGATTAAAAATGAAAAAAGATTACATCGTTCACATTTTTCAGTGAAAGCATTGCTAAAGCTTCAATTCAAAACTGAGTTTGTCTAACTAGGTAGGACTGATAGAGGAGTTTCTTTATTTTGCTTAGTAGGAATAACTAAATTCAGACTAGAGTTTTAATATATTCTTCTGTCAATATACTGTTATTCAAATACATACATCTATCTACATATCTATATATGCTAAATATGCAAATTACAATTTAAAATATACCAAGATTAACCCAAGAAATGTCTTTTTTATAAGTATTTGGATATATGAAAGACCATGTTCTTGTTTTCTTACTTATCTGTATCCATCATCAGCAAAGGTATAGATATAAATACCTATGAATTTTTGTAATATATTTAGGCACAACTGTGAGTTTTATTATTCATATATATGTGTTTCAGAACCATTCTCTGTTTTTTTACAGCACACATATACTTGTATATGTGTTTTTTGTTTGGGGAGCAGGAGTTCTGCTCTGCATTGGTGAGAACTCTGGTTGTCTTTGTTTTTAATCAGGTCCTGAACATTAACTGTGAGTCTCAAAGCATGACAAGGTTGTTTCCTTGAACTGGTGAGCAAATAGGAGAGCATGGGGTTTAGCCTTTATGGTCTTTCTCTCACTCACACACAAAGTAATTCTTTTGTTTTATTACACCTTATAATTGCTCAAACAAAAGTGGTCAGACTGCTCTGGATGTTGGGTTTGACTACTAAGACAGTTTCACACAGTAATGAGATTTCCCTCCGTAGGAGGGCTATGAACTGCTAATTAGCATCTATGACCCAATATTCTCTAGCAAACAAGAGTAATAGCAGTAATTTCCAGTTTTATGCAGAGCACAAGTCTTGAATATTACCAGCGTTTCTGTTCCGTTTGTAATTAACAGCAAGTGATTATTATAGTCAGAAAGTCTATCCTCTTGCTCTGCATGCTCCTAGGTAATAACAAAGAGAAGAAATTATGCTTGAGGAAGCTATGTGTATGTCATATGGACTGTCCAGAAATTCTAATTTTATCTTTTTAAATTTTTTTGTTCAAGTTATCATTACCTTTAATTTTTCCATACATTTAAACCAGTATGTTAATTGTACAGAAGAATGGTTTCCTTGTGACACTTACATGTTTCCCCACCACCACCCCATACAACCAGCTCTTAAAATTTATGTATACGTTCACATATAAAGTTCTGTGCTTCTGTGGCATTTCATACGTAGCTGTCAATGTGCTGTGTCCTGGTCTGTCCCACTGTTCGGTGGACACCCATCCTCCCTGCAGCACATCTTTCCCTTTACGGGTTCTCTCTTCAAATCTCACATCACATTACCTTCTTATTTCCTGCTTTTCCCATCTTAAATTATTTCCTTCCCACCATGATCCCTATTCATGACCTATATATATACACACATTTACATCTAGATTACACACATATGAGAAAATGTGGTATCTGCCTTTCTGAGACTAGTGTGTGCCACTCAAAATAATAACTAACAAGCCCCAGCCAATTCCCTGGAAATGTCATAATTTCATTATCATTTATAGCTAAACAAAACTCCCTTGTGTTTATATACACAGTTTCTTTATCCATCCGTCTCTTGGTAAACATGTAGGCAGTGCCCATAAACTGACCATTGTGAACAGTGCAGCCATCTACATGGTTATGCACGTATATCTCTGTGGTACATTGACTTAGAATCCGTTGGGTTTGTACACATGAGTGATTTAGTTAAATCAGACAGTAGTGCTCTTTTTGCATTTTTGCAAAGCTTCAATGTTAATTTTCACAGAATTCTCACCTGCAGTACATAGGCCAGTCGTTTCCTGCATGCTACCCAGAATTCCTTATTTGCTTTCTTAATAATCGTTCTGGCTGGGGTAAGGTGGACTATCAAAGCAGTTTTAATTGGTATTTGTCTAATGGATAATAATATTAGACATTGTCCAAATATGTATTGGCCTTTTGAGTTTCTTATCTTGAGAACAATATATTCACTTTATTTATTTATTTGCTAGGTGATTTGGAGAGATTTTGTATTTAGTTGCTCTTTATAGTTCTTTATATATTCTAGATACTAGTTTTCTCCCATTCTGTAGGCTGTGTTTATTCTGTTGCTAGTTTCTTACACTGTAAAAAGCGTTTTAATTTCATGTCGTCCCATCTGTCAGTCCTTGGGACTATTTCTTGTGCTATCTGAATCTTTTGCAGAAAGACCTAGTGTAATCCTGTATCTTGAAGCGCCTTACCTACACTTTCCTTTAGCAATGTCAAGGTTTTACAGCTCACAATAAGACATTTGATCCCTTTTAAGTGATTTTCTGCATGGTGAGGTATTTGAATCTCTTATTATACGTCTTCGTGTGGATATGCAGAAATCAAAGGAAGGAAGACAGGGAGGCAGCCTGGTTGACTCAGGGGTCAAAAGCCCTGGGTTTGGTATACTTCTGCTCCATCCTGTCAGTGGGCCTTGAGCAACTTATTGTGTAATTTAAGACTCCTTGTCCAAAATGAAAATAAGTACAATGAATTTAAAATATGGTTAACACTCACATGTAACTCTCCATTTAAACAGGGCCATATTGTTCATCATTTTTGTCAATAGCTCCAGCCCCAGCAAAGAAATCATGGGCTGCAGATGTGACAGTATGTGACAAGGACTTAATCATTGGGATGGAAAATTAAATGCAGGTAAGACTTAAGGTTGTGTTAGCCTCATCCCCAAACAAAAAATTAACAGCAACAGTAACAACAACAACAACAAAAACCAAAAAAACAAATCAAGAGGCCAGGAGAGAAAGCCCCAGAAGTAGTTGAAACACAGGGAAAGAAAGCTCTACACTGTTTAAGAAGTAAAGCCTCTGGGAATAAATGTAAAAATTCCTATTGAAAGCATTGGGAAAGAGGGGAAAGTGAGGCTTGTTTGTTATTGAAATGAAAATGCTCACCCATGTTCTCCCAAAGTTGTGCAGGAACACATACATCAGAGTGCCTGAAAGAGGTGCTCCATCTGTGAAGACAAGTGGGTTCCAGGGCAGAACCCAGAACGAAGATGTTCTTTCTCCCCATGGGCTCTTTTTGAAGCTGTTTCTACGTGTTTTGGGAGACGATAATTTTCCTTCCATCTGCAAACCCACTGTATAATTAAATCATAGCATATATAAATGCGATCTCTCACAGGTTAGCATTATTTCATATTTTTAGAATGCTAATTTCTCATTTTCCCTGTCACTAGCTGATATTATTCTCCTTATAGGTGAAATCACAAATATCCTTTCTTTTGCTTTTCCTTTATGACCTGTCAAATTACATGCCCGTCTCGAGGAAATTCAGAAGAGTAATACCTCAAACGTCCTAAAGAATGGATAACATGAAGTGCACACAACTCACAGCCCGCAGCTTCATCCGTGATGCTATGATTTGCCTTGTACATCTAACACATTTATTCCTATTTTCAACTCTTAAGGTAGAGAAGGTGATTTTGACATCCAAGTCTTGATTCGATTACGTTGTCCTTGCTGTGCACCCATCCTTTCAATCACTCCAACTCTCTCCCACAACTGGATGCCAGCCTGGCTTTACTTTCTGTCCTTAATTGTGACTGATTTATAATAATTACCCAGAGCATGGTGTCTAGTGGAACTAAAAAAAGAAAGTAGAACCCCTGCAATGTACTTGAGAAACCTATTTTATGTAATGATATAATCATAAATTTTTACTTGGATCAGAGGTTTTTAAATTATTCCTAGCCTTATAGATTTTCTCATCTGAATCACAGCAAACAAATTGAATTGACTTTTTTTTTTTTCTGTTTCAGAATAGCACCTACTTGGTACTGTACCAGAGGCAGGAGAGAGAAGTCAATTGCATACATATTATGGATGATTTTTAAAATCCCAATATTCTTCATGTTGTAAAAAATTGAGATGGATCAATAAATAACTTAAAGACTGCCAAGGGTGGAAAGGAGAGTCCAAGAATGCAGGATGCCAACCTTCCATTTGTTTATCAGCAAAAATCTCTCTCTTTTTTTTTTTACTGGAGAGTATGTATGTCTGTGCTCATTTAGGTGTGCAATATATACATTTACACCACACACCACAACTCAGAAATTAAATAAAATATCCCTCCTAAAAACCAGTAAAATAACATTTCTTTCTCTTCATTTTAGTTGATCCCACTATTCTCTCCCATGTATATTTTTATTTTCTGCTATCAATTCCAATATTTCTGCTGCTCTCTCCTTTTTAGCAGATTATGGTTAGGAAATGATGTAGAAGTTAGGGGAAATAATAACCCTTGCAGTGAATGAAATGGAGATCACAGGGCCGGTAGGAAATCAAGCCCACAGAATCCTGGCGGCCGGAGTCCTCATATGAAAGCCTTGAGTGCGTATTTCACATTTCACTTTGGCACCTGGATCCTGAAACAGCTGCCCCTTTAATCATTTACAAATTCCTTCAAATTGTATTTTCTTTCCCCATGTTGTGTAATAGCAAGTATAATTAATATAATTTCTGTAAACCTGTAATAATCTGTGTATGGATTTTGTGAATTGTGTCTCCTAGTGCCTTCAGATAGATGAAGCTATTTAAAGCTGGATCCGCTTTTTGGCACAGATCATTTCAATGCCCTATAAATAATTAATCACAGAGAAACCTACATTAATGCAGCCCTTGGAACCTAAATTGGGACCTAGGAGCTAAACGAATGCAAAGTTCACATTCTCCCAGAAATATTTATTTTCTCACATGGCCTATTTTTATGCAATTTATTTGCTCTATATTTAGACTCCCAATTAGCAGCCCAATATCATATGTGCAGTGTGGGAAAATTCCCGTTATCACGAGCACACTGTACTCTGTCTGTTTATTTAATTGTTATTTACTAGGCCTGCACTCATGCCGGGGACTGGGTGAGAAGGATGTCAAGGTGCAAAGGGTGACACAGGTACAGGTGCCTTACAGTGGCAAAGAATCAAGCAAATTACTAAAAGTGTATAAAATATAGCCCTTAGAAATGTTGAGCAATGGCAAGCAGTTGGCTAAACTCATGATCCCCCACTGGAGCGTATTCTTAGAGACAGTGTCTCCTATACCAGAACGCCCATCTCAGTATGTCCTAGGTACTCAAAGAACACTTAGGAGCCTAATCTTAAAGTGGGAATGAGTAGAATGTCATACAATGCTTGGAAAGTGCTAGAATAGTGCTGGGAACTGATTTAAGTGACTAACGATTGTGGTCCCTGGTTGATGGGACTGTTGGAAGAGGTGAGGAATCAGATACAAGCACCGAAGTTTCCAGAGACTTGTGGCAGTTTTAGTTATCTCTCTATGCCTGCTGCTTGTAGTTCTAGATGTGGGCAGTCAGCTCTTTTTGCCGCCACGCCTTTGCTCTCTGCCACCATGGACTCTATTTCTCTGGAACTGTGAGTTCAAGTATACTCTCGCTTCTCTATGTTGCCTTGGTTGTCACGTTTTACCACATCAGTAGAAAAGGAGATAATACAAAGAAGTGATTCTATAGGGAAGACGTGGTTGAGCAGTGGCAAAAAAGATGCCCTAAGTGACAATTTCAATAACCAGGGACCAAGTGCGGGCTCAGAGGGGCATGGACTCCATGACTATGGTGTGATTTAAAACTTAGGGAATGAGGGTATGCTGATTTAAAAAAAAATGAAGGTGTGGAGAGTGTATGTTGCTGAACTGAAGAGGTGAATATGTGTCTGTGCCATTTAACAAGATAGAGGAAAATGGCCAAAGCTAGGCTTGTTGGAAAGGTTCAGAGTTCTGTTTGGAAGAGATCAGCTTCAGACATCTGTGACTCATCTCCACAGAAATCCTGATGAAGCAGTCAAATACTTGAGAAATGCTGTGGCTTGAAAAAGCAAACATCTGAATAATCTTCCTTAGAGGTGTTTGTTAAAGACAGAGCGGGATAAGGTCTGTAAGAGAGAAGATATGGAGAGGGAAGTGAAGTCAGCCTAGAGCCTGCTGCCCCAAAGCCACCATGCAGAGACCTGCTTGAAAGAAATGTTCACTTGTAAAATAATTAGCGTGTCAGGAACTAGTGACGGGGAAATGTATTAGGAAATCATGGGTCACTGGAACCCAAGAATAAACGAGTGTCTGCACAGCAGAATGAGATTGATCCACAAACAGTGTTGCCAGGAAGTAAGTGGAGTTGATGACAATTGGCTCCTCCTCAGGTATGACAAGATCATCATCTTGAAAAGGACCGTGTCATTGGGGTAGTATTAAAAAAAAAAATGATTGCGCTCAGATGGAAGATATGTGGTGTAAGATACACACAATTACAATACAAGCATGGACAAGTTAAAGAAGCCATGAGAGGTTGAGATATAAAATCAAGAATAGGGGTTCCTTATCAATTTTCTTTCTGTAATAAGTCAGGGCATTTTGCCTGCATAGGGGAGTGATACTAAGAGGTGCGCATCGAAGGACTTTCTCCGTTAAGCTGTGTCTTCATCTGTTTAGCAAGGAAGATGTATAAGAGCAATATCTCCTGATATTCTGTGTTGCCCTGGGGAGCAATCAGGTTTCATCATAAAGCAGGTTGCATCATACATTTTAGAGTAAAAATAACAAAGACTCAGAAAACATCTCAGTTAATGCATCTCTAAGTGAAGGATGTCTTACCTTTAAATATTAGTTTGGAAATGGAATCTAGAGTGGTTTTGCTTCCTGATTGATTTATGAAGAAAAGTTTACTACTTCTGTTAAAATATTGAGTTTTTGGCTTGAAGTCTATTTCTAGGTCCCCCTAGAAAAGCTGTATAATTCTTTTAAGAAAAAATAGGTTTACAAAAGAACTGAAATCATGAGAGATGGTTGAAAGTGATGTTAAACATTTTGAGGCAAATTGGGTTTTTATTAGCTCTGGGTTTAGAAATGAAAGGAGCTAATGGGAAGTAAATACGAAGAGAAATAAAATTATTCTTTTTTGACAAAAGTGTACACTATTAGCTCACTGTGTACTTTCACACTCTTGGGGCAATAAGATGATTCTTGTCTATATGAATACATAAGTTCCTTTCTATTTCACAATTTAAGTCAATCTCCAAGGGGCAGAAAAACTGCATGGGATAAAAATCAAAGAACTCTCTTTTTTACAATCAGAAAACTCCTCAAAAACATAGGAAGAATGTTCATGAGGCTATATGGCCCAGACAAAGTTGAGAAAACTTGTAATTGAGAAAGGCATAGAGTGCTCGCTTCAGCAGCACATATACTAAAATTGGAACGATACAGAGAAGATTAGCATGGCCCCTGCACAAGGATGACACGCAAATTCGTGAAGCGTTCCATATTTTTGAGAAACACTTAAAGAAATGCTCAACCTCCTTAATCATCAGGGAAATGCAAATCAAAACAACTCTGAGATTCCATCTTACACCCATCAGAATGGCTAAGATCAAAAATTCAAGCGACACCACATGCTGGCGAGGATGTGGGGAGAGAGGAACACTCCTTCATTGCTGGTGGGAATGCAAACTAGTACAACCACTTTGGAAATCTATCTGGTGCTATCTCAGAAAAATGGGAATAGGGCTTCCTCAAGACCCAGCTATTCCACTCCTTGGAATATACCCAGAAGATGCTCCAGCACACAGCAAGAAAATTTGCTCAACCATGTTCATAGCAGCCTTATTCATAATAGCCAGAACATGGAAACAGCCTAAGTGTCCCTCAATAGAAGAATGGATAAAGAAACTGTGGTACATATACACTATGGAATACTATTCAGCTATTAAAAACAAGGAATTCCTGAAATTTGTGGATAAATGGATTGAGCTAGAAATGATCATAATGAGTGTGTTAACCCAGAAGCAGAAAGACTCAAATGGTATATACTCACTTATATCTGCATATTAGCCCAAGGGGCATGTCCCACGAAAGCCTTCACTTACCAGGAAACTGAGACAGAGGGGGGGACATTCTATTGGGACTCTAGATGAGAGAAGCATGGGAGAATGGCAAAGTAGAAGGATCCAGAGGGTCCTAGAAGCCTACAAGTAGAACATTATGATAGGCAGATTTGGGCACAGGGGTCCCGCTCAAACTAAGGCACCAGCCAAGGACAATACAGGCGGTAAACCTTAAACCCCTACCCAGATCTAGACAATGGTCAGAACACTCTCCACAGTAGAGTGGAGAGTGGGATATTACTTTCTCACATACTCTGGTGCCTCACCTTTGACCATGTCCCCTGGAGGGGGAGACCTGGTGGCACTCAGAGGAAGGACAGCAGGTTACCAAGAAGAGACTTGATACCCTATGAACATATACAGGGGGAGGTATTCCCCCTCAGGAACAGTCATAGGGGAAGGGAATAAGGGGAAAATGGGAGGGAGGGAAGAATGGGAGGATACAAGGGATGGGATAACCATTGAGATGTAACAAGAATAAATTAATAAAGAAGAAAAAAATGAAAAAAAAAAAGAAAAAAAAAAGAGAGAAAGGCATAGAACTCCCATGGCTTGTACTAAAAACTCGTACTTGAAAAGACAAGGTTGGGTCTGATGTAGAGAAATTTTAATCCAGCAACCTGGTTACTCTGGCAAGAGATCACATCCAAAGACCTAGGTTTGTGTGATCTGGCTGGAATACAGACACGCCCTTAGTACACACCTTTAATCCCAAACAATTACATCTAATTGAGGGGCAAACAAAGTAATGAATCTGAGAAAGATTTGGCAGATTGAGTCAGAGATAGTATATGTCCAACTCTCGTGAGAAGAGAAAGGAAAGAGAAGCTACCTAAGAGCAGTGCAGAAAGAGTAGGGAATTCATGGAGCTAGTACAGTAAAGCTCAGGAGTACAGTACAGTTGAGTGCAGTTGTGTTCATGCAGTTCACTTCCTGCAGTTCAGAGGCAATTTTTCCAAGCAGAACAATTCAATGAGAAATAGAGAGAAGTCAGTTTGAATCAGTCAGCTTGGAGAGGAGCCAAAACAGTTTTAATATTAACCAGCCAGCTAGGTTTCAGAAAGAAATAAAAAGGGTGAGCCTATCCAGCAGTAAGTTTAGGGGGATGAAAACATTCTAAACCTTGATTAGCAAATGGATGCTGCAAGCTGAAGCCTTCAAGGTCTGGGCCCGCAGAAGTTTAGATCTTATGGTGGTTAGAGGCTTCCAGGCCTAGGCATATGGATAGTTATAAAGAAATGCTCTTGGGTCAGCCAAAGCCTTGCATTCATAAAGCTTGGGTACAGCTGTCATTGGATCCCCTTATCTGAGGAAATAAAAACAACATCTACAGTCTAGGAGATAGGTGCCTTTGGAAAATTTGAGTTCAAATCCACACCACCCAGGAAAAATGACATGTATGGGCCTGTAATCCTAGAACTAGGTGGGGGGGGGAGTGGTTGTTAGGAGGATCCCTTGGGAAAATCAGTAAGCTCTGAGCTCACTGAATAATCATCTTAGAGATGTCTCAAAACTTCAAGTGAGACTTTTTGAGGAAGGTACCCAATATCAGTCTTTAACCCCACTTGTTCATATACATATAAGAATGTACCATATATGTGTACTACACACACACATATATTATTTTCAATAATAAATTCATAAAATTTGGTGAAGGACTATCACAGTTTGTATTTGCTTTGAAATATATTTTCAAACTAATTGATTCCATTTAAATGATTTTGTATTTTTATAGAAAATACACTATATTTGAAAACTAAACATCAAAAACACAGTTGAGCCATTTGTCCCATTCCTTTTGTATACTCTGAGAAATCTTTAGTATACTGTTCATAGTATGCCATACACATTTTCAGCACAAGGCCCTGATATTTGAAGATTACTAAGTAGAATAAGCTGTCCTGTAAATCTGAATGCTATGAAATTCTGCTAGTACAACTTTTAAAAGAGTGTTCTTTCAGCTTTGAATTTCACGGGTGTAGATTCAAGTCTAAAATATCTTGCTCATTTTTTTTTATATTGGTATGGCGTTGCAACTCTCAGACTATTTTGGAAAGAATTATTGTTTTAAAAAAGAGAGAGAGAGAGAAGAGGTTTTTCTGCTTTTATTTCCTACAGGAGGTCCTACCAATAACAGGATTGTAATAATTTAAGAAGTTAGCTCCTCGGTGTAAGATTTGGTGTTACTATCTGGGAAGACAAAAACATTTAAGATATTCTAAACACAGTTTGGGCATTATGCTGTGTTAACTAAAATTATTTTCTTAAAGTCCTATATCTACTGGCTTCATATTTAGTTACACCTGTAAGTTGAAATGAAAGGAAAGATTTAAAATTCAGTTTCCTCTTTTCTAATATTAGCTTCTATAAAATCCTTAAATTAGTGCTGGCTTTAGGTGGCAGCCACTTTTTGCCACCCTCTGTGAGTTTTTCTTTGGTTGATATTTTAAGGACCACGGACAGTAACAGTGCATCCAACTAAACCCACATTACAAATGAGTTTGGTGGTTTTAATGAAAATAGATAAATCTTTATTGCTGGACAGTAGTAACAGGAGGGTAATTGGAAATTAATAGACACTAATTGGAAAGAATAACTTCATGTTTAAATATTCTGTTACAAATAAAACAAGGTTATTAAAATGAAATCTTTAACAAAGCTTTGAGAACTGTTTTCCTGATCTACTGCACTTCCTATCTTCTGAAGGGCTGAGGTTGGGGCTTACCTAGAGATAGCATGCTGTCCTTGATTTGTTTCTAGACATT
The DNA here is from genome assembly GCF_964271855.1 of Acomys minous. Taxonomy (NCBI): domain Eukaryota; kingdom Metazoa; phylum Chordata; class Mammalia; order Rodentia; family Muridae; genus Acomys; species Acomys minous. Next base: position 122,713,550 of record NC_140483.1, read on the forward strand.
CACAAATAACAATCAGCAGTGGTAGAAATGGGCTTAGGGGTGGTAGGCAAAGCAGGGTGTGACTCCAAAGAGACATATCACTGCAGTTCTCGGACAGTGAGGTAGAAGGGTTAGGAGGAAGACAAAGCAATAAAAATCAATTACTGTCTATGAGCATTATTTCATTATAAGTCAAGGTGCATCAGAATCAAGAACGTATCCCTGGAAAATTCTTTTCAGTTTGCCTATAAGATAACGTTACTGGAACTCTAGGGGTAGAGTTACTGGAACTCTAGAGATAGAGAAATAGGTAGAGAGGGATTTCCAAGAAGATGGTCTCCAATTTAAGCTCCTGTTATTGACCAGACAGCACACTGTCATTCTAACCAACTACGGATGCTATTTTCATTTTACTTGTCCTGAGAAATTACTGATGGATTGTTTTGAAGACAGTCAGTATGCAAAATGCCAGTGCCTCAGAGTAAATGTTTAATTAAAAGCTGCATTTAATGGTAAAGAGGTGCCTAGGAAGACACCACTGAGGAACTGAGTAAGTGGTCATGTCTATTTGGCTCCATTTTCTAGAAAAGAGCTATTATATATGCCCCCTTGAGACAGGAAGTCAGAAGTCATATAGCCAGATTGTTTTGAAAAGTCAGGTAATTTGTAGAAGATGGTGTAGCCACTGCAGTGCATCAGATGGATGTGAATTTTCAAACATCCATTCTTTGATGGGACTAGTAATTCTTCGTCAATATGCTAGATGGGAACAATCTTGATCACAACGCTAGCGCCGAAGTGGAGTGAATCTCCTGGGGATTCGGAACAAGTTGCAGCACAGCCACATTAAGCACTCAGTAAGGAGACCTAATTTCCTCAATCAGACTAATCTCACATGGTCTAATAGCCCCATTTGCAATCGGTAAGGTTGATTCCCAGGAATTGAATGTGAAAATAATGGCCTGATTCCAAGAACCAAGAAGACAATGATTACTTCACTAAAGATAAAATGATAATCAGAGGTCTTCTCCAAAACACTCTCTGGTCTTTTTTTGGTCAATTAATTTCAGATTAAAAATACCCATTAAATTTGGAACCTGATCATTTATGAACTGCTTGCAGATGAGGTAGTGTGCCTGTGTCCACCTGCATTGGATGTAGAAAATTAAAGATCATAAAGCATCTTATGCCTTTTCCTAATGTGATACCTTTAAGTTCTTAAATGTTGGAAGAGCTAATGCAAAGAAAGCTGGCATGTGTAATTTTATTAGTATTATCCATAAAGTGAGCATTTACACTGATTAGTCCATAAAGAAATACATCACAAAATCTAGTTCCTAGTTACTGAAAATTGTGATTATGTTTAGGGTTAGGAAATGATTAAATACTCTTTTTTTTTTTTAATGTTGTGGCTTGGGTAACTGCCAAGTGAAGTTTGCCAACCACATTTTTCAGCCATTTCTCATCCCATGTGTGTATTTTAATGAGTATGTAACCCGTATGTTCTAATTCACTTAACTTGATGAAGTCTTTTTAAGGGTAATACAATTTCTAAAGGGACTTTAGAGTCAACCTAAGAAACCAGACCATTATTTTTTAAAGGATATCAAAGTTGATGCTGAATATACAGAGAGATCTATAAATTCAGAACACAAACCTAAATCTGAGATCCATATTTTAAATGACTTGTAACAACTTTACTGACAGTGGAATAAATGAAAATATTCAACTCTAAATTATTGCCATACTGTGTAAAATGAAAGACAAAGAGAAACTAGAGCAACATTTCCACTTGTATTAAGTATGGCAAGAATAAAAACAGGAACATAAAATGAAAAAGACAATCCAAATGTATGCTTCTCCCATATGGAAGACTAGACCTCTAAGACCTCTCACAAAAATTTATACCAAGCACATTTTTAAAATAATACTTAACTGAATATAGGAGGTAGAGAAAGCAATGTAAAGCAATGCGAGATTGACATGTTCTTACAGGAAAATTCAGAGGTCAACTGGAGTTGTGGATGAAACCTCGACCACGCAAGAATAGAAACTTGAACCTGAGATGGAGAAAGAGAGTCTGGCGTCCCTAAGCTGGAAGCAGTCTCCCTCATACCTAAATGAAGCACCAACGATCCCTACCTACTAGCATCCTTCAATTTATGAAAGCCCTTAGTATTTTTACAGAACAAGTTATGCACTTCAAGATTCACTTACCTAGAAGACAGTACAGAAAAGTAAGGTTATATGTAATATGCCTTCACAACAACAAAACAAGCAGCGTCACAGGGAAGCACGGTAAAAGTCAACAGAAAGAACAAATTGAAGCTAGAGTCCCAGCCTTCTTAGACATTGAAAATGTCAAATAATAAAGCTATGTATAAAGTGTGCGAATGGCAAAAATATAATGGGAAAATAAGAAGTCATGGTCAAATGTACTGGATAAATGAAAAAGAACCAAATATTTTTTTTTACAAATTAAAATGAAACTACATAAATAAAAAAATAAATGTGAGAAAGATATTAATAAGATATTGCATAGACACATAGGAAGTGAGAAACGAAAGTTTAAGGGCTATGGAGAAAAAGATTAGAAATAATGTGTCAAAATAAAAATGTTATTGAAGAAGCAAAAGTCAGTGTAATGGTAGTAATAGTTTTCTGGAATATTAAGAATATGTATGTAGGTAAATAAAATGAGTACTTATCAGAATAAATCAAATCAAATTGCCTCTCCTTGCAATGAAATTTCTTTGGAACATTGAACATGAAAGAACGCCTTAAAGACCATCCAAAGAGACGTTATATAAAGGCAACACTGTTAGGTTAATAAACAATGTTATAAAAGTAACAAGGTAAGAAAGAACAAATAAGGGGATTTGGGGGAGAACTACTATGGAGGTGAAAGACTTGTCAACTTAGAAATCTATACATTGTACTTTTTTTTAAACCTAAATTGTTGATTAAAGGAATCATGGTACTTTCAAGCAAAATAAAAGTTGTAAGTTTATTCATAGACATAATTTACTAAAGACAGTTCTAAGGTATGTATTTCAAGTGTAAAAATATTAAGGTAAGTATATATTCCACTAAATTAAACACACACACACACACACACACACACACACACACACACACACACACACCTACCAAAATAAAAACATGTGGTCTGGCCTGAGCTCAGTTGGTGGAATATCTGTTTAGCATGCCAGAAGCCCAGGGTTCAATCCCTGGAACTTCATAAACTCGCCACAGCACTTGTATTACTCACTTTTCTGTTGCTGTGATGGAACACCACACCGTGACTAACACAATTCATAGAAGTAAGGCACTGTGGTACCAAAGAATAAAAGTCCATCACCAACATGGCAGGCAAGTGTGGCTGTAGACATACATGGTGAAAGCAAGTTGATGGAGCTCACCCCTCAAACTACAAAGAAGAAATAGGGCAAACATGGAATGATGTGGATCTTTGCACTCAAACTCTGCCCCTACTAACATACTTCCTCCAACAAGGCCATGCCTCCTAAACCTAAGGAAAACTAACTGGGACTAAGCACTTAAATACCCAAGACTGTGGTGATTATCTTAGCTAAACCACCATAGTAGTGCATACCCAGAACCCAGGACTTTGGGGGCAGAAGCAAAAGTATCAGAAGTTCCAGGTTGCTGTTGCCCACTCAGAGAGTTTGAGGCCGGCCTAGGTAACACTGTACTCTTTCAAACAGAAACAAAAATAAACAAGATGTGTAGCATTACAATCAAGAACTGAAGTCCTTGAACCTGTTAGCTAGTTTCCATCTGATATTTCCCTCGCAATCTGTAATAGGCTGAATGAAGTCTCCCTAAAGGACGTGGCCCGGAAATGAGACCACGTGTCAAACGAGCCTTTCAGCTGCAATCAAGTTAGGGATCTAAAAATGAGAATCCCTGAGCTTTAAGCCAAATCCCAAACATAATAATTATGAATGTTATTAGAAGAAAGAATGAGATCAGAGACTCGAACACAGACTAATGTCCATGTGGGGACAGAAACAGAGATTGGAGTTATCTGCAATCATGATAAAAAAAGGAACACTCACAAAAATTTCAGATTTTCCCCCTTTTTCTATGAAGAGTGACATTAAACTTTTACAGAGACTTTGTTGAATCCTTTGGTTGTTTTCAGTAGGATAATCATTTTAATAACAATTCTTATTCCCTGAGAATATATGAATGGCATGAAATGTTCACACGTCATTTTCAATTTTAATGGACTAGTATTTTTAATTTTATTTTTTTTTTAATTTTATTTTTTATTTTTTGGTTTTTCAAGACAGGGTCTCTCTGTGTAGCCTTGGCTGTCCTGGACTCGCTTTGTAGACCAGGCTGGCCTCGAACTCACAGCGATCCGCCTGCCTCTGCCTCCCGAGGGCTGGAATTAAAGGCGTGCGCCACCACCGCCCGGCAACTAGTATTTTTTAAAAATAGGCATTGTGATGGTTTAAATGGGAAACGTCCTCTACAGGCTCACAACCTGGAACATTTGGTCCCCGGTTGGTGGCAGTGTTCGGGGAGGCTATGGATCCTTCACAAAAAGCTGTATTACTGAGGGTACGCGTTGTCAGTTTGAGGCCCCACCCCCCCCACTTCCTGTTCTCTCTCTCTCAGCTTCCTGTGTTCAGATAAGACATGCTCATCCAGCTTTCTGTGCTAGCTGACACAGTATTGGAAAAATAACTAATGTAAAGATTATTTCATAGTGTTTATGGGACATTTCTAAATATTTTATGCAATTGTATGTGATGATGTTTATTTGACTTTTCTGTTAGCATACTGGTTAATTTTAATTGTCAAATAGGTACAATCTAGAACCACCTCGAAATAGAGTCAGAGACAGTTTGTCTAACTCAAGTTGGCCTATGGGCATGGCTGGAAGTAATTCTTATTTAATTGAGGTGACAAGACTTGCCTACTCTAGGTGACACCATTCCCTAAGCAGTAGTCCTGTCCTGTTTAAGAGTGAGAAAAGCAAGCTTATGATAAGCATCACATATGCTTTTAACTGTGGATATACTGCGCCCAGTTGTCTCTATCCCAAGATGCTGCCTCTGTGACCCACCCACACAATGATGGGCTCTAACGCGTAACTGTGAGCCATGTAAACCTGTCCTCCCTTATGTTACCTTTGTCTGGGTATCTTATCACAACAAAAGGTCGGTGGCCAATTTTATATAAATGTTGCTATTAAAACTTCTATTTTATACCTAGAATTTGTAAAATGACCAACTCAAACTTTTTAAACATAATATGTGAAGGGGTTATACCGTGATCATATTATTATCTACAAATATTGTTTTTAAAATTACAAGTATTATTTGTAGGCCCGGCTAGCAATGAATCAAGACACAGACACTTGTTATATTTTAAGATAGCCTTAGTTAACCTGGGGCAGGGCCGATATCAATCCTCTAAATTGCCTCCCATAGTGGGGCAGGCATGGGATCCCTGCCTCCATCCCATACCATCTGCTTCTAATAACGTCTATCAAGCTACCTCCCATCCATAATCCCAAATATTTGCTAATGTTCTTCATCTGGGCGGGATTCTCCATCCACGCTGCAGGCCATGTGCTTCTCCTCCAGCTAACCCATGGTGGCCTTCCTCTCTTCCCTTCAGGTCTCCTTCTCCTGGTGGTGGTCCTTCTTCTTTTTCCCTTGTGGCAGTCTTTCTTCTTCCCAGAATTCCTCTCTCCTGGCCCCACCTCTCTCCTCTGCCCTGCCCAGGTGGGATGGCTTTTTATAAAGCAAAAAGTGTGTCAGACAGCAAGCAGGGATTAGCATCAAAATACATCAGACCATCCCCCAACATGCAAAGAAAGGTAATTTTACTCTTTCCCTTTCAATTGGGTATCTTTAGTGTGTGTGTGTGTGTGTGTGTGTGTGTGTGTGTGTGTGTGTGTGTGTGTGTTCTGCAGGTACTGTCAATACCATACGGATGAGAATTGGCAAAACTGAGCACCTTAGACTTATAATAAAACCTTTAGAATTATTGGTGATGATGTTGTACTGTATTTGAAAACTACATTAAATGAGAAGATTTTTTTTTAACAATGTTGGCATTTAAAAAGTATATAAATTTCTGGATGTTATAATTTATTTCTGCGTAGTAATCATTTAACTTTTTGCATGTTTTGCACAGTATCTTATTGCATATTTGTATACAGCTAATAAGCTTTACTCTTATGAGAGGAGGGGCTGGAGAGAGGCTCTTCTAGAGGACACAGGATCAATTCCCACCACCCATGTTGCCTGTTGCTCATGATTGTCTGTAATTACTGCTCCAGGAGATCTAAGGCGCTCTTCTAGCCTCCATAGCCATAAGGTATGCTCGTGGTGCAGACATACATGAAAAGAAAACACTCATACACATAAAAATAAAATAATAATTTTATCATTATCTAAGAGGTCTGGGAAACTTCCTGGAAGTGTGTAGAATACACTAACCTCAGAAACAACTCAGCTTTGGACTTCTGACTTCAAAGCCTGTAAGTGTACATTTCTAGTGTTCAAATAACCAAATTTGTTGCAATTTGTTACAATAGTCTACCCTCTGCCCCCAAAAAGGCTAACCCAAGGTCCTACCCTTTCAGAAGTGAGGATAAGCCATGGCCAGATGGATCAGTGTGGTGAATCACTTGCCATACAAGTCTGATGACACTAAGTCAATACTAATTCCACAAAACAGTCCTCTGACTTCTATATATGTGCTCCCTCCCTCATGGTAATATTAGATAAATCAATTAATTAAAGCACTAAAAGGAACATAAAGCATTTAAGACACATACCGATGAGAAAGTAATCCACAGAACTGTCACAGATGCGATTGTCAATATATGCAAAAATGAAAACAATGTATAGCATTTGCTAAAAATAGTACTATATGTAGGATGAACACACTTCCTCCAATAAGACCACACTTACTTCAATGATGCTACACCTCCTAATTGTTTTAATCCTTCTCAATAGAGCCACTCCCTGATAACTAAGCATTCAAATATATGAGCCTATGGGGAACATTCTTATTCAAAACAGCACAGTATGGTTATACAACGAATTAATATGTGAATAGCAATTTTAGAGGTGTATCATATAAACTAAGCAATAAAAGTTGTCTCACTTCTGCCAAAAATGAGTCTTAAACATAAAAAGATAATAAAGAGACTTGTGGAAGTCACCTGGAGGCCCACCAGCCACATGGCTCACCTGCAGCAGGAGCCACTAACATGAGCGAGCGTGTGCTGGAGAGATGGGGGAGAGAGAGAGAGGAGCAGAATGGTTTGAGCACTATGAAGAGAGGTGGAACTGGAGACTCAAGTACGGGAAGAAGCAGCCTGTTGGTAGTAGACTGCGCTGCCACCTGAGATCGTGGTGACGTCCTAGCCCATGCTGTCATTGAGGGCCATGTTCTGGGTCCATGGCCAGGCTGCAGTAGGAAGTCTGTGCCAATGTCCGTGGCTCATAGTATCACTAAGACTATGCTCGTGTCCCTGGTCTGAGCTGCAGCCGCCTGGGACCATGTTGATGTCCAAGGGCTGTGCAGAATTGGCCCCACCCCTCACTGACTGCAGCACAGCAGAGCTGGCCTTGGTGGCATGGTTGCCGATGAACCAGCCCTGAGCACATGAGAGGAAGAGCTGGCCTTGGTTCTTGCCAGCTGCGGCATTGAGTGAGCTAGCAGGGGCAGTGCCGGAGAGCTCTCCCTGGTGGTGTGGCTGTAGGAGAGCTGGTGGGCTGACCAATTCAGCTACCACTCGCCCCGCCTCCTGGCCCAGATCCAGGGCTTTGAGTTGGTCCACCAGAATATCTTCTTCCATCTGTGAATTGCTGGAGCATGTGGAAGGGCCAGTCCTGCAGATCCAAAGCTGCAGAATCTCCATGACACAGGCCATGAACAGGGTATCTGAGAGGAGTCCCAGGGAGGATCCAGTATTGATAGTGTAGCAGAAGCCAGAGGCCTCGAACCAGGCCAATGACTCATTGCAATGATCCTTGGCAAGAAGAGATGTGTGAACAAAAGGGGATGCTGTGGGGCACACTGTGACATACTGCAGCTTCCATGACAAGACGATTTTATGGGGTTTTTTTTTTTTGTTTATTTACTTATTTTACTTTTAAAATTTTCTTTTAGTGGGAGGTTGTAAGGGCAGAGACTGCATACAAAGAGACAGGGAGATAAGCGGTATTCTGGGGAATGGTGTAAAAACCACAAAGAATCAATAAAAAGTTTTAAAAAATTGTGGGCATTTTCCTCTTTGTGGAATTAGTGGCAGTATATAATAGAGGAAGATTGCATCATTGGCACAAGCATGTTTGCTATATAGCACACTGATGATATACACATATGAAATGGAATATGTGAAAAATACTCTTGCCAATTATTTAATTAAGCAATGTCATGTATATCTCATTCTATTCATTTTGGAACAAAATAATAATGATGATGATGACTTTTATTGCACACTTTGAAGAAATGTTGCTACAAAGAGACATATAAGTAGCTCTAGACAGGTACAAAAGTTCAAAACTTCCTATGATGACACGGTTTATAACTATTTAAAAAATACCAGAAAGTTAAACCATCCATCAAAATTAAAAGATAATTAAGCAACATATTTATATAAAACATCACAGGATGATGAAAAACAGTGACTATCAAAATATCAATGAACATTAGAAATGTAATCTTCCTTTGAAAAAATAAAAAAATAATTAATAATATAACCTTAAAAGGCTAAGCCAAAACAAAAAATCTAAATTGTAAGCCAAAATAAATAAATAAAATGAACATTAAATAAAAAATTCAGTATTGGGTAATGGAGGCAAAGCCACAGGCTCAGAAAGAAATCATACAGATGGCTGTAGCAGCACCAATTTATAGATTTAATAGTGACTGGATGGCAACTCATTTGATTGCTTTTTTAATTATTTCACTTCATTTAATTACTCACCTCTATGAATTCATATAAGCTACACACACACACACACACACACACACACACACACACACACACACACGAAGCATTACATAAGGAAACCCATAGCCAACGCTTTGAAAAGTAACCCTTTAGTTCTTAAAGGCTTTGAAACCTGAGACGTTACTGAGTTGGATGTGGTCACACGCTTCCAATTGTCAAGAAGCAAGTAGTAGACAGTGGGGGAGATGCCTGCAAGAACTTTCCAGCAAGTCTTGGAATCCAAACAGGTTTCAGAGGGAGAATGTGTGTCCTGAGACACTTAGTGAGGGCCTGGCAGTCATACGTCTTCTGTGGTTTAGGAGTCGCTCTGTCCATAGTGAGGATTGATGCCCAGGAGATGGGCTGGATGACCTCTTTGATCCTGTTCAGCATGTGGTTCTGGGTGTTGTGGCTGTATCATTCTTTTCTGAGCCTTGACAACTGCATGACCTTAGCCTGTCTCTCTTTGAGTCTTCCCTGACTACCTTAAGCAGTTTCCCAGGGAACATAGTGTATTTTCAAGTGAGTGGTACGTCTTGGGAAAGGCATCCAGAAGAAGCAAATAAATCTAACAGCATAAGTGATTAACTCTGGACTTTGAACTTCTCACCCCCCTTAAAAAATGTTAGTGTACGTGGTGAATCAAACAGCATGCACACATACATATTTCATAGCATGTGTTATGTGAGGATTATGTGTAATGTATTCCCTAACTAAAAATTAAGAAAATACGTATTCATATACACCTTATTAATAAGCATGCATACCTGATGACAAACTTGGGGAAAAAAAACAAATTTCTAAAGATCCTGCTAAAATCATCCCAAATATGACTTTAGGGACAAGTGGAGTGAGAGATAGCACCAGCACTCTTTGTCCCTCAGTGCAGCCTCAGCACCACTTTGGTCCTTGGCACCAGTATTCAGCCTGCATAGGCTCAGTGATGCTCTCAGATCCATCTCTGTGTCATACCACTGCAGATCTGCAGAAGGAGGCTCTGCTCTAAAACCAGGACCCAGGCCAATTTGTGGGGGCTTTTTTACCCACAGGTGCAATAATACACTCTGCATTGCCACACTTAAGAATCCTCTTACACTGCAAATAACTTGAGGTTCAGGTAAATATCAAACTCATCAATCCATTACCCCTACTGCAATGTTTCTTGTGAAGTATTTTCTTTCTCTTTGTTTTTCTGTTAGTTTGCTTGCTTGTTTGTTCTTGGCTCAGTGTAATTTCATGGCATTATTATTCTATTTGTAGACGTTTCCAGGTCTTTGAAATCTCTTCATAATCAGAATGTCTTACAGAGAGTGAGCTTCAACTCCCTAGAAAGTGTCTCATTTAGGACGCGAGATAGAGGGAGGAAAACACATCCAAGGGAAACCTTCTTTTTCCTGTTCCAACAGAAGCTTTTAAAAAAAAAAAAAACAATAAGAATATACTTATGCATTACTTGTTGAACTTAAAACAAATAAATAAAATGGATTAAAGGAAAAGGCATTGAAATGAGCCGCGACCTGAGAAGCACGTATGATGTAACATGTAGCTACGATTTTTAGTGCCAGAGGCAAACGTCTGCATTCAATTTGCCACTGGAGTCTTAGAACAAATACCACCCCAACCACTCCCGCCCACAAGGCAGCAGCCAGCTGCAAGACAGACTCCCAGCAGACGGAACGCAGGTGAAGCCCCAGCATAGTGAGAGCCCAGCCTGAAGCGGGCATGTGGAGTTTGGAGACTTTTTGAAATTTTTATTGCAGGAACACATGTGTTAGTGCTGCAGATGGAAGCAATTACAGCAGGAAAACTTTGCCCTGTCCTTAAAACGAAATTCCGATAGTGTGAGCTCAGGCTGCTGACTGCCCTCCAGGACAAGCAAAGTCAGGCCACAGTGAATGTCGCAGACTGACTTCACATTACATCAGGTCACAGCCAGCCCTACTAAAAACTCATCAAGACTTCATGGCACCTCGACAGCATTGCTCACTGGGAAAAGATGTGACTTCAAACTCACTCACGTAAAATAAGTATGCTTTCCTGTGGTCTGTCTTACAAAGTTTATCTGACACTGGACTTCTGCAGTCTGAATAGTAGAAAGTACAATCGTGATTGCGAATAAATAGTTTGCTTATTCCAGATAGGAGAAATTAACCCCATTTGAATATTTCTGCACATGTGGTCCTTTCTGAAACAATCTTGATTTCTTTGAATTAGACAGGCAGATACTTGACATCTTCCTTAATAAATAGTATTGTGGGAATTACGATGGAGAAAATAAAACAGACTGCAGTTGAGAGCTGAGTCTCTGGCCTATAAAACAGTCAGAAGGAGCAGAAATAAATCCAGCCACCGTGAACTGTCTTGTCTGAGGGTTTTTCCTGCAGACTCGGACTCTGGAGTAAATGCTTTTCCTCTTCAGTCTTGTTGTGACTGGTGACTCAAAAAAAAAAAAAAAAAAAAAAAAAAAAAAAAAAAAAAAACCCTGGCTGATAGCGATTGTGGTGAATGTGCGCGAGTATGTTGGGTTTATAGTGAATCAGAAGCAATCATGTGTCAGAGAATTCCAACGCTGTTTCTTTCATGGAGCCACTGGCTGAAGGATTTATTGAAAGTGGAGGGATACTTGGAAGGTACAAAAATTCATAGTCTTGAAGGGATGAAAATAGCTCTTCTGTTTTGTAAGTCGGTTCATGATAGCAACGGGCATGCGGCTTATTTCCTCTTGAAAGACAAAATAACTTTCTATTTAAATAGAGAGGTATAATACCAGTTCAAAGCCATGTCCTCAATGTGGGTCACAATGCTCTTTCTACTATTCAGACTGTAAAAGTCCCGGGGTCAGATGAGGTTTGTGATATAGGCTGAGTGACTCAAGCAAGTATGATCACCTTTGTGTGACAAAGCAGCTCTCCTTTGCTTGCCAGCTTAATCAGGATTCCTCAATAACTCTGTGTTATCACTCAACAGAGTTTTATGCAACTGCCCCTTACTAGAATCAGAATGAATTCTTTAATTTGGAGATCGACAGTGTTAGCAAATACAAATGTTGTGAAGAACCAAAGCTCCGCTATGAAATAACTGGTGAATTTACTTGTCACTGGCTTACTTATGCGTTCATTATTTCAGAAAACTTTGCAACACACCTTTGGTTATTACACTTGGAGCGAGAAGTTAAGGATACTGTGATGCCAGAACCACCGAAAATGGCTGGAGTCAGACAAGCTACAGTAAAGAAGCCCAAGGCTGGAAGGTCAGCAGTAGCCATCAGAGAATTGCCTAGGCTTCACTATCCAAGGCAGAGTTGACACAGCTCCTCCGACAGACACTAAAGCGCTTTAATGAAAAGAAGGCAGCTTGGCAGGTCATCCGAAGCACTAGAAAATGGGCTGTAGACAGCAGCCCCTTCAGAAGCAGCAGCTCCATCGGCCAGCAGTGCACTCCTAAAGCACGATGCCATCTCTTTATTTTATTTATAAGCAGAGTTTGTCAATTCTATTTCCAGAAATATTCCAAATCTTCTGTATCCCTGATTCCTCATGGTCAGTTTGCTATATGAAACTTTTCCAGGGGATAAAAATGTCCGTTTACCCCAGATATGGAACCGAGGACAGCACAAAGTCATTGCTTGGTGAAGCAATGAATTTTTTGTGGTTACTTATGGAGTATGACTGAGGAGTTGGCTACAGGAGTAGGAAATACACAAAGAAAAGCCCGCCAAAAGTTGAAAACTTGGACCTTCTGCATGGCTTATAGGTGAAACAGGTGGCTGAGGCAGTCAATTCTCTGCTCTCCATCCAGGTTATTGGTTTGATCTCTCAAAGAATGACACACATAGACAGCAGAGCATATATAAGATGGAGAACCTTATTAACTAATTTAGGATTAACAACCTCAAATGGGAAAAACAAGTCACCAGGTGGGAGTGGCAACCCAAATTAAACTTAATTAAATTGAACTCTTTTTTTTAGAAGAACTTTAAAAAATATTAAGTTATACTGTGTTTATGGTGTGTTTTGACTGTATTTGTGTCAGCACTGGAGTTACAGAACTGGGGTTACAGATGGCTTTGAGCCACATTGTGGGTGTTAGGAATTGAATCTAGGTCCTCTGAGAGAGTGGACAGTGCTCTTAAGCCATTAAGCCATCTCCCCAGCCCCATGGTTTGAAGTGGTGACATCAGGGGGATGCGAGGCCAGAGCTGTTAGAAGTGTTAAAGCTCCCAGAGATCTCCAGAGCAATAGGTCTCAAAGTCTGGAGAGGCCACAGGTCTCTGAAGATGTGAGTCTTGGAGGCAGGAAACAGTCACAGGAGGGCTGGTCCCCCTTCCTGCAGCTGCAGGTTGAGCGTTATAGGTTGAACCTACAGGGGTTTGAAAAAGAGTCTCTGCCTGAATCAGAAACATCAGACAAGTCTGTCCTATTGAAATGAATATGGCTGTTCAGAGCTGTTCACTGTTGTATAGAGCCACGCGGGCCCTCATTGATTGAGTGTGTGCACATGCAAATGAAGCATAAAAACCATCAATCAACAAAGGGATATCAAAGCAGCAAGGAGAAAGTGGTCCCAATCAGGTCAGCAGTACTGTTCTTGCTTCAGTGGTGGTAGAAACACAAGGACCAAGGTGTCATACATTTGCCACAAGATAGTTTGAGCGCATTCAGGTCATTACAGAGCCTGATCACCTTCTTAACCAGAGCTACTTTGCCATTTCTGCCAGGAGCTGCCCAACAGCTGTCACATCTGGTTTAAATACACATTGGTAGGTCGTTCTGACCTTCCATCATCATTATAAGTTTCTGCCTGTTTATTGGACTGAATTACACTTTGAGCTTTTCATGTCAGTTTATATCCTAACCAAGGGTTATTTTCTTCTTGTTTCCAGTTGCCTCTTTGCTGACAGCTGCAGCCACAGAATAGATCCACTGAAGCAGCCTGCCACCTTTGTCCTTAGGCCATGCACTTCCGCCTAAGCACAGATTCTGTGGGTTTTCCTCTTCCTATCATAGGCATTTTATCAAGTCCATGTGTCTCTTTCAGATAGTTCAACTGGTAGTAGAGTCTCCTCTAGGAAGCTTGATTGCCTATTTTCTCCTGGCAATTGCTTATGCTTGTATAATCTTGGGGAAGGGTCTTGTATCTTGACAGTTCCATAAACTTCCTGAGATTTGTGAGTTGTTTACTTCCTGAGTTTCATGATTCTCCCTCCTTCTTCCTGAGATAATGCTACAAATAAGAACATTTTCCCCCTCTTTAAGAAGACTTCCTACAAGGGGAAGAAATTTCTCCACAGCACCTCTCTCTCACACAAGATATGACCATGCTCCCTGGGGTCATGGAGTATATTTTGTCTCCTTCATGCATGTTCTTTCTAATCTTGCTGTATTCTTCAGATTTCTACCCCAGTGCTTCAATACTCAAGAAAATCAACTTCAAGAAAGAAAGTTTCATTTGGGCCATCAGTGTCAAAGGCTGTACCTCATGGTAACTGGGCCCTGTTGCCTTTGTTCTGTAGTGAGGCACAACAGCATGATAGGGAGTGTGTGGTCAAGGAAACCTATTAACTTCATGGTGACCAGGAAGCAAAAGGAGTAGATAAGGGGTCAGAATCCTAAAGTTGTTTCCAGGAGAAAGTACGCAATGATCTAACTTCCTTCCAGTAAGCTCCATGTCCTAAAGGTTGTAGCACCTACTAGCAGTACTATCAACAAGGTACTGGGCCGTCAATACCTGAGGGTTTTTTTGGGAGGGTAAAATTAATTATGTATGCATCCATCTTTCTTTACAAAAGAGCTACAGTAATATTTTTAAATTAAAACATGGAACATAGGAAAAGGAGAGAGCAAGCTTTTCAAGCTTGAAGACCCGAGTTCTAGCCCCAGGTCTAAACTATGTGAAAAAACAAGCTAACGAACAAACAAAAACTGTCATTATGGTACACACTTGTAATTCCCAGCACTGAAGAAGTAGAGACAGGCAGGCCTTCAGACTTAGTCAACAAATTCCAGTTCAGTGAGACCCTGTTTCAAATTCCAAATGAATAGTCACAAGGAAAAGATACCTCTAGCTGAATTTTGGGCTCCACACACATGTGCACACACACTCACATGCGTATGCATCCACGGGGACATATGCACGTATTCATCTGTTGCCTGGTTTCTAATCACTTCCTCTTGACAGGGTTGCCTTGCCGGGCCACAGGGGAAGAGGATGAGCTCAGCCCTGATGGGACTTGATGTGCTGGGGTGAGTGGGTGGCAGGGCTCCCCTTTTCTGAGGTGTGGAGGAAAGGGAATAGGAGGGAAAGGGAGGAGAGGAGGGAGGGGTGATGATAGGGGTATAAAGTTAATTAATTAATTAATTTAAAGCAAACAAATACTCAACCTAAATTAAAGCACCTCACTTCTCTTAAAATCCTTGTGATAACATTCTATCCCTCACAAAACGCCATCCTTAATGTTGCAATGTTTTCAACTGCTGGCCTAGGTCTTGAGCTCCATATGGTTCAAGACCGAGCCCTTCTCTGAGCTCCTTGCTCTTGCACAAACCATACGTATTTTTACCTTAGCTCTTCTTTCCTTGCCTCTTTGAATGGGTCAGTAAGTCTCCTCTTGTAGTACCAACTTCCAACCTTACCTTCTCCAAAAGACTCACCCCTTTATACCCCAAGAACCTAACAAGAATCTCAAGACACCTTGGTGGGATAGAAAAGCTGAGAACATAACCCTGAAAGCAGAGTAACTAAAGGCATGTGCAGAAGGAGGAAGAGGCCTTTGCCACATCATAAAAGAAAACAAGCCCTTTTCTGCACAGCAATGAAGAGATGCATAAGGCTTTCTCTCAAGGATTCAAAGATTTCAGGATTTAATAGAAGTGGAGAAAAGCACAGACTGATGAGGTTCGGTGTGTGAAACTAAAATTGCACTTGCTAGTAAAAATTTAATAACAGTGCCGAGCTGCGCTTACCTTATTTGGTGAGTGTCAGGGATCCAGTGTGCGCTTCTAACAAAGTGACATTTGATCAGTCTTGACTGTTAAGGAAACCAGTGTGACAGCAGAGAGCAGAGTGAGAGAAGACTGGCTGCAGAAGGAAGCTTAGAAAAGTTGTTAGCTCATCAGATAACAGGGGGTGAAGGCAGGAGAGCAGTGCTGGAAGGAAACCACACAAGGGCCAAGAAGGAGGAGGAGGGGGAGGAGAAGGAGCAAGGGGAGGAGGAGGAGCAGGAGGAGGAGGAGGAGGAGGAGGAGGAGGAGGGGGGAGGAGGAGAAGGAGGAGGAGGAAAACTTCAGACAGAATAAATGCAGTTGGTATATGATAAGCAAGTTGAGCCTTATGGCTTCTAATGTAATGATATTCAAATTCTTAACATGAGCAATGAAGAGTTAAAAAAAAGTTTAGGATAAAAAGATTATGACACAAATTTAATATGATATTTTTCCAAGTAAGCAGTAAGTGCCTAATTCCAGAAATCTTTGTAAGGCAAAAGGCGCGACTAGAGTCTTGCCTTCTAACCACTCTCATCAATACAGTTTTGGTTTGTGGCCATAAGCACCTGCATAGAGAGAGAGTTTTGTTTATTTTCTTGTTTTCATTTTATGTAAATGGAAGCATAGATTGCTTTTCATTTACAATATGTCATGCATTTGCATAGAAACTAGACGTTTTACTACATCACTATTTTTAATGGCCTCATAATATAATGTGTTAACACATGGGAACATCCCATTTCACTTGACCAATTCTCCATTGTTGAGTGCTTGGTGTTTCTCAGGTTTTATTGTTGACAATAATGCTGTAATGAGGATATTCTTAAAAGTACATTTTCAACACGCTAAATTAAAGAATCTAAAAGTCTTCCATAAATGACAATCGTGGATTCCTTGTTTAAAGCATTTTCTATATTCTGCAACCTGCATCAAATGCCTCATAATATTATCTTATTAGACCTCACTGTGATTAGCTATTGCCAACTCCAGTTTAACAAAAGGAAAAAACAAAGTCTTAAATGTGCGCAAGTTCACAGTTAGCAAAAGCGAAGCAAGGCCACTGACTGCAGTGGCAGAGTGCTCGCCCTGTAGGCACAAGGGCCTGGCTTCAAACCTCAGTATTTTCAAGGCAGAGATTGCAGTATAAAGTAAAGCCAAGCTCCTTAACCAAGTCCACATGTCACCAGTTGCTTAGCACTTGGAAATACAGGTCTGGGACTGATCATAAGATAGAAAGCTATATTAGGTCCTGTGAGTCACCAGCATCTCATGAACGGTACTCAGCTCAGCTGTGGGTTGGATCACCTGGAAACTCTGGCAGGACTCCTCTCAGAACAATCAAATCAGAACCTGACCAAAGGAAAGTGAAAACTGCCCACTAGGAAAGCTTAATACATGCCACAGTGATGTTAATATGCAGCGGCTTTCTAAAATCGATGTATAAAACATTCAGAAACAATAAACTAACTAATTATAATTGTATGCATTGATGAAATATATGATGCTATAATGTTTGTATACGATTCAGAGTAAAATGATTAAATTAAAGTAACTAAGATATCAATGACCTCAAGTACTTCATTTATTACTGACAAGCGCATATGAAAGTCGTCAGTCAAATGCCACTGAGGCATGATGTGGTGAGTCACACCTACAATCCCAGCTCTCAGAAACCAAGGGTGAATGGCAAGTTAGAAGCTATGTTGCAGCCCATACGTCATCTAGGGGCTCTGGAGAAGGCTAACAGGCTAATACTAGCCCACAGCTGTCAGCAGACATAATCGCACCCACCTTGGATAGATTCAAAGGAGTTTACTGTAGTCATTTCAGTCTGGTGTGGATATAACTGTCGCTCCTTAGCTCATTACCTAGGCTCCCACAGGTAGTTTAGAAAACTGAGCTTTTTCACCCTGATTCTGTACTGCTTTGCATCAGAATCCTCTGCTGCATTATTATCACAAGGTTCTTTTCTGACCTGATAGAAAATATTCTTTAAAAATTTAATAAGCAAATTTTTCTCCTTGTCTTACCTACATATACATCAATGGTTGTGTATTTTGGAATGTTACATTATAAATATATTATAAATGTAATATTGGGCAATTGTGAGATGATTTTAACTTCCTACTATTTTATGAAAATCAATCAGGATTCACTTTTTTCTCACCAGCTTAGTCAACATCTTCATCATTAGAGGACGTTCAGTTATGGGAGACAGATTCCAAAACACACAGTGTTAACTGATGATCTTCAGGCACAAAAGACTTTGAGACAAAGTATGGGCTCTTATTAAAACTTGCAAGCCATAAAAATCCTCTTCCTAATATGCTTTACTATTCTAATATTCTGAGATATGTTTTACAGCATACATTTGTACAAATGCAGCCTTTAAAGCTCATTTTGTTGGTCCTACAAGAAAAGGACCGGATGGAGGCAGGGTTCCATGAACTGTGGAGGGGACTGTAGCAGGCAGGGTGTGTGAGGGGAGGAACTTGGGGGAAGAAATAGAAAGATGATGAAGTCTGGGGAACAAGACACAGATTGCTGCTCTGGGCAGCTGGGTAGCTCTCAAAGGTCTTTGACTTTGGAGAAGGCTATAGGACTTTGGAGAAGCACAGTGTTTTCCGGAACGGTTTCCTTGAAGACAGAAGGCTGGATCATCCATCCACTGGTTCTTATGATACAGTGAGTGAGGGTGACCCCGAGGGCCCTAGCTCATTGTTGCACTTTAATGATGCTGGTTTGCAGAAGGCCCAGCGGCTCCCACAGTCTGTGAAGAGGTGCGGAGGGGGACAAAGCATGTGTTTGAGACAGGACTCTGTTGACACCAAGCATTGCTGTTCTAGATTAGAACTGGGTTGAGAAAATGTGATATTGAGTAAATATTACAAATGATTCAAATAATAGAAGGAGCAAAGGCGTTATATGCCTCATTCCTCCCAATCCTTCATCTCCTGCAGTCCAGAAAGTTGTTTCCCACACAAATGGCTATTAAAATAAACTTTATTTAATAGTCTGACTCTACTACTTACCGATGCCCTGATATTTCCCATTAGATTGCAGTCTAGGCTGTGAAGACAGCTCCATAGGTGAAGACCACACAAGTATGAGAACCCAAGTTTTTCCCCAGCATCCATGTGAAAAGCCAAGCTTGACAGCTCATTCTGTAACCCTAGGAGTATGAGGCACACATGGGAGGCTATTGAGGGCTCAATGGCCAGTGTTTCTAGCCAATTAGTGAACTCCAGCTCAGCATCAGCCACTGTTCAAGAAAGCATGGAGGAGAGTGTTAAAGGGAAAAAAATCCAACATCGTTCTCCGCTCTCCATGTGCACACACACATGTAGAAGCATGCGTACACAAGCACACGTACATACAAAAAGATTACACACATTTATAAATATTCATATGCATTAAACTATAATTATTTATCCCTATTCCCAAGATGCACCCAAGTGCATGTTTTATATATAGAAAAATTATATTATATATTGAAAAATTATTTACCTTTCGTACCTCTAACATATATGTGGATTAAACATTGCAGTATGTTTATAGAAATGTTAAATATAATCATATTACTTACTTTTCTTTCTGCTCTGACAAAAATTACTGACTAAAGAGACTTAAGGAAGGGTTTACCTTAGCTCAGGGGTACCATGAACCGTGGCAGGGAAGTCACTGTGGCAGGCTCACGAGGCCGCTGGTCACATTGCATGTAGCTAGAAAGCACAGAGATGGATTTTAGTACTCAGCTTGTTTCTCTGAATGTGTAGGCCAGGACCCCAGCCCAAGGAATGGTGCTCCCCACATGGAAGGTAGGTCTTCCCAGCCCAGTCAGTTTAATATGGGCAATTCTTCACCTGTGTGCTCAGAGGTTGTCCCCAAGACGATTTCTTGGATCTGTCAAGTAGATAATTCGCATAAACCATCACAGCCAACCAATATGACCATAGATCTGTGCAGAAGACCATAGTGCTGTGGATATATTTCCGTTGCTGGGCAACCTATGCTTTCCTGAACTTAAAATGATTTTTTTTCAATTGTCAAGTTTTTTCCTCTGTACTTTCTACAGGAGGTGGGGCATGAAGGAGGTGAGCATGAGGGTGGGACTGGAAGAAGAGGAGGAAGGGGGCGAGGATCCAGGTGTAAAGTGATTAAATTTAAGAAAATTAAATTGTCACCATTTGTTCTTTCAGAGTAATTTTTAAACGGTTGGTTCTTCATGAGACTCCCCCTATCACTTTCTAGTTCTGTGTAAGCTGCCCTCGTTCACCTGGATATTTTATTCATAGCTACTCGAAGTTTCTCTTCTGTAACATAAGTTGGCTTGGTTCTATCACATATATTCTGACACCCACATCTCCCTCTTATCCGTGCCCCTGCTACTGTTTTAGATATGATGTCTGCCCATGGGCACATGCTAAATACTTGGTTCCCACTTTGTGGCTTTTTGTTTTGAAAAGTGCCAGGACTGACTGTGACATGAACTCTGGTGCCCCCTATTTGACCCCTTCCCCTTGGTGGAGAGGCCTGGTGGCACCCAGAGGAAGGGGAAGCAGGCTACCAGGATGAGACTTGATAGGCTGTGATCATATGGTGGGTGAATAGGGTCAAAGAGGGAGGGATGGAGGAATGGGAAGATGAAAGTGAGGGGATAGGAGATCCAAGATGGCAGCGAGCAGTGTGGACCCTGTTTGAAAGCTCCAGTGAACAATACAGGGAATTGCACAGATTTCTGAGCCAGGAACACCAAGGTCCCCACACCACGGCAGCAGAAGTGCTCCACGGTTCGGAGGGACCAGGGTGCGGAGGACCTGCTTGCCCCGGCACACGGGAGGAGCGCGGACTTTCTCGGATCAGAGCAGCAGCGGCAGAGACAGCAGTGTCATCAGCGGCACCAGCGGCACCAGCGGCACCAGCGGCACCAGCGGCACCAGCGGCTCCAGCGGCACCAGCGGCTCCAGCGGCACCAGCGGCTCCAGCGGCACCAGTGGCGGTGGCTGAGGTTTGCAGCTCAGAGCCTTCCAGTGGAGGCGATTGGTGTGGTGGATGGTGGGAGTTACTGCGGGAGAGGGGACTCTGGACAGGATTTGGGTCGCGTGGTGCCTTGAGACCCAAACTGGACTCAGCAGACAGTTCAGCCCCAGAGTCCTGGGTTTGCTCAGTGAGCTGTGCCGTGGAGAAGCTGGCTCAGCACAGCTAGCAATTCTGCCCGAGGCACAGCTCCCCTGCTGTGACAAGGCTGGGCTGAGTGCTCACTTCCACCTTAGGCTCCAGCTCAGCCCAGCCGCAGTTTTCCTGCTGTGACGCAAGCGGGGCAGAGTGCTCAGTTTCACCCTAGGTGCTTGCTCAGTGCAGACGCAGTTCTCCTGCTGTGACGCAAGCTGGGCGGAGCACTCAGTTCCAACCTAGGCGCTTGCTCAGTGCAGTCTCAGTTTCCCTGCTGTGACGCAAGCTGGGCAGAGCGCTCAGTTTCACCCTAGGTGCTTGCTCAGCTCAGTTGCAGTTTCCCTGCTGTGGCAGACGGTTCAGGCCCTGAGAAACTAGCTGAGCTCGATGCGTGGTTCGGGCCCAGTATCCCTGGCTGGACTTGGCAGGGGACCCAAAAGGCTGAGGATACCTTGGCCTGATCCAACGCTCATTCAGAGACCCAGAACGATTGCAGGACCCACAGCAAAGGGGAGCTGAGGATCACTGGCTGTGAGAGCCCAAAACGACAGGGCTAACCTCCTGACATCCACACCAGTGAAGTATCAGGGCTTACAGCCTATGGTAATCGTGAGAAAACAAGTGAACCTATCATCAGACTCCCTCCATCCAATTCTGGAAGTTACCCAACAAAAACAGACGGCAAGATGTCTAAAGGACAGCGCAAAAGCATACGCAAAAAACCCCAAAACAACATGGCGTCTACAGTTCCCAGCTTTCCCAAAGAAAACAACCCGGAGAACTCAAATACAATGGAAACACAAGAAAATGACCTCAAATCCTTGGTAATAAGGATGATAATGGAGGAAACAAATAAAATTCGAAATCAGATGCAAGGAGACGCAGCCAAGCAGGTGTGAGACATAAAAGAAGCACATAGAGTGGAACTGGAAAATTTTCAGAAAAATGTAAACAACCAGATGAAAGAAATAAAAAAATCTGTTCAAGATATGAAGATGAAAAAGGATTCAATGATAAACACACAGACAGAAGAAAAATGAGAATGTGAGGCCTCAGAGAAGAAGGCGAATGACACAGTGCTGAGCTTTTCTAACAGAATCCAAGAGATAGAAGAATGAATCTCAAGTCTAGAAGATACAATCACAGATCTTGAAGCCAACCATTAAAGAAAATGCCAAATCTGGAAAACTCCTGACACAAAACATCCAAGAAATTAAGGACACTATGAAAAGAAGAAAACTGAGGATAATAGGCATTGAAGAAAGAGAAGATATCAGACTCCAAGGCCCAGAAACTATTCTCAACAAAATCATAGAAGAAAATTTCCCCAATCTGAAAATAGAGATGCCTATAAACATACAAGAGGCCTACAGAACACCAAATAGAATTGACCAGAAAAGAAAAACTGCCAGTCACATAATAATCAAAACACAAAACATACAGAACAAAGAAAAAATATTAAAAGCTGCAAGGGAAAGGGCCAAATAACATTTAATGGCAAACCTATCAGAATTACACCCGACTTCTCAGCAGAGACCATCAAAGCCAGAAGGGCCTGGACAGAGATCCTACAAACCCTAAGAGACCACAGATGCCAGGCCAGACTACTTTACCCAGCAAAACTATCAATAACCATTGATGGAGAAAACAAAATATTCCATGACAAAACCAAATTCAAACAGTACCTATCCACAAATCCAGCTTTACAGAAGGTACTAGAAGGAAAACTCCATCCCAAAGGGTCAAGCTACAACCAAAACTACTCAGGAAATAGATAACTATACCATGGCAAAAACACAACTACACAAATGCTCGACTGGAACCAACATCAAAATTAAGACTCTTAATAGTAACTGGTCATTAATATCTCTCAAATCAATGGTCTCAATTCTCCAATAAAAAGACACAGACTAACTGAATGGGTGCATAAACAGGAACTAACCTTCTTCTGCATTCAAGAAACACAGCTCACCCATAATGATAGGCATTACTTCAGGATAAAAGGTTGGAAAAAATATTCCAAGCAAATGTTCACAAGAAGCAAGCAGGCATAGCCATTTTAATATCGAACAAAATAGACTTTCAACCAAGATTAATCAAAAGGGATGAGGATGGACACTTCATACTCATCAAAGGTAAAGTCAACGAAGATGACATCACAATTCTGAACATCTATGCTCCCAATACAAGGGCACCCACATTTGTAAAAGATCTGCTAAAAAGGCTTAAACCACACAATAATAGTGGGAGACTTCAACACCCCACTCTCACTGAAGGACAAGTCATCGAAACAGAAACTAAGCCGAGAAATAACATCATTAACCAATGCCATGGGTCAAATGGATCTAACAGATATCTATAGAACCTTTCACCCAAACAAGAAAGAATATACCTTCTTCTCTGCACCCCATGGAACCTTCTCCAAAATTGATCACATCGTAGTTCACAAAGAAAGCCTCAACAGATACAAGAGGATTGAAATAATACCTTGTATCCTATCAGATCATCATGGGCTTAGGCTGCAATTCAACAACAACAGAAATAACAAAAAGCCTACAAGTATATGGAAACTAAACAACTCTCTGCTAAATGACACCTGGGTCAGGGAAGAAATAAAGAAAGAAATCAAGGGGTTTCTGAAATTCAATGAAAATGAAGGAACAACATACCCAAATTTGTGGGATACATTGAAAGCAGTGCTAAGAGGAAAATTCATAGCACTAAGTGCCTTTAGAAAGAAATTAGAAGCATCGCACATAAGCACCTTAACGACACAATTGGAAACCCTAGGAAAAAAAAGAAGCAGAAACACCCAAAAGGAGTAGACATCTGGAAATAATCAAACTCAGGGGTGAAATTAACAAATTAGAAACTAAGAAAACAGTCCAAAGAATCAACAAAACCAAGAGCTGGTTCTTTGAGAAAATAAGCAAGATAGACAGACCATTAGCCAAACTAACTAAAAGGCAGAGAGACAGTATTGAAATCAACAAAATCAGAAATGAAAAGGGAGACATAACAGCAGACACTGAAGAAATACAAAGAATCATAAGATCCTATTTTGAAGGCATATATGCCACAAAATTTGAAAATCTAAGGGAAATGGACGATTTTCTTGATCAATTTCACTTGACAAAGTTGAGTGAAGAGCAGATAAACAAGCTAAATAGTCCCATTTCCCCTACAGAAATTGAAGTAATCATTGATAGTCTCCCAACCAAAAAAAGCCCAGGGCCAGGTGGTTTCAGTGCAGAATTCTACCAGACCTTCAAGGGCGAGCTAATACCGATACTCTTCAAGCTACTCCAAAAGATAGAAAGGGATGGAACATTACCAAATTCATTCTATGAGGCCATAGTCTCATTGATACCTAAACCTAACAAAGACTCAACAAAGAAAGAGAATTTCAGACCAATTTCTCTGATGAAAATCGATGCAAAAATACTAAATAAAATACTTGCAAAATGAATACAAGAGCACATCAAAGATACCATTCATCATGACCAAGTAGGCTTCATTCCAGGCATGCAGGGATGGTTTAATATACGGAAATCCATCAATGTAACCCGCCACATAAACAAACTGAAAATAAAAAACCACATGATCATCTCTTTAGATGCAGAGAAAGCATTTGAAAAAATCCAACACCCATTCATGTTTAAAGTTTTAGAGAGATCGGGAATACAAGGCACTTTCCTCAACATAATAAAGGCTATATATAGGAAGCCAATAGCCAAAATGAAAGTAAATAGTGAGATACTCAAGGAAATTCCTCTAAAATCAGGAACAAGGCAAGGCTGCCCACTCTCTCCATATCTCTTCAATATAGTACTCGAAGTTCTAGCCAGAGCAATAAGAGAACAAAAGGAGATCAAGGGTATTCAAATGGGAAAGGAGGAAGTAAAATTATCCCTATTTGCAGATGATATGATAGTCTACATAAGTGACCCTCAAAATTCCACCAGAGAACTCCTACAGCTGATAAACACCTTCAGCAAATTGGCTGGATACAAAATTAACTCAAAAAGTCTGTATCCTTCCTATACACAAATGACAAGCATGCAGAGGAAGAAATTAGGGAAACTACACCCTTCACATTAGCCACAAGCAATATAAAGTACTTAGGAGTTACTCTAACTAAGCAAGTGAAGGACTTATTTGAAAAAAATTTCAAAACTCTAAAGAAAGAGATTGAAGATGACATGAGAAGATGGAATGATCTTCCTTGCTCATGGATCAGGAGAATTAACATAATAAAAATGGCCATCCTACCTAAAGCAATCTACAGATTCAATGCAATCCCTATCAAAATACCTACACAAATTTTTAAAGACATTGAAAGTTCAATTCTGAACTTCATATGGAAAAACAAAAAACCCAGAATAGCTAAAACAATCTTGTACAATAAAAGGTTCTCCGGAGGAGTCTCCATACCTGATCTCAAACTGTACTATAAAGCAATAGTAATTAAAACAGCATGGTACTGGCACAGTAACAGGCTAGTTGATCAGTGGAATCGAATCAAAGAACCAGATATGAATCCACATACATATGGTCACTTGATTTTCAACTAAGAAGCCAAATCCATTCAATGGAAAAAGGATAGCATCTTCAACAAATGGTGCTGGTCTAACTGGATGTCTATGTGTAAAAAAATGCAACTGGACCCATATTTGTCACCTTGCACAAAACTCAAGTCTAAGTGCATTAAAGACCTCAACATAAAACTAGAGACCCTAAGTCACTTAGAAGAAAAAGTGGGGAAGAGCCTGGAACATATTGGCACAGGAGACAACTTCCTGAACAGAACACCAACAGCCCAGGCATTAATGTCAACAATTAATAAATGGGACCTCATGAGGCTGAGAAGCTTCTATAAGGCAGGAGACACTGTCAAGAGAACAAAGCGACAGCCTACAAACTGGGAAAAGATCTTCACCAACCCTACATCTGACAAAGGTCTCATATCCAAAATATATAAACAACTCAAGAAATTAAACACCACCAAACCAAATTACCCAATTGGGAAATGGGGCATGGAACTAAACAGAGAATTCTCAACAGAGGAATATCAAATGGCTGAGAAACACTTAAAGAAATGCTCAACCTCCTTAATCATTAGGGAAATGCAAATCAAAACAACTCTGAGATTCCATCTTACACCCATCAGAATGGCTAAGATCAAAAATTCAAGCGACACCACATGCTGGCAAGGATGTGGGGAGAGAGGAACACTCCTTCATTGCTAGTGGGAATGCAAACTAGTACAGCCACTTTGGAAATCTATCTGGTGCTATCTCAGAAATATGGGAATAGGGCTTCCTCAAGACCGAGCTATTCCACTCCTTAGAATATACCCAGAAGATGTTCCAGCACACAACAAGAAAATTTGCTCAACCATGTTCGTAGCAGCCTTATTCATAATAGCCAGAACATGGAAACAGCCTAAGTGTCCCTCAATAGAAGAATGGATAAAGAAACTGGTACATACACACTATAGAATACTATTCAGCTATTAAAAACAAGGTATTCCCGAAATTTGTGGATAAATGGATTGAGCTAGAAACGATCATAATGAGTGAGTTAACCCAGAAGCAGAAAGACTCAAATGGTATATACTCACTTATATCTGCATATTAGCCCAACAGGCATGTCCCACGAAAGCCTTCACTTACCAGGAAACTGAGACAGAGGGGAGGACATTCTACTGGGACTCTAGATGAGAGAATCATGGGAGAATGGCAAAGTAGAAGGATCCAGAGGGTCCTAGAAGCCTACAAGTAGAACATTATGATAGGCAGATTTGGGCACAGGGGTCCTGCTCAAACTAAGGCACCAGCCAAGGACAATACACGCGGTAAACCTTAAATCCCTACCCAGATCTAGACAATGGACAGAACACTCTCCACAGTAGAGTGGAGAGTGGGATATTACTTTCTCACATACTCTGGTGCCTCACCTTTGACCATGTCCCCTGGAGGGGGAGACCTGGTGGCACTCAGAGGAAGGAAAGCAGGGTACCAAGAAGAGACTTGATACCCTATGAACATATACAGGGGGAGGTAATCCCCCTCAGGAACAGTCATAGGGGAGGGGAATAAGGGGAAATGGGAGGGAGGGAAGAATGGGAGGATACAAGGGATGGGATAACCATTGAGATGTAACAAGAATAAATTAATAAAGGAGAAAAAAAAGTAAAAATAAATAAATAAATAAATAAATGAGGGAATAACAATTGAAATGTAATCTGAATAATTATTTAAATAAAAAATAAGAAGAAAAAGAAAAGTGCTAGAAACTTCGGGAGGTGGGAGACAACTGGAAGAACGTGGTTACAATGACCGTGGTTTTGGAGGATATGCTTGGTTGTGGTCTTCAGTCACTTTCTTGTTTTCTGCTTTCTGGCTCTACACCATCACTGCCATGCTGCCTGAGAACCATGGCTGAGAGGTGCTACTGGAGCACCATGGCCATGGCTGAGAGATGCTGCCCAAGCACCACGGCCACGGCTGAGAGATTCTGCCCAAGCACCATGGCCATGGCTGAGAGATGCCGCCCAATCACCATGGCCATGGATAGGGTGCTGCTCCGACACCACCACCTTGCCCAAGCACAGGAAACCAACTAACCCTGAACAGAACCCAATCAACATGAGCCAAAATAAACCTTCCCTCCTTTCAAGTGGTTCTTCTTGGTAGTTTTGCCACATCTACATGGCTATAACTACACAGACTTGTCTAAGAAAGAGCACAAAGGAGCTAAAATTCCTGCAAATTGGGTTACATAAAAATATACTTATTCTACACACTCTCACTGATCCATGGTTTTGCAGAGTAAAATTTTAAGTTAACATTTATTTTTGTTCAGAGTTGGAAAACTATTGCATTTCAGGCGACGGTTTGCTGTGACACCTGGTGTCTTCCCAGCGTCTCATCTCTGGATGCATATTTTTTGCCTTTCCTCTCCACAGTAACTTACATTCACATTTTATTTTATTTTATTTTTTTACATTCACATTTTAATACAAT
This sequence comes from Acomys minous, assembly GCF_964271855.1. Taxonomy (NCBI): domain Eukaryota; kingdom Metazoa; phylum Chordata; class Mammalia; order Rodentia; family Muridae; genus Acomys; species Acomys minous. The sequence continues at coordinate 122,741,707 of NC_140483.1, forward strand.
GTACTAGCTATGTTATTGGTAACGTTCATCATAAAATCCATGTCCTTACATTCTGAAATTTTTTCTTTTATAATTTTCATTAATAATACCTTTTTTTGTTTTCTGTCTTTTTCAATGGTTTCTCATCATTTGGCAACTTGGTCTGTTGTCTAGCTGATTTCCTCCTTAATTATTAAGCATTTTGTTTTGCTCCAAGCTTTTTCTTGGTCTCTGATTTGCCCCTTGGCTGTTTCTCTGCTTTCCTGGCTTGTTTATAATTCCATTTTCTTGACCCTGCTGCCCCAAGGCTAATCTTGTACCTCTGGTTAGTCAGTCTAAAGCAGTGGTTCTCAACCTGTGGGTTGTGACCCCTTTGGAGGTCGAAAGGCCCTTTCACAGGGGTCTGCATATCAGATATAATGTACATTACAACTCATAACAGTAACAAAATTACAGTTACTAAGCAACAAAAAAAATTTTATGGTTGACGGTCACCACAATACAAGAGAACTTATTCAAGAGTCACAGCGTTAGGAAAGTTGAGAACCACTGCTCTAAAGTGCTGCTTAAACATTTAGGCAAAAGTAAATTACATAAGGATATTCTGAGACTCTGATCGGGAAAGTCTATTGTGGGAAGTGACCGAATGAGAGGCAGGCGAACGCAAGGAGATGGGGTCCATCGGCATCCGAAGAAGAGGCAATCTCCAGTAACCAGAGCACTGAGTTCTTATACTTTTCTTAAAGCCAGATTTGTAACAATCCTACTGGCTACTTAACATGACCTTTAATTCTATTGGGTAGTTCTATAACTATGCCTCAACCCCGAGGTGTTTAGGGTCAGAGGGGATCTTGACCTTGTAGGGGTGTTTCTGGTAAGTTCCTGTTTGTGTGGGCTGGAACTGCAAGGTGGAATTCCTCAGGGCCTGTCCCCTTTTTGACTCTGCTTCAAATGGAGTTAGGCTGGATCTCTCAGATATAAATATGCATATTTTACAAATGTTCTTGTATTTCTTGCATTGCCTTTGTTGCATAAAAAATTGTATCTGCTCATTCAAATAACTCTTTCCCCTTGATCTTTGATGATCTACTTATCATAACACGAAGTAAGATAGCTTGAAAGGCATGTGTGGAAGCCGTATCCATTGGTAGCCCTCGACGCAAGTTGCTTCAACAGGGATTTTGGCCATGCCTATAAGGACCTTGATTCCTGTTCTCTAACAGATACTTCAGAGATGAAGTCTCTTAACTCTTCATCTTGGTTTTTAGTTTGGTTGCTGTAATGGCTAACCATTGTTTGCTGGTGGAGATGCATCACTAGGTAGGGGTGTCTGTGTGAGAGGCCATGAGAGAGCCATTGAATGTGAGCTAGGGGTCCAGACTGCACAACATGGGGCAAGGAGCAGGAAAGCCGGGTAAGCACTTACGTTCATCTTTACCTACTGACTACAAACAGTGTAAGTGACTAATTCATCTACCCATATTTTCTAATCAAAACATGTGGTAGACGGCTTTGGGTGTCACGGGCTGTGTGTTTACTTTCTCTGTCTCTTTTTCACCCTGGCACTGCCACTCTTCTCTCTTATGCTGGGCATCCAGAGTCTGGTGACTGTAGGCTTCTGTTTCTCCCAAGAGCGAGCCTTTGCTTCTCAGCAGGAAGTGGGGAAAGAACACCACCTTGCTGGGGTTGTGGCGTGGGTGGGAGGACTTGCAAGACCTGAGGACTTACCTGATCCTCAGGTCCCCTGTCAGGATGTTTCCTTATTTCATTCCCACGTCTTACTTTCACATCCTAAAGCCAGTGCCCCCAACTTGGGTCAATGTTGCGTGCATTCTTGTACGCGAATGGACTTGTTTCTCACATTGTCTCTGACTGATGCTCTTGGGTTCCATTTTCTGTGGTCTCCTGGGCCATGTATTTTTTACCTATCATGCATGAATACGTCATCATCTGTCTTCCATTTGCCTCTTCTCCCATTCCCTTAGTATTTGTAGGAAAGCACTTTTTGAATGTCTTTAGAATAATTCTATATCATCATCAATACACAAATATGATAGCATACACACATACTGTCCCACTTATCCAAAAGCCCTAACAACTATATTTCTATTGTATTTATTGCTCACACTTCCTTGTAATTATCACTGAACAAATTCATAAAACGAAAGATCAAAGCAATTCATAAAACAAAGGGCAGTGAAAAAGAAATGGCATCCGTCAATTAACATTTCTACACAGCCGGCAGGAGGCTGGGTGCTTTCCACATAAAATTTCAATGGATCTATGACCTCTGTGCTCTATAATGACCATTTCTCAGAAGAGAAATTAAATCTTAGCTTATGAGAGTTGAGTAATTGAACTAAGACCAAGACATTTGAAAGTGGGTTCACTAAGACTTCAATCAATGCCTCAATGACTTTCTCAAGTAACTTTTCTCAAATGCAAAAGAACAGCTTAAGTGTCAACTTACTGTCACCACCATCAAATATATATAAAAGTGTCTGATTGCATCACAGAAATTAAGACTTTCAAAACCAAGTACTACCATAGAAGTATTTTTCTCTAAAGTAGGCTCTCTTATGTTCAAAGTGACCATTGTCAGAATGTACAATAATAGGTACTTCCTGAAGCTTCTAGCATGGGTTTGAAAACTTATTTGAATTGATGTCAAGTCTAGCTGAGAAGCAAGAGGTCGGGGTCAAGTTCCAAGAACGGGAAACTCCAACGGTGAGGAAAATTGACTTAGAATCAGAAGACAGAGGTCTCAAACTGGAAATGATGAGAGTCGAGTCCATCTCATCCAGAATGGGAGGTAAAGACATTGCTGTGTTCTTTGTCAGCTGCATTTTTGCCTGAGGTGGTCAGGGTACACTGGGCTGAGGCTTAGGTTTGTCAGCCTGGTCAGCTCTGTTATTCCTACTGACTGGCTTGTCTGCTTGCCATATACGTTTTCAGAATACTAGAGCTCTGTGGGCCTCTTTTGTTCCCCTCCAAATATCCTCAGTGTCAGCTGCTGTGAATTCAGGTGGGGCCACTCTCCTTTTTACTACTAATACTGAAACTTTCTCCTTTGACTGGATTACTCACTGGTTCTATGGCAACAACAATCTTAGATATCTTTATCATTACAAATATGATGCATTATTCTCTAACCCATTTCCTTTCTTTTCTGTGTCTTGCACTACACACATACACAATTAGCCTTTTTTCTAATACATGGGGATACACACCAAGCTACACACACAACAAAATATGTTTATCATTATGAAATAAATGCATCATCCCAAGTGTCCCAATCCATCATTAGCAAACAGTATCTTTACCCATATGATAAAATTTCCATTTTCTTGAAGTAAGTTATTTTTTCCTTCTGAATAAGGTTGAATATCCTATATTTGTAAGACTACACTTAAAGCTGTGTCTTTTTATCTTCTGTGAATATTCTTCAAAGTTCAAAAACGCATTAAGGCTTTTATTATGATATGTGAAGACAAGTATGCACAAATATAGTTAATATATTAAAGAAAGGTTGTGATAGATGTTGTGGCATAGAGTGGAAAAAAACTAATTTTATTTGACTCTGTCTCTTAGCAGAGCAAAAATAGTGTAATACCCAGCATGCTGTGTGTAAAGAATCCAAAGTGAAGAATAAAAAAATACACAGAGGTGGAAACCCCTGACAGTACAGCTGCATGACATGCTGGGTTATTTTTCTAGTGAGAGTACAGATAAGGCTAGAAAGAGTTCTGTGACAGAATATCTATGCAATTATTTAACGCTGCATTTCATGAAGAAAAACAAGTATTCCTATGTCTTGAATGGAACTGGTTTTTTAAGAATTCATTTTCTCCAAAACCAGGAGCAAAAGAAAAGAAAATAGACAAAATAACAACAAAATCAACAAAAATAAACACCCTGGCTGGAGGCATTGCCTCTCCAAGTGCCATTAAACTGATGAGGAAAGCTGACACAAAATTCCAGTGCTACAGAACTGGGGGTGCTCAGGGGACTGAAATTCTATTATGATCTTTCCACCTTGCATTGTTTCTGCTAAATTTAGAGCAAGTTTGTGAGTTAGAAACCACTGACTGTGTCTGAGGCCAGTTAAGTGATCTCTGTGAAATGATTTATTGTGGTCTTACGCTGTTGCTGGAGGGACAGAGGCACATTTCAAGTGTGGCTGCTGTAAGGAGTTCATTATTGAAGCACTGCTGTTGGTTTTGCCTATATTTGCATCCTTAGCCCACATTTTCTCAGAACATTTCTCTTACTCTTTGAGCAATAGCACACGTTGTTATAATTGATAGTCTATAATAAGCCATGCTCCGGCTTTGATATATCATTTGAGCTATTTCCAATCTTAAAACAACCCAGAAAAAAAATGAGTATTAGCCTCATTTCACCCAAAGGAAAAAGGTTCCAAAAACTTCAAAATACAACCAGTAAGCAACAGACACATTTGAGAGCAGGTCCATCAAACTCAGAAATCTGTGCTTTTTCTACCAATTAATAGTCCCTTTCAAATTTCAACCTAGGAAACCCAGTTTCTTACTTTCTGTAATAACTTCAATTAAACACTACGACTTTGATCCTTTATGCCATGGGACCATGCACACTCAGATGCCTTCTTTGTTTGTTCAGAACTGTTTACTATAATTAGTAACTGTGGCATACTTTTAAGAAAGTGCAAATCTATTGCTCAAGTAAAAATATCCGACATAATCAATCTTAGTCTGAAAAAAATTATTTTCTTTTAAAGACGAGTGATTAGGTTTCATCACCCTTGTCAGTCCTTGAGAGGACGTCCCAGGGAAGCAGAGTCACTCAGTTCCTCCACGGCCCAAGAGGGACAAACATTCTCTTGAAGACATAGAGAAGAGCCAGCCTGCCAGTTGAAGTGCGCTAAGCACTAGGGCTTGTGGAAGAAGGGAATGAAGTGGATTTCCTTTGAAGTTCTTGTCAGTCCTTGATGTAAATTTGCAATCCTGATGCTGCTCACTAAACCTGTGTTATGACACTTTAGGGAGAACTTACTTGGCACATGCCAACATGGCAATGTTCTTGATGGTACAGTTAGATGCTATGTCAACTCTCTTCCTAACTCCCTCCTTCCGTGCATCCAACCACAAGTTTTTAAGGCCGAAACAGTGAATGATGTTCAATCCAGCAGACCTTGGGCTGATTACGTCATACTATAGTTTCATCCACAATGGAGCAAGAGGTAGACTGAGCAGAGAAAAAAATCCAGATAAGGTGTTGCCATTAAAGCAGGACATAAACCTTATCCCTCTGGCTTAGGCAGATTGAGGGGTTGACCCTAGAGATTTGTGAGCTACATGCCCAGCACCCCATCAGCAGCTGCTTTTTGACATGCTTCATGAGCATTCACTGTACAAGGCTTGAAGCCAGAGTGGTGCAGCGTGCACTCTAATGCATGTCCACTATTGACATGACTGACGCCCCTTGTGTGTACCAAGTTTTGGCTAAGAACGGGCAAATTCAGAATGCATTGTCTTGCTCAACCCAGGGAAGAACGCTGGCTCCCCTTCTATATCCTTCAAGGAGGAAGGAAAATAGTAAAAGACAAAACAAGCCAGAAGAGGTGGCTACTGCCTGTAATCCCTGAAGCAAGGGCACTGAAAGGAGACTACAGTGTCTACAGCCCAGTCGGCAGAGCTGGATTCTGTTGCAAAAGACAAAGTGACAAAGACAGAGAGAGAATGAGAGAAAGGTAGAGGGAGATAGATAGATAGATAGATAGATAGATAGATAGATAGATAGAAAGAAAGAATATGAATATGAAGGTCCCAAAATAATAAATACATATACTTAATAATAAATCCATTTAATCACAAATATACATTAGGCAGCCCTGGTTTTCATATACATATATGCAATCTGCAAGTTGAGGGCTTTTGGATATACCTAAACAGGACACTTGTAATTTAGCATCACTTGCGTTTATTTGTTTTTAATAAAGTCATCAACTAGATCTGAACACATATACTCTCTGCTCTTCTTAGGCAAGCATTCATTTCCTTCCTGTGGAAACTTTTCAAAGGCAATTCCTAGCAGTGTCAATTTTACTTTTGTTTGTGATCATTTTGAATAGTTTAGTAACTGTACGGCAGAAGTAGACTTCTAAGCACTTTGGAGGGAAGCCACTCAAGGCATTTGCACTTCAGTACTGATCCATGCTGACATGTATTCTAAATATTTCTGATGTGTAAATACTGTCACAAGACTGGTACAATGGTCACTTCTCCAAGTGAAGTGGCATCAGTTATTTACTCTTACTGTACTTTTCAGGGGGTGGAGGTGGAGAACATAATTTACCTATGATAGAAAACTTTATTTCTTTCATAGTACTACACAAGTTTAATGAAAAAAAAATCTCCAAATATATTTGGTCTGGTTTCAGTACTTTATTACTTAAAAATACATACAGCCAAAGCTCCATTGTGTAAGTGTACTGTGTTTTTTTAAATCCTTTCTTCTGTTAAGGGACATCTAAGTTGTTTACCGTTTCTGGCTATTATGACTAAAGCACCAATGAGCATAGTTAAGCACATGCCCCTGTGCCAGGATGAGGAGTCCTTTGGGTATTTGACCAAGAGTTGTACACCTGGATCTTGAGGCAGATCAATTCTCATCTTCTTGAGGAACTGCCATACTGATTTCTGGAGTGGCTGTCACATCATGAAATTTTCCCGGAAATGGATGGAATTAGAAAAAATTATCCTGAGTGCAGTAGCCCAGACTCAGAAAGAAGAATTTGGTATGTATTGACATATAGCTTGATATTAGCCATTAAATAAATGATATTAGAGCTACTGTATGTAGACCCAGAGAGGTTGGACATAGAGGAAGGGCCTGGGGGGAAGGGGGACATATGGTTCTCCATGAGAAAGGTAAACAGAACAGGTTTTATGACTAGACTGGAGCCAGGGGGAAGGGGCAACAATGAAAATATCAAGTGGGAAGGAATATAGGATTGAAGGAAAGAATGAGAGGAGAAATAGCTATATTTGAAGGCTATTTGAGGTCGTGTGGAGATGAAGTGAGGTGCAAATTTCCTATAATTTATGAATGTGGTCTTAATGACTTCTCCAAATAACGAGGGAGACAAACCCAACTGGCCACTTCTTGTCAGCAAGGAAAGCATCCAGTACCCTGACTGGGTTACAGCCAACTGAGTTGTTGGCGGAAAGTGTCCCATGGAAAACCTAGACAACTCAGGCTGTTACCAAAACTACAGGTTGCTCTCCACAAATCAACAACAAGGCTCCATTGCTGAAGACTACACCCGCACAACTCACCACACATGGAGAGGCTAAACTGGCGCCTGCATGGAGCCTTCATCACTATGTTTTTGGGTATTTGACATGGAAAGGTAGTCTGCAGGCTACCCAAAGAGAAATGTAATCGCCAACCCAACCACAAAACCTTTGATCCACAATCTGTCCTGCTTGCAAAATATGTTAGGGCAATGGTGGCACAAACCTTGTGAGGGTAACCAACCAGTGTCTGATTTTATTAAGGCCCACTCCATGAGATGAAACCTATACCTGAAAACTGATTGAGTTACCGGAAACCAGAGACTAGATAACCTAGGCACCTAGAGGAAAACCAGATATTACGGTGTAATGGCTCCAGGATAAACCACCTCTTAGTTTCCTTAAGAGGAAAACTGTGTTTTGGCCTGGACAGTCTCTTATTGCCTCCTAACTAAAAAAAAAAAATTCTCTTTAAGAGATGCTTCAGTCTAAATAAGATTTACCTATATTTCTGTAAACCAATTCAGTTCACAGGAAATGGAGAGAAATTCAGTGATCAGGATATAAATGATTTTTTAAAATGAAAGTCATCAAATACCATTAAATAAATAGTGAACTCTAGAATAAAGTAAACGTGACCTGTAATAACATAAACAAGGTGATCCAAATCAAAGCAGGTCAAATTTTGAAAGTTAGTTTACATAGTCAGTGCAGGTCTGTTCTATTAAACTGTTGTCATTGGACTGATTACAACATAAAAATCATAATGGGAAAATGAAAGTGTATAAAATTTAAAATATAATACATATTAAATACCAATCACAAGCTTTAGCTGATGAACAAGCCAAGGAAGTCTCCAGATTCCATAGTGATTATCAAGATGGGTTTAGAGTGTTAGGTCTGGAGAGGTGGGGGTTGCAGGGAGCAGGAGAGGTTCTATTTTCTCAGACTGAACAAGCACATCCTTCTGCATGTGAGCACAGGGGATAAGGGTCTATTTTGTCAGACTGTGACCCCCTGAGACCCACCTTTCACTGAAAGAAAGATAGTAATAAAGTCAAAGCTGTCTGCACAGAGAAGCATCACGGAGAAGGATTGCAGGGACTGCTTGTCCTAAAGAAGAAACATTGCTAGCTGTCTGCTTCCTTCCTTCCTCCTCTGCCTTAAGATTTGCTGTGTACTTTTTGAAGTTTCTGTTTCTCTGTGTGTGAGAAAGAAAGGCAAATTGCACATGTGTGTGTGTGTGTGCACCTGTGAAATAATACCTGAGTATTAAAACAAAATAAATACATAATAATCTTGACCATTAATTTGGACCTGGAATTGTGTGTGTGTGTGTGTGTGTGTGTGTGTGTGTGTGTGTGTGTGTGTGTGTGTGTGTGTGTGAGATGGTTGTATGTGTGTGATGAGTGCATGTGAGAAAGATGTATGTTTGTATGTGTGTGATGTGTGTGTGTGTGTGTGTGTGTGTGTGTGTGTGTGTGTGTGGTTGTGGGTGTGCCCTGAAACCTGGTACATGCTCTCTTGTGGAGTTCAATGCTGGTTGTCTTTCTCAATTACTCGCCACCTTATTTTTCAAGCAAAAGTCTGTTGCTGAGCCCGGAGCTCCTTGCCTCAGACAGGCTAGTTGGCCAACAAGCTGAAGGGGTTCCCTGTCTCCACCTCTCCACCACTGAGATCATAGATGCATGCTACCATGCACCTTGCTTTTTTTAAAAAAAAAAAAAAACATGCTTGCTGGAGTTCTAAACTCAGTCGTCGTATTTGTGCAGCAAACGTTTTGTACACGAGCCACCTCCTATGCCCTAAGATATCTACACGGACCCTGGGTCCCCCCTCATCCTGTTCCTTGGCTCTGGTGAGACCCAGTGAGACCCATAAACATTCTTATGTGTGTGTATACTGTCATGCTAGGAGCTGCTCCAGTGGAAGCTACCCAGTTATGTTTTAAGCCGTTTCTATCTAGGCACCTGAACAGTGAAAACATTGCAGCCCTACAGGGAACTGGAAACTAGCCCCAAGTTCTTCCTTCCACCAGGATGCTCTGGATATGTGCTGTCTGGCAGCATCTTGACAGTGGGAATTTTCCAGGTCCCTAATCTCTATAGCCTGCTTCTACCCAACATAAACATAACCAAATGTTCTGCAGTTACATAATGGCCATTTTAATCATTATTTTGCTTAAGTCCAAATGCATATTAACTCCCAGCAAACCCCTCTTAGCAGGCAGGTAAACAGGGGATCTCCAAAAGGGAGGCTTTCCTTGTAGCCCTGCAGGGATCCAGGCATAGGGTGACCCTCCATTTCTCTCTCCTGGTTTGGTAGAACTCTTAGCATTTTACCTCAATTATTACCCAAAGCCTATCTGTGTAGGAATAGTTCCATAAAACGGAAAATTGCAGTGAAGTTCATATCGTAACAGCATTTCAAGTGCACATTGTAACAGAGTTTCCCAGTAATCAAGGCGCTGGAAGACTGTGTTAAAAGAGGCTTTCTCCCTCTCTGAATTACAGCGGGGAAGGCAGATGTGGAAATTATGAGTAATGTAATTGATGATCTTAAAGCTTTTAAATACCCAAGCTCTTGACAATCAAGATCTATTTGAGTTCAGAATCTAATAAGAAGTAAATACAATAGGTTTCACTAAGACATTTTTACTGGGGCCTCAGCAGCTCTTCTCTGATTCTGCTTTTATAGGCAGCATTGTCATCTCACCAGCCAGCCGACAAGTTGGAGAATTTTATATAATCATTTTTAGTTCATCATATTTCCCCTTTTCTGGTGTAGTTTTTTAAAATAAAGTTTGCTCATTAAAGCCACCATTTCAGAGGGATTTTTGTCCCCATTAGATTTAATAGGAGAGGAGGCAGAGTGTTAAGGCAAGCGGTTTATTGACAACTAATTTATTGTATTCCTCCGCAGGCAGCATAGAAAACACATCAAGGTGTTGACAATACGGCCACCAGGATATTTCTAGTTACCTGTGCTCAGAAGGTCCTGGTAGACACAATTAGTTCCAAATTCACCCTGCAAGTTATTCTTCAGTCTAGCTGTAGAGTGCCGGCATGCTACGAAGAATTCATTCAAACACCACAGGAAATATACCTCAATATTATTTTTGTTAATATGCAAATCAACATAATATGAGGGTGATCTATTTTCAGTGGGAACAGCAATAATGCTTGCTTAATGATGTATTCATTTGTACTGTGGGTGTTTTTGTACTGTTACAGTTATATATTGTTTTCAGAAACAGGCTTGTCTACAAAGAAAGTTCTATTGTCTCTGATATAATGCTTAAAAAAAAAACCTTTCTTATCCGAAAACTATCATTGTAAGCACACATAAATACTAATAATATCTCCACTGTTGCATAAATTTTATATTCAGATATGTTACTACCTACTAAGTTCTCTTCTGAGATGATATAAAATCGTTACCATTATACATTAATCACAAAGAAAATTGGCCAAAAATAGCTCTCTCTTTCTCTGTGTGTGTCTCTGTCTCTGTCTCCCTCCACCTCTTTCTCTCTCCCCCTCTGTGTGTGTGTGTGTGTGTGTGTGTGTGTATGTGTGTATGTGTGTGTGTGTGTGCACATTTATTTGTGAAAAAAATCATTTTCACATTTTCATCAATTTTCTTTCTGGATTTTCTAATGATACAATAAATAAAGTGCCTGTGAAACTGTATTTTCTCTAGCCTGAAACACACCAAACAAATGTGTGTGCATATAAATGAATAAATAATTCCTTGAAAAATAAAGCAAACTTTCCATGGCACCAATAACATGAAATATAAATTAATGCTTATTTTTGTGAATGTATTTTATTATTTTTCAGTATAGCAAAAGCAAGAAAAAAATACTTAGAAAGAAGAAAATGTGAAATTTTATCATGGCTCCTGTGTTTTCCAAAACAGTCTGGGGAATTTATGGAGATAAGATAAATCATTAACTGTCTCCAAAGAGCTTGTATGTAGCCTTTCTGCCTGCATGGCCTTATCTTATGAAAAATTAATAACTAAAAACACCTATCTACCGTTTTTTTTTTACATGCATAAAACAAAGTCTTGTGATTAGGAGCCTCATGTTACACCTTGAACTTCCTCAAGCCTTACTGTTTCTCTTTAGAATGGTAACTTTTAGTCAAATCCTTCCTGCTCTGGGTATGCACTGAGCCATGGGTGACAGGAAAAGACATAGATCGATTTTACACATTTTCAAATTAAATAAACAGTTATGAGAGAGGCCAAAGGAGGCAGAAGAATGTTCCCTTCACTCAGTGTACTGTCCCAGGATTTCCCAGGGATAAAAAATTCAAGCAAACCAAAGAATCTTTTGGAAGCAGGATTGTTTTGCCATGGGTGAGGGATTACTGATTGGCTTTTTAACTTCAGCTTTTCCAAATAGTTTTTCAGTTATTTAATTTACTCTACATGGAGTCTATTGATTATTCAAGTTGGCAGTCAATTTTATAGGGCACCCCGCTGTTTCTTTGCTTAATGTAGTCAATGATTGTAATTGCTTGATCAGTGCAGCCCATGAAATAGGTTTTGTGTCTTTTTTACAATGCATTGATGGCTTTATCTGATGCAGCCTTGGCAGGGGCCGGGTTTTACAGCGCTCCCCGGAACTCCCAGAGGTCTCCAGATTAATGGCTATGGCGAGCTGCGGGGCTGCTGATGCCACGCTCAGGATGGATCCGCACATCTGGCACGCCACACTTGGCGCCGGCGCCAGCTTTGTGTTGCGCAGTTACAGAATCTCTCACCAGTGCCTAGTTAACTGTTTTCACTAAGGGAATGAGATAAAAAGCCATCCAGAGAGCTGTTGGCACCCACTCTCTGTCACTGTAGTCACACATTACGGTTTTTTTTTTCCAGCTACTTTTTTTTTATGAGGCAAATGATGTATGGAAACAACAAATTACGTGGAATGTTTATGTTCTGAACTCTGTTTGGATTCTGAACAGCATCCCATCGGGGTTCAGGTTTCCTGTAAAGCAACAAGGGCACCCCACCCTTGTTTAATCACAGCTTTACCTTGCATAAGGGCATAGTGGAAAAAAGATCCAGGTTTCAGTCACCACCTGACAGGGGCTTTAGATTTTAAAACAGCGGTGGATAGAGGAATCACAAATGTGAAAAAGCCGCCTGAATCACCCTCCACAGCTCATTACAAAAGAAAAGTCGTTCTCCTGTCCTTCAATGACTCTGGTAAATTGCTCAAGCATCATTTCCTTATGCCTGTATGTCAGAGTTTCATATTTGGTACAATCTGAATTGCACTATTAGACATGTAAAATGTAGTTTTAATAAGTAGACCAAAAAAAAAGTAATGAAATATGCAATAGAGTTGCATAAATCCGTGGACAATATAATTATAGAGTACACATACACGATTTACAATGCCCAGGATGACATCTATCAAAAAGAAAAAAGAAAAGAAAAAAAGAAGGAACTCATGGTAGATTCTGAGACCAGCTGGGTCTGAGGTGATTTTCTCAGCAGAATTTTACATGGAAACCAGAAGAGTACAGTTTCTTTGTTAATACTTTTCTCTCAAAGTAATAAGCCATTGATAAACAGTGAATATCTGAAAAGAAGTCTTCTGAGGGGAGAGAAATCACCCTTTCTTTCATTCTTTCTTTTCCTTTTTTTTTACATATACATTTATATTATTACACATATATAGAATGGACTACCTACAGCAAGAAGATCCATAACACAATCAGGAATTATATAAATATTACATTCTTAGTGTTTTGGCTATTTGCATTTGGCAGCCTTGAAGAAAACATCTTTCCTATCTTGGTGCATCTAAAATTCTGAATGTAAATCAATATCTATTGTATCTCATCATTATCAACTGAAAACGTTTATCCAGACCTAAAAACATCTTAACCCCTAAACGTCTAAGCTTAATTATAAGATTAAACTATCTAGTTTTCAACACCATCAGAGACTTGAGAAGAAATAAAATTGGTTACCTGGTTCAAATGACTAAGTGAACTAAAGTTTCCATTTAAAAATGTGAAAAGCATCATGTGTGTATACAATAACAGCAATCTGATGACTGGTGTCCTTAAAACTAAATGAAAGTTTTACAAAACCAATATTGCCTTTCTCTTTAGATTCTCCCCTTCTTGTGTGATGTCATTACTAGTATCATTTCACCATTAACTCATATCATAACACATTTATGATTAAAGTTTCTCCAACAGAGTTCTCTTCACCCTTGACTTTCTTGGCCTCAGAATCAGTCCAAATATATTTAACTGATTTCGTGCATGTCTTTATGTATTGCATAACTTTCTTTCCCTTTTTAGAATATTCTTATTTAACAAGATAAACAGAAAAAGGACAAATCAGCAATTTATACAAGTTTGACCGCCAGTCCACTCATTAAAATATGAAGAAATTTTTAAGGGCTGTGGAAAGTCTCTTACTCCTAAGTTTATTCTACTTCTAAATATAATTAAAATGATAATCACTTGAAAATAGCTGCCTGATTATGCATACATACATGCATCAAGATGCCCTTCATGGCTCAAAGCCTCTTTGGTCCTGACATGCATGCACGCGCGTGCGCACGCACACACACACACACACACACACACACACACACACACACACACACACACAAAACAATGAGTGGAGAGATTAAGAGTGACATAGTAGTGACCTACACAAATACTCAGAATAGAGGGAGGGCTCACTGATAGGATGATTGGTAAGAAGCTTTGCTTCCCATTGAATAAAGACAACTTGTGATACTGGCTGAGTGCTTCCAGAAAAGGCAAGCCTGAGGTTGGAAAGGATGCTGTAGTCCAAGTAATAATGAGCACTGTCTACTCTCCACTCTAGCTCCCCTGAAGTGCAGAGGCTTGAGAAACTGATTTTGGAAGGACACTGGCTAGTCCACTGGACGGGCTACTGTGGTGGGCTTGGCATGGTGTGGTTTTCACTGAGGTCCATTTGATGAATACTTCTCTGAGATCTAGTGTTGTAAAACTCCTCACTCTTCTGTCACTGACTATGAAGTTCCACAGGGCACAGCCTTTGTCATTTTCACTTGCATTTTTTCCTCCTCTTGGTAGGAAGGCTTTATATAGGTGTGGACATAAAAGGAAAGCAATGCTTCATGAAAATCAGTGTAAGAAAACATAGGCGTCCAGCCAAGAAGAAAGGAAACATGCTTAGAGCTGGTTTTTAACTAACAGCACAACATTACCCTTTGCCTTTCTTCTACCAGGGGATGGAGTTACAGGAGGATAATCAGTAGCATGAGTTATTTTATTCTATGAAAGTAGATTTGAAGTCCCATTCTATCACTGCTCTCTGAACACAAACGGAGCATCTAATCTCACTGGACCTTTGAGGAAAAAACACACCAACTAATACCAGTTGCCTAGAGCTGCCGGTGATCTGAGTTTGAGCTCCAGAACTCATGTGACAGAGAAAACTGGTTGCTGCAAGTTGTCCTTTGACCTGTACTTGTTCACTTTGGCATGCAAGCACATAGACAGACAGACAGACAGACATACACACACACACACACACACACACACACACACAAACACACACACACACATACAGACACTTACAGAGAGAGACACACAGAAACAGACACACAGACATGCAGACACAGAAACATAGACACACACACATGCACACACGCATACAAACACATATAATTACATAAATAAAGTGTTAATTTTTTAAAAATTAAAAGGAAAAAATAGGGCTGAAGAGGTGGCCTAGAGACTAAGCGCACTGGCTTCTTTCTCTTCCTGAGGACCTAGGTTTCATTCCCAGGACTTACAAGATGGCCCACAAACCACAGTAATTCCAGTTTCGTTGGATCCAACACCTTCTCCTGGCACCAGGCATCCATGTGGTACACAGATACACATGCAGCCATAGATGTAAAATAAAAATAACTAAAAAAGAATCCAATTTTTAAAAAAAGAATCATCAAAAAAGAAATGAGCTACCGTTGACAAGTTTAAAATCAAAAGTAAGCATTTAAGACGTGAGAAAGGGGAAAGATGTGAATTGGCAGGGGAAGGGGTCACAGGCCTGGACTGGGGGGCGGGGGTAGGTGGCCGTGATAGCACAAAAGAAATGAGACCATGTTTACAACTAGCTAGTTGAGTCTTAAGTGGTTGTCATGGCCACAGCTAGCCATGGCCTTCATGTTAATCCTGGATAATGAACTCAGAGTCAGACAGCATTTGACTGTGCTGAGGAAGAAGAGAAGAGACCATGTCTGTGGTTAGGTTCCTGCTTTCTCTGTAGCTTGACATTCTTAATGATGTGGGCCAAGCTTATATTCAGTCACCTCTTGGTGAGCCAAGGATCCAGCAGTTGTACAATGATAGGGAAACCTTTTAAGGAAAAAGTTTTCCATCTTAATAAGTACTTCACATGGATGTTTGTTGAGGATGCTCACAGTCTAGTTACAGAGATGCTTTTGATGCTCTGGTACCCAATCAGACCTGCTAAATTTCCTAGATTTCACCGTAACGGATGTGTAATGTTATAATAGAGACATCATGAGAATGTTTTTAGAAGGGTGAATGGAATTCACCTATTTTCTGTGATCCTGTGGTTTAAGAGCATCTCATGTCCTCTGGTCATCACCAAGGATGCACAAGCAGGAGTGGAAGAGAGAGTGCATCTTCAGTCATCAGGAACTACAAACACTCCAGTCCTAACCAGACTGCAACTTTGAGAAAATCGGTTTTCATGGGAAAGAACCCTTAACCAAAATGTATCCAACACAGGTGTGATTGTGTCTTATTGTCATTATCCCACATCTAGCTTTCCCCCGTTTTCCATCCAGCTCCATCACACTAAGAACTGGAAAATGCAGGCTTAAAAGTGAGAAAGTAGTCACTCTTCCTACAGCCCTGAGCCACAGTGACTCCACTTGGTATCTGCTAACAAGGAACCTTCCTTAGTGACACATCTGAGGGCTGTACTCATGGTAGAATACTTTAGCTCACATTCCAACAGGAAGAGAAGGAACATGAAAGAGCATTCTCAACTCTTCAGCATGCCTAGACATTAGGTAGTCCATATGATTCTCCATACATGTGCATGCATGTGTGTGGAGTTTTCTGATGGTGGCTGCATTTGAACCTAGGAAGATAAGCATCACTGTACTGATAAGGCCAGAAAGTGAAGATTAGACAGAAGATGAGCAACTTCTCTGAGGCTGCCACCAGATTAGGGAAGAGGCCTCCCTAGCATGGGTTATTACAAATCCATGCCTCTTGGCCGCTTTGATTTTGGTCTGTTTGTTTGGTCGCCATATTAAAGTTTACTGAACCTCAGACAGAGTAAAAATAGTAAACAAAATCAGTCACAGTATATTGTTTGAGGATAGATTCCTAGATTATAAATAACAGAGCAAGATTTACCAAAACCCAGGACTGGTTGTATCTCTGGAGGAGTTGAATGTATGAAAAAGTTCTTCGACTCAAATGACTTGGAAGGGCAAATAAATGGTATTCTTTCTCCCTACACTCCCCTCCCCCCCTCCCCCCCCTTCCCCCCCCCCCCCCCCCCCGCTCCTTGGCAGTGCTGGTGCTGTGAGTTATTCAGAATTGTGTGTCATAGATACAAAGTTTCTGTTGGGCTTTGGCTTAGTGGCAAAGCGCTTGACTATCATGAATCTTATCCTGTTTGTTATATTGTCCATACATTGCAATTTCATGTTTTAAAATGGGCTTTTAAAAAGAGATTAATGAACTTTAGGTATATGATGACTAACGTGAATCTGAATGTGAGAGACATCACTACACACGGTGTCCTGCTTGCTTACGTAGGGCTTGGTGCAGCTGTTCTGAAAAGATGCCTTCCAGCTAGTTACTGAGTTGATAGACAGTTTCTGACTGTGAAACTCATATCTTGGAGTCTAGCTTCTGGTTTGGGCACTCTGTTCATTAAATATGCAGGACAAAGATTTATAAATAAAATGTTTAAGGACTTTAAGTTGTGTCAGTGACATGGCTCAGTCAGTAAAGGCACTTGATTCAAAGCCTCAAAAGCCCAGTTTGATACCCAGGACCCAAAAAGTGGACAGAGAGAATGAATTCTAGCAAGTTGCTCTCTACTCTAACCACACACTGTGTCATATGCACACCCACGTAATTCACATAATTACACATGAAAAGAAAAAAACTTCAGATGAGAAAAGACCTGGGTTTCAAAGGAAAGCCGAAGTTCAGACGTTACACGCAATGTGAAATACAGATTGCAAATTGCTGTTCACAATAATTAAGGTACTGTTCTTCCATCTTGCAGAAGGAAAAAAAGAAAAAGACTATATTATTCTCAAGTTCAAGACTTCGAACTTTGCAAAACTCAGGATGATGGGTCTTGTGTTTGTAAGGAATGACTTGAGGTGTTTCAGAACCTTCCACCTGTGATTGGAGCCACACGATTGGTTGAGGCTAGCACTGATGATACTTAACCACATTTTCACTTAACTAAAGCTTTCCTTCTTTAGGTATTTACCCAAGAGGCACAGTCACCCAAGTGATGGAAACAGAACCTTACTCAATCTCAAAATTATTCTTCATAAAAGAGCTGCTAAAAGATGTTACATATGACAATATTCTTACCCAACTTTTGCACATCAACTGCACTATAAAACAAGGAAATTTAAATTATAGAACACCTCAAGTATGAAATAGTAGGATTTTTCAAACAAATGTCTTGTGATTGGCCAAATTTTGTTCTAAGAAAAAATTCTGGTGTGTGTGTGTGTGTGTGTGTGTGTGTGCGCGCGCGCACGTGCGCAACACATCCTTCAAGGCACTAATAATAATCACAACATTCCACTCACCTATTTTAACAATGTCTAAAACATTTTTTACACACTTAAATTCAGGTAGGAAGCAGCACTTTGATGCATTCTTTCTTCACAGAAAAAAAATCTCACCTTTTATTTTTATTCCAATATCTTTACTTAACTATAGAGATCATTTACTGTAGAGATTGATTATATTTACAAGTTTTTTAACCCATCTTGTTTATTAATAGAGAGGAAAACCTTTAGGTATGATGAATTTTTTAAGACTCATAGATTGAACAAAACGAGGGGTCACTAACTGTGGCCCTCTGAAGATGCCTCGATACACTCACAAAAGAAAGAAAGAAAGAAAGAAAGATTCATGCTAAGAATGAACCGTGGGGACTTGGCTGGATTCTGACTATGTCACTAGCAAAGCTCAGCTTCCATACATCGTTCTTGAGAGCTGGTAGCTCTGTTTGTGGGACGCCTCTTTTGGTCCTGATTTGAGACTTTTCAATTTCAGTCTCCATGCCCCTGTAGACACCCAGACTCTAGGTGTGCCCACTGTAGGAAGTGCCAACTAGCCCATCGGAAGAGCCACCTCTGCAGTGTTCAGCTTGACCGGAAGCAGGGAGGGCAGGGACCATTATTTTTTTAAAGTCCCATGCTTCACAAGGCTGATGTCTGGAGAGTCGAGATAAGCCTTGAGCCTTCTCTCAAATCTTTGGGTGCTCCTCCAAGCATGCTCTAAATGGGGTGTGAAATAAAGCTTACCGGAGTGAGATTGGACAAGGATCAAGACACGCAGAGCTGGCAACCAGGCTGTTCTGCATTTTGTTTCCAGGATGGTGGAGGTGAAACTGCAATTTTCCCATCCTAGTGCCTTATCTAGGAGACAAGTCTCTGCATATTGGCCCAAAATGTTACTTTCATTTTTCCATAAATATTATACTTAGAGTTGTTGAGTTTTACTGAGCCAGGGAGTCCCCAAATAATCTTTATTCTTTAAATATTTATATATAGATGCATTAACTGAAATAAGGACACAAGATTCCTTAGATGGGATTGCAGTGGGTGCTGAGGTAGAAACCAAGCCATGGGTGGGATGGGAAGGGACTATGAGTCCCCCAATTCTTTGTGCTCTTTTGTTTCTTCGAAACACTGAGCCATTTTTTTTTTTACCTGTAGGTTTAGAGAAGTAAATCGCCACAGGCTTTGGCAGCTCTTTTGGGTGAAACGCATGGCACCTCCCAGAGTAATTTTTAATGCCCTTAAAAAAAACAAACTGTTTTGTAAACACCACAAAACTGTTAAAACCTCTACCTCACACACCTAAAGAGGGAAGTGATTATTAAAAACTCAGTTGAACAAGAAGATCCCAACAATGCAGATACAAATTTAAATGTTACCCGTTATATCAGGACTTGTGCATTTGCCAGTTTCATAAACAGTGAGGAGAAGCGAAGACTCCAGAGATGCACAGCTCCACAAATATTTGAAGTCTCTTAGGTATGTGCCCGATTTATGACCATATTACTTCTAGCAGCTTATGTATTTCTGAGACTAAAGAGGACATGGAACAGGCGTTGGGCATTGGAGACAGCTGCATGTCAATAAAGGAACAAAAGTTCTGCCTCTGCTGAGCCCAGTGTCATTCACCACTGAATTAAGTAAGTAGAGTGATTAAGTAATTTAATAGATTTACTATGTGGATCCCTCATCGATATCGAGGCTTAGTTTAATCAAAAGGTTTAAAGTGAAGGCCGTTCCCTTAACACTGGAAGTAGCAACCCATGGAACCGAATATTACTTAGAAATGTCTTTCCAATTCTCTAATCTGTAGGACATATCTTTTGTGTATAGTTACTGTGTCCAGTGTCTAAGTTTTTATTTTTCTCATTTGTTGTCTTTTCTCTCACATTTTCCCTGAACCCTTCAGTTATGACCAATACATACATATTTATATATTCATAAATTTGCATATATGTATGTGGTGAAAATATATGTAAAGACAATGAAACCACATGGCTGAAAACGATCTCTTGATAGCTTTCTATGTACTCAGTATGTAATAACTATTCCCATGAATTTATTGTCACAGCTGGAGTAGACAGTATCTTTAACAAGGTTCACTTTGGTCCTCACATTAAGTTGCTGTGCCCAGGAAAACTTCTAGACTCTGAGAAAAACTATGGATTTTGTCTATAATATTCTGACTTTCCAGAAGCAGGGACCTACTACAGAGCCATGTTATTGGGAAATTTTATTCCCCATGTCATGTCAGTGCTAGCAGCCTGTGCATATTCAATGACTCAGACAGACCTTCTTTGCTGTGCAAGTAGCGAATTTACCGATGGCACTTAATAATATTTTTATATAGAGTTCAACAAGAAAATTGTAACCATGTACAATGTGAAAGACAAAGAATAGTGTAAAACCCCTTTTCTTCATGAGGTGACTTCCTATGGGACACGAAGAAAGCAAAGTGGTCCTATTTCAGCACCAGGACACTGAGATGGTGCACATGCGGGGGCGGGAAGATTCTTCAAATCACATCTAATTAAACAGAAATATCGCCATAGTTAAAACATAGTATAAACAAACCCATAGGTTATGTGACCTCAGAGACCTCAGTATGCCTTAGAATCTTTATTATGTTTTCATGTATGCTTCATATATATGAACTGGAAGGTGTGTATTCATAGGAAACAAAATCAGAAAGCAACAACAACAACAACAACAGACCTAGTTCTACAGCCAAGTTTCTAACTCTTATTTATTTTCCTTTTTTTCTTTTTATCCATACTTTCTCAGTGGGGCATGACTAAGGCAAAGAGTGACTGCAGATTCCTCAAGGGCAGCAACACTAATACAATTTGGGAAGAGAGGAGAGAGAGGGGAATTCGTGGTTTGATAGCAGACCAGTTTTTGAGTAAACACAAATGAGTGTGCACCATTGAAGAGTTAAAATGATTTATTACATTTATTCACTTACCTTGGCATCAGATACAACATGACTTAAAGGCAGCAACCTGGGGCAGAAAGAAATCAATAACTAGAAATAGATACGCCATGGTACTAGTTTCAAAGGGCAATCATTTCATTTTTCTTTGATATTTCATGGACTTTGTCACCCTAAATTAATACAGAAGAGATCAAAGTGGAATTGAACTTTACTACACATTTTAAAACTTACTTTTTTATTTAAGTACCTAGCAGTCTTCTATGCCTTTTGTTTATAGCCCGTGTGTCCAAATGTCTTGCGTGTGTTCCCCAAGAACTAATTCTTGCTACTTAGGTAGAACTGTTGGATTTATTTGCTTGGCCTTGATTAGATTAGATTTGGCCTTATCAGTTGGGTCATTCAATTTAACTCCTTATTCTCACAATAAGAGGATGAGCGCTTCCCATCAGTGCCTGTTCACAATCATTTACCCTTAATATGCCTGGAAGAAACAGAGAAATGAAAAAAGACACTTTCCCATTCATGATTCTCTTTTTAAAAAAAAAAAAACCCACCCACATTCTCCTGCCCTCTCCCTCCCGTCCTGATATTGCATGCTTGGCTTGTTCACAGCCTGCTTCCAGACAAGCTAGGGCAGGCCCTGTAATATGATTCCAATTGCAATCTCATGTCTTGCGTTCCCCAAACACTTCATCTCCCCTGCAACCTGGAACTTTCATTCCTGTCCCCAATTAGACTAATATCTCTGCCCAGCTCCGATTGGGGGTGATGGATAGGCTGGGAGGGTGGGGCTGGGGGTGGGGGAGACAGGGCGATCTTCTCAGCTCCTCTGCATTCCCACAGGCGCGCAGCATTTGACAGATTGGGCAGAACTGCCACGAAGGAGTCTGACACAGATGGTGTAATTAGAAAATGCGAAGTGCGAGTGTGAAATTTATCTTTGATCAGCACCTCCTTGCCAGATTGTCATCTATGTTAATATGATGATGGCTTCTTGGAGATGGGTAGAAGGAAACAGCAGCCTTGAAGAGGAGATGGAGACTGTTCACTCCACAGAAAAGACATTCTATTTGCTTCTGAAATCCAATCAATTTCACCAGGCCGAAATGCAATTGTACTTATTTAATTCACATGAAAAAAAAAAAAAGTAAGCCTAACCCAATTCATACACTTTATTAAGCTCATAATCAATATGGAAAAATCTAAGCACTAGTGGAAGGGGAGACATGTTAATTTTTAATAGAGCAATAAATAAATACAACCTCTAACTACAGGAGCTGTTGAAGACAATTCACATCTCCCCTTATCAAGGTTCTACGAAAACTGCTTACAGGAAAACCACTACACTCCGTAGTGCTAAGACTCCAGACGCTGCCAGAAAATGCTATTTTCCACAGCTCCTGCATTCTGTTTCAAAATAACACCTGTGATTTGTATTCGGTCCAAAACATAGCAGCCTAATTTTTCTTGATGTTTTCTTTTTTAGACTAATTTTGCTACACCTAGCAATTAATAAAGGACATATCTAGTCAGGACTTAAACAAGGCACTTCCTCTTCACATTATCTTCCTGAAAACTTAGGATAATTTTTCTGAAAATGGGACCAAACATTACCACTGACCATTTCTCCTTAAGGTTTTCTGTCTTGTAACAACGGTCTTTCAGGGGATGGCTCAGAAGGTTCAGGTTTACAAGGGACCATGATAGACTGCATTTTACTATAATCTGCTCAAATGTTCACATTGATGGTGCTAATTTTGAGCAAGGTAAATTAGCATAATTAATGACCAGCCAAATTTGGGGGTAATACAGTATGTAATTAACATTAGAGAGTTCTGTTGTGCCACCTGCCCCCACATTTCATTGTTGCAGGGATCGAACTGTACAGGAGGAAATTTTCCCCTTTGCTGCACTGAGCAGAAAGCAGTGTTCTTCATCAGAATAAGCCATTAGCTGTAATGGCTTGTAGGTGTAATGGAATGTGCGTGAAACATCTGTGCTGAGAGCAGGGGAGAAATTGCTGCATGCAGTCGTAGGCCTTTGGGGAGCTTGATTAAGGGTTGCTTCAGAGAACTGGAGATCTGGATTGGGATGTAAAAAAAAAAGTAAATAAATAAGTAAGAAAGGAGAAGGAAAGAGAGGAGAAGGGGAAATAATGCTAATAGATTTATGGATGTGCTGCAGGGAGAACAAAGGATTTTTAATTCTTTTCTCCCTTTATTGTCTTACATTGCATCTGCTCTCTGTTGGGCTTTCCCTTATTGAAGTGATCTGGAAAGAATATATCTCTGAATGCAAGTTAGTGGTGAGGAGCTTAGCTGGAGAAATAGAATAGCTCGGCCCTCCTCCTGGCCAGTTGAGGGGAAGGTCCTCAGAGCCTGTGAGGAAAAAAATACTCAATATTGTTTATCTTAAGTGTTATCTTGAAATTTACCTCAAAATATGATATGGATGTTCAGCTTCAAGGCTAGAAATCATGTCTGTGTGCACACAGCGTCAGCCTACTGGAGAATTCATTTAGAACTATCTGTTCAGTCTCTCTGAGCACTAGCTGATGGTTTTTGAACTCAGTTTTTTCCCCTACAAGTTTGAGAAAACATATCCATGAATTAGAGGGCATAAAAATTTAGCTCCTGAGAACAATGGGGAATTGCTCTAATAGCATGAGCTTCTAGGGGAGGGGGAGTTTGTGTTGTCGTTGCTGTTGTTTTTAAGTAAATATTTTTTGAGCACTGGCTGTATGCAGAACACGGTTTCTCTGCTGAGAGTTTGGTCACCATGACTGGGTTTTCAATGATGCATTTGGCAATGAGCATGGCCAATTATATCACCTTAGCCACCTCTTTATCCCACAAAGACAGCTGAAACCTAATTGATCATCCAGTGAGACTCATTGATTACTAAAACAACTCCATTGAATGCATCAATATCCTGTACTCTGGCCACTTTAGAAATGTTAAAAGAAAAAAAAAAGCCAGCTTTTAACAATAGGCTTTTCAAAACTAAGCAAGAGGAGAATTACTGGTAGATGCTGGGCTAAGGAAGGGTTAAATGTTTGTGAAACTAATGTAACAGAAAAGGGAATTAGTGTTCTGCTCAGGACAGGTGTGAATGTATTGCCTCAAAAATTGGAAACAAACCTGAAAATATTGGGTGATTTTATGATTAGGTAAATCTTACAGTTTCTAATTATAAATGACAATGAAGCACTCTGCTCACCAGAATCTATCTTCCTTAGGAAATAAGACGCTTGCTGAGCTGGTGCCAAAAATTCCTTGTACTGAAGTTTAAAATATGTAGGGAGGCAAGAATGTAATAAAAATTCAAAAGCTAATAATATTATGGCGGCTGGCATTGTTTACAATGTGGAGCACCTGCTGTTAGGGAAAAAAAAAGGAAGAAGAAAAAGTGAAATCATCAAACTGTTTCTAAATGGAAAATCTGGGCTCTCTGCCAATTACACAATGTGTTTCAGGTGCGCTGTAAATAGGAACAATAAAAGGTGTGCAGGAAGGAATATGAAATGTTAAATCTCAAATATGCTGGAATATTAATATGATGTTTCTTGAAAGAAAATTCTTGGGAATCTTCCAATGTCCTCTGCTCCAAGGAGGGGGTTTAAAATAAAATTTCACCACATAGGTAAAGTTCTCAAACTTTTAATTGCCTTTACCTTAAGGTGAATGTATAAGAACAGCATCATATGTTGCTTTAATCCTCATTCTCTCAGGCAGAGAGGACTACTCAAGCCCCTGAAAGGGGAACCGTTTCTCCCAGCCTCCCTTTATTGTGTGTGGTGTGCGTGAATATGCATGTCCACGTGTGGTTTTGTGGGTGGCAGTTTGGAGAACTCAACCCTTAAAGTAAGAAGAGGAGGAA
This sequence comes from Acomys minous, assembly GCF_964271855.1. Classification (NCBI taxonomy): domain Eukaryota; kingdom Metazoa; phylum Chordata; class Mammalia; order Rodentia; family Muridae; genus Acomys; species Acomys minous. The sequence continues at coordinate 122,766,614 of NC_140483.1, forward strand.
AAGTTATTAGTTATTGTTTCAGCATCCTTCCATGTGGAAATTGGCTACTGGAGGCAGCAGGCACACTAGGTGGTGGGAAATTGGGCCAGTCTCCCTGTGCAGTGCTTAATAATGGATTCCTCCAGGATTCAACACCTATTTTTACCAGCTAAAAATTCCCACATGCTAAACTTCCCTTTCTAATTCCCAAGGTTTTCCTTTACCAGTGAGGCAGTTTAAAATCAAGCCACCTTTGAAAATGTCCCTTCCCTCAAAAAAAAAAAAAAAAAAAAAAGCTCAAACATCTCTCAAAAATCAAAGTAAGGTACTGCCAATGCATAGACGTAAAGTGATTTTTGGCATCATGGCTTAGGCATTAGCTGCCAAATACTGGGGTAAATTGAGTTTCTTTAAACCAGGAAAAATATGGATCTATGCAAATCTTCTTAGATGTCCGCATCAGCCCACAAGGTGGGCTGTTTAAAGAGACAGAGCAGGAGTGAAAGCCTTGTGTAGCAGCCACAGGGGATATAGTTATATCTCTGTTGTCTATTGGATCAGGCACAGGATGTCATTTAGTCTCCCTAAACTGAGTTTCCTCCTCTTTAAATGGGCCAAAATAGTGGCAGCCTGATGATTGCCAAATAGATAGGGTGAGATCATTAGGTGAATCCCTTCTCCCTTGTTCTAATGACAGACACAGAGTGAGCACTTTAAAAGTTTGCATTTCTAACTGCTATTATTATTATTATATTAATTATTGAAATATGTGCTGCCTTCTATCACAACTGCCAAGAGATAGGAAAGGTCATTTTTGATAGATACTGTTTTTGGGTGAGGGGTCAGAATTCTTTAGTGCCAAGGAGGCATTCACACCTCAGGCATGCATGGCTTGGAAAGCTATGGTGCTAGACAGAACCAAGGGACACCAAAGCCACTCCAGGACAGTGGCTTCTCGGTCATTTGCCTCTTTGGGTTCAACTGGAAAAACAAGATACTTAGCAAGTGTAGGGTGAGTTTAGTAGGAGCTTTAGTATAGTACTGTAAGTGGACACCTACGAGAAAAGAAAAAGGCAGAGTGGCCGGGATGGTTCCTCAGAATGGCTACCATTTAGTAGTCTAGAGGTCTTGATACCCTATGATCATATAGAGGGGAAGGAGGTCCCCCTCAGTCACAGACATAGGGGAGGGGAATAGAGTGAAAGCGGGAAGGAGGGAGGAATGGGAGGATACAAGGAATGGGATAACAATTGAGATGTAATATGAATAAATTAAAAAAATAGTCTAAAGGTCTAGAGACAGTTTATTGGACCGATGGCAAAAATGGGTGTAAGACATAAAGAGATGTGCTTGTAAGAGCACCCAGCCCTTGAGGTGTCCAGGTGACTCTCACTTTTGGTCACATCCTTAGGTATAGTTTTCCTATTGGGGTGATCATTTAGTTTAAAGGGCCGAGAAAGGTAACTAGAAGCTAAAGCAAAAGGAATGAGCATCCTTTGGGCACTCTTGCCCTTCAGCCAAGTCAGAACCAAGACGATCATTGGTAACACTGGGCCTTTGGACAGTACATCTTCTGTCTCAGTTTCCTAACTGTAAAATGAAGGGGGGTGGTGGACATTTCTAACTACTTAATCTTAGGTCTAAATGGTAAAGTAGCTAATAGTCACTGTATAGATCCTAAGTGTCCTTGACCTCACCTTTAATTGCCACAGAGTAGTTAGTGGGTGCCTTCTACTGGTTCTCAGTCACTTGATGCATGGTTTGTTGGAACTACATCATTATTAACTCCTGTTTCCATCTCTGGGTATCTTTCCTAGCCATCACCACTTAGCGGTCAGTGATGCTGTAGGTAGGCTCCTGTCTTACATTCAGGGACTCCCCTCATTAATCTGAATCACAAAATGTTAAACACAGTTAGGTGTTTCCTCGCTGATGGTAGTGCTTTTCACTGTACTTTTCTATAAATAGCAGCTCATCATATCTGTGCAAATGCACTAACGATACCCTGAGCACATTTGGTGGTTCCCTTTAGGGAGCAGAGCATTAAATGCAATGATGCTATTCAACACCTTGAATAAATGTGATCTCATAGAGAGGTGGGTGAGTGTGTACAAAATAGGAGCCAGTGTACCAGATGGGTGAGTAGCAAATTCCACCTTGGGTCAGAAGAAAGCAGCATTCTCAGCTCTGCAGTGTGGTGACATCCTTACTTACTGGTGCTGCGTAGGAGTTCGTGTTACTAATGGCATGGAAGTAAACATTTGTCAGGCGGTGTGCAGTCATTACCTGTTTATAACAAAGATCATATCCACAGTCAGAACCGTGCTATTGCTCTTGCTGGACTGAGATGGCGTGCCTGAGCCTCACTGCACTGGGAAACGTTTGACACATCTTCCACATACAGGAAGCACTAAGCATTTATACTTGCTTTCAGTTTCATTACTTCTTGTAACTAAAAGAGCTGAAGAAAATAATTTGTAACTTTAATCCCTTGTCAAATGCTTACAGTAATGACACAGGCACACTATTTTTTAAAACAATATAATATATCATATTACAAATTTAGAGTCAGATCACACATAGAAATCTCAATTATTATTTAAAAAAATAAGGAAACTTATTGAACCATAAACTAAAATTCTTGGGACATTATTGGCTTTCTGTAGCTTAGTTACAGGACACACAGCAAACAGGTACTGGCTATTTCTATCTCAATGCTACACTGTAGCCCATGGTATCTTACCTTCAAGTTCATTAAGCAGCCCATTTGCAGCTCCTGATTTCAATTCCTTCCATGTTTGGAGCTAGATAGATGGATCAGTGGCTAAGGATCTTAAAAAGGACCCAAGCTCAATTCCCGGTGAACGTCTCTCCACTCACACCTGTCTATAACTCAAGCTCCAGGATGTCTGACACTTTCTCCTGGCCTCTGAGAGCACCTGCACTCAAGTGCACCAACCCGCACACAGGCAAACACGCATAAATGTAATCCAAAATGAAATAAATCTTTGGAATTCCCCGAAGTTCCAATCCAGTAAAAGCAAAGCAGAAGGGCCCTTCCCAAGTCTCCCCATTACATATCCTGGATTTAGCCATGATTTTCACCATCTCCCACTATGACACGTGGTCCTAATTTGCCAAGACTACTTTAGTGCCTCTCAGTGCTATAGACTCAAGATCAGGAATAATTTAAGAATAATTTTAGATCTCTTAAAGGATGACCAGGAGAGTCAAAAGAAGGGAAAAGAAAATGGTATGGTGAACTAGGAGCAGAGCAAGGACCTCACCTCTCTAGAGACTGCAGGGCAAAGTCTGGCACAAAGTAGAGTCGTAATACAACTGAGTGCCAGGTAGTCAGTACATCACAATGAACGCATGAGTTGAACCAAAGTCACCATCATTTTTCACTCAAGTAGTTCTTATGCAATACTTAGGTTTTAATAGGGTGGCTCTACAGTCCTTTAAAATGTTGCATTATTTGTCTTCTAGTAGTAGAGCAGACTGGCATGTGGCAGTTCCACACAGTGTTTATGGCATAGAGAGACTGTCCAACATAGGGGAAATTTTGGAATTCAGTGGGGCTACATCATAGGTTGCACGGTATTTACCAAGTTACAGCAATGGTAAGATTAGGACTAGGACAGGAACATGCACATAATAGCAGAGTGAAGAGAAAGGCCACAGTAGACACAGCAATCCAATGACCGGCACTTTTAGCTAGAGTTTTATTCTTCATTCCCACTCTTTTTACGGCTACAATGCTTAAGCAATGTATTAATTTAGCAGAGTAACCTTACAGAATTTAATAATGTACTAAACACCAAGACCTTATTGCAACAGCATGGCAGATTAATTATTGGTGGTAATAAGCTGTGAGTCCCCATCTTCCCCATCTCTGTCCTTTCTAGTGTCCTTCTCTCCCTCCCTCCCTTCATCCGTCTCTATCTCAACAGACATGACATCATTTCTCTATGTGCTATGTTATAACTAGCTGCTTTCTTTCAATAGTACATCCTGAATATACTCCAAATTCATACCCTGGAGGTGTGTGTGTGTGTGTGTGTGTGTGTGTGTGTGTGTGTTTGTGTGTGTGTGTGTATGCATGTGTATGTGCATGTGTTTCTAGAGGTTGTATGGAATATCACAGCTTGATTTTGCTTGAACATATTCAACTATTTTCTTAGTACTTAGTATGTCTAAACATTTTTAGTAATGAATGTTTCAATGGCCTTAAGTTACTTTCTACTTAAAATGTTTCAATAAGCACACTGTTCATCTGTCCTTACCTAGTTATGTGAGGATTCAGTAGTATAGATTCCAAGAAATGACATGTTGGATTGAAAGAGATGCAGACTGGAAAGACACTGCCAAAATGCTCTGAGAAGTTTTGTACCAATTTATAGCCCCAGCAATGGTGTTTGAGAGTTGCTATTTCCATATAGGCTCAGAAGCCTTGTCTTCGTCTTTTTAATTTTTGCCAATATTACGGGATAAATGAAATTCATTCCTGTTTGATTTCCATCTTCCCAATCATGTATCCAGCTTAATCCTCAGCGTGATCATGGAGGATGCCAGAATCATAGATCTGGGAGAAGGAGTCAACCTTTTATTTTGGTTCAGATCATATGGCCTCGTTCAGGAGGCTGCTAGAACCAAAGCAACGGTAGCCACAGCCCTGTTTATGGCATACATCAGAAGAGGGTGTAAGTTTCAGTCAAGGAAGAATTTAGGACAACTTCTTATCTAACTCTCCATCATCTGTCGTGGGCAACACAACGCAAGCAAAACCACATTATCCTTAACCTTGTATTTCAGTATTTTATACAACTAGTAGTAACCTACAAGAAAATGCATGTAATTTTCGTGATACTGGCTGAGAGCCTTTCATCCCACCCATGAAATGAAGTCCTTGAATATTAACGAGGCAACCCATCATGGTTTCTCATTTTCAGCCACTTGCTAAGTAATACCAATTATGAAAATGTATCAAATGAGCAGGTTACTCCACAACACCGCTAAACAAGCCCAGTTGTTGCGACACAACACGTGCGTTATGCAGGCCCTGGAGTCTAGAGCAAAGGCAGTTACGTCAGGGACTCTACCTGCACTTCTTCAAAAGTGTACCATCGTGCAGCAGGTAGTCTTAACTGTCAATTAAAATACAGGCCACTGTACAAAAGGTGTCATGATGAGCCTTTTTTTTGGGGGGGGGGAGTCTATTTTGACCCTAGTTAGTTACCGAAAATCAATTCTCATTTCAAGACAACTTGTCCAAAGACTTCCCTCCTCTCTTCTCCAGTTCACACTACGCCTGTTCTGTAAAGGTGACCACAATCTGAATACGAAGTGACTCCATGTGCCTATCAAGTGCCTAAGGCAATATTCACCGTGTAGCCGACTATCAGCGTGGATCAGGCCACTTTCCACTTGGCCTACATTTGCTTTGTCTGGAAATTGAGCACAAGGACCATGTCGGTTTTTTAACTTTAATTCTGCTCTCATCAAGTGGAGGTGCTTAATGTATCGCTCCGCCAGAGCAAGAACCCACATTTCAGCTGTTATTATCAGCACATTGATAAGCTCAGGAAATGCATATTCCAAGTTTTAGGAACTCTTATTTCTTTTCTTATAAAGAGAGCCATTGTATTTTCTAAATAATAAAACATATTCATTTGACAAAGGGAAGAACACCCAGACTGGAAATACAGTACAATAAAATCTTCAGTTGACACCATCACACACTAATAATGAAAGCAGAGAAACCATTCCATTTGCCAATTACTACATTTTCCTCTTATGCAAAATTATTGCTTTTTTATATTGTCCAAATGTACTTTTATCAGTCCTTTATTAAAGTACAGCTTTCCTCTTTTTGTATTGAGAGCTATACTGATATTTTGTGCATTCATTTCTGTTTACCTGGCTTGTTGTCAGCAGGTAAAATGTTAGAAATAGAATTACATGGTCAAAATTAATGCTTTCAATTTTGACACATACTACCGAATATCCTCAGGAGATGTACCAAACTGCTTGTTCACTGGCATAAGACAAAGGGTGTTTGCTCATACAGAGATACCAGACTTTATATTTGCCGAACTGATTAGTCAATGTTATACCTTATTTTTTCACATTTTATTCATTGCATTACTGTTGTGTACCAGCCTCTCAAAGCCCTTAGGCTATTGTAATGTACATAATTTTCATATCTAAGGACTTTTATTTTTAACAACATTTTTGGTTATGTCATCTGCCATGAGTATTTACCAGCCCAAGGACATTGTATTTTATGGATTTTTGTCAGAGAAGATTTCTACATCATTTTTATGTGATCAATATATTTGTTCTTTTTCTATGATGTCCAGATATAGTTATTCTTTAAAAGTGTTCCACACAGAACAATTGCATTCAACTTTAAAGTTTTTTATAAAATATAGTCTATTATATACTGAGTATGAAAGGAGTATTATTTAAAATTTTCCAAATTATTAACTACTCTAATGTTAATTATTGAATAATTAGATATTTTCAAATCAGTTTTAACTTTGACATGTAACACATTCACATATTTGTTGTATATAATTTTTGTACTAGTTTTTTTGTTCTAGTTTTATAGAACTTTCAAAAGCAGTAAATCAATTTATTTTGGGGAAAAAAAGGAGTATACAAAGACCTTTAAAGTCCCAAAAGTATAAAAGTATGTATGGCAAAATTACAATAGCAGGTGACCTTGCTTTCTTTTTGTCAACCCTGTATGCTTTGGGAGGGCTATTCAATTGTATGTTGACAATTTACTGATGGACCAAAGTATTGCATATTGACCCTCAGACTGTACAAAACAGTAAGGTGACTGGAAAATGTGAGAAGACAACAGCCACCCAAGTAGAGGCAGATGCATATAAGAGCATGGACAAGCATCCACAAGGATTCACATCAAGGCTGTAAATGTGGGGCTGAAGGTCTGTGGGTACTGGAGGAACCCCCACGAGAACATAGCAATGCGTCTCCACTCTAGTTCTTTGCTCAGACATATTTACGGAAGCTTTTGGTAAGAAGTAAATATCTAAGCTGGGTTTGGTGGTCCATGTCTGTGATCCACCCTGGCATGAAAGAGGCCAAGGCCAATAGGCAAGAGCATTGGGAAGTTGTAGGTCAGACTGGGCTACACAGTGAGACCCTCTCTCAAAAGAAAGAAAGAAACAGCTTAACATAAGCATCCAGAATCTTCATGTCAAACATCAGAGACTCTCGCAGGTGGGCGTGGCTACAGCGAAGACTGAGCGCCACCAAGGCAGAGGGAACTGTAGTGGAAAGAGACTTGATAGCTTATGACCATATAGTCAGGGAGGAGATCCTCCTCGGTCTTAGACCTAGGGGAGAGGAATGGGGTGAAAGCGGGAGGGAGGGAGGAATGGGAGGATACAAGTGATGGGATAACAATTGAGTTGTAATCTGAATAAATTAATTATATAATTAAAAAGTGAAAAAAAAAGAAAAAAAATGGAGGGCACATAAAACGTGAAGATGGTGAAGAACACGGAAAACTTTATCCCCATAAGCAAACACAGTTGAAGGCCTTCAGTGAAGAACAGCTGCACTCCAATGAATATAGGAGTTTTTGCAGAAATATGAGCAAACTGTGAAGTACTGTTGTCTATTGAACAGTTAGACTAAGCAAAATACCACAGCTCTAAATGTATCTGTCTTAGAGATTGGTGGATAATTACACAAGTGCACAAACACAGATACATCACCTTATCTTAATTATTGCAGCAATCTTGGTAGCTAGATGTTCTTTAAGCCATTTATAGAAGAGGAAATTAAAGCTCAAAGAATCGAACTGTCTTATCAAAGTCACACAATTAGTTAATGGTAAAGAAAAAAAAATGTGGAGCCAGCAGTACAGTTTAAGGATTGCTGGATCTGAGAAGCATGGGAGAATAGCAAAGTAGAAGGATCCAGAGGGTCCTAGAAACCTACAAAAAGAACATTATGATAGGCAGATTTGGGCCCAGGGGTCCTGCTCAAACTATGGCACCAGCCAAGGACAATACAGGCTGTAAACTTCAAACCCCTACCCAGATCTAGCCAATGGACAGAACATTCTCCACAGTTGAGTGGAGAGTGTGGTCTGACTTTCACACGTACTCTAGTGCCTCATATTTGACCATGTCCCCTGAATAGGGAGACCTGGTGGCACTCAGAGGAAGGATAGCAGGGTACCAAGAAGAGACTTGATACCCTATGAGCATATACAGGGGGAGGAGGTCTCCCTCAATCACAGTCATAAGGGAGGGGAGCAAGGGGAAAATGGGAGGGAGGGAGGAATGAGAGGATACAAGGGAGGGGATAACCATTGAGATGTAATAAGAATAAATTTAAAAAATTTTAAAAAAAGGATTGCTGGATCCTCAGAGTGAGGGAAACGGAGCTTCATCGATGCCTGTGATTTTACTATAGATGGGTGTGCAGAGAGTGGAACTGTCCTGGGAAGACTAGGACACAAGCTAGACGAACACAGTTTTTAAATATGAGGTCAGTCAGATCTATGGAGCACTCTCTTAAGTAGTAAAAAAGAAGTTGACAGTTAGCTGTTTATAGAGATAGTACAAAAGTTCTCATAGTAATTATTGTGCTTTGTTTTTTAATTAATTTATTTAGGTTACATCTGAATTGTTGTCCCCTCACATGTATCCTCCTGTTCCTCCCTCCCTCTCTCCCTCCCTCCCTCTTTCACCCTATCCCCCTCCACTAGGTCTGTGACAGAAGGGTATTGCTTTGTTTTTAATTTGATTGAGCCATAAAGTACAGAGAAGATTTTAAAATATGCTTCAGTGTTTTAGTGTTAAGTGAATCACCATATAAGCATTGGGATGTTTATTTTCTTAAGATATAGTTTCCTCTTTTCCTATAAATCACTGAGAAATCTGTGGATACACCTTCAGTGCTCCTTTTGAACACCTCGCCAATATGTTTTATGTGTTCTGAGGCTATGCTGGATGCAACAGTTTCACTTTCTTATATCTTCATTTGCAGCTTACCATTTTTTCCTATTAGGACTGTTTTGTAGGTACCAGAATAGTTTTCTATTGAAAGCTAATTGCTTGATATTGGTCTAGTCACAAGTTTTCTTTTAGACTGAGTTTGTGTGTTATAGTTTTTCTATCCTTTCCCTATTAGTATTTTTTAATCTTAGTGTTTCAGAAGAACTATAAATTCAATACAGTTGGGTTCTGAGTTACTTAATATGACAGCTTCTCTCAGCTAATTGGTACATTAAGACAATTTATCAATATCAGTGTCCTTTTTCTCCCTTGACTTCTATGTATTTTGTTACATTTCAACTTTTTATTTGTTTTAAATTATTCTTTCACTAGACATTGTAATTTTCACTGGTATATCAAAGCACAGTAGTAACTGTGGTTTTTTTTCTCGATAATATAATAGTCTTGCACATTTAAATTTCTCCTACTTCAGTTTATGTCACTATTGCCATACATGTAAATTACATGTGGTCTGCAGCACAGAATGATATGGTATGAACACTTTTTACTTTACAGTCAACGTTTTCCTAGATGTGCCTATGTACTTCCTTGTCTGTCTTCTACATTTCCTCTTGGATCTCCAACTTTTCACTTGGCATATTTTTCCTGCTATCTGAAGAAAACATTAAAATATGTTTTATTGCATTTCTAGAAATAGCTTTCCATTCATTTTAGCCCATGCCATCCGTCCCTGTCCAGTATCAGGGCTCCTTTTAGGATGTCTGTCTTTGCTCCTTGCATGAAGGTTTCCTTTCCTTTATCATTCTTAAATCTCTAAAGATCTTTGACCTGTGTTTACCTTGGTGGTTTAGCATCACCTTCTAAATGTTCTTTCCAAGGTCTCTTCTTCCCTGCTCTCCTTCTTGCCTTCAAGTGCAGCATCGCAGCTGGCAACTACTCAAGGAGTCCTCTGAGTCTGGCCCCTCCTCCATGTACTACGCCAATTCTTCTTTGATGAGTATTATTCTATGTTAATTCTTCCCTTGGTTGAGTCTACAACATTCTGGTTTTTCCATTTATTTATTTATTTATTTACTTACTTACTTACTTACTTACTTACTTACTTACTTTACATCCTGATTGTAGCCCACTTCCTCCTCTCCTCCTGGTCCTACCCTCCCTGTCTCTTCCCTCTATCCATTCTCCCCTACTCCTCAGAAGAGGAGAGCCCCCTTTGTTTTGATTTCTAGAATGCCCATTTGTTCCTATGTAATGGATACCTAGCCAATTTGTCTTTGTCTGTTTGATTGGTTGGTGTTTTTTCAAGACAGGGTTTCTCTGTGTAGCTTTGGTTGTCCTGGACCTTTGTAGACCAGGCTGGCCTCGAACTCACAGTGATCTACCTGTCTCTGCCTCCCTGAGTGCTGGGATTACAGGTCTGAGCCACCATGCCCAGCAGTTTGTTTGTTTGCTTGTTTGTTTTATTTGTATCTGCTATCAGGTGTCTGAAACTCTTGTTCATAGTTTTGTGTCTTCTGAAAATTCTTTTCCTTTATCCATCTTTGTTGTTGTGATCGTGTCTCATTACATTTCATTTATATAAATTGCATTCACAGAATTAGAATGCTACTTTTATTTGAGGATTATATTATTTTCCTCTAGTTTGCATTTATGTCTACCAATCACCTTGGGTGCTAATAATGACTTAAAAAGCAGTTTTGATGATAGAGAAAGTGAAACCAAATACTCTCTACTCCTTCACCTTTACTGGTACAGTTTTTATGACTTCAGCTTTCAGAAGATTCTGAATCCTAATCTCGATTCCCTGAACTCAGAGGTGGAAAGAGTTCCTGTTCATTCTCTCAAAGACTCAACTAACCTCTCAGGTAAGAACAAATGGTGCTAGTGGAAGGGCACATTCCAAATATTACGCCAGAATCTTATCACTCTGTCATTGATGACACATCCTTCCCGGGCTCCCACCCGAGATATCTGGTTTTAGTAGAATTGTTCAGAAAGCAAAAATGGCACAAATAGTAAGAAATGTAGAAAAGTTAAAAGTAATTTAGGGAAATGATGCTATGGAAAAGGAAAAGCACATCATCCTGTTGATCAGGAAAGGTCTCCTGGGAGACAGTGAGGACCAGACAGCTGCTTGAGATCTAAGGGAGAGCATTTTAAGAGGAGCTGATAAGGAGTTTGGACCATATGAGACACACAGGGAAAACAGGAGGCTACGCAGCAGAAGACCACAGGCATGGTGGAAAGAAATGGTGTTAGAGACATAGACTGCAAGAAATTTGGAAAGTAGTGCTTTTGTATTTTGGACACGGTACCTCGAACGATAGCAGCTAGAAAACCACGCTATATGCAGAACGTTTGGGATGTCTTGTGGGAGTTGCACTGTGAGAACAATGCAATGAGCCAGGAGATCACAGAAGATGCTTGAGAACTCCAGTGAATGATGACGTGGCTAGGAGAAGGGGCAGAAATAGAGATGAGGATGAGCAGCAGAAACCTGGATCTGTTTCACCCCTTATGGAAATTCCTGCTTCCTCTCCAGCTCTGTGAGCATTGTTATAAGTTTGCAATATCTTTCTGCTCAATAAAACAGCTTGATGCCTGTCTATATAAAACTCAGCAGAGACAAAGCTCCCATTGTAAGTAAATAAATAGATATTAAAGCCAATATAGATATGACTAGGCACTACTCTAATATACTTTACACATATTAACTCACTTTATCTTTTCAATTACTCAGTGGGGAGTATACAAATATCATTATTCCCACTTTAAGAATTAAAAAAGAAAAAGAAAAAAAATAACACCCAGGAACAAGGAATGTATAATTTGCCCAAAGTGAATGGACATTTGCCTGTGACAACAGGCATTTCACTTCTTAATTCTCATCCCTTGCTTTTTAAAACATGATAATTCCATGTTTTCCCATGAAGACACTGTGCTCTCCCCACTCCTAGGTTCTGCTGATCCAGTAAGGCTTTCTTTACTCACAGCCCCAGAAAAAGGTCTTTGACTCCACCCTGGCCAGCTACCAGTGCCTCCCTGCAGAACACAAGTGATAGTCAAAAGCAATTAAGTGTGAAACACTCTCACATTCCTGTTCTACCCAGGAAGTGAGCTATGCGTGAAAATGGCACATATGTACAGAAACGCTAAGAAAGTATAAAGCCGCAGGGACACTTTTGGCTTAGGACCCTGTACTAATCTTACTTTTATTCTTAAGTTTCCCATTACTGTCTCTACTTGGCTAAGCCAGTTTGAATTAGGCCGTTCTTGTAACTGAAAGATAAATGTCACTAGTAAGTGGAAAATTGTCTCTCTCAGGCGAAAAAGAGGGTTCAGCAGTGAAAACCTTGTACTTCTTTTGCAGAGAACCAAAGATCAGTTCCCCACACCCACACGGAGGCTAACTACTGCCTATAACTCCAGATCCAGGGCACCTGATGCCCTCTCAAGCACACACTCACACTGACACAGACTCAGACGCAGAAGCAGAAGCAGACACATAAAAAGTGCATTTAAAAACAAGACGCACTCATTCTTTAAGGGAGTGTGCAAATAGGAGCAGATTCAGTTTCAGCAAAGACCCACACTTGTGCAGCACACTCAGAATCTAGCACACTTGTGCGGAGCTCTTCTTTCCATCCCGTTAACTGGGCAGGGGAAGGATGAGCACTCTCCGTGGTCCTATCCCTGGGTGTTTGCACTTTGTATTTCAAAGAAGAAACGCGTCGTTTCCGTCTTTAAACCCTAGCCCAGTTACAAATCCCAATTTTGGTTCCATACATTTGTTAGCCAGGACTAACACATTTTATAGAGAAGGCTTTGTCCACGGTATCTACAAATTAGATGTGGGCACTATTTCCTCTTCTATAGGAAACATGTCACACGTGTTATTGGAAATCCTTCCAGAAAGTGAGAGCCAGAACTTGCCAACATCTAATTTCCAGTTAAGCCAAGAATTGTTCTACTTTCTTCCCTATGACACCCTTAGCTTCTCATAGATAGCCAGTACATACTGGGAACCTCAAAGCCTACAAGGAGTATAATGTGCTACAAGGGAAGGCTAGAGTTTCAGAGCCATTTATGGTTGGGCGTTAAGACCTATGGGAGTTGCACGGAGGATGGGATGTGGCAAGGTTTTAAAAACAGTGACTGAGCACTCAATAGAAACTGTATCCAGGAGAATAAGAGGCTGATAGGAGGGCCAAGTGTTAGGAAGTGTAAAGACATAAAAGGGAAGATGCCTGGCTGATATCCAGCCAAGCTCTGTGTGATGATAGACAGCTATGCCTGAACCAAGACGTCACTTGCATCCTACTGTCCTCATCTCACCACAGAAGCTTCCATCCTTGCCTGAACTCCAGCTGCTGGCCCTAATCCCAACTCAGGCTTCCTGCCACCACATGCAGCTGTCCTTCAGACACCTCCTCTCACTGCCAACATCTCCCTCTTTTTCTCCTCTTCCTTATCCTGGAAATTAAAAGGACAATTTTCACCTTTCCAGATAGTAGTTTCTAATAGTTTTTCACTTCAGACAGAAATGTGTGGGTTAAATAAACTCTGAATTCCTCCCAAAAGATGAAATCACAGGGGCACGGGGATGGGGATGGGGGCCTAGAAGAGCAGTCTTTGGGAATGTAACAAAATTAACAATCCGGAGAGAATTAACAATTCTCAACCAAGATTTCCTTCACTGTGCTTCAAGTCTGATGACCAGTGGTATGCAGTAAGAAGAGATGACATCAAAGAGGAAGCTCAGAAAAGAGAGGGGGCTGAGAAGGCAAAGGGAGGGTCTACAATGGCGTGCATTCAGCCAACGGTATGGAGCCAAGGCATTCAGCCACCAATTGCTCAGAGGAGACATTCTCACCCAGAGACTCAAGAAAACAACCTGCTACCACCTCACCTTAGACTTGTGGCTTGCAGAACAGTAGAGTAATTTCTGTGGTTTTTTTTTTTTTAAACCCACTCTGCCTGTTATAAATGACAATCCTGGGACCCTAAAGACAGAATAAAGCCCAGATTTCCCTACCACCTCATCCTGTATATTAAAACTTACCTATCTCCCACAGTTTTAGCAGTTTCCCTTCATTTTCACCTTCTTTTTGTTTTTAAAGCAGTTTCTAATAAGATTTATTTATTTTACTGTATGTGTGTGAGTGTTCGCCTACAGGTACGTACGTGTGCTGGTGAAAGGGAGGTAGAAAGACTATCAGATGCCCCAGAATTGGAGCTACAGATGTTTGTGAGCTGCTATGGAGATGCCAAGAACTGAACCTGGGTCTTCTGTAAAGACAGCAAGTGCTTTACTTAAATTATTCGTTTTATTTATTGAGATTATAATATAACTGCATCGTTCCCATGTTTTATTTTGCTCCTTTCAGGTTCTCCCATGTACCCCTCCTTGCTGATTTTTGAAACTCGTGGCCCCCTTTGTCATTAGTTATTGTTAGAAACATAGAGGTATATGTATATGCATATATATTCTGAATACATAAATGCAACTTGAAAGAATATATACAAACAGGCACTTTTAAGCACTGAGGTATCTCTCCAGGCCCACACCTTCTGTTTTTGTTTTGTTCTGTTTAAACTTAAGTTATTTCCTTGCTAAGGTACTTCGCCTAATTGATACTGTCTGTATTCCTGTGAACACATCATAGATGAACCCTTTTTGTTATGAGCCAAATACCCTTCCTTTCGCCTTGCTAACCAAAGTCCTTGTCCCTTTGTGTTGATATCCTGTCACTTCATACCATATAGTTCTTTCTTTCATAGAATTCCTCACAAATTATGGCTGTCTCAGTCACATACATACCAGATTTCTAGCTGTGTAGAGGTAGAGTTTCTGTCTACACTCCCCTATGTTTTAACCATTCATGGAGCTTCTGGTAAATACCAGTCAGCCGGCTAGAACCATTAGTGAACCAAATGAAGGAAGCCTTGTCTCCTATGGACCACAGGTAAACCATTGGCCACAGCTGTATCTCATATTTGAAGGCCTTCCTGTATCATTGATCATAACCAATGATTAAAAACAGTAACTTCTGGCCATAAATTCTGTTCCTTTATTCTAGGAAAAATGTGACTCTATACGATGAAAGAATTTAAGAACTCCTGAACATTCTGAGGGTTCTTTAAAACACACTATTTCCAAGAACATTTCTGATCAGGGTATTTTAATTTTTTGTATGACCCTGTCTTGCCCCATTTCTACCAGAGCTATTGGAAATCTGATCTCTTAGTCTATGCTCAGGGAAGCCAAATGAAAGACAAAGTCACACACAACGTGCAAGGCTTTGCCAAAGACGGCAGACCCCAGGCCAGTTGGCCTGATTCACCACAGCCATGTCTAAAGGTCAGCCTCTGGGACGGTTTAATTGTGGCCATTAAAGTGTTTGAGCAGCTGCTTCAGGCAGCAATTTGAAGCTCAGGAGAAGCCAGAGGTAGCAACAGCACACTGGGTCATTTGAAAAAAAGGCTGGCCAGGCTCCACACAGCCTGACAACAGCTGGGATTTCCAGAAGTACTTAACCTGGGTTATAGGTCATGGCCTAACTAAAAGTAGACCTCCCTTCATCCCAAAATGAAGCTATAAAATGGCTTCATTGCCACACCTTTCTCCCACTCATCACTTTGTGTTCTTATTTTTCATCTTTGACTTGATTCTAGAAATGATGGTAATCAACCCATTAATTGACAGGTTTAAATGTCTTAAATGAACACCTCACTGCTCCTTGCAAAGTAATTGCATGGCTGCTACTGTATTTCACCCTGTTTAGTGCCCTGCTCAGTCCCAAGGTCCTCACAGACCTGTCCCTGACAGATCTGACTATTTCATCAAGGACACACTTTCCTACTGAGACAATATACAGACTCAAATTTTTTTGTCACTACCAGACTGGCACCATCACACATTAATCCTTAGTCATTGCATTCCCGGATCAAGTAGGTTCTGTGGCATGCCAAAGCTTCTCAGAAGGTCTGTAGTTGAGCTGGTACCAACGCAGTTTCTTACTTAGGATTCACCATTGTATTCAATATAAATATATTAAAGGGCATTTCAAAGCTAAATACACTTGCAATTAATAATGCTTTGCAATGCTATATTACAACATCTACACATATATTAAATTGCTGTAAATGAGTACATTTACACATATTTCACTACTGACAGTTTGCTTTAATTCTTACAGTAACTATACATGATAGTTCTTATTCTTTCCACTTTATAGACAACAAATAGAAATACAAGTTTCCTTGAAAGCTGCTAAGTGATAGTGGTGGGGTTGATAGATTGGCCTGACTCTATACACCTTACTTGTACTACTGTTTGTAACACTTTTCAGCTTTGCAGATGCCGCTGTCCCCTCTCATCGCTTGCTGCAGCCATCGTCAACCCCACTGTGTTCTTCCACAATACGGTTGATGGTGAGCCCTTGGGCCACGTCTCCTTCAAGCTCTTAGCAGACAAAGTTACAAAGACAGCAGAAAACTTTTGTGCTCTGAGCACTGGAGAAAATGGATTTAGATATAAGGGTTCCTCCTTTCACAGAATTACTCTAGGATTCATGTGCCACAGTGGTGACTTCACATGCCATAATGGCATGTGGTCCATCTATGGGGAGAAATTTGAGGATGAGAACTTCATCCTATAGCATACGGGTCCTGGTATCTTGTTCATGGCAAATGCTGGACCAAATACAAATGGTTCCCAGTTTTTTATCTATGCTACCAAGACCAGGTGGCTGGATGGCAAGCACGTGGTCTTTGGGAAGGTGAAAGAAGGCAAAGGGAGTCATAGAATCCATGAAGTGCTTTGGGTACAGGAAGAGCAAGACCAGCAAGAAGATCACCATTTCTAACTGTGGACAACTCTAATGCCTTTGATCTGTGGGTATCTTAGCCACCAGATCATTCCTTCTGTAGCTCAGGAGAGCGCCCACCGGATCTGTTCCCAGTACCCTGTAATCTCTGCTCTCACTGAAGTTCTTTGGGTTCCATATTGTCCTCATTCCCCTCCAAGTTTAGCTGGATTGCAGAGTTAAGTTTATGATTGTGAATAAAAAGTAAATAGTAAAAAGAAAGAAAGAAAGACTTCTCTTAAACTGTGAGCCCCCTCTACAGCCCCATTTTTAAATATGTAGTCCAGGTTGGCCTCGAACTCATGATCCTCCTGCCTCTGCCTAATTTAGCAAATCCTACAGCATGTGACACCACAACCAGCCAACAGAACCAACTAACCAGGGTCCGAAGGGGCTTACTGAGACTGAAACACCAACCAAGGACCTTACATGGACTTGACCTAGGCCGCCTACACAGATGTAGCTGATGGGTAGCTCAGGCTTCATGTGGGCCTGGGGAGGTGGGGCTGTCTCTGGCATGTACCCTCTTGCCAACTTTTCAATTACTTCCCCCTGTTGGAACTGCCTTGCCATGCCACAGGAGAAGAGGACATGGTCAGTCTTTATATGACTTGAGGAACTGGGGTAGATAGGAAGTGAGGCTCCCCTTTTCTGAGGAATAAAGGAGGGGGTGGGCAGAGGAAGGGAGAGTAGAGCTGGAAGATGAGGAAGCATGGAGCTACTACAGAATGTAAAGCAAGCAAACAAACAAATAAACACATTTTTAAGAAGAATGCCCTATGAATTTTCCATACTTCCATACCCTGAGTGAACAGAAACACTGCTATTCTACACAAACCATGTTTTCAAAGATTCCTATGTAGCAAACAGAATTAAAGGTTAAGCCAATGTCTCCCTCCAGAGAACAGACCAGAATTATTTGTTGTCCAGGACAATCAAGATAACTAACTTCTCTCTCTGGAGAAAAACCTTAAAGCTGAGGCACCCTCAGTGTGGAGTTTCACATCTATGGTTTATGTCTACTCCATGTGCTCAGGTGACAGAAGAACCTATGACATATATGTCAACAAAAGTTTGTCTCTTGCTCAGGAGATACACGTCCTATACCAGCTTACAGGGACTGTGCAGTCTCAGGCCTTCACAATTTTTAACAGCCACAATTACAGCAGGGTGAGAAATTGGAGGGGGCCTGTGGCTGGGACTTCAAATTGTTTCTGCCAGTCTTAATCTGACAATAATCACCTGGAGTTTCAATTCCTTGGTGGCTGGATAAATATTCCTGAAAATAAGGCTAAAATTATCTCAATGATAATTATATTTATCTGTCATGACTGAAAAAAATCATTTCCTCAGTATCTTTACCTGAGATAGTCATAAATGTGGCTATTTCAGGCCTCGTGGGAAATTATAAACAAATGTGTTATTGTAAAAACACTTGCTCCTGTGTGATCCCTGTCCAAACATAACTAGACAGCAGTAGTCCCCCTAGCTGAAGGAATCTGCCACCAACCTGTCCTCTCAGAAAAGCTGAGGTTAGCATTTTTGTGCAGGCGTGCCAGCCCAACTCCTTTGGCTTGGGATGAGTTCTCAACAATACTTTGTCTGCGGACACCTACTCATGACTGCGTATTGCTACAATGGGTATCCCAGATCCCTATCACATATTTTCCTTTTTTGGGTCACCTGATTTGTTCATTAGGCCATACTATGTGTTAATCTGCAGACTGATATTCATGGAAAACTTCTCCTAAGAACGTTTTATAAAAATAAGCTGTTGTAGAAAGATTAAAACCATACTTCACAGGGGCCCAGCCTTTCCAACAAGAAGCAGCCATGGGTTGTGAGACTCTAAATACATGGATTAGTTTGCCCAGGAGTTAGGGTGAGAATTTCCTGCTTTTTTCTCTAGCAGGGTGACAGCAATGTGAAGTAGGAGAGACTGACATGAACAATGGCTTTCGGGAAAGAAACCAAATAGTTGAGAGCATAGGAAAGATTTTGTTTCTCTTTTCCCATATATTACATCCAGACCACAGTTTCCTCTCAATCCTCTCCTCCAAGTTTCTCCTCCCCACCTCCTCTCTCGCTCTCCCCCCCCCCCATCTCCTCCTCCTCTTGTTCCTCTTCCTCCTCCTTTTCTTTCGGCAAAGGGCAAGCGTCCCAGGCATATCAACTGAACATGGCATGCCAAGTTTCAATAAGCCTAAGCACCTCTCCTTGTATAAAGGCTAGAAGAGGAAACCCAGCACAAGGAAATGGGTCTCAAAAGCAGGCAAGAGAGTCAGAGTTAGCCCGATCCCATTGTGAGCAGTCCCACAAAAGCACCAAACTACACAACTGTAACATATATGCAGAAAGTCTAGGGCAGGTCTATGAAGGCTCCGTGAGATTCAGTCTCTGTGGGCCCTGTGAGCCCAGATTAGTTGATTCTGTAGGTTTTCTTGTAGTGTCCCTGACCCCTCTGGCTCCTACAGTCCTTCCTCTCCATCTTCTGCAGGAGTCCCTGAGCTCTGCCTAATGTTTGGCTGTGGGTCTCTGCATTTGTTTCCATTAGTTGCTGGATGAAGCATCTCTGGTGACAATTATGCTAGGCTACTGTCATTTCATTGAGTTGTTTTGTTTTGTTCTAGTTGTGTTTTGTTCTATCCTAGGACTCTGGAGTATCCAGCCTCTGGTTTCTGGCCCTCTGGGGGTTGGCTCACTTTCATGGGTTGGGTCTCAAGATGGACCAATCATTGCTTGGCCACTTGTATAATTTCTGTGTACCTTTACCCCAGGACATCTTTCACACAGGACAAATTGTAGGCCAAAGGGTTTGTGACTGGTTTGGTGTTCCAGTCCCTCCACTAGAAATCTTGCCTGGTCACCTGACATGGCTCATTTCAGGCTCTGTATCCCCTATTACTAGAGGGCTTACCTAGGGTTACCTTCATAAATTCCTAGGAGTTTTCATTGCACTAGGTTTCTAATTCATTTCTGAGATGCTCCCTAATTTCAGTCATCTCTCCCAGTACTCTCTCCCACCATTCTACCACAAACTTGATCCCTCCTGTTTCTGTCCCCACCTTTCCCCAGTCAACCCTTGACACCTCTCTGTTCTCTTTCCCCTTCCCAGAGAGATTCATGTGTCTCCTCTTGTGTGCTCACAGAAGAGAATTGTAATCGTCATCATAAGTATGAAATTGGGGGAGAGATGCTAATGTCTGAAAATACTTCTGAGAAACCTGAGCAACAAACTTGTCTAAAATCCCTAGGGCATACCGTTTGAGAAACTTAGTAAAGATCTACATCTGCCTTGAATACTTGAGAGTTCTCCTTACATTTTTTATCTAATGTGACTCTGCTCACAGACCGACCCTGTGGGGACCAGCTTTATGTCTTCCAGTGAGTTAGGGACTTAAAGCATTTCATTACTCTCTTCTGGGAATGACATAGCTAGAGTCGTGGTTCTTGGGAGAACTGACCTTTTCTGTAATTTTTGTGCTGACAGAGTGAGCTTCAAATAATGAAGAGCAAGTTTTTTGGTTTTATTGTAATTAAGGAAAATGGAAGCACAAGAAAGAAAAAGAAAATGACAAGAAAACAGGAACTCAGAGCCATTTGGGTTCTGATTATAACCTTGGGTCAAAGTAATGCTAAGTCTCTTTTACACATAGAACTAAGTGGAAAGTTCAAGAATCATCCACAGTTACAGGGGAAATTTGGCTGGTACAGCAACCTCAATCTACACTATCACAACAACCTTTACTTTATCTGACAGTGAAGAAAGTTTGACCCTGGACCAATGTGAATGTGGTCATTAGACAAAGCTCAATCAGTAGACTGAGCTGAGATGCAAAGGAGGCTGGGAGACACAATCTTACTGTGTTTCCAGGAAGGAGGGATGAATACCAAGAAACATTTTCAAGCTCTGTCTCCGGGGGTGACATAGTGAGTAAGTGGAGGAGGCAGCCTTTTACATTGGTCTTTTGGCTTCCAAACTAATACACACAGTTCATTTCCTTTCTAAAGCTCTCTTTTCCTTCCCATTGGGGGTAGATTTGGATAATTTAAGAAGGATCACCCTACTTCTTCACTTATACTTCTGGAGGTCATGATTTTGTCCAAGACCAACAGCACATTACCAGTCTTCTGGTATCCTTTTCACATTCCTTCTTAGCTACAGAATTGTGTTGCCATTCACCACCCTTATAAGAAGATTTGGCATCGATGTAACAAAACCAGAGGTAAAATAAATTTAATTCCTTTATGTTCATAAAATAGAAGGAAGAGGAGGGTTATGGAGATAGAATAAAGGCCTGTTGTAGAAGAAATCTTAGCTTATTATACATACAAGATAAGAGGGAAAGAAGAAGGTGAGGAGGAGGAGGAGGAAAGGAGGAGGGAGAGGAGGAAGGGGAGGAGGGGGAAGAGGCCACCACCACTAAGATGGTCTTCATACATTTTCCCACAACCCCATGCCTAGATATTTTCCCAGAAATACGGTCTGGTTGGCTAAATGGCTTACATGAAGAATTATACTAAAATTTTCTCATTCTTTTGTGTAAATACTTTTTTTTTTCTTTTCTACATCTGAAAGCCACATGTGATTTTCAATCAGCCAGCACAAACAGACTGACAGACAAGCTCCCTCAGGAAATGCTTGATACCATCAGGCTTCAACACTCTCCTCCTTCCCCCTCTGGAGCAAGTCTATAATTCCACATTTGTGTAAATACATATGTGCGGCATATTTATCCCGCATGCTGCTGGGTAGACTGAGCAATTCCGCTTCCTCTCCTGGCTATGTAGTCATGAAGGCTGTCAGTTCCCTAAAGGTTATTCCTGTCCCTCAAGGGTGTCCATAGTTGTTCACCCAATGCTCAGCAGCTCACAGCTACAGCTTACCTTGTGAGACCCAGGAGCACGCCTGTCTAGATGGAGGGCCGTGGGAGGCACTTCCGTGCCCGAGACTCATGGTTCTTCATTTTCATTCACTGGCATTGTCTCAGCTCTGGACTGTCCACCCATTTAGAACCTACTAAAGGTGCCACATACAATGATTGGACAAAACTCTCCTGAAGGTGAAGTAATGAAGAAAACAGGTGAAACCAGAGCTCTGAAAAACATCTTGCCTTGACAATGCAAGGTCCTAAATATTTTGCTTAGTGATCATTCCGTGTCCTGACACCACCTAAGACAGGAAGCTTTTGATGACCTGATGAAGTTATCCACATGCTTTTCTGCTTTACGTATGGTTACCATTTGAAATGTAACTCTTCACATTATTAATTGATTTTTTTGACTTCACAGAGTATTCTCCATTTTTCCTCTTCATTGCCTGTTTGAATTCGCTCATTCCAGAAACCAACCTTATGCATCAGGGGCTGTTGTTAATGTTAGTGTTAGTGTCTGTATTCTACAGATAAGAAAAATGAGTCTCAAAAAAATGTAACCTAAATATGGATACATAGATGTTAAATATCAGAGGCGAGGCAAGCATGGTGATGCAAGCTTGTAACATCGCGGTGCTGAGGGCAAAGCAGGAGGAATGAGAGTTTAAGGCCAGCCTAGGCTACATAGAGAAACTGTTTCAAAAGGAGAGAGAAAAATAAGGAAGAGGAGGAGGAAGATGAGGAAGAGACAAAGCAGGAGGAGGAGGAGGAGGAGAGAAAGAAACCACAAAAACAACAATAAAAGAGAAAAAAATGAAAGGAAAGAAAATGCATCATAGATCACACCACCAACTAAACTGGAAAAACTGGCTGAAGGGCTTTGGTCTTATCCAGCAGAAGTCATTTCTTTTACAGCAATGTATTGATATATAATGATGTGTTCAAATAAGAGAAATTAATGTCTAATAATGGCAGTTTCTCTGGGAAAAGATTCTTGTAGGATGGAAGAGAGAATCATTAGTCAGGGAGTACAGTGTGGTCTCGGTGGTGAGAGATTGCTTTTGAATTGATACTTGTCTCTTAAGATGAAGCCAGGCACACAAAGCAGAAAGGACAAGGTATTCTTGGAGGAGGACACTTCAGTTTCAGAGGCTATGAGGAAAAGACAGCTCGGCTTGTTTACAGAATTGACAGGGTAGCTGGGGACCACTGGACGGAAGCAGAGTAGCTTGAGTTGACGTCACAGGCAATGGCAGAAGTTAGATCATCGAAGTTGTTCCTAGGAATAATGACTAGTGCAACGAAAAGGCTTCGGAGGGATTTAAATCATACTGACTCCCACGTAGAATTAATTGTTGTGAAGAGATTTGAATGAAGAGGAACATCTAGCAGGGTGGCTGTTGCTGCGCTTCAAAGAAGCCCAGGTGACAGGTGATGGTTTTCGAGGCTAAGATAGTGGTGCCAGAGAAGACGCAGATAGCTGTGGAAAGGAAGGAAAAATTGGGGAATATATTGTTTTGTGACAGAACTCCTGGCAAGTTTAGTACGAAAGGAGACACAAAGAATGGCTGTGCTTGAGACACAGCTCTGGATTTAGTCGATTTTGACCCCTCTGATCAGACATCAGCAAACCAGGACAAGGTGCCGGCCCTTTGCGCAGCAGCAAGCGTCCTTGCTGTTCTTTCTGTCTTGCCTTGGAGTTGCGCCTCAATGAAGTCTCTTAGTGAGAGATCATCGTTCAAAATTCATTAGAATGATGCCCTGCAGTTATCAGGGCTGTTTATTTCCCTTGGCATCAGGGGACCTGTGTGTTCATAACACAGAAGGGCATCCACTCATGCAGAGTGGATGGGAATTTGATAGGTAGATGCGTCCTCAAGAAGAGGAAACAGCTGAAGCAGAATGAAAGGTCGGGAAATAAAAGGACAGGGAAGTCAGAGTACAGTCTAGTTAGAAGACCGGTAAGAACAATAGGCTGGAACAGTTTTATGAAGGGCGTTGAGCCTTTGTGTACTTCATCTAAGACAGTAGAAAAGCAGAAATAGATTTTAGAAAGGGGGAGGAACTCGTGAGCTCTCTCTGTCAGAGCTGGAAGGGATTTAGCAATTGCCTATTTTCACCTGCTGGATACTGCACACTCTCCTATCTCTCTTAGAAAAAAGATCCAGCGTCAATGTGAATCATATATAGCTACACCTAGAAATCTCATCCTGTCAGCATTCATGCAATGCAAGAGTCTTTTGCTTGGAGTCGATCAACATGTATTTCTGAGTGTTTAATGTGTGCTTGGTTCTCTAGAGAAGCCAAAGATGACTAAGGCCACTCACTTGCCCTCAACTCATTCAGGACACACGTCTTTAATCCGAGCTCTTAGGAGGCAGAGGCGGGTGGATCACTGTGACTTTGAGGCCAGCCTGGTCTACAAAGTGAGTCCAGATCATCCAAGCCTACACACAAAAAAAAACCCTGTCTTGACAAGTAAAAAAGAAAATTATCCTGGCATGGTGGTGCATGCCTTTAGTCACAGGACTCAGGAGGCAGAGGCAGGTGGATCTCTGTAAGTTCCAGGCCATCCTGGTCTACAAAGTGAGTCCAGGACAGCAAGGGCTACAACAGAGAAACTCTGTCTCAAAAGACCAAAAGCCAACCAACTAACCCCCCAACAAAATGAAACAAAACAAAAACAAAAAAAGAAAAAAACACCACCACCACAACCACCACCAACAAAAAAAACAATAGGCCAATGATCTCAAACTTACAAAGCCTGGGGGAAAAAAAAGCCAGATCAAATGGAAACCCCTGCCATACAAATTCTGGATCCTCTGGGCTACCTGCCATGAGCCTTTATGGTATGCTCAAACAAATATCTTACCAACAATATAGTCACATCAGATAGGTCTCTGTCTCTAGTATTAAAGATGGATCTTTATTTAAATCCACCAAGTTAGCGTTTCCCATGAACTCAGGAAGCAGAGGCCTTTTCAGGCTTCAAAACCTTTTGTTTAGGTTCTGCCTTTGCTGTGTGTGAGTGTGTGGCAGCAGCCCTTCCTGTCTTACTTGATGCCTTCTTGCCTTTTTGCATTGCTTGACAGCCTTGAAAGTCTGCTCTTCACTGAGCTTTCCCAGCCTCCTCTTTCTGATTCCTCTTGGCCATTATATCTGAAAGAGATGCACGGTGACAGCTTGCTAGAATGTGGCTCATAGTGGGTTCTTTTCTTTTGAATTTCTTCTGACTGTCCTCTTTTTGGTGTTTTCTTCAGTAGAGGACAGTCAAGTTTATCTGTTAAGAATTCCTTTTAGCAAGGTATGCAGATTAGCATTTTGCACTAACAAACTAGAAAGCCTCTTTAGGTCATCATGTAGCTCTGCTGGTGTCTGGAGTATATTCTGTAACCCTTGAAATGCACAACTTGACCCTCATGTAAAAATGCTGGCTGCTTAAGGAAAGATGATGGACCGACCTTCAACCATCTTAACCATAAGAAAATGACATATCCTGAGAGAAAAACACTCAGGAATCACAACATTCAAAAGTTTTATACCTTAGTTTTCTAAACAGTGAGTGTGCTGTTGTTGTTGTTGTTGTTGTTGTTACTATAATGGTTATCTGTTTCATTACTGAACACATGAATACCAATGACCTAAAAGATAAAAGTTAATTCCCTTCATGTAAGAACCCAAGATACAAGCCAGCTTATACATGCTGCTAGTCCCACCACTAGGAGTGCAGAGACAAGAAGACTGCAATTTCAAGGCCAGGCAAGAATACATAGTAGATCCTGGACCAGCCTATGCTAGCAAAGCCATGTCTCAAAAAAAAATATGAACTGGTTGACATTCCATGAGCTTATCCAGCCCCCAATTCCTGCCTTATTTATTTGTAACTCATCAGTGTTGCTCTTATCTGTATTGTCAGGTGTGGTTTGTATCTTTCTTTCACATAGGCTGATTATTGGGAAGAAGAGGTGGGAAAGGGAATATAAACCTGTCTTTGAATAATATCATGAGATATAGCACATAAAAATTTCTCTTCAAATCTCCTGGACAATCATCACATGATCATGCCCAGCAACAAAGAACCCTGGGCAATCAAACATTCAGCTAAGACTGAACTTATCAACTAAGAGAGAGGAGAGGACAGGTCTGTAACTCTTGATTAACACTTGAGGATGTGATTGTGGCTCTCAAGTGCTTCCCACTTACTTGCTAATATCTGGCTCTCAATTTTCAGGGTGCACAGATTACCATCAGATACTAATAATTTAATTTCTAGTCTGTAAGCCCAGGGTCCCTGCATGTTTGAAGGACAACATGCATGTTTCTTATGTAGTCACTGAAATTTAACTTTGAGAGTCACTATCTCTGGGTCCCCTAAACGCATTTGGGGAATGGTTGTTGTAAGTTTTTTTTTTCCTTTGCCAATTGAGGCATAGATACTTAAGCTTGTATCCTCCTCAGTGCATGGTGCCTTGAACAGATGCATCTCATTTTCTTCATGAAAAACCTTTCTTTCCCAAATTCAAGATTCCTTGAATTCAAGGCCTATTGCACTTTTAAAACTCAAGTCAGTAATTTCATCTTATTATACCATGAATGATAACAAGCTACTATTTGGTGGGATGACAAGAGCCGTTTGGAAGTCTTGTCTCCTTTGTTTTCTTCTCAGCAGCCATCATTTTACAAGTGAAGCTGTTGAGAAAGAAAGGCCTTGGCTATGGGGTCAAATACAGACGCTTTTTCTGTACATTCCTGCATCCCTTCTCCCATGCTGCTCTTTGTCTTTCATTCTAAGTCAAGGATGAATTAGAATTAACTCCAAATAGAGCAGAAGCAATGAGTAAGCTGCAGAGAAGACGACATTAGAAAAGTATAATACGTGAACATGGAGTAGGCTTCAAAACATTGTACTAAGTGGGGAAAAACAGACACAAAAAGCCTTATATTGTATGACTCCATTTATTAAAATATCCAGGAAAGGCAAACCTACAAGGACAGAAATAGATGAGTTGTTGTCTAGAAGTAAAGGTAAAAGTAGAGATAAATTATAAATGGGCATGAGACATTTTACTGGGGAAAGACGACTGTTCTAAAACCGGATTGTGATGCTGTTTGCCCAATGAAGTATATTCACTAATACGCATCAAACTGTGTACTCCAAAACATGAATGTGGTATCATGTAAACCATAACTCAGTAAATTTGGGCTTTGAAAACATGAAGTATTAAAGGAATAGACATCATTCAAGGCTCTATCACTCACAGCTTGGAATAAATTGAGGAAGTAACACATGTTCCTAAGACATTAATAATTACTAGAGTTCCCAAGAGAAACAGAACTGGTAGAGTACACATACACACTATTACATAAACACACGTGCATTTGCCTTGGGAGCTGGTGGCGTATTTCCAGTCTGAGTCTAAAGGCCAGAGATTCAAGATAGTTAAGGGTACAAGTCTCAATCTGAGAAGGAGAGAGGACCAATGCTCCTGCTCAATATGTTGGGATGGAAATAGGAAGGCAGAAGGAGAAAGGGGGAGACAGATAAATTTTAACTGTCTCTGGGTTTTTTTTTTCTTACTCAACCCCTTATCTAAACAAAGCCCATGGCTGTGGTTTGAATGCCCCTGTCAAAACTCAAGTTGGAAATTCATCTCCTTGGTAAAATATTAACAGGTAGTGTCAGGTGGGTCCTTTATGAGGCAATTGGGTTATGAGAGCTTTACTCGTCACAAATAGATCAGTACACTCATGGATCAATGGCTTAATGTCTTAATGGGTAGGCTGAATGGATCTGTTTTAAAAGTCAGTTTGGTCATCTCACCAGATAATGATCTATAATGTAGAAAGACCACAATAGCAAGAGAGTTTCCTACAGGTGAAGGAAGTCTCTTGACTTAGGACCTCTCATTCTTTACAAGTTGATCAGCCTGTGGTATTTAGATATAGCTATAGAAAATAGACCAAGACACATATCCACACACCCAGAGCATTCTGCTTCATTCAGACCACTGATTCAAGGGCCAATCACATCTAGAAGCATTGACAAAGATATAGTAATAATATTATAAGAAATAACTGGGTATCCAGTGGCTCAGTAAAGCTGATACATGAACACACCCTTAAAGAAATAAAATGAAGGCACATCAAATATATTTTCTACTTTCTTAGCATATTAAAAGAGATGAAACTTGCTATAAAACACCGATATTGAGGTTAGGAGTGTAAAACTCACATGAAATTACAAATTTTAGGATTGTATAAATAATGGTGTTGACTAGGAATAATCAGTGAAAAATTATTCAAACACTCAAATGACACTTAAAATATGTATTAAGGACCATAGAAGATGTGATGGGGTATGGCATTAAAACTATGATTTACCCATTTATCTGTACCATATCTACATATCTACATATGTATTTGTACATCTTATAAATGTCATATTTGTTTTGCTCCTATTTACATGTGTGTACAGATGTATATGTGCATATTTCTCTTACATTCAACATATAATATGCTTATATCACTATTACAATTTGCCTCTCGCCCTGAAGCAAGCAACAAAATAAATGATGTCTCATGAACTCTCTTGTTTCTTACATTTTATTTTCTTAAAAAAATCTGGAGTAAGCTTGGAACTAATCCATCTCGCTCGGATGCCCCTAGGTTGCAGCGTACTGTTGTATCCCCTTCTCCCATGAGAATATACAGTATAAGTATTCTATCTGTCATTGGGACAGGCCAGGTACATGACAATCATATATTCTAAACAATGTGGTAAGCGCCACCATGGGCACTTCATTTAAGAACATTAAAGCCACAACAATGACCAGAGTGACAGCTCCCCATACTGAACACCACTTCCGTCAAGCCAAGGAAAATATGCACTCCACTTCTTCCATAGAATTACTTCCAGACCAAAGATTATTTAAAATTACCTTCAGATGTTTATTTTATCATCTTAGGTCCTCATGTTCTTTAGATTTTTAGCTGTAACGCATTGTGTTCCGTAATAACCCTTTTAATGTCAACTTGTCAAAAGCTAATTACATTTTCTTTTGAGCGAGAAAACACTTGATAACTGATTTTTTAATGATTATTTAAGTCAGCATCCCTTTCTTTCCTGCCTACCAGGAGACCTCTGTGTTTATACTCAACCTTCTTCAGGTCCAGGGTGCACTTACAGAGAATTCAGATCTCTAATGGGCAGAGCTAACATTCCCTCCTGTGTCGAGAAGGTTTGCTGAACTACTTAATGCATCCTTAGCAGACTGGCACACCAGTTCCCTGGTATCATTTAATGCTAAATAACACTCCCAAGACTGTGTGAGGAAATAAGCTACGCATAAAATGTCACCTTCAGAAAAGAGGGAAACAATTATGCCTATGACATGCAATTCACATCAACCTCCTTTGAGATAATCGAAGAAAGACAACAGAACACAGAAGCCAATCCATGGGCTAGCAATAAGGAACGGAATATTTCTATTTCTACATTTTCTTGTCACACCCAAACCAGCCTTTTTTTTTTTTTAGTCCACTTGATCAGCATTTGTCATAAGCTTTACTGTACCATGAAGTTATGATTAATATCACAGCTCAAGTACAGCGGCTTGAAAGACCACATTCATTTTCAAAGTCACGTCGCATTGATTAGAATTCACTGCAGGTTATTCAAATAACGATCCTCTCTTTCCCCAGGAGAATCTCTGTCTGATTTTTCTTTATCCTCATTAAAGATCCCAGGTGCAGACAAAGCTTTACGTACTTCTAATTTGCATTATCTTTGGGAAGGAGGCAATTCACATACCTTCAGTATATAGCACTTGTTTTTGTAGTTTGCTCCTTCCTATCATCTATTTAAATAAATCAAGAAATTTAACCTTTATAAACCCTCAGACAATAGAAAATGCCAGATTTTATTATCCTTGGTAATGAGCCTATGGGTGCCAAACCTTCCATAATTCAGATAAAAGCATTTTTGTTCAGTCCTTAGCTATACTTTGCTTTAAAGGATATGGGTTTCTTTTTCTTTCTTTCTTTCTTTCTTTCTTTCTTTCTTTCTTTTTTTCTTTTTTTCTGAAAAAAAAAAACCATATATCTTAGAATAAAGAATACCAGATCAGAACTCAATTCATCAAGCAATGAACATTGTACTCAGGTAGGCAAAACTTGATGCTATTTGACTAATTAGATAAATTTCTATGCAAGGAATGAGTAGTTATTGCCAGTGGTGGGATAATTTATAGATCCCTTTCCTAATTTGGCATTTTCATGAGATCATTTCTGGGTTGCATTGGTGTAGGTGTGGGCCCCAACATTATGACAAAGAATCCTGAATTGGGCTATTTTTACCTTTAGTTTTTGTGTAATGAGTTTAGCCTGGAGCAGACTGCCAGCATTGTTGACATTTCATTGAGTTTCCAGTTCTCAAGAGAGGAGAAATTTTAGCTAATTAAATAGTGTTAGAATGTCTTAGAAACTACAAAAGCAACATGGAACCACACTGCAATCAAACCAGACTTAAGACCACTGAGTATTCCAGAGATACTTAGAAAATTGAAGTCTGCATAACAGAACTTTGAAAGTGATAGGCAGGCTCAAAATAGTCTCACCAGTATCAATAGAAAAGCAGAAGAAAAAATTGAAAAAAATTTCTCATGAAAATGATTTTTTAGGGCAAGGATAGAAAGTGGATGTCATTGCTTCCCTGGGTATGACACAGCTGTCTAACTATAATGATGCACACGTGTGTGTGTGTGTGTGTGTGTGTGTGTGTGTGTGTTTCATTTCAGATTCATGTACACTATTTACAGGACAGAAGTATCCCCTTCCAAGTCAGTGAATCAACGCTGACCACACATTTTGGCATAGATGGTGCAGTTTCTAGAAGTAAGTTGTTTATTGTACTTGTGAAGGTGTTCTTGGTGAATCTCTTTGTTGGTAAGCAAATACACACACACACACACACACACACACACACACACACACACACACACACAAAACCCTCACCATTGTATTGGCATGTGTATTAATTTATTTCTAGTAGGAGGCTCAGAATCTCAGTAGATCTGAAAGAAACAAAGTAGACTAAACATTTAGAGAAAAACAAAGCATCTTAGTCCAATGAGAAACATTTAGGAATGGACTTCAGTTTTAATGAAAACTCATAAATAATAAAAGAAAACCCTGAAGATTCTATTCAGGTATATTTTTAGGTGAGCCTGACAGAGCTACCTTTTTTATTCGGCATAAAGATGAATAAACAACAGAAGCCAAATGCAAGACAGAAGTTTCACCATGTCCATACGAAGACAGGAGATATTTCTGATGACCGGAGGCAGATAGCTCCTGACACTCAGGCACGTTGATAACAAAGAAAAATGACATGCGAACCCTTTGAATGCATATAATTTTTATAAAGAGCATTCTGTAATGTAACAGACACCTACTATGTGTGGCTAGGCCACCTACCCATGTGTGCACGTGTGTGACATGCCCGTGTGCACGTGCTGGGGATGTGTTTCTTGTCTTGAACACTTCAGAGAAGGAGCCAAAAAATACTCTCTGGTTTATTTTCCCTTTAAGCCTCAGTGAGCCTGGGAGATTTCATTGACATTAATTAAGCCACCGCAGGACGGTACACATGGTGAACTTTTATATTAAAGAGCAACCTTCCTTGCCAGATGAGTTTTTTCCCAAGCTCTCATTTTATTGTGGTTTCCAGCAGGGCATCTTGTTTCAAGGGATGTGATCAAAGTAAAGGACATTTCTTCTGGGACATATTTTACATAGATTAAATCTCATTATACAACTTAGTCCTCAGTCTATATTCTTTTTTTATAAGCTTCTATTGTATGAAAGACTATAACACAGAAAAGTGAGAATTTATTACATCAAAAACATGAAGCTGCATCGAAGGCAAAGTCCCCTTCAGCCTAACACAGGCAGTTTTTCCTTATTAACAGTGGACTTCAGCTCAATCTCAGCTTTGACCGTTAAGTGATTCCTTTCAGGAACATACCGCTGCCATTAGATTTTTTTTTCCCTGTTTTTAAGCTTTCCATACCCAACCCCACTTTGTCTTTTAAAAACAGGTCAGTTATTTTTGGTCAGAATATTAAGGGGACAGAACAGAGACCTAGAATAGAACCAAACATGACTGACAAAAAGAAAAAGGAGGAGGAGGAGGAAAGAAAGAAAGACAGACAGACAATGAAATGATTTCTAATAATATTCTGCTATACTCACAGATCTGTGCCTTGTCCCGTTGTCATCAGAGAAGCTTCCTCCGGAAGCAGATGGGAGCGGCGGGTACACAGTCCCACAGCCAGACATTATGTGGAGGTCTCCGTCAGGTCCCTCCCTTTGCAGATTGTGTAACCCTGTGGAAGAAGGGGAGGAAAGGTTGTAACAGTCAGAGGGGCTGGAGGACACCGGAAGAACACGGCCCACTGACTCAACGAAGCAGGTCTTATACAGCAAGTGAGGGGGCTGAGGTGTCTGTGCCACATCCTGTGCATATATGTCATGGCTGTTAGCCTGGTGGTTTTGTGGGACACCTAATAGTGGGGGCAGCTGTATCTCTGACTCTGTTGCCTCCTCTTGGGGCTCTTTTCCTCCTATGGGATTGCCTGGTCTAGCCTCCACATGAGGCCTTTTGCCTTGTCTTGTTTTATCCGTTGTTTTGCTGTTGGCCTGTCACCTTTTGGAGGCCCGAGGTTTTCAGAAGAGGAAATGAGAGGGGAGTGGATCTGGGGGAGAAGGAAGGTGGAGAGTAGCTAGGAGGAGGTGGGGGAGGGGGAGCCGTGGTTCAGGATGATGTATTGCATGAGAGAAGAGTTTCTTTTCAGTTAAAAAAAACTATTTGAAAAAAGAGGAGAACATAGAAGGAGGGCGTCATACCACTACAACATGAAGAGAGGTGCTGCTGATGGACGTGGGGACTTGAAATGCGGGACTCATAGCTGCGCGTGGCCACGGAGGGTAGACCTCAGGTAACTCCATGAAGCTGGTTTGATCTAGCATCAAAATGAATAGTACTGAGAATGAGGCCCCAGCAGCAAGGCGCTGACACAAAATTTCTTAGTTTGGTGTCTAGAATCTAAGAAATGTGATGATATTGGGTACCATATAGCCTCAAAATAGGAAAATAAAATCTCACGGAGTACAGTACATACTTCAGTAGTCTCTGAGAGCCCTGATACTGTAAACTAAACCAAGGTGGAATTTTCAAATACCTTTTTTTGTAAAACACTATCCTATGTTAATATATGAAGCTCGCTTAGGAAATTTGTTTATGATACATGTTCAGTACACAATGAAAAGGATGATATATTTTCATTTATATATGTATGTATACTCTCACATACACACATACACACACACACACACACACACACACACACACACACACACACATATATATATATATATTCAATTTCCAAAGTAAATTACATTTTTTCACATTCACTGTCATTTTTCATCTTCTGTGATATAAGCTGCCTTGCAATTAAAATTGTAAGGGTAAGCTAAAGAATTGATTTTTTTCTAAGCTGGATGAAAGGTTATGTTGCTCAGCCATGTTCTCAGCAAGACTGCCCTTCTCTAAGGATGCTGATGCCTTCAGTACAATGAGATGCCCCAGTCTTCCAGTGTGCAATAAATAAAGGGCCAATTTGGAGCACTCTATGCAGTTGCTTTACTCTATCGGGGCTTGCCTGGCAAGCAGTCTGTAAGTCGAGTGCTTCACCCCAGTGCCTAAAAGAGCAGTTTTAGTGATGGTCAGTTAAATGGTTAATTGACACATAGACACACACAACACTTCTTCATCTTGCCCGCGTCCCGGATCAATGCAAGTCAAATTCCCCGTACAAGTGGTTAACTCATCTTCAGAACTTGAGACATAATTAATCCAAAGGGTCTCCTTATGATTAGAAGTGAGAAGCTGGGGCTAGTGAAGGCTAGAACAAGGAAAATAAATTTGCATCAAGGTTTGCCCAAAATGCAGCTTTCCTTTTCTGTTTGCATTATGTAGAATGCACACCCTCTCATGCAAAAAAAAAAATGAAATAATATAACTGTCTAAACATATTCATGGAATTAGCCTTGAAAAATACAAATTCTTTCCTTTGTGAGTTTCTAATAGCAAATATTCAGTTAGTTCCTTTTTTGAAATCTTTCTCTTCACTCTCCTGGCTCACTGTCTTCATGGTGACCTTGGTGATCTTTGGTCATCTTATTAAGCTCCTTTGAAATAAAGATTTCTCTAGAAAACTTTCACAGAGCTTCATAATGCATGTATTACCTAACTCGGACAGTAAATTCCAAAAATCTATACTAGTTACTGTGTTCTAATTTTTTTTACAGCTATAATAATTCCCATTGAATTTTCACTATCTAATTAAATTTTATAGCTTTTATAGCATAGAAGAGAGGATATATTTTCCCTTTTGATATAAGTTAGTCTTATGTAACTTTAAATAAACTGATTATACCTAATTTGTAAAAATGCTCAGAAGAAAACATGTGTTTAAATCATGTCCCTTGCAGCTGTTTCATGGTGACATGTGCTGTTTTCATTTCATGTCCTTTCTCCCATCCCTTTCCCTCTCCTTGCTTATGTTCCAAAGTTTATTTATTATTATGACCCTATGCAACCAATTGAGGTAATGGCAAAGGCAAAGATAATCTTGGCAAAAGCAAGCTTAATGTCATGTGAATTTTGACCAAATAGGTGCAGTGCCAAGATAACATGAGGAAAGCCTAATTTATGACACTGTCCTGAACTGTATGTTTCAAATGAAAAGCCATTTATTGACAGCATTCTCTCTTTCTGTATGAAAGCTGCACACTTCAGACCTGTTTCTATCTAGCACTATGGGTTCTTTTTTAAATGAATGAAGGGCATGCTCTAATCAAGCATTATCATTGTTGTTGTTGTTGTTGTCATGACTACCATTGTTACTATTATTAGTAGTATATTAAAGAAGACAATTCCATTCTTCATCAGTGCTTCTGAGAGCAACATAACTGCTATGCAGCCAGCTACACCCTGATACCATCCAACAGGTAACATTATCATGCTGGTCTTTCCTCTGCAAATCACAACTGACAAAGCAGTCAAGTGTGGGAACCTGAATTTTCCTTCTCAAATGTATGTACAAACTCTGTATCTGAAGCCCATTGGTTAACCTGTTGTCATGTGTGTAGTTCGATTATATAATTTGTAAATGTAATACTGCAAGTGATATGTCTGTTA
The DNA here is from genome assembly GCF_964271855.1 of Acomys minous. NCBI lineage: Eukaryota > Metazoa > Chordata > Mammalia > Rodentia > Muridae > Acomys > Acomys minous. The sequence goes on from NC_140483.1 coordinate 122,801,598, forward strand.
ATATCTTCTAACTTAATAATACATCGGTGTCTTTAATTTTAAAATAATAGCATCTAACCTACTAAGAGAAAATATACTAGAGGGAGACTTAGACCATGAGTCAAGAGACCTCAGTTTAGCCCTGACATCTGCCGAGTGGGTAACATTCTGCCATTCATTCTTCCATGCTAATGGAAGAAAAAACCAAAGTGAAGGTACCGAACATCTTAAGATTTCATGAGAAGGAAAACTATGTCCAGTTTTACAATTTCTAACTATCTTTAAAAAAAGAGGAGAAGAAATAAAAAAGGAAGAGGAAGAGGAAGGTGCTATACAAGAGTTCTAAGCAAGTATCTTCAAGCCTTTAACATTCAGAACCATTTTTTCACAGTGCCATTTTAGTTTCTGGATTCCGATTTACTGTCTCACCTCCAACAAGGCCTCTTTAAGAAAACCTTCAACGAGGAGGTAGAAGAGTAGTCATAACAGTAATGCTTACAAGGGTGCTCTCTGCATAGTAATCTCAGAGAGTGTCTTTGTTGGGAGCGTGCCCATTCTAAAGATGAGCACAGTCCAGTTTGCTCTCCGTACCTTAGAGGCAGCCGGAGCCCAAGTCTCCTTGTCCTTACAGGCTGCCTTCATCTACCACAATTGCTGAAGGAGTCATCATCCTGAGTTGCTTTGTTATAAAGACAAAAAAAATTAATGTCTGTTTCAGAGTGATTCCTCACACAGCTCTTCAGCAGCCACTGCTTGGGCCTAGCAGACACTGCCTCTGAGTTCTGCATTTTTATTTTTTATTTTTTTTGGCATGTGTGATGGAGGCAATAGAGACAGAGCATTTCACAAAGGGAAGAAGGAGCTCCGACCTGGCTACCCAATGTGATGCCTCCCAGCATCTAAGGACCCCAGCCCTGTAGTATTACAGTTCTTGTTTAGTACATACTTAACTCCATACTATATAAGCCCAGGCAGTCAATTGCCCCAATCTTCATTAGTCAGTTGTATTTTATTGCAGGAGAATAAGCAAAATTTTCTTAAAAGTATAGCACATAATTTTTTGGCATGCTCCCCTGGGTGTTGTTTCACCTTATGAACCTACTGGGGGCAGATTTACAAAAGACTAATGTACACGGGCCCTTTTCAGGGCAAGGCTCTGACTTCAGAGGTGACATTTCACTAGTTATACTGGGGAAGTGTGATGGCCATGGCATATCACCTAGTGCTCCACTCTCTTTCATTAAGGCATATTTCATGTTAATAACAAAATATGTAAGGTGAATGTTATAGGGGAAAGCTGGACTAGATTTTAAGAGTGTATAACTCCAGACAGTGAATTCATCGATGACCTGGAACAACCGTGATGATCATGGTGCTCAAGGGCGTTTGTTTTCCTCTGCTAAGTTGCTGTATCTGAATATTAAGACACAGCTGTACCAGGTATTTTGTTTCTATTTAACCATTTCCAATGAAAAAACTAAATCCTGGAGAAGTTAAGGAAGTTGTTCCATGTTCCCAGCTAGTTATCAGAGGCTCCTAACCCAGTCATTTTGACAGGTAAACCGCAGTCTCTTCTGTCATGGCTGTTTCCAATAGTTTCATCTTTTTACGGGTAAGAGTTACAAAGACGTAATATCCCACTCTCCACTTTACTGTGGAGAGTGTTCTGTCCATTGTCTAGATCTGGGTAGGGGTTTAAGGTTTACCGCCTGTATTGTCCTTGTCTGGTGCCTAGTTTGAGTGGGACCCCTGTGCCCAAATCTGCCTATCATAATGTTCTACTTGTAGGCTCCTAGGACCCTCTGGGTCCTTCTACTTTGCCTTTCTCTCATGAATCTCACATCTAGAGTCCCACTAGAATGTCCTCTCCTCTGTCTCTGTTTCCTGGTAAGTGAAGGCTTTCGTGGGACATGCCCGTTGGGCTAATATGCAGATATAAGTGAGTATATACCATTTGAGTCTTTCTGCTTCTGAGTTAACTCACTCATTATGATCATTTCTAGCTCTGGTGCCACACCTCTGACCATGTCCCCTGGATGGGGAGACCTGATGGCACTCAGAGGAAGGACAGCAGGTTACCAAGAAGAGACTTGATACCCTATGATCATATAGAGGGGGAGGTAATCCCCCTCAGGAACTGTCATAGGGGAGGGGAATAAGGGGAAAATGGGAGGGAGGGAAGAATGGGAGGATACAAGGGACGGGATAACCATTGAGATGTAACAAGAATAAATTAATAATAAAAAAAAAAAAAAAAAAAAAAGAAAGAAAGAAAGAGAAAAAAAAAAAAAAAAAAAAAAAAAAAAAGAGTTACAAAGACATCTTCCATGGGATACCTGCATGCAGGATAATTAAACAGTGACCTGCAGTCTTGTTTCAAGTGCCAACAATGTATTAACCACATAACCTGTAGAAGTATTTTGAAGTACAAGTTAAAGGTATAAAAAAGAATTATTCAAAATATTCTCCTTTTAAAAACTGTTAATATTTTGGCCTATTTTCCCAGTCTGCCCTGTCTTTCTATGTGTCTATATTATGGATTCATAGTGTTTAAGAGAATTTATTCTGAAATTGTTTAATTTTGTTGGTTTTGTTTTTAAAATGCTTAGAATTATTAAATGTTGAGTGTGAGTTATTCTTAATTAGTTTTTTTTTTGTTTTTTTGGTTTTTTTTGTACAACGTACTTCGATCATGTTTTCCCTAAACCCAACTCCTCCTAGAATGAGTTGCTTTTAGGTGAAAACATCTTTGGTACTGTACTTTTAATCCTTTGAAATGTCCTTAGAATTATCCTGAAATACCCACAAATAAGTCACAATATACATTCTGTTTGGTCAGATGGGAAAGTTACATGTTGTTCAATTATGACACACAGTGAATGTCTCCTCGTATCATTAAATGTCACTGTACATTCTTTCATATTGTTAAGTAACACACAATTATATTAGTGTATCATAAATATTAATTACTGGAATATTTTTTATTCTCACACATGATACAATTAGAGTCAGATGAACCATTTACAAAGCTAAACCTTTGCCAATTTTTATATATTCCTAATTATTTCTTAAGCTTAAATTCTGGAAGTTGAGTTTCACTTTGGGGAAAGAGTATATACAAACATTTTAAATTTTAAAAATATTTCAACTGCCTTTAAAATGGTGCATCAGTTTAGGTGTCATGAGTGGTACATGTACATTTATACATTTATACTTACTTTATTTTTCTTCACCGGTATTAAATATTATACTTTCTTGTCAACATAAAAAATTGATAGGAGGTAAAAAAGTTAGTTGTTTAAATCAGCATTCATCAGTTAATAGGAAGCTATCTGTTAATAAGGAGATTATATATGAATATTTACATATTGGTTATTATTATCTCCTTTTGTCAACTATCACTTCCCTTTGAAATGTTTAAACAATCATTGTCAATATCATATGCCTTATTCCGAACACAGTATGTCATGTTGGTAGCCAAACTAGAATTTTAGTCAACAGCTCAGCTCAATCAGGTTATAGCTTAACAAAAGATTTTGTAAATGGGTGTAGACTACAAAACATGAGTCCTTCTTTATTGAGATTCTAGTATTGTTCATCATGTATAAAACAACAGCACAAATTCCAGCAGGGGATGGAGGCAGTCATTTGAACATCATCAATGCTGATGAAGGAATCCTGGGTAAAGTACATTGGTGGTCACCTTTGATGATCCGGCCCACTTTCCTAAGGAAAGGTTAAATGGACAGTGCGTAGTGCAAATCATGGGAAGCTCCACATCTAAGATGGCCTCAGATACCGATAACTATGAAGGTGAAGTTATAACAGTTTGGAATAAAGAAAAGGGTTGGAGTGCAGCTCCATTTTCAGATTTTAACAAAACAGGCTTACTGGAGTTTCCAAAGGGAGAAGGCATGTGCAAACTCAACTGTAAAGTGTCAACTGTGACTTCTGAATAGAATGTGCACTTCGTAAATAGAACACATTGTATCTCCAGTTCATTCACTTGATAATGGAATTGGATTTGCTTGTTATTTTTTTTCCCTACCCGGATTTAACAAACAGCAGTGTCATTAAGTCCCTGAAATGAACACACGCACAGGCATTCCCACCCTGCCTTTGATGAAGAATCTGGCCCTTCTAGTTCATTTAACATGGAATAGCAGATTTGCGTTGATGATGCTTTTGTTCTTGAGGGTGAGACAACTTGTAACTGAAAAATTGGCTACTCAGCCTCAAGCAATCGCTAAACATTCCAGTTCCTGAATAGAAAAGGGGAGAAGAGAGCAGATGGAAGCAAACAAAAATTGTATTAATAATACATAACAAAGTGCTGCTCCAAACGATGTCTCAATAAAGGAAAACAATAGGAAAACTGCAGTTTTCATTGGATCTTAATGTATTTATCAGTCTCTAATGCTTCCATCTTCAGGCAGCTCTCTTTTATTGACACGGCAACACAAATTGCAGAAGTAAATTGAATCATGGACTCAGAATGTAAAAATCAATGAGAAATAATTTTGTAGCACTAAAGTGAAGAGTGTAATGCTAGGTATTCATTTAATTAACCATGAGCCTTTCCACATAATGCACAGTCATTGCCAGCTTTCAGCTCATAGTTGTTCCAGGAATAATGGGTTTGGGATTCATCTTTAGAAAACCTACATTAATATTTGAAAGCGTTTAAATCCATTAGTGGGTCATCTGAACACTGCAGGTCACTTTTACATTGCTAATTGAAACAATAGTAATGGGTTATAATCTACTGTCTAATAATGCCTGGAGTGTTTTACCGCTTTTATATCTGCAGATTCCAGGAAATATGTAAATTTGTTGCTGAACTGTTATAAAAATATGGAAATTTAAGCTGCAGACATCAAAGTATTTTTTTTCTGAAAAAAAAAAAAGATTAAAAAAAAAACGTACCACGTTAATAAACTGAAGAGTTACACTACATTCTGGTGTCAGGATAAATTCCTTACTCTAGACCTTTCCGTGTTCTCACTGCTCTGGGCATAGCATCTGGTGCTGCATTGCCATTAGGAGAAAGTGAATCTCATTAAATCAGTGAGTAAACAATCATGTCATTGTTTCCATATGCAAGCTATACATTGACTCAGCCTGCTGGGTCCTGGCTGCTTTTTTTCCCCCCCCTACATGAATTTATGTGAACATTTTATTTTCGATGGAGATTTTCAGCATACACCAACATTCCCTTGGATGCAGGGGCGGTGGGGGGTGGGGTGGGCAGGACTGTGACAGCGACTCAAGCATACGAAATGAGAATATGACTTCAGTGTGAAAATATACATGTGTGCAAATACATACACACACATAAAAGAAGATAAATGAGAAAGGGGGTGGTGGCTTTCGGAGTCCTCTTTGGAAATTGAATGTCATACAAATTGATACTTAACCAGCATTTTCTCTTTTAATTAAACATGCATCACATGCCCTTACCTGCATCTTGCTATGCTTAATTACAGTCTGATTGTGCAGAAAATCCAGAAAGTTGCATCTCATTATAATAAAAAACTGCTTTGGCATAAGTGGAAACTGTGCATGCATGCGTACTCATTTTTCATAAATGGAATATGATTTCAGAAGGACTTAATATTAAGGCTCAAAGGGAAATAAAAGCTTAAGCCTTTCTGCTTGTCACTGTTATCAACAGGATCACATCAGTGAATTTGGATGCGGGGAGGTAACTACCAGAGGTAACACGGAAGGCACAGTATTTAAGAAACCCAATACTTTAATATCTTTCTTCCATTTTTTCACAAATATATTTATATTTGAGAGAGATAATAAGAGTTGATATAAAATTTCTGATTTTATCCAGAGGGTGTTGGTGAAGGCACATGAAAACAAGGCTGTATGAATTGCAAAGACAGCATAGCAAAGTCCATACAATAATTATGCCATCTATAGAATGCAAATGAAACATTCTGGTGACTTTCATGGGGGCCGATAGGAAGGCAGCCAAACATCCCCCTGATTTTTGACAAAAACAAAGATAAAACAGTTGGAGATGTGCACAGGGAAAAAATCACGAAAGGAAACCTGACCTTGCTCAGTGCTGGCTGAAACCTTCCCGCCTTGCTTCCTGCCTTCTGCCACACACTATTAAGGTCTCTTTGAAGTTAGCGAGTGTCTCCACACTTGAAACAGTGGTCCAGGTCATGGAGAAAGACAAAACAATGATTCTGGAAAGCAGATTGCTGCTTTATCATAGGAGGGAGAGTATCATTAGCTTGTAATCCAATAAGTAAGCTTCCTGAAAGATATTTTTACTTTGTGTCACCTAAGGGAATTGACAAAGGGATTGGGACATGGTGACCTGAAATGAGAATCCTCTCGTGATTAAGTGGCATGACAAACTGGGTTTTGTGTACCCAGTTAGAGCTCTCCCAAGGTTTTTTTTTTGTGTGTGGTCACAATAGAGATAGATACTTCAGAGTTAAGAAAAGATCCCACACTAATATCATGTATCCAGTGAAACATGAACTCCTATGTGTAGGTCAAAAGTCTCTTCCTACCCTGGGGAGTTCTGCAGCTTTGCCCTTCTCCTCCAGCTGTGTTATGATCACGTCACACATGTGCCAGCCCAAGAAAACACATTCTCTTTTGACAAATCTTAGCAAGTGCAGCCATAGATAATAACTTACATAACAGAACTAACTTCTCATCCAGCTCTCCCTGTCTTAATAAATAATGCCTTCCAGGTTTTTTTTTTGTTTTGTTTCGTTTTGTTTTGTTTTGTTTTGTTGTTGTTTTTTGGAATCCTGTTTGTTTTCTGGTTTGTCAGCCAATAACATGGCACAGTCCCATCCTTTAGGACTTTCGTCATCTTGCCATTGCTTTTAACTAAATGAGAGGTGCACACTGGGGAAGTAAAGGGTGCTCTTTAATGTGTGAGCTCTTCTAGCTTTACGTTGCCCATCAAACGTTTCCTCTTAGTACATTGAAAGAACATTCATTTCAGAAGACCAACTCCTTCCCATAACTTAAGACATCCACTAATGGTCTGCCCTTCGCTGGTTCACTGCTATTAGCAAAGGAAATACCTGACCTTGCTGCCACGAGTCAGAAAAACAAACCTCTCCATTTTGCTATAGGCTCTTGGCTCTGTGTTTCAGTGACTTAACTGACCCCATCCTTTCTGGGTTAATCTGTTTGACAATATGCTTTCCTGACCAAAAGTGTTGTGACCCTGCTGCAGGGTGGGATGGCAAAGCCAGCACTTCACCTACAATGTGATCATTTTTTCTTTCTGCCTCCCCACTTGCACTGATTGCACTATTTATTTATATGAACTCATCACTTAATTTGTTGAATCATTTTCATTCATGCATTTATTTATTTATTTATTCATTCATTCATTCATTCATTCATTCAGTAAATGGTATTTACTGTTTCCTCCTGGGAAAGGATGTAGGTAGGAACTTACTACATGTCTGTTCTTATTTATTTTTATTAAGGATGCTTTTTGTTTTATCCCTAAGAATAAATGAGTCAAGACACACAAACAGGCGTGCATGAACACATGGCCTTCACAGAGACACCTATGCATGTGTGTGTGTGCATGCACACACAAATCCTGATTTCTTTACTAGAGGGGTAAGCTGTTTCCACCAGGAGGCCTATTTTATTTTGGGTAACTTTTAAAGCTCTCGCCTCTTATTCTTTTGTCATTAATTGTACTCTCTACCCAAAACCCTGGTCTAGCCCTCGCTTTTTGATGGTTACAACAGCAACATCTCTCAGCAGGGAAGACTCAGACCAACAGTTCCGGTTGCCTGAGGGTATGAGAGAGGTAAATGGGGAGCACAGAATAATGTGGTCCTTCCTTGTCATCCCACTGATATGTCCTAGAATAAACCTGCACAACCAGTGGCATGCCAGCCTCCTGCTCTTCTATGATCTCGTGCAGTGAAAGAACATAATTATCCTTCTACAGCAGGTGAGAGGTAATACAAATGCATCTTAGTGATAATTAGTAATTCTTTGCATAAGCACTGGAAGCAGCAATATCTAACATTTAATATAAACACGTGGAATTTACCATATACTCTTCCTATCTACAAAATTTAGATTTGCTTGAAAACCTACGAGAAGTCATCTTTTGTGTGGTATAAGTTTACTAGGTTCGAAAGGTGAGTTATATTCTATAAGACACGATATTAATTCACCCAAACATCACAACGGCTCTATGAGTTAACTATTATGATAGCCATTTTATAAATAAAGTTGAGATGCAAATGCAAATATAGCTTGCTCAAGGTTAAATATTGGATGGCAGAGGGAGTTCGCAGCTATGCAAACTGATTCTAGGATTGTATCCTTAATCTTGATGTTTTATTACCTCTTAAAGTACAGTGCCCCATGTTCTTAGTTACCTGTTTCTGTTGGGCTCTGCACACTTTCCATCCAGATTACTAAAATATGCGCCTGAATCTTTCCTGCTTTGCTCCCAGTTAAGTTGAAAGTTGATGGGAGCCTGACTTCTGCATCTACAATAGAAACTTTGTAGGCTGTCTTCTTGGTGTTCCTTCTTGTCTGTATGACCCAGTCTCAAATTCTGAAGGTTTGATTTCAGAAATAATTCATTGATATGACACAATCTATTATCACTGTCGACTGACTTCACAAACTGTAACAAATATGAGATTAATTTTGAAACCGATAAAAAAATTGAGTTGAAAAAAAATCGCTGTTGAGAAAACAAAGTCATGAAGTTTGTCTTTCTAAAGAATTCATGTAAAAATATTTAAATGCCGTGGGTTTTTTTTTCTGTATTTAAATCAGATATATCAGATCTGATAGATCCATAGGAGGGTAGATAGAATGAAATAAAATTTGTTTCTAAAACTAATAATAAAATGAACATGTTTTGTCATATATTCTCCTCTTTTTATCAGAAGACAATACTCATGTAAATAGAATTAAAAGATAGGATTCTATTAACTCAACATTAAATAGCATTATTTTATTACAATAAATGGCATGGCAACTTTGTCCTAACTATTGAGAGCATTATCATGCAGTTATAGACACATAGCTTGGCTTTTGTCCAATGGCACAAGTCTTCAGCGAGTTAAGGTTAGTGGACTAGCTGGTTTGACTGAAGAGACTGTAGTGCTGTGCACACAATAACCCAGTCTTTGAGCAGACAGACATGGGTTTCAGGATGGAGACAGGCTATGCATGATAGGTCATGAATAGGAAATTGTATGACGTCTGTATTGATTTCTGTATAGAGTTCAACCATAAGATGTATAAAATTAATTCAAGAAATAAACAAATCACCATCTTATATAGACCCAGAAGGAAGACTTGGGACAGACAATTAGAAGCCATCATTGGGCTATTGAATTTTCCATAAAACCATGGCTATCAAAAAAAATGAGAGAATTCAAGGAGAGATGAGAAACATTACTAATGTCAAATTATTCACCAAGTAGTAATGAAAATTATTCTATGTTTACTCAGGAAAGCCTGCGAGAAAGAGGCCACTGGACTTCTCACTAGACACACATTTCTCTCTCTTACTGTCATCATTTATTCATGTTCTTAGACTCACAGGGAGAGAAGGTGAGGGGGACTAATCACTCTACAGCCACCAGGTAAATTATTTACCTGTTCTATTTAAATAAACTCCACTGAAAATAAATAAATTATTTAAGATTGGTTATACACAAGTCAGTGTGTTATACCTTGGAGCGGCAAATTCTTGGGCACAGTGTCTTGGGGTTTCACAAGGGTTTATGCCCTCTGTTAGGAGGAAGAATTTTCACATCGGGAGCTGGAGACTCAAAGATCATTTGGCCATAACCACAACATGGTCATTAGTTTAAACACAGAGCAAGCATTTTGCTGTTGACTGTTGAGAGTTTTTTGTTTCTTATGCGAGGTATTTGCATAGTCTTCACGGTGTTGTGGTACATTCTTGAGAGATTTACAACTGCAACTAAGTCATCCATGTAAGAATATTTGTTTACTACATACCTAATACTGTGCTAAGATATTAATGTTAGTGATAAAGATAGGGATCTCGTCTTGAAGAATCTCGTAATTTGTTGAGCGATTAGTAGTAGTACACTCGTACAAAGTTAAAACCATGTAATTTCGAGCTGGGAAGATGGCTCAGTGAAGAAAGCACTTGCCCCTCAAGTATGGGGATCGTATTCTGGACCCCCAGAACCAGTATAAAAGTGAGGTTTGTCTGGTCTAACACTTAAAAAGCAAACATGGGGAGCCCCAGAGCAAGCTGGCTAACTAGGCTACACTGCCCACTATGGCAAGAGATCCTGCCTCCAAGAAGTTAAAAAAAGGGGAGAGTCATTAAAGAAGCCAACCATCATTCACATGCCAACTCACACACACATGACACACATGAATAAGTACGGACACATGTGCACACACAAGAACACACACCACACAAAGATACACTTGCAAAACATTCTACAAAGCAACATAATTAATTCAATAGTTCGCACATGAATTTATAGCACTCTTTCCAGAAAGACTTGATTAGAACAGAAATCATTAGAGTGTCCTCTAGATCAGCAATTCTCAACCTGTGGATCGCGACCCCTTTGAGGGCGGACTGACCTTTTCACAGGGGTTGCATGCCAGATATTCTGCATATCAGTGATTTACATTATAAATAATAACAGTAGCTAAATCACAGTAATAAAGTAGCAACAAAACTAATGTTATGGTTGAGGGTCCCCACAACATGAGGGGCTATATTAAAATGTCACAGCATTAGGAAGGTTGACAACCACTACTCCATATCTTCATAGTAAGGGGAGGCTCTAAGGAGGTCAATGAGAGATGTGTTTGAGGCTATCTCAAAATTATTCTCAAAAATGTCTAGTAATGTCTAATAAAATGGCCTTGCTCTTTTATTTTCTCTTGTATTTGCCTAAGAAAATATCTTTTAATTTTCAGGCACACAAATGTCATCCTCCAACTTCACTTGATTCCAAATGTGTTAAAATTCATGGTGAATATATATATATATATATATATATATATATATATATATATATATGTATATATATATATATCATTGCTAAGGAGAATCACCTTCACAGATGAAGCTCAAAAAGACTCAGAGACATGATCATAACTGCTGCTGGCCTTTCCATCTCAGAGATATGCAAAGCAGAAGCAAGCAGGCCCCGTCCATGTCCAGCTCTGAGACCTCTGGCGAAACTCACCCACAAGCATTTCCAGCCCTATCCCTGCCTCTTTCAGTAACAGTTCTGAGAAAGGACCAATTTCAGCTGTGTAGTATGCTGGCCAAAATTTTAGGAACACTGAAACCAATTTCTTCCATCTGGAAATTAGTTACAGCTTTTATTGCTGGCTACAGAATTGAGTCCAAACTAGAGCAACTTTCCAAAAGAAGGTCCCTGCTCCTTTACTGGTCGGGCCTTCTCTTTTCTAATGTGCACTCAGAGATGAGCAGCATCCCAAGCCATGCCTGTTTTAGACCAGCCCCATCTTCCTGTGGAGTTTTTTCCCCATGTTGCTTCTTTCCGTAGATGTGAACAAATTCTGCCCTTAATGATTCCAAAAGGAGGAATTCGGAGAATTCACTCTGTTCTCTGTTAAATGTGTATTTTGTTCAACTTTTCTCTCATGCCAGGTAGTGACTCAAGTGCTTTCCTTGAACAGCAGCTGATGGCCTGGTTAAACTCTCTTTGCATTCATATTAAAATATTAACAGTTATGTCTAAATAAAACTGTGCCCCTAAATCTATTTCTACAAACACATCAAAATGATGTAACGTTGAACATTTTCAACAGCCTCATGCATAAGATTTCTTTGTTTCAGTCCATCTGCTCCTGATTAAACATTTTATATTTCCATTGTGATTAATTATGCTATTTATATACTTGAAAAGGATTTGTTTGGAAAGGTATAGGCTAGTGTAAGTCTCTCGTTTCTGAGAATGACAGCCCTTCAAAAAGTAGAGCGGCACTATGCACTCAGGAAATGCACCATCTGCTTCCTTATGCTCTTAGAACATATTACAAACCTATAGCAGAACAGAATTGAGAGAAAACACAGTCTAAATAATGCTAATGGCATTCATTTGAGATGTTCAAAAATGTATCCATTTTTAATTAAGCCAAGATACTCTCTTAGTCCCCAAAGAACTTTGGACTGCTTTATTGTTTGTTATCTATACTCAGATTTACACCTAAATTGTCAAATGGCTGGACATTTCCAACCTGGTTTAGACAACTCTCCTAATTCATTCTAATCAATCTAGATTGAGTTTACTGGGTGTTATCCCAGATCAAAGCAGTATGTGCCAGACCTAGGCATGCCTTAATACCATGAAGAGAACAGGATTAACATAATAATCAATATAATTGAGAAAAATTATCTCAAAAGTAAGCAGTAGAACTGGTGAGACAGCTCAGTAGGAGGGTCATTTGCCACCAACCCTGATAGGAATTCAATAATGATGTGATATCAGACCCCAGAACCCATATGGTTGAAAGAGAGAATGGGGTCCCGTGAGATGCCCTGAATGCATACTTTCATACACGTGTAGGTATGCACTTGTGCAATAAATAAATGATAGACAGATAGATGATAGATGATAGATGATAGATAGATAGATAGATAGATAGATAGATAGGTAGATAGATAGATAAAGTTTCACCATGGATATTTGTTTGTACCAACAGACTGTGTTCCAGCAATTTCCACCATTTGAAACCGAGTTATTGTTGTTCTGTTTTTTATTTTTTGTTTTGTTTTGTTTTATATAACCAAACTGGTATCTGAAACCAAGAATAATCTTTGATTACCCTGACCAATCTGCTCTTAGCAAAGTTTTGTAGCAAATCAAAACAGAACTTCCTTCATGTAAAAATAAATGTATGCGAAATACCAGATTGTGATTTTTTTTTTGTTAATGTGAATTATCTGTTTTGAACATGACTCTACCAAGCTGTCTACCAGAAGGCTATTCACAAAGGTAGCCACCCTGGCTTGCTGCTTTCCTCTGCCTCTTGTCTTTCCCAATCAATGCCCACTAATTAACACACCCAAGGGCTTTTGGGCTGTGTGCCCTGCACACCATTTACTTGCTCTGTGTGTCTTTGATTGCCTTCCCTCTTCTGTTCTCTTCATCCAAACTGAACGCTGTGCTATGACTCCCGGCATCTCTGTAAGTGGTGGGCCACATGGAGATGATTAACTTTTCAAGTGCAAAACTGAAAACGCTCCCTTGCACACTATGGGAAGGGAACATGTCATGCAGTGAACAGGTTCCTGTGGTGGAGTTTGCAGCCAGGACAAAGAAGCATTGGCTGGGATTTCAGTTTTCTTGTTATCATTGTAGATCAAAAAGATGTGATCATCCCTTCTGATAGCCTTCCCGCTTTGGTAAACAGCATCTGAGTGAGTTCATTAAATATTTAAACAGCTCTGGTATCTATTAATGTTATCAGACATATGAAATATGTCTGATGGATTTATTCTGCCGTTAAGGCACCATACCCCAGTGTCCCTCCTGGGACTGAGCTCCAGCTGTTTAAACTATAATTCCATCACTAGGAAGCACGGTGAAAGCACTGACCTCTTAGAAACGAACTGGTTGCTACTCAGCCTGGAAATTGCAAATGAAACCTTTCTGTAATAATGTTAAAATATGCATGCATAGGAATTAAAGCACTTGGGGTCACCAGCAAAGCCTGATGTGTTTTCTGTAACCTCTAAACAGCTGGTAGAGAGAATCCAATAAATCAATGCTTGGAAGATTAGCGATCAGGGGATATATAAGTCTCTTTGGGTTCAGTAGCTTTTCCAACACAGCAGAAGACTCTGAATCAATCCTTTGAATCTTTTGTGTCTTTTAAAAATTCCATTACTGTTTGATTATGCTTCTCAGGATAAAAGATTATGCTGATACCACAGTTCTTACTTACAGTCACAAAATCAACCTAATGAAATGTTATGCATGAAGGCCTTCCATCTTTAAGGTAATTTGCGACACCCCTTCCCACCTCCCTTAGCCACTTGAAGCTTATAAGAATATAACTTTGACAAGTGAGATAAAGGGTGTCTTATTACACCTCCTACACAGGAGTAAGACTTGTTTTAGTACACTGGTGATAGATCATCCATGGCAATATAAACATGTTTATATCAGCCTAACTTGATATGAAGTTTTTTCGAATGACTTATAAGGAATAAAGCCAGATGTTTCTATTTCCTAGAAATTTTAGCTTCTTGACTATTAATGGAAAGAGATAGACTAGTTATACTAGGGAATGTGTTATTCTTTCTGAAGTCATCAAACAGGTGGGAGACTCACAGCCTGAAACGGAAACTAGGTTTGAGTATTCTTCTACATATGACATATATTACCATGGTTGCTAGTTGATAACAGACTGACTGGCAAAAGATGAAGATCCAGGTCATATAATGCTTATGTTAAATGGCATAGCAAAGAGCCCAAAAGATCTGATGAGAGAATAATGACTTAAATAAAATGAGATGGCAATGGTGATGAGTTCACAATCTTGCATATGGTTATTTATAGAAAAGTATATAGGCACATGGGTCTCGGGGAAAGCAAGGATAATAAATAATAGAAAACATTTCTCAATGACATTTTAGGAGTTGTGGATTTCACTGTGATCTTTGCATATCCTTGATGTAAACATGTTTTTATTTTGATCCCATGTGGGAAGTGAAACGGACTTGTGTAAGGGTGGTCCATGTTTTCTGCTGAAAACAGATTTGTGAGAGAACAGTTCATGTTTGTCCACCTGATAAGGAACCGCCTCTTGTGAGTGCATGGTCTTTGCCAACTGATAAACATCCTAGTACGGACTCTGAGAGGATATGTATACATATATATGTATATATGTGAGCCCAAAACAAGAGGTGGAGCCTTTTGCTCTTGGCTGTTTATCTCTCCACTTTAAGATGCTCCTAGAGAGAACAACTACTCCAGCAAACACTTCGAGGCTCCGGATTTCTGCTGTTGCTCCAGGTTCCAGCTGCTGCTCTGGGTTCCAGCAACTGTGGTTGCAGTAACCTTCGCGGAATTGCTGGTTTGCTGTTTAACTGGTCTATTGGAATCCTGCCTACCACACCAGTGGAATTGCTCCAAGGAACTGATCTTAAAAAGATCTATCTCTCCTATTCCTATTAACATCTTTTCTCTCCTATCTAGGGGAGGTGGGTTGGATGGGCGGCATATGCATTAACTAACTCCAAATAATGTAGGTTTGAAAAAGTTCACAAAGCCTACATTTTTGCTTCTCTTATATGCTGGGATAAAATGAGAATAGAGGAGGTGGTCTGCAATGTAACAAGCAATGGAGAAGACGACCAGAAGTCCCTTGGTTGCATGAACAAATGTCTTCCATATTTAAAACAATCTATCCTGGACAGGCATAGATGAACAAATGACTCTTTATGTTAGCTAAAGAGTAATTCTTACTTATGAGACTCCAGTTAGACCAAAGAGCGGAGAGTCAATAGAATATTGAACAAACAACTCTAATAATACACAAGAGAGGGGATATGACATGACTCTGCTATGAGTAAAATAAACACATTTTAATTGGCTTCAAGTTTATTATGAGTCAGCTCTGAAAAGTCTGCCAAAAGGGCTAATATAATCTTATTTTTATTGACCCATATAAAAACTGGCCCAATGTGGATGACAGTCCTGCCTACATAATGCATTAATCACACTAAACCCAGAATTTCCGAGTCTGTGTAACATACTGCCCTTTATGAAGGATGGGGAATATCGTGAAGAAGCTGTTAAGTGATCAATGACAGCGTACAGGAAGTGCGCAGTATGGGAATCCAATTGGATTGGGAATAGGCACTGCAATTGTGGAGAAGAGATTAGATGTGACCTGTGAGGTGTTATTAATTAGGAGAGTTGGTGGATGTTATAATGAATAAGTTATACCTGAACATAGAGAAAGGCTTAGTAAGTAAGAAGCATAGCGCTGTGAAGTCTCATGGGCAGCCTGAGCTCTCTAACTCTAAAATGACAGATTATAAAATGTTGTGGCAAAAATTCATACACCCCAAGATTCAATGACGCTAGAATATATTAAGGAACATTTCAGAATGAATAAATGGTAATTCCCTTAAAATGAAGTGATATCAGGAGGTAGGGGTGTGTGTGTGTGTGTGTGTGTGTGTGTGTGTGTGTGTGTGTAATAGATATTCTAACAAATTCAGCAAACCCATTTCAGTATCCACATCCACATCCAAAGGGCAAAATTCTAAGCAATTAAAAGGCTATTTGAATTTCACCAGAGCTCTGAAAAATAGGGGTTATTAACCCAGTACCTATCCTTCCATTGCACAAAGTACCTCTTTTCAACAGAGAATTTCCAGACTGGGACAGGTCAGCTGCCTTTCAGTTGGCATCCAACGCAGAGGACACAGACAGTAATAACCTGCAGTTAACATAGCTGCAGGAGAAAGTTGGTAGTTGTTTAAAATAATTTCTGATGATGACATTTTTCCCTTTTCATTTTCACTTACTTAAGGGCCAGTTCACTTAGGATTTTGGGCCTAATCTCTTTAAAGAACTACTTTTTTCTCCCAAATGGATCAAGGTATAGGCACAAAGCAATTTGAGTACTCCTTCATGGAACATAAGCTTTAGGGAAGTAAAGATAGGTTAATTCCATGCCTGATTCATTCCATGGGCCATTTAACGAGAGTCTCTGGAATTCTTCAGCCAGTAATGAACTCACCGGATCCGAAGGTAATCACTGTTGCAATTATTAAAATTTACACCAGAATTCTATTACCCTTTTTACAGATAAGTGTCTTGTATTAAGTGGTCTAGAAGAGACGCATGAACCGGTTCAATAACACTAGAAATCTCTCTTATTTGCTCTTTTTGTTCATTTATCTATAACCCTAAGAATAAGACTATGCCTCTAGTTAATTATAGGAAAATATTTATTTTTATTATAATTTTGGAGTTAAATCTGTCTTCTGTATCAGGTCATATAATTCCCACATTCTGTTTTTTCCCCCACATTGACAACACTAACCTCTTAATTTCATAACTACTTCTTAAATGCTGCTCCATTCACATTTCATGCATTATTTCCTTTGATATAATAATTGAAACAAATGTTATCACTGTCCCCCCACTTTATAAGTGGAAGACGAGCAGACCTGGAAAAGTTAGGAGTGCTGTGGTATCCCACTCAACTAGTCAGTGATGGGACCAGCATTTGAATTTAGGAAGCTTGGCATGTGTGTTTTCCTATTGCCTGATATGTCACATCCTCCTTCAGGTTTCATTGTACCTTTAAGATGCCTCTTTGTGCATAAATTCTGCCACAGCTAAAGAGAGGTTTAAAAAGAAAAATGGCTTATGTGTGCTTACAGCAAAGGCAATTGTATGATCTCCTAACAACGAGGTATTATCCCAACAACCCTTTGGCTCTTAGAAATCCAGGGATAGCAATTACCAACACAGAACTGAGTAGTGTGAAACAGTTAGTGGACAAGTGAGGACAGCAGTGTAAAGCCAAAAAAAAACAAACAAAAAATCACAAAGGAAAATTTAGTTTTCTCCAATGGAGTATTACTGGGTGCACAACACACACTGAAGGGCAGGCCCCATACCCAGCTGGAGACAGACAACCCAATATGATCTCGGTGCTATTTTTGGAATTTTTTTGTTTTGTTGTTGTTTTGTTTTGTTTGTCTCAAAATGCTTTGTTTGAGCTTTTATTAACCTTACAGGTGTTTTACTTATATATTATGTTTTTCAGTTTTGTGATCTTTTAGGATTTCTTTGTGTGCAAATGTGTGCCTCTCTGTGTCTGTGTTTTTGTGCTTTTTCTTTGGCTCTTTATTTTTTAATGTTTATTTGTTAGTTTGTTTTGTCCTATTCTGGTTTGTTTATGTTTATTTTATCTTATTTTATTTTTTTAGATGTCTTTTCTGATAAGAAAGAGAAAGAAAGCTATAGATTTGGATGGGTGGGAGAAAGGGAGGATGTGAGAGGAATTGGGGGAGAAGAAACTGTAAACAATATATTTTATTTTTTAAAAATCTATCTTCAATAAAAATAAATAAAATAAAAAGCAATATCTCATTTCAATTCAAAATACATAAATATAAGCTATGATCAAGAATCAAATATCATTAATTAATATTATGCCATTAGTTTATTACTAATTTCAAAATCAATCTAGTCTCAAAATTACATGAAAATGTAGTCATAACCTGTAAACTTCAGGTTTTTGCGGTGCCAACACAATTACTTCTTAGCATATAAGATTATCTTTATACCTTGAACACTTATGCAGACAATCTGAGCACAGGACCCCTTATTTTAAGTTGGATATTGGCTTTTCTGCTAATAGAACATTTTTAAAAAAGTGTTGGAATCATCTGCAAAATTTAATCCCTCCTTTTATGTTACTATTGGAAAATAAACTGTGTTCAAAGGATTCTGTGGATATTGTAATTTCTACTTATTATAAAAAGATAAAGACACTTACTATACACATTTCAAACTTTCTGCTTCAATTTGTGGGCAAATACAGAAGAAACCAATTTTCCTTAGTATTTGTTCATTTAAAAAAAAATGCAGTGTTAGCACTGCAGAGTAGGCCGGCAAGTCTTCCCAAAGTGGGAACGCCAAGCACATTTTCGTTCCACCAATTGCTTCAAATTATTTTTCAAACATTTTTTGTTTAAGAAAATTCAAAACACATTTTCGTGGTTCTCTTTTCCTTTTAAATTCATGTGTTTTGTAAGAAAAGTTCAATCCATATGTTTCTGATTCATTTTGAGTTAACTCATCAAATTGTTGATTTGATGACCAAAAGCTTTTTGATGGTTGTGATTTTTCCCTCTGAAATAGTATTTTTGTCTTTTCATGTGTAAACAAACATGGGTCTTAAAGATTCATGCTCCATATAGCAAGGAATTGAGCGGGTGCTGGCTCATTCAAACTCATTTCTGTCACCCCCGGGGAGTCTCGGCATTGACAATCAGCCTGAGAGGCCAGGTTGCTTTGTATTTATATGACTTTCTTTTCAAATACAACGTAAGGCAAATTGGAGGCACATTTTCTAAACGCACAAGAATTTTAAATAATATCTGATTTAATTTAATCACCAGATAAAATCAGCAAAATA
The DNA here is from genome assembly GCF_964271855.1 of Acomys minous. NCBI lineage: Eukaryota > Metazoa > Chordata > Mammalia > Rodentia > Muridae > Acomys > Acomys minous. Next base: position 122,820,762 of record NC_140483.1, read on the forward strand.
GGGAGGCATTGCCAAAACTGAAGGTGAAAAGGGAGAACAGGAACTCTACAAATAGCAGTCTTGTCACTCCTCTAAGAAGCTCCAAACTGGGACTGTCACTTAGCTTGTTTAGGAGAGCCTTATACGGGTCTTTATAAGGTTTTCTTTGTATGTTAGAGGATGAAGAAAATCAGAAGTTTTAGAGATCGTTATGTACACAGGGGAAATGCCCAACCTTCTTTTACTCCGGTTTTCTTAGAATTGGACTGGAAGTCAATGAATAATGCTGGCCTGCCCATGTGATTAAAATCCTCCGGTCAGGACAATGTGGCTGTCACCAAATATCAAGGGTTGTTTTGTTTTGTTTTGAACATCCCTACTAAGAAAAACATTGTGGGACTAGGTCTCAATGCGTTATTTCTTGTGAAGAGAGAAAGGACGAAGAAGAAAAAAAAGGATTTTACAGACCTTGAGAAACCTACATAGACTTTGCTGAAGACTACAGTACTGTGTACGTTCTGCTCCATTCATCGTCTCATGGGCAGAGATGTGTTCTCTTCTTCCCATGAAACATTGGAGAACTGATTTTTCATGTGCAACTGTCTGTGCAAAAATTTGCAAAGCAAATGTCCAGATCTAGCCCAGCAGATTCCTCTAGAGTTTACTGGTGGATGCTTGCAATACAGGTGGTTTTGTTTGTTTGTTTTTGGTAAATGATATCTCCTCACAGTGAAGCCACTAACAGTGGTTTTGACCCATAAGGTTGCAATCCTTTTGGGGGTCAAATGACCCTTTCACAGGGGGTCACATATCATACCCTGCATATTGAATATTTACATTACAATGTCTACCAGAAGCAAAATTACAGTTATGAAGTAGCAACACAATAATTTTATGGTTTTGGTCACCATACCATGAGAAACTGTATTAAATGATCACAGCATTAGGAAAGCTGAGAACCAGTGCTTGACTAAAGGTGCAGGAAGCATGGGAAGCTCAGCATTGAATATGAGCAGTCACAACATTTGAGTTTTCGCTGATTTCCAGACGAGGCCCCAGCAGACTGCTGGGCAAGTGGCCTTTACCAGCCAGAAAGGAGATGCTGTCCATTCCCGTACAGGAAAGCTATGGGAAGAGAAGAATTGCGTTATCAGAATTACTTCTGTATCAATGAAGCAAACTGCCCCACTCATGCCAAGACATTCCATTCAACAGACAAAGCCAACCTCTCCTGATTATTTGTTTTCCTGTTGGAATTTTTTCATAATTGTGTTATCTTGATAAAGAAGAAAAATGCAAACTCATACATTTCGCTCTAAGGTTAAAGTAGTGATGAATGTTCACCACCTGGTATTACTTTGCAAACCACAAAAGGCCAGGAACCCTTGTGCTGTCCTGGTCTTCACAAGGGCCTAAGTCACACACCCAAACACAAGTACTGAAGCATTTCAAGATTGCACGAGATGCTTACGACAAAGACTTATTGCATGATTGGATTACAGGCATTCACCACCGTGCCCAGCTAGAGAGCTGTCTATTTTTATCTTATATCCTGAAATTGAAAAAAATAGCCAGGCAGTCATCATGCACAGCTTTAACCCCAGTACTCGAGAGGCAGAGGCAGGTGGATCACTGTGAATTCAAGGCAAGCCTGGTCTACAGAGTGAATTCTAGGACAGCCAGGGCTACACAAAGAAACCCTGTCTTAGAAAATAAAACACAGAGAGAGGGGGGCAGGGTAGGCAGAGACAGACAGATACAGAAATAGAGACACAGAGAAAGATTTTAAAAGGACCACATAAGTCTGAGGTATTTCTACTTCGAATCATCAAAGCTGAAGATGGAATACACATGTTAATCCAACTATCACCACGCAGTGGGAAGTTGTTCTCATGGAGGTGTAGCTGCAGAGGTGACTGGCTCCTGACCACATATCATCACATGAGTATTATTTATGCATGGTAAAGCATGACAATCTGTAGCATTGGTGCCTCAGATACTGGCATTTTTAAAGCTCCCAGTTATTTGTTACACGCAGTCGAACTTAAGAGTTACCTCTCAGAGGATTTCCTACTATCTTGAGTTGCCAGATCAAGAGAGTTAGAAGTCACAGGGCAACAAATGAGAAAATGAGGAGTCTGCTGTGTGCAAACAGCAGTGTACACACACACACACACACACACACACACACACACAATGAAGAGATACAGAAACTAAAGACTTTAAAATCAAGTTTCCTAGTTATTATCTTTGAAGAAGAACAATTGGTAATCTGCCATGGTTTTTTTTTTCATTAATAATTGGAGTGACAATAGGATATAAAATGATGTTGTAGTTTCTTTCAATCTAAGCTACATTAATTACCTTCTTGTTACACTGGATTTGTTATTGTGCATCTGAAATAATGGTTCACTTAGATCTTGATGCTGTAATGTAAATGACATTTCTGTTATTTATGTTATTATATTATCTACACCAAGAAAGTTTCTAATAAGTATCCTATAATAATTTACTAAAAATGAAAAAGTTTTTTAATTACCTTTGTTGTCAGTAAAGATTATAAGCGTGTTAAGGCATATATAATCTCTTTCAGAAGATTAGGGTCTAAGATAAAATTATATGGATATGATGAAATATTAAAATAACACAATGAACGCACAGGAATAGTAATTAAAGTAAATTGCATCAAGAACAGTCGAATAACAATGTTTTGGGGGAGCAGCATTGTATGAATTTCCTTTCTCAGCCACTAGCTTCCATTCCGCGTCAGCACTCACGGCCTCCACGGTTGCTACAGGATTCCTCTGTTCACCTGTGATCACCACTCTGCTGTGTTAGGGAGGGTCCGCCTTGCTGTCTAAGTCCTGGGGTGCGTCTCTAAATCATTCGTACTACTGACGACACCCCGGCTTGTGAAACTTGTATCTCTTAGAAAACAATCATTCATTTTATTGGCTGGCCTCGTCTTCTTGGTGCATTTTTCCTGCCCAGAATATGCCTTAAATGAAGCTATTATGAAGTTTTCCTCTCAGATCCTCTTTTCTCTTCACGTACCTCTTCTCTCAGCTTCTTAGTGATCCTGTTATCACTATTTCATCCATCCCAATCCAACCTACAACTCTGCTCTTTGTATTTCTAGCTTCAACGAGTAGCATAGAGCCAGCCTTCTAAAATTCTTACAGTTTTCTGTGTACTCAACTGGCCACATACAGCATCTGACAAAGCATATCAACCTCTATCTGGGAAATACTCCCTTCACTCTAACTTCCGCTGTCTTTCTCTTGGACCACCTGCCTTTTCTTCAAATCAAGGTTTGTTTTTCTGATCTAAAGCAGTTACACGGCGATTAAAAATGCCGCTAATCTTCTACACTCCGCTCTAAAAGACTCTTTGGTGCATCTTCATGCTTTGCAGATAGTGTGTGGGACTCTTGGCCTAGCAGATAAGTCCTTAATCATTTGCTCTTTGTTCATTTGTCCAAGCAGGTTTTTCCTTCCTAGTAAAGCTTCACCTCTGTGACGCCAGTCTTGTCAATATAGCTTTCATATACTTGTGATTGACTTTTGACACAAGAACTTCCCTTTGTTCTTTGCTTTACCATATATAACCTCATTCTACCCTCAACACTGGCCAACTACTATTTATCCACAAGAACATACTTTGTAAAATTACTTTTATGGAAGATTTCTTCACTCACCACAACCTCATACTTGATGCTTTCCCTTGCAAAGCACTTTTTGCTTTACCAAGATATTACTATCTTTTTTTATCACTAGACTCTGAACCCCTAGATAATAACATAATGTCATAATGTCTGTTAAGGTGTTAGCAACCTCAGCCCTGTGGATGTTTTAATAAATGTTGGTCAATTGAATAAATGAATGGCTTGATGAATGAAAGCGCTCATAAACTATAACTGCAGTTCAAGCTGTCTTGACTGTGGCTTCCTGGGTGAAGTTTGAGGAAAATCTATAAAATGTACAGATATATTTCTCTGAAGAATTGATAGGGTTTTCAGCAGACTTCATTTTGTTCTCCTCCATCCTAGCTTCATTTCTGTTGTTGAGATAAAATATCATGACAGAAGCAACTGGAAAAAAAACGGTTGCTTTCAGCGCACAATTTCTGGTTATAGTTTGTCGTTGAAAGGAAGACACAGGCAGCTGAAGATCAAAACAGCTGGTCACTCCATGTGCACAGTCAAGAGCAGAGAGAGGATGAAAGTCTGCAGGCTAATAATGCTTAGGTGATTTCTTTACTCAAAATCCTAATCCAGGAAACGCTGCCACTCACGAGAGGCTAGGGCTACTCACGTTAATTAATAATTAGGAGAATCCCCTATCGACATGCGTGCAGCCCACTCTCATCTGGGTAACCCCTCTTGGATTTTTTTCCACGTGACAATTTAAATATCATACTTTCCAGTAGTTAAAAAATACCACATAGAAACAATCCATGTGAGTTGTTTAATATGGACCCTAAGTTTAATATATGGAGAATCTGACTGAAAAGTTCTTATATATATTGAAGAGAATGTTAAGAACACTTAAAAATTCTCTACTCCTAATCACCTGAAGTTGATATTTATTATAAAGAATAAACCAGCAAACATATTTAATGATTAAAAACTGTGTGTTAAGATGAGTGTGTTCATATAGACACTTATGAAAAACTGTTTTATTCTTCCCTTTTAGCACATGTTCAGCTAATCACCATCTTCAATTAGAGAATTTGAGTGTTAGGATTGAAGGAATAAGCTAAGACAGAAGACTTTGACATTTTAAATTGTAAATTTCAATGAAGCAGCAAAATATCTAATTTCTAATTCAAATGTTGAAGAACCACAGATTTAATGATTTGCAGGCTTAACTGGTGGAAGCCATTGCAATAGGGACTGGAATAGGAGGTCCCATGTGGTGGTGCCTTAGATATGATTGGTACCCAGCCTAAGACTCCAAATAGCTACATCCCAACCAACATTTCATGGCATCCCAATGGCTTTTACCCAAAATTTGAATGACTCACACAAGATGAATTTCGGCAAGTTTGCCTGTGATGGTAGTATATGCCTGTAGTCAAAGGGTTTGGAAGACAGGGGAAGAAAGAATTTAAGTTTGAAGCAATATGATCTACGTAGAGATTCTGCCTCAAAATGTTATGTACAGAAATACCTCTTTAAATGAAAAACAAAATTCCCGTGATATATAGAGTAGCCTTTACATTTGTGACTGAATTTCTAGCATAGCCTCATATAAATCTTAGTAGAATCCTCTGGGTTTAAGCGGTAATCTCAAACTTGAGTTAGAGTCAAACTCACTGAGGAGCCTTGGACCAGCTTTCTGCTCTGCTGTTTCAACTTATAACTGAGGGAAAGGCCAGTGGGGTTCCACATCTGATATCTAACTGCTGAATCTCATACAATTCTAGTTCCTAGGCAAGAATGAAGCTTTGTGAGTTATCCCTGAGACCTTGGGCACTACCTGTGAATCCGATACTATAATTGTTTGCAAATGAAAAAATATGGCTTCTCCTACATAAGTATACATGTCTGGGATCTAACTGTTGCTTTGATTGTCATCAACTATAGTTGATGTGTAGCCTTCTTGAGTAGGCAGGAATCAGGGCAAGATACAACCTGGACCCCATAGTACCTCTCACAGGGCAAGCTGAAGACTAATTTTTCTAATCTTTTTTAAAAGATTTGTTTATTATTATTGGCATGTACACCTGCAGGCCAGAAGAGGGCACCAGATCACATTATAGATGGTTGTGAGCCACCATGTGGTTGCTGGGAATTGAACTCGGGATCTTTGGAAGAGCAGTCGGTTGTTCTTAACTTCTGAGCCATGCCGCCAGCTCCTTTGTCTTATCTTTTTAACACTTACTGTTAAATTTAATTAAACTCTATTCTAAGGAGATACTCTTGGCTGTTGTCCAAATATGATTTGATGATTTCTCGAATGTTCACATTCTTTAAAACATTGCTTTCTGCTGTTTATACACTTACTACTAAATTTGTGACTTTGGATGTCAGCCTTCCTGAAAACTATACCGTCCTCTGCTCAGTCACAGGAAGTCATTTCATCTGGTGCCCTAGACCAGCCAGAGCAGAGGGAGGATGCCTCAGGTAGTAACAGTGCCATGGCCTCCTGCTCACAGAGTAATTACATCCCAGCATTGTTTACCTCTGGTTGTTTCTGATGTGAGCTTTTAAAAATCAATGCTTTTTTTTTTTCAGTTTTGGTCCATGTGGAGTATGAAACTTCTTTTCTACACCAGAAACATGAGGTGTCCCTGTGTAGACCCATTCATATCTTGTTATGCCAAGGCCACACAGCATAGATTCACACTCTACTGAGTGCTAGCCCTGACTGACGTGAAGATGGGGGAGGACAATGCTTTATTGTCTGTGCCTCAGAGTTCAGCAAACTTCCTTCTTCCTGAACTGAGTCCACTGAACTTCCTTACACAAAGCTTTGATAAAGGTGTCATTCAGAAAACAGACAGACAGACAGACATGGTGCTTTATGAAGGAAACAACCTTGCCCGCCATTTTGGAGGACCCTATTGTCTCTCATCTTTACACTGAATGATTTAAATAGAGTTTCTATGAACCAGGTGATTGCAACACTGCTTTCTTCAACAGAAAAGTTAAAACAATTTTGCATCTCATATGTTGGATATCCTGGTCCCTGCATTTGCTCTATCCTCCACTCTGTGTGTGAATCTTTGTCACACTTGCCTTTGTTTGGCTCCTGCGACGCACCAAGCATCCCCTACCAAGGCACTTTTTGTCAGCTCCTCTCAATACAGAGAAAATATGTTGGCCTCCTGTGGTCAGCTCAACCACTGCTAAGAGTCAAGCTTCACGTCTCTGTTTAATGTTTTTGCTGTAAAGGTCAGGCTTGCCACTGACGTACAGAATAAAGTCGGTTTCTTGGTGATTCTGTATAGAGCCTTGGGTTTTGTTTGTTTGCTGTTATTTGTTTGATTTTTATTATTTTCCATTTATGACTATTATAATGCTAGTAGCTAATAGGTGTTATGTTTCCTCTATACAGAAAGCCATGTTCCCAGTTTCATGTTTGATAGTATAAGTTTATTGAGTATTATGACTAGTTGGGTAAACATGCTCTTATTATCCCCACATTAAAAATTAAGAAACTATTCAAACAGCTGAAATGTCTCCATGCCAGAATTTGAACTCACAGAACCCAGGATTCTGCAACCCATGCTTCAGTAACTGTAGTGTCTTTTGCAATTGGGTCTCTCTCTCTCTCTCTCTCTCTCTCTCTCTCTTTCTCTCTCTCTCTGTGTGTGTGTGTGTGTGTGTGTGTGTGTGTGTGTGTGTGATTTATTTGTTTAATGCCTGCCTTCTTTTCTCAGGAGGAGGCACCAAGGCTAGGGACCATAGTAATATCCAGTGCTGTGGAAGTTTGGGTTTATGATATATAAACAGGTTTTCTGTTTTAATCTCAGGTTTGGGATGTGGGGCTGCTCTAGTTTGTCCACAGCTGATAACTGCCTTGTGAGACTGTCCGTGATCTTTGTCAGCTGAGAACTGCTTTATGTGGGGGCGTGGTCTTTGCCAGTGGGAATAAACGCCAGACTCAGAGAGAGACTGGAGGCTCTGAGAAAAAAGAAAGCCGCTTCTGCCCCTGCTGCTCCTGGCTGCTGTTGATGTAATATGATGAGAAAAAATGGAAGATATCCTGAAAGGAGGATTAGATGTGTCCCAAGGACCCTAAACAGCAGAAAGTAGCTAAGGAAAACTGTTCCCCCTTTCCCCACTCACCTTCTTTCTCTCCTAGCTGGTGTTTGAGTGTTGGATGGGATTAGGGTGGATAATAGAAAAAGACATATAAGAAACCAAAATCAAGATAGGTAAGATAGATTTTCAACTATGCCTAAAACCCAGACTTTGAAAAACGACAAAGGCATACAGATAACAGTAAGAAAGGGAGGGATGGACACTAAGTCAATACTGAATGATCTGGTACATGAGCAATAAAAGATCCTTCCATGCTCACTCTAGCTCCATCACAGGTCTGAATGATAGTATTCACGGGGCACGGGGGCTGGTGGTGGGGGAGGTGTGATACCCAATCTGCCTTCTCTAAGCATAGGCTGGAGGATGCAGCCTAAATTTAGATGGATTCTCTGTGTATAGTAATCTTACTTTAAGGGAAGCACTCTGACATTTCTAAAAGCCCCGTTGGAAATATTTTTCGCTAATTCAATCTAGGATTCAGGTGCATGCCCATGGTGCCACAGGAAATGCAAACTTCAGTGCCAAGCTATCCAGACTGCATTGGGGCCTGTTCAAAGTTTGCTTCTGCAAATAAAACTAAGAAGTTACCCAAACAAACTAGCGCCAGGCATGTGTTATAAATAGGTGCCATGTGGGTGGGCAAATATTGAGAGCGGGGATACTTTGACATGATCTAGTCTGGGGAAATCAATGTCAAACACGTTGGTTTGGTTTTAGAGTGACAGATTTGACAAACGGAAACCCAGCTCCCACGAGGTTAAGACTTACACTGTCATACACAATTCCTTCTCTTTTAATTGAATACAGGTTGAGACCTGGATATTGGGAGGGAAGGGTGACAGGTGAGTGAAACAGGACCTAAGGGTACAAGAGAAGCAGGTATTTGACTATCCACCCACAGCACATTCAGCAACTGCTGTTTGAGAAATTGTGCTTTCAGAGAGCAGTGACCTTGCTCTCGTGCGCAGAGCTGGCATTTGTGAGTGTGTGCTTCTAGAACCATGAATTATATCCCTCTGCCTCTGATTTGTAACTACACCTGTACACTCTTGGAAATGCTAATAGACAAATATAAATTTCTGTACAAAGGAAAATCTAATAAGAAGAGCATTTGAATGCATTAAAATTTTCTTTTTTTTTTTTTTCAGTCATTGGGACTGGAAGAACGTGCTTATAGTAATTAGAGAAGATGGATTTCCAGGCCGAACACCACCCACAATTTGTGCAGTCTGGGGGTCAGGCGGGCAGCTGCAGAAACCACTCGGCTAATTATGAGAATTCACTGTTCGTTAATAGAATCTCTCTCCACAAACAGCAGCTGTGTGTTTGCTCACGCAAATTATTAATTCTGGCCTTGCCTCAGCTGCAAGGTTCTGCTGTGAGAAAAGGAATCCTCAGGCAGAAGTGTCGCTTATCACCCAAGTGATAGCAAGGAGAGAAGAGAAAAAAAATATGAAATGGTAGAAAATATCCTCTAACCACAGGTGTATAGAGATTTTTGCATCTACCTCCCCTTTCTGCCTTTCACTCCCAAACAATTGAATGCCAATTTTGGAACTCATTAATCTGTAGGCAACCTGGCGAGATCTAATTTATACCTGTCAGGAGCAATGGGCAGCAGCTAATAGGAAAGTAATTGCAATATAAGTCTGCTTCCCCCACTTGATAGTATGCAAGATTTTAATGACAGCCCTTCTCTATTGGACTGGCCAACAGATATGTTCTCTCCCTTGTGGAGAGTCACACTGGGAACAAAAGAGATGTTTCCTTGGGTTTTATTATACACTGCCTATAAAGTGATGATGGTATAATAGATGGAGCATGGATTTACCTCTATTTATTTATTCTTTGGAAAAAAGAAAAAGGAATGTCTTTGCAACACACAAACTCTGGACTACTAGCTTCATGGTTTTATTAGGCTAAAAATATCTCACTGGAATGTAGTCTATACAAAATCATCCTGTTTCAAATTCAGTTGAATATTTACATTCAATGGTGCTATAGTTTGAAATATTAGAGCACATAGAGAGGTGTGGGATCCTCCATAGGCACCAAGGTGTTTAACACCAACAGGAAGGGTTTAGTCCGTGAAAGAGAAGGACGTGTTTATCTCCTTCTCTCGCCCTTTCCTGTGATTGTTTCAAAGGGAATTTTTCTACAAGCAAAATAGGAGCATCTGAGATTGCCTAAGGTCGTATAAAATAATCCTTGGTAAACGTTCCTTATGGTTGTGGTTTCTTGTCGCTTTGCTGATCTTCAACGTGACCACTTCATTCAGACAGGAATCCTGGAACATAAATGTGATCCCCTGGTTCAGACAGGAGCTCGAAAGAACATTGCCTGCTTCTGGAACACGAAGCCTACATCCAAATCCCTGGTTTCACATGTATTCCCTGCACAGCTTTGCAGAAAAGCATTGACCACACCAAGTCATGTAACCCTTCACATGACTGTGACTGCGTCAGATAGATTTGAGCACTCTGGCAGGAGAAATCCCAACCTTCGTCGTTATAGTTTGAAGAAAACCCAACATACCTCTGGAGAGAGTGTGGCATTAACATGCAAATGGCTTAAGGGAAAGTAGAGAGAAAATAGCTTGCTGCTGCACACCACACATGGGAGGCGCCCATCCCTGTTTCAAAACCAAATTCAAGTAATCTTTTGTGGTATTTGACTTGAGCTTAAAGGCTGTTACAGGCATTGCAGGAAATACAATATAAATAAAACAGAATCCCTGCCTTCCAGTGGTCTGTAGAGAGTCAGAGCTGACAGTTCTCTGCACTTCCATCACTGTGAACACACTGTAGCAGGCACTGTTGCAGATGCTGATGAAGAAGACAGTATTTGTAGAGGGCAGAGAGGGATGGAAGCATTCAGAAAACAGGAGTACTGCACTCCCATCCTATGACCTTGTCATATAGGTTATTAGCCAAAGTCACTTCATGCCTCTGAGGTCTCATTCTCCTTTCTAAAAAGTAACACTGGGATAGATTTGTAATGGTTTTCTCCAAGTCTTGAAGGTCTATGCTTTTCTCTTAATTTTTAGAAATGTGTATTAGGAATTATTAATATTCTAAATTCGCAAGTTTGGTGAATAAATATAGATTAAGAATTATATGAAATATGTTAAGTGGGATGATTGTCAAAACAGAGAACAATGAATGATAATAGCAATGTTAATAAAAGGTCCTAAAATCACCTTTCTTTCCGCCTTCACGGTAAATAGCTACAAAATGATCTGTGCTCATTATCAAAATGGAAAGCTCAGACAAGCACAGAGTTGCAAAACCCATTTGTGTATTTTAAGCTTTTTAAATTCTACATTACAAAACACGCATGCAGCCCAATCTTTTCCCTATCCATATCCAGAAGTCTTTCTGAAATCTAAGCAAAAACAAAAGCATGGGTTATTTTAAGAGTGAGTTGTCTAATTTACCTGATCTCAAGAAGAGAATGTGTAGTGTTGGTAAGAACATCCAAGGCTCTGTTTTTGAGAGTTCTGTAGGGTAATGTGATGCATGCTGGATATCTAAACGCCTTGTTCACTCACTGAAGATGCTGTGGGTGAAAGTTTCTTGCCCTTCCAACTCTACCTAGTCCTTTTATTAGAGTCACATCAAGAGAAGTCGTTGGGTGCCAGACCCCACAGAAGACACTGTGATATTGCAAGATTTAGTTCTGTTAGCGGCAAGTGAAATTTGCCAGTTTAACAAGTCTGATACTCTCTATTTTGCTTTCGAGTCTTAACTCCAAAGTTTTAACATGGACATCAATATTTTCAAAGGAAACCATCATACTTTCCCTCCATTATAAATGTGCCTCTGGCAGAAAACCTGATTTTTGTTCCTTTGGGTTAGGTTTATGGTTATTTTTAAAGCCGAATCTCATATGTAGGCCAGGCTGGACTCAGATTTGCGATATTCTGCCTCAGTCTCCCAAGTGCTTGGTGAGGAGTGTGTCCACTATCATATAGTCTTAAATGAGAACATTTTGTAGCTAGTCCCATGAGGGGATGTATTCTCCAAACTCACCAGCCCCACACTCAACCTCAGAGCTCACTTCCCCACATCTGAGTTTGCTTTAGCAACTATCCGAATTGAGCCACCACTTTAGCCCAGACCTGACACCTTCTTCTTACTGTACAAAGGTCTTGGCTAAGGAAATATTTCAACTCTTTTCACTTCCTTAAGCCAAACTTCGTGGCTTAAAACAATGGGGCTTTGGGATGTTTTTACCCAAAAAAAGTGGGCTCGATCCTCATACTTAATTAGTTTCATCTTACTGAAGTTATAAGACTCTGGAATTAAAGATCATAGAAAGCAAATCAATACACAGTCAACTTTTTCAGTCAGTGATTTATCTTTGAAGCTCATGAACCTATTGCTTGCTGAAGTTTCTTCAGTGTGTCACCAGCTGGGGCTTCTTGACCAGCCTAGGGAATCACCTCCAGGGTGGTCCACACATGCTTTGGAAGTCAATGTTTGGCCTCCTTTCAGACTAGTACTTTGGACTAAAAACAAAAAACAACAACAACAACAAAAAGTATTATCTCCAGAGACAGGAAGAAGAAGCTGCCAATTTCTTATTGCATAAGCAACGCCACTTCTACTACATCCTACTGGCCAAACAATCAGTGAGCCCAGAGTCAAGGGGACTACACATTGCAACAGAAAGAAATTCAAAGCATTTGGGAGTTATGTGTTAAAACCGCCACGGCGAGTGTTCAGAATAAGAAGAATCCATTCTAAGTGCTGAGGAAAAGAAAAAAAAACATTAATAAAGGCAGATATTCATGAGACTACAGAATAGAAGCAAGTTCTATGTTAGTCCAGTCTCAAATGACTTCCAGAATAAAACTGGTGGCTCTTGATACAGATTCTGCCTTTGAGGAACACAATATCCCAGTGTGTGGAAAGGGGCTGACTGCCAGCCACATCCAGAAACACTGGAAATAGACATCCAGCTTTTGAAGTGGAAACTAAGGCTAAGAAGATAGCACTGTTTCTCACAGTCAGGAAGCTGAGGGACGGATGGTTGTAGGGGATAGCACCATGTCATCCATCTTGTTACTGAGCTTCAAATACTTAGCAATGACTGTCCAGCCTCAGCATGCATCAGAATCCAAATATGTACTTGGTAAAAATAGAGATTTTTTTTTGAACCGACCCCATAGTTTTCTAAACAACTTTAGATTCAGAAACTTGAGTACAGGGTCAAAATTTTGCTCTTGTAAAAATGCTGACACCAAATCTACCACTGTGCTGATTTACAACTAGAACCCTGATAATGCCGTAGCATGTGAATTACAATTTTAAATTTCTCTACCTAACTAGAAGTTATAAAGAATGAGAAGTCTTGTCAACAAAGCTTACTACTCAGACTACTACAGAATCCGTTCATGTCAAGAGGACATTTTTATGAATTCAAAATGGGTTGGTATTCATTATGTTCAATTCAACTGCACACACAGCACTTACTCTAAAAGTCCTAAAAATAACCACTATAAATAAAGTATTCCTATGACTGGTGGATCTGGGCTCGGGGCAGGGCGTCTGCTCATACTTCTGCTCCAACCAAGGACAATACAAGCAGTAAACATAAAACCCCTACTCTGATCTACCCAATGGACAGGACATTCTCCACAGTTATGTGGAGAGTGGGGACTGACTCTGATGTGAACTCTTGTGCCCCATATTTGACCACCTCCCCTTGGTGGGGGAGGCATGGTGGCACTCAGAGAAAGAATAAGCAGGCTACCAAGATGAGACTTGATAGCCTATGACCATATAGTGGGGGAGGAGGTCTCCCTCAGTCATAGACCTAGGGGAGGGGAGTAGGGTGAAAGCAGGAAGGAGAGAGGAATGGGAGGATACAAGTGATGGGATAACAATTGAGATGTAGTATGAATAAATTAATAAAAAATAAATAAATAAAATATTCCTAAGTTCTTTGGGTGTACATGTGAAAACTAAGTTGAAGACAAAGTTCTCCAGCACCAAAGGTTGAAAAACATCGCAATAGGTTAAAGGTCTTATGGCACTAAAAGACATGTTTTCTTATTACTGTATGCTAAGCTATCATTTTCTCCAGTAAATGTTTAAAAGCAGAGAAAACTATTTCATTTGCTGATTTCTTTAGAAAGTACAGCTTTGATACAATGATTTGCTGTCGCTTTAAGTATTCATTTTCTCCTTGACAGAGCAGCCTTGCTGTCCATGAACTCCATTTTCTTATACTCATTACATATTTCAAACAGAAATTTGGGCACGACGAAATTGGGATTTCACGTTCATCTAAAAAAAAAACAAAGGTGCAGATGAATTTTTGCTGCTTTTTGAACTCACCTTCATGTGATTAAATACCATGTTTGCACTGAAGACAGTAAGAATCCTGAGACGGTCTTAGGAAGAGGCAGCCCGTGAGTGGACAAGAATCTGGGGGGCAGCTGCTCCAGCGCCTCTCCTGGGTGCCTCGAGCTGTGCGGCGTTTATTTCACAGGTGCAGCAACCTCATTACTCAGGTGCGTCAGGGATGCCTAAGACAGTTTACAGCAGAAGGAAACACAGAGTCCAACAATTGCAATTCAGCTGGATGCACCCAATTCCATGTGTTCTTTCTAGCTTTAGGCTGGCCCATGGGTGTGGGCTTGATAAATACGTTCCTCTTGGAGTCTCATCAACACCTCCTCTTCCACGTCTTATTATCTCAGTGGGCAAAGCTGAATTTCTTCTCACTTAAGAGCACCTGACTTCTATTTAATTAAGCAGATATGCATCCATTGCACAATATTTCAGCTGGCTAATCCATAATTCAACCCTGAAGTCAGCATCCATATCTCTAGGCAATAATCAATATTTTTAAGTGGCCACATAAATTAGGACACCAATAAAAGTCTTTTCTAGGGGAAAAAAAATCCCATAGCTACCTCCTGAATCAAGATGGCTAAAAGTCACAGACAGCCAAAGTAGCTCATGGCATGGTCCAGCTCTGCTGGAAGCAATCCCGCGAACAGATGCCAAGCCTGTGCACTGTTTCTGTTCCCACTATCAAGTGATATCAAGTTACCAATGCACTAGAATGCTGAGGGAAAGGGAGGAGTGAGAAAGGGGAGTAGATGAATAGATCCCCCTCTGCCCTTAAATGTGAGTAAATGAAAGAGGCTCAGGGAGGGCAGAGGTATTACTTCCGGTTCACACTAGGCAGAGTTGTCTACCTCAGACCACCATAGCCCTGACTCTGCCTGGCTTGTTTGGAAATCAATCAGTAGAGTACAGCAGAACAATTCATTATCAGCACCACTAATCTGGCGCTTAGCAGGCACCGTCTAGTGCAGTTCCCTGTTCGCAGCCACAAATTTACTAAAAATTAACGGGTAATTTTATTTCAGGGAAAAAAAGTTCATAAAATAAACAGGTTAGAGTGTATGTCTTTGCAGCGACTTGGCGTGCTACGATGAAGGTAAAGCTTTCATGCTCCACTAAAGTTCATTTTTATCCTGGAAAAGTATCAAAGGCTCAGATGTGTGGCGGCGACTACAAGGAATAAACGAATGAGCCAGAGAGAAGCAGCAAATGGAAACACGGGGGTAATGGAGGCAGGAACTCCATCCTATAGCCTGATTAACGCAGTAAATGAGAAACAGCGGGGTCTACATACTTTCGGTTTTAATCTTTATTCTTTAATTTACTTCCATCTAGGTGCAGAAGAAAATGAGTTTTTGAGTTAATGGGTTAATGCTCAGATTTCTGTTTCATGTCAAGGCCACTTTAAAAAAAAAACCATAGCTTTATTTAAGCAGCAATACTGAGATAATTGAGGTGGGAAAAAAAGCATGGTCAAGCAAAATTACCTGTTATGATTTTCAGAAATGGGGAGAACTGTTTGTGCCCAACGCTGCCTTCGAGTGTGATCTTTCCTTGCTTTGGGAGCAAGGACTGGTGCAAATGAAAAGGCAAAACACTGCAAGGATCAAGACCAGGGCTAGAAGAGACAAACAGCAATAGTGTGGGGCTTCAGCCCATGGACCGGGATGTGGAGAAACCACACATCACCTGCCCGATCATTTTCCAGTCATTCAAAACACAGTGAGCATATCACACATCACAAGGTGACAGGCATCTTTAAGGGTAGAAACAGGTTAAACAAAGCAGGAACTCAGGAAGGTAAATGCCAGGCAGAAGAGTAGAGAGCCTTCCGAGGGGATACAGCATAGAACGTTCGCATTCAATGGTGTCACGGTGCATGAAATGTGAAGAAGACGGGAAATAAAGTTAGAAGGTGCAGACTGGCTTCCAGTCACAAGAACGAATAAGAGGAAATGGTTGGCCAAGTAGCTGTGCTTTGAGACAGGTAACGAGGAAGAATTGACTGCGTGGTACTTTTAAGAGAGGAGCTTGGTAGGTCACTGCTAGAAAAAGCAATGTAGAAAATAATGAATTAAGAATCAGTTGAGGCCTGGGAAGGCAGGAGAATAAAACCACTGGTGAGGCACTAGAAATAGGACTGGGATGGGTAAGAAGACCTAACGATGGCTTCCCCACCTCATAGTTTTTCTTCAGGGCCACAGAATGATACAGGAATGTCATGTTAAAACCCTGGATTCAAGCAATGGATTTTTACAACGTTGTAGATATTGGTTTTATTTAAGGTATAAGCACTAGCCAGAATGTCCAGCAAAGGTCAAACATTGAAAGTCTTCATCTTCAAGGCCAAGTTGGGAGATTTGAATGTGAGTGGAAACTCAAAAGAAGTGGGTGATTGGACCAAATTTGGCTACAGCACCTCTGGTATTCCTCTGATATTCATGGAAGTAAATGGCTGCTTGCTTCTCTCGAGCCACTTTAATATGGGTAGTTTAGAAGTGTGCCTGTTTTGGTTGGTCAGGGTACCCACTCACTTTCATCAGAACTTATACTATGTTAGTTACATGTTTTAGGTATTATTGTCGTAGTTTATTATCTTAGTTACTATCCTAGTTTATCAAGTGGCAAAAGGATGCTGAATACATTTGGGAAAGTGTTCAGAGTAAGAGTCAACCAGAGCTAGAGATGACGGCTTCCCATCCTCTTCTCAGCGGTGACTCCCCAATTTCCGTCTTTCATCAGCCTTTGTTCCTAGGCTGCACTTGATGGGTAAGCAATGTTGGTTGAATGAAGGATATACACGTGCACATGTACAGTGTACATACCAGCATGTGTGTGCAGATACATGCATACATGTGAAGGCCAGAAGCTGATACTGGATATCTTTCTCATCCATTTCTCATCACATCCTGCCTAACTTTTTGAGGCAGCATCTCCTGGGTGAAACTGTAGCTTACCAATTAAGCTAATTCTGCTGGCCAGAAAGGGTCTCCAAGTCCTGTGCCACAGCGGTGCTTCTGTGCCTGGCTTCTATATGGGTAGTCAGGATAGGAATGCAGGTGCTCATGCTTTTGAAGCATGGAATTTACCCACTGAGTAGCCATCTCCGTACCATATAGCCATCTCCAGGAGGATATATATTTTAGAAAATGCTTTTCTTTCAACAAGACTAGGTCTGCCTTAGTACACAAACACATAGATGTATACTCATATACACAGATTTTAATTAATCCCTGTTAATTTTAATTTACAAATTAAAATAGAAAATCCTAAAATTACCTTAAGTTTGATAAAAACAGAATATTCTGTAGCACCTATTTTTGTTACAATAATTAAACGGGATAAAGCATATTTCCAGCCAAAGTGATTGCAATGCATAATAAGTTTTAAAACCGAGATCAACCCCCACCTCATGGATTCCTTTTTGAACTTCACATCTATTTATTGAAGCTGATTTTCCCCTCTTCCCTGTCCTGGTCACCTTATTATTCCTACCCCTCTCTCTCTCCTTCTTTGGTTTTTTTAAAAACATTAAGTGTGTGTGTGTGTGTGTGTGTGTGTGTGTGTGTGTGTGTGTGTGTAAGTTTCTTGCCTGTCATTACACAGAATACATTAGCATACATTAACTACCTTCATTTCTACCATAACCAACATCATTTTCTAGGTGTCTAGTGAGTCACATAATCTTTAGTTTTCATTTCTGGAAATATATTTTAAGGTTTTATTTTATCTACTGTATATTTTTGCTTCTTTTCTCCCATTAAAAAAAACCCTTTCCTTCTTATTCTTTTATTCTTATTTCATGAGCTAAAAATTCACTTTTTTTCCCCCGGACAAATTTTGCCTTTATTTTCTGCCTCATCTTATTGCCTTTGATCTTTTTCTTTCTTTCTTCCTTCCTTCCTTCCTTTTTTTCTTTTTTTTTTTTCTTCTTTTTTTTTTTTTTCACAATCATAACCATCACTTTCCAATAAGGCTAAAATTGCAAGTCTCCGTAAAGTATTTTATTTAGAAAGTTCCTTTTGTTGGCTTCCTTTTTGTATTAAACAATGACAGTAATGAAGTTTTGCACTAGTTTTGGTTGTACAAGGCTTCCCTGTGAATTATAGAATGCTTATCAGAACCCGAACCCTCCACCCACTGGATACCAGCAGCACCCAATGTGCAAGTTCTGGGAGCCCAAACTGCCAGCACAGGTTGTTGGCTGTTCTCTGGAGGCCAGCACACGCCCTTCTTACAAAGGCTGATAATCTTTTTGGAGATTGGAACTAAGTTGTCAGGCACTTAAAAGGGACCACAAATTTGGGGTTAAGTCTTAGCTCTTGAGTTTATTACCTTACAATCCTGAACAAAGCATTGTGTTTTCTGGGCCTTGCGTTTCCTCATCTGCCATACCTGTCTTGAGGGCTGATCCTGTGGATCTAATACAACGTGGGTAAAATCTCACTGTAGCCTCTAGAGGACCCAAGCAGCACTTCTTATGCTTGTTTCCCTTTTCATTTGGGGACGATGGACAGAAGCGAGTCTTTCCAATCACACTGGACTCAATAACAAAGTCTTCCACTTGAAAGGAAAATAAAAGCCTGGTAGGTAGATTGACTCAATTACTCACCTGCCCATCATTTTCTAGCTTCCTAGGCTGCAGAGGAAACAGTCAAAGAGTTTGGGTGGAATTGCAAAGCTTCAACCCAGCAACATTCTCTTTGATTCTCTCTTTAGTCCCTCATGTCCAGTGTACTCTGTATGCAAAGAAGATGAAGGATTTATGGTTATGA
The DNA here is from genome assembly GCF_964271855.1 of Acomys minous. NCBI lineage: Eukaryota > Metazoa > Chordata > Mammalia > Rodentia > Muridae > Acomys > Acomys minous. The sequence continues at coordinate 122,839,649 of NC_140483.1, forward strand.
CAGCTCTACGTTGGAACGTCATGCTTCATGCAGGTGGTGAGGGTATTTTAATACATTTTAAATACTTTAACAGTAGCTGCATGCAAGCCATGGCATTTCAGGTCTGAAACATGTGTGTGTGTGTGTGTGTGTGTGTGTGTGTGTGTGTGTGTATACCTCAGTCTCATCATGTTAACATAAACTACAAGGAAAAGGAGGAAGCAGACATAGCCTAATGAAGATATATCTCTTAAAAGGAAAATTGGTCAGAAATGAATATCCTCCACAAATTAAGTTCTCTCCTGGAATACTGTTGATTGCAAAAAGAAAGATAGGTACCACTTAGCAAGAAAGAAATACAATTCCCATATGTAATTTCTGTCCTTACATTATGTCACACTCCAGCCACCACTTTACCTAAGTGACTCCTTAAATAAGCTCATTTACACCTACAAGTATTTCCTCAACTCGAGCTGGTTTTCTTACCAACATGTGTTGTTTATACACATAAGCTGAGCTTTTAAAATAATAGGGATAATTTCAAGGCCCTAATAACACCCACTGAAATAAATTATTTAATATATTTCTTGAAAAAAAGAAGTAGAGTATGTCTTCTGGGTAATTGATATGAGGTAAGCTAAAGCGTTGGTTGTATATTCATTTTTTTCTCCAATGTATGCAATTATCCACTCAGTCTGCACCCATTAATATTATTTTTCTTCCTAAGCTGGAAGTATTTAAAGCCATTAGAAAATAATCCAAAGAATTCTATTTGCTGAATAAATTTTAATTTGCATGGCACCAGGAATTTTTTTATTAATGGGAAATAAATTATTGCAATCTTTGGGAAGGAGACAAGTTAATAGCTTTGTGAAAAGCAATGGAGAGAAAATGATCTTGAAAAGGTCAGGTCTCCTGTCACAGTGTCTTTATGCACAATTAAAACAAGTCAAGAAAGTGGCTATATAATCAGGACCATGAATATGCATTATATCCTAATGAGAGTGTGAAGATGGAGCAGGCTTAGTGCTAAAGTCATGGTGGGGTGGTAACATAAAAATGGTAATTTGTGATGTAGTATTTAACTGTGTTTCTCTTTCTTATAGAAAACTTAACTCTTTGTTGGCTAGTCCATCCTCTCTTGGTACTCTTAGGCTCTTTCTACCTTTCTAGGGAACAATACCAACAGCAGAAAAATTCAAAAGACAATTGTTTCAACTTGGGGGAACCAAAGTAATAGCCAAACATTATCCCTGTTACATATGAGTTATCTGAAGAACTAACATTCTCATTTTGTCATCAAATGCCTTGATTTTTTTTTTCACACAGTTGCATGAGACTAAGCACACATATAAATTCATTTTTATTCAAAATAAAACCCTGTACTGATCCTGCCCTGTGTCCCTGTTGTTATGCTGGTGTCACCCTTCCTCCTCATCCCATTCCATGGGATAGCGTGTGGATCCCTTATAAATGACAAGAGGGGAAACAGCAGTTAGCCTTGATGGAATTTTTTTAAACCCCGTGCATATATTTTATCTTGAATACCCTATTACAGGGGATATTGTTTGTAAGAGTGTTCTTTCTGTAGGAAAAACCTTTAGAAATAACATCAGCGGAATAAGTGGCAGCATCGAGAAGTTAACTTAAGTTCTTAAGTGGTCAATTACCTCTGGGTAATGGCTGCTTCCCTGGGTCATGTTGCTGCCGCTCTGTGTGCTATTGAGTCCTTTCTGGCTATTCTACATTTTAATTGAATAGCAGTATGAACCTTCTGATTCAGTGGTCATTTAATAAAAGATAATGATCACTGAACAATGGTTCTGATTAGCTAATGGCAATTGAAAGGTTTATAGAACCTTTCACCAGTCTGCCTGCTTATTCCAGAATATTAATAGAAGACCTTGAACTAATAAGATTTTGGTTCTTATCTTGTGAAGAAGTTAAAAAAAAAAAGGAGAACTTAGAGGAAAGTATAAGTTTCCCTTCCTGCGTTTCAGTAGGACAATGAACTCATGCTGTGAATCAGTAAGTCTGAGCACCACAGAGGATGAGCTCTAATGAAAGAGAGGCTGTCATCTCATGATCCCATGGAGTGAACACTGGTCATTTTCTAACTGAGTGCCAGCTTTCAAAATGTGTTGCCATGCCATCTAAACATTGGACCTCACTTCTCACACTGTGTGACACAAATACTCCAGAGTCAGCATCACCCAAGCCCCCATTACTGTTTATTGATGGAGTTCAATAACTTAAGATGAACTAGTTTAGCCCTTGGGACATGTGTAGTATAGAATGTGGCAAAAGTAGTTCAGTGAGTGAAGGAGAGGAAAAAAAGTGTATGCCCACATTTTCTTCCCAAATGTCAGTCCTGGAGTACCTAACACTGCATACTGTATACCAGATACTTTATTTGGTGTAGGACCTAAACATAGATAGAATTTCTTTCCATTTCATATTGAGTACACATATCTGCCTATAGACTGATGAGCACAGGAATCCAGGGACTACAACCAAAAGAAGCATCTCATTGGCATAACTTTGAAATTGAACCCCTTTGAGACATTACAAAAATGGAATGTAATTGTGAGGAAGCAGTGGGAGATGCCATTAAATCAATATTCTCTGAAATATACAATAGAGGAGTAAAAATTGCTTTGTGACTACTTGAGTGGCAAGTAGAGGCTCTGAGAGCCTCTGAAATTGCCCTGTTAACAGTGAATGTACAACTGCCAATGTTGGCTTACATGGACTTTTGGAACTTTGTGTACAAGGAGATTTGGGGACATTCAGTACTGAGTTTCAGTCTAGTTCTTCGGTTTAGGGTAATTGAAGTTCTTTTTTAGTAGGTATTTGGCTTAGGCAAGTTGATTAAATTCTGAGCTCAAATGATCTGTTTACTGATGAAGAAATAACAATAGCCATTTCAGAGAGCTCTGATAAAACTGTGTAAACTCCCTAGCACTGTATCTACTCAACAGTGCAACAGCAGTATAGTTAGACTCATCCGGAGCAGATCAGGAGGAACTCGGGAACCTGGATGCACTGGGGCCACAAGTCCTTCAAGTCAGTGCTGAGCTAATAGAGGATGGGGTTCAAGACTCCCAAGCATCTCATCCAGTCCTCGGCTTCCTCCCCAAGAGGACGAGATGGAAATTGCCTTAAAATTATCCCCCTTCCTCCTCTTGCTGTATCCTTGAATCAACAAGAGAAACAAGGAGCAGCTGCCTGGGAGCTGCAGCCATTCTTCTTCCTGCTTTCCACTGACGACCTTTGGCCCTTTGCTTTTCCACCCAAGCAGTGTGCATATGTGGAAAGGGGTGAGCCTACATCTGGACCAAGCCAATAAAATGTGATCTTTGGCACAAATAGCACAGAGGATCAGATCTTCTTCTGCATTGTCCTAGGAAAAAAATCACCAAGGGCAGAAGAAAGAAAGACAAGCAATCCATATAACAGTGAAACATGAGGCAACATCTGAGGGGCCTGTGAGATGCCTCAGCGGACAGAGGCACTGGCCACGAAGCCTAGGGAATGGTTGGGGGAGGGAAAACAGAGAGAATGGAACCACTGAAGTTATCCTCTACCCTCCAACTACACATGTGTGCAGTGCAGGCAACACACACACACACACACACACACACACACACACACACACACACACACATACACACACACACCCCATAGACACACACATACACACACACACACACAATTTTAAAATGTGAAAAATGGCAGAAGGATCTAAGATAAAGACTACAAATCTATAGACACACATTAATAAATCATCCACAGGAATACAAGCTTAACAAATGCTTCTTCAGAATGGGTAGTCTTACTAAATGTTGCTACTTTAATGGTAAAGGAAATTAGTAACCTATTGATAAAATAAATGTTCTAAAAATTGAAATAATTGCTAAAATGTCAACTTTAGAAGGCTATACATTTTACAAAAAATGTGTCCAATATTGCATCATACCATCACTGAAGAAATTATTGAGGGCCTTAATGATGGTTTTTAGATTTTAAATAAGCAACCATTTGACTACACATTCCTGAGTTAAGAAGCAAACCAACAAAATGACCAGTTTAAATTTTATTGTAGGATGCATGTGAAGAAAGCCTAATGTTTTTTCCACATTGCATCATACCTTATGTTTACAACAAACCATCAAAATAGACATTTCTGGAAGTATGTTTCCCATTTGAGAGATGAAAACCTTGAGGCGCCATAATGCTGTAAAATTAGCCAAGCCACTCACACGGTGAATCTTAAGGTTCGAGCCTGATGGAATTCTGTGTTCTTAGACAACCCTAATTGATTATAGAGATTGCCTTTGGGGCCTGAAAAAAAATCTAATGTGTGAATTGCAAATGTCTGCTTGCTTTCCAGCCTTTTTGTAGTTATTGAATCCAAATAGGATTTAGTTCACTGTTTCATGAGCTGCTCTGATTATGATAAGCAGGGTGTATTCTGAAACATTTTTCAGCATAGCTGACGCTGAGATTCTGTTTTTCCTTCAAGCTATAGAATCTGCCAACTTGCAATTTTAGAAGCACCTCCACCATAGTCGCTGTCTTATGAATTCTGCTTAACTGTAGGTTGTGCTGAGTTAAAGTCCTCTCAATATTACCCTGAAAACATATCATGACGCACACATTCTCATGGCACTTGCTGCTTAAGAATCGTGAGGACTGATGGGCCAATTGAGATTCTTGTCATTTGCTCCAGGACTAGATGACTGATGGGGTCCCAGCTTGGAAATACCGCTTCTGTCTTTACCTCCTTACTGGCTTATCCTGGGGTGCTTTGGCTCTGATGACATATAGGAACCGGAGTCTCACCTCATGCTTCTAGCAACCATGCAAAGGCTAAGGCAGCACCAAAGGCTGTGAAAAGGAGCTTACATTAGGAAAGATTTTCTGTAAGATGAGGGTCTGTAGTAAAAAGATAAATACAGAGGCAATAGGAAGGAACAATTCTAAAATAGAAGATGGAGAGTAGGGAGATGGATTAGTTGATAAGAATGAGAATGGTATGAAAATTTGAGTTGAACCCCAAGCACCCATATAAGAAATATGGTATATGGCACTGTTGCCCATGTCTATAACTATTGCCTTAGAGGACAGAGGTAGATGGATCCCAGGAGTTTACTGGTCATCCAGACTAATTGGCATGGTGGGCTTCCACTTAAATGAGAAAGCCTATATTAAAGGAATAAGGCAGACAATGACAGAAGAAGGGATCCGGCTGTCTTCCTCTGGCCATAACCCCCCACTACTCACACATACATCATGAAAAATTAAAGTTAACATAAATGTTGTGTACTGTCAAGAGGGAATTACGGCATAGGTCTGTCCAGAGTCTATGGCCAGCAGGTTAAAACAAAAACAAGCAGACAAACCAACAACAACAACAACAACAACAACAACAACAACACACACACACACACACACACACACACACACACACACACACACCAAAAAACAAACAAACAAACAAACCACCAGACAATATAGTTCTATGTTAGAGTCCAGGAAACCCAGAAGGAAATCTGCCCACGCCTCAGCTAAGTGGGCCAGTTTATTTTGGATAGGCCCCTTCTTTCCCAATGTTAGAGGAAAAGTAATTAAGTATCTGTCAATGGATGGTAAAAATCTTGCCCCATTGTAAATAGTTAAACTATACCTAACCTGAGCAAGGTATATCCCTGAGTAGGACCTCAACCCTCAAGTGACACTTACCTCTGACTTTTTCTGGAACACATTAGGGGAAACTGTGAGTTACTGAGAAGAATGACGCACATATATGTTTGATATACATACTAAAATGAGAAGGATGATTAGGGAATTAGGTCATGGAAGAGTGCACACCTTAGCCTACACAAAAGGCTACCAATCCTCAGCATTGAAAGAAAAAGGCAGAGGAGGGACAATTTCTCTTCTTTTTCCAGTATTTTTGAAGTATAATAAGCCAGTTAAATTTTCTATGTTTAAGATAGGCGATATTTTTCCATGTCCATAATAATAAAATAATCATCAATCTGTGGACATATCTATCACTCACACACCTCCCCCTCCTTTTATTAGAAGTTGCTTAGCAAATTTTAAGTTCTCAATACAGTATTTTTAACTATCATCACTATGTTATACATTAAATCTCCAGGATGGATTGATTTTGGGTCACTGAATTTTTTGGTCCCCTGACCAATATCATACCATTATTGCCCCAAGCCTTTGACAGCCATTGTAGATTCGGCCTGCACAATTTCAGCTTTTGTGGGTTCTATGAAAAAGTCAGGTCTTTCTCTGCCAGGCTCACTTTTTCTAGCATAGCCTGCCAGCTTTAACCATTCTGTCACAAATGAAAAGATTTCCTTTTAAGGCTCACTACTACTCCACTCTGTGTGTGTGTGTTTAAGCAACGCACACATGCTCTTTGTCCATTTATCTATTGGTGGATGCTTAGGTTGATACCATGTCTTCTCTATTCTGAGCAATGCTGCAGGGAACACGAGAATTTGAGTCATGTAACTACGTTTAATATGAAATGTGAAGGGTATTTTATTTTTGTTTGTAGTGCTACAATTCCTTAATTTATGTGTGCTTTTTTTAATGTTCACATCTGTGCATCCCTTCATGTATTTTGCTGCTAACATGATATGTCCTTCAGGAAAAAAAAAGTTAAAAATTAAAAGTTATGTCTGCCTAGACAGCTAGATTACGAAAAGAGAAAGAGCTTACAATAAGTAAACCTAAACACCTGATTGCTATATTGAAAACCTAGCTAATACGTAGAAAATTGCAACCTGGTTTGCTTCAAATAACTTAGGGAATGTGGAATGATAACAGAGAAAGATTAGGATTCAGGGTAATGAACCAGGTGGACAGGAGGGAGAGGGTGTGCAGGAAGCATAAACAGCTCTTCAAGTCAAGGAAGCCTGGGAGAACAGGAAGTGCTCCGAGGTATAGAAAGCGATGAGCCTGAAGAAATCAGTAGGGACGCCTGACGGAAGTTCTTGCACATTATGCGAATGAATTTAAATGATTTCTTTTCTTATGGGAATATAGGAAAACTGAATAAAGTTTAATCACGAAAATGACGTTGTATTGGGGGGCCTATCAGATCATCCTTGCGAATCTGTAAAAGTGAAAAGAAAAGGATTGAGGGGCAAAGCCCAATCATGGAAACCTTAGTATGCCCTTAATAAATATTTTCATGGAATCATGGAGAACTCCTAAGAGGCTTGAAGAAGAGAGTGAGCTCGTTCAGTTTGCATGTTAAAGAATTATTTTGACTAAAATATAATAACTGGATTAAGAACAATAAGAACAGAGTAAAGAGGCTCGAAATGTTGTAAACTGTTAGATGAAATGAGGGTGGACAGTGGGAAGAGGCCCTGCATTTAGTGGCAAAATAAAGTGCACAGGAATCAGCCATTGGTAAGATGCTGGTGTAATAAAGGGATGGAAATGTAGGGTACCTGGATTTTAATATCTAAGACATCAGCCTAGGGAGAGAGCATAGCTATTAAGAGCACAAGCTGCCCTTCCAAAGGACCCATGTCTAATTTTGCAGCACCATCATGGTGGTTTGCAAGCATCCATAACATCAGTCCCTGGGGATCTGACACCTCTTTCTGGTATTCACACGTGTCCGGCACACATGTGATGCAAAGACATACAGGCAGGCAAAGCACTCACACATGTAAAATAGAGTTATATACTTAAGTGTAAGAGTTCCTACAGTCCAAACATAGCTGCAAGTCAAAGGGGAATGTTTGCGGGTTATTTTACTCAGAGTTCAATGAGTGTTAAAACATGTGAGTAACATTTATTAGGCATAAGCAGATTCACCACAAAGTTAATGACTTCTAAGATATTTCCTCACGTGCATTGTTCCAAGGTTTAAGCTATCATATTTACAGTTTGGTTTGCTTGTTTGTTTGTTTGTTTGTTTTAATAAGAAGGAGCTCTGAAAACTTGGCCTTCAGAAATCTGGTGTTTAGGGCAAATACCATGTACATCTGATTTGCTGAAGCTATAGTATAGAGTAATATATAAAGTAACAAAAGCAAAATAAAAAAACCCAAACAAAGAAAAATGGTAAAAGTATTATGCTGATGCTTTCTTAACATAAGTGAGGTAGCATGTGTGATTTCACTATTTTATATAAAGGTGTTTGATTTAGTGACTTTGATACTCAAGAGTGCTGCTCATGCACATATCTTATTTTCACAAATTCCTTCTGGAATGTTTTAAGAGGATCACTGAAGGGATGTGCAATTGGCTTAGAACCTTAAGTGTCCTCTGACCTTATGGTTCCCAGTTATTATAATAGCATGGCAGCTACATCCTGTGGCCTGGTGAATCCAAACCAGTTGTAGTCCCCTAGAAACTTGGGCTGTCTCTTCTTTCCCAGGTCACTTGAGATAGATAGATAGATAGATAGATAGATAGATAGATAGATAGATAGATAGATAATAGATAGATACTAGATAGACAGGTGGATAGATATGTAGATAGATGGTCGATATATGTAGATATTATTTCTTTATATAGAAAATGGATCAAAAATTATATTTTTGAAGCAAATTGAAACCTTTTTCTCATGTTATGAATGCACTTTTGGATACAGATAGTCACATCAGTTCATTTGTGTAATTTCTATTTTGTGTACTATAGATGGAAATAAGTGATTGTTGACAAAAACTTCTGACTAACAAAGTCTAAACTTTTTTTAAATAGAGAAATGAATATGGATTAATAAATTGCAAATACTTTACAAACTGACTTAACTTGTTAGCTTTCAGAACTACCTGTTGAGTGGAAATGTGGGGCATACAGTTTTAGCACCACTAGAATGTTTCCATCCACAATAAAGCTAGGTACTGCTGGAGAACCTTTTGAAATGTTTGTGTGTTTTAAAATAATCAGAGACATCTTCAGAAACAAAAGTTGAAGCTGTTGAATGGTTTTGTTGGGGATTTTGGACACTCAAAGTTAAATAATTAAATTAGGCTTGATAATCTCCAGAAGCAAGAAGAATGTAAACAGGACAGAGATGGGATCAGTGTGTGGGGCTGAGGAGGGCATTCTCATTCCCTCTGCCCGTCTCTCTCTTTTCTCTCCTCTCCTCTCGTAGTGGAGACATGAACATGACAGAGCTTGATATCTACCTGTTAAACTTAGGAGAATAACATAATTTTAAATGAAGCTAATGTGTGACGGCATTAGCAAAAGGACTTCTAAATGATCGACCTGGAAATTCTGTGATGGGATTTGTGCGTTTACTTCTGGCCCCCCGAAGATCCTGAAGGGTCATTCAACCTAATAAAGCCTTCTGTTTATAAACAAGTTTTTCTATTTGATGTCCTAATTCTGAAGTAATGCAGACATGGGAACAGGAACTGTGTCAGTGTTTATGGTGTTCGCCCCTTTGGAGCAGATAAAATAAAAGGAATTAAAATATAAACATCAACTGTGTTTTACTTTATGTAATTCACTATCCAAATGTTCACAAAGTCAACAATGTTCATGTAGTTAGATAATGACTTTAGAATTAATATATGCAGGCTTCTTTGATGACTACAAAAAATGTCGTTTTGGAAAGAGGGAAAGATAGATATTATGATTAAACTTGCAAGTCGTGAAGGTGAAGATCAATTTAGAAATATCTCAACCTTGGATGAATTTTATTTACTACCTAGATCCAGCTACACAGTGTGATTCTTCTGCTTCAAAAAAAAAAAAAAGATAATAATCAATATAATCAGACACATGGCCCAGTAAGAAGGTCTATATTCTTGAAGCTTTAGGTTTTTAATAATAAATACAGGCAAATTTTTCATTTAGGAAATAGGATTGTTAATATGCCACTGTTCAACTATTCATTTTACTCTTTGGTGATGGTTTAAAGGATATAGAAGATAAATTTCTAACATAACTACAAAATTTCTCCCTTTTTTATTTCCTCCTCTGTGTTATGTGGTCTTGTCATCTCTGTCATCAGAGGATAGTGACTTTTCTCCTTCCTGTGGATCTAGGCTGTTACATCAGTCACTAATGGAATGTAGAAGAAGTAACATTGTAAATTTTCAAACCTCCCTCTCAAAGACCTTTTATCTTCTGTTCGTCCTGAGACCATCTATGCCAGAACCATTTCATGCTTCGACAAATTAAGGGACACACACCACGGTATTGCAACTATCTTCCCATTTAACCTGATCTTCAACTGATACTAGCCTCAATGTGTCAACTAAGCAATTACAGGAAAACCTGTCTAGTCAGCGAGCATGTTAATTTGTTGGGCTTTCATACTACAAAAGTTCGTGTTTACTTGTTTAGTAATGGATAATTTATTCCAAGAATAAGAACATTCTTGACAATACATAAAATGATAACTCAATCATTTATTCCAGAATTACCCATAGGACAGTGGCAATGACAACATTCAGTTTCCCTTACCTAGATTCCAGTTGACTTTAGGTATGAAGAGACCATCATTTTTACCAGTGCTGTGTTATTCTGTGAATGAACAACTTACACTGTGAGCTTTGCCTATAGCATCACAGCTACAATCAAATTTTGATTCCTAGATATACCCCAGCCTTTAGAGAAGATTCCGAATTACACCTTAAATATGATAAATCCTTTATAGATGATCTCATGTGAAATTCTATTTCTCTAGCTTGATTGATAATATGTTGTGCTTATAAACAATTTTTACTTCCCCAGAATTAATTTAGACCAGCCATCAGTTTCAAAACCTCTGGTGGAGAGCAACTTATTTGGGGGACTAAGGAAGAAGAAAAGGAGAGACCTGTCCACTAAGGGACAATGATCAAATCTCACCACCAGAGTCCTTATTAGTGGAGAGACCCTGTGGGAACACAGAGGAAGGGGCTGCAGGCTATCCAGATGATTCCTGATAGGCTGTGGTCAGATGACCCCACCTGTCAGAGGTCTAGCAGAGGGGAACAGAGCAGAAAATGGAGGGAAGGTGGGAACAGGAAAATAAGAGTGATGGGCTTGCAATTGGGATGTAATGTGAATTAATAATAATAATAATAATAATAATAATAATAATAATAATAATAATAATAATAATTCAAAAAAGAAAGAATGAGTGAAAAGAAGGGACCAAAGAAGACCGCTGGCACATTCATTATCTACCCCTGGGACCTGAATGTGCTTCTTCCTGTAAAACTGAATTTCCCAGGAGCCCCCATTGCTAGATTTTCCTCCCAGAGTCTAATTCTGCTTCTGAATAATTGCCATGCTTTTCCCCCAATAGTGTTTACTGTATCTAAAGCATGTTTCCCAGTTTTACTACCTGAGAAGTTCAGCCAGCAAAATAAACTCAACACACATCAAAGGTTTAATCCTGAGTAGATGCTCCATTGCAGCAGTAACTGAGAAACCCATTAAAAAAATATTGTGACAGACATCATATCTGCCTGTTTGTCTTGCTATTTTAATATTTGATAAAGGAATACAAAAATGTAGGCATGCTTATTTTGCTCAAATGACTCACTGTGAGAGAGCTTGATCCCTGCTGCCAAGAAATGAGTTTTATTTTAATTTCAAGGTATAGCATTGCACAGATGTTTAATTCACCTGCCATTCCATCCCCTGGCTCATTTTCCCATCAGCCACTGCAGTCTGAGGGATCCATGATTACCACATAGTATCACTTGTGAGAAGAACCATTTCCATCACTACCCGATAAGGTATGTAGCAGTTCTCCAACCCTGAGGGCACTATGACCTTTCACCTCATCTAATTTGGTTTATCTTAGCATCTTTGCTTCTACCTGGCCCCTAGTGATTTCATATGACTGTGTCGCCCACAGTGCAAACAAGACCCCTAACAATAAGCTTCATTCTATTATGTGAAAGGTGCTCTTACATGATCGTCTTAGCATCATGTGTTTACTGCTTCATTCCTGCAGCCGTGTGTTTAGAAATGACACTTGATGATATGAAAGCACCTGTGCTCATCTTTCTCTTCCGAAGCACATAACCCTTCAACTCGAAACACTTATTATAGTAGCCTAGTGTATATTTTTTCTCTCTTAGAACTCTTACAAAATTATAGCATATACTAGCATAGTAAATAACCAGATAACTCTTACAAGGATTATCATACCTATGTAATATTATTTTACCCAATATTTTCTACTTCTTTCCTATGGAAATGTTCTTTTCTAGCGGAATACCATTTGGAAATGGAAGCGTGCATGTAAATGAGACAGGCAGCCCTGACACAAACTCCAGCTTTCTTCTTAGATGGACCTTGTAAAAACCCTTCAGCCAGTCTGAGAATTAATGTTCAGGATCTATACAAGTATGCATTTTTTTTAATGTCTCACACTTCTCTGGGTTTTTGCCCACATGTCATGGGAAGCCAGGTTTTTTTCCTGTGGAGGTCCTGAGTTGGTAGTCTTTCTTTATAATCTCTCAGAAGCTAAAGTTAAGGGTATAGGTGAGAGGCCCCTTAAAGGCTGCTTCTCACTGCCGGGTAGCTGGCCCTGTTCATCCTGTGCTGCAACACTCTCTAATTAAAGTGGTCTGCTTCTTATCTGTGGTCTAGTTTCTGGGTGATCTGTTTGCTCCTGTGATGCAAAAATGACGGAGTCTGTAAATTTCCTTGGGGCAGGAAGCATAACCTACTGATATGGATCTAAACAGAAAAATATTTCTCTCTCTCTCTTTCTCTCTTTCTAGGTAGAGACACAGATCACATGGTAACTTTTTTTTTATGTTCAGACACAGCAACTAAGGGTTGTAGAATAGGAATGGATAAGGTACCTATTGTCAGTGTTCCTAATATTTTTTTTGTCTCTGTGAATGCAGTGTAGAGGGAAAAACCTCTCAAATGTGCTGCTTTCCAGTATCCAATGGCTAGCTCTCATAGCCAGGCCATATCCATCTCTAGGATAAAAACAAAAACTTGACTATTAAAAAGTCAGTTGCTGGAAATAGTACAATTGTCTTAATTTTTCTGATTTTTTTATGGCTACCAATTAAACATTTTTATTCACTTAGCATTAATAGTAAGTCTACATGATTTTTTGAGTCCTGAATTACTGGACATTTCATAAAGTAATAATGAGGTAATAAAGAAGTTTTATCCTTTTTTCATTCAAGCCTTTATTCATTCAAGGCTACTTAATAATCTGATATACTCCCCCTAAAATTTCTGCTACTGTGGAAATGTTTTGTAACTAGCCCTGTTGAATATATTCAGCATCTCACAGTCACGTCTTCCAGCTGAACATCTGATATGTCACTAGTGTGGCTTAGAGGAACTCAACTGTAACTTTCACTTGGCTTTAGTTAAATTTGAATTAAATAGATACATGTGGCTAGTGGCCACTCTATTAAGCAGTTCAGTTCCTTGAATTTTGCAGTAGAGCCTCCAATACACATATGAAATCATAATGGGCATTGTTTTTGTTTCCCCCCAAATATAAAATTAAATAAAAACTATATAAGTCATAATCAGTGGTTTTCAATCTGTTTGGGTTTTGTGTCGTTATTATGTTAAGTTTTTGTTTTCTGAGACACAGTTTCTCGATGTAGACCTAGCTGTCTTGGAACTCTATCTGTAGACCAGGCTGGCCTTGAACTCACAAACTCTTCCTGCTTCTGCCTTCTGAGTACTGCCGCTAAAGGTGTGGGCGGCTAGCTTATGTTTGTTCATAAAGTAGTATGTATGTGTGCATTAGCCATGTGCTAGACAGCGGCTTCAGGTCATCGGGCAACTATTGAGTGATAGGCACCAAGAGAATAGCAGAGATCAGATAGAAAAGGCTGTGCAAAGCAACTGAAAGCATCTGAGGTGGATTGATCACAGGGAAATACAACAAACAATTCTGCAAATGTTAATCAATGAGCCAAACGAGAGCATAAAGTACTCACAAGCCGAGACACTTAAATAAACTTGACATCTTTTATGGACCACAAAATTAACAGTGAAAATATAAAGCTGGTAGGGAATCATAAACAGTGCACTTAGTTAACAGTGACCTCTGCCCTGTTACTAAGACCTACCCGACAGTTCCCCACCAGATCTTGACTATGACCCTGGATCCTAGTAGATTCAGACGTGTGAATATTGAGCAAGAGGAATATCTTCCCTCAGACTCCTAAAGCGTCACTTTAGCTTGGGTTGGCTTGGCTTTAACTTTTAGTCATTTGTTTTCTTGTGACTTTAGCACACTGCAAAACAAAATTGAAATGTCAATAAAAAAATATTGCCAAATACATAGGAACATTAAAAAGGCCACAGGGGAGAATTTGACAACTAGTGATAAAGTTAAATTTAAAGTGACATAAGTGCATACAATTGGCTGAGGTAAGTATAATTTCCTTGTCAATATAACAGCCTTTAAAAAAGATCACAAAATCAGAAGCTTATAGGCCATTACATGAAGGTTGAGTTATAATGTTCTTTCCAAACATTAGCAGAGTAAATTGAATTGGATGAAGCAAAGAAGTGCAGATGGGGTGGGGGTAGGGATGAAGGAAAATGCAAACTGTAACACAGAAGGAATAAAGAGGTTGGGAATGTTGGATGGAATGAGCCAGACTCCATTGGGAAATGAATTAGATAATGCGATATAGCCATAATCTGATTTGAGTTTTAAATTCAAAGTAAAAACATGAAACAGCATTGTATAAGAATGTGCTCTTTCTCAGTGTCTGCACCTCAGTCTTAAATGATATGAGAGATGCAGTGGGAGTCAAAGACCCCCTAGAGGCTCTAATTCTATCCCCCCCACAGATAGTAGCCAATCTTTTTCAATAGTCTGACATGAACTGGATTCCCAAACACAACCTCATTTATTTCACTGTTGGATGATAGTTTCTACTTCCAAGTTCTCTAATGTAAACATTTGTCTTGTGCTTTAATCTAAACCCTATTTGACTTTGTATTTTCAAATATTCTATATACTTGTTAATGTGCCTACCTATGTAAAAATACTTGGGGTAAGCACTTAACATCATTTAGCTCTTGTCTTTCCTAATGTCATAATACTTTTTATTTTCCCCACATAGATTTCGTTATCAAATCCTCTCTTTTGTCTTTTCCTTTCTGATATGTTAGACAGAGTTTAAGGTGAGGGTTTGTTGTTGTTGTCGTTGTTGCTTTATCATTTTTACTTATCCTAGACTACATATGTAAAGTAACAAAATGATAAGGAAACGCCAACACCTAGCTACTCACATAAGATGAACCAAGGTTTTATTGAAACTTGTCTTATCTCCTGCCAACCTCAGTGGGCCATTCACCATGACACATTTATCTGAAGTCCTACCAGAAGCTCTATGAACAGATTGCTTGTCCGCAACCTGACCCAAGCAAAGTAAATACATGACTCACCTAGCCCCTGGCCAACGAGTAGATGAGATTTTAACTCTTGTCCAAGAAAAGAAGGGATGCCCATGCTAGGTGAGCGTAAACTGACTCCTAGAGTACCAAAGCAATGCACCAGAAGATAATCTCCCCTGACCTTGAAGATGAACATTTTCAGTTCTCTGCTTGGCCATTGTGATCATGACCATCTCTATGGACTCTGAGTGCCTAATGCTCTGTTCCATTTTGTTATGTATATAAACTACAGTTGTTTATAAAGTATTGTAAACATACCATTTTACTATACCTCTATAATATGTTATGTATTATCTATCTATGGATAGAATTCATGTTTTGAGTAGCTTTGGCCTATGTGTTTAGCCTATATATTCAGGAATCTGTAAAACACACAATTATATCACCTTTTTTATATCTATCATTATCTAATATCATTACCCACTATTTGAAAATACATAAAATTGTGATGGTTTTTACTTTGACCTTTTATTAAAGTTCACTAAAATCTAATTTTCTACCTGTGTCAATCACTAGAAAGTTCAGATTTATTGTTTAATACTAACTTTCTCTCAAATGCCCATGGTTCATGAGATTATTCATTGGATGTAACAAACAAAGAGCAGTCATTATCTTAAAATTAAATCTTTTGAAACACAGACACAACATGATTCATTTAATATTTCCAAATAGTCACATATGAAATAAATATTCTTACTTTCTAATTTAAAAGGGATTGATAATTAAAATACAATTTTCAGGTCCCTCAAGGGCTTATATTTCTGTATGAACCAAACACCGAAAAGCTATATAACTAGAATAGCATGTATTTCATCCATTGTGATAAAAACCTATTTTCTCAGGTATCAGCAGAAAATAGCAAGTATGTACTCCAGAGAAATGTGAAATTTTAAATCTAGCAATCCTTTCACCAAAGGAAATGTCTGCAGGATTAAAAAAATCATGAAGTGTGTGGATACACTCATTAACCCATGGGAATTAGCCATCTGGCACATGGTATCCTCACTGGCTTGAAAGAAAAATAGGTCCTGCTTACAGAATACTACTTTATTCAATATGCAGAACAGCCATTAACAGAACACTCACTGTTGAGTTGAAACACAAGGAAATAAAATCTGGGCCAGAGAAGTAAGTCATCCTTAAAAACATATTAGAGTCCCAGCGACACTGATAAAAGACTGCACAACAACCTTTTTCCTAATCAAAGACTCTACAACAAAGAAAGCAGCTGTATGTGAAGAAAAGACGTCCCGTTCACAAGCACCTACAGCAGTTTACATCCCAGGTCCATCTGTCTCTCTGTAGACCACTGATAACATCCCATACATTAACAACTGCTCATCCTGGCCCCCAGATCTAGCACTGGAAAATGATACTCCATGGTGGAATGAACCTGGCAAACACCTGTGCTGGCATCTTGTCCAAGTTCATTTGAAGCTGTGGTACCTGTTCATTAGGGCCAAAGCAGCAACCAACTCTTTCTCTGCTTGAGTAAACGGGAGTCATAGTAGGATACCTAGAACAGAAGTGTCAGTAAAGGTAAAATTATTATTTTTTTTTTGGTTTTTCGAGACAGGGTTTCTCTGTGTAGCCTTGGCCGTCCTGGACTCACTTTGTAGACCAGGCTGGCCTCGAACTCACAGCAATCCACCTGCCTCTGCCTCCCGAGTGCTGGGATTAAAGGCGTGCGCCACCACGCCCGGCGGTAAAATTATTTTTTTAACCTTCAAAATCCTATAATCTAATAATCCCACACTGAGACACACTCAATTTTAATTTCAAGCAGTATAAACTGTATAATTACATAAACCGTGAATTAAGAACCAGGAAAATCCAACTTTCTTTTCTGTTACAAAACTAGTTCTTATTCTACATGTTTGAAACAAACAAACAAAAGATAACGGTGTGAAAGGAGACTCAAATAAGACGCAGAGAGAATAGAGAGGACTTAGGGACGCGGGATTCTGGGTAAGGCACAGCGGCTTTGCATAGGAGGACTGGTCTTTGTGCCTTAGGTTATGGACAACACTGCCCAACTGTCCAGGTAAGAAAACGCCCCACCTCTTATTTATTTGCTCATTCATTCACCATCCTCTCCCTGAAGATGCTCTCATTTCTTGTTCTCCTTTACGCACATACTTTACTTTTAGTTCAGCCTAAACTGTAATAGCCAGAACATGGAAACAGCCTAAGTGTCCCTCAATAGAAGAATGGATAAAGAAACTGTGGTACATATACACTATGGAATGCTATTCAGCTATTAAAAACAAGGAATTCCCGAAATTTGTGGATAAATGGATTGAGCTAGAAATGATCATAATGAGTGAGTTAACCCAGAAGCAGAAAGACTCAAATGGTATATACTCACTTATATCCGCATATTAGCCCAAGGGGCATGTCCCATGAAAGCCTTCACTTGCCAGGAAACTGGGAGAGATTGGGTTTTAATATGAATTATTTTGTTCTTTAAGGGTACTGTCTTCTGGGACCACGCCTTGGTCCACTGAAATTTCTTCTGCATGTAACAAAACACAGACAAATAAATGCCTGTTATTTTTATTATTGTCTCTCCAAACTGTGTGATGAGCATACACTTGTCTTGCTTTTCCAGGGTGACGAGATATAGTATGTACATCTGGCCCTCTTGCTTTTGTTCATTCCATATACGTATTTCTTATTTATTGCGAAATGGACCAGCTTTCACTGATTAATTAACATGTACCCAGGTCGGTCATTTGCTGAACGTTTATTGGAAGTAGAATTGACAAAGGCAAATCTTTAAGCTAGAAATGGAGAGGACCCAAAGATGAGTAAAAGATGATAGAAAACATTTAATCCAATAGAGAAGATCTATTCGTGACAACAGAAGACCTCTCTTGCAGCCAAGAAGAAATATATCTGGCATGCACAAAATTGTATTTATCTTTATATGCTCTATAGTAGAGAGCAATAAGAAGAGCCAGTGCTGATAAGTGGTGGCTGAAGGAATGAATTAATAAATAAGGGTAGGTTTTCAGCTTTCTAGACTCTGCCCCTGATGTATTCAGATACTTGCCTTTTATAGCTACTCTAGGGTAGGAGACACCTGGTAAAATTACATGCCTCTGCAATAATAAAGTGCATGCCTATAAGATCTTGGGCAAGGAGGTAGCCAACAACTCCAGGGCTCCAAGCAGCCAAATGTCCTCAACTCTGCTTTCAAGGTCTGATGTTCTGTTTTCAACACTCCTCTTTCCCTCAGCATGGTTCTGACATCAATACTATTTTAACATACCTTTGTCCAGTTGAGCCATCAGGGCCGGGTCAGGTAAGGTAGGGTATCACACCAGAAGCAGGGAAGAGCCCTGGGCCCTCTCAGTGTCCCACACCATAGCCCAGTCTCCTTTTTCCAGCTTTCCACCTGTCATGCTTCTGCCTCAATGATATTTGTCAGTAAAGCAAATTTGTACTTTTTTTTAAAAAAGCATGTGTTGATGCTTTTATTCACAGGTGTGATGGTTTTGACCCATGCACCAGCACTCAGAGAATGAAGGAAAGGCTTAGTCTAAGAATCACATAGAAGTGGGGGAGAAAATAATTCAAGGGCGGAGAGCTTTCTCATATAACAAGGCTAGGATACTCTACTAAAATATTTCACAGCAATTGTGGCTTTTTTTTATAGCAATGTCCAAACGCTGGTAACAACCCTCACTGAAGAGAATAAGAGGAAGTCTCATCAAGGAAACCATGCCTGCTTAGGTCTCCATTGATTCCCCAGTTCCTAACAAAGTGCCCGGGCTGCAACTGCTGCGCAGGCTCAGGGAAGCTACGCGCCATATCATTAAAATATTCGAACAATAACAAAAACCCAGGAAGGCCCAACTATGATTAGAATACTGGAAAACCCTCAGGAAGCCACCATAACTACCAACGTGATTATTTTCCCATCCCAGCCTCAACGAAAACTGAGTGATCTGCAGTGTCTGTAACTAATTATCCTCTTGTCTGTCTTTCTCTGGATATCAAACACTAAAAACATTCCACTTTCCTCTCTTGGTTTCCTGCTTTCAAATTTGGTTATTTTCCCTCCCAGGTAACACCTTTTCTCCAGGCTCCATGTAGGTCTCTGATCTTTAAATGTCCTCAGACCCTTCACTGTTGCATTTGTTGGTTAATTAACATGTGCACAGGAGGGCAAGCATCTCCTCATGTAGATGAGCAGTGTCCCACATCCTAGATGGAGCAATTTCCCCAAAACAGAATATAGCCTTGGTAGCACCTAAACTGGTCTCTTCTGTGAGCCATGCATTTAGAGAGTACCTTATCCAGAGCATGAGCAGAAAAATGCAATGCAGTAGGAATTCCAAGAAAGGGACCTTTTTAATTGATCTAATGAATGTACCTGTTTATAAGCATCATTACTCTCCTATTGGATAGTCTCAGTTATCCTTCCTTAGATTTTTTTCTTTATTTTTATCAATAGGTTACTGACATAATGAAAAACCATCTTCCCACGTTACCATTATAAACAGTGGAGAACAGAGAAACTCAGCTTTACTCAGAAGACAAACACTTAGTACAAGATGGAAAAAACCCATATTATTAAGTGATGAATGATGGATTTTAGAGCCCTGATACAATCCTGCTAATAATAAATAAAATAATATAAAACTATCATATTCACCATTAGAGAAAAGCAATAAAAGAAGGCGCTATTGTCCTGTAATATGGAAGGAATTTGAATCTAGGGCTTTTCAAATGATCACTGTACTCAAAGAATGTCCCATTTTTAGACCTCACCCTGACTGCATCACCTTAGATGGCAGACAGTGATCAGCTTCACCAGGACACTTTCTAAAACGTGATGCCTACTTTTCATCACAAGTTGGAAATGGGTTTTGGTACAGTTTTTTGTCTCTTTATCCTTTTCAGCAATTAAGATAATCTGGATATAAGGGCTGGCAGGGAGAAAGTCACCTGAGCCCATCACGTGACTGAGCTCATCAAGTAGACGCACAGAAAGAACTAAGCCAAAGGTTTTATAGAAATCTCCCGTAGCTCCGCCGGGGCCAAGAACTTTCTCCCGGGGCAGGTTTTTAATTACTTCATCTATTTCTGAAAGTAAAGGAGAATCCAGTAATTCCCCAGTCTTCTGCAAATCACCTAGACAACTCGCAAAGAATGAGAACTGACTGGTTATTGGCTCATGACATTGGGCCCCAGTTTCTGTAACACTCTCCGTGCTATTTCTGAAAGAACTTACTAAGGAGCCCTGGGCCTGTGTTGCTCTTTCTCTCCTTTGTGCATCTCATCACCTTACAGTTATGGGTTGATTGTCAGAGCTGAACAGCCAGAATGGCAAGAAGTTGCTGGCTCTCGCCTTCTTCCCAAGGTGCGGTACTGCCTCGCCAAGCGATGCATGTCTTCACATCGTTGGTTGGAGGGAACTTGGAGCTGCTGAGGTGAAGACGGCTGCTGATAATTTCCAGCAGGGGTGATCTTCCAGCTCCTGCGTCTGGCAGTCTCTCCTGGGCAGGCTTTCTCATTCGAACACTGTCATGTATATTGTCACTGAGCAAGAGAAGGAGAATAAAAGAATTATAACTTACCCGAAAGCAATGTTCACAAATACCAGTAAAAAAAATAAGAGTAGCCTTCACAAGCCCTTGGGTGGCTATAAGGAAGCCCCATAATGAATTTACAGTCGAATCACTTTAAATTTGGTTTGTAGCCTTCAATAGTTTACACCAATTTTGGAAACGAACCTACATAATCTGTTTTACAATCTACTTCTAATTCATCCAAATACCTGGAAAATCTTACATTAAGAAAACCAAGAAGAGACTTGATACCCTATGAGCATATACAGGGGGATGAGGTCCCCCTCAGTCACAGTCATAGGGGAGAGGAGTTAGGGGAAAATGGGAGGGAGGGAGGAATGGGAGGGTACAGAGGATGGGATAATAATTGAGATGTAATATGAATAAACTAATAAAATATATTTAAAAATATCCAAGGATATAAACAGTAGGGTGTTTCTTGGATGATTTTTCTAATCAAGGGACATCAGCGAAGCCTAAAAAAGGGACATTTTCTAGATCATAGAAACATCTAAATGTGATGACTATAGAATGACAGAACGTAGTGACAACACTGTTTTTAGTCTCTTTTCACTGTCTTCCCAGTGTTTGGTTTATTTGGTTCTCCAAAATTTGATCACCACAGTAATATTCTGAAACCTCTTCTTAATTATTTTTAATTAACTCAAATTTATTTCTAACTGATGCTTGATACAACCATGTGTTTTTTTCCTAGTAAGCAAGAATTGGTAGTAAACATTTCTGGGATATGAGATCCTTTAAAATATAGGAAAGTGCTAATAATTTGTTGTCATTCGAGGAAAAGGGGAATTGAGAGCCTGGAGCATTCTCCTTCATAATCCTGAAATTTTCCCCTCCAGCTGTGATAAATAAAATGAGGAGATTGTAAGATCTTTGTGACAATTCCAGTTTATAGTTCTGCTTACCAAAGAAATAAGACTTTTCCAGACACATCTTATTTCAAATACGTTGTCTTATTCTCTGTGAGAGCTATTCTATTCTTGCTTGTCAATTGACTACATATACAATGAACTAGAGTCCTGAAATGGAGGGCACACCTCTCATCAATTTTTTTTTGCTTGGTTTGAAGTGGGTGGATCCACTTCCAGTCTGGACTTGTGAGGTAGGAAGACACACACATTTGATATGGATCTTGAAGTCTAAGCCTTCCCTTCAACCTGGACCACACCTTCTGCTGGAAGCCCATATGAGGACATGGAAGAAGGACACTTACTCTTTGCCAGCTTGTTCTCACCTTGCTAGTAAGTCCATTCCTTCGCTGGAATTAGAACCTACTTCTTTGGAATTCCAGCTTCTAGTGAAAAGCTGCTGAGACACCCAGCCTTGTGGACTGAGCAACTTCTGGACTTTCTGCCATAGACTGCCATGTTTCATTAGTTGGGCCATAGCCTGTAAGTGACTCTAATAAATCATATATATATGTATGATATATTATATATATAATTTGTATGTGAAGATATTCATTCTGTAAGTTCTGGTACTCTAGAGAGCACTGACTAATAATATACTGTTTGAACTTATGCCCTTAATTTAGATTCAAAAATCTTGGTGTGATGTATGACCTGCCATTGAAGTGTGCACCTAAAGTACAATTCCTAAATGTCCCTGCCTCTCTGAGCTTCACACAGACACAAGTATATAATCTTGAAAGCTAGCCACTACATTTACAGGAAAGAAGAGACCCAAGGGCACCTCAGAGTCGGATCCTCCTAGCTCTCTGTGGAGCAGTCGAGGAGCTACACGTCCACACTTTGCACAGCCATTATATGTTGAATCATGGAGTATCTGCAGCTGATAAGATGACCACCTTACCCAAGCCACACATTCGTTTGGGATACATATTATAACCCCCATTTTCAAAGAAGTGCACTACCTACCGGCAGCAGTTAAGTCACAGGATTCTGACCCTGTGTCTTTTGATCACTGCTTTCTCACCCTTCGTACTTCGGGTGATCCCGATAGTCTTGATGTGACATTCAGACAGTGTCTATCACCTCGCACATGAAGGTTGCATGAGCAGCCAGTCCTAAAATAGGCAAGTACAACAAAACCAAAATTCCAATAGCTGGAGTCTCTATTATGACACTAAGACAAATGTTATTTCAAAGTCCCTTAAAAGGAAGGGAAGTAGTTGTACAGAATTCTTCATGTAGAAAACCTTGTTAGAGTTCCTCAAATGTATCATCTCTTCTGCTCAGAGTTTCAAATCCCAACAGCAGGGTCAAACCTCTTTCTGTCTTGTATTAGCATCCCCATTGTCTTTAAATTACCTTTCTCCTCAGCCCATCACTTCCTGCTTTTCTCAGGTCATTTCTCAGCCACTCTGTAGTTGTCTGCAATGGACCACTATGGGATCCTAGGAGTATCTAACTGCTCCTCATCTTCTCTTTGCTGGTTGAAGAAGCCATGGAGACTCTGTGGAACACCTTTCTGTTCTTATTCTTAACAGCCTTTCACTTAGAAAACTTTTGTGGGTAATTAGTACACAACGTCAACAGTATTTTATAGGAGGAAACAAGAAACACTGATTTAACATTTAGGTCCTTTTTACTTAATACTACTATGAGATTTGAATTATAGTGAACCCACCTTAACACCTCCCAACTTTATGATCTTGGCTGAGTTATTTATTTGTATATTCTCCTTGTTTCAATACCCATAGGACCATTGTGAGAATGAAAGATAATATTGTTCTGGGTATGGTGGTACAGCCCTGTGATATCAGCATTGGTGGGATAATGGTCTTAAAGATAATGGCTCTTATATATCTGATGTGTGAGTATGCACAAAGTATATTTTCTTGTGCCATATGATCAATTTTATAAGAGAGAACACTTGGTTTTTCAGAGTTTAGATCATGTCACAGAGCCATTAAATGATGGGCATCAGAAATAATCCTTAGCCTATGAGCTGTTTCTGTAGGGCAGAAGGTCTTCAGAAGTGAAGTTTTCATGGGGATATTTAACTTTTTGCCAGTGGTTGATTCTCAACAACTTCAATGAAACATTTCAATTTAAGTTTAGATCAGCTGTCATGTGTTTGAATGCTATAGTATTCTGTCCTTGCTTCTGCCCATGTCCTCCCATATAAAAGGAAAAATAAACTAGATGTTATTTTTTTCCTGTCACTGTTCTGCTTTCTCTGATAACCTGAGAGCTATGGTTGTCTGGACAATTTTTAGAATAATTAAAACAAGCTTTCATTTCAACTGAAAAGATATCAATCATTTTGTCTGAACTGATGTGGAGTTGGAGGCCTCCTAGAGTTTTCTTTATCCCTAGAACAAGGTCAAAATACAAAATCTCTTTCTTTGGCTTAGCTGCCTTCATATACATTTTGTGTGTCCCTGTGTGAGCCTCATGCCACCTGAATTTGACTGGATGGGGCCTCACATTGCCTGGTGTGCTCTTGTCAGAAGCCTGCTGGTAGTTCTTTCAGAAGGAGGGGTTGTTACTAAGTGCATGGGCAGGTTTCTTCTTAAACAACAAAGCAAGATAACTTTGACCAAAAGCAAGGTTTTCAGAAACAACTTCAAATTCATTTACCTCCTCTGACGAATGTGCTCCCCTGAGCACTCCAGAGTCTTGATCGAGAATGTGAAGGTCATCCTTAGGTGAACTTGAGAGAACAATTAAAAACCTTCTGTGCCTCCAGTGCCCCCTTCACAGGTAGAACCAAGTCTACAGCCTTCCTGCTTTCAGATTGGAGGGCCAACCTCCTTTGAGTTTTGGACTGAACATATGAGCGAGTGTTGTCTGTTTCCTGTTAGCAAACACTGTTGTTGTGCAGGAGCAATCATCAACAAGGTCACTGTTGTCGGAGGCACATTGAACTTCTGACAAAGCCAACAAAAGTGTGCATTCACTTCAAATAGTAACTCAAACCAAGAGGATTTTGAAAGCATCTCTGTATAAAACAAACATTCATAACTGACATCAACTTTGGTTCTTTGTGTAGCCATCTATTGATAATGGAATTCCTTTATTCGTTCTACTTTTTTCCCAAATTGTAGACACTGAAGTCCCAGAGAGGGAAAATGCACTGGCTGTGTAATTAATTAGAAAGTAACATACTTTCTCAGTCTCCAAACCATACGTTTATCATTATCTCTTGGTCAGACTTTCTTGCCACTTCCAGACACTAATGTGGAAAAGGCATCAGAACTCAAAACTAGATAATAAACAAACTGACTCACAGAAAATGAGAGAGTGTATTCAAAATAACTTCATTCCGCTCAAAATCGGCAGCGGCAGAGTTTGAAATCTTTATGATTCTACATAGGTGGGTAAAATGAACCTGGCAATGTGGCTGGAGATTCCTTTTGCCAAATAGGGAAGATTCTGGCTCAGCAGGTTCTAGGACTACCACAAAAGAAAATGAAGATGATCCCCAGAAACAGTGCTGACCTATCCTGACAAAACATTAACAGATGAAGATGCTGTAATGAGACAAGATACTGGTTTGTCTGTGAGATTGTTGTGGAAAACAAACAACTCCTCTTGTACTATAGTCCCCAGTCACTGCACCTGATAGTAAAACAAATATCTTTCTTAGAATTTTAACTTTAGACTTTATTAAGAAGATAGTATAAAAATCAAGGCATAAGTGTTATCTTAGTTAGCTTTTCTATAGCTGTGATGAAACACCATAACCAAAAAACAAGATGGGGAGGAAAGGGTTTATTTGGCTCCTCCATATTACTGTTCATTGTCATCAAAGGAAGTCAGGACCGGAAATCAAAGAGGGCAGGACCCTGGAGGCATGAGCTAGTACAGAAGCCTAGGAGGGGAGGTCCTGGAGGGGTGCTGTTCACTGGCCTGCTCCTCCTACCTTGCTTAGCTTGCTTTTTTGAAGAAGTAGGGCATCAGCCCAGAGACTGCACCACTCACAGTGGGCTGGGCCCCTCCTCCATCAATCAGTAGCTAAGTAAATGCTGTACAGCCAGATCTTGTGAAGGCATTTTCTCAACTAAAGTTCCCTCCTTTCAAATAACTCTAGCTTGTATCAAGTTGACATAAAACTATCCAGCACAAGTGCTTTAAGGTTTAGAGAACCATACAAAAACAGATAACCAGGCACTACTTATATATTGACTTGTAACTTTCCAGTAGTTTTTATTTCTAAAATAGTATTGCTTGATTGAAAGAGATTCCTATGCATTTTTTTTTACTTTAGTGTCCCTTTTTATTTATACTGTATCAAATTGGTTGAAAGTGTAGCTTAAGTTTCTCATGCCTTTGTGTATGTAACCTCACATACAGACTCTGCCTTCCGTCAGTAGAACCACAGCAAACCTAAAGCAAGCAGAGGAAAACCGGAAAAAGCACATTTCTAATTTTCCCACTGGAACCCTTGGTACACCACTGAAAATGTGCCCTGGTTCACCCATGGAAGGGTGATTAACAAATTTCCACCCCATCCAATAGGTAGTAGTCCCCCATGTTCAGGAAGGAGTCCTTGAAAGACCAGAATGATAGCACAGCCCATAGACTTTAAGCGCTGCTTTTTCATTGTTCACCTCACCATTTGCAATATGAAACTTAAATCAGGAGCCAAGCCATATTTAAACAGGGATTAACAACACAGCCTTTAGCACTGGCACGAGTTCCATGTCAAGGGGCAACCCTCACATGTTTTCCACTTGCCGGGAACATCCTCTACAAATGTTGACCTACATTTCGCTCCGATGTTAATGTATACTACTCAAATCTAACCCAAACCCACACGAAAATTAAGGAAAGCAACTCAGCCTGTTTCCAGTCACCGAAACTCTCCATAAAGAAAGAAGTTCTAGATGCTGGTAGCAAGCTCTGGAGAGCACAGATGCTGCCTTTTGGAAGATAAGACGATCAGAACCTGTCGCCATCCAGGATCTATTAACTGCCAGTCAAACAGGAGCAGGGTCGCTAGGAGTCGGAGGAGGAAAATATTTAACTGGAAAATGCTGCTACAAACTCTCACCAGAACAAAAGGTATGATGACACGGGTGTTGAACTGACGAGTGACATTCAGTAACTCCAAGATCAAAACACTGCAATCGGTGCTGGAATCTATGCTGTCCCTGGCTTCACACTTTCATCCCCTCCCTCCAAGTGTGCCGAAAAATCTAATTAGAAGCCCTTCCTCATGACATAAAACTCTTCAGAACAGTGAAGTGATCCAAAATTTAATTCAGCGTATCTTAAAATGTTTTGAGACTGGAAGCATCTCACTTTGCCTGCAATAACAGAGAAAGATAGGAAAGGGCTTTCCACTACCAGTTATCTGACTGCAGGCAGACTCAGTGCTTAGTGTACACACACACACACACACACACACACACACACACACACACACACACACACACAAAGTGGAGAAGGGGATTGTGTCTGCCATGGACTCTGTTGCCTGCTTTTTGATCATTGCCTCCTTTTGAGTCACTTCCCTCCCCCTAGCAGGGCTACCTTGCCCAGCCACAGAGGAAGAAGATGCACTCAGTCCTGGTGCAATTTAATGTTTGGGGGGTCAGGGGGTTTCTCTTTTTCTGAGAAGAAGGGGAGAGAGGAAACAGGAAGAGGGTGAGAAGGTGGGACCAGGAGAAGAGGAGGGAGAGGGCTTCATAAAGTGCTGAAGTGATGTAAAGTGAATATATGTTTTGAAGCTACCGTCTTCCATGTCCTTAAATAGGCTTCCAGCAGGACATGTGGCTCAGATTAGACATGGGATGAGAGCTATGATTTGGATTAAAGACTGTATCTTTTCCCAGCTCAAGAGATTTATATTAAAAGCCAGTCTTCCTACCTCAAAAATCCAGATTAGAAGTAGATCTCCCTACTTCCATTTAAACAAAAGTCCTTCATAGGTGTTCCCTCCAATTTTGTGGTTTTGTTAATTCCAGATGTAGTCAAGTTGACAAGAAAATCCATCACGTTTTTGTTAACCACAGAAAAGCGACACTAAAACAGTCACTCTATCACTCACCTATGTGTGTATTAGTTTACTTTCCTCGGTGCTGTAACCTGAGAGAACGCAATTTAAAGGAGCGAGTGATAAGATTTTAAGTGTTCGATAAGAGGAACAACTACTAAGAGTGAGCGTCTTCTAATCTAGCTCAGACACTCATGAGCTCCTAACATACAGTGACTCACACAAGACCTGCCCATGACTGTATGGGTTGCCGTGGGCAACATGGATAGGTGGAAATTTAACAAAGTGCCATCAACTACCAATCAATGGCTCCTGGGGGTGGGGGGTGGGGATCAGTTTTCACCTGAGAAATGCTCCATGATAGGCTTTACATCCTATATGGTCAATTTTAACATACGCACATATGGACAACACTAATTGACCCAGTGTGTACGTGTATGTGTGTGTGTGTGTGTGTGTGTGTGTGTGTGTGTGTGTGTGTGTGATGATAATAATTATTGAAGAGGTCATGAATTGGAAAGGGGGAAGTGGGGCACATAGAGGAGTAGGAGAAGGAGAGGGAAGGATGGAAATGACATAAATAAAATGTACTCATGTATGAAATTCTGAAAAAAATAATTTTAAAAAAATACTGATTCTGAATACTGCTGATGTTGTGAGAAATAAACTGTCCTTTGCCCCCAAATCAGAAGTTGACCTGCTTTATAAATAGGTCACTCATAAAGATACACCTGGTGTGCTTGTCAACATGTAGGAAAGGGAACGTTTTTTAACCTATCTTTCTTGACAATAAGATTTTCTTACTGAAGATTTCAACAGCAAGTCATGTTTAGAACAACGATGAAGGACCAGATAGTAAATACGTTTAGACTCCTCAGCCCAGACTTCTACATAGCAGTGGGCGTGGTGGCGCCCACCTGTAACCCCAGCACTCAGGGAGGCAGAGGCAGGCGGAGCTCGGGGAGTTTGAGGCCAGCATGGTCTACACCGTGAGTCTAGGATGGCTAAGGCTACACAGAGAAACACTGTCTCGATGAAACAGATAGAGAGAGAGAGAGAGAGAGAGAGAGAGAGAGAGAGAGAGAGAGAGAAGCAAAAACAAAAAAGCAACAACAAAAAGCACCACCCAGCTTCTATATTGCAGCTCCTACTAATTCTCCTGACAGAGCACAAGAGGAGGCACAGGGAAGATCGCTGTGTCCCTGGGAAATTTTAGTATAGGGACAATAAAAGCTATATAGTTTTTTTTTAATCTGTGTGCTCTAAAATACTACATTGACAATGTTTAATATTTCAAAAATTTACAAAGCGCAGTAAAACCACACGCTGTAGAAAAGTAAGTGTTAGGTTATGTAGCCCATGAACTAATAACTGAATAAGGAAAGGAACTTTCCATTAAGCCTATTAGCCTATTTCGTGTCCTTCCTGTCCTAGTAGGTATGAGAAAATCTTAGGAAAGTGGAAATTAGAATTAAAGAGATTTCGGGTTATGGGCGGTAGGAAGATGGATCTGGAAAAGGAACTTGGGGTGGAGGACGCTCTTTGCTTTGTAACACAGGCAGCCATACCGACAGCCTTGTGCGTATTAGGAAGTTCTACACTACTGAATTATACCCAGGGATCCTAGATTTTTATATGCATAAGTGTTTTTTTTTGTGTACATAAACTTTTTCTCTCTTGGCCCCTCATTCTGCACCCCACCTGTAGCAATCAGTTTGGCTGCTGTTGTATTGAGAGAGTGCCTCATGAATGCTGAGGAAATGGCCATTAACAGGGGATTTGCTGTTACTAACATTTGGAGTCTCTTTGGGTTGTGATGTTTTCAACTTCATTTGTGTTTTTATACCCATTCATATGGCACCCTTTTTCTTAGACTCCATGCATGTTTTTCTTGGATAGTCATGATATCTCTGATTTGTTTCTGGTACTCCACAAAGCCTTTTGGCCATAAACAGCAGAATAAAAAGACTGAAATGATTTCTCTGCCATATTATAGTAAATTTTATGATTCACTCAGGAGCCCAAAAATTCTCTGAACTACTTTGATAACAAAGGAACCAACTGGAGTGCCTTGCAGATAAACTGAGCCCAATAGTTTTCTTTTATATTTTTGTCCCAAGTTTGACCCAAATTCACCTGAACCAAACCATATGGAAATTTCCACATCTTTCCTATCTTTACACAAACAAGAAAGCAAAGCATTCATCAATTTGCATAATGCTTAAGGCTGAATTTCGATTTGCATGTGTGAGATTTGCTTTGCTAGAAAAGAGTAACTCTGTTCTTTGTCAAAGGGAGGAATTCATAAACAATAGGGAAGCTTACAGTGGGTGAGTGAATAGATACAACTGTCACTATGAACTTGACCTAAAACTTTGGAGCGAGCTCCAGAACGGAGGATCTAGAGGGCAGATTTCAAGCAAATGGAAACCCTGGTGTATGTGCTTCAATTCAGTTATGGAGCTGATTTTCCTCGCCTCGAACACACTGTAGAGAGTAGCACAGCAGAACAGGAGCCCACAGTTTGACCCTGATCAGCACTAGATATTATCTCTAAGTAAATATGTTACTTAACTTGCTGCGTAACAGCCACTGAGTAGCACTAAATTCTCAGGTAGGCATGGCTTTGCATTCTCTGCACATACACGCCTTCAATGGAGCCTGCACTTCTGAATCAGAGCTTAAAATTTTCTGCAAGTCTGGAGCAAAGCTTTTCCTTGTAAATCAATGGGAGTCTAATAGCATTAGCAATTTGCCAAGAGAAGAGTGATAACCCTGTTGTAGCTTGGTTGACAACAAACGCTTTGGTAATTTCTCAGGAAAAGTATTTCCTGTTGATCATTAAAAGCCAAATTTTGAGTCACTTCCCCCTCTGGATTAAATAAATACTATTAGTGTTTCAACTGTGTACAGTAAATATGGATCTCAAGACTTGTTTGCCTGCATTTCTTAAAACATTTATGAACATTGAACAGATGAATTTGTTTTAAGCATATTTTTTCATTTGAACACTTTTCCCAATGGTTTTTAATATGGATACTGTTCATCACATATTGAATAAAGCAACTTTTACTTTATTTAATGTCTTGACCCAAATCGCATTGTCTCCATAAATATTTTATAGTCTGTGTGCAACAAAAGCGTGATTACCAAAGTCATGTCTGTACTTGTAGGTAATATACTATAAAAAATGGATTATTTTTCCTTCTCTTGTTTTTCAGTAAGGGAATTGGTGCTTGCATTTGCCCAAGTGGGTTTTTCCTTTTTCCTTTTCCTCTTCTTTTTTTTTTTTAAACACTAACTAGCTCCTTAGGGGTAAAATGCTGGAAACATGGGTCTGTGCCAAGTTACTATCTCTATAAAATTCGCAAAAGAATAAGAAACCATTGCTCACTTTACCTCTTTCCAGCTGTTTTTCTCTGAAAGAAGACATTTTGGAGCTTCCATTATCCTGATAGATTGCATGAAGATACTCTCTGACTGACTAAAACAAATTATACTGCTTTTCAAAGGAGCAAAATAAAGTAAAAATCCAATAATTATTTATTTTGAAAGCTAGCAAACATCTCTCAATATTTTTTCACTAGTTTTTTCCCACATACTAAAACTTGTATATTTCACAGATTTCTTAATATTTTGGGAATGTATCTGAAATTTTTTTAATAATATGATTTGCTATATATCATGTTTTGACTTTGTAATATCAAACATGAAGATAATATTGTAAATTTTTAGTGAGATGCAATTATCTTGTGTCATTAAGCATTATAGATTTTTCATAGTATTTTCCTTCTCCCCTTACCCAAACTCCAATAGAAAAAGCATTTCTTCCTATTCAATTATTATTCCATGAAATAAGCTGAGTTACATTTATGTCTCTACAGTAAACTCCTCAAAATTTCCAAATGCTGAGGTACTCCTTTAACATATGTATATGTACCCCTTTAACATATGTATCAGTTAATGGTTAGCCCAGATAGAAACAATCTGGACCAAATCGTTTTTAATAGGAATTTATATTTTTGTGCATTTTATTTGCTCAAAATAATTTTGTGTGTATGTGAAATAACCATAAAGTCTACTTTCCATGGGTGTTTATATGCAAAATTAGTGTCAGTATATTTTGTTTTGTCACATGGTTCTTAGAAAAGAAACATGAAAAACATACTTACATTGACTTATAACCACAATTTCATTTGGAACGTGGCTACTGCTAATAACCTCATTCCCCACTTCTCCTTCCAACAACAGGTGCTATATCTCTTAGACATAGCTTGGATAAATTGATAGGGAAAGTCTGGCCACTACGAGAACTCTCTGGGAACAGATTCCGGTAGAACCCAGCAGAATCAAATGTCCTCTGAGATTTTTCACATAAACTCCAACAGAAAAACAAACAAACATACAAACAAAACAAACAAACAAAGGGTTCTCTATGTTCAAGATATCACAAAGATAGTTTGGGAGCTACCAAGTACTGAACCCCTATGATGGCTTCAATCAATCGGATAAATTGAAACTGACGTAGGAAAGTAATAAAGAAGAAAGATGAAGCTAAAAAAATTAAAAATTAAAAGAAAAACTCACTGATACTTATGTCCTAGTTTCATTTTCTTCCCACACACCAAGGTCTACTCTTGACTCTCCAATTATCTGATAATAAAGTCAGAAATCCATTTTTTCTCCCAAACTTTGACTCAGGTTTTTCTGTCTCAGCTAAAACAGAATCTTGAGCAAAATGACTGATACATGAATTAATTAATTAGTAGTCTCTCCAGATGACAATTTGGAAAGTTTAAAGTGCCTGGCCCAAACTCTCTCCAGTCAGTTTGCAGTGGTGCCAAGCACTGAGATTTTAGCTCAAGTATACACATTATACAAGAAACAAGCATTAAGAACTTCTTTCTGATATTTGGTTAAGGATGGAAAAGGACATGCTATTTTGCTTTCTTTTCCTCTGGAAAATTCCTCTAAACTATTTTTATTCAAATGTGCAAAATAATTTAAAGTTGAAAATAACTTAATGTTTAAGATTATTATTCTCTTAAGGAAAACTGAGTGACACCATTGATTGAGTGACACCATTGATTGAGTGACACCATTGCTTTGGGCCTGTGGTGATCCAGCACACCATGGAGGAAATGGTAGAGAAAAACACCTCTTTGTTACCTGGAAGCCATAGAGAGAAACTTAACTCTTTAAAGTTAAGATTCTCTAGGATTAAGAAGAAAACAAAAATTCCACCAAAATTAAGTATTAGCTATTGTATCTAAATTCGACTTGTCAGAAAAACAAAGATCGGCTGCAGGTACAGAATTGCACTTACAAGTATGAATCTCAAACAATAAAATGGGCACCTGGTCATCTGAAATTATGAATGTACGCTGAAGACTAAAACCACAAAGTAAAAGAGCTTCCAGGGACAGTTATATTGAATGCATGGATTGCAACTGGCTATGTGCTGTATGAACTGTAGCAAGCAACACAGGAATAACGAGGAAATGTATAGACAGGAGCACACACACAGAGACAAGACACACACACACACACACACACACACACACACACACACACACACACACACA
Organism: Acomys minous; assembly: GCF_964271855.1. Lineage (NCBI taxonomy): Eukaryota > Metazoa > Chordata > Mammalia > Rodentia > Muridae > Acomys > Acomys minous. The sequence continues at coordinate 122,873,118 of NC_140483.1, forward strand.
CACACTAAGCTCTTACAACAAAAGATTCAGCAAAATATATACTTCCCAAAACAGAATCTATTTAAAAATACTATAAATAAAAGCAAAAACAAATGTTAGATTTGTGAGAAGTAGGAAATAATGTTGCTGTTGAGAAGATAAAATCTTGATTCGTGTTAGTTAGCTTTCTTTCTATATAACACGATGTTTAAGATACCTAGCTTTTAATAGCTGAGTAGTATTCCATAGTGTAAATGTACCACAGTTTCTTTATCCATTCTTCTACTGAGGGACACTTAGGCTGTTTCCATGTTCTGGCTATTATGAATAAGGCTGCTATGAACATGGTTGAGCAAATGTTCTTGTTATGTGCTGGAGCATCTTCTGGGTATATTCCAACGAGTGGAATAGCTGCATCTTGAGGAAGCCTTATTCCCAGTTTTCTGAGATAGCGCCAGATAGATTTCAAGAACATTATGATGGGTGGATCTGGGACCAGAGGTCCTACACAAACTGTGGCACCAACCAAGGACAATATGTGCAGTAAACTTCGAACCCCTACCCAGATCTAGCCAATGGACAGGACTTTCTTCACAGTTGAGTGGAGTGGGGTCTGATTTTCACACAAACTCTGGTGCCCCATATTTGACCATGTCCCCTGGATGGGGAGGCCTGGTGGCACTCAGAGGAAGGATAGCAGGCTACCAAGAAGAGACTTGATACCCTATGAGCATATACAGGGGGAAGAGGTCCCCATCTGTCACAGTCATAGAGGAAGGGAGTAAGGGGGAAATGGGAGAGAGAGAGGAATGGGAGGATACAAGGGATGGGATAATAATTGAGATGTAATATGAATCAATTAATAAAATGTATATATTTTTTAAAGATACCTAGCTTTCCAGCAAGCACAGGGTCTACACAGGTCTGAAGCAGGTCTTCTGCATATATATTATAGCTTTCAGGTTTGTATTTTTATAGGACCTCTAAGTGGGTGAGTGAGTGGGTCTCTGGTTCTTGTGTCTGCTCTTGGTGCTTTTTTCTTCCTGTTGGGTTACTTTGTCAGCCTCAATGTGGTATTTTTGTTTTATCTTATTATACTTTATTTTGTCATGTTTGGTTATTATTTCTTGTAGACTTTTTGTTTTGTTTTGTTGTTTTCAATGAGAGACTGAGAGATAGGGGAGGCAGAAGAGGGGAGTTAGGGAGGTGTAGGCTCAATTTTCTTAACAAATATATTTTATTACAAACCTATATCTGAGAGTACCTCACTTATAACCCGACTAACCTAAACAATAGGAAAAGAAGATTAAAGAATACAATAATGATACCGTAAGGATATCAGTTCCGAGGAACAATTCTCATGGCATAGTCAGCAGGATTTCTTCTGTTGGAACCTGAAGCAACCAGAACCCAGAACCTCAGCTGGAGTCTGGAGCCCCGAAACTTTCCCTCGAGAGGTTCTCTCTAGGAGCATCTCAAAGTGGATCTATGAACGGCTAAAACTATCCCAAGTCTCCAAAGGCCTCACCTCTTGTTTTTGGCTCATTTTTATAACTCCTCTCAGAATTTGTTCAAGGATGTTTTTCAGCTGGTTAATAATCAATCTCCCCCACATGGTGCTTGGATTTCTAAGGGGATAAACATTACCTGCTCTCTCAAAAGTCTTTTCTCAACCCCCACTTGTGAGCTAAACAAAAAAACATGTTTATCTCTCCTTCAAGGAAAAGTGGAGGAAGGAGACACCAGGGTCAGGATATTGTGTAAGAATATATTTTAAATAAAAGGGGAAATGGAGACAGCTAGGTTTCAAATAGAAAAGGCTTGTTTTACCTAAGCATTTTAGAAGTTCCAGTCCATAACTGAGTGACACCATGGTGCCTTGGTAAGCCAGTGCACCATGAAGGAAGGGGTAGAGAAAACCACTTACCCCTCATTACCTGGAAGCTACAGAGTGTAAAGAGTGGGGACAGGAAGCAAGAGAGAATGTGGAGGACGCTGGTCTCACCATTCCCTTCAAGAGCTACAGGGATTTTACTTCCTTCCACCAGTCCTTACCTCTCAAAAGTTCTGCCACATCCTCATACCCTACCCATAGGGTTTAAGCAATAACCACGTGGGCCTTTAGGGGATCTTCCATAATCAAACTAGCACACAGATCAAATGTATTGTCATGCCTCAGTAGAAATGCTTTAAAAAGATAGCTGTGCTGTGTCTGGTGATACACGCCTTTGATCCCAGAACTAGGGAGGCAGAGGCAGGGAGACCTCTGTGAGTTTGAGGCCAGTCTTGTTTATATAATGAGCTGCAGGACATCCAAAGTTATATAATAAAGTTACAAAAGTCTAAAAAGAAAAAAAAATAAAGTTATAATAATACAAGATTATAGATCAACACAAGGAAGTTCAAGGTAAGGTAAGACATGACAGGGAAAATGAAAACCTAAAGTCACATTGTAGGCAACATAAAGAAAATAAACATAACTAAAAGTATAAGTTGATATAAAGAAGTTAGGAAGGAAAAGGTTTAACAAAGGTTCAAGAACAAAGGTTTTACAAATTATTGAATAAATAATAACAGATATGAAGTATAGTAAGATTCAACATAAAGACAACTGGTATTCTTAAAAATGAAATATGAAGAAGCAAAATATAAAACATTCAAAGTGTTGGTAAGGTACATAGAAAAAGTAGGACAAGAGGAAAGAAGGAAAGGAACAAAGAAAGTTTATTTTGAACAAGAATGGAGCAATGTTTAAAATCTTCAAGAAAGATTTTCTTGGCAGTTGTCTCCAAATGCCAATGATTCTTCTTGTTAAAGAGTGTTCACCAGAGAAGATGGTTCAGACATGGAGTTAGCCAATAGAAAGTCTTTATTAGCTGGACAATGACTACACTGGGTGTTCAGGATCGCAATGTAGCACTAAGCCTTTCTCAGGGAGAGCCTTTAAGCAGAAAAACATAAATAAATAAATAAATAAATAAATAAATAAATAAATAAATAAATAAAATTCTGCATTGATATGCCTCATTTAGCAAAAAATGGTTAGCCATAAGTAGAACCATAGACTCCAAAAGGCAAGGTTAGTACATTTAGAGACTTTACCAGAACTCTTTGATACATTAAGCCTTTCTTTTAGTTTTGACAGATGGTCCTATCTATGAGCTGAGTTTTACACCCTGAATGGAACTTCTGTCATGGAGTCAGTTGTGCTAAAGTCTAAAAATGTCTGGGGTCTGTTCCATTCTGACCTGCAGAGCCAGAGAACATATGGAGACCATGACCAGGGTCTGAAGATCTAGTGAGGTGCCATCTTGTTTAGAGTCACTTCTTAACTGGGGGCCATCTTTCCATTCAGAATTGCCTGTTTCTTTCTCTGTTTTCAACAAGTACAGTTCCTGGTGGTATTCCTAAAACCAGCCCAGGTAGCAGAAATGGGCACTTGTCTGTGTGCTGCTGTAAGATCAACTGCAATGCCCTGGGCCGCTACCTCTTTCCCTTGTATTCAAGGATCTTTGCAGCTACAAATATACTTCTCTTTTGCATCAGCTGTTTCCTTTTTCAACTGGTTCTTTACATCCACATTTGAATATAATAATGAGTTTCTCATTTGAAATTGTTTTCTCACCTCCCTTTCCCTGCGAATCTCATCTTCTGCATCTTCTTTGAGAAAGCCACCTGAAATGTCCATGAGTATCTTTAAAGGAGGGACTAGAGATGTGGCTCGGCAGGTGAGCACTTGCTTTCCGCAGGTCATCTGGGTTTAATTTCTAACATCCACATGGTAGCTCATAATTGTCCATAACTCTTGTGCCAAGGGATCTGATGGCTTCTTCCAATCTCTTCGGGCACCAATCAGGTATGTGGTGCACAAACATCCATTATTAGAGCAAAATACTCATACACATAAAAGTGTGTGACTGAAATGGCCCAGGATTATGGAGGAAGGATACAGAAGAGCTTCAACCCCAGACACCTCGGATGAGGACAGCAAGACTTAGTTCCTGCCACCACCACCCCTCCCCCGCCCAAATCTGGTACCATAAAGTCAGGGGCCCATCATTGACCTTAGTAAGAATGTACTAACTTCACAGTTATCAGGCCTTTCTCCTTGTTTGGCCTTAGAAGGATCTTCCCCTGGATTCCCCCTCCCTCAGCCTCTTAATATGCAGATGAAGCATCTTCCAGCACCCATTTCCTGGCGAGTTGTACATGGTCACACAAAACTTGTCCCAAGACCCTGGACACTTCCCCAGGAGCATAAATACCCCTTCCCTAGCTGTAATAAACAAACCAGTTTTTCAAAGCTGATCCCAGGTGTGTGGTCTTTGCTTGCTCACTCACCTCACCCATCAGGATCTTGCCTGCTTCTACTCACTGGGGCCAAGGCTCACTCCCTGCAGTCCAACCCAGTGCACAGTGGGGCTGAATATCCCCAGGGGAGAAGCAGAGACGGAAGGGGATAAAATAATATGAAATCTTTTCAAAGAAATCTTTAAAGAAATGAGGAATCAGATTAGTTGGTGGAACACTTGCCTAGCATGCTGGAAGCCTTGGTGCCAGTACCAAATTCCTCACGAAAGGGATTCAGAGGCACACAATTCTTAGGTTCCTAAGAATCTAAGGGATTGTTAGAGAGATAATCTAAGCTCTCAGAAAACCAATGGCTCTCAACCTTCCTAATGCTGTGACTTTTTAAGACAGTTGTTGTAACCCCTCCAACCATGAAATTATTTCATTGCTACTTCACAACTGTAATTTTGCTACTGTTATGAATCATAATGTAAATATGTGGTATGCAAGATATCTGATATGCAAGCCCTGTGAAAGAGTCATTCTACACACAGATGGAGAAACACTGCAGAAGATAAAAGTAGAAGGATCTGAGGTCAAGGTTATCCTTCACTAATGAAAATTCAAGGACACACACACACACACACATACACACACACACTACTGAGTCAATTCAAGGTTGCTTATAGCTCACATGTGTTTAAGCACCACTTGGTACTGAATAACCTATCAGGTGCTTATCCATGAAGAAAATTCCTCATTGTTAGCATTTGATTGTCCTCATATTATTATCTAGGGACAGGGTCTGGTAAAATTCCCTCACGTTTTCACATAACTAGTGTTATCATTTTTTTAGGCATCCGTATTGTTAAGATTTCATGGGTTCATCTTCCCTGTAATATCAAGAAAACACAATCTCACAGCAAGCATCCTGGTCATTTGGCTTTTACATTCGATCTCCCCTCTCTTCCGTGTTGTTGTTAAATGCTCTTTAATAAGTACCTGAACTCCACTGGCCTGAGACTCATTAAAGACTTTTAACATTGTGTTTTTAAAACTCAGCTTAGTGTTTTGCATGTAGTAGGTGCTTGGGACAGGGAAGCAGTGAGCAAGTGAAGTGTTGAGAAGTGAAATAAAAATTAACAAATGAATCAGTAGACTTTTATTAGCTACATTTCAATGGAGAGTATTCTTCTAAAATTTCCAAAATTTATATTATGACTGCTTAGTTGAATGATTAATAATATTATAGAAATTAATAATATTATAAATTATATAACATATCTTATATACTTATGTTATATAATTTTATATAATTATATTATATAACTATATAATAGTATATATTATAATTAATAATATTATGGAAATATTAGTCCCAGTGATGAAGGGCCTTGGAAAACATCATGGACAATACAACAATTCTTATTGTATACATACTACTGTCTTCCAATAAGCTGGACTTGTTAATTCTCCTGCTATCCTCATAAAAGTTCTCATTATTTACGCATTTGTAATTTTTCTATTGAAAACAAATTCTTTTCACATACAATACATCCCAGGCACAGTTTCCCCTCCCTCCACTCCTCTTAGCTTTCCCCACCTCCCCTCTGCCCCCAGATCCACTCCTCCTCTCTTTCCCTTCAGAGAAGAGCAGTCTCCTCTGACTCTTTGGTCTGCTCTTGAGACTCCTTTCCCTCTTTCAGGTTGCCTTGTCCAGCCTCGTTATAAGCGCTTTCTCCTTGCCTATTGTACCTTGTTTCATTGTTTATTTTATATGGTTAAACCAAGTATTTTTGAGCTAAGGTATTTGAACACCTTAGAAGTCCACACAGGGCTATTAGGGAGGTTGCAAATCCCTCACTTTTTCTGACAACTGCTGTGCTTTTGCAGTGTGGCTGTTGCTTTAGATTAAAATCAATCATCCCATCGCCATCTTGAAGGGATAAAACTGGCATGCTCGTGATGAAAATGAGGCAAGCAGACATGACAGTGTCTATGGCAGTTGTTATGGGGTCCTTGACATGAATGTCACATGACCTGCACCTGGCATTTTGGCCATTGCTCTCTACCCTGCAGTCCTATCAGCTTCAAGTGATCTTGGTAGATGTTAGAGTGTACAAAAAGCAGCTTTCACTGGGTTTTCATCCCTAACAGTGTGGTGCTTTCTGGTGATAAGGCTGTTTGGAAGTTGAACACACTCTTATAGAACTCCTCTCTCATGCCGTATGAGTAAACCTAATCAAGGATTCACCAGCTCAGATTCTGCCAGAACTGGTGCTTTGTTCTGTTGTTGCCCTACCTGGGTGAATAGACATTTGTCCACATCACCTCAGGAAAAGTTAGTGGACCATATGTAAATTTAAATATGTAAATGTAAACATGTAAGTATAAATATGTAAATATGACTGCATAAATATAAATATGTAAATGTAAATTTACATATCTGTATAATGTTTCTGGGGTGAGGGACTGAAACTTTCAACAAACTGATACATACAAATTAAAGTAAGCATGGAGGAAGCACTATAGTGCTTGTGAGAGCTTGTTTATAAAAGCTTAGAAGTGCTAAAAATGTATTTTTATTATAAGCTACATTTTATCCTTTATTTTAAAAAAGGCACACTTAGAGATGAATCATGTCTATGCATAAAGCATTATTATAGCCTAAAGAACTGTCTCTAAGAGAAATAGCTACCGCCTTGAAAAGAAGAAACAAGGTTGTGCACACACTAACCCTGAGCTCAGCATCCTTCAGAAGGGTGTGGCTGTGGGATTGATGAACCAGCAAGTCTTCTGTCCTCTCTGCCTCTCTCCTCTCCCTTCTATCTTCATCTCACAATGCCTTTGAAAAACCATTTGTCATTCTCTCTCTCTCTCTCTCTCTCTCTCTCTCTCTCTCTCTCTCTCTCTCTTTCTCTCTCTCTCTCCCTCCCTCCTGCCCTCTCTCTCTTTTCAGTGTGGGGAATGATCACCGTGTTTGGCAGCTGTCAGCTTGTCATTATTGCCCACTGTCCCATCTGCACTGTTTAGCCTGTACAGTCACAGGGGGTTTTACCCAAACAGGCTCTCAGGGGAGCAGTAACCTACCTCTTGATTTGACTGTGAAGTTATACTTGTGATTATTAATAGACAAGATAAGAGCTTGGTGCTCTATTCATCCGTATTCCAGCTAATTATTCAGTTTGATCTAAGCTGATTATAATACTGATAGATAACCACACCACATTTACAACAGCAGCGAGCAGTGGCCAAGAGTCTTGACACAGTGCTGTCATTTGGGTTTATCAGAAAGGAATCTGGGAGGGGTTGGTAAGGGGGGATGAAGAAGCTGCTTTGGTTGATTAGCAATGTGCTGCATGGGACCATTTATAATGAAGCATATCATTTAAATTTTCTTTTACAAATGAGTCCAATGTGTGTTGCAGGCTGCAGGCTCCGTTAATTGTCACAAACATTGCTTTTTTTTTTTTAACATTATTAGCTCTTTGGCAGGATCTCCATTGTTGACTAAAAACTTGGCATGATCAGGGCTTACTGAATAATTTAGGTGGTTGGCAGCTGGAGCGGAGAACACACACATCTAGGCAGACAGACATGCTGCTTGAGCTCTTTATATAATAGGATTGTATACAAAGCAGAGTACAGTCAGCAGTGACTTCTGTGTCTGTTTATAGGTAAACACTGATGTTAGTTTTATGGGGAAACTGGAGGGATACTTTCACGAATCGCACGCAGCATATGAGACAGATGCAGTGGAGGACTGTTGAAACAACTCGGATCATGCCTGGCTCTCGCAGAATATGATTGACTGTTGGAGTTCCACACACCAGCGTTTAGGCTACCACTGCACTGAGGAGTCCTTGACCACTGCCATAGAAGGATGAACATGAGATGATGCCACGCAAAACACTCAAAGCTTCCAAGCAGATCGAAGGATCCATCAATCTCAAAGACTATGAGACATGCATGCACTGGAATAAAAAAAAATCATATAGAAGGCTGTGTTTGCTGGAAGAGTTTAGTAATACGTTATAATTGAGGGACATGGAAAATGTCATAAACAATGTAGGATATAATACACATGCAACTCTACTCTATGTGAACCAAACTCACCAATTCTTCAAACGGGCATGCTTTTGCCAGGATGTACTCCAAGATTCGATGCACAAAAGCAGCCCAAAGTGTTTAAACCCAACAGCATTTAACAGCTAATTTAAGTGCAAGTGTAAGGGCAGAGTCAACTGGATGAAGATTTACCTAAGAGCTGAGGATGTTGGCCTAGCACAGACAAGGCTAGGTTCCATCCCTTCCACCAGGTAAGCCAGGTGCTGTTAATGCGCTCCTGTAAGCACTCGAGGGATGACAAAAGAATGGTCAGATGTGGAAGCTCATGCGTGGAGGCATAGCAACTTTGAGACTACATTGTGTTTCTTGAGAACACATCTCAAAACACAAATACACACACACAGACACACACACACACACACAGACACACACACACACATAATCATGTCACCTGGTTCCTATTTTTCTCTACCCATTATTTAAGTTTTTCTTTATTGTGCTGGCTGCCTTCTCCCAAAAGCTGCACTGTCACCTTGATGGGAACTGGCCAGAGTTCCAATCTCATGTTACCACTACGTTAAGTCCATCTAGAGTGAGCAAATGAGGTGGCAAGGATCTTCAAGGCTCTGTTGACCAAACAGGCAGAAGCTACTACATAAAATAATGCCCTGGGTAAGTTTGGAAAGAACAAGATTAAAAAAAAATTTTGAGAATGCAGATAATGTCTGCATTTGCTAAATGTTTCCTCACTGTGAATAAATAACTGACCTAAAGAAAGAAGTGGGTTTGTTTGGGGGGGGGGGTCACAATTGCTGTGGTGGAGGGCATGGTGGGTGACAGTAGCTGCAGCAAACTGGTCACATGGTTCCAACACACAGAAAGCTGAAAGACATGAATGCTGGTGGTAGCTCTCCTCCCTTTAGTTGGTCTAGAATCCCAGCTTAAGGGATAAATCGCCCACATACAGGCTGTGTCTCTCTTCTTTCAGTTAAACCTCCCTGGAAACATCCTCACAAGCCTTTCCAGAGGTTACTTCTCTAGAGTCTAGAGACCATCAAGTTGACCATGAAGATTAACCACCCATTACAGTGACTACAAAAGGACAAAAGCTAGGACACGAGCCCAGTTATAGTTTCCTTTGGAGAACTGCAGTTAGTTTCAGCTTATCTGTCTGGTTACTAGTCCATCTAATGCATAGCCATGGCAGGCCTCACCCTGGGTCTGGTGACATAGCAAGAATTAAACTCTGGACCAACATAATTTCAGTGTAGAAAGAATTGTCTAATGGAGTAATGAGCTGATCCTTTGTGTGCTGACCTGTCTGTGTCCCCGGCCCATAGGGAGGGAGGTCAGACATCTTTGATCCCAAGTTCCATAATGAATTAGTATGCTTATGCCAAATGCATAATTTGGCATTTTAGATACACCTTTGAGAGGAACTTGAAAACCTCCATCTACTCATATGCATTCTCTCTCTCTCTCTCTCTCTCTCTCTCTCTCTCTCTCTCTCTCTCTGTGTGTGTGTGTGTGTGTGTGTGTGTGTGTGTGTGTATGTGTGTGTGATAATGCTTGCCTTCTGGTTTAATCACAGATGAAGTGCCAACAATGTCTGCTCCTCTCACCATTATAGTCCATCCATCCTTTACAGTTTTCTTGGCTAGGTACATGTAAAACATTATAAAAGAGTGGAACCAATCTATTCTTGAAGGCTAGAATCTGGACCACGAATCAGGCAGCTAGATGAATGTGCCATTTAGGAAACTTTCACAGACCCATACAAAAATATTCAGGCAGTGTCCCTTCCAGTAAGTAGATCTGATGCAGCCTGTACTCATCAAGGCAAATCTTGGCACTTGTATTTTAAAAGGCCATCTTTCCAACAGCATCTTCCATAATCAGATAGATAGGACTGTAGTGTATTAGAAATTCACATTCTTTGTCTCCATAATATAGTTAAATTAGTAAAGATTTCACAATCACTTTTTGGACCACAAATGCTGTACCAAAGTGAAAAGTTCTGAGAAGTTCTGACAGAATAAGATCACAATTAGAGATGGTAATTTTCCCTTTTCACTCATACCGCTGTGTTTGAGACTTTCATCTATAATATACCATTTCCCAAGCCAGCATGGTGGCATGCTCAATTTTAAGAGGCATGCTTCTTTAGTTTGGTTCAAGATAATGAATGTAAAATTTAAAACTAATTATTTCTAAAGATATAAATAAAATTTACATAATTATTATTGTGATACATATTTATATTGGTCATCCCAACCTAAGACCAGAGGAAACTATTGAAACTGACACGACAAAATAAATATACTAATAAATTCTAAACTAAGAATTTTGAAAATCAAAATTAAAATCTTAAATATTTTATTTCTCTTTTGCTGTTGAGAACCCCCACACTACTGTCTATATCTTTCAATTATTTTTTATACATTTATTTTATTACACATGTGTAAAACAAACTACATACAGCAGGGAGAACCATGTGACAATCATGAGAATAATGAATTCTATATATGTTATTATCTATCTATCTATCTACCTAACATCTATCTATTCATCTGTTTATTCATCATATACATAATTTTTATGTGATTAACAGATGACAAGTGCTATTTCAGTTGTTAGTAACATAGGAAATGAAAATAGGATTCCAGTCTCCATAACACTACACTCAGTGGGGTCAGACATATCAGTCAGCAGGTGACTAACCCTCCCTTTTGTGGGAGCAGTAGTAGTCTGTACAAGGGGCTTACTGAAGGAACAGAAGTGACCAGGAGCTCTCTCTAGAGGAAGCAACCCCAGTTAAGGTCTGAAAGTTTACTCACATTAACGAATGTGGACGTGTTCCCTATAGGCTGGTTTGGGGCAGAGAGAGACACAGAGGAAGTCACTGTTGATCCCAAAGAGGAACTGAAGTTGGAACAGTAAGCATAACTAGGTCTAAAGGAATTCAAAGTTACCCTAAGGTATTTGGACTTTCATCCTGTATAATGGCTCTGGAAGCAGAGCAGAGGAAGGTTGGCTTAAAGTGTAAAATGTAGAAACAGAAACAAATATGATTTTTAAAAAACATGGAAGACTTAAGGCTGTGGCATCAAGAAAGTACAGAAGACAGACAAAACCAAGGGACGAAGACAGATGGAATCAGATACAGTTCATTCTTCTTTGCCTGTCTCCGGCAGATAGTCTATCTCTTTCCCTTCCTCTGTCGTATTTACTCCAGCAGAGTCGGATGGTCTGTAGCTCATAGAGTTATTGTCCAGCATAGCATAATATTTAAAAGCATATTAAAGACACTTGTCAGAGGGCTGTGTACGTAGCTCAGTTGGTAGAGTCTTACTTAGGGTAGATTTTCAGGTTCTTAGCATCACACAAAAGCCAAAAAAAGTAGGCGGCACACACCTGTAATCCAAGCACTTAAGAGGCAGAGGTGGGTTTAGAGGATTGGAAGCCTAAATCATCCTTGATGACGTAGCAAGCTTGAGGGGAGCATTGAGTACAAAATACTCCGTCAAATAAAATAAAATAAAACCCATTGCTCAAACATGTGAACTAGCACACACATGTAAAAAGGGCACAGAGGCAAATGCCTTTTTAAAGAAATATCACTGTGTTATCCAACTGGAGGCCTCATTCAAGTGGAGTTCAATGAACCTGTGCAATGTGCCTGTATTTGAACTCATGCTGCTAGAACAGTGAACGGGTATTATCAGGGAAGTTAGTTTTTTTTTTAATAACCTCTGCAGAATGTCATTCTGGTGTCTATAGCTGCTACACAAACTTCACAGTAAAGGTGGATTATCATGATGCAAGCAGGCAAGTTTATTTGTCTGTATGTTCAACACCACTGTGGTTCTGTAGAAGCCAACTACAAGGCAAGCGTTTGACTTTCCTTCCAACACCATTGTTCTTATACTGTGCTTCCAGAAGGAACATCTGATTACGATTAAACTTTATTCTCATGGAAAATAATCCTCTTCAATCATGTAAAGTTCTTGAATTACAGCCAAAAAAATTATGTTTCAGTAGCTTCCTACAATGCATATTTCATTATGTATTAATGAATCAAACAAATCAGTGTTCTAATAAAACATTAACTGACTTTTCATAGATCCATTCATCCCTCTAAACATGCAATAAACTGAAGGCAGATTCACATAATGATTACAGATTAAAAACATCACAACTCATAACTTCATCTAGGTGTCATTTTAAGTGTTTCAGTAAATGTACATACCAAAACGATGCTGATAAAGTTCCTAAAGTTCCACACTTATACTACTATCATATTATTCTCCTCTGACATCCCATCTTTGTACTAACAAGGTGATAACATCAGGCCAAATGATAAATTAACCACACACTTGGAAAAATATGCCTAGGAAGCCAAATAAAAGGGAAATGTCTATTCGTAACCATTATTTCATAATGGCCTTTTGGTATATGGAACATTCTACTAGTAAACTGTAGCAAGGGAATAAAGACCAAAAATTATCATGCGAGACAGTTGTGGTGTCCCACACTATAATTCTAGCACTGAAGAACCCAAGACAGGATAATGAGTTCAAGACCGTCTATAGCTACATAGTGAGTTCAAAGACAACTTCAGCTGCATAGTTACACTTTTTCTCAAAATGCAAAACAACATTTTTTTTTACTGGCACCTACTTCAAGTGAAGAAAATTTTACTACATACATGTGAGATAACCTTTTCTCAGTCTTGAAAAAGTAATGTGGAAACCACATTAAGTAGGTTTTAAGTTGTAGCATCTCCTGGAAATGAGACATAAGTTCAACAAAAATCTCTTCATAAAATCCCATTCTTATTATAAGATTTAAAATGGACCAGAGCAGATCAGTTGAATATATACCTTCTGGAACCCAGATTCATTTTAGGCAAACAATGTTTGGAAGTATGAAGCAGGGCCCCTGCTTCTCTGACACACTCATTTCCAACATGTTATGTATCAATAACTATAGCCCAACCTTCCAAAGGCTCTCTCTGCCCTTTAAAGTCTGGCACTACCCTCACCCAGAGGCTGATATAACAGTTGGGTGGGCCTCTTAAGCAGCCTTCTCTGGGTGTCAGCATCAGCTCTTTGAAGGCAGAGACACTGCTGGTCTTATTCATCTCTAGATCAGAGCATGAGGCATACAGCAAACACTTACTGAACAGGTAAAAAAAATGGCTTGGTTAGAAATAGAAAAGAAAGGGAACTAAACTAAAATGCAACTGTCCAGTAAATTGAGAAACATCCTGTGTCCTCTTTATTTCTCATGAATAAACATTTCTTTCTTCTACTGTAATAATAACAACTCTTAGCTCTCTGAGCTCACAAGAGCCTCTGGAACACAAGAGCCTTTTAATGAAGTAGCTCCCTTTGTTATAAATCATTCACGGGTAAGAGACTCTTAGAGGACTAACGGTGTTATTCACTTTGATAAATCTCATAAAGATACAGATTTAACAACAGGCTCATAAAAAAGGATGCTCATGATGAAGTACAAAGGCCCAAAACTACTTGTCTAGATTGCTACAGTATGTCCAAGATGGAGCATGAACAACACTGAAGATTGATTAAATGTTCCAGTGATTCAGTCAGGTAGACCCAATGACTCCCCGCAAAAGAGAAAGTGAGTCTCTATTTAGACATAGAGGCTGTGGGACAAGGTCATGATCAGAAAGAGAAAGTCTAGGATCAAAATTGTATAGCCTATTCTACTTATTTTCCTTCCAAGAAAGTAATTGCAGACCTCTAAGCAGGAATCCTGCAAAGAAAAGGACTATTCACAATGAGAGATAAACCAAAGCATTGCTGGAATGTTCATCATGTGCCAAGGACCTTGTTAAGACTTTGAGTTATTATGTCATTTGATTCTCAAAATAACTCTCTGAGATATGCAGTACTATCCATCTCAGAGGCTAATTAACCTACTGAAAGATTTACAATAGTAAATGGTAGAAGTGGCTCTCAACTCAACCTCACTGACAACAGGATCACATGCTATACATCTATCTCCCTTTTATCCTGTCCTCAGAAGACTCAGAGATACCTTGTACACCTTGTAAGCTACAAGATAACCTTTGATGTGAATCCTCTTCTGCTAGGAACCTTTCTTATATTCTTCTTGGACAATGTGTCTGCTTAACCATAAAGGTCAATTCTTAGAAGTAACTTAATGCTTGAAACAGTCAAGAATTTTTGTATAGGGTCTACAAAAGATAATATTATTATAAACCCCTTTCTCCATGTCACACCATAAAAACTTGAAAGTATTAACAACCCAAGTAGTCTGATGTGGTTTGTTTTACATTCCTACGTGCATGTATATGTGTGTGGACCTGCATTTGGGTGTCTATGTGTGTATGTGCCTGTGGAGGGTAGAAGACAACCTCCGACATGGTTCCCTGGATGCCCTTATTCTTGTGTTTTACGACATTCATTTTATTAGCTTGGAACTTCCTGATGATGCTAAGCTGCCTGTCCAGCAAGCCTCATGGATCTTCCTGCATCTGTGTCACTCACACTGGAATCACGAGTCCATCCTATCATGCTTAGCTTTTGTAAAAGTGTGAGTTGGAGGAACTAAGCTCAAGTCAGGTACTTGTGTTTGTGAAGAACGCATTTTGCCAACTGCAATGTTGTCATACCCCCTTGTGTTCCCTTCCATGCTGGCGAAACCTCACCTGAAACGCCAGCTGGATCTATGACCATCCACCTTGTTTCGAGTATTTAATAAAAGATTCAAAACATCTTATCTGTCATTTCATCTTTAAAATTGCTCTATAATTTTCTGCTGTCCATTGGATGGGGGATCTCGGTGCATAGGGGTTGTGTCATTTAGTCAAGGTAAGATGTCAAGCAGGGGCCAGGGCTGAACTCAAATAACTGTCTGCTTTCTGGTGTATCATCTGTGAAATGATGGACTATTTCTGCCTTACATGACAACTAATCAGTTCTTTTAATTAATTACCAAATGAAGAATTTTGTTTGCTTCATCATTTGTCCCTGAAAGTTCTGCTCTTGATTCAAGTAAATAGGAAATATTAAAATAGAATTTTGGATTTTTAAAGAGGAATAAAATAATTTTAAAGAAAAATTTCCAAGTTCTTCTCTTCAAAAAAAAATACTGATTTAAGAGAGGCCGTAGAGTGGAGAGTGGGATATGACTTTCTCACATACTCTGGTGCCTCACCTTTGACCATGTCCCCTGGACGGGGAGACCTGGTGGCAATCAGAGGATGGATAGCAAGTTACCAAGAAGAGACTTGATACCCTATGATCATATAGAGGGGGAGGTAATCCCCCTCAGGAACAGTCATAGGGGAGGGGAATAAGGGGAAATTGGGAGGGAGGGAAGAATGGGAGGATACAAGGGATGGGATAACCATTGAGATGTAACAAGAATAAATTAATAAAGGAGGAAAAAAAAAAGAGAGAGGCCATGGTGCTTGTGTGGTGGATGCTGCTCTCAATCAACTGGTTCTAGCCACAGATGCAGTTCAGAGAACAGCCAGGACTTTAGTAAAACATTTTTCATCAGATCACAGCCAAGAGTCTTTTTTTTCCAAGAAAAACTGAGTGCAAATTGTGTTTGTTTTTGAAATCATGATCTCTACTTTAGAAGTGAAATTCCACACACCAAAGTGTGAGCTTATTTTGATAAAACCACATTTCAGATTCCACATGTAACTGAGTATGAAATCAGGACATGTGGTATGGGGTTTTCATAAAAGTCAAAATCTGATAATTAACACGAAAACTGTTCTTTGAAATCTGAAAGTATTGGAGATAATAGAAATAAAACCTCATAGAAATGCCAAGAATTCCTGCTCTTGAGTAATCCTATTAAATAATCAAAAAGCATTGAGGTGATATGTAATTAAAAATCTCCTAACTCTGCTTCTCAATGGAAAAGGAGCTTGGGCCATAACCAGGCAAGGCTTCTAGTGGAGGAACTGAAACACCATCACATCCACAAAAACTCCATCCTACAATTTGCACTGCTTGATAGATGTGCTGGGGTAAAGGTGGCCCTGAACTTGCAAGAATGGCCAATCAATGATTGGTCCAGATGAAACCCATTCCCCAAGAGAAAGCCCACCCCTGACACTGCCTCGGGGGCCAGGAATCAGAGGCTGGACAACCCAGAGACATAGCATAGAACCAAACATAACTTGGAAAAACAACTCAATGAAATGATTCCTAAAGATATTCTGTTATAGTCATAGGTTGGCACCTAGCATAGTCTTCATCAGAGAGGCTTCATCCAGCAACTGATAGGGGCAGATGCAGAGACCCACAATCTGGGGGAATCCTGCAGCAGTATGTGCGCGGGGGGGGGGGGGTGCGGGAGAAGGGGGAGAGGGGGAGTATTGTAGGGGTCAGAGGGGTCAAGGACATCACAAGAACATGGCCCGGGTAACCAACTACCAGGGCTTCTGGGGCTCACAGAGACTGAACTGCAACCAGGAAACCTGCATGGGATTGACCTAAGTCCTCTGCATATGTGTTATGACTATGTAGCCTTGTGGGAGTGGGGGGTGTCTTTGACTCCTTTGCCTGCTTTTGGGACCCTTTTCCTCCTACAAGGTTGCCCCATCCAGCCTTGATAAAAGGATTTGTGCCTCAGCTTTTAGAAACATGTTATCAGTGTTTGGTTGATGTCTTTGGAAGGCCTGAAGAGGAGTGGATCTGGGGAAGGAGGGATGTTGGTGGGCACTGGGAGGAGAGGAGGGAGAGTAACCTGTAGTTCCGATGTAGTGTAAGAGAGAAAATAAAGGAAAAAAAAACTGGCTTATCTATTTGGATATCAAACCCAGGGCCTCACAGATTCTAGAAAAGCACGTTATCACTCACACCTCAGCTTAAGAATATTAAAGTCTGCTATTGCTTTGTGGGCAGCTCTTGGATCGTCCTACATTGTTAACTTTTTTTTAATTGTGCAGTTTTGAAGTTGATCATAAGCAATTCGCAAACAATAGCAATAAGCCCATGATTAACCCAAGGCCATAGAAGGTTTAAAGATTTAAAGATTTAAAGACAGTCCCACTGCATCTCTGGAGGTATCACAATGGCAAGATATGGGATGTGGTCTAAGGACACATGACAGGATGCAAAACAAGAAACTGACCTTCCATGAGGTTTGGTTTTGTTTGTCAGTTTGACAGCATTTAAGACTACCTAGGAGGCACACCCCTCCTCTGGGAACATCAGTGAGGGCCCTGCTCAGAAAGGAGTAACCAGGAGGGAAGGCCTGCTTCTAAATGACTGCTTGCCTTTGCATCTTCTTCCTAAGTGAGCTCATCTGTTGCTGCTGCCCTCCACAGACATCGGATGCCAGCATTTTGGCAATCCAACATAGACTTACCATCAGCAACTCTCCAGGGAGCTCCAGGCCATCTTCTGTGTTGGACTCCCTGGCCCCTTGTCACCATATAAGGCAATCTAAAATAAACGCCTTTTGGGAGGGGTGTGTGTATGTGTGTTTGTGTGTGTGTGTGTGTGTGTGTGTGTGTGTGTGTGTGTGTGTGTGTGTTCCTTTAAAAAAAAAAACCTGCCTCATACACTAACTTGTATGTGTTTCTGTCTTTATTTTTAGAGTTTAACTGTTTGAGTCTATGTTTATATCTTAATTCTGTCAGCTTTAACAGTAGTAAAAAATAAATAAATAAATCAAAATCTACCTTGGCAAGTTTCCAGCCCAAATTGGTAACTGGATGCTTGATTCTGCTGATTTCAATAGCTGCATCACCTCCTGTTCTCCAGTGCACCCCAAGCCTGCATTATTACTTACGAGAGGAGTTGTAGGGTGTAATGCTTTAAGAATTGGCAGCAGATTGAGCCAGCAGTCCCTAAACAGCAGCATGCTGTATTTATTTGTATACTGCATTTCTTCAAATGTATGTAATTTTATCTTAAAATTCAACATTTGTTGGAGATTACATAGAGAATGCTTCTGTTTAAGTCAAAACAGCAGTCAAAACAGGAACAATGCTATATTATAGCTCAGATGTGAACTAAATTGCTGATACCAATTTTTTTTGGAAAGCAACCAATGTCTCTTATTTCAAATATTACACCCTGTTTTTATAGAAGGGAAGTCGAACCTTTAGTTATGGAGGAAAGCTGCTTCAAATAAAATTTTGTAATGAAATACCACAAAACAACTTCTTAAATGATAGCATTGCCTAGGAGGCAGAAATGAAATATTGATATTCTAACACATAGATGAGATACATTTAAATACATTCACCTTTTTTAGACATTTTGTATATATATGTATACATTTATATATAAATATAGAGAGTCACACATGGCTCAATGATAAGAATACAATTAGAGAAATGCATATTAAGTAATATGCTTGAACCACGTAGAGTATACTTGCACATGCATATAACAGCCTACTATACCCAGATGACATGGGCGACCACCATGCATGGTGCCCATTGTTGAATGAACATTGGTATGTGGCTCATATGATAAATGTTTGCATTATGTGTATAAGGAAATGATATCAAATTTTGTCAGGTTGTCATGTTTTAAATATCAGTCTGAAAAGATGTCTCAGTGAGTGCAGGTACTTGTCACACAGTCTCATGACATGACTGCAGTCCCTGGAACCCGGGTGGCATGTGGTGGATGAAGATAACTCCCTCAAGTTATCCCCTGGCCCCTGTGTGCATGCTGTGACACCTATGTGTTCTCTCTCTCTCTCTCTCTCTC
Organism: Acomys minous; assembly: GCF_964271855.1. Classification (NCBI taxonomy): domain Eukaryota; kingdom Metazoa; phylum Chordata; class Mammalia; order Rodentia; family Muridae; genus Acomys; species Acomys minous. The sequence goes on from NC_140483.1 coordinate 122,892,197, forward strand.
TCTCTCTCTCTCTCTCTCTCTCTCTCTTATACACTACACACACATAAATAAATAATGAATAATGAATAAAATGAAATATCTTAAAATTTTAAAGACATTTTAATATCTAAATGTTTAGATATTTTGAAAGTTACTTATATTTGAAGCTATTAAAAATTTGACTTACATTTAGCCTTTGTGTGGCAAGATAGAATTGGATTTCGGTAATTAAAAGAACATAGAATACCTGTTATAGGTTTTAAATTATGTTTCCTTTCCAGATTACATCATTTCATGTTTTTGATTTTGAGCTTGGACAGCATCATTTATCTGGGCACAGTGCGTGGGAAATTATGCTAAGCTGCCATCTGGGACTATGAGAACAGAATGTGGAGAGCCAAGGACCACCAGCCAAATAAATGATGGTCCCACTGCCCAAAGCATCTTACAATGTCTCCAAGGGGCCTCATGTACTAAATGTGTTTCTCTGGTTGTGTCTGACAACAGAGTTAACAAATGGCCAGTGGTAAATAAATAAATGGATAGACAAACAAGTAAATAAATAAGAGCTAGATTTTTTAAGACTTTCAGCAGAGGAGAAGGTCATTGTCGCTGCCTATCATGGAAACCTGTGTTAATCACATCACCATCTGGTCTGTCTCATTATCCCTAAAATAAATACGTTGTTCTCTATATGGTCCTCAGCTGATTTGTGCTCAAGAAATGTTTCTTATCACCTATGATTTCAGGTCTTAGAAGTGCTGAGATGAAGAAGACATACCCCAATCCTGCCCGAATTTACAGCTGAAAGGAGAATGGATGCGTAAATAGATCAATTTGAGATAAAGTGAGGTCAAGACAGACACACACTTACGGGGATGTACAGAAATCTATCATTTAGCTTATGCATCTTGGCTAGCATTTGTTCTCAATACTCCCTTTCTCTCAATAAAAGGAGATTCTGTGTACTGACCTCAGGGAGGATGAGAAATGGTAAAATGAGCCTGGAGAAGGACATGGGACAGGATCCACAGTTGCTGCTTCCAAGAGACAAGGGGGGAGGGAGTGGACAAGAAAGGGAAGCCAAGAAACCTCACATTTAAATGACTTAATTATCTCTCCCTGGCTTGTGCAATGCTGACGTGAGTTATCTGTCCAACTAGATTCCAAGGAAACACTCTGTCCCCTTACTAATAAATATTCTTTTGAACTTAACAAATGACTGAATAAGTTTGATATTCATTATCGTGGTCAAAGAGCTGAAAAGGTGTATTTGACCTTTTTATAGCCAAAACAATAAATTTATTTATGATTTTGTATGCGTAACAAGGTTTTTGTCTGCTAACCATCTCACTTGTAAAATGCAAATAACCTTTAAATTAAAAAGAGTAGTGTTATGACTTTTAAAAAAATATTCTATACTTTAAAACAGCTGCATTTGACCTATTTGCTTTGTAAAACTCAAAATAACTGCGAAGAATCTCCTGTGTGGTTGCAAGGATGTATGCTTTACTTCCTTGGATTACTCTGAACCGTGATACACACACTGATAATTTATGCTGCCAAGAGTTTGAAGGCAAAATAATCCTTGAAATATGAAGATTGGAGGTTTTCCTGCAAATAGGTTGTAAGATAGCTGATGTGATTCCAATATTCTTGTTCTGCTGTGTGCTGGGTTCAGTGCTTTAAAATGGAAAAATATATATCTGAGAGTCAAGGGGAAAAAGTCCTTGCCAAACAGATGTTGGGAAATTGCCAGCTGAAACAAAGTTGTGATGTTGGTGACAACAAGATTGGTTTCTAGAGGATATTTAGAAAGCAGCGGGTCTGGCTTCACTATCATTTCCCTCAGGAAGAGTCTGGCTGATGGGCTACAGAGCATTACCAGCTAGTATCTTGCTTCCAAACATCTGGATTCCTAGTCTAATCCATTTAAAAATGATTTGCTCATTGTACTTTGTTGTTTATAAAGGTCTTGGCCAAGAGAAAGCACGGTCATTGCACCTCTGTGTCTGGTGTGCTTTCTAAGCTTGCTCTGCCCCAGACCTTCTAAAGCATTCAAGGACTCTCACCTTTAAATCCCTTTTTCTTCTTACAAACAAATTTTAGATTTAAATTTCCTCTGCTTGCTTTTATCGTCTACTGTTATCTAATCAAGAGTAAAAGGAAATTCTGACAAATGTGTCTAGAACAATGAATGTTTCTGCCTCAGTTACTTGGATAGTTGAAAGAAAAACATATTTAGGGCTTATATTGTTCGGAAAATTGATTTACATCTCACATCATTGCATTGGTACAGAACAGTGGCTCCCAACTAGATTTTTACATCAAAAGCATTTGGGAAATTTTTCTGAATACATGATCAAGCTATATTGCTTTGGAAGCAGATGGGACATGGGGAAAGGTTATTTTGAAAAAGGCCCTGGATCTTAATTATTAAAAAGAAACACTGTTGTAGAATTGTTGAAGCAAGTGAGTTTAACAGCATTAGCAGATTAATCTTAGTATTATAAGATACCATCTATTTTTTATAAACTAGTAATGAAAACTAATGATGATATTTCTTTAAATATATATATATGTACTACATACACAATGGAATGAATTGACCCAAAGGTATGAGGGAAAACTGTAAAACATTAAAGAAACTAGCTTAAGATTCACATTTAGAAACTTGGTGACTCAATCTTGGAAAAATACCAACTTTCTTCAACTTGATAAATATAACCCAAAATATTTCAAAATATGTTTTGTTTGTTTCTTATTTTATAAGCTGTCGAGCTGTTTATGAAATATACAAGAGAGCTCAGACCCCTTTCAGGGGAAAAATCACTCTTCTGGCTCCATTAAAACTGACTATCAGGCTCAGAGAACATTGATTATGACCTCTTGGCATGAGAGCGAATCATAAGAATCACGACCAATCAGAAAAGCTATTCATGTAGTAAAACTTCAGGCCAATGAGCAAGAAAACAGCTTCCTTCCATGATGGGGTTCTGGGAGTGTTACGTGGCAGCTGTTAGGAATGCATCATTGTCTCAGAGGGTGTGACCCCAGCAAGATTGTACAATATAAATTCTCCACCATCCTCTCTCCAGGGCATACTGAATTAACAAGCAGCCACAGATAAGAATGTCTTTGCAGGGGTGCAAACGTTTCAGCATACCATCAGAAAAAAAAAGAGAGAAAGAAACAGAATAGATATATTAAATATAAATAAAACATGCTTATTGTACCTGTGCCATCCTGCCAAGAGGAGCTCAGCTGAGCGTCAAAAGAAGCATCTCTCCCTGCCTCTCCACTTGTGATTTCTCTCGCAGGACAGAAAAGAAAACCTAGCGAGCTTGACTTCGCTTATCTCTTGAGAAGAGTGGCCATGGAGTTTACCTCTCTTGCCCCCATCAAGACACACAGGAGATCAGCATGCCAAAAGTAGCTAGAGGAAGCTGGGGGCAAAGAAGAGAGCTGAGGACTCCCAAGCCAGGACTCAACACTCAAGAAAGGAAAACATGTCTTGCATGGCTAATCTTGACTTTCAACTTGAGTGGATACAGAATCCTCTAGAAAATATTCCCAAGAGTGTCTGTGAGAGTGTTCCCAGAGAGGTTTAAATGGAAAGGAGTGTCCTTATGAGGTTTTAGGGGAGTATAAGGAGTCACGCAAACTAGAATAACCTGGAAAGAAGGAACCTCAATTGAGTAAATTGCCCTCATTGGATAAAACTAGGAGTGTCTGTAGGGCATTTTCTCATTTATTGATTGATGCTGGAGGGGCCAGAAGACTGTGAGTGGCATCATTCCTGGTCAGGTGGTCCTGGGTTGTGTATTAAATAAAGCAAGCTGAAGAAGCTATATAGTGCAAGCCAGAAAGTGGCAATTCTCTGTGGTCTCTGTTTCAGCTCCAGATCCCAGGGTCCTGCCTTGTGATCCTCCCATGGCTTTCCTTGATGGTAGACTATAAACTACTAGATATTTTAATGAGACTTTGAACTTTTCTCTCCAATATTGCCTTTGATCAATGTTTTATCACAGCAACAGCAAGCAAACAGGGAAAGAACTTGGTACTATAAATGAATGTTGCTGTGAATATTGGACCTGACCATGTTGTTTATATAAGAAGCTTGTGAAAGAATCTTGGAGTTTTGAGCTAGAAGAGGCCATTGAGCTTGATGCTCAGAGCTTAATGATCTGTCATGGGAGGCTGGAACACAAAAATTTCGAGAGGAACATAAACAATGGGTTCCTGATTTGTGAAGGCTCAGAGAGAAACAATGGCTATGACTCCATCAAGAATGTTTATGTGATATTTGAAATTATGAGTCTGTAGGGGTGAAAGCTTCACTTTCCTGAGATGGTTGAGACTGGTGAATCAGTTGTAATTAATAAGAGATGAGCATCATTGAGGTGAAATACTCTGGGAAGAATTTTCTCAGCATCAGTGCACAGATGTTGTCCAGAAAGGAGTAAGACTTCATCATAAGATGTCAACTAATTTTGGCAATATGTCTTCCACATGGTACTGGATTTTAAAGCATGTGCATTACAGGATTGAAGCTCCATGGACAGAAACTGAGATTTGGCACTATGAGAGGCCAGAAGAAGCCATTGATGAAGGTGCATCTTTTTTTTAATTTTTTATTATTAATTTATTCTTGCTACATCTCAATGGTTATCCCATCCCTTGTATCCTCCCATTCTTCCCTCCCTCACATTTCCCCTTATTCCTCTGGTGCATCTTTTTTTATTAAATATTTTTACATATGTATTTATATTATTACACCTATATACAATAAACTACCTGCAGCAAGAACCATGAAACAATCAGGAATTATATGTGTTACATTCTTTTTTTAATTTTATTAATTGATTCATATTACATCTCAATGGTTATCCCCTCCCTTGTATCCTCCCATTCCTCCCTACCTCCCATTTTCCCCTTACTCCCCTCCCCTATGACTGTGACTGAAGGGGACTTCCTCCCCCTATATGTTTTGGCTATTTGTATTTGGCAGCCTTGAAGAAAACATCCTTCCTATCTTGGTGCATCTAAAATTCTGAATGTAAATCAACATCTATCATAGCTCATCATTATCAACTTGAAACATTTATCTTGACCTAAAAACATCTTAACAACTAAATATCTAAGCTTAATTGTAAAACTAAACTATCTGGTCTTCAATCCCATCAGAGACTTGAGAAGGAATAAAATTAATTACCTGAGTATACAGGGAGTGCAGGTTAGCAGCTTCCCAAATGAGAAGGTGACAGAGACAGTTTGCTTCTTGAGCAGTCACCCACAACTCTCTATCATGTTGGAGCATCATCTTCAGCCTGATAAAATTGTTTCTTCAGTTGCTGTGAAAACCTTAGGACTAAAAGGGGTCATGGAGAGCAGCTGTGGCTTAGCACCATGTGGCAGGGCCAAAGTCCCTGAAGGGGTCAATTGGTTAACTTGCAGTTTCAGTTACAGTGAAGATTCCATCTTATTGGTTATGTCAGGATTATGAAATAACCATCAAGGACAGTCACAGATGTGGAATGGAGGCAGCTTGAACCAATGAGACAAGATGTGTGGGGCAAATGGTAGAGCCTGAAGAGTGAAGCCACCCAACCCCTTGGAGCCCTGAAGATCAGGGAATGAGTCCCAGATGTCAAACAATGAGCTATAAGATTTGAAGCTGGACTTTCGCTTTGATTAGATATGATTATTTTTATATCCTTGTTTCCTCTTGTAGAGTAAGATTTTTTTCCTCTTATAGAAACACACAGTTAAAAGAGTTTGGATGTTTTAAAGAGATTTTAAACTTTTAAAGTACTTGACTTATTAAAGATTGTGGAATTTCTAAAATTATAATAAGTCTTATATTGTGATTAACATGAAACCTTAGAAATAGACAAGGAGGGTAAGGTTATTGTTTAATAGTGACGTATTTGTATGTCAGGTTGACAGGCAGTCAATTGCGTTGGTTACTTTCTATCAATGACACAAACTGGAGTCACCTGAAAAGAGGTAACTTCAAATGAAGAATTGCCTCCATCAGCTTGTCCTGTGGGCATGTGTGTAGGACATTTTCTTGATTAATGATTGATACAGAAGGTCCCAGGTCACTGTGGGTTGTGTCAATCCACAACATGTTTTATTGGGTTATATAAAAATGCAAGCTGATCAAACCATAGAGAAAAGTTCAGGAAGTGGTATTCCTCCATGGTCTCCTCTTTAGCTCTGGCTTCCAGATTCCTGTCTTGAACTCCTACCCTGACTGTCTTTCATGCTGGACTATAAACATAAGCTAAAATTAATCTTGTCCTTCCCTTAGTTGCTTTTCATCGGTGATTCCTTACAGTGGCAGAAAGAAAACTAGGACAACGGTTTTCATGCTACATTTTGGCAAAACAAAATATAGTTACATTCTAGTTTTGTTCTGAAATATTTAGTAAAGTTGAATTAAAATTAATGGATTAAAGTATATACGAAATACATTTTAAGACTATATGGCACACAATTGCTGACTGTTATTGTAAATTTTGCATGAGAAAAAAACAAATTATGTGAAAATGTGTGGTGTTACAGGGAAAGGAGATTGAGAGAGTATCAAGTTTTCTTGACGACGAGAATGGCACATGAAAAGAAGCTGTAACTATGAAAGAGATTAGCAGTATTAAAGAGAAATTTAGTGTTCTGCACTAGAGCAAGAAAGGTACACAAAGAGTAAAACTCCACCCACCAAAGACTCCAATTTATGAAATTACTAAGTCATTTGAAAGTAGAGATCCTGAACTGGGAGCACTCCGAAAGCATTAATAAAGCATTAATGAAGACTCTATAATGTTAGAGATGCCAGGACCATAGAATATCTACTAAGCAAAATTTCAGGCAGAAAGTAGAGCTTATCCAAGAGAAGGCTCCATAAATTACAGGAAGCCGAACTGAAGGCCCAGGGCTACCCAGATAGGTTGGAGACACAATATTACTAGAGGGATCTTCAAATGCTGGATATAAAGGGGGATTAGTATTACCCTGGAATTGATCTGGACACTTTTTTGTCATCTCCATTAGTCTGTACCATGGTACAATAGAAACGTGCAGTCTAGGTTTTGTTGTTGTTGTTGTTGTTTTAATTTACAAAGGTTCACAATTTAGTCTCTGAAGACACTTGAAGCTTTGGGTATTTGAACAACGTTAGAAAACTCTTACATATGAATGGAATCCTGTGGGGCCAAGGTACCATGGAACCTGGAAAAGCTGGTCCTTAGCAGGAGTGGGGTCAAGTCATGTCAAACCCTGGAAATCTCATCCTGAAAACAATAGGATTGGGACCACTTCCTCCTCTGTCCCAGTGTAAGTAGTCCTGTACCCTCCACCTTTGCCCACACCAGAGATCATGAAGTCACAACCGGGTTAAACTTTCTCTATCCTTATAAGGTCATGTCAGGCAAGCACCTGGAATTCCTCTTCATGCAAATAAGGCATTCCCAGCACCCTGTCCCTTACCCCGACAATGATGTATACTCAACTCAAAAGCCTCTTCCCATCCCCAAAGGTTTAAATAGCCTTTCCTCCCCCAAATTAAATGAACTGTCTCACTGAAGCCTGCCTCTTGAGAGCCTTTTCTCATCACTGCTTCCTGAGGGCTCCGTCCCCGGCTGTTCCCACTTCCCTTGATTTCCCTCTCTGACTCTACCAGTTTTGGTTGCAGGCCAATCATTCTGTGAAGAGCAGGGAAACAGGAGCCAGGAAAGACAGAATGCATTTGTATGTTTGTACCATGAATGTTCATGAGACTTTGAGGACCAAAGGTGGAATATTATGTGTCAAAATTAAGACATATGAGTATCATATTGACAAAGATTGGGCCTGGGAGAGTCAATCTTTATTGTTAACTTGACAGAATTTAGAATCACCCATAGCTACAGCTTTGGGAGTTAGCTGTGAAAGTATTTTCAGAGAGGCTTAATGAGGAAGGAAGACACACGCTGAATGATGGCACCATTCCAATGGACCAGGATCCTAGACTAAATAAAAAGAGACCAATAAGTAGAGAAATAGCATTCATCTCTCCCTCCTTCCTGGTGTTATATTACTAGCCATGTCACTTAGCCTTGCTATCATAATGGGCTGTATCCATTCATAAGCCTTTAAAGCCTTCTTTTAAAAATTACATTTAGTCAGATATTTGGTTGAAATTACCAAAGAGAAAAAAACGTAACTGAAATTGTATCCAATGAATTATTTCATGAACTCCACCAGGATCCCTGGCCACAAGCCACTAGAAATAGTTTACATGCACACCTTCTCCTCATGACATGTCTGTAAGGTACCTCTACTCCCCTGTACACTATCCAGTGTGGTTAGATGAAACAGTACATAAAAGCTGCTGCTACCAACAATGACCCCTGAATTCAATCCCTCCAGATCCATTTCTGATCTGATCCATGTCTGCTGATCTCTGTATATACTGTTGCACACACCTACATACATTTGCACATGTGCACACAAACTAAATAAATATTGTACCTTAAAAAGTTAATGTGGAAATGTTTGCTAAAGATTCAAAGGAACATAAAAAAGCAAGAAAACAACACCAAAACCAAAATATGCTTTCAAAAAATGACCCTAATAAGTGAAATCAGACTTGACAAATATCACTCTTTTAATGCATCTCAGCAAGCTGCGGGAGAGTGGGGAAGACAGAGAGAGAGAGAGAGAGAGAGAGAGAGAGAGAGAGAGAGAGAGAGAGAGAGAGAGAGAGAGAGAGAGAGAGAGAGAGAGAGAGAGAGAGAGAGAGAGAGAAACAATTGAGTCTCAGCAGAAGATTAACAATGGGCAGAATAAGATCAATGATGAGCTAGAAACTATCTTTAAAAAATAAATGGTGTTCTGGAGGTGAAAATGTAGTGAATAAAATGGAAAAAGATAGAGAAAAATCTTCACAACCAGACTTGTTGAAGTAGGTGAGTAATATGCAAATGGAAAATAGAGATAATGCGAAGGTGAGCACTCAGAAAAGAGGGGAAGAAGGTTTATGATCTGGGCGTGTCATCGGGAGAAACAATTCAAAGATTGTTGTACCCCCAGGGGGAAAAGAAAAGGAGAAAATATCAGAGAGTCTACCTAAGGAAATAATAGATTAAAAAGTTTAAGGTGTTAAAAGAGATGTGGACCTCAAATATGTGATGTGTATAAGTAGCCAAGCAGGTTAAATACAAAGATTTCATCAAGACATATTTCAAGTGAACTCTTTTAAAAAAAATCAAAGATATAAAATTTTTCGTGCAGCAAGATAGGAATCTCCCTTCATACAAGAAATGTCAGTGGACTTTTAAGCAAAAACTTCCCAGGCCAGATGAAAGGAAAACTGTCTATTTAAAGGGTTAGGAAACTAAAGCACGCAAATTCAGAATATGTCACAAACCGAAGTCACCTGTTACAACTGACAAAGAGATAAAGACATTCAAACTCAAATAGAAACCAAATGAATACCTCACCATTGATACTAACACATAAGAAATACTAGAAAGTTCTTAATGTGGAACTAAAGAGCCACCAGATGGTATGACGGTTCATGTATATAACCCCAGTACTAGAGAGTCAGAGATGGTAAAACTGCGTGTGTGAAGCCAGACTGGACTACATAGGGAGGCCACCTTAGGTTATACAGTGAGGCCCAGTCAAAGTAGAAAAATGAAGGAGGTGGTAGCAGTATTGTGAAAAACTAAGAAAGCATAAAACTCCTTGGTGTTAAGGGGCCACTCACTGAGAACGCTGCAACACTGAGATGGTTGTACCCATAACAATTTTAACTCTAGTTTAAAGGTGAAAACACAACAATGCTTTTAAAATCCACAAGAATGCATTGATAAATAAGCAATATAAAGTTATACTCGAAGTAATAACTGTTAGAAGTAACACAAAAATAAACACTTGGGGGGGGGGGAGGGAAGAAAGCTTCTTGAACAATGTTACTGGAAAAACTGGATGCCCATAAGTAAAGAAGGAGACTAAACCTGCATCGCTCATTCTACACCCCTGCCAAGTCAATCAAAATAGATCAAAGATATTAATATAAAGTACAAACCTCTGAAACTGCTAGCAGAGAAAGGCCAAACGCTTTGTGACATGTAAATAAGCAAAGACTTTTTAAAGTGACATCTAGTAGCTAAAGAAACATGACTGGACTAGTGACCCCGAGTCCTATAGCAGGCTAAAGAAGCTGTCAAGAGCGAGCCAGTGAGCAGCACCCCTCCAGCACCCCTCCATGGCCTCTGTTTTCTGCTCCCAGATTTGCACCATGACTTCCTGCCCCTACTTCCCCTCAGCTATAAACTGAAATAAATCTTTGTATCCCAGAACTTGTTTTTGATCATGGTGTTTATCACAGCAGTAGAAACCACACAAGGGAAATGTCTTCCCAGAAAGACAAGCCTACGACCAGATGTTTTCATTTGGTGAATTATCAGTGTTTGAATTGTTTCCAAACAGGTGAAGACCAAAGAACATTTCTAAACTCACTTTAAGAGGAGAGTTTTACCTTGATATCAAGACAGACAAGAGCACAAAAATAAAAGAGAAACTGCAGGTCAATATTCCTGGAGAACATAGCTGAAAAGAATTATCAAAACTAACAATAGATACCAAAGCCAATAGCCCATCAGAAGAGTCAGGTACCACCACCAACAGAGATACAAGGTGAGGTCAATATAGTCAGGTCTAAGAACAGGATACAGCACACCAGCAGAATTGAGGCCAAAAATTATTATCACTTCAATAAATGCATGGTGGAAATACAAAAACTGATTTCCTTTCATGGTTTAAAACTCTCCACTAGGCAGGTACAGAAAGAAAGTCAGAAAAATAATAAAAGCTTCATACGTCAAAGAAACAGACAATATCCTCACTGGGTATTTTTAAAGGGGGCTTTAGAATGTCTGTCTTCCCGCTTCTTTTGGCCATAGTCCCTGACGTCTTATTTGGTATAATTAGGCAAGAAAAAGAAATAAAGTCATCTCCATAACAGGTAAGAAATGAAGTGGTCTCAAAATGTGTGGCATGTTTAATTTTATGGGAGAGTGCATCTCAACTGTCCTAAATGCCTTAAAGACCCCAGGGAGACTGTGTCCACAGGGACTTGCTTGCCTGGCGCTTCATACCTGGGAGCTCCTACAGCATAGTTCATCGGAACTGTATTCAACTCTGTAGCAGAATAAATACTCAGGAGCCACAGTTTCATGAAGGAAGATCAGTTTTAGGACATGGTTTTAGAGGGTTCAGTCAAAGGTCCGCTGGTTCCTATGTTTGTGTTCTGGACAAGGCAGAGTATCTGTTAACAGGAATATATGATAGAAAAGATAGCTCATTTCCTTATACCAGAGAGGGGCAGGGGTTAAGAGGAGAGCAGAAGAGAAGATAAACAAACAAATATATATATATATCCATAGTCCCAGCTCTGCCCCTCGCCCACTAGTGCTCAACACCCTGTTTGCACACACACACTCACACACACATACACACACATACATACACACACCCTTCACTGGTTTAGAAGCCACACCATTCACACAAGATGGGCCACACTTGTAAGTCAAGTTCTCACAACTGCAGCTGACACAAAAATGTTCCTTAAGAATGAACTAGCATCATTTGTCTTGCTCTGAATTTTTAATATTCAAATGCGTACTAAAAAGCACATATTTGTTAGGAAGTAGGAATTACATTAATGAGCAGAACAAAAGCCATTGTTGATTTTATGGAGTATTCAGTGCAAGGAAACCAGGTAAATACACAGACAAAACGTATTACGGAATAAAGAACTCTTATTTAGGGTTTTGGTTTGGTTGGGAAGCTGTTTACTTCTCCACTTCCTAGAAAATACCTAAACTGGCAGCCAGATGGGACTCATGTGAGATACTGCCCTCCTTAGCCTGGGGTGCTGAGCAAAAATGACAAGTAGAAACAGCAGCAAATAGCTGCTTTCCTTTTCTGTCCCGTTTATTTTCTCTACTATTGTGAACAAATACATGCAAGAGAGAAATATGGTGGAAGGTGTTTCTGGCACAAGCAGAAAGGCAAGAAAAAAAAAAAAAGGCCACTCAGAATTGAACCAGATTATTTATGGGATAGATTCTGTTTTTTAATTCTGAAACTGAATAGATCTTTTTTAAGCATTCTGAAGTTTAATTTACTTTAACCCATATAACTCATTCTTCTTTGCAAGGGAAATAAGTCAATGGAATGTTTTTGCAGATATGCTAGGAGGATAGAACTGTTCCTGGTTTTAAGACAATACTGTGGCAGAAAATCAAGAGCTAACCAGTGTGGGAATAAGAGGGACAGGCAGGGATGGGAGGTGGGTTTCTTTGGCTCTAAGGAGTGCTTTCACCAAGTGTATGTATCAGGGTGAGAAAAGGAAAATGTTATTTATAGTAGCCATTCATCACTTATTTCTGTGTCTTTTTTTTTAAAGATGTATTTATTCATTATTATGTATACAGTGCTCTGCCTGCCTGTATGTACATCTGCAGGCCAGAAGAGGACACCAGATCACGGTATAGATGGTTGTGAGCCACCATGTGGTTGCTGGAAATTGAACTCAGGACCTCTGGCAGAGCAGGCAGCGCTCTTAACCGCTGAGCCATCTCTCCAGCCCCTGTGTCTTAATCCTTTGTGGACATTCCTGGCAGTTCCACATTTAGCCAGTTCTACTCACAGCCGAGTTGTGTTTTCAGAGGTGGGAAAAGCTAAGCCCCCATTGCAAAGACGAACTCAGACTTCAGCCTGGTGGCTCAGAGGGCCGACCTTCATTCAGAGGCTTAACTTAAGGAAAATAACACGCCCTTTCCCCAAAATGATGCCAGTGATTCAGTTGGCCCTCTTTTCTGAGAGATATTTTGAGATCAAAAGGTAATTGGAGAGCCTCTTTTGTGTTCCAAATGTGTCCCATCATTGCGTTGGGGGACTACAGAAGACCTTGTGTCTCCCTGGAAGGAGCGTGACTCTGGAGGAGCGCAGACATCGGAATGAATGAAGTACAAAGGCTTGTGAAATCCTATAAGGATTTGCTGGCGTCCATTCATCTACAACACGTTCATTTCATTCATTCACAGATGTAGAATGTCAGCATGCCATCAAATATTAAATTATGAGACAATTTAAGTAATTCACTTTGAAGGAACAAAGATATGAAACAGAACAAAATTATGGAAAATAATGACTCTAATATCCTCCTAGTTCCCACAAAGCTGTTTTTTTTTTAACCAGGAAATGTTTCTGGTTTTAGTATTAAATTTTTAACTTGCCGACTGGCACATAAGACTTATCCATTTCTGTGGTATATGTTCACACCCTAGTGTTCAACTCAGGGTCTTCTCCTTAGCTCTTTTGCTTTGTTTTGTTTTCAAGAAGTTGTGTTAATCTTTGCTTATCTGATTTCGCAGGTTACGCACTAATTTGCTTTTCAGTTGTAATCAGTAACATTCACTCACACCGCAGTTAAGGGCACTGTCTGCTCTTCCAGCGGGCCTGTGTTCAATTCCCAGAAACCACATGGTGGCTCACAACCATCTATAATGCTCTCTTCTGGCCTGCAGGTGTACATAGAGCACTTATATACATTAAATAAATAAATAATAAATTTGAAAACAAACAAACAAAATACCATTACCTCATACACTCAGGGGCGCACCTTTTCTTTTCTGAATCAGAAGGACCCCAGGACTATCCAGGATAAAAACATGTTTGAGAAACATTTAGTGCACTCAGGAATGTTTTCTTCCTCGCTGTATTTCCAGCATGCAAATGGTACCACGTATTCTCGCAGCACCTTCCTACTGCTCAAACATCTTACAGCCCATTGTAACGACTCCTTACAAAAGATGGCAGGGGCCTTGCTGTTATTCCCATTTCACAGACGGAAACCTCAAGGCTTAGTGGGTCTTCACAGAACTCCCTACCTAATCGCGGGTAGGGCCTTGACATGAGTGGCTCGAAACCCACTTCCTTCAGAGATTTACTTATTATGCTTCTCTTTTCATAAAGAGCCTGACCTTAACACATAGCACAATGACAGTTACAATTCCTCTAAATTTAAACCCAAACGGGAAGCTGCTCTTGGTTTTGCCTTCTTTTATAGCGGCTCCCCAGAGGGTTTATTTCAGCTGCTCTGACAATACAATGAGTGCGCAGACAGGCATTATCTGCTCCCCGCGCGCCACGCACCAGGACCTTGAGTTTCCTCATTGCCTTGCGCATCACACTCTTCGCTTTGAAGGGAATCCCATTTTCCCACCTGCATCCATCATTCATCTGTCATCCCATTCAACTGGTGAGGTTTTTAACTAGATGATTTTTTTTTTAATCTTTCTTGGCTAACCTTGTCGTTCAAGGTCTTTGCCCTGACTACAATTTTAAAGCTTGCTCATTTTCTTGTCCCCAGCTCACCCCCCTTGAGAGTAGCAATTAACATGGGCACCTGTTTTGTTGAGTTTTGCTTTTTACATATTAAAGGGCAGGGGCAGCCTGCTTTGGGTTGCTCTGAGCTTCCTTTTGATGTGGCAGAAGGCACATAACAGTGTCTATCTGCGCAACCTGAGCAGAGTAATTGAAGATTGGGTTTAGGAGGACATTTCCAACGGCCATTGACGGGGGTGGGGTGGGGGTGGGGTGTCAAAGAGGGACTCACTACAGTGAGTGTGTAACCCTTTCTTGATTACCCTGCTGAATTCTCACCTTCCTCTTCTGATGCAAGGGATGAAAGTGCCTGTGAAGAGAACAAAGGTCTGCGCTATCACGAAGCTTACCCTGTCCTGTTGTGTTTGAATGGGGGATAATGCTCTTCCAGTTTTGCTTAACATCACACAATGTAATTACGGAGTCATCATTTACCTGTGAAGCAAATGCTAACACCGCCCACCTGCGGAGGCGGAGAAAAGCACCCTGAATGGTTGGAGACGCTGTCTTCCTGAATCCAGCATCCTGCCTGCTTCACTCAGTGGAGCTGCGTGCCTTTTTGTGCAGCTCCAGAATCCCACCGTCGCTCCATATGGGAGCGCATGTGTGTTTATTTTATAGTGTTGGGGTTCATGGTCTCACTGTTCTCCTGCCTCCCTTTTTCTTAGTCTGTTAGAAGCCTTGTAAATACCCATGTTTTATCTACAAATACAATTTGATTTGAGGTTAGCTTCATTTCATTTTCACTTCTTTAAAAAAAAAAAAAGATCCGTAATTTTATATATTTATGAAGTACAGCTCGCAGTTTCAGGACACGTGTACACCGTGTGATAAACAAGCCAGTGCAATTTGCATTTACATCACCTCATATGTCCATTATTTGTTTTTATTGTATTTAGTATAGTCTATATTATTTGTATAATAAAAACATACAACATTTAATATTGTAGGAAGGCAGTCGGAAAGCTCCCTTCATCCAGGCGGGGTGGGACATTCCAGTCATCTGTCTCACCATCGGAGGCTGGGGCAGAGGGGAGTCAGTGTGAAGCCAGCCAGAGCTATTTGGTGGGTTCAAGGTTAATGTGGGCTTCAGAGTGAAACAGTGTCTCAGCTTCTGAGCTGAGAATATAGGCTCCATGGTACCTGCCGAGCATGCCCAAGACCCTATATTTGGCTCCCAACACCAGTAAAAGAGAAAATGCCTATTATCTGGCTATCTTGAAGTTGCTCACAAATGGTTAGAAGCTAGCTTTATTTCAAAGTGGGATTTGAAACAATTAATAGTTGTGCAACCTGAATGAAGACAGGTTCTTTTGATTGGTGTTCAGAGGCTGGTGCGCCATGCCACTAGTGTTTTGTTTTTATTTGTTTTTCAAGACAGGGTTTCTCGGAGAAGCCTTGGTTGTTCTGAACTCACTTAGTAGGCCAGCCTGGCCTCGAACTCACGAAGATCCACCTGCCTTTGCTTCCTTATGTGCTTGGAGTAAAGACATGTGACACCAAGCCCAGTGCTGCCAATGGTTTGGTTTTTTGTTTGTTTGTTTGTTTGTTTTTGTTTTTGTTTTTTAACAAATTTCAGGACAGATAAATTAGAGAAATGCTACCTGGGATGTTTGACTGAAGCAGGGCGTGGAGTGAAGAGATAGTATGTGTTTAGTAATTAGCATGGTCGCCACAGGTTCAGATGTGTGACATAGAGAAAAGTCAGACCTTCACATGTCATGATCTTTATAAATTAAGCAACAAAAAACTGTTACTTGAATTGGCAAGTGGGTAAGATCAAGAGAAAGAAGAAAGGTAAGAAAGAAGAGGGTCCTGGAGGATAAGGGAAAATATGCTTAAAATAAACTAATTATATGCTTCTCTGAACATGGAACTATATAACCTGGTAAAACAATAGTTAAAAAAATAAAAAGGGAAATGAGCAGGAGGGATCAGGAAAATGGAGGGTAAAAAGAAAAAGAATACTAAGCAAAAGCAATGACAAAATTAAAAGGTTGACTTTTTAAAGATTGGAAGTGATATAATTCTCCAAAGAAAGTGGTTTTACAATAAAATAAAATATCAAAATTCCAATATTAAGAAAAATGGTCCTATAAGTTAATAAAAAGTAAGTGGAATTACAAGGAGAAAGATAGTCATACCTTGATAGTCACTTGTAAATAATTCTTACATAGAGATAATAATAGGTACTAAATAGTGAAGAATGGCTTACTCAAATTGCAATTTCTATGTTGGAGTGATGAGGGGAGTGTCTAGTTTATGAAAATGAAATAAAGAAAATCAATGGTAAATATACCAAACAAACATGGCAGCATACACACATGATTCACAAATATGTCAACGCCAAGCAAATAGCTTTAAAAGGCAAAAGATGTCACCAGTGGAAAGGGATCTAGCTGGCAATAAAAGTAGAGATTGCTAGAGTCTGGCATTAGCTCTGTAGTAAATTTAGTTTTTAAAATTACATGTGTACACTATGCTGATTATATCTTAATTTGTTTAAATTCCCTAATTCTATTCAGCAAGAGTACAGTATCTAATAGGTAACAGACCTTTATGAAATAATGAGTAAAGGTTACAAAAGAAATCACAAAGAAATAAGGAAACAAACAAACAAAGAAACAAAGGAAGCAAGGAAGAAAGCAAGCACAGGCATGGTCTCATTCATAGAGACCCTTTCAGTGGAATGCACACAGCCAGAGAGGAGCCTCACAGGAGAGTGTCCCCTCCCATCAACACAGTGAGAGCTGTGGCCTCCTCTCTCCCTGCCCCAACTCAACAGCAGGATGCTAAAAATGGCAGTGATTACTAAGATGAAAGAAAGAGAGTTCCATGATGTCCTCCCCTCTGTCCCAGTTTCCTGGTAAGTGAAGGCTTTCATGGGACATGCCCCTTGGGCTAATATGCATATGTAAGTGAGTATATACCATTTGAGTCTTTCTGCTTCTGGGTTAACTCACTTATTATGATCATTTCCAGCTTAATCCATTTATCCACAAATTCTGGGAATTCCTTGTTTTTAATAGCTGAATAGTATTCCATAGTGTATATGTATCACAGTTTCTTTATCCATTCTTCTATTGATGGACACTTAGGCTGTTTCCATGTTCTGGCTATTATGAATAAGGCTGCTATGAACATGATTGAGCAAATGTTCTTGTTGTGTGCTGGAGCGTCTTCTGGGTATATTCCAAGTAGAAGGATCCAGAGGGTCCTAGAAACCTACAAGTAGAACATTATGATAGGCAGATTTGGGCCCAGGGGTCCCGCTCAAAATAAGGCACCAGCCAAGGACAATACATGCCATAAACTTTAAACCCCTACCAGATCTAGCCAATGGCCAGAACATTCTTCACAGTAGAGTGGAGAGTTGGATATGACTTTCTCACGTACTCTGGTGCCTCACATTTGACCATGTCCCCTGGAGGGGGAGACCTGGTGGCACTCAGAGGAAGGACAGCAGGTTACCAAGAAGAGACTTGATACCCTATGAGCATATACAGGGGGAGGTAATCCCCCTCAGGAACAGTCATAGGGGAGGGGAATAAGGGAGAAATGAGAGGGAGGGAAGAATGGGAGGATACAAGGGATGGGATAACCATTGAGATGTAACAAGAATAAATTAATAATAAAAAAAAATGAGTGCTCCATGATTACAAAGATCTCAAAAATCAGCTTACCTGGATCAACGCTGGTGTATTGGGGAAAGGGGTGCTATCCACTAAGCCATGCCTGTGACCAAAAAAAATCAGTTTCTAGCTTTAGTTCTTATTTCAGAAAGGCATTTCAGCTTTCACCGCTTGTTTTCTCAACTGTAGAATAGTAACAACTCCAACTTTGCAGCCACTCTCAAACCGTAAGAGGAAATAGATTAGAGTACTTTAGTATAGAGTAGGCATTCATCCTAGCTAGATTAGAACAGAGGCTCCGGAGCCAGGGAAATTGGGCTGGTTTTGTTGGTGGTGGTCTGTTGGTTTTGGTTTGGTTTGGTTTCAGAATTAGAAACAGCCCCTGCCGTGTTAAGGGACAGTCAACAGTCAACAGTCAATGGGATAGTGGATGTTTGGATGACCACAAGAATGAAAGAACCTTTCAAAGAAAAGGAAAAAAAAAAAAACCTCACAAATAAACAAGCCATTTACATTAGAGGCCAGCTTCTCCTGGGTACATAGCTCAGATCTGAAATCCTTTAATGAAGCTATATGATAACCACTGTTTGGAGGGAATCTATTTCCTCAAAGAATAATAGTAGTTAACTAAGGAAAAACACCTTGTTCAATCATAGGATGCCCCATCTTGTAGAGTTCACAACTTCCAGCATGTTGTGTGCTGGGCTGTCATAAAAGGGCCACAGAATTCTATCTCAAACATGTCCCTATGCAGCTTGGCATTTTTAGTTCTAGTTAATTTCCAAATAAATTATTTCGATCGGTTTTAATTATCATTTTTTGATAGAAAAAGCTATCAGTAATATTAAAAATACTTACACAAATGCTATATTTTATGGAATCCAAGCATGTTTTAATTGTCGCCTTGAAGTAAATTATTATTTCTTTAGGTTGCCTATATCAAGCAAGGAAAACTCCTTAACAAAGAGGAAATAGTTCAGAATATCTGAGACCCTTTTAACACAAAGCCTTTTACTCTGCAGGGATTGACTTATTTCCCTACAAGAAGTGCAGGCTATAATAATAAGTGAAGAAAGAGACGCTTAGCCACTTTTCTAACTCCTTTACTTTGTCTGTATTTCCTCTTTGTTTTTGTATTTCTTCCTTTTACCATCTCTTTTCTGCTCTCCTTGCCCATTTGGAGAGCATAACCATTTTAGAACCCAGTTGCCTGCCACTGAGAACTCCCTAACTGAGCTACAGCAGAGTCAGCTGCACAAAGCCACACCCATTTCCCATCATACCCACACCCATGCCCCATCATACCCACAACCTACTGATTTCAAGGTTTCCAAGGAGGAGTTTCCCTACTACAGGACATATTTGTCTGTTCTCCCTGTTTCGCATTTGCTGGACTTTTCACTGATGTTGGACAGCACATGGCTAGCACCTGTCTATGAGTAATCATGAGTCTTTGTGTAAAACATCTATGAAGTATCCTGCATATAGAAATTTCTGCAAACCAACACAGGCTGTGTCTCTTTTATGCAACTGTTATTCTGAGCCGAGTACTGAGAGCAACTGCAACATTAGCATAAAGGAGATATGCATTGTGATTACAGCAAAGGTGGACACGCACGTCTCAGATAAGCTTCAATGCTGACATAATTATCTCCATTTTTATGGTGTGTTCTGTAGCTCACGACATGGATTCTTAAGCAGCATATCGCCACACTCTCAGTTTGACCTTCAGCATGGAGTGGTATTAATCCATTTTAAGATGTGGCAGTCCAGAAAGGTTGAAGTAAATGTTTCTATAATTAAGTTGTTTTAAAACCAAGGCTGCAGTCTAGTATTCTTAAAGTTATATAAGCCTAGAATGGTGCTGGATACTTGTAATCCAAGGGCCTAGAAGAAGCAAGAGGATCATACATTTGATACCAGCCTAGGCTATCTAGAAAAGTTCTGTCTCAGAAAGAAACAAAGAAGGAAGCAAGGAAAGAAAGAAAGGAGAAAGCAAGGAAGGGAGGTGAAAGGAAGGAAGGAAGGAAAGAAAGAAATCTAAAAATCAAAGAAAGGAAGGAAAAGAAAAGAAACACATGCCCCCAAACAAAGTAAAACTACATTAATCATTTTTTATTTATCCATTTATCAACAAACATTTGCTATTTCATGAATGATGTTAATGGAATCATTTTGTAGTAAGGCTTTTGGTAAGCTGTGCCATCAGCAATGAATTCTTTTTGTACTTATGTTTGGTCATTCTGAAGTATAAAAGTAATTAGCTACAAATGCCTCTTTAAATGAAGTATGTTAGTAGAATTTGCTTATATTGATTTAAGAAAATGTCTTACTAGGAGAGATACACAGTGACTCAGCTCACTCGCAATTATTATTTTTTCCATTTCACTCAGTATGTGATGCTAAACACTTTATCAATATCTGGGATGGTGTTAACTCTCCAGATGATAAGTATCATTTGACCTTTCTCTGTCAGGGACACTTTGGAATCCAAAATAAAAGTGAGACATAAGGACATATATCCTGAAATCCAAAGACAAAGCCACCAGAAATTGCCATGGAAGCCACCATCGTCCTAAACAGTATGGAAGCCTTCACAGAGCATTACACCTAAAGTGACTCTTACTGGATGATTAGAGTTTTACAGGTATACTAAGGAGGAGGAAGAGACACTACAGAATATGAAGATGAATAAATGTATACAGATAGAGACATCTGATATGGGAGGCAGAGTGAGTTCTGTGGTGGAAGCAATGGTGTTAGGAGGACCTAGTGTGAATCTGGAGAGGTCACCTAAGCGCTATTTTCTAAGATGTGAAGTTTTCATGGTCCTAGGAAAAGCAGAGAGCCCTGAGAAGATGAAAACATAGGGTGGAGGCAACATCATCAGATGTGTCTTTTCGGACCTAATGCCAAACAAGACAGAATGAAGGCACAGGAGATGGCAACAGTGAGGAAGCAGATGGCAAGACAGAGGCTCCTGGAAAACAATGCTGAATGGAGTTAGGACCTTGAGAGTCATGGCCAAGTAGACAAAGAGCAATTGCTGTGGTTGTGTTATCCATATTAATTGTGAAAAATAAGGTAGAAAATAATAAGACCTTGGGAGCCTGAGAGCCATTTGTCACATTTTCATTGTTTATTGTTAGCTGTATATTTTAAAGTCGTATTGATGATGATGATAATAGGTAGAAGATAGATGACTGATAGATAGATAGATAGGTGATAGATTGTACATAGATTATAGATAGATACACAGATAAAAGATTGATAGATGATAATTGAGAAATGAATGATAAATTGATAGACACATAGGTGGTTTCTAGATAGATAAAATATAGATAGATAAATAAATTATAGAAATGTATTAAAGACAGATGACAGATAAATAGATGGTAAACAACAAAATTATAGATAAAATAGATAACTGGTAAGTAGATAGATGATAGATATATACATACATATATATATATACATATATACATATTCAGACAGACAAATGGATGGATGGATGGATGCATGGATGCATGGATGGATAAATGGATGCTTCATAAGCATCTAAAGGCCACTGAACTATCGTCTGTCCAAATGAAACTCATCTAACATGGCCTTTTATATGGACAGCATATAACCATCTTCTTGTGACTTTCAGCACTATACTTGGTAGCCATTTAATAAACAATGAAGTCTCCAACAAAAATCTCCACCAAAATGCCAAAAGTATGGTGTTAAACAGGCCGCATAAGAGCTGAGAACAAGAATACAAGAGTGTGTGTGTGTGTGTGTGTGTGTGTGTGTGAAGAATAATCTTACATTTGAATTCTAACCATTGTATTTATAATCAAACTTATTTTGCATCTATATACAAAATTCTATACAAGTCAATTAAAAATAACCTTGTGAGTGACAATTGAGGCATTAAGTTGAGGAGTAGATTAACTAATCTACTTTTTGTTCTGTCTTTCCTATATATTTCTATATTCCCCCTTCTTTCTTTTCAACCTGTATATCCAAACCTAGGAATGTATGATAAAGGAAAAGAGAGACATGGCTGAGTCTAACCTTGTTTTCTCTCTAAATAAGAGCAATAATAAATTGTAACCAACTCCCATTGAAAATAACCCTCTATAGCCCAAGAAATCAACCAAAAACCTACCCACCCCCTAAAAGAAATGGGATGTCCTTCTCTTAAGGTTTCTTCTGGCTAATTTGGGACGAATTATACCTTTGTAGGGGTCCAAATAAAATTGGAGAAATGGTTTATATCATAGTTTGCTACTCTGAGTTTGTCTTAAGTCTCAAAATAGACTTTGGATCCTTGATATTTGAAGCGTGTTTTTAACTATGAGACTGTGGGGACTCTTGAAGTGTGACTGAATGTCTTTTGGAATCATGGCACTGTAATGAATCAATTATTTGAGGGGTAGGGTATTTCAGGTTGGATAAAGAATGTTCTCACAGGTGAGTGTCACCCAACTGATGACACTATTTTGAGAGGTCATATAGCCTTGAGGAGATAAGATGTACCTGGAGGAAATGTCACTGGCGCAGTGGGGAGAGGGTAGGGACGGGGTGCATCAAGGTTTATAGTTCAGCACTACTTCCAGTCTGATCTTCCCAGATGTGAGCAAGCATTCTCATGCTCTTGTGGTCTTGTTTTCCTTGCCATGACACACTATACTTCACAATGTGAGACAAATAGACCCTTCCTTCCTTAAGGTATTTCTTATTAGGTATTTTCCACAACATGAGAAATGCAACACATATTGCATTATTTCTTTGTTAACATATTGAATGACTCCCACAGTAGGATAAACTTCTTTCTCCAGGTAGAGAAAATTTTGGTCTAGTGTATTAGTTTCCCTTGATTTTTAGCTAATGTCTAACACTTAACAGTGCTCAATAAGCAGTAACTGAATGCCTCTTTATTCCTGTCTAATTCTGTAGGAATTAGAAAGTCTCTTTTAAAAAATGAATATTGTCTTACTATGGCCTTTGTAATCAGTACCTAGGAAGGACTCCATTGTCACTTCCTATACAACTGAGGTCATTATTTATCTTAAGGTGTCTATGGAATCATTGACACACATACAATCCTACTTTTGGCTCTTTTGTGCATTCTGTCGCGCTATAAGTTACTGGACATATTCCACTTTCCAAAGTGCTCTCCATTGTGGCCTCTAAGGCCCCACCTCCAATCTCTGTTGCTTCTCGTTCCTTGTTAGCTCCACTTATTTCAATCCTCTAGATATCCATTCTGTGTGTGACTACAGCTTTTTGAATGATTGACAGTTGTTTGTTATCATTGTTTGATTCTTTCATATTTGCAAGCTTACTTACTAAAATTTCGTTGGAACCACCAAATTAATACTCCTGGTACTTTCAGAATTTATCATATACCTGTACCAAAAAAAAAAAAAAAAAAGAGACAGCTGCTGAGACCGGTCAAGAGTGGAGTATATATATATACTCCAATATGAGATATTGTACTCATATAACTCATTTATAATACAAGGTCTACTTCCCATACTTTGAAAGTACTATTGCAGTCTGTTTAGGATAGATAAGTTATACAAGCTCATTGTTAGTTGATCAAACCATGGTCATGTCAATTACCACTGTACTTTTATCACAAAAATACACATCTTAGGTACACCAGACAGATATGATTCTATAGAAAGGTACAGTAGGATAGTTAGATAAGGTCTTCAAAAACTTCAGAGACATGCAGAATATGGCATTTAAAATGTTTTTATTATTGTAAAGATTTACTGAAATGAGACAGGTTAACTCCTGGCATACACAGCCTACCTCAAAGAGGATAATGATCATCAAAGAGTCTCCTTATGGAGATAGCTTCAAATGTGGCAAACAAACCACTGGGCAAGATGTCCTAGTTTCTACCACAGACAGAATACTGCCTAAAAAGGGGCAAGCTTGGATGCAGGCAGAATTGTTGGCCAAAGACTCTGCCAAGACAGGGTAAGTCCTCAATAGTTCCTGCCTCACAAATATGTCTGTCAGATAATATTGGGCCAGAAGGCTGAAAATGATGTCCCAACATTATAGAGAGTTTTGGGTGACTGTTCAGGTAGAAAACTGTCCCTGTCATCTTCTCATTTGGAAAGCTACAAACCTGCACTCCTGGCATGCTCAGATAATCAAGTTTATTCCTTCTCAAGTTTCTGAGGGAGTTGAAGACCAGGTAGCTCAGTTTTACAATGAAGCTTAGTTGTTTAGAGATTAAGATGTTTTTAGATCTAGATAGATGTTTTAAGTTGATCATGACAAGATGTGATACAGATTGATTTACATTCAGAATTTGAGACGCACCAAGATAGGAAAGATGTTTTCTTCAAGGATGTCTAATACAAATAGCCAAAACACTAAGAATGTAACATTTATATAATTCTTGATTGTGTCATGGTTATTATATATATATATATTAAAAACACCAACAAATGAAGTACTGAACTTCCAATGTGATGCTATCTAGTGGACAAAACAAACAAATAAACAAAGGAGAAAGGGGAGTCTGGAAGTGTAACATAACTATGCTAAGTTCATTTTTGAAAAGAATCAAAGAGAATTTGAAGGCTTAGAATGTAGAGGCTACAAGTATGCTCGCAGGGGAATTAAGCACTCTTTGCCACCCAGGTTTCCCAAGCACAGTGTCAGCAAGTCTCTCTAGAGAGAGGAAGACCCAAAGGGCTAATTCCTTGTGGAGAGCTTCTCTAAACAGCATTAGAATGGCAAGCCTTGAACCGCTTTCTCTGTGACCTCAGGGACAATTTTTTTATGGCCCTTACACAGCTTTATTTATGACTAGAGGAGAACCAACTGTCTATTGTTTAAGTCCACATCTTAGCACATGATGGAAATTCACACATTCTATATGAGGTTATCCCAAGAAGTAGACCTCAGTGTTGGACTTCAGTAAATAAATAAATAAATAAATAAATAAATAAATAAATAAATGCATTCCAAACAGAGCATGCTTTCCAGAGAGGCAATGATTTTCAAAACAAACAAACCAGATAGCCAAAAATGGATCTTTGTGTTGTTTACCAAACGAAGATGTCTGTTGGAAAGCTGCAGAGTGGTCATCAGTGTCACTCCCCTATTGCTTATTTTCCTGGATTACAAGAAACAAACAAACAAACAAACAAACAAACAAAAAACTACATGGTCCCTGGCATTGTCTTTAATTAGAGTGGAGGCCCACCTTGCTATCCCCAACCTATAATTAATTAGTTTAAACACTCAGAGTCTTTGGGCTGGGGTTCTGACTCCATCAGTAAAGTGTTTACTTTACAAGTATAGGGACGTGAGTCTGGAATTCAAGCACCCATGTCGAAACCAGAGGAGGAGCCTCTCATACCTGAGCAGGGAAGGTGAAAGCAGGAAGGCTGTTGGGATTTGGAGGCCAGAGAAGAGAGACCCTGCTTCAAAACTACAGTGGACAACAACTGAGGAGGACACCAGACATCACCCCTGATTTTCACAGGGATACAAGTGTGTGTATACCCACAGAACAGGTGGACACATGCATGAGTACATGAACAAAATATGCATACATACACACACATATATACACATACATACATATATACCCACAGAAGGTTTTACTTTTTAAAAACTTGCTATTTAATCTTGAAGAGAAATTTTTAAAACATCTTGAGAACCCAATATGAACTTAGGGAGTTCATATTGGTGGCTGTGTGACCTGTGACTTACAATGAACTCTTTTTAGCTTTGTAAAACATTAAGAAGGCTGCCATAGTCCTGAGATTACCACAGATATTAAGGTAGATTCTGCCCCTTTCTGCCCCTTGCCATCTACAAAAGGAAGCAATGTTAGCATCTAACTGAAAGTAGAGAGCTGCTCTACCACACACGCATTCAGATCTTTGCTATGCACTTATCAATATCTAATATGTGTTTACTGCCTTACCTACTTAATATCGATGTCACCCAAGCAGGTTCTAACTTCCAAGAGAATAGTGACATTGCTTCATGTGCCTGTCTATCTCTAGAACTCATAACAATGACTGAAAGGTAGCAAGGACTCAATAAATACCCATTGAAAAGACAAATCAGGTAACTTACTACATGCCGGTTTGATTCATTCCCCTCCAAGCTGAACTAGCATGGAAAATATATTTTCCATATCTGCAACCATATCTAGCCTTTCAGAGAGGGGTCCTTATATACCTGCCAGACACACTGGAAATACATGAATTATTGCTGTTGCAGTCAACATTGAATTCATCCTATTACATTTGCATTGTGTACGGTTAGAGTTGCCATAGCAATACCCGCTTCATTTCTATTAGATGAGCAGACACATGTACTCAGCATGAAGCTGGACTGTGAATGCTGCTAAAACATTAATTTTCTTTCCATCACATGTATTTCTTCATCTCATAATATATTTTGGATTAGAAAAGAGAAGTGTAAGAAAAACACTCAGAGGAATCTCACGAATTCTGACTGCCACAAAAATCAAATGAGAAAACAAAACCAGAGTACTCTATTTGACTTTCGGGTGGCTGCCTAAATTCATTAAGTGTAATCTGATTTCTTTCAGTTCCTAGGAAACTGCCATCACCATAGCACTTCTCAGGAGCTTTATTTCCTTCTAAGAAAAGCACCACACAGTTCTCCTTCAAACTCTGTAAGTAAATCCCTGAGATGACAGCTCAAAGAAGATTGAATTCAAAATATGCCAATGTTTCTCCAAACTCTGGTTTTCATGGGGGGCCGGGGGTAGAGAATTTATAGACTGTCATTTGATGTCAAACAAAAACATAATAATAATAATAATAATAATAATAATAATAATAATAATAATAATAATAACTCAGCACTACGTTCTTTCTTTCATCTCAGACCTTGAAGGCAGAGCCATGTGGACCACTATGAGTTGGAGGGCAGCCTGGTCTACAAAGAGAGGCCAAGACAGCCAAGGCTATGCAGAGAGACCCTGTGTCAGAAAAACAAATAAATAAAACAGAAAAGAAATCAAGAAAAGATATTTATTTTACTAAAGCTCAGATTATCTTTTAAACATTATTCTTTTCTAATTTTCATGTAACAAATTGAACTGTAAGTAAGTTTAAGTAGATTTAGAATAGTCTCACTGTTTTTTTTTTAATAGTCTCACTGTTTTCTCATGGAGTTGCTCTTAGGTGCTTGAAACAAGTTTGTGCTCCCTTTAGTCAATTAAGACAAAGGTAGAAAAGATGGTTAAATATCAATGAAAATAGTTCAGTGTTGTATTTCTACTTTCGTCTTATGTGGTAGAGTTCTGTTTTATGTCACTGTATTTTTACATGAGACCAAAAAGAACAGTGGGTTTAGAGAAACTTCTGTCTGCCTAAGAAATGTCACAAGGATGTTTCTAGATAAGTGTGTGGTTCTATCTGAGGAGTGAGCTCTTAGCAATGCCATGGGGAGATAAGGTTATCACTGACCCTTCTACCAGTAACTGGAATTGTTTTCTCATCTACAAAATGAGTTATGTTGATAATCACAAAGTTTCCTGAACTGTCTGTATAAGAATATAGAGAGACATTTTTTTAAAATTGGCCTTCACTTGAGCTGCAAATTTATCTGCAATAATTACTGGTAACTAGGCCACTTTGCTAATGAGAAATGTCAGCTGCAATTTTCAGAGTATTAAATTGACATCAAGTGATCTGCCAAAGTGCTGAGAGTGTCCTGTCAATAGAGTTCACTTAATCATCTATTAAAAAATAGAGACAACAAGCTGCGTGGCGGTGGCTCATGCCTTTAATCTCAGCACTCATGAGGCAGAGGCAAGCTGATCTCTCCAAATTCAAGGCCAGTCTGGTCTACAAAGCGAATCCAGGACAGCCAAGGATATATAGTGAAACCCTGTCTTGAAAAAAATTATTATTATTATTTACTTTTAATAAAAACTATTATTATATAAAAATAGAGACAGGGATCTGAGAACTCACTAAAAAGTTGACTATTTCCAATAGTGTTATATGCCAGCTTAGATCTCTTTATGACTCTATGCAATGGAATTACTCTTCCACTTCAGTAAGACTGCAAAATTATTTTAATAATGTCTTAAAATCGTATGGACTCAAGAGTTCTTCCAATTCTGAGTATTTACGATGAGTCTCAGGGAGTCTTGTGGAAGAGTGGGAGGAAGGATTGAAAGAGTCAGAGGGGTCAAGGACCCCACAAGGAGAGCTACAGAGTCAACTAACCTGGGCCCATGGGGGCTCACAGAGGCTGAAGCACCAACCAAAGAGCGTGCATGGGCTGGACCTAGGCCCGCTACACATATGTAGCAGATGTGCAGCCTTGTCGTCATGTGGGTCCCCTAACAATGGGAGTAGAGGCTATCTCTGACTCTGTTGCCTGCCATTGGATCTGTTCCTCCTAGCTGGGCTGCCTTATCTGGCCCCAGTGGGAGAGGATGTGCTGTAACCTGAGGTAGCAGCGTGTGTTGATACTGCTTGGGGGCCTCCCCTTCTCTGAGAAAAAAAAGAGGGTGGAATAAGGGCGGACACTAGGGCCAGGCTGTAAAGAGATTAAATAAATAATGTGGGAAAAGTTACCTTTTGAAACTGCATACATGAAATTGAAAAGAACATGTTCATCACAAATTTATTTGCATATCATTATATTTAAAAGTGATAGTATACTTGCAGGACTATTCCCAAGTCCAGTGTAAAGCACTGTGGCATACCAGAAATTGAAAACTGATGGCGTAGATGAGCAATCGATCTTCTTAGAAAGGAGACCTCTCAGAGGTTCCATCTGTGACTGGTACTTCTCACAGATGCTTACAGGACAGAGCCAAGTCTGCCTCCTGCAGATTCTATTCTCCTCAGAATGTGTACAGACTACAAACAAACCTTGGTTCAAACATTGTTTTGAATTCATTCTTTTCTGAACAAAGTTGTTGACCAAAAGTATACTGGAACTCCACGGCTATGTGAAAACACGACGCGCTCCACAAATGAAAGCTCAAGGTGTATGAGGAGGAGGGGAAGGCGTTACCTCACTTGCTAGAAGGAGTTAAATGAAATGCATGAAATAGGAAAATCATTTTAATTAGAAATGTAACTATCCCTAATCTGACATTACACCATTATTGGTGATGTCCTTGTTTCACAAATTAACATTCAGAAAGAGTCTGGGGATGACTTGCTCATGAAACAATTGCACATTCAGGCTTATGTTTTGGAAGAATTTATTATGTAATCTCTAAATATTAATAAGCACAATATTGAAATGTATATAGAGTACTAGAAACAGGACTCATAAAAGAGCATGCATTGTTTTTTTTAAAGGTTTGTTGTCTTTCTAATTACCTGCTGTATGTGTATGTTTGTGGACATGAAGGCAGGTGCCCACAGAGGAATGATACATGGTATCTCTTGGAGATGGAGTTAGAGGCAGTTTTGAGCCACCTGACATGGGTGTTGGGACCTTAACTTGGCATTTCCAATATGATCTCTTAACTGCAGAGACATCTCTCCAGCTGCTGTTACTACATTTTCTATTCAATAGGCTAGCTTTTCAGATTTTAGCATGACTGTGTCTATGAGGATATGTAATTATCAATAGTGCTACCAATCATCTCAAAAGAAAAGATGTCAGAACTCATGCTTTTATTATTTATTTTAATGAACTCTCCCATTGAAACTCCATACCACCCCATGTGTGTGTTGTTTTTGTACTGGTAATCTAATAGCATTAATGTTTTTAAAGCAAAAATTTATTTCCCTGATAATAAAGCCAGTAAACCTACATTTCAGTTTTGTAAAAAAAAAACAAGGTGGAAAGAAGAAAAAGGACCATCTATAAGTGTACTTCCCTCAGAAGCAGCATTTCATAATTACTTCTTGTCTTTCTTCTATAGGTTTCTTCTTTTACTATTCCTGTCAGCATATCGTCTGATTGCTTTCTTATCTGTTCATTGCTTAATATGTGTGATCACACTGTATATGTAATTGTGTGTGCTGCATTGTGCCCAACACTGATGATTAGTAAAACATTTTTGTCTCATTAAAACACTCTTCATTTTTAATTATTACATTAATATTCTATTGTTCAACTATACCATAATTTACTTCCTGTAATTCGGGATACTTAAAGAGGTTCTACTTTTCACTGCGTAAGTGATACTGTGGTAAACATTCTTGCCTCCAATTTTTCTTGCATTTCTAATTATTTACTAATGATAGATTCCTATAAGTGGAATTAATGGTTACAAGGTACAAATGTTTTAAAGCCTTTCAAACAAACTGTGTTATCTGTCCAATTATGTAATTAAGGTAAAGAGAAATATTGATTACTATATTCATCATAAAAATTTAAAGGTTAAATATTAGTAGATGTCATTTATTAATTTGATGTTAGAGAATCTCAAAATAAGAAGCTTACAAACATTTTCCAATTTTCCTGAGTTATTACCCCAATAAAAATTCCCCATGAAAGATGCCTTTCCTTCCCAGTATACTGGTTTAACAAAACTCCAATTCCTTGATAAATGAGAGAAAATGTTCTCATTGTGAAACAGTTGTTTGTATAAAGGCATTCTTGTCACCTTGAAAGAGAGATAAAGGACATTTATAATATAGAGTTTAATATGTTTCAAGGACTCTTGAAGAATGTCTGGCTCCATGTTTCTCCTCAGGCAGCGGCAGTCTGAGGAAGAGATGGAAGAAAAGATGCCCCAAAGCTCAGCTCAGTGACCAGCGCTGCTGGGAAACTCTGATAAACTGGGTATCCATCCATATCCTAACTGAAGTTTGGACAATAACATATTTTTTATTTATTTATGAATATAGAATTTACAAAACTGCCCTCTTCCAGGAAATACCCTTTTTAAATTAAATGTGGAATTGTTGGGATTGATTCCTTTTCTCGTGCTATAAAAACTTGCCTCATAATTAGGAGTTTTGCTACTACTTTCTTCAGTAATCGTTATCTAGCACATTTCTTATGGAGGGTTCTAAAGTTGAACCAGCTGAACTCAAATCACAAATCCTCCATTTAGCGCCTGAGTGGCGCACAGCAAATCAGTTTCTTGTTGTTGTTTTACCTTTCAGGGTTAGTGTGAGATCGTACCAAATGCTTGGACCTGTGTCTTCCTCCATACCCAGTGCTCATTCAACCTCTGTACTGCCAGGAGCCATCAGCTGCAGGGTTCCAGGAGCATGGCTCTGTATACAGAACCTGAGTGTGACGGGATAAAACCATATGAATACTCAGTACAGCATGTATTAGATGTGATGAGAGTGTAAAGAAAACAACAAGACTTCCAGGGAAGAAGCCAGCGGTACTGAAGAATCATGTTTATGGCTGGCTTCCTCACTATGCAGGTGGGGCTTCAGATCTTTGCTAGAGAATAGTGAAGGAGGGCTGGCCTGGTGGCACCAGCTGTAGACCCAGTACTAAGGAGGCAGAGGCAAGCTGATCTCTGTGAGGGAGTTCGAGGCCAGTCTGATTTACACAGTGAGTTCTAGAATAGCCAGGGCTGCATAGAGAAACTCTGCCTCAAAAATCAAATACACACGTATTCTCTCTCTCTCTCTCTCTCTCTCTCTCTCTCTCTCTCTCTCTCTCTCTCTCTCTCTCTCTCTCTCTGTCCTCTCCTCTCCTCTCCTTTCCTCTCCTCATCACAAGAGAATATTTTGTTAAAAAAAAAATCAGAAGCAATTAAACAATGGAAATGCAGAGAAGAGCTGTTGATGGGAAGAGCAGTTGGGCCAACGAAAGCATTCATCTTCCAAGGAACCAGGTAATGAAGAGCCTTAGAGAGGAAGCCACTCTGGGAAACACTGGGTGTTAAGGGGACTAACGGAAGACAGTAAACTGGTTAGGAGATTCGTAACTAGGATTCAGGGACGGAGTCTCACTATGTATCCCGGGCTATCCTCAAACGTGTTCTTTCTGTCTCTTCCTCCTACATACATACTGAGGAGATGACAGGATGTGTCATCGCCCCCCCCCATCCCCAGGTAGACCGAGAGATGGTAAAAATGAGACAAAAAAGATTTAAGTCATTGAAACATTTTAGAGCCAATTCTGAGCTATTTCCTTCCAGCAGTGACATGGTTGACTCGTGTCCCCCAACAACCCCGCTGCTGGACCAGCTGATTAGCTTCTCCTCTCCACCTATAACTTTGGGGGGGGGGGACACAGCAACAAACCAACAAACAAAATGCTTTACCCAATGTAGTCAATTAAATTTGGTTTTAAGTATTATGCTTTAAAAATTAATAACCATTTTTTTATTTATTGTGGAAGGCAAAAGGTACACAATTCTCACTTCATGTGGAGACTGCACCAAGGTGGGCAGGCTTGGTGGCAAGCACCGTTCTCTGTTTTGCCCTCTTCCCAACCCAAATCTCACTTCTTTCTTGAAAGAACTATGAAAAGTTGGCAAATTTCACTTCAAATCATATTTATCTGAAAAAAAAATAAGGAGATGTATATGTGTATGTCTCACGAATTTTATAACTATATGATGTGTGTGTGTATGTGTGTGCACATATACTTATAAAATATCCTGTGTAGTTAAATGACTTTCAATATAAACGTTGAGTCCAGAGCATGTAGTGGTAACTTATTTCCAATAAACCAAGCTGAGTATTTGATTAGCAGATGGCCCACTGTGCTAAGATTGGGCAACAAGCTTTCAGACACCCTTGAGAACTTTCAGGAAAAGTTCACATATTCAACCACAACCCAAAACCACCCCTGAGACAGGTGACAGAACAGTCCTCTTTTGAAATCTTGAGATAAGTTACAATCATTTGTCTTTTCCATTGCTTTTATTAGATTTTCAAAATTAGCGTATAAAGTAAGGAGCCCCAGTGTGACATGGTTTCTATTATGTTCTTTACACGTATACTTAATTTTCGTTCTCCCTCACCTTTCCTCCTCCCTTTCCTTGCCTACCTCCATCTTCCCTTTATATCCCCCAGCGTACAAAGGATTTGGTAGTTGGGTGTAGTCCTCTAAGACAACTCTAAAAATAATACAAGCCAATGCCTTTTCAGAACCTGTGTAATTATAAACATGAGAAAATTAGTCAGGCACATATACATTTTCCCTTCTTCTAAAGGGTTTTAGTAGAAATTTCTTTTGTGTTGTGCAGTCTTTTTTTCTGTAAAGTCTATTACCTTGGAAGTATAATGAGACTGGCACAAAGGAAGTAGAGAGACATGTCTATTTTTCAATCCAAAAATAAGCCTTGTGGGTATAATTCACTCTGTAAGTGCATCAGAAGGCTATTTTTAAACCCTTCTGTTATTGTGATTATGTGATATTATGAAGCTTTGCTGTTGAATTACTGTTGACCCTAGCAAGTCTGTCTAAGTCACTGAACCTGTTTCCTGATTTATAGAAGGGGGTTAAAGGAAAAAAAAAGCAGGAGAGTGAGGAGGGCATACTCTATCAAACGCTCATGAGGCTTTGTGCAAAATATAAAATGTTGATAAGCACTTTTCTAGCAAGAGTTCCTTCACTATAAAATTACAAAGTGGCTTGCTCCGTTCCTTTGAAATGCTCAGGTCAAGACGCCTTCTCCTACCTGGAGGCGCCGTATGGTAGAACGGCCTTTCCAGCCTCAACATGCGGTGTGAAGCCCAGTGACGGCTCTATTACGGTGGCACCTCTCCTCAAGGTGAGCCCACACAGGCTACAATAATGAATGCCCAATAACTGCTACTCTCAGGGGATTTATTTACGTTTTAGTAACATCCGTGATTCCGGGAGAAGCGAAGGATGGTAAGCACTGATTGTTCCTACGGAGTTCCTTTGTTCTTTTCCATTGCCCTTTCTCTCCATCGCTCTTTGCAGCTAAGCCCTGGCGGTCCCTCGACTTGCACAAGCGAACACCACGCCCCGCATTTCCTCTTGGTAAAAATCCGTTAGCCCAACCTTGCTCTACATTTTCAGTCTGCCATTTGCTAACATATTACATGACCAGCTGAGCCACCAAGCTAGAATAAACAGAATGCACTTTAGCATACAGGGATATTTTGCAAGAGATATATTCTCAAGTCTTGGAAACTTA
Organism: Acomys minous; assembly: GCF_964271855.1. NCBI lineage: Eukaryota > Metazoa > Chordata > Mammalia > Rodentia > Muridae > Acomys > Acomys minous. The sequence continues at coordinate 122,926,325 of NC_140483.1, forward strand.
ACTGTGTGTTACCATATTGTCTTCCTTATGTTCCTTCTGTTTCTTAATTTCACACATCACTCCTTTCTTTGAAGAAATTTTCCTCCAATGTGTTAAGAAACTGAGTCATGTCCTAAATTCTGTGAAAAAAAAAAAAAAAACCTCAAGAGAATGGGAGGAGGTGACGGCTCTGCAGAGTGATCCTGTCTCCCAGTCAGTTCATCCACTTGGTTGCTGGCCCTGAGCAGAGCAAATGGTTCTGGAAATTCTTGTGGTGTGTGCAAGGAAGCATTATCCCAGGATTCTTTTTCAGCTATGAGGCAGCCACAGTGTAGTCACACACCAATCATTTTGTAGGCACTTGGCAGGGGAAGTGGTTATACAGGAATTCGGAAGCTGGAGGTGTCTCGGCTGTGAGAGACCACCTTACTCTCGGAGGTGCAGTGAGTGAGACCACCGCAGGAGCTGCCGAAAGACGATCTAATCAGCAGACTGCACAATCAAGGTGGACCTCTCAAGCAGAGCAAATGTGAACCTCCATTTGTTTATCCTAGATCAGTTAGTCTCAGCAAGCTGTATGTTGTTTGGGTCTTTCAGGCTAATTCTGTCAACTTAAACACTTCTCTTCAAGGCCTGGAGTCTCTCTTCCTTCCCAGAAATAGAGAGTCGAACAATAACTACAAACTGTTATTGAAGCAGTGATTTTTTTTTTTCACCTTCATGACTCTGTTTCTTGGCTCCATTCTGTGCTGTCCCGACATATGTTAATCAATGCATTTGTTACCACGCAGCTTGACTATTGCATTTCTCCGGTGGCTGGCTTATCATCGTCTATAATTATTTTGAGTCCAATTAATTCTGAACTTCTTTGCAAGGTTATTTACTGGGCTTTAAGCAATAAGACAACATGGAACCACTTTGATTTCTGGGCATGTGGTCAACTACAAATTAAATTCAGTGTCCACACCTTTGCCTGGAAGTCTATTTCAGTGACACTTCCCCAGTTAGCAGTCACTGGCAGGGTTGATGAGAGATGAAAATGTCTCTAGAAAGATAAATATTCCTACAATGACATCCTTTTGGTTTATTTGTTTTTGTTTTTAGTTTTAGTTTTAGACAAACATCATATAGCCTGGGCTGACATCAAACTCCCTATCTTAGAGGATGCTAACTTTAAATTCCTGGGATCTTCCTGTTTCCACTATTCAAGTGCTGAGATCACATGAGACACCCCTCAGGCCTTTCTTGAAAAGAAACACTGAGAACAGTGTTTGAACTGAGAAGAGGAATAGAGGAGTTGCCAGTCGTCCATCCATAAGCACAAGAGGCTCTGCCACTCTCTGTTGTGGACACACTGTGGTTAAAAAAAAAGAGGACCAACATGCCCAGGATCCAGGTCCAACACAGGAGCTGTAATGTCCTCAGGTCCCTTCGTCATCATGACAACTATGGGGGGAAATACTGTTAATTCTTATAACATAGCTAGAAAGACGCCCCAGCGAGGGTAAGTAAGGACTACTAATGGCACTGGAAGATCAGAGGCACCAGCCAAACTAAGATACAGTCGTTTGGTTCATACAACTAAAAAAAATAATGTATACATTAGTAAACAAACATTTAGGCACTTTGAGGCTGGGGATGTGGCTCAGTGAGAGAGCACTTGCCTAGGATGCACAAGTTCCCAGCATCCATCTCAGCACTGCAATAATTAATAATAATAATAATAATAATAATAATAATAGTAATAATTTAAAAGTATTTTTACAAGTTTTCATGAACATGCAAATGAGAATAATGCAGTTTAAATATGCAAAAACAAAAACATTAGAGTCAGAGCCAAGGCCTACATGTAAGACACTGACTGATAGAAAAGAGTAAGACACAGCAACGGAAGCATATACATCTTTTGTCCTCTCCTTAGAGATCCAGATGTTGTCTGTAGTAAATATGAAACTCTTTCCTCTTAGTGTAAAAGCAGAAAATGTGATGGCTGTGCTTTAGGAAAAAACCGTATTTATAGAAGCATCAGTGTTTCCACCTATAGGGTGACCTCATGCCCTAGCAAAAGATGTTTTATTTTGTTGTGTTTGTGGGGGGAGGAGTGCTTGCTGGTATGCACATGGTTTCCAGCATGCTGCCTCAGTGTCATGATTAAGATGCTTAAGTTTGGTTTGACTTTTGTCTTTGAGACAGGGTCTATTACTGCTCTAGAGCTAGCAGAGATGTCTAGGCTGGCTAGCCACTGAACCTGAGGTTCCACCCATCTCTGCCCTCTGCCTAGTGCTGGAGCCACGAGCCTGTGCCACTACATCTGGATTCTTCTTGTATGTTCTGGGAATTCAACTAGGGTCTTCATGCCTGTGAGACATGTGCTTTACCCACCTGGCTTTTACTATTATTGTTATTGCCTCAATGACAAGAGCTCAGGGAGGACAGGGAGGCTAAGCACCTGCAAAGAACTTGGGGCGGACTCACCTGAACACATCGGCTCTAGAATGTCTGACCTTGGGTGGCATCTGCATGAAGAAACATTTCCCTTGACAAGAGTAAATAGCATGTGTGTTTACAAACAAATCAAAACCACTCCCTTCCATTCTGAATCACGGAAAACCAGCATAGGACATGGAAAGAATCCAGGCTCTCTAGAAGGGAGAAGAGCTGTTGAAGTGAGGACAGTCATCTCTGAACACATGTTTTCTACCTCAGTATGCAAGAAAACACCTTAATGTCTCCGACAGACCTTAGCTTACCTCAAGAAGTAACAATCAGCCTTCTCTGACACACTTTTAGAATGATTTCAAGAGTGGCTATTGGGCAGGGCTGTGCAGGCTCGTCGTACCTAGTACAGTGAGACCACATGTATTAAATTGTTTACTTAGCAACACTTTTTTGAAGGTAAGGAGCCAAAGGAATGGCTCAGCAGGTAAAGACACTTGCCATCCAATGTAATGAGCTCGGTGACCCAGAACCCAAACAGTGGAGAAAGAGAATCAATCAACTTGTATTAAGTTGTCCTCGGACCTGTCACATATGTGCTCTGGCACATTGATGCACACACAGTCATGCACAAAAGGAAAAAGAAATGGGAAACAAATTCATTCAATCTGGTATACATTAAAAACCTATCATGGGGACTGGAGATAGGTTAGGAGTGCTTCTTGCACTTGCAAAGGACTCACTCAGGTCCTGTTCAAAACTCACATGTTGCCTTAAACTGTACAGCTCCAGGGAATCTGGCACCCTTTTTTCTCTTCTATGGCATCCTATGCTTTACCATTACAAATGTAAAGTGCTCACCTAGTACACATAAATACATTCAGGCTGACCTATATACACACAAAATAAATCTCAGCTTTTTAATCTATCACATCAGCATGCAATAAATGTTAAAAAAAAATAACCAATGAAGTATTCTGTGTTCTTTTTCTGCTAAGTTTTAAAAATCTGGTGTGTATTTTCTATCTCCAGTGGATCTCAATTCAGGCCAGTGGCATTTTCAACATGATGTGCCATATGTAGCTGGTATCAAATTTTCTGGACAAAGAAGATAGATGTAGACCTCAAGTTAAGTCAGACTCTTCTCACTTCCTCAGGTGCCAACAACTTACTAATGTCGGTGTGTCTTCTGCCATTTGCCCTTCAACCCCACAGAACCCCAACACATGCCTAACATGGTCTCCCACCACTTCCCAGTACCCAGTTATCCAGCACTCTCCAGCTTTAACTGAATTCAAAATTAAATGAACTTTACTTTCTTTACACTAAAAGCCCTGTTATCAAAAAAAACAAAAACAAAAACAAAAACAAAAAAAACTAAAACAGCAAAAAGACAGGTATTTGCTTGTGTCTTTTTAGCAACTACTATATGGAGCATTTTCTAAATAGCTATGCAATAAATTCTAATTGCCCAGGAGATCTAGTTATTTTAATATATTCATCCAAATAAGGAGCTACTTTGAAGAAGCCCAGCAGAAGAGTACATCACAGGCACACAATTGGTAAAAAATGATTAAGCTCTGTTGGTGGCCCATCGATGTTTGTGATTAATGTAGGTTTCATCATTAGCATGCCATAAGAATTCAGGTCTTCTAATTGTCTTTCTCCCCCCTCTACTGAAACAAATGAGTTCTTTCCTCTGTTAGTGTTTTGAATCTTGCCAGTCAAAGCCGTTTTTGAAAAGAATGTTACGTGTAGGAAATGTCATAATGAGATATATTATTTTGTACAATTAATTCATACTAATAACTATGGCGGATCATAAATATTTTAAAGGGTATGAGGCTGGGGACAGTGATGTCTTACAGTTGGAATTTTAAAGCACAGGATGCTGAGGCAGGAGGATTGCCAACCTGAACTACACATAGTGAATGTAGGGCTTGTGCTGCAAGGCGAGGCTGTGTTAGAGACAAACTAGTTCTATGTATGTGTGGCATTGTTTGCTGTGCCTTTAGCACATATAGCAAAGATGGAAAGGTGGAAGCTATGTCATACCCCTTTCTCTAATTATTTTGGTCTGAGTTCACTGAGAATTAATATAAATACATCTCTAGATCTCAGGACTGTGGAGACACCTAAAACCTGTGTGACGTTCATCAAGACAGATACTTCCTGGGTCACTTCCCTCACAGGATCCACTCCCACAGATTAAAGCCAGCACTAGTTGGAGACAAGCAGGTCTTTGTGGGGAGCATCAGAAGCTTGGGGGGGGGCACCACCAATTTGGGGGAGGGGCAATTTTGTGTGATTTGGTTTTGCAACCTAGTAAAAACCACTAATTACCTTCTCAGAAGAGCTGTCTGCTTTTGTTGTGTGGTTAGTTGAAGAAAGGGCAGGTTAAGGAAGTCTTCTCCTCTAAAATATGTATGTAGACAATAGTAGTTGTGCCAGTTGATAAACTCGAGTCAGACTCTAGCAGCCTCCTTAGACCTCACTCTACAACTCTGTCACACCACACACACACACACACACACACACACACACACACACACACGCACCCACTCTCTCTCTCACACATACACATACACACACACACACACACACACGCACGCACACACTCTCTCACACATACACATACACACACACAGACACACACACACACACGCACACATGCACATGCACACACTCTCTCTCTCACACATACACACACACACACACACGCACACATGCACATGCACACACTCTCTCTCTCTCACACATACACATACACACACACACACACACACACACACACACACACACACACACACGCACACCCCATCACACCATCACATTACATCCACTCAACAACTATTGGCTAGGACATGGAAAATGAACATTTTTTTCTGCACAATATACTTTGGGGAAGTACCTGGAAATATTGATCTAGTTAAAGGCAAGAGTGGCTGATGAATTTCAATCCATCCGGCCTGCTAATGAGGGTCTTGCAGAAGCTGGATCATGTATTGATTAACCTGTTTAGTATCTTAAAGCCAGTACCTCAACATGGGTAACACCGGCCCCACCGCCTACCCTGAAGAATAATGACATTGTTTGTTTTACACATGCCAGGAGGAAATGTCTGCTGATTCCCTGGATGACAAAGGTGCTGCGAGGGCTCTCCCTCACCCTCTCTGGTAAAAAGAAAGTGGGTCCTCCAGATGATAGGGTTCCTCCCCTTCCTGCAGGTAACTGTCAGTCAGTGGGGGAGGGGGGTGTGATAATTCCATCTGTGCCCTTCGGACTGTCAGCTGCATTGTTCTGCTCAGTGTGCCACGGGTGGTGAAAAACAGCCAGGACGGATGATTTTACATAATTGCTCTGACACAGACTGATTACTACAGTAACAACAGTCAGTTATAGTTAAGGAGTGGCCTCAGCATATGGTGTACATTTGATGTGGGGAGAGCAGTCGGGGTAGAGGAAGGAGAAAGCTTTATAATTTTACAGCTTGTGTTGTTTTGTGATGACTGAGTTTTCTTTTCCTTCACTTGGTTAGGAAAATATCACCAGCAGAACCATGAAGAAATCTAAATATTGCTACAGAGAAAGGAATCCAGAGCATATTTAACCGCTATTAAGAGAAGCCATGAAATGATTAGTCTATAAGACCGATAATTATGCATTGCCACACCATTTATTGTTCTGTGTATTGGGGTTTGTTTTCAAGTTTGTGCGTTCAGCTACCACCTTTGTGAAATTCTGCCTGTGAACACAAAGCCACTGCATCCATTTTGAGAGGGGAATCAGAGCTGGTCAGTGGCTTCCAGTCCAAGTAGTGTAACTTTTCACCCAGTAAAAATGCCTTAACAAATGATGTAATTTAAACATATTTTCTAAAATGCTGTATGTTTTGTATTTAATATAATGCATCTTAATGAGAAAATAATAAAAACACATGCAAAAACTAGTTACACACACACACACACACACACACACAGCTGTCTTAAAATTGAAAGGAGTCTGGCTTTGTATGTAGAGGCACAAAATAAGTAATAGATTTTATTCCAGTTAGGCTTTTAAATTTTATACTATTCTTATTGTTAATTTTTCTTACAATATGGCAAGAAGTGGCCCATGAGATTATGTGTAGGGAAATGAACTAGAAAGCTCTTTCAAGGATAATTGAAATGATAGTGATTTTTAAAAAAATAAGTGGTAATATTCTCAATAAAATAATTAAATACCAGATAAATAGGAAAGTCTCAGGAATAAAAATTAGGGTAATAATTTAGCACTGTGAAAAGTGAGCATGACAGAGTAGTTCTGAGGGACATTAATTACTTATATGTGTGTGAGCTATTGTAGGGTGCACAATGGCGTATCCATTTGCCAGCATGAGCATGGTGCTCCCACTATTTTTTACTCATTATTTTGTAAACCTCTTCCATGATACCTTGAGAGTGAGAGGAACTATTTTAAACCTAGTTCTATTTGATATCAATTAGGGTTAAGCAAAATACTTCTTACCAAATCTCTACTGAGCAAGGGCAAGTACAAGGCTAACATATTTTCTGATATGTTTCGCCTTAGGAAGAGCCAAAGCAGCCCCGCCAGAGCTAGAGTCATCCATCGCTCCCATTTCCAAATGAGGAAGAACTGTAACTGCGCTGTTCATACTCCTCAGCCTCAGAAGCAGCTTTCTTTCTTTCTTTTTTTATTGATTTATTCTCCCAAATATTACATCCCAACTGCAATTTCCCCTCCCTCGCGGACTCCCAGTCTATTACTCCTTCTCCATTTCCCTCAGAAAAGGACAGGCCTCCCATGGAGATCAACCAAACATGGCATATCAAGTTGCAGTAAGACCAGGCACCTCCCCTCACAGAAGAGGAGACCCAGTAGGAGGACAAGGGTCCCCAAAGCAGGGAAAGGAGTCAGAGCTAACCCCTGCTGCTATTGTTAGGAGTCACACAGAAACACCAAGCTACATAACTACAGCCCACATGCAGAGGGCCTAGGTTAGACCCAATCAGGCTCCTTGGTTGCCAGTTCAGCTGCAGCAAAGCCCCATGAGTCCAGGCTTCTTGACTCTGTGAGGTTTTCTTGTGGCATCCTTTACTATTTTGGATCCTACAATCCTTCCTCCCTTTCTTTCACAGGATTCACTGCGTTTGGCCTAATGTTTAGCTGCCGTTGTCTACATCTATTTCTATCAGTTGCTGCATGGAGCCTCTCTAATGGTGATTATACCAGGCTCAGAAAGACAAACAGAAGTTATTTTCATGCACTTAGAAATTCGATTCTCAGGAACACTGCGGGCATCGAGAGCCTTTTTCTTAGTGATTTGGGTCATGACCTCCTGATGAAGAAATCTAAGTCTCATTGCTTGCTGACCTTCCCACTGTTGCAAGCCATCCATACTAAATAAAATTCTCTACTGGGAAAACTGGCAATTATTCATGAACACTTTAGAAATTGCTTCTAAATAGCACAGTGGCTTCAGATTTCTTAGTCTCTAAAAACCGTTATTCTCCAATATGCTTGCCATGTACCAAACATGTCTCTGTTTCAAATGGCTGTTTACACCTTTAGTTGAATAAGCTAGTTGATCATAATTAATTCAAATTAAATGTCTTCTCTTGCAACTCTGAATATTTTTTTAGCTGTGATATAACACTTTTTAAAAGTCTAATGGAAATTTACTTAATAAAAGATGAACTAGACACACTCATATTATGAACTGGTTAAATTTAAGATTTGGCATTTTATTGGGGGTATTGAAGCAAGTTGGACAAGTCCAATCTTATAGCTTACTTTTAAATGAAAAAAAATCTCTTAATATTTTGAAAAGTATCTCTAAGATTTTTATCACCATTTATTTTTCATTCCCTGATTTCTTCCAACTGGACAAAATCAGAATTTCTTTTACTTGTCCCATCTATTTTAATCTCATCTGAAGACCTTAAACACCCATAAAAGTTTATAGGACATAGTTAAGATTTTAAATCATTTTGTAACTCCTCCAATTCTGAGGAGGAGTTTTGTCTCAGTTTTGTTTATCTACACATTCATGTTCATATCCTATTGCATTACTGGTTTCAGAATTTTATATACTCATATATAATATGTTTTGTTCAAATCCACCCACCATTCTTGTCTAATTTTTGTGTATTTTCATCCATCCCAACCTCATGGTCTTAATCAATAATATGTATTGGATCCAGAACTTGTGCAGGACACCATGGGATTGTACTTTCATTTCCTATAGTATTGACAGAAGTAGTGACTCAGTTGGCTTCATTTCTCACCAAGCTAAGCTGCAATGCTCATGTGTCTGGCATACAAACAGGTGTTCTGTATGCTCTCTGTCTCTCTCTCTGTCTCTGTCTCTGTCTCTCTCTTTCTCTCTCTCTCTCTCTCAGATATCTACACATATGTATATGTAGACATATGTATATGTGTATATGTATATATATATATGAGACACAGAGTGTATCTATATATAAAGATATAGAGAGATGATATAGACAGAAAATAAATGATACATACATACATACATACATACATACATACATACATACAAAATGCACGCGCACACACACACACATACATTTTTCTTTATTCCACAGTCTTACTAAAATTTCTTTACAGAATGATAGCTAAATTTCTCAGGAAGAAGTTTCCAGTATGTTTAAAGTTTACACTTCAAGTAATTGTCCCAGTGCTATGTCTCTACTTAATACTGATCGAAACAAACATAGTGACCATATCTGAATTGAGAAGTAAAGGACTTGGGTCAATTCTGATGGGAGGAAAGGCCTCTGAAGACAGAAAAAGAAGACTTGATCTCAGCCATCTTTAAAACTATGTCTTAAAAGTATGTCTACTTGCTGAAGATGATTAAGCATTCCACCTAGAAAAAAATCATTGACTTCTTCAATTTCATCGCTGTTCATGGAGAATGATGAACTACAAAAGTGTTCATCTAGGATAGGGAATCTCAACCCTCCTATACAATATGCACATATACATATGGCTTATATAGACCAGGCTAGCCTCAAATTCACACAGCCCCTCTTGCTGCTCTCTCCCAAGTGCTAGAAGGCATAAAGCTCCACATCCACCATAGAAACAGTTTTTGGTAAATATTTTACTCTCACCTTTACAAGATGTAAATGCTTATCTCCGAAAATGATATTTAACAATTTTTCCCAAAGAAGCTAGGACAAATAACACTGATTTTTAGCATTACAAAAGCATTGCTTCAAGTTTGGCCTTTTGAGAGAATGTGCTGTTTGTAAGCAGCTGAGGAGCTGGTAGAGGCAGTGTTTTTCTTTTGGACCCTTTCAAGATCAGCATCCAAAGAAAGTTTTTTAGGTTGTCAAATGCACTGCTCTCTAAGACCACTCATGTCAAGAAATGATAATGGCAGAGTCCATTTCATAACAACATGGTTGGCTTTACTCTGTCCTCACTGCTCAAAGCTCCAGGCACTAAAATGTCATTATTCTATTCAGGACTTGGCAGTGGTGTCACAGAAGCTTTTCTCCAAGTCAGGCTTATATAATTTCTAAATATCTAAATGAATAAATTGTTTTAAGGTTAACCTCTGGAACAATTGTTGATGCTTTCCCTAACCAAGGAAGCACTATGACAAAGTGTTTGCCAGCAGGCAGGATGTGAGTTTAAAACCCTGTTTTTTCTACTAGTTTCATAGCATACGGCCTTTAACAGAACATTTAACAATAAGTCATTGTCTGATCAGTTCTAGAATCAGAATGAGCTCATCTACCACATAGGGATGTGGGAAGATGAAATATTAATAGATGCATGAATTTCTAGGCTCAGGCCTGTGATGGGACAGAGCACTCAGCAAATAGGTAGCTCGTCCTTTGAAATTTCTAAGCAGAGTTTTGAGTAAATGGACCATTTTTAATTGATTTGCTTATCAAATATGTAGGTCTTAAATGGTAAGTGTTTGAATACTTTTAAGCCTCAGTAAGGTAAATTTCATTAATTTTATTTTTTGGTACAAGCAATACGTCAATGGGCCATTAATCTTCCAGAAATGTTCCTTGAAAGGAGATTTAATAGTCAAATATATTTAGGAAATATTATACATTTTAATTCCCTTACAAAAATTGTAATATTATTAAAGGCCCTGACATGCTATAGAAAAGTTAAAAATATCTTTAGTTCATTTAATTTAGTATGTCTCAAATATTAAGACTATATAAATGCGTAATGGTCCAAATTAAGCCAGAAATCAAAACCAGGCTTCTATGTAATATACATACATCAAGGATTTTTTTTCATTTTATAGACAAAAGAGCAATGTTTAAAAGATTTACCTATGACACCATTTTTAACTTAATAACCATTGGCCTTATATATTTTTTAAAAGTTCACCAAAACTTAAGGATTTTATTTAGATTGCTTGAATCTGTATTGTCCAAACACACTTTAATTTGTGTTGTAATGGTGTTTGCCCTCCAACTAAGTGTTCCAACACTTAATAACTGAGTTTTTTTCCAATCTCCACAGTCAGCGCAGCCTCCTTATACCTGTTCTGTGGCTCCTTTCGCAATTGCTTCCTGATGTTTTCTTAAGTCAATTGAAAAAGATAGTGTTTCTAAAAGAATCAGTTTCCAAATTTAATTTTATTCTCTAAGTGGATTCTGTAAATTGTGCTCAGAAGGTCGTTGCCTAACGCTTTAGAATAAAATATTATATTGATAGCGACTGTAGCCTCAAAAGCCAGTGTGTTTTGTAGTGTGACATCACTATATGAGTACAAAGTGATGACTCTGACTATCTGATGGTCAGAGAGAGCATCACCTGAAGGCACAGTAGACAGATGAATAGAGGAAATGAAGAAGGGAGAGAGAAAGAGAGGGATAAAGGACAGATGAGGGGTGGAAAGGACCAACCCATAGGTTCATAGTTGGTAGCCAAATGCCATTTTAACTGAGAACCAAACAAGTCCTGTCACACATACTGATGAATAGACAATGACTAGAAAATAAAAACTGTTCAAGTAAAGAGGTCATTTCTTTCTTTCCCAAATTCTTCATTGCAGGAGCCAATATCTTAACACAGTATCTCCACAAGTATTTATGTATGTATGTATGTATGTATGTATGTATGTATGTATGTGTGTATATATATATACACACACACATATATATATATATATATATATATATATACATGAGAGACCCCATTAACTACAGATTATAAAATGCATGCCTCTGTCTGAAGAATACTTTTGCCCATCAATCAAAACCAAACAAAAGGAAATACTTTCAGAGAACTAGTCTTACACTCAGATGCCCAGGGACAATTCTATATCTTACTTTCATCACTGTCCATGCTTTTCGACATGGGGCAATGACATTATAGGGCAAGTGCCTTAACAGTGAGTCTCAAAATTTTTGACAATTTGATCCCAGGAGCAAACAAAGGTTCCTTTCAGTGTGACAGAGGACATCAGTGTTAAGGAAATATTTGGGTGAAACATTTCACCCATTTGGCTTATATAAAAAGAGCTCCCCACAAATGCACACATCAATTTATGCTTTGGGAGACTGTTGTCCGACACAGGTAAAGTCAGCATAAGGCAATGAAGGAGGGCATGAATTTGAATGACAAATACCGACTGCACATCTTTTTGTTGAGATTTTTCTCATAAGAATAGCAATTTTACAGCACCACAGTCACTCCTTTTACAGGAAAAAAAAAGATATATACTTTTCAAACATCACATGTCAATTTTGCAATAATTTCTGAGACATGAAGCAAAATCTACATCAGGGTATCAAGTTTAAGAATATAGAAAGGGGAAAGTAACACCAAAACACTATTATCCTTCCTACATCTTTTTAAGGGTTAATTTTCTAGAGCATTGTCCTCCCAAAACCAACAAGATAGCTAAGAATATTTTAAAATACTATAATTTAGCTAAATCAGAGAAGCGAAAGGAACACATGTGAGAGTTTTGAGATTGGAAAGGTGGGAGAGAGGGACAGAGAAATCATAGAGAGTGTGTCAGCTGTGAGTTAAGCCCTCTTAACTGATTTATTTTGCTACTTTTTTTTTTTTGCTCAAGTAACCTATTTAAAAATGCACCCCTCCACACAGCAGCCCTATTATTAATAGTCAACGCACAGTTCAACCTGTCAAGTTTTCCCAGCCTCACTTTTGCGAGTTTTTTTTTTTCAAGGAAAAAAAATTTAAAAAGCAAAGGCATTTCGTAGGGCACCCGCTGCCAGACACCCAGCATTTATCTTATCTCACTTGATGACTTTCCTTTTATCCTGAAATGATTTGACAATGACTCTATGATTTCCTGTACAAATTACCCTTTGAAAGTGGCAGTGGCGCTTGGCAGCGATCTTCACTTAATTACTGAGTGGATTATTAGCATACGGCTCGCCCCCCCTTCCTCTTCATTTCTTTATATCTTCTAGATTGCGTTGACAGTTCCCTTTCATTGCCTGCTTTAACTCACTGAATACTAAACATTATGCAGATTGCGGCGGAGAAGTGCCCAGGCTACTCCAAGGCTTTAGTCTGTACCAAGACCTTTTTGATGGAAAGTAATTTACAGGTCAGAAATCAATAGTGAGTCTTGAAAGTGCATCTGCGGGTTTTCTGAATTTAGACTGGGGTTGAGGTAGATCAGAGCACTAATGTTCAAAAGTGAATATTCCTTCACAATCTTTCCATTAAAAAAAAAAACTACAATAAAACAATTAGTTTTGCTCCTTCCTTTAATAGCCCCTGTCTTTAAATAGTTGGAGATGGTGAGGTTCTCTCTCTCTCTCTCTCTCTCTCTCTCTCTCTCTCTCTCTCTCTCTCTCTCTCTCTCTCTCTCTCTCCCTACTCCTTCTGCTACCACCCAAGTCGATGGGAGGGGGTTAATGAGTCCCTGTTGTCAGAAACGGTAAGTTTCCTTCTTCAGCCCATCACGCTGTGGGGCTGGTTAGCTGACCCTTTTGGTATGTGCCCAGTGTGATAGTTTGCTGGGGTAAAACAAATGTGAGTGATAAATTGCAAGGCACTCTCCAGCATGCTCAGAAGGAGCCTTCTTTCTCGTCTGTCTTGGCTCCCATCTTTTGGCAGAGATTTGCACATATGTCAGGCGTTCTCTCTCCAGATCTTTATACTCTCCTCCCCCCAACTACATGCAAAAGCATCCTCCGCGTTTCCCAGGCTGTAGTAGGGACATGAACCCCTTCCCGTCTCAGCCTTATGGTATGGTTTACTTTTTTTTTTTTTTAACCCACCTCTCTTTGGGAGGAGAATACAATACATGAGTAATTTCTGGGCTTGGTAGAAGTGACACCAAAGCGATAGGAGTCAGCACGGTGGGGGGAACAGCTGGGTGCTGACTATGTCATCTCCATTCCAGGACTATCAACCACCAGCTTTATTCTTCTCGTGTTACATCTGCTATGAAATTTGGGTCTTCCAGGTGGCAGCCCAACATGCTGTCCAGTGCTATCAGGCCATTTAAATGCTTTGAGCTAATGCTGCAGATCCATTTTCTAAACAAGTTAGCAGATACCATATGCAGCAATTAAAGTTTTATTGAGTGGTGCCTGCTTACCATACTGAATTTGGATTGGCTACCATCTGTCGGAAAGCCTGTGGTACCATCTCCATTGCTTGAGAGAGCATTTGTAAGGAGAGAAGATTTTTCTCAACTTTGGAAGAAGCTACTCAGATTTTTTTTTTAACATGCAAGCCCACAAAAGTGGAATTTGAACAAATGAAAAGAACCAGACCACTGGAAGATAGTGCTGAGTGTATTCTATAACCGTAACGGCCAGGAGTATGGAGTCTTATACCGCCCGCCCTGATTAGTGTTAATATATAGTTCTTTCCACAATTCTCAGACACACTTTCCAATGGACAACAGAATAAACCCAGATTAGAACTAAGCAAATATATAAGCACAGTGTCTGTGAAAGTTAATACAGGATTCTTCTGGTTTCCTAATAATAAGTTACCTAAAAATCTGCTGACTGAAGCCCAAGTATGATACCTGTGTAATATCAATCAGCTGAGCAAGGGGGTTCAAAGAAAGCATTTATTAAATGCAAGTGGTGCCTAGTTAGTCAAGGTGTGATGTTTACTAATACATTGTTAGTGCGTGATGATCTCAGACATCATCATCTCTTTATCTTTGGCCTTTGTGAAGGATCAGTTGTGAGGACCATTATAGCAGTGGTCCTCAGCCTTCCTAATGCTATGACCCTTTAATATAGTTCCTCATGTTGTGGTGACCCCCCCCAGCCATAAAATCATATTTGTTGTTACTTTATATCTATAATTTTACTACGTTATGAATCATAGTGCAAATATCTATGTTTTCCATCCAGTGGTATTTAGGAGTCACAAGCCACAGATGGAAAACCACTGTATTATAGTGAAATTTAAGGCCTTGTAAAAATGTTTAGGCATTCCTGGGCAGTCATGTCATTTTGTAGAAGTATAAGAGAAAAGTGAATCCATTAGTAGCATAGATCTTGGGTATGCTGGCATTTTGAATCCCTTTCTTTAAGAGAAAAGGGCATGTGATCTTACTCATTTTAGTCATAATTTAGGAATTCCCAGGCTAAACATTTAAAATTTGAAAACATAGAGAATAAGACAACCACTCATAGTTTCTCTATGTTGGCTATCTTAGATTATATGGCAACTTTTACTAAGCCTTTATTACTCCTTAGGTATTTGGGGGCCTTGTCAAATTTCTATGAGTAACAAGTCCACAGCGTGTAAGCTCAAAGTCAGAAAAACCTATCTTCCAGCCTTAGAACTACCCCTCAGTGGCTAGCAAAGACACTCTTCTATGTAACTGCTTTTATGGTCTCTTTCACTATCTATGCAGGCATTTGTTTGGCTTCATGTTACACAAGTCTTGTGTATGCAATCACAACTTCTGTGAAATCGTGTGCAACAACCTTGTCATGTACAAAAAACACTGCTCCACTGTAATCATATGTAACTCTGGCTCCTACCGTCTATCTGTCTCTTCTCCTTAAGCCCTGGGAAGAAAAAGTATGATATAAATGTCCCATGTAGGGCTGAATACTCTTCCATCCCATAATCTCACAATTGACCAATCGTGGGTCTCTGTGTTAATTAGCATTTATTGCAAAGAGAAGATTCTGGTGAGGTTGAGTTACTTCTCTATGTATAACAGTCATTTGGAGTTAGTTTAATACTGTCTGTTTAATACTATGTCTATTTTGCGGAATAATAGTAGGGCCTGTGGACTACTCAGCCATGGATTCTTGATCTCATTAATGGTATCAGGCATGAGTGTCATCTTGTGGAGCGAGCCTTATACCCAGTGAGCCAGGGGATAGTTCACATCACTGGTTGGACCAGTGAACATACCTTGCCAGGTTGTTTGCTACTGTAGGTCACATGCTCTGCCACTGGCTAAGACTGTTGAAACTTTAGGTCTTCAGTAGTATGTGTAGCACTTTCTAGTACTACAACTAACATGTAGGGATGAAGTTTCTAGTTCACTACCAGCTGGATTCCTCCATAGTCTATGACTCAACTGTGTGTGCACATTAAAAGTTACGATTTATTTCTTCATAGATTAATTCTGATTCTGAGGAATTTCTGCGATTTCCTGAAGTCTGAAATTATGTGACTTTAAAGGTTACTGATATAGCTCCATATTCTTTTCCAGATGAGCAAAGGTGCAAAAAAGTCAAGTGGATCTTCTTTCATAAGGGAATAAGAGAAAGCTGAAGAAAGTACTCCGTGGTAGGATGCTTGGCTGCCATAGGCAAAGCCCTGGTGCAGTCTCCAGGATGCGACAGAAAAACAGGAAGAGGAGGGGGAGCAAGCAGAGCATTGGACACCTTCTGAAATAGTTTTCAACATTGTAGATTATATAATTGCATATTACACTTTTCTGTAATAAAACTGACAAATTTCTCGCCAGTGTCATTGGAATTATAAACACATTAGTCCCAGGAAGTTCTTTCAAAAGAATCAAAATGCCTGATGAAGATCTTTGGCTTAATTAAAGAATTTTCTTTTTCCTGACTAAAAGGTCAGTAGAATCAGCTAGGAATGGCAGTTTTAATTATTTATTGATGCCACGATGCACTTCCTTCATGCACAGTCATTCTCTCATTTCCTAAACTGCAAACACCTGTGGTCATTTTCTTTCTAAAGCAGCACTAGGAGAGGGTCCATGTTGCTGTTTCCTATTCCCACAGCATTTTTTACTTCTTAAGAGTATTTTCTTCTCACTTGTCCTGTGGCGAACAAATTCTCATCATGGAGTCACTGGTCTGTAAGTGGCTTAAAAGTGTGCTTATATAATAATATCAGATTAGACATTTTGTACAAGGTTATCATCCAGTTCAAGCCAGTGGCTGGCATCAGTTGCAGAGTTGTTTGGAGACCTTTGCTCATTATAGCCTCATCTTTACAATTGAGGTTCCCTGGTACATGGACCGCCAAGTCTATAGAATGTGCTATGATCTGCATACCTCCTCCCCAGCACCATCCACACAGAACAACAAAGTGGCCACTTGTTTCTTGACCTGGTGTCTATATAGCTTGAAATCTTTATTTTGACTCCCTTCAGCCTTATTTCTCCAGTTCCTCATATCTCAAGAGGTAGAAAGTACATCAATAATGGAGTGTGGCCACAAGAGCAATCTTCTGAGGCTGAAAGCAAGCTGAGGCTAATACACACCTTCACTTGTTTTATTTTGTCAGCTGAGGCCACTGAGTGCTGTGTGCTTCATCAGCAGGGCTCTCCAGGGAAAGAACACATAAAAGGTGTGGTTAACATTTATCATCTACTAACGAACATGTATTTATGAAAATACACTATGATACACGCTCTCCTGAAAATTATCCTTAAGACTGGTTATGAAGAACCAGTGTGGCTCAATAACAAAAGAAACATCTTCTGACCTTCCGAAAGTTATTATTCTAGGTGCCCATTGCAACACACAGGGAGACTTTGGCACAATGTCCAGACCCCTTGATGCCCTATATATAAAGGAGAAGGATGTCTTTGGGTTCTTTGTAGCAGGGCACACTGGGGAAACTGGCACTGTTGTCCACATAGAGATGTACATCCACAAAAGGAAAGGCAATGATCCTGTATCCCAGACCTGAAGAGGATCCAAGGCAAGTTTCTGCTGGCAGTTAAGCTGCTGTTGATGCCTGTGGACATCTTCTCAACCAGGAGTACCAATAGGCTTGCTGCTCACTTAAGACCTTCCAAGTGTGGGCTATTTCAGTCCTGGTACCTTCAGTACTCCAATCCAGGGAGCCTCCATGGAGCTACACTCTCTGGTAATAACTAACACAATGCTTCACACAGAAGCATCAACCTGCCTTTATTGCTCTGCATCATGTTGATTCTGCTCTATGTTGTGTGGACATCACCGTGTTAAACTGCAGAGGAACCCACTCGGTGGGCCTGACTTGGTATGTGCTAGCCTGGGGAGTTCTGCACATGCGTTGTTCATTCCCCATCAACACCCATGGGGTGTTCCTGTCTGGCCTCTGCTATAGAGACCCTGAGAAAACTGAGAAGGAATCACAAATGGCTGCTGAAAAGGTTGTGAGGGACAAGAAATTTCAGGACAAAAGGATGACACCGGATGCTGAGTTCACTTCTCTTCCTTGTTGGGTAGCAGACTGGTTTAACTGTCTGCAGGGACCTACTAAGAGAGCAGTGCCCAGCTGGCCACAGAAGAATCATCCACAGCTCCCACTGTGCAGGCCTCTGAAAGCAAGCCCTAAGGTAGCTTAAGCTATTGTTCAGTGGACAAACAAAACAGAAACAGAGACAGAGCAAGAGTAAATGCCAATTTCTCTAAAAACTAAAACTAAAATGTCTAGAATTGTCTCATTAAACTATTACAGGGCACATTCCAAGTTTGCACATTTAGAGACTCCTGGGAGTTTCTTCCAATGAGCCTAGAACACCAGTCTTCAAGCAGCAATACATTCACCCCTTGGCCTCTGCTTACGGGTTTGGTCGTTGACTAAAAATAGTTCTGTTCAGATCTGTTGTCAGTATGAACAGGTCCTACATTGTTTTTCTTCTTCTTCTTCTTCTTCTTCTTCTTCTTCTTCTTCTTCTTCTTCTTCTTCTTCTTCTTCTTCTTCTTCTACTCCTCCTCCTCCTCCTCCTTCTCTTCCTCCACCTTTTCCTCCTCCTTTTTGCTTTTTTTTGTGTAGTTTTAGTTCACTCTCCATGGATTCTCATAATGTTCCAACAATTGGTAATATTCTAAACAATTGTTTCAAGAGCAGCAAAACAACTCATGATAAAAACCCTCCAATGCACTCGTTGACTAAGCTCCATCACCAGTGCCACTGGCCTTGACATTTGAGGTTGCATAGGCTCTTTCGGTCATTTCCTTTTCCAGCTGGGATTGCAATTTCTTCCTACCTATAACCCTCCATCACCCTGTCTGACTCACTCCCTGCAAGTGATAATAAAATAAACATGAGTGGAACCTGAGTCTGGCAAGATCTGTTACAAGCTCACTCGTAGCAGTCAGCAAGATTGCAAAGAACAGCGCCTGGGTCTGTGGATGTGAGGAGCACACACAGTGGGTAACAACAGGTAACTTTCTGTCCCTTGACCTCAGTCCTTCCTGAATATACAGAAGAGTGGACCAAACGAAGACCTGCTTTCTTGTTCATGTGTCACACTCCTTCCAGTTTGACCTTGATACTTTTACCATTTCTTCTAAGAGTCCCCTACATTTCTTTACATAAATCGCCTTCATGGATTCAGAATATACTTGCTCATAGAAAACAAAAACATAGAGGAGACTTTTCTGAGAACACATAATTCTGGGGAAGGCATAGAAGTTCACCTGTGGCACTATTGCAGGTCTTTCATGGATCCCACTTCAGGTTTATTAATAAAGACATAGAGACATCTATATAGTTTAAAGCTATTGGCCCTCTCAGCTAGCTACTTACCTTAAACTGACTTCTCAGGCACTACATCTCTCCACGTGGATGGTTCTTACTGCCTACCACCTTATTCCATTCTGTCTCCCTTCCTCTTCCATCCATAGCTGCCTGCATTTCCATCTTCCAGGTAGCCCCACCCCTACTACCTTCCCCAGCTCCTGCAGCCAACTCTTTATTAAGCAAAAAGACACATTCCTCACTCAACTAGTAAGCTAGGGAAGGTCACTTTCCCCACTGCAGCTTGCCTTACTTTTAGAGGCTCCTGAGGAAGTAACATTTACATATCCTGTTAGCTGGCTTGGCGCCACTGGCTTCAAATAACAATTGAGAATACACTTTTTTTTTTATAGGCAGAAAAATCCAGTATTTGTGGGTCACCCCAACAATAACCGCCAAATTAATTCCACTTCAAACCCAACCCTGGGTGTAATTTTCTCTCCCCTGATTTATTCTTCCTAGACATTATTTGAGAAGACTGGGAAGAGTCCAGCCTACTCTTCCCTTACTAGTTTGTACAACCAATGACAGAGGTGGTCATGGCTCCAGTGGTAATAAAAGTAGGCCTAGTGGAACCTGCACACATCTCTTTTCCATTTGTCCTCTCAGGCTTGCTCTATTGTGGAAAGGTAGTCTTCATTCCCTTTTCTAAATTAGAGATTTCTTTGCCTTCATGAATTGGATCCTGGTCCTATCTACTCTGCTTCCCAAAACATTCCTGATGTGACCGTTTCCCTACCCTACACAGCTGCTTTTAGCTCCATGCACGGCATAGAGTGTAAACATCGCTACTGCCCTGATTTTATACTTCTAGAACTTGAACGTCTTACCTCGAATATCCACTCTGTGTTTGTCTTAATTGCTATCCTTCCACCTTAAAAAAATACAACTATTATTGCCTGAAAGGAAACACCTCGGAAACTTTTCTCGAAACAGCCTGTAACCAACCTCATCTTGGACAGCCCATGTACCCAAAGAACTTAGGGCAGCTGGTCCAATGTCCTGTCTCCAGAATTTCTCCTCTTTTAGCGGCCTTCCTGCTTACCTTCCTGAGATTTCTCGGTCATCATTCTAGGTCAGGTTAAAATACCACTGCTTTCATAAAATGTTCCCTGATCATTTCTGATAATATATTTACTCCCCTCCTTTATATACACGTATTCTCTATGTGTCCATTTATAAGGCAAGTGATGTAACACAAAAATAAGGCTGCCAGCCCTTCTTAGCAGTGACAATTTTAATCAAACTACACACGGTTAGAGGCTTGGCAATGGCCTGGGTATTTTGTGGCCAATAGTTAAGACCCACAGCACAGCGAGCTGTCTATTTTGATCAGAATTAAGTTTTCTGCAGACAGTTATCTGCTCGGGTGCCAAGGTGTTCTTTCTGGGAAGTTGAGCTATTTAGTAGTGAGTCAGAGAAATTTGGGTTTTCTCTGGCAGAGGGAAAATTACAAAGCATCGTTTGCTATTGATGGCCCACAAATTACAAGCTTTCCATAGGGAACTTGAGATTTCATTCCCTTGCCTTTGTATTTGAGTTTAGGGTTCCACTTCATTGGCTCAGACAGTAATCACCAGTTCACAATGCTAATAATAATAAAAGTACACTGAAATAATATAGCACCATCATGTGTACCAGATACTGTACGGGATCTACAATTGCCATAGCAACCCTGCCAGATATGTGTTCTTCACTTTAATCTTAAGATTATGGAACTAAGACTAAGTTCATCCACCTGCTAAATAACGAACAGTGAATTACATATCTGACTAACTCCAAAGCCATGCCCAATTTTAATCACTGCTCTACTTGCTCGAACCAACAACTGCCGGCAATAATTTTCCTCATCTCTGGGGGTAAATATCTCTCTGTCTTTGTGGCAGAGACCTGGTAACATGATGAAGAGTCAGTGTATATTAATTATATTACACTACTTGCCATGTTAAGCCAGGCATATATATCTGGCACTGAGACATTTCTCCTTCATGTGGAGGGAGGGAGGCTGGGGGTGGTTATTTGGCAGTCTCAATATTTAACCACCGTCTCTTTTCTTAATCAACGAGAGTTTACAACCATCTTATCATTTTGGTGTGTATCAGTCAGATAGGGAAACATCCCGAAGTCTAACTTCCAGCGTTAGTTGATTTGGCAACATAAGGAGTATTTCATTTCTTACCATTTTATTAAGGTTGATTTCAAAAACACCCGGTAATAAGGACAGTGACCAGCCATAAGAAGGACAGTGACCAGCCATAAGAAGGACAGTGACCAGCCATAAGAAGGACAGTGACCAGCCATGCTTCCATGCCCAGCTAGAACAGCATCATCTCTTGCCTCCTGGGTACAGCCCCATTCTCCTCCTTTGAGTAAATACCAGATGTAGCCATTCACTCAAAGCTATTTCTATTTCAGAATCATTATGCACTCTTTAAGTTCCATTGTGTACTCCAAAATGTAAGAGAAAGTCTTACATTTAAGTATCCAGATAGCATTGAAATTTATAAAAAGTTTCCTCTCAGAAATATGTGGGTTTTTTTTCTTGTTGTTTTGTTTTGTTGTTTTTGTTTTGTTTGGTTTGGTTGGTTTTGGTTTGGTTTGGGATGGGATTTTATTTGTTTGTTTGTTTGTATTTATAATTTTATTTATTCCTGAAGTTTTAACTTGCTTATTTGGACCCCTAAGTCTCTGCACATATAGTCACTTTTTTTCTAACTGACTATTTCTATTTTTTTTTTTTTATTCTCTTACTTCTGCTTGAAAATAAATTCTTAAGTTCTTTTATCCTGTAAACTATCCTTGTTCTAGACTTTTCTGATTTTTGTCCTCAGAGTGTTACTTAAAATATTCCTCTTCTTTATACTTCCTGCAAACTGATAACTGAACGTAAGGAACCAATCTAACTGTTGGACATTTTTTCATCCTTCCTCTGACCATTGTGAGCCATGAAAAACTCCTGAATCTTTGTCACACAGCCCTGGTTGTCTCTGACAGCTTCTTTATTCTGAGGTACAGGATATTTCAGGCCCATCTCACAACTGTCAGTACTCACAGTTGGGTGTTTGTCCCAGAAGGCTATTTTGAAGTGTAAAGTCATATTTATAGGCCACATTCTAAGGGCAAAGAATGCTAATTGTTGCTTCGGATGCTTGATGGCTTTTGTGGCAGAGAAATCTTAAACAAAAGTCTTGGCTTAAAATGTTAAATTTTCAATTGATTTACCTATTATATATATCATATGCATGATACTGCATACAATATTTTCACAATAATAACTGCAATATTACCAAAATCTATCTACTGTTTTCCCTTGGAATAATGTTGGGCTATGTACTAATGAAAACCAAGACATGTAGGCAAATTGCCAAGCTTTATAATCTCCTAAAATGATTTCTTAGCTCTTGACTAAGCCATAAGGTTAGCTTAAACTTTACTTCACTAATATTAATAGTTATTTTATTTTTAAATTATTTGGTGAAAAATGGAGGGCAGGGCCTTTGTGGGTAGTCTAGGCTCACGTAAAATGTATAATTTATTCAGCCTCCTGAGTACTGGTATATAGGTATGCTAATGCCTGGCCATTCATTTAGTCTTGATTTTGGATTTTAGATGTTTCTTTTTATCATTTTAATATACTCATATTCATTGTATAAAGTCAGGTCAGCAAAATGAAATATCTTCTGAGAAGTCTAGGTTTGATTCCTCAACTTCTCCCCACATTGTCTCCTTCCCATTAGACATGACTGTCAGGTTGATTTTGTAATTCATATTTATAGATATACATTTAAGAACACATGTATAGATTTTTCTAAGATAATTAATTGAGTAATATACATCTAACCTTCATTTGATGTATCTTGGAAATCAATAACAATTTATACAGCCTTTATTTTTAATGTAGCATTTTATTGATACTTTGGAATCTCAAACATATATATAATATCTTTTGATCATATTTGCTTCCCACTCCTGCTCCATCTCCTTCCAAATCTATTCTGATTTCTGCCACTCCACTTCGAAATTCATGTTGACTTTTACTAATTGTTCTATAACTTACCAACTTCAATTTATGCTACCCATAAACTCATGGATGTGGGACTGAGTACAGGCCTGTAATCAACCTACCAGGGGCCACCACTTAAGGATGACTGACTCTCCCTTTCCCCAGAAGCCATCAAAGGTCACTAGCTCCTCTGCTTGGGTTGAAGGCCCATGAGTCCCTCCCTTCTGCTTGATTGCTGATTGGCTTAATCTGGTGCAGGTCTTATCCAGGCAATCACAGCCGATGTGCATATAGTCTTGTCACATCAGAAGGTACTGTTTCAATCTGGACCTCCCCTAATTCTGGCTCTTACAATCCCCTCCTCTTTTGTTAGAGCTGCTGAATCTTGAGAATCTTGAGGGCCAGGGGTGTGTGATACAAATGTCTGTTTTGTAGCTCAGAATTCCTCAGACACTTACCATCCACATTTTAATCAGTTGTGGGTTTCTGAGTTAACTACCATCCACTACACAAAGAAATGTTTTTGGTGTGGTTTGTGAGCTTCACTAATCTGAGTTATAGAGATACAAGTTGAGGGTAGTTTGATACTTTGTCCATTTATCGAGCTACTAGTAAGATATTCACATTTGGAACCTGTGAGCTCCTGACCCATGGGTTGTTGGCCCAATTTACAATACCCGGAATGTGTTTCCTCCTGATAGAGTCCAATCAGAAATCAGCTGGTTACTTTCATATCACATCCTTGCCAGTACTGTACCCATGTCTTGCTATGTTGCCATGTTATTATTGTGTCTCACAAAGTTCACATCAGGATAAGACTATTGATAACATTCCTCCTAGCCTCCTACATAGTAACCTATGGTCCCTTGAAAACTGTGTGGGAGGGAGGAAGAAACCTGGTGAGTAACAAATAGCTTTCTCTGTGTCCTGTGACCAAAGTATATGGTGCTTGCAGCAATAGGGTCTTACCAACAAGACCTGGTCAGCCACCAAGAACAATGGTAATAGCTTGTATCATTCAGGGGGTCTCTAAGATATCCCTGACCAACAAAGCTAGGTGAGTTATCCCACACTTGGGACTGGATTTTTATTTAGAAACCTATGGCTTTTAGAAGGAACATTTTCCCCAGGTAGAACACACACACACACACACACACACACACACACACACACACACACACACACACACTCACATGTGTACAAACACAAACAGTTATATATTGAACTTACAAAATAGTAGTTTCCATATGGCTTTTGCTAAATGGGGAGAGAGATGAAAGGGTGAGGCTGAGGAGGTAATAAAGGATAGTGTTTGTTTTTAGTAGATGTATAGATTAAGTTATGGAAATCTACTATGATTTATACAACTGGTCTTAATTATAACATACATGTAAGTTATTTCCATTGCTATTTACAGATAGTGCTATAATCAGCACTTTTACATATATGTTTCTTGCTATATCTTTGAAATATATTCACAGAAGTAGGCTGAGTCACAAGATGAATGTAAATCTGGTTTGCTGGGTGTCATCAGAATTCCATCAAAAACACAAGAGCATGCATTTCATAACTCAGTATGACCAACTAGTTATGCCGTCAATTTGGGGGTGTTTTCTAATTGGCAAGTTGGAGATGGTGTAGCAATGAAGTTCCAATTTGCAAGTCTCAGGATGAATATATTGAACACCTTTTCAAGTGTCTAAGGGTCATTTGTCTTCTGTGAACCACTTCTTCCCGAATAGCCTATTTCTCTCGTATATATTACCCTATGACAATGATACAAATGTCAAATTGTTTTTTGAACTTGCCCTTTGTCTTAATAGACATCTTTCTTTTTCCTTATTATGTCTGAATCCGGGACTATAGGTGAAAGGTCCACCGTATTCTCAGACTACAGAAAAGCCCTCATGTTTTCTTTAATATTTATAGAAATTAGATGTGTGTGTCTTGTAAGAAATATAGACTTTAACATACTATATGATATAAGAAGCAGATCCAATCTTGTTTTCTTATATTATCACCTAAACATTTAATATCAGGAAATTTCATATTTTCCTGACTTGTCTGATATAGTGCTTTTTTATATATTAACTTTCGACATGTAATTTTAGAGCTATTTCTGAATTTTACTACACTACATATTATAATAATTTAACCACATATATGGGTAAGATGACACATATTTCTTTAATTATAGAAACTCTAGAATGTATTTTAATCTGTTAGAGTTGGTTCTCCCTGATGTACCTGTTATTTTAGGATTCTCCTGAGTGTTCTTGACTTTTATGCTCTACCAAATATATCCCATAATGAATTTGTCTGTGTTCTTAACAAAACATAGTAGCATTTTAAAAAGAATCTCAATTGAACTAATAAATGAACTTGGATACACCTGATGACTTTATCGATGATCTGAAATGAAATCAAAATCCATGAGTGTTCTTTTCTAATTGTTTCCAATCTAATTTTGTGGATAATATTTTATTATGTTTCATCACATATGTTATAGACATTGTTTACTATGTATCCTGGTCTATCACTGTGTGAGAGGAAAGATGGAATGAGAGAGACAGGAAGAAAGGGAAAAGAAGAGGAGATGAAGGGATAGCCTGTGTGTTTTGGGATTGCATCTCATTTTTAAGTTTGCTGCATCTCCACTGACCAGCTGTATCGCAGAGTGCCCAGGCAGTGTTAAGCAGCCACAGGAGCTGACTTAGCAGAAAGTAAACTGCTCAGCAATGCAGTGACAAAACTCTTAAAGTACAGTGCTTTCTCTTGTTCCTCTGAAATGAGGTGTCAAGACACATATTTGTTATACAATGAGCTACTATAAATTACAGGCAGCTTATTTTCCTCTCTTCTATGTTTCCACTTGCACAACCTGTCGTCCATTACATTTTCAAAATCATAACTGTTCCTTTCAAAAAAAATCTTGAAGTTTCACTAGCCTCAAGATAGCACATGTTGCAACTCTGACCAAATTAACCATGACTTTATTGTTATTTTACCAAATAAATAAAACTTTCATTTGAAGAACTTAGTAATTTCCTCTTGATAGCTCTTTTTTCCAAATTACCTTCTCATATCTCCCCTCTGAATTTTAGTGGCTGAAAATAACTTGAAGAGGGGCTTCCTGGAATCAGTCCAGTGAAAACAACCTAGAGAGCTATAGTTCTTTATGTAAAATGGGCTATTGAAGTTTAATTATCCATTGGCTGATCCTCCAGGCTCCAAACCCATTCATCAGTTCCCAGACATATACTGTAGTAAAGTACAGCATTTTCGGCTCCTGAAGATTTATTTCTAAAACCACATTTTCATTTAAGATATCACTTTATGGTAAATTTTATTATTGTCCCCAGTTTTCAAACATTCTAGCATCCACATTTTTTTTTTTTTTTTGCTGTGGCTTTGTTATAAGTGAACTTTCTGTTCCTTTGTCCTTAATGATGGCACAAAGAAGAAAAGACAAAATTCCATTTCTAAAGCTAGGAACTTAAAAGGCTCATGGCATCTTTTTTTTTCCAGTCTTATAATCAGGAAGTGTTATGATCATAGCACCTCAAGAAGAGTAAGAGACAAAGAGGAGTCGCTGTTGTGGAAGAAGGTCTTCCAAGATCGAAACATTCCAACCCTCAGGAAAGCTCCTTAAACAAAAAGCAAACAATTCAAAGCAGCTTCAGGAAGTCCCTGAAACTGATCAGATTCACAAGACTACTGTTCTCTTTTAAAAATAAAAATAAAATAAAGACTGATGAAAGTCACTCTCAAAGAAGTTAAGTTACAAAGAAGACTCAGCCTAGACCAAATGCTTGTAAGAGCCAGAAACCAATTGAGCTGCCTGGAAGAAGCAGACTCCAGCACCTGGAAAGGGTGCACTTCCCTTCAGGCTGCTTTCAGGCTGTGTAGTGTGCATTTGTGAGATGTCTCCAGTGATGTAGTAAACTTTGGTGGTACAATTGTCTTTGAGTCAGTTTGTTTCTATAGCTAACCCTTCACCCATAATTCTATAAGTAACACCAATAAAATGTATTCATTAATCAAGTTGGGGTTTTGTGGTATCTGTACTTTGGTCTGTTGTGGGCTTTCCATATGGGCTGAGTAGCCATGTGTATGGCTTCCCCCAAGAAAAGCCTTGTTGCACAAGTTGTCGAGCTCCTCCATGGATCTTCCATGTTGGGATGAACTTCCTTCCCTGCTTGTTCCAGCCTGGATTGGAATCACACACAAGAGGCCAGAAATTATTCTTCATGAAGATCTTCCCTACCCTATGAGTCTTTTCCTGTGGATTTTAGTAAGACTTGAATGTTTGCTCATCAAAAACAGTTTTGTTATATATAACCATGGTTGGCCTGGAACTCAACGTACAGACCAGACTGCCTTTGAACCCACAGAGATTGGTGTGCCTCCATGTCCAACAAGATTTGAATGTTTTATAGCAACAGTATTGAGCATACTTATACCTTGTATCCACTGCTGCTGTCTTTATTCCTTAAGAGCAGGAGAATTACCTTCCCAGCCAGGGCTATCATCATCCCCCAAGGTAATTAAGTCAGCATGGAACGGATTGGAAAGACAAATCTTTAAAGAGACCTTTGAAAGTCAACAGTCCATGTCTTCTTGCTAACTATGGTATAGAAGAGGATTTCAGCAGGCTTTTATTTTTAAAAAGTCTTTTCACTTAAAAATTATTTTTAAAAAATTCAAAGGTTTGATGAAGCTCCAGGGGTACTAATATGGAGTGTTACAATTTGCAAAATTAAATGAGTTTTCAAGATGGACTTTATGCATACTAATTAATACCATTTAAGGAATGCCTAATTTAATGAGAGACTTTTGCACAGAGGTGTTTGAACACATTAGAGTAACAAAAAATTGATACTCTAAAATGTGAAAGTAATTACCATGCTCATTCTTATCCAAAAGCATAAGTATTCAATAATTTATTTATATAACATTCCTTCCTAAGAAAGTGACTTTCAAAAGGTAAAAAGAAAGTTACTTTCAGCCTTTGAATTTAATAAATCACTTTTAACAAATACAGAGATTGTTTTAAATAATAATAAAAGTTATCAAATAAATAGATGCATACTTTAGTATGTGAAGTACAATATAAAATACGCTCACTGATGAATGGGCACATGAAGTTATAAATGCTATTTATATCAGAAGTATTGCTCAAGTTTAAAAACAGAAAAAAAAGTCTTCCTTGCTCAGTTACCAACAAAGTTTATCTTTCTGAAAATCATCCTCATCATCCTTGAACAAGAGACTCTGTCACTTCCAAGCCTGAAGAATGACACTCAGCTCATGGGTTTGCGGCCTGCCTTTTTGTCTCAACTGACAGATTTGAAGGAAATACGGCTGCTTGTAGATAGAGTGCTTACTGAGCATACTTGTGGTGCTGGGTAATGAAGAGGGTCCCGGAGGACTTGAGAGTCCGGAGTGTGGGTGATCAGGCAGATGCGGGGACCTTACCTGGTCACTCCTCAGAAGGTGGGGGCACAAAGAAGTCATAAGTACAGGTTCCTTTGTTCACTTGTGTTCTTCTTCATTACTCATGTCTCCTCCTTTGCTTAAAAAATATGGAGTTTTCTATATAAGCATCGTCAGTCATGAGAGGACTGTTTCCCAAAATACTGCATAGAGTTTGGCATGCAGCTCAGTTGTAGTGGGTTGGCCAAGCCTGTTTACTGACCTGGCCTCCATGTCCAGCACTGAAGCTAACAAACATTCACAATCGTGGACAAGGCGTTAGAGCTTCCTCTTATCTTTATTTTATCCTGTGCTCTTTAATCCAAACACTTTAGTTTTATGGGGTTGAAGTAAATATATGCACATAGTCCCTGCCCATTCCATCTATAAATACATCCTTTCTTTTTGTGATTTTTTCTTTCTCTGGTTTCAGTTATCTACCATCAGCAACAGTCCAAAAATATTAAATAGAAAAAAATTCCCCAAAATGAAACATGTGTCCATAGCTTGATCCTGTTCTGTCCTGAATGACATGATGGAATCTTGTGCTATCCCCTCCACATTGCCTAGGGGGTGAAGAATCCCAGGGTCCAGCATTTCCTTGCAACGTGAGCTTGCCACCAGTGTTCCTTTTCCAGCACCTTTGTAACCGGCCCTGTTCTGTAGGTTCACAGTGCTGTGTTCAAGTAACTAATGGTCCTGAACAATGCCTCAAAGTACAAGAGGAATGACGCTAGCAAGTCAGGTGAGTCAAAAGGCTCCAGAGTGCTTCCTTTAAGTGAGAAAGTAAAAGTCTTCACCTTAAGTAACAGTGCTGTATGAGTGAATTTATAATGATGCATCATCAAATCTTTAAAATGCAGGTTTGCTTAGAAGTAGTTTTCCAACCAGGTGTGGTGGCGCACGCCTTTAATGCCAGCACTCAGAGAGGCAGAAGCAGACAGATCTCTGTGAGTTCGAGGCCAGCCTGGAATACAAAGTGAGGCCATAAAATCCAGGGCTGTAACACAGAGAAACCCCATATCAGAAAACAAATAGGCAAGCAAGCAAAGAGGTCATTTTCCTCACAATATAAGCGTCCAACTTGAGACCTTGTTATATCATCACTTACTCTAATAATTTTTCATTTATGAATTCACTAACTTGCTTTGTCACATAAATTTAATTTGTCTGGGGTAGGTTTGTTTGTTTGCTTGCTTGCTTGCTTGTTGTTTAAAAACAGGACCCTACTGTGTAACCTTAGCTGACCTAGAACTCACTGTGTAGACCAGGCTGGCCTTGAGGTTATGGAGATTTACTTGCCTCTGCCTTCAGAGTTCTATATTAAAGGTCTATGAGCCTGGAGAAATTAATATCATTTATTTAGTATTATGTTTCATGATGAAATGTACATAAAATATAGAAAATAATAGCATGATATGGGTTGCTAAATGCCATAGTAAGGCTAAACAAGAAAAGGCAGGATATATAACGTTTCACTCCACCTGCCGATGCAGGCACCCAAAGGAAGTTTTGGAATGTTTGTAAGAGGTACCACTATAAATTATCACAGCCAAGTATGGAAGTTCCCCTTCAACTTATAAATGTGTTAGACTACGTCATCATGGAATACTTTGATGTGTGATATATAATCCCAAAATGTTGGAAGAGATTCGCAATGTAAAGCAACGAGTCCAGATTTTTTAATGGGTTGTTTATATTTGCTTTTAATCTATAAATAAGAAGCAAACCATCTTACTGTACTCACATGTGTTTGCCAGCAGAGTCCTTTCGTGATGTCTTTCTGGAGTTCCTTGGCTTGGAGAGTCTAGTGGCCTTTCTGTTCTGCTAGATTCCTTCTGTCACCAGGGAGCCTGAACTCCTTTCTAAAACATACTGCAACACGCTGCTGCCTTGGAATGTGCAAGGACGCGGTTTCCAGATCAGATCATCAGTACTACATAAACAAGCCTCGTGTTTCGAATGGATGACTGGCTCCTTCCTGAAGGTGCTAAGAAAAGCATGACGTTGGCAGGTGTGATATTTCATCAAACACAAGCAAACTTTGAAATTGGCCTGCGTAGCATTTTTCCCTACCTGGGCCTGATCTCATTATCTGCTACAAAGTAAGGTAGAGTTAATGGCCATCAAGCCAGATCTGACAAGAAAAACACTAGGTATTCGGAACTGTTGACAGGACTATTTAGTGTATGCCATAAATCCATACCACTAATGAGGAACTGTACTAAATTTATATTGCACACAGACACTATGTATCTTTCCCCCACTCACTGTGGGGTTTTTCTAATTTATAAATTACATGCTTCAAAATATACATAATTACATATAAATAAGTGGTCATAATTGCATAAGTGGTTACATCCGTATTTGTTTATTGTTTGGTATGTATGCTTTAAATTTTAATAGATAAGATTAAATAATAATTTCAGTGCCTCAAATCTGAAGAATATAACAAAAAAATTTGTTTTAATGTTCTTTAAAGAACTATTACAGGGCCAGGGAAATGGCTCAGTAGGTGAAGTACTTGCTGTACAAGTGTCAGGATCTGAGTTCGAATCCCCAGCACCCACATAAGCTGGGCACAGCTGCAAATCATGTCACCCTAGTGCCTCAGAGGCAGGGACAGGTGAGTATTCAGCACCCTTGAGGCTGTTAGTCTACCTAAAATGGCAGCTCCAAGTTCCATTAGAAACCTTGTCTCAAAAACTAAGGTGGAGAGAAAAAAGAAGCAACTCAGCAGCTCATCCAGTCCTGCAACACGTGAAAAATAACAAATATGGTTCTCTCCTTAAATAATCTTTATAGGGTATGCCCATATTTCTATGTTTCATCTCATCCAGTTCTCAGTAGAACTCTATGGGGTTGGTAATCAATATTTTTTCTCATCTACTGGGAGGGATATGCATTCACTGCCCTGGGTTCACATAACTGATTGAGTGGAGAGCTGTGTTTACTTAAGTGGAGATCTTCAAACATGACCCTCACCCAGCCAGTGCTCCTGTGATCCGGCCTTGAGTGGTGTTTCTTTACCTCTCCACTCGGTTCTTCTCTAATGTCCAGTAAGCCCTTTGGCAAATTCAACTCACCTACATTGGACCCTATGAAGGGCTTGTAATAATAATAAACATCCAACATTAGTATAATTCTTGGCTTTCTTGAACTAGTATCAAGGGGTTTGTTAGCAAGAATGCACAATTAAAGCCAGAAAGAATAACATAGCTAATACGCAAGTGTCTCTTAGCAAAGAGACACAGGTAGCACTGTATGTAGTGGCACACAACCACAATGCCAGCACGGAAACAGGGGAGCCAGGAAGTCCAAAGTCCCTTTCAACCACACAGTGGGGTGGAGACCAACTTGTCCTGCAGGAGACCCTGATTCAAAAAGAATTTTAAAACATAGCTTCGTATATTAAGAAAATTACTACACTTACTGGTCTTACAGACGGCCAAGGCTTAACTTCCATCCCTCATATCATGAGGTTCACGATGCCAGTAACTCCAGTGACAGCGTATCTGATGCCCTCCGGCCTCAAAGGCGCCTGCATGCATGTGGTGCACAGCAACTTTGGTAGCCACATAAACATACACACAGTTTAAAACTTAAGCCAAAGAAAATGTTTAAAGTAAGATTTTGGGGAAGGAGTGAATTTTGTTGCTACACTGCAAATGGTTGTTTTCAATTATACAGAGGAAAAAAATACAACTTTAACCTCCTTTCATTTTACATGTAGTTATAAAAACTGTAGAGGTATGAGGGATAATTTTTTCCTTCCTGAAACAACTCAAAGGCTCTCAACTTTAAGTCTTTAAATCTGGGACAGACAATGATATGATTAAAGTTATAGTGGAGTAAGAAATTGTAGGGACAGAATCTGAAAAGAAAAACCAGCCATTACGTTCAGAATTTTGCCAACAAAGTGAATGTTTTCTTATTCCAAAGGCAATTTATGGAGAGCATATAATTCTATTTAGACAAATTCTAATGTTTATTTTTCAGTGAAGAAAGTACTTGTCTAATAAACTAAAAGAGTATGATGAAAATTCAGTAATACATTACATATTTTCGTACTTTTGGATGCTGTTTAGGTTGCTAGATCTTTCATGGCTCACCCAAAATTTAATCTATTATAGTCATAAATCATTTCCATTTGAGTGAAAGTACTTTTTAAATTCCTAGTTATAGCCACTTTCTCAGGTGGGAGGTTTTTGGAATGTGTCTGATGAGTGTTTTCATTCAGAATTATGTGCGTATCTAGTGTATGCTATGAAGTGCAGTTAGGACAAAGAAAAGATGGCATCCTCCTACTCAACATCAGCTACCTTTCCTCGAAGCAATATCCATGAGTACCAAAGATGGCATCAGCTTTGTAAAGATCAGCCCTATAGAGGAACAAGTTGAAAATTATCTTCAGCACTGAATAAGAAACACATTTTCAGACCAAAATCCCTAGGAGGAAGCATGAGCACAGCCACAGCTTAGCGAATTCCATATAAATGTGGGAAAATCTTGCTCCTCTGGCCAGCAGTTCCCTGGCTATTCTTGTTGGATCTATCAAGGTTAATCACAACCAGAGGCTGGAGAGGTGACTCCAAGGTCAAGTGCACTAACTGCTGGTTCAGAGACACTGAGATGGATTCCCAGCAACCACATAGAGTCTCACAGTGATCTACAACTCCAATCCTGGAGGAGCCATTGCTCTCTTCTGGCTGGTACCAGCATCAGGCATGCATGTGGTGCATAGATATGCCTACAGACAAAACATCCATCAATGAAAAATAATGTTTTTAAAAAGCTTATTCACAACCAAATAGATACAGAACCTCTGGATTGAATTTTTTGAGACATGTGAAGAGCACAGCACCTATTTCCCATCACCATTCTTGTTTTTCTACACAGCACTTTCTACTGTTTCTTTGGCTATCTAATCAAGTCATATTTTATATATTTTTTCCTTGTTCAAAGCATATCTCCCTGAATGTAATCTAAGCTCAGAGGGATGTTCTTACTTTTGTAACCTCAGCTGTGTGCCATGCTTTCAGAAGAGAATATTGCACATAGCAGTTGCTGAATGAGTGTCAAGGAAATGAATTTGTCTTATGGTCCAACTATCTGCCTGTAAGGCCACACTTAGGACAACCAAAACACCTTCACCAAAGATTTAGCCAATAGGGAGTGTTGTACTCTCCTTGATTATGTAGAGGAGAGAGCCATGAGAAGAGGGGAATGGGAGATTACCAAAAAGAAAAAAAAAAAAAAGAATTGTACAGATATTGTTTCTCCTTATTCTTGGGTTCAATCTTAATTTCTATTAGGATAAAATAGGTGAGTACAGGGAAAGTAAATGAGCTTTCATAAAATATTTAGAAGTCAACCTGAGCTTCGGACACTGATGATAGTACACTGGCTCCTACCACTTCCAATGCCAACACGAGTTGCTGCTGTCCAGTCCAGAAGTGTGAAGTTGTCCTACACTCTAAGCATCTGATTCCACACAGAAAACAAGATGGAGTCGTTTGGTAATCTGAGCAACAGGAATCTATTCCTCCTGGTTCTGAGGACTGAGAAGATCATGGCTAGCAGACGCCATGGTTGGTATCCATTGTCTTCATTTATGGAAGGGGAACAAAAACATACATTCTTCAAGCCTTGTTTACAAGAAGGTTCTACTCATGATCTGAGTGTCTTCCTGTAGCTCCTTCTTTTAATAGTCTAGATCACTTGCCGTTAGCATTATTCATCCTCTAAATGTGCAATAGGAGGCACATAAACATCTAGACCAGTGGTTCTTAACCTTTGGCTCATGACACCCCTGGAGGTCAAATGACCCATCCATAGGGGTCACATATTAGTTATCCTGCATATCAGATGCTTTACATTACAATTCATCACAGCAGCAAAATTACAGTTATGAAGTAGCAATGACAATAAACTTATGGTTGAGACTCTCCACAGCATGAAGAGCTATATTAAAGGGTCTAAGCGTCAGGAAGGCTGGGAACCACTGGTCTACAGCACTACAGTGAATACTTTGCTACTTAGGATTGCTGGGCCATGGCTGCCTTGGAAAGCTGACATCTCATATCCCTGTTTTTAGCCGTCTGTAGGATGCCACCACAACCTACTAAAGTTACTGAGAATGTAACAGTGACCCC
This sequence comes from Acomys minous, assembly GCF_964271855.1. Classification (NCBI taxonomy): domain Eukaryota; kingdom Metazoa; phylum Chordata; class Mammalia; order Rodentia; family Muridae; genus Acomys; species Acomys minous. The sequence goes on from NC_140483.1 coordinate 122,961,341, forward strand.
ACTCACTGTACCTGAGGTTGGCTCCCATGTAAATGAAGCCAAATGGAGTTTCCATTCCACTAGGTTGAGCAGAGGAAGTCACTCACACACAATGTGTCCTGGCACAATGTGTCCATATTTCTTTCACTAATTACATGAAACAGCTTCTTTTTCTTTCTTTCTTTCTTTTTTTTTTCTTTTTTTTTTGCAAATGAAACAATATCGCATTTGTATTTAAAATCTAATTGTGTCCTCAACCAAGAGCATCAAAATCAGCAAAGGCCAAAAGGTGTGGACTTCTAGTAAATCAGAGTAGCTCATTCACTTAAGACAGTCAACATCCTTGGCTTACTGAGTGTTAATCCCTGTCTTTTATATACTGTCTCATTTAATTTCTACAAGCCCTTTCAAGCAGACTGACATTACCAATTTCAGTCAGGGCTACAAAGTTTCGGAAGATTTCGTACTGATAGAAATTCAGCTCACCCTCATTTCTCATTGGTCCTGCCCTCTGCTGCGGTGCTTCGGTCCTAACTATCAACTACTGAGAAATGCCAGGCACTGCAGTCTGTTATTTTTTCTGTCTCGTGGATGGAAACGGAAACCTATAACACTCCAGTGACTTGCCCAAGACAGCACAGTGGGAAATGGGAAAAACGAGACTAAAAGCCTGCATTGCGAGCCACTGCTCTGCGCAGCTTCTGTGCCTTACCGAGGCTGCCAAAAAGAACATAGGACACATTTGGGTGGCACCGCAAAATTTACAAAGCCTTCCCTCACACGTTATCCCATCCCATTTGTTCAAGCTTTTCTACTCTCATTATGCTGGACGAGAGACTACAGGGCCCGTGATGTGATTAGGGAGAAAGCATACGGCTCTGAGAGCTGACAGAAGCATGGCTGAAGCAAACGCCACACTCTTCCTTCCAGCCCAGAGAGACAGAGCCTGAGGGGCGGGGGGGGGGGGGGGGGGGGGGAGATGGGTAGGAGAACAACTAGAAACTTCTTCAGCGCCTTTCCAGCAGTTCACTGCTGTTTTTTAACCTATTAATCTCTTGACTTCTAAATGAAATGCAATTTAATTAGGAGATCCCTATATCATGTCATTATACTGCATTACATCTTGTATATATCAACGACTGACTCTTTTTCAAAAAATCACCTTTATCTTCAGGCTTTTATGTTGTTTTTCTGATTTTTTTTCTTCTGATGCCTCCTATTTTGATTAGAAAAATGTTTGGGAAATATTTTTGGTAGGGAAAATGGAGAGTTGTGAGTCCATTTTTATAGCACAAGACCTAGGGTTATCTCCCTGAGGGGTACCAGTAGAAAGATTTTGTTTCACCCTAAACATTCAGTTGGGGTTGGAGGGATGGCTCATTGGTTAAGGACACTGTCTACTCTTCCAGAAGGTCAGGTGTGATTACCAGCACCTACATGGTAGCTCACAATCCAGGGCATCTGAAGTCCTTTTCTGGCCTCCTTGGGTACCAGACATTCATGTGGTACACAGACAAAAAAGCAGGCAAAACACCGATGCATGTGAAATATAAATAAGTGAATCTCTGAAAACATTAAATCAAAGCTGGAGGAAGATCTAAGAATGGTGATCATTTCCATATAAATGGCAGCCCCTACCCTGAAGAGGGGTTCAAATATGCTAAAATTCTTCCAGCAGCTGAAGCGCACATGACAGAATATAGAGCTCTGAGTCTGCCCATTTGTTCCTTCTCTGTCATCTCTGCACATGCATAACAATAACACTATCTACAGGCCCTATTTTAGTAAATATTTTGCATCTCTATTCCCCACCCATGTGGAAGGGGGAAAAAAAGCCACTCCAAAGCATCTAGAACCAAGCTCACTGCGGAAGTATTTGTGACAAGAGCAAATTCATTTAGGCTGCCCTGGCCAGTATAAAGGCATGTGGAATGTTTCAGTAACACCAACCACAGACAGAAGAGGGTGTGTTCATATCAAAAGAGAAGTCTCATGTAACAAACTGTCAGGAGAAGACATCAAGAAGCAAACAGAGGTCGAAGGAGGTGTTGGCTCTGTAGCTGAAGTGCTTGATGCTGAGGAAGGAGAACTGAATTCAGAACAATGCCAGCCTGCTATCCCAATGCTCAGAGGCAGACACAGGTGAGTACCAGGCACTCATGGGCCAATAAACATAGCCAATCAGTGAGCTAGAAGTTCAATAAGAGAGCCTGGGGTAAATGGCAGAAGAGGGGACAGAAAGATTGCAAAAAGCCAGAGGTGGTTGACAGCATCAAGGAAACACAGCAGGGCAGATGCACATCTGAACTCACAGTGGTTGTTTATAAGATGGACAAGACCCTTGTAAGATCCATCTAGCCAAAACTCCAGTATAGAGGCACAAAATGTGGATACTTAATCCCACTACTAGTTTGGGAGTGAGGCAGCTAGCTGATGAGAAAAGGATGGTTGATTGATTTTGATTAATGATGCAATGCCTGGTATGCTGACAGCACACAAGAGTAAGCCCAAGTCCCAAGACAAGCTAGCTGAGTAACACAAAATAAGAAAAGGTAGTATTGCGGGGGTGGGGGTGGGGCACAGTAATGTCACATTTGGTGAGACGAAATGGGACAATGAAGAAAATGGTAAGGGAAGGAGCTAAGGTGGTGAGTGTGTTCAAAGCACACTATAATATTTGCCAAGAGTTGACAAAATATTGCAAAAGGGAATTCCAACTAAACACACACATATATAATGTAGAAAGCAATAGAAGAAGACGCTTGATATCAACCTCTGGCCTCCACAGGCACACATGGATATGCATACAGGCTTACCCCATACACACACACACACACACACACACACACACACACACACACACACACACACACATTTTAAAAATAAATATTTCATTTAGAAATAGATCTGGAATTTCAAATCACTTATGCTGAATTTGTGTGACATGTGTTTGCGTAGGATAAGACTAGGTGGCCCCAGCTTACATTTCTCTCCCTTGCTGATTACACTCTCATTTTTCACTTCTAATTCCCACAGCTCATGGACTCTCTTTTTTTCTTTTCAATGTACTGGTTTCATTCTCTAGAATATTTTTCTCCATTACTCCAAATCATGCTAATTTATCCATTGGGTCCTATCTCTTTGTGATCACTCAGAAAGCCTCCCATGATGATATTAACTTCATCTAAAGACTGGGGTGTAAACTGGGTTCTGTGGTCATTTCAAAGACTGAGCTAGAAAGATTGAAAGTTGGAAGCCAGCCTGGGCCACATCAAGAGTGGTAAAATGTTTGCATTCTGACCTCCTATTTATATACATTCTATGTTCTAGACATTTCTGACTTGTCTCTCTCAATCAGTATGTTTAAGAGATTCTGTCCGTGTTACAATTCAGACTTAATGCAATGTTGAGAACATTGTAACTTGACAAGCAAAACAAAAGAAAAATATGTAATAGATCATTGTACATACAATTATTTCATGGAGCCAAAAGACTTGCTAATGCAAATAGGAGGATAAATCAGGTGATGGGGCCTCTGTGGTGAAGGCAGAGCTCTATGAATCTTTTGAATTCTAAATTGAGAGCAGCAGGTCTGAGGCCTCCCTAGAGCTGGAAATCAGTTCTGATACCAGATCAGCCACCAGCCATTGATAAATCTCAGTGGGAAGCTGACCCAGAAAGCATAAAGTGAGAATCAATATAAAAACAACTTTAAAGTCACACATGGTGGCTCATGCCTGTAATTCCAGTAGAGATAGGAGGATGGTGAGTTCAGGGACATCCGGAACAATGTAACAAGACACTGTCTAAAACTAAGCACCAAAAGAAGTAAGCGTCATTTGGGGCTACTAATTTCATCCATTAGAGTATGTACTTTGTAAGAATATAGTGACATCCATGGTCATACCATCCTGAACTCACCCAATCTCGTGATGTAATTACTGAAAATATGTGCACTCATCAAATAATCATTTTTGTGGTACCTAAAAAAGGGCCAGGGAGGGCTCAGTGGGTAATGGTTCTTGTCACACAGCCCGATGACTTAAGTTTGGTTCCTAGAAACTACATAGTAGAATAAAAGAATCAAGTCCCAAAAGTTGCCCGTTGTTTGCCACATAAGTATCATTGTACCTTTCTCACACATGTATACACACACACATACACCAAGTAAATAAGCAAAGGTATAAGAAAATGTTAGTACCAACAAAGCTATACTTTTTCTTTTTTTTTTCAAATAAAGCAGATTACCCATTGCTTTGTGTATCATCCACTCTACCAGTAGTCAGATGTAGCCACCTCCTTCGACCTCACTGATGACTCTGTGGGAGGGACACAAGTATTACTGAGACATCGATTGGTTTCTGTTAGTCACTCAGTTGTTAAGCAGCAGTAGGCACTTGAGTCAGAACTAAGTGTGTCTGAGTGTGTTCACTCTGAAGTCTATACAGGCAGTAACTCAGTTATAGTATCTCAACCAAAACTGACATTTAGCAAGGTTAATTTGTACTGCTGAGCACAATAAGTATTTATGGATTGAGCTTCCAAGGGCAGTGTCATCCAGAAAAGAGTCCCTAAAACAAGGACACAGTAGCAAGCGTTGCCTTCTAGACTAATCGAAGACACAACTCTAGTGTTATTAATGCTGTGTTGTTGAGATTCCTGTTTTATATATAGGGGAACTGGTTAATGTTGTACCACTTAGGACCAGCTTTCATAGGACTGCATTGTGCTATATTCTCGTTGTTTCTTAAAATTCTCACTGATTAGAAGAGAAGTTAAGTGCACATGTTCAAGATGCTCATCATCATGAATTAAATGTGATAGGTCCCTGAAAGGGTTCAGAATGAGTAAATGCTAGGTTCCCAATTTAAAAATATTCTTTCACTTCTTAGGATCCAGTCTTCCGAGTTCTAACCATTTATCAGAGACGATCTGAGGTCTATGCGCTTCTGTCTCGTGACCTCACCTGTCTTCAACTTCTCTTAGCTCTCTCCGCAGAGCTGGAAGATGGGTTAATATCATAGGACTGTTATTGAATGCAGTCAGGTTGAAGGATCCTTATGGTGAAAAGATTAATAAGAAGACCTCTTCTATTGATATGTCAGGCCATCAAAGTCAAAAGTCATCCTCATCACAGGATACAAATTGACTGCTTAAGTAGCAAGCACTGTCTCCGCAAACTCAACAGCTTATACACCAGAGCTCCCTGGAGATTATTTTCTTAAACAATATATGACACCTTTTGAACTCAATAAATCATACCACTTCTGTAAAGGCCTCCTAAAGTACTGATATAGGTAATAAACAGTTACTAAATAGAAAATTTTCTCTTACATGGAGATTTACATATGCATTTAAAAATCTGCACTTAAAGTGCCAGGGCCATGTTTATTTAGTTTTTTACACTTCCACTGTACGTCAAGAACTATTTGCCTTTGGGGTGGCTAAGTGATAGGGAACTTGTCTAATGTGTGACTCTAGACTCAATCTCTAGTGCCACAGAAGCAAAAATTACTGAAAAAAAAATCCTTAATGTAGGAAAATGTTGTAGTGCTAGGCTTACATCTTTCTTTCTCTCCAATCTAAGAGCAGCACCCAGATTTCAGAGCCAGCCTTACCTGGGCAGTGTCCCTGGCTGTGTGAGAACTAACAGAATTCTGCAGATTAGATTATTAGGTAACCATTGTCTCCATTGTTTGATAATTTTCTTCAAAATAAACCATAGAACGAGGCTTCAGGTAGGTTCATGGTGGTTTCTGAGGCATCAACAAGATATTCTTCTTTCAAGAACTTGGAAAAAATCATACATCTAAGAGTGTAGTTGGAAAAAAGCTGTAATTTATATATAATCATGTCCCTGTGGTCTTCAGGCATTTCCTTCTGATGTTGGTCCTATCCAAACTGCTGTGACATCTGTCATATACAAGACAATTTATTGATTATTGCTTCTTCAACACCCTGGTTTAAAACTGAATCAGTTTACTATTTTAAGCTTCAAGCTTCAGCAAGACCATGTACAAAAATCTTTAATTAGCATACAGAAATATCAACACCATTCATGCATGCAACTCATCCATATTATATGTAATTCTATTATATTATTTCAAAAGTATAAGACTTCAGCATGACAAAACACAATTATAAGTGATCAAAACATTTTTGTACATATTAATACCCAAAAATTCTGCAGATGATTACAATATTTATCTATGTGCCATTTTGTAGTCTTGTTTCAAAGAGTTATCTCAATAAACAGCATCTATCTGTGCTGGCTAGTTTTATGTCAACTTGGCATATAAACTAGAGTTATCTGAAAGGAGGGAATCTCAATTAAAAAGATTTCCTCATGAGACCCAGCTGTAAGGCATTTTCTTAATTAGAGATGCATGTGGGAAGGTCCAGCCCATTGTGGGTGGTGCCATCTCTAAGCTGGTGGCCCTGCTTTCTATTAGAAAGCTGGCTAGCAAGCCAGGGGAAGCAAGCCAGTGACCAGCACCCCTCCATGGCCCCTGCATCAGCCCTTGCCTTCAGGTTACTACCTTGTTTGAGTTCACGTCCTGACTTCCTTAGACAATGAACTGTGGTGCAGAGGTGTAAGCCAAATAAACCCTTTCCTCCCCAACTTGCTTTTTGGTCTTAGTCTTTCATCTCAGCAATAGATACTCTAAAAGAGCAGGGATCTTATCCATCTGGCTTAACTGATCACTACATACCTAAGCCTAAAACTATGTGGGCATTTTCATAGGCATTCTAGAAATGATTTGAAAAAAAGTATCAGTGCAGGAGAGGCAGTAGAAAGAAACACAAAACCCTCATATTTCTAGGCCACTATAATACTTTAATGCATATCAATACGGTTATGCAAAAGTATGGAGCTCCCAAGAAACACTTGAAAGTGTAAGTTTCCCACTGTGCTGTCCATCCCCACAGTTTGAGGGTCCACAGAACCTCTCCGGTGGAGCTTGACTTACCGTCTGTTCTAAATCAAGTAGCCCTACAAAATAGCTCTACAAAATAGCTGGCCAAGGCACCCCACGAGCTCTCACAGAACTGATCCTTTATTTCATTGTGCCAATAAGTTGTTAACAGAAGTGCGATAGGAGCTCAAGGAATGAGTCTCTTAACTGGGCTTGGGTGAGGTGGAGGAGGCCAGATTTTGAAAGCAGGCATGTTTGGGAGAGGCTGCTATAGAGGACTGTCAGTCTTAACATCACAGTTTCTAGCCTAGCCAGCCATACACTGAACAAGCAGGTGCATAGATGCAGAAATGAACGACTGAGTAGATGACGTCATCAGGAAGGGACTATGGAGTACAATGAAGGCACAATTCCATCTCCCTGCCTCCGCCCTTCTCTTTTCTGTGTTTCTTTCTTCCAGCCTTTTCATAACGTCTCTGAAGCCACAAGAAATTCCCAGAAAAATCCCATGTTATCTCTGAGGAACATGTAAATGCTACGCATTGGTTATACCATATACCATTTATCTTCCCAGGAAATGTAAAAATCCCCCAGGGCCATATATCCACGTATGCATGACAGAAGGGCAAACCTTCCAGGAGATCAATCCATATATCTGACTGCTTTGTAAGGGATTTACTAAGTGCAAAACAAATCATTCTTGGCGCCTGCCTCTGGAAACATTTCCCTTTGTGTTTAGAGAGTGCAGTCACCCGGTCACTTGCATTCTGAGACATGAAGCCTTGCAGATGGCTTAGTGTGTGCTCGGGAAGACAGTCTTCTCCATTAACTCCTCGGCTCTCAACACATGCTGTTTCCAAGTCTGTTTAGGGCAGCAATCTTATGGCCTAGCAATAGCCTAGTAGAATGAATATTAGGTGCTTTACTTGGCACTAAAAGATTTAGAAATGTGTTAACAGAAGTTCTACTAAAATGGCCCATCTGCGGAGCCCGAATGTACCAGCTTTTAGACACACACAGAATAGAAGAGCAGTGTTTGCAAAAGAGAAAGTTTCAGGGAACATCTGATGTCTAGTGGATTCACTTCAGTTTGGAATTCCTGTTGGCTTCTCTGAGTTAATAACAGACATGTTAAGATTTTATTGGCGCATACTCTCAGAACAACACAGGAGGGGCAAGCAGGATTCTGGAAAAAAAAAAAAAAGACAAGCAGAATAAAACAGGATTTATAGCAAAGACTTCTGTCAATCTTTAAAAATTCTGGAAGTAGCTGGGTCTCACTATCTATCCTCTTTCCCTTCCTCTGAAGCACAGGGGTCAGGCTGTTATGTCCCTGCTCCATGTACCAAGTTGGCAAGTCCCTTTGACGCAGGGAACAAACTGGCCAGGAGCCATCAGCTTTCACCATTTCTGGAAACTAAGGAAATGAGTACCTTGTTCCAGAAAGAGGAGTCTGGGCATAATTCCACAGTGCCCACTGTACTAGCCATGGCTAGGATAATGAAGAAGGACAAAGAACAGTCCACTGAGAAGTACATCTTCAGCTTTAAATACCCTGAGCTTGTCTTAAGAGTGTTACTAGAATAAAATTGGCATTTCTGGAGACAGCACAACTTTACACAAACAACACACACACACACACACACACACACACACACACACACACACACACACACCCCACAATTTCAGTCTTTATCAAAACTGGAAGGATGACTCAGTGGTTTAGTGAATTCATTGCTCTTCCAGAGGACTCAGGTTGAATTCCCATCACCACGTGGTCTGCAACTCCAGGAAATTCAATAGACTCCTCTGGCTTCTACAGGCACCAGGCATGCACGTGGTGCATGGTCATGCATGCAGACAAAGCACTCATGCACATTAGAGTCTGTCCCTAAACAAACAAATAAAACAACCCTGAAGTAACTATAACTACCAACTTGTCACTAAAGAGAGTCATTGAAAGCATTGCTTTGATGCTAGCAGGCTTCATCTCCAGTTTCTTACCATGTACTCAAAGGAAAGTATGTGTAAACGAACTACAAAGATACACAAACAGTTCCAACAGTTCTTGACACTGCTTCAGCAAAGATCAACATATGGATTTTCATTTCTTAGGTAGAGAAGTGAGGTTCCTTGGAGGGTCTCTTGTAAATAAAAAAGAATAATCCCATCCTGAGACTAATCATCCAGCTGTAGGAAGTTAGAATGTGAGCCACGGCCTCAAATTGGTTTACAGCAAAAGACACTGAGCTTTCTGGGCTGTTACTGGATTCAGCTGGTCAGATTCTGAGCTTTATTGACTGAAGGAACAGTGAAACGTTTGCTAAAGCAAGCTGTTAGGAAATAATTTGTTATATATACCAGTAATATTTCAAGGAGAGGTTAGATACTCGCTGTTAAAAATGACATTAATATTTCTTTGAAATAAACAGAGGACTCATATGTATGATTATGTTTGTATATATGTACACTTTTGAATTTTGTGTTTCCTTAATTATGATGTATTTCTTATAAACTGAATAATAGTTCTTTAAATCTCACCTGGAGCTGGTGTCGTTTTTATGATTAATGAGACTATGTATGTGTGAATGTATTGATCCTACTAGTTGTTCTGTAATATTATTTATTTGTTCTGTTATGTTATTTATTCTTGTCTTGTTTTGAACTAGTTAAGATTTATTTTATTAGATGAGAAAATCATGATGTTATCTGTAAAGAAAAAACTGAACTTCACTTTAAATAAAGTACTGAGGTGGGCCCAATTATGAGACAGTACAAGAAAAATAAAGTTTTCCTGGGCTAGAAAAAAAAAGATTTATTTTATTGTTCATTCCCATTCCCTACCACATTCACAGTTTAAAATACTTTGTAAGAGACTGGCATGGATATTACATAATCAACATGGATCTTACCTGGAGAGGTAGAGTTCTCCACCTTTCTAAAAAATAAAGTTTCTTATAACAAGTCATGCTTAATGAATACGCACCTCTGTGTGTCTTGCTAGTTTAACCTGTACTTACTTTGAATATGACTTACCATTCTCATCACAGTTCGTTTCTAGAATTTTAGCACATTTTGATTTTTTGAGTCTTGGAGATTTCTGGTTGATGATTTTTTGTTGTTGTTATCATCTACGCACATCCTAAGTCCATGTGACATTTTAAAAGACACACATTTTTCTCAAGAGTATAGGCTAATCACAATACCTAGAAAGTATTTCAGAGATATTGATGCTAAAAACAATTCGTCTTACTCTCCTAAATATTATGAGAGCACGTCAGGGTTATTGATGCCAATAGGTTCAAAGTCTGAAACAATTCTCTCTCTGGCTGATAAGAACTGGAAGGGTTATACTTCTTCACTTAACAGTCTTTAAAGATGGTCTGACAAAAATTGAGAGAATCATGGCTGGTGACCTTTAACCTTGGCCTTACACTATGTTTCTTTTGTCATTAGTTGAAGATCTACTGAAAAGCTTCAAGATCCAAATGCATCTAGACCTGGTCCTGATAGGCTATGGCTGGTAGCCTATGGCTTGTCAATGAAAAACAGGTCACCCAGGAAGGTCAGAGTTCAAACAGTTGGGAGCAGTGCATGTCTTCATCCTCTCAATGTCTGTTGGCACAAGCTTCAGTTGTTCTGAGATAGGCACAGGGCAGAAAGTTGGGTAACAAGCAGGCCATGTCCTACTCATCCAATCTGTACAGACACCTTTCAAGAGAGAACTAGGAGGACCAGCCAGTTCTCTCATGCTTTGTGCACCACTCTACGGTGCTGTAGGCCCTTGCAGACTAGCTCAAAAGGCCAAGATAAAAATTCCCACCCAGACACTCACAGGAATAAGGTGTGATGAAGAGAAATGAAAATTCAGAAAAGAGAGACTACAAAAGCTCTATTTGGAGTCAGGGAACTTGAGGAGAAAGTCAAAAAATAAACAACAACAACAACAAAAACAAAACCTATTTTTCAAAAACTGTCGTTAATCAAAGTGCCACTTTAATACCTTCCATTTCTCTGTTTTAAAAGAAATTGATAAGTATCTAATGTGTAAAAGGCACTATTCAGAACTTTAAAGCACTTATTTGCATTAGAGAACATGGCAAAGCCATTTAAAGTAAGCACAAGGCCAAAAGTACTGTCATTTTTACTATTAACTTGACAACTTTTAATTTTTTATTTATCATTTGTGTGTGTGAGTATGTATGTGAGTGTGTGTGTGTGAGTGTGAATTTGTGTGAGTGTGTGTGTGTGAGTTTATGTGTGACTGTATGTGTGAGTGTGTATATGAGTGTGTGTACGTGTGTGTGTGTGTGTGTGTGTGTGTGTGTGTGTGTGTGTGTGTGTTTGTAAAGATGTGCACATGCCACAGTACACATGTGGAAACCAGAAGGCAGATTGTAGGGCTTACTCTTTTCTCCAACCGTGTATGTTTCAGAGATGGAAATTACTTTGTCAGAATTGCCAGGCAAGTGCTTTTGTCCATGGAAACTTCTTGTCCAAAACTCTTGAGTCCAAAAATCTTATGGTTATTTCATGAACTGTGTAAATAAATGATAGTGATGAAGACACAGCTCATCCCAAGTCATTAGGTAAATGTTCTCAAATGATAGCATTTACCCCTCTTGGATGGGGAGCACATATGGATTTATCCCATAAAGGTGACTTTTGGCCATAAGACAAATCTTTTTGCTGTTTCTTAGCTCTTCTTTACAGAAATGAGGGTTTCTACCCAGGATAGATAAGGGAAGCTATTGAATCAAAGAGCATGGTGGCTTCTTAAGTCAAGAATTGCTTACACAACATCTTTCTTTTGTTTCTTTTTTGTTTACTTTTTTCTCATAAATTACACTCCACTGCAGTTTCCCTCCCTCAGTTCTTTCCCTCACCTCGCCATTTTCCCCAGATCACCCCCCTTATTCAGAAAAGGAGAGGCCTTCTAGGGACACTAACCAAATATGGCATAACAAGCCATAATAAGACCAGGCATATATTCTCATACCAAGGCTAGACAAGGCAACCCAGTAGGAGGAAAAGGGTGTCAAAGGCAGGCAAAGAGTCAGAGAGAGGCATTTTCCCACTGTTAGGAGTACCACAAGAACATGGGGCCACACCGCCATAACATACATGCAGAGGACCTAGGTCAGTCCCATACAGGCTCCCTGATCTCTGTGAGCCAACTTGAGTCCCAGTCAGTTGGTTCTGTGCACTCTCGTAGTGACAAAACATCTTTCAAAGAGTGGCCAAGTTTGTCTCTCTTTAGCATGAAGAAATTAAACTCTATAGCAGCAGAGGCAAACCAATATCAGCTAAAGTAAGCCCTCCTGACAATAGAAAGATGTTTGTTAAATAATGTCTTTAATTGTAGGTGTTTATGGTGCTCTGAGGCCATGGTCCTAAGACTTTGCCTAAGTAACTTGTTTGGGTGGCTTCATTCCTCCATGGCTGCAGATGCAAACACTGCACCTGCTGTTAATTGCAGCCACAATTAGACTATTATGGAAATAAATAGACATTTAATTTTGAAGCTGTAAATGACTGGCCCACAATTAGTCCTGGCTAAAGCACTTACACCCATATTAAAGGAAATTCAGTTTAAATGAGTTAAATTTTCTGCATTCTCTGTCTTCTCTTTGCAGAGGGACAGAAAGAAAGAGAGACAACCAGGCATGTAATGGTAAGAGGCGTACAAGATGGTTATTCTTACTAATCATACTGCATTTCAAAGATCTAAACAAAGACATCAGAGGTATAAACATAAACTGGGGGCGGGCGGGGGGGAAGCTGTCAGATGTGCTTCAAACAATGGGCCCCTTAGTCTCCCTTGCCAAGATAGCAACTTATGAGTGGCACATGGAAGGTTGCTGCAAGTGTGACGCTATAAGTGAGTGTTCCTCTAGTCTGTGGCTTACACTTCAGAATGGGAGGCTATGGGCATTTATGTCTAGGTGGGGAGTATCTGACTGGATGCTCCAGACTTTGGCCTTGACTGTTTTATCCCTACATTCCTCCCTGGGACACCGTTCAGCTGTCAATGTTTGAAAAGCATCTGTTTTCAACTTAAGTGAGCTTTTCCAGTGACATGCTCAGTCACGAGCCTACAGTTGACCCAATAGTATTTACGAAAATATGAGGGGGGAAAAGGTGATTTCTTTTCTTTTGATTCCTGTAAAACAAAAAAGCTTTTGAAGAATTACATTTTTATGTACCATCTTCTACATATTTCTAAATGCTTGACAATACTCATGCAACCGGGTCAAATTGTTATTTTCACAGATGTAATACACATTTCAGCGCAAGATAAAGCACGCATATCAGTTTTTTCTATCATTTTCATCTTGAAAGGCTTATATTCCCTACATATTGCTTAAGATATTAATATCCTTTAAAATGGAAATGCACACATGTAAATATCTTTCTTGTACTCAGAGACAAGGCATATTCTACTTCACTCTCCTGTAGACTTTTAAATGAAATCACTAATTGTTTCGCCGAGATCCTGAATTTACTGGCTGAAGTTTAAATGTGCTCTTAAAACTCAAGCACGAGGAGGTATAATAAGCACAGAAACTCTTTATCATCCCTTCAACTTCAAGACCACTTCTATGTTAATGCTGTGCGTCATAACTGTCAGTTACATATGCCTCATTTGTCGATTAATTATTAAGCACTTTAGATGGGAACACTAAAGCTTGTGTAAATGGGCAGTTCCCTCAGCTACATGCCAGCAAGGTTTTCTTTGTTGTGAGCACTGCAGAAATGTCAGGAGGATGATGCCAGAGAGTTCAAGTACTTCCAGCTTTGCGTGGGACCATCCGTAACCAAGTGACGCACTGTGGGCCGTTAAAGTGGCTGCAGTGGATCATTCCCCATCAGTTGCAACCAGCAGCAAATTGTACTCGTTTTAAGGCTAGTCAGGCAGTAGGGAAGTAAGCAGACTGCATGGACAACTTTTCTGTCTTCCTTCTGCTTTTATTCAACACAAAGGAGAATAGTGACAGAAAGGGGGTCCAGTCTCATATCTGCTAGAATGCGTCTATTATACCATTTCAATATAACCACCAGATAATGATTTTCCAAGCTAGATCTTCACCTCAAAATACAGACAAGAATAGAAGAAAGGATGAGGTCACTCAGGTGATGATCCCACTTTACTAATTCTGCAGTTATTGCTTCCCCCCCCCTTTTTTTTCTTGAGCTCTAGTTTTCTCAGCCATTACTGCCTTCTTGTCTACCTCCTGGTGGTGATTGTAAACACTTCAGAAACCCCAATGCTGTCATATTGATTTTTTTCTATTAAAAAATGATATATGGAAACACAAATGCAGAAACACACATGAAGCATAAACCACAAACTAGTAGAATTAGTCGGAATAATGCATCTAAAACTTGGAAACCTAATGGTTTCTACTTCAAACACATTTGTCACTGAAAGATCATTAGTGGCCTTTTTTATGACTATACTGTGGTTATAATAGTTCTTTAGCATTTGAAATGTTACTGGAAATGGAAGGTTAAGGAGTAATCACATTAGATCATGGCACTGTGTGAAGTATCCTCTGGTCTACTGGGAAAACATTCTCTAGAGGAGAGCAATATTAAGCCTATAGAGGAAAGATGCCCTCCTGTTGTGAGAGATGGTATCTGTTTCCTTAAGAAGATGAGCTTTCTCTACCAGGATTAGGTTGAATATCTGCCTTAGAATAGAATGCACAAACTCAATGAGCATCCAGAAGGCTGTAGAGAAACTAGAAATTACCCTTCATTCCTATCATGTATATGCTCTCAGATATATTTTAAACATAGTGACATGTACAAGAAAAGGTTAACAGCTCTGGTTCTCAAGTCATGGCCCTGCTCATAAGCATTATCTGAAGACTTATAAGTAGTAGTAAGATCTCAGCACCACCTCAACTCTGCTAAAAAGGAAGCCTCAGTGGTGCTGTATGGCAATCCAATGTGCATGGCTGATGCGCAGTCAAGCTTCACAGGCACAGTATTACACACCTGACAGATTCCTAAATAGTAGCTGAGCAGAGCAAGTCGTGATGTCATCTGGAGAAGATCAGAGGTGACCTGAGGTAGCATACAAGAGATACACAGCAAAGTCCCTGCAATCACCAAGGAGCTTTGAGTATTGGGGTGAGTCACTTAATATTTGTAGACTCTAAATTCAGACCAGATCAAGCATGGTACAGTGGCCTGTTGTAATCCACCATTGAGGAGGAAAAGGCACGAGGATTAAGTGTGAGTTTTTTGCAGGCCCGATTTTCTTGCCACATGTTAAGGGCAAAGCATATAAACAGTTGTTCATTCTCATTCTAAGTAAAGGAAGTGCATTAGTAGGTTTCGCGGTATTAAACTGAACCATATGTCCTTATAACTGATGGGATGTTTTAGTATGGTTAGCACTTGTAGTTGGCTGAAACATGACAGTTATTTGATAAGGTTTGGATCTCACCATTTAAGATGTGTGTAACTGCATCATGGTCTCCTAACACATTAAACTATCTTCAAAATTATAAATCAGTTCACTAAAAAAAACCAAAACACAAATAGCGCTCAATTCTAGACTTCAAACTTTGCTGGTCTGTGTTCAGTACCTTGGTTAACTCCTCCTTATACAACAATATGAATGTACAATGCTAAACAAAACTATTTTTTTATTTGTGTCTCACAAGACATTAATCTCAGCGGTTTGGTGTTTTACATTCTACTTGCTCAGTTAGCTTTGTTATGTAATGGATTTTTGTTTTCAGTCTTTAAATGTTTAAGTATTATAATTACATGACTTCCCAATAAGTTGGCCCTCCATAACAAAATTGGTTATGATTGCAATCATGACTCTATGTGTTTTATCATTTCTATTTACTGTTTTATTTTCTGTGTGCATGTGTGTATGTGTATATGAGTGTATATGTGTGAGTGTGTGTATTGTGGTATGTGTGTATATGTGTATGTGTGCATGAGTGTGCATATGTGTATATGAGCATGTGTATGTGTAGTGTATGTATGTGTGTGTGTGTGTGTGTGTGTGTGTGTGTGTGTGTGTGTGTGTGCATGTGCAGTTGTCCCAGAGGTCAAAGCTGTCAGATAACTCTGAAGCTGGAGTTACGGGTAGGTTTGAGACACCTGATGTGGATTTTGGGAAATCAGCTTTCATTTCCTGCAAGAACAATAGAACACCTAACCACTAAGCAACACCTTTAGTTCTATTTATCATTTTTACTGCCTTTCAATTTTTACTGCAACAGATATCTATGAAAATAAGACTTCAATAGTTTACTGAAATTCCAAGCACAGGGATTACAAGAATCTAATAATCCCATTAGTTGTACTATATATGGCTACCTTAGTTAATTTTTTCTTTTACTTTTGTAAATACACACTCTGCCCAATTCACTTATATAAGAAAGCATCTAATTGCATGTGATTTCATGGCCGATCATCATTGGAGGCAGCAACACAGCAATAGGGAAGGCATGGCACAGGAACAGTAGCTGAGGGCTTACATTTTAAAAAAATATTTTATTAATTTATTCATTTTACATCTCAATTGTTAGCCCATCCCTCGTATCCTCCCATTCCTCCCTCCCTCCTGCTTTCCCCCTACTCCCCTCCCCTATGACTGTTCCTGAGGGGGACCTCCTCCCCCTGTATATGCTCATAGGGTATCAAGTCTCTTCTTGGTAGCCTGCTATCCTTCCTCCCCATCAAGGGGACATGGTCACCTTATCAACAAGTTGGAGAAAGAAAGAGAGGAAGAGAGAGTTGAAATGGTGTTGACATTTGAAACATTAAAGTCCATCCCCAGAGACACATCTCCAACAAGGCCACACCTTCTAATCTTTACCAAGCAGTTCTACCGACTTGGGACCAAACATTTGAATATATGATCCTATGGTGATATTTTCCCTCAAACCACTACACTGACTACTCTTTTTCCTTAGAATATGTTTTAAATTCCACTCATTTTATTTCTTCCTTTTTGTAGTCTGTGTTTTTTCTTCCCTAATTCTTTCTCTCACATCCAATTCCTTAGACTATAGATTTCCCCCAGACTTTATTTCTTTCTACCCTCAACTGATTTCTGTCACTAATTTCTCTGTTAGTTTGATGATATACGAACTTCAACTTATTCTGATGCTGAAAAAAAAATAGATCCATAAAAATGGTAACAACTTATGTAAACCTTTTGAAACACTACACACAAATACTGTTCTCCCACATCTATATCCTGGGTTCTGCTTTGCTTCTGGACAGTAACAGAGGGACGTTGAGATCAAAGGTCCCATTTGTCTCCAGGAGTGGTTTAGAGTGCTCAGGGTGAGGGCTGTGCTCTGGAAGAAGAGGCTCCCATTCTCATGGGGGGAGGGAGGTGGAAATGAGTTCCACTTGGTGTTACAGTTTAGGTCTTTTAAAATGAGATCACTGGCATCACACCAGTGGAAACTCAGGAGCTCCAAAAGCCTGTAGTGATACCCAAAGTGTTACAGTCCTTTGTTAGCATGGCCGAGGATGCAGGCCAATAGCCGAAACTGGCCTGAAGGTAGGTTGGGTGAGAGACACAGGCCTAGTGAGTGCTTCCATGGAGTCAGCACCAAGCTCACTTCGATGGAGTAGGCTTCAGCGGCTGCTGAAGTTCTGCCACTACTGTCTGACTAGCAGTCCAGCCCCAGGCAGCCAGCGGAGGTTGTTCCTCAGAACGATAAGGCTCAGACAGTCATAGTGGAGGAGTGGAGTGACAGAGCAAGCAAGCGACATTATAAACCTTGAGCAATGGCAGAGTTTCTAGGGTAATGTGTCTGATTCACTGGGGCTAAGGATGCCAGGGGTACTTAACAAAAGAGCACTATCAGAAGACGATGTGGAAGTCAAAACAAAACAATGGCACCTTGAAGCCTGTGTGCCAAGTCAGGAAGATGACAGTGACAGACTCCTGCCTTTGCCTAGCTGTCTTCTTTGTGTGGTGCGGTCCAAGGACACGAACACATGGAGTTTTCAGACATGCATTCAGCATGGATCTTCGTTCTTCAATTATCCTAATCTAGATAGTATTTGACAAATATGCCCAAAGGAGAACATAATCCAGATAATCTCTCACAGACAGGCCCAAGAGAAATGTAATCTAGCTAAGTCATTACAGGCATATCAATAGGCTCATTTCCCAGGAGACACTAGATCCTGTCCAGTAGACAATCAATGTTAACCACACACAGCAATGAATAACTAGAACTTTACTACTTAATCCATTCTGGTTTGGGAAAATTAGTTTATTTTCAGGTTAATTCATTATTAATCATTCTGTATTAAACATTTGTATATAATCTATAAAGATATCTATTTTCAGTATAAATTCTGTTAAACAACATTATGAGGGCCAACATCTGAAACAATTATTTTAAAATTCTGAATAAAATCTTGCCAAAGTTTATCCATGAAAAATTGTGACAAAGTACATTCATACTAGCAAAGTAAAAGGACATGTCTGTAGTCATGTTCTTTCCAATGTGTATAATGAATATTTTAAAATTTAGTAATCAAAATACTCCTCAAACATTACAAACTACTGCTATCTTCCTTGGCTGCCTTCTAGAGGTGAAGTCCGCATTCTGAAATCATAATACGCTTCAGATGCTGGACACAGAAGACCTGAGCTAGATGTCACCTGGAGACTTCCTCCCTGCGCACTGACTTTCATGGTACAAGAAGGTGTCCTGCAAGCTTCCCAAGCAACCAAGAGCCCCATCTGCCCATAATGCCTACACCCCACAACAACAACTAGCATAGCACAAAACCTCTAAGGGTGGAATAGTGAGTATCACACATCCATTGGTGGTAATTAACAGCTGTCTAATTAGACTTAAGGTCCACCCAACAAGAGGAAAACCATGACTGGTACTGGAAATTTACTTAACTACCTGGGGCCACCGAGTTCATAGATCTTAGTGGAGAGTGTACAATTTCCACTTGACTACAAACCAACATAATTCCTCACTGCAGTTTAAATATTTATCCTTATTCCTACAGGTAAGTATAGCTCTCACCTCTCTCATCAAAAAATCTTCTGTTTGCAAGAGATGGAGATCATTACAGAAAACCACAACCAATCAAAATATAGAGAAGGGGTTTCATGTGGTTCCCAATCCCAACAAACACACACACACACACACACACACACACACACACACACACAGAGAGAGAGAGAGAGAGAGAGAGAGAGAGAGAGAGAGAGAGAGAGAGAGAAATAATTTTAAAAATACATTGAAATTGATTTCTTAGAATTTATGTTTGTGCCCGTCCCAATAGCATTATCTTCTTTCCTACCAAAAGTAGTTATTCTAAATCTTATGTTTATCATTCTCATATTTTTGTTTGTTATCATAAACATAAATAGATAATAGATGATGGACAAATGGATGATAGATGATAAAAAGATTCTTGGTTTGCTTGTTGTTACACTTTCTGGAAGAGATAATTCTTGATAATATACACTATATATTATTCTAACTTGCTCTTAAGCTTAATAATATGCTTACAAGATCCTTTTATGTTGATTTAGAAAAATTTATTCATTTTATCTAACCACTGTTTACCAATTCTGTTTATGTGGTATCTTAATTTTGGGTTCTTATTGTTGTGAAGAGACACCTTGACCAGAGTAACTCTTATAAAGAAAAACATCTGACTGGGACTGGCTTAAATTTTCAGAGGTTTTGTCTATTATTATTATGGCAGAAAGCATGGCACCTTGCAGGTGGATACTGTGCTGGAGAGGTAGCTGAGAGTTCTACATCTAATCAGCAGGCAGCAGGAAAAAGACTGAGTGAGACACACTGGCCAGACTGAGCTTCTGAGACCTGAAAGCTCACCCCAAGCCATACACTTCTTCCAGCAAAGTGACATCTACTCCAACACGGCCACACCTCCCAATAGTGCCACTTCCTATGGGCCTATGGGAACAATTTTGTTCATACCACCACACTATTTTTTCCCCCTCTCACAAATAGTGCTGTTAAAGTCATGTGGAGATTGGCAATGGATCTTATAACTAAAATCTTCTAACTTCACATTAAGCAGAAATCCGTAGCAGGTGTGTCTTCCATTTTTGGATTTTAGTTAATTTGGGGTTTAGTCAAGTTGACAACTAAGAATACCCATTTCAAGTCTACCCCCTTGTCAATTTGATGCACACTCATATCTCCTTATGTTGTGATTAATTTCCAAATGAAGACAATCTCAAGTCCTAATAATGCCCAAATATAACTATCCAGCACACAATTGCAAACACATTATATATTTAACCAGTTCTCAGTTATGGCTAACATGATATAACTTTATTGTAAATTTAGACTATGTGGCTTGTCCCTTGAGGGACATTCTTTTAGTACCTCAAACTTGAATACAATAACCATGTTCTCTTGATTGATGTTACATCACATGATAAAGAAACCGAGAAAAGAAAACACAAATATCTGCATAAAAATATTAACAAACTATGACAGAAATATTCATGTCAGTTATAACTCTTTTCTGCAATAGGTCACGTGGTCTTAGCTGGTATTTGCAATTAGTTACCTCTACTGCCCTTTCCGTATTTCCTCTAGTCTCAGCAAGCACCTCAGCAGGTCTTGGCTCTTTTTCTAGAAGAGTGACCCATATCTTAATTCCTCATTAGTCTGTGCCCCTTTTTCAACCTGTCTGAATGAGGCTGTTATAGTTTCCCATTGAGTTTAATCAGAGGATACGGTTGCACCAAGAGATGCCCTAAAGGATCTCAAGCATTTCAGACATAAATTTTTCTTACCTCCGTTGTGGAAAGGCAATCCAATTTCCCCGTCGTAATTTAGATGAGTTACCCCTTCTAACACTGTTACTCCTTTTGTAGCTTATTGGCTTAAGGGCATCAGAAGCCCAAAGAGTCCAGGGGGAAAGTGTGAGCTTTCAGTTCAATGCAATGTTTGTTGTGTCCTAGTGGGAGTACTGCTCCTTGTGGAACTGAAACTTCTAGACCAACAGAACATAAGGTCAGAGGAACAAGAAGCCAACACTTTCTGAGTGGGTTATTAGAAATGGTCATGAGAGTAATGGTTCCTTTTTTCATCCCTTGATTCCTAGCCTTGTAGGCTCTGACTGTAAGAGAAACTGGACCATATGTAGGACACTGATTCCAAACATATTCTGCCTTCTCAAGTAAATCTGCCTAAGCCCTCCAGGCTGCTGCCACCTGACTAGCATTGCAACAATGTCTTCAAAATGGCCAGTCAATCTTTCTATCAGACTAGCTGCTTCAGAATGGTGGAAAACATGGTAAGACAGAGGAGTCCATGATCATGGGACCACTGTTGTACTCCTCTGTCTGTGAAGTGAGTTCCTCGGTCAGAAGCAATACTGTGTGGAACACCATTATGGTGGATAAGGCATTCTGTAAGTCCATGAATAGATGGTGGTTTGGGCAGAAGCATTGCATGCAGGGAAGAGAAACTCATAACCAGTATATGTATCTACTCCATTAAGGATAAAAGCATTGTTCTTTAGATGAAATGGTCCAATGTAGTCAACTTGCCACCAGATCACTGGCTGGTGAATGGTGCCATATCTGGAGCTCAAGATTGGTCTCTGCTGTTGACAGATGTGGCACACAGCAACAACTGTATCTAGGTTGGCCTTAGTGAGTGAAAGTCTATGTTGTGAAGAACATGCATAAGCCCCATCTCTGTTACCATGGTTACTTTGTTCACAGGCCCACTGGCCAATAACAGGAATTCCTGGAGAAAGAGGATGACTGTTCACAGAACTAGAAATCCTTAATCTTGATTATTGAACTCTTCCTCAGCCAAAGTCACCTTTTACTGAGTATTTACATGGGACATCTACTTTATGACTTGGTAGGTCAAATAACACCCAGCTTGTAACGGGCAGGGTAGATCATGTCTCATTGTAACTTGGTGACCCACTGTTAAACATTCGGTCTCCACTAGGGCCCAATAGCAACCCAAGAGATACCTTTCAAAGGGAGAATAGTTGTTTATATATTATAATAGAGCCTTGCTCCAAAATCCCAAAGGCCTTTTCTGGCTCTATGGGTCTATAGGGCCTGCCGAAGGCTCCAAACAGCATCCTTATTAGCCACTGACACTTCAAGTAACATCAGGTCTCCTGAATCATATGTCCCAAATGGTAGAGCAGCCTGGGCCTGTTGCAGAGCCTTCTCCTGTTCCAGCTGTAACACACAAATAGCAGCTTTCTTAGTCACTTGGTGTATGAGCCAGAGTAACCTACCCAAGTGAGGAATGTGCTGTCTCCAGAATCCAAATACTAACCGTCAACACTGGGCTTCTCTTTTGGTGGTGTGAGTGGTCAGATTCAATCATTTACCCTCTGCCTTATAAGGAATATCTCTGCATGCCCAACACCACTCAACTCCTAAGAATTTTGCTGAGGTAGAAAGGCCTTTGAATTTTGATTGGATTTATTTCCCATCCTCTGATGTGTATGTGTGTTACCAATGAGTCCAAAGTGGCTGCTACCTCCTGCTCACTTGGTCCAATCAACATAACAGCATCAGTAGAGTGCAACAATGTACTGTTTTGTGAGAGAGACAGACAGATGATCAAGATCTCTTCTAAGTTATGACACAAGGCTGGAAAGTTACTATATCCTTGAGGGAAAACTGTAAAGATATAGTGCTGGCCTTGCTGACTGAAAGCAGATTGCTTCTGCTGGTCCTTATGGACAGGTACAGAGAAAAGGGAATTTGCTAGATCAATAGCTGCATACCATCTACCAGGAGATGTTAATTTGCTTAATTAAGGACACCACATCTAATACAGAAGCTGCAACAGGAATCACTACTTGATTGAGTATTCGAGAGTCATCGGTCATTCTCCATGATCCATCTGTTTTCTGCACTGGCCAGATAGGAAAGGTAAGCAAAGATGTGGTGGGACCCAGCACCCCTGCATCTTTCAAGACCTTAGGGGCGGCACTAATTTCTGCAATTCCTCCAGGGATCTACTGCTGTTCTTGTGTCACGTTTTCCTTGGTAGACACAACTCTAAAAGCTTCCATTTAGCCTTTCTAACCACAATAGCCCTCACTCCACAGGATTAAAACTGGATCTCCGTACCTATAAAATCTTCCCCACTACAAATTAAGCAGAAATCCTTCACAACTAAGTGCTCTATTTTGGGCATTTTAGTTAATTCCAGATGTAGTCATGTTGACAACCAGGAATAGCCATCACATATCAAAATACAGCTCTGGGGGTCGAAGAGATGGCTCAGTGGTTAAGAGTACTTGTTGCTCTTCCAGAGGACCTAAGTTTGGTCTCAACACTTATATCAACCCATAGCTCATAGCTGACTGTGCATAATTGCAGCTTCAAAATGCACCTGTGCTCATATGCACATACTCACAGACATAGAGACATAAGCAGAAGTAAAACAATAAAAATTAATGTTAAAAATAGAAACTTTACTCGGAGCAGAGCCACCGAGTAAATGATGGTGTTTCATATCTTTGAGGCTTGTATTGAGGGAAGGGCTGAAACATGGCCTCACTCTGTAACCCAGGCTGGCCTGTAACTTACTAGATAACTTAAGTATACATAGAATTCACTAGGTAGCCCAGTCCTCCCTTAAGTTTATAATAGTCCTCCTGGTTCAGTCCTCTAAGTACTGAGACTCCAGGCAAGAGCCTCTGCTTAATCTGTATTTCCAAAGTCATTGAACTGATGCCCTGTTAGTAGTGGTTGAGAGATCCTGGCATCCCACAGCCTATCGCTGGTTATTTTCTATCAGACTTACTTGAACTGGGATATTTTTATTGGGCTTCATAGGCTCCCTTTACAAGCAATACTGAACCAGACAGAGTCTTATACATCTGCCCTTCCAGCACTAGGGGTACTGGGTGCTTAGGTGGGGGAATAGGACCAGGGATCCAAAGCTGCCCTTGACTACATAGCAAGTTCAAGCCTAAACTGTGTCTGGGAGACCTTGTCTCAAAAATAAATAATAAATAAATGGCCGTCTCCCTGGAGTTTGACAGACATTTCTCAAGATCAACTGTATGTTATACCTGTATTATTCCATTCTGTTTAGTTCTCACTTGTCTTCAATAAGAAAGAATTTTACAAGTGAAAAGCAAATAATTACAGAGGGAGTGCTTATTGGCTGGTTTACACAGTAAATACCATTGTTCTAACTACAGGATTCTGACTGTTCAATTACACCCTTAAATTTTTCCAAAATTGAGCATTTGCAGTCCTGGGCCACGTTACACATAAAGTTCAACTGATTATTTGAAATATTCTGAGGACTAAATTAAAGAAGAAAACTGACATTCATTTTACCTATATGTGATGGACTGTTGACAAAGGGAAAAAAATCCATTTTTAATGTCCTGGCATGTGGTTTGGGAAGCCAGCTGACTGGGTGAGCTGAACCTGGCATTTATCACTGAGCCACGACAGAGAGCTACTGAGTTGTGGTATTCTATGACCTTCTTCCTGACAACCACGGGCAAAGTGTCCAATTACTTAAACAATCTTTTCAGCATCATCTAAGCAGGCCTTGCTTTTCCTACGCTAGATTAATGAAGAGAAAGCCCTGGAATTCTCTGATGGTAAATTCCTAAACTCACTTTCTTTCTCTCAGTTCTATGATCTCCAGATGTCTCTGCACTTGACAGTCCATTTTTTTTTTTACCTTATGACCATGGAAATGAGATGAGGATTAATAATCCATTTAAAATGTAATCATAAAAATGATAACTGATACCTGCTTCATATTTCTTACCCCTGGAGATTCCAGCACAGGTAGTAAAAATAAGACATAATGCACAAGGTAAAACCTATTCACCCAAACTGGGTCTCAGCACAATCAAATAGCACTTAAAGAGATAGTGCGGAAGGTACCAGCACCAGCACCAGCAGGATAAGAGTGAGTGTGCTTTCTGTTACGCCAAGGCAATGCCATAAGTAGCCAGTGATAAATGAGGGCTCCCTGTGAACAAGAAATGACCAGTCTCTGTTATTACTTAGCATGCCCAAAAGTTGAAATTAAAGCCTGTGTCCACTCACTCTTCTCCTCCCTGGACCATCCTAAGGTTGTGTGCTTAGGGAGATGTCTTCACTGAAACAATGATTGCTGAACAAATCCTTAAAGAAATATTTCATGGTAAAATCCAGTCTTGCTGTTGAGACACCTACTATAGTCTATGTCAGTATAATTCTCTGTGAAATTCTAATATTACAAACATGATATTTGTTGTCAGTAAAAATATAATGAACTTACCACAGTATTTTGTACACAAAAAGGGTCTTTGTTATCCAGTGCTACATACCCTAAGAATTTATTTGTTTGGATCATCTGTAAAACAAGAATTAAAAACATAACACCCACTACGTCCTTTGCCAGGAAAGCATTCTAGATTGAGTATTGTTGGTGTTATGTATTTTACTAAGGTCATTTGCTTTCTACATATTTAAATTTTAAGTAATATTAGAAATGAACTAAAAATCAGAAATAGATTTAGAGAAAGGTCCATGAGCCAAATCTTGATTTTTGCAAAATAGTTGATCTTCTCAATATCCTATTGGGAAGGACATGCAATTTTAAAAATTTCCTACGATGTGTAATTATTTCAGAGAAAATAGTTTCCTGAAAAGTGAGGAAAATGAGAAAATGAATTGGACAAAAGTCTGATTGATTTTCTTGCTCTTTGAAAAGACCAAGAAAATATGAATAACATAATCACATATAAAAGAAAAAATATGAGCAACCAATTTCAGGAAAGAAGAATCACTATTAATATAGTTCCTATAAGCATTAATAAAGATAAGGGAATAATACAAACCATTCTTTCGTCACAAATTGTATGCCTTGGATAAATGGACAAATTCTTTGAGTTTCAAGTGACCTAATGTCATATGAGGGGAAAACAAACTCCAGAAAAGCTAAAGAACTCTATATTGAACTATATTGAACATAAAAATTAAATTTAGTTAAGTGCTTTCCCACAAAAGAATTGTGACTCATACCAAAGTGCTACAGATGTTAAAACAACAACATTAACACCAATTTTATACACACCTTTCCAGAAAATAAGATGTCATCACATAAAGGTATCAACATTACCATGACACTAAGTAAAGCCATGCTACTTGGTACACAGAAAAACAAAGCCTAGTAAGTCTCGCGAACAAAATTCCCAGAGAAAGTACTAACATATCTAATAATTTATTTCTTAAAGGAAAACACATTCTGATAAATTATAGTTGTCTCAATGCAAAGATAATTCACCATCAGGAAAGAAAACAATCTTTTCAATTAGTATACAAAACCCATTTGCCAAGATTCCACATTGAACATAATGTAGTTATTTCCTCAAAATTAAAGTATTTCCTCCCTGGAGGGAGGAAAGAGACTCTGAACACTAACAGCTCAGGAAACCTCCTGGGGTCAGGAGGTGGCAAAGCTTAGAAGACTCAGGAGATATTATTCACGTTTATAGTCAAATTTCAAATATCTTTGGGCAGTGTCCATGTCAATCTTTTGTACAATTTTCAGATTAACTATATGCCTTATTACTGAATTTTTGAGACAATTTTATGTGAGAGTGTAAAAAGTTGTCTATCATTAGCCTTTCGGAAATGCCAAACTGTGGTGACATTCAACTGTCTATTAATTGGTGCGAAATGAAACAGATAGACAGGGACAAACAATGGTGATTTGAAGTGGCTAGAACTTTTGTGCAGTCCTCTGACGGGAATGCAAAACAGCATAAGATCATTGCGAAATACATTGATATTATTTATAGTAGTAAGCATATGCATAGCACATGACTCAACAGTTTCTATTTTCTCTTTTCAAGAAAAATAAAAATAAAAACATCTGTCCATTGATGTGAAAATGAGGTCAGAAATGGAAAATGGCAAGCCAAGTATTCATCAGCGGAGAGTGGAAAAGCATACTGTGGTATAGCTCCAAAATTGGAAACTACTAAACAGCATAAAGGGATGAAGCACACTGTGGTACCTACAAAATAGGGTACAATTAAACAATATAAAAGCATGAACGACTGGTGTAATGGGCAGTAAAGGCGAATATCATACACGTTATGTGAGGTTTAAAAAAAAAAGTCAGATGTAAATATCATTCACTGCATGATCCCTTATTTCACATGTCAGATGAAACAAAGTGACAGAGACAAAAAAAAAAAAAATCACTTCCACGCGTATGAGCAGCCGATCATAGCAAAGAGGGACTGGCTGCAAAAGATCAGTTTCAAAGTCAGGTCTCTCTCTCTCTCTCTCTCTCTCTCTCTCTCTCTCTCTCTCTCTCTCTCTCTCTCTCTGTCTCTCTCTCTCTGTCTCTTGATTGAGACAGTAGTTACACTGGCATTGTTAGGACTCATTAATCAACAAAGCAGAAGAAGTACATTTTGTTACATATAAAGTTTGCCTCTGCTTTAAAACATACATTCCTTTTATATTTTATGTCAATATTTTACCATGAAATAATGACAATAACACTTACTAGATAGAAATGCATACAAACTAGCTTCTCTTTACTTCTTTGTTTAGTAGCTTCTGTTTGACTTGAAAAAGTCGTATACACTCACTACACTTATTATTATTATTATTATTATTATTATTATTATTATTATTATTATTATATCATTTTACTGCCTGATTCCAGCCCCTTCTTTCTTCTCCTTCCAGCCCCACCCTCACTCCACCCCTCCTCCCAGTCCCCTCTCTCCTTCCTCTCAATGAAGGGGAGGCCCCCAAGGGGTATCAACCCATTCTGCCACCTCAAGGTGCAGCAGGACTAAGCATACCCTCTCCCACTGGGGCCCAACTAGGCAGTCCACCTAGAGGATAGGGATCCAGCAACGAGCAACAGATCCAGAAACAATTTCCTACTCCCATTGTTAGGGGATCCACATGATGAGCAAGCTGTACATCTGCTACATATACCTAGGTACAGCACATGCATGCTCTTTGCTTGGTGGTTCAGTCTCCGTGAGCCCCCATGGGCCCAGGTTAGTTGACGCTGTAGGTCTCCTTGTGGTGTCCTGGACCCCTCAGGCTCCCTCTATTCTTTCTCCCACTCTTCCACAAGGCTCCCTGAGGTAGGCCTATTGTTTGACTGTACTCAGCACATCTTATGTCGTCTGTGAAGTCCGAGTTCATTGGGCCTTCCCCATAATCACAGCACCAGGGAGACTGAGTCAGAGGGATTGCCATGAGTTCAAGACTGCCTGGGCTCCATAGCTAGACCCACACTCACAAAACAATTGAGAAGAAAGCAGTCCTAGAAGAAAACAATATGATACAACTGGAGTATCTATATACAATGGGTTTTTTTCATTCTGTAGTAATAAGCATTTATAGAAAAGCAGCCTTCAAGTATGACCGCTTTTTCATGTTAGGGAGAACTCCATTGAAAATACCTTAATACTATTTATTATTTTATTGACCTCATTTGAGACATTAAACCTATATTAGAATTTGAAATATTATTAATATTTATTATATTCTAAATTTAAAGAGAAGCTTCTATATTTTCTTAAAACAAAATAAATAATTCAATTGTTATGTATTTTAATCATTAGTGTATATAATGTGGGTTTTGTAAGTAACAATTATTTTTAAAATGTTATTATAAACCTAGAGATAAGATAAAAGTTAACTGCTGGATTATATATCTGAACTTCATTAACTAACTAGTGTTTAGTTAGTACATTTATCGTATTGACATGAGCAACATTTATGTGGTTTTTCTATAGCTGCTTCACAGTCTCTACTGTGATGCTAATTTGGAAGAACTTCACAGAGATCAGCTACTGTGCCTGACTATGGGACACACGTTCTAGGCTTCCACGTGATTGCAGTTTTTTCAGGTGACTCCCACTTAGATTATTGTGCACAACTTGAAAAGAACCCTGAAACACTCTTTTCTACATGTGTTCAATGCATAGTTTTAGTCGAAAAATATATTACAGTCTTTTCTTCTTCATCACAAAAATATGCCATTTCATTTTTAAACAATATATTTACAATGACTGGCATGAACAAAAGAGAACACCTGCCTTTGGAAAAGCTAAAATAATGGAAAATATGAAAGTGAAAAATCAAGATTAACCAATGAAAATAATCCATACCAACAAAGCACTGAGACTATACAGATTTATCCTTGTTTCCCATTGCTAGGTCGATTGATAAACATAAAATTGTTCTATTGTAAAACTAAAACAAGGAGCTGGAGAGACGGGTCAGTGGTGAAGAGCCCTTGTTCTTAAAGACAACTGGAAGTCGGCTCTCAGCGCTCACATCAACTTGTTTGCAACCACCTGAGTCTCCTGCTCATCTGCTTTCCCTGACATCTGTGTGCACGTGTGCATACAAACATGAAGGCACACACACATGTACACGGAAGGGAAAATAAAAACATCTTTTAAAAAAAATATGATCAACTAAGATAAAAATAAACTCTTTAATTTTAATACAGAAATTAAGACTTTAAAAGGCTAAAGTATTCTTTTAGTTATGTGTATTTTTCTCTATGTGCACATGAGTGCAGGTGCCCTTGGAGATAGTGATGGGTCCCTCTGCAGCTGGAGTGACAGGTGAGGGCTGAGAAACCCAATCAGGTTCTCCAGCAGAGCAGTGTATACTTCCAGCTGCTTTCCTATCTCCCCAGGCCTACGTTGCCTTGCAAATCTTCCGGGAACTTCTCAATCCAACCATGCTTACAAACAAGATGAGCCATCATATCGTTGCATTAAAAGTGTACTGATATTTTATTTTCTCTTTCTTGGTGACCTCCTTTTCATATGCTTTCCTGATACCCGTGTATCTTGTTTGCAGAGGATTATGTTAAGTTCTCTGAAACTTATCTTATTTTTTTTTCATCCAGACTCTAATGTTTTTGCTATTGTATCTTAAAAGCCATTTTTATATTTTGTATATCAACTCTTTAACAGATGTATCTCTCCAAGATATTTTCTCTAGCTTATAGACTTATGCTTTTATTCAAAATGTGAACATTACAGGGAAGAAAAAAAAAGAGAGACTTTCAAAGTCTTCCCTTTGGGTTCTCTCAAACTATGGCACCAGCTAAGGACAATACGTGCAGTAAACTTCAAACTCCTACCCTGATCTAGCCAATGGACAGGACATTCTCCACAGTTGAGTGGAGAGTGGGAACTGACTTTCACATGAAACCTGGTGCCCCATGTTTGACCACGTCCCCTGGATGGGGAGGCCTGGTGGCACTCAGAGGAAGGATAGCAGGCTACCAAGAAGAGACTTGATACCCTACGAGCATATACAGGGGGAGGAGGTCCCCTTCCGTCACTGTCATAAGGAAGGGAGTAAGGGGGGAAATGGGAGGGAGGGAGGAATGGGAGGATAGAAGGGATGGGATAACAATTGAGATGTAATATGAATGAATAAATAAATAAAGTAATTAATAAAAAATTATTCAGGAAAAAAACCAAAATCTGCCCTTTGTATGAGACTTTGTCACATGCTCCCTCAAATGCCTCATTTCTGCTTCTCACCTCTACTGTTCTCTACTTGAAAGGCTTCTTGGCACCAAAACTGCAGCCCTTCGGTTAAATACATGATGATTTTCATATTTAACCCTTTCCATAATGTTTATAATCATCTCTAAGAAAGAATAAATTCTCCTCAGAAGAAATATAAACTTCCTAGGACAGATGTAATTATGTAGGTAGATGACAGATATGTAAACAGATAGATTATATAGGTAAGTAGCTAGATAGACACACAGATAGATGGATAGAGAGATAGAAAAAGAATAGTATTGATGCAGCTCTAATAAAAGCATGCATTGAACACCTACTCTGTGCCAGGCACAGTCATTGGTCCTATAGAGACTAAGACAAGAAAAAAAAGCCTCTATTCTACTAGAGTTTACATGAAGGGGAAGGGAAACATTGAGGGCAAAATAGGGAGAATTTAGGTAAACTGAGGTGTGAGGATGAATTGTGGGTAATCGGCCTCATGTGTTTACTGTAAGTTGTTGCAGCAAGCTGAGGAACGCTACTAAAGACAGCCGACTGAGGCGGTGGCTCACTAGGCAAAGTGCCTGCCATGTGAGATGGGGCCTGATTCTGAATCTCCAGAACCAAAGCAGAGGGAATGGGAGCGCATATCTGTGGTCCTAGAGATGCTCTGGTGAGGTGGGAGGCAGAGACAGGAGAATCCTGAGATGCTCTCAGGCCAGAGTGGAGAAACAAAAGAGACTCTGCCTCAAACAAGGAAGAAGGTGAAGACCAATGAGAGAGCCGTCCTCTGAGCTCCGCATTTAGTGTGTGGCACATGTGCACCTATATTCACATACACAAGCATGTGTGTGTACATACACAACAATGAATAAATAGGTAAAATTTCAAAACTTCATTGTATTTCAAATCCTATTATGTATAACCAGTTTCATGATACAAACCATCCCATTTCAATTTTCACTGGTCTTTAAAGATAAAAGCAATCAGTTTACCTTATTCTTATGATATTGGAAATTAATCTTTCCTTCCTTCTATTTCAACTCTCAAAAACCCCTCAAGGAACTGAAAAAGTTTGATAATATGCAGTATCTAATGATTTTACACACACACACACACACACACACACACACACACACACACACACATGCGTGCCCACGCAATCTGAGAAATAGCCTAAGTTCTCACAAAACAAATTAAAAAGACATACAGGAAAAAAAATACGATTAAGATTGCAGCTCAGTGAGAACATGAGCCTAGGATATTCAAGGACCTGAGTCCCAAACCCAGACCACAGCAACAACCAAAACTAGAGGAGAAAGGTAAATCTTCTGTGTATACAAACTATTCAAGGAAAACAAAAATCAGTGAATATTAAGAATAGCCATTCGGGATCTCAGTTCTCCATGTCTGACCTTTGCCAGCCCCTCTGTCTTGGGAGTGTGATGGTAAGGGTACCTACCCTTCTGTCCTTAGTTCTGTGCGCGGAGCTCACAGAACCACCAGCAAACATGCTTCCATGAGTGTAAATGACAGCTAGGGTGTATCATCTTGAACATGCCGAAAGGAAAGAACATTGGCAAATATGCTCCTCCGCGGAACTCAGCAAGAGTTGCAAAGACAGACCTACAGGTGAAAATTCCAGCTGTCTCTAAAACCATAAACCTGTTGCAGTCTCCCTGGCCGAGGCTGATTTGCATCTATCCAGCATCTCAGGAGCATATAGGTCGACAGTTAAAGAGGGAGGAGTCGGACAGGAGCCACTCCTTTTTGACATGGCTCTAGCACACAGGCCTCTCAGTGAGCTAGGTTAGCGTCGGTGACTTCGTGTAACGGGCATGGAGCACGATTCTCACAGCTCCTGCACGGGTTTCTGGCAAGGCTTTCCCCAACCCAGATATAAGCCCAGCCAAACAGAAAAAAGGCCAGAAAGTGAAATTACAGGAGATTTCCTTTTCTCCTCTGCCTGTGAGGGTGCTTTGACATAATATTTTAGCAAATTAACCGAATCACACAAACTGAGAGACACACTTTGTAGGTAACATTGCTCCTCGTTTTTCTCTACACGTGAGTATCATCTTTGCATGGATCATAATTTCTAATTTAATAGCCCTTATTCCATCAAGGAATATCTGAAGGGAAGCATGTAAGCGCATTACTATGAATCCACATTGATTCAGAAATAATTTACCACCAGAACCATCACTCTATATAGTATGTAATGAGATACCTCACCACCACATTTGACACAGTACAGTATATCTGCCAGTGATTAACTAGTCTGAGAGTACAGACCTAAACCAGCAATGAATAATTAAATATTAATTTCTAAAAAGAAAAAGACCCTTGAAGACTAAAATCACAATATAAAATGAGTTACTTAGAGTCAGGTTAAATGGCTGTTGTGGACATACATACATATACATACATACGTACGTACATACATATATACACACACGAACATATATATGTGTAGACAGGTAGATATAGATATGCAACAATTATAAATAATTCTTAGATCATGAGCAATATCAAGCAAGGTTAGAAAATGAGCTTCTATGCAGGAAGTAGACAGAGAAGTAAAACATTGCTTTTAACAGGTCACTGTGAGTAAAAATCTAGCCCTACTCAGAGGATTGAAATATATTTAGATGCAGAAACAGAGGGATGGTGAAGAATTTAACATGTAAAAAAACAATAAGATGGGGATTAGCAGTGGGGGAAACCATTAAAGTGGCGGAGAGGTGTCAATAAGGTTACATCCTTCTGGAAACTCAGGACAGAATCTGCTCCGTGTCTCTCTCCTAGATTTTGGCACTTGCTGGCAGTCCTTGGCATTCTGAAATGGCGGACGCATTGCTTCATCTATGCTTGCACCTGCACACAGCTTCTCCCTCTTTGTCATAACGTAAGCAATCCTCCTTCGTCTTCATCTTCTCTCTTTGCAGGGATCCCAGTGGTATCAGCTGAAGGCCTAGCCCACCAACCTCAGTGTAACCTACCTACATTTGCACCTGACCTTTTTCCAATAAGGGTCGCCTTCACAGGTGGGGGAAAATCAGTATTTCAAGAAATCTTTTCATAGTAACAGTTCAAACTATAACAGATCATGAGATATTTTAGTTAGTTGTAGATAGTCTCTTGTTTTCAGTAGTGAAAGCATATATACTAAAATAAATATTTATTGGCCAACTGAACTCTTCAGTTTATATAGCTGCCTACTCTAACATAGACCATTGGGGAGGGACAGCATCTATAATCTTACTGGAATTCATGTCTTAATGCTTAACTAAAAGGATGCTTCCCTCTAGTTAGAGACTTTGTATCTGCATTCTTTGCTGAAATAAGTAGTTGATGGATTGTTTGCTATATTGATCCAATCAGTCATTTAAGTAGGCTGCTGTTAACTGTTCACCTCAGTCAAAACAATCTTAAGTTGGCCTTTTGATGCAGCCTCTGCAACGATTCAAGTTCCTTTCCTTCTGTTGTGTAGTTTGAAGAGGTATTCTTTTCATAATAATCCTCCATTCTTCTAGCATCCAGGCCAAAAAACTCCAAAACCCTGTAGTCTTCTACAAGAACACACACATAGTTCTTAGACTATTCCATATCCCTAGAAAATGTTACATGTTGATTTCTGTTTCATACAATTAAAACTCTGGATTTTGCTACTATAGCTTTACTTTATTATTATTTTTTTAATTTTCTTAAGACAGGGTCTTACCTTTAACCAAGGCTGGGCCCCACCTCACATTCCTCTTGCCTCAGCCTCCTAAGTGCCAAGATTACAGAGTTCTACCACCTCATCCTACTGAAGTCTCTCTACTGTCCCAAAGCCCTAGATACAAATTCACTGTGCTAATTAGATGTCTTCAAATGCTGGTGCTTGTTAAACTGAATTTACTCTTCTTCAAATTTCTTCTATGCCTTAAAAGCACACCTCAGGAACACCAAACGTAAGAAACACATGGTTTTAGAGGTTATTCTGTGTATTATCAAATACATTAAAACATAGATGAGTATGTATATAATTTCAGAGGTTATTAAATAGAACATTTACTCTTTCCATTTAATTCTTAGTTATCTTGCAAAAAATCACATTTAATTCTTTCCATCTTACTTGTTACATTATTAGAAAATACAAGAGCATCATTCTGCAATCTTTCATGAAAGCCTCTTCTATACCCCGTATTTTCTCATTAATCTTCAGATTTTTTTCGACTGTACAAGCTCATTATATTTGGGGTAGAATAGACACAAAATAAATTTTAACGTGAAGCGAAGATAAATGCTGTTCCCAAAGAACCAGATTACCAAACACATTCAGAGCTCTAGACTCCCTAATTGACGCTAGTTAATTTGTACAACAGGAAATCTAAATGGAACCCACCATTGTAGGGGCTCTAATTGGCTTTTAAAGGCATTCCAGACATATAGCAAACATCTAAGCGCATTTCATAATATTTCTGAGAAACATTTTATTTGATTTGGAGCAATCAAAGTCTCTCTAAACAAAAAGGAGATTTCTTTCTTTCTTTCTTTTTTCTTTCCTTTTCTTTTTTTGAGACAGGGTTTCTCTGTGTAGCCTCGGCTGTCCTGGACTCACTTTGTAGACCAGGCTGGCCACGAACTCACAGAGATCCACCTGCCTCTGCCTCCCGAGTGCTGGGATTACAAGTGGAACAAAGAGAAAGGATTGACAGGGTGTTACTCCTCTTCTGTTTTTAGCCTCCCATCCTGTGTACCTCTGTGACATCACGGCCTTTGACATGTCAGCCTCTGCTTCCTGGAGTCTGTTCCTAGATGCCCCGTACACTGCCTTTCACTGCTGTGCAACTTAAATTCTGCACAGTGAACAGGACAAACACAAGCTGCTCTTCCTAGTGTGGCTTACTGCAGAAAAGGAGGGCATTTGCACGGCCAGCAACTAAGAGCAGAAACAGCACGCTGTTTCATGGAAGAGTAGTCTGTGATCGCAAGCACAGAGGAAGCCCTCCAGTCCGCCATGTGTAGTGCACATCCGTATCTTACCTGGTACTTCGCTGAGCTTTTATTGTTGTTGTTAAAACCATTTCTATCATCATTGTTATTTAAAATCATTTAAAATTTTATTGTATTTTAAGCACAGTCTTCCCCTCACCCATGTCCTTCCAGATCTCTCCTCCTTCAAGTTCGTTCCTATGTCCCAACTTTAATTTCTTCCTCAAAACAAAACAAAACGAAAACAATAGCGAGCAAACAAACAACACACACCAAAATCCCAGTACACCAGAACTCCAGAACATAGAAAACAAACATACAAAATCATCTAAAAAGAGAACACCAAACTGTAACTAAATAAAGTAAAAAACTGAGAAGTCCATCATTTGTTGTCAACTAGTGCCAAACAAGAGGCCTGCCCTGGAGTGGCTGAGATGCTCACTGTCATTTCACTGAAGAAAAGTTATTTTTCCCTCCCTCAGAGATATACATGATAGTTCAGTGTTTAACCCTTACCAGAGTGGAGAGCTTTTCATTCATTCATTCATTTTTTTAAATATATAATTCATTGATTTTAATATCTACATAACAAACATTACACAACCATGGCTAAGCATTGAATGTTTATATGTCAAATGTTACATTTCTTCTCCTTAATGTATTAATACAATGATATACTGTAGAGTTATAAGTTTTGCCCAAATGCATTTTGTCAAATATTAACATTATTAAAATGGCTTACTTTGGCTTATTATAGAATGCTTTCTCATTTTTGAAAATTTTCCACTTCCCCATTACCAGATGCACTACTCATTGTTACACACAGTACATGTTTGTCCTTGTCTCTTGAAACAGGGCCTCTTATTCTAGCCCAGGCTAGATGGTAACTTGTGGGCTCATTAGGTGGCTCAGGCTGCCCCTGAACTCCAAGCACTTTTCGTGCCTCACCCTCCTCTGGGCTGGAACTCAAAGCATGAGCCACATTCAGCTCATAACCCATTTTTAATACAATTTAACAGAGGAGCATTTTAATAGGTACATTCAGAATACATTCACTTAGTGGTTTGTTGTATGGTGCCATGGCTCTGTTTGTCTGTCTGTCTGTCTGTTTGCTTCAAATTTCCACTGACTGTTCTTTGTTTGTTTTTTAAATTAGTTTTTTTTTACTCTCTTCCCTCTTAGATGGGTAGTGTTTTGTTTTCCACACTGACTTGGAAGCTTTGATTTCTATAGTGCTTATTTTTAAATATTTGGCATAAAAATTTTAGTTTGAAAGAGTCTTAGATTACAAAACACTCATCACAAACAGAATAATTATAAACATATATAACAAAGGACTTGTATTCCAAATATATAAAGAAATTCTAAAACTCAATAAAAAATCAAATAGCTCAAGTTTTTAAAGTGAAGAAAGAAATAAACAGATAGCTCATCTAAGAAGTTTCACAGGCTACAAATAAGAATATGTTGCAAGGGCTGGAGAGATGGCTCAGAGGTTAAGAGCACTGGCTGCTCATCCAGAGGTCCTGAGTTCAATTCCCAGCAACCACATGGTAGCTCACAACCACCTATAATGTTATCTGGCCTGCAGGTGTACATGCAGGCAGAGCACTGTATACATATTAATAATAAATAAATGAATCTGTTTTTAAAAAAGAATATGTTGCCTCTACATGTCAAGAAATTAAGCCATATGGGTGGCACACACCTTTAATCCCAGCACTCATGAGGCACAGGCAAGGCAGATCTCTTTGAGATTGAAGCTAACCTAGTCTACAGAGTGAGTTTCAGGAGAGCCAGAGCTACATAAAGAAATAATGACCCCCCCCCAAAAAAAAAAGAAAAAAGAAAAAAGAAAAGAAAGTAAAATTAAAGCAACACTGAATACCTATCAGTGTAGAAATATCTAGAAATCTTATTTTAAAAAAAGAATTCTGACAAAGGCAAGGAGAAATAGAAACTCTTGTTCATTGTGGAACTATAAACCAATGCAACCATTTCAGAAGACTATTCCCTACAGGCAAGCGCTGGTGCTCCTTAAGGGACAGTAATTATTGAGTAATTACTGAGTCAAATGAAAGCTTATGTCTGCACAAAAACACACAGAACAGTATCTACAACAGCCTTATTGGCAATCATCAGAACCTAAACCTAA
The DNA here is from genome assembly GCF_964271855.1 of Acomys minous. NCBI lineage: Eukaryota > Metazoa > Chordata > Mammalia > Rodentia > Muridae > Acomys > Acomys minous. The sequence continues at coordinate 122,998,907 of NC_140483.1, forward strand.
TTTTTTCAGTAAGTGAACTAAGGGACTTACATATACATATATAATAAAGTATTATTCATTAGTAAAGATAAAAAGATGTCGACTGACCTTAACTATATATTAGTAAATAAAACAGACAAATCTGAAGAGCCTCATCCTACACGGCATCCACTATTGGAAATTTTGGAGTAGCCAAAGCAGAAGAGATGCTCAAAAAGTGACTTGCTGAGCAAGGTTCTGAGGAAGGCAGGTGTGGGTGAAAGGGCGGAGCAGACTGATAACATACCTAAGAGTTCTCCACAAGATCTCAGGGGTTGCTACACACCCTCATGCCGTCTGAACTGGACAGCATTATGGAAGTCAGATAACATATAGAATACATAAAGAAAGAATCAATGCAAACTATTGATTATAGTTAATAATATCCCAGTATCATTTCATTTGTTAGAGTGAACATACTAGCAAAGCATAAGATGTTATTAGTGAGGGAAATATATGAAGAGATGTTCTAGGTATTTGCAGTTTTATACACTGGCCTCTCAGCCATTTAGCAACATTTATTAATTAACTTTAAAGGTTTTTTTCTAGTGATCTACATATATAGGACCAATTTTTGGCAAGGATGCCAAGTTAACTCAATAGATAATCTTGCTGTCAGCATACATGTTATGCATCTATATGCAAAAGAATAAAGTCTAGGAACTCAAAATATTTAGTTTATAAAGAGTCATTGAACTTTGTGTATAATGAAAACTCTGCAATTTCTGAGTAAAAAAACTGAAAAAATTTGTGGCCTATTCTTCAATCTGTACAAAAAGTTTATACAGGATAAATAGAGAACTGGATATCACCAAAAGTTGGAACTTCTGGTCATCTAAACAGACTAAGATAAAAAGATAAATTACAAACCAGAATAATGTCTTATATTTTTCGGTGGGTTTCAAGACAGGGTTGACCTGTGCAGCCTTGGCTGTTATGGAACTCACTCTGTAAACCAGGCTGGCCTAGAACTCACAGATCTGCCTACTTCTGCTTCCAGAATGCTGGAATTAAAGGCATGTGCCACCACTGCCTAGCAACATTTTTATAAAGTTTTGTAAAAGTATCTGACTGAAGATTTGTACAAAACTCTCATAACATAATATGTGAACAAAAATAATTCAAAAGATTTGAGCATTTTATTTATGGGTTCAAATATGCATTAAAAGCATTTTACACTGTTACATTATTACACAAAAGCATTATTACATAAATGCAAATGAAAACACAAGGAAGTAGCAACAGAGGCTTTCTCAAATGACAGGGTTTTTTTTTTCTAGAGCTGATAATCTCAAATATTAGCAAAGAAACTTTGTATTCACTTGTAAGAATGAAAACTGATAATGCTGTAGGGGAAATGTTTTAATAGTTTCTTATAAAGTTATATATTCATCTTCCATACACCCTCAAGATTACATTTAAGTCACTTACTCCAAAGAAGTGAAAACATAAGTCCATGCAAAGACTTCTATAAAAAGCCAGAATTTGTTATCAAGCCAGACAACCTGAGTTCGAATCCAGGACTCCTGTGGTAGAAGAAAATTGACTTCCACAAGTTGTCCTTTGACCTCCACACAATCACTGTGGCTTGTGCATCACACACACACACACACACACACACACACACACACACACACACACACACGAGAGAGAGAGAGAGAGAGAGAGAGAGAGAGAGAGAGAGAGAGAGAGAGAGAGAAAGAGAGAGAGAGAGGAGAGAAGAGAAGAGAGAATAAATAATAAATAAATAAATGTATGTGATTTAAAACTGCTTTTTATAATAAACTTCTACGTAAGAGATCATGATAGCAATGGGGAAAAATCCAAATGCATCACACATTGTAATATATGTCCATAGGATGGAAGGCAATCAGTCACATCACTTGTTAGTTTGCCAGCCCAGCAGCTTTGGGGAGGCACTGTAATGAGTCAGGGCCCTGGCCATGTGCCACATCTGCCCTGCTGTTACTAGTCTGCGGTGATATTTGTAATGTTCTGTGTCACTGAATCAGACATGCTGTATGGGTTGAGCTCCCAAGGGCAGTAAAAGAGGCTCCATACCCAGAATATATGTCAAATCTAGCCAAAATGAATTGCTGCCCCTCTCAGGGGAGTCAAGGTCCTGGGTAATCAAATTCTCACTAAGACTGGTCTCTTCAAAGGCTAATGCTGCCACAGGGCTCAGCCTCCTGTCAGACATTTGTTGGAAGGAGTAGCAAGCTAGCTCAAACTCAAGGACTGAGAAGCCACTCTTCAGAGCCACATACACAGGCTACTTGTGATTGTGTTGAAGTGGCAGTGGGGACAATGCAGACAACAGCTGGCTGAGGTCAAATGCCAATGTTCTGTGCCTCTCTTTCTGGGTAAGGTGCCTGCCTGTCTACACTGTTGTGACATAAAGATCTCACTCCAATTTAAGGTATTCTATACAGTTTTCATCTTTTTTTAATTTAAAAAATATTTTGTATACAATATATTTTTATCACATTCTTTTTCCTACACACCTCCTCCCACACCTTCCCTACTGGCTATATTCACTTTTGAGATTTTCAGTTATTTTTCCTAACTCCCTCTTTTTGCTGTTGTTTTATGTATACTATTTCCTATGCCTTTGAGTATCCTAAAGTATTTGCAGGTGGTTCTGCTTCTAGAGAACTAGAGATTGCACCTGGATCCCCCTGCATGCTGGGAAAGCACTCCTTACCCATGATCTACGTTCTTTCACATTGTACATAAAGTGATTTTCATTGTTTGTCCATTTAATTTATTATAAACCTCTTTTACAAAACTATTTTCTAGGTTTGCTACATCAGCCCACTCTTCTCGTCCATCTTATTAACTCTGTAGTTTTTGTACCATATACAGTAAAATGTTCTCAAAGACATATAAAAACAAATTGCTATGAGCCACAGATAAAGGCTAAATTATTTTAATCACTAATCTCTCTTTTGAAATATGTGAAAACATTTCTCACATTAATTAAAGCAGTAGTAGGCCCATTTTGTGCCACATCAAATATAACAAAGAAGTTAATATTGTTATTCCATTCTTTATCCTGTCCTCCTATCCTATTACCTATTTAACCCATGGAAAGCTTACTTAAATAAGTGCATATGCACATATACATAAATAAGTAGTGGTACCTTACCTTATAACAAGGTGTCAACCCCCCTAATACACACCACTGGCTAATAAAATCCTCAGTTCCAGGAATAGATTAGAGCTATTGACAGTGGGATTCCAAAGACCCAAATAGGTCAAATCCTATTGTTAAGGATACCACATGCTTTAATTATAGAATGTGGAGAAATAAAATTGTTACTGGTCTAGAAGCTCCATCCCTATTGGCTAGCTTTCATAGAAGTGGAAGGTGCTGTAAATGTTATTGGAAGAGAAAAATAAATTTTATTTAATCCTGCTTACAATACTCAAGCAGGATGCCCTTGGATTAAAGGTATGTGCTAGGGCTGAGCCACACCACAACTAGAAACAGATTTTTTTTCCTAGTAAACTATACAATCTCAGGCTTAACAGTGTGATCCAATATCCTGCAACATAAAGGCCTTACTCAATTACGAACCCTACAAACTACAGTAATGGCTAGCTTGTCAAGCCATGCTTACTGGTGAAATAATGGCCTGAATATTATAGACATAATTATTTCCTCTCTAATTTTATTTAAGATCTGCTCTACAAGATGAAGCCTGTAACTGGCACTATTACCTGGACCAAGAACTTATGGCTAAGCAAATGTTAAGGCTAAGAGTCAAGGTTACTACTACCATTCTGATAAATGGGCAAAAAATCAAACCAATTCTTAGTGACTTATTGCTAGATCAATATTTTCAGCCCTCATCAGAGGAGCTTCTTCTGGCTGTAGATGCCAGTTGATCCAAAAACCCATAGTTGGAAGATATTCAGATCATATCATATCATCCCAGGGCTCAATTATCATCCTAAAAGAAGAGCCAAAAAGATGAAAAGAATCAGAGATGGTGGGTGAGGGTGACGACAAGGAACTAGCATTTTCTGGACACAACAGGGCAGTAGCATATATGAATCCACAGAATTTATGACACCACGCACAAGCTCAACCAGGCAAAACCCCAGCATGGAGTGGGTCGGAGGGTGTGAAGTCCCATCTCTAGCTGAGGAAGTATTGGCCCTTGATAGCTGTTGGGAGAAGAATCAGTTTTATGATTGTGTCCCTGGAAGGTCCGCCATACTCCAATGGATGACTGCACAGCCAAGGGTATATGGGCAGCAGCTATTAGGCCAGATGGGTTTTCCAGTAAATGAATAATAAAGGATAGGACACAAGGTTGGGTGAGTAGGGAAAGGGATGACTCTGGGAGAGAGTTGGAAGAGGGGAAAAGTAATATGATCAAATATACTGTGTAAAAATATCTCAAAGAATTAATAAAAAATTTTATCAGCTTTTTTCTTTTTAGACTTTTTATTGTTTCAGGTGTATTAACATTTTTCCTAAATGCACATATGCGCACCATGTATGTGTGTGTTGCCTGTGGAGATCAGGAAATGGCATCAGATCTCTCAGGACTGGAGTTACGTACAGGTGGTTATGAACCACCATGTGGGTGTCAGGAATCAAACACAGGACCAATCTCTGAAGAAGCAACAAGTGCTCTTAAGCGCTGAGCCAAATACTCAGCTTAACAAAAGTATTTTAACTTGATGTCATATTTACATAACTCTAATAGAGGTATTGTTTTTAAGAAAATCTCAAACGTTTGATTTTTACCAATAAAGATTCAGGAGCCAAATGCTAGGGTGAAAGCCTGGTAGCTCAGAGAGACAGAGTAAGCACTCAGCTGACCTTACTCTTTAGCCAACATCCCAGAAGGAAAATTCTTCTCTACTCTGTCTCAAAAACCCCTCGAACAGCATGTCCCTCCCTTCTACTTCCTGTGTGGCTCTTTATCTACCGTCCTGACTTCCTCTTACTCCCTATGTAATTTTTCCCCCTATGTTCAGTCCCTGGTTACTTGCTCCGCCTATTGACCTAGGGTTAATTTAATTTAATCCTATTTACAATACTCAAGCAGAAAGCTCTTGGATTAAAAATGTGTGCTAGGGCTGAGCCACACCCAACTAGTAAACAACACAATCTCAGGGTTTACACTGCAAATAAATATCCTGTAACATAAAGACCAGTGAGCATAGCAGAAGAAGAAACAGAAAGAGTGTACGTGCTGATGGATGCTGTACAGTGCTATGGAACACTGTCTTCCAGCTATAGATGTTGTGAACGCATAGCAGTAGTGGCGATCCCCACAGCATGGGTCCCTCAACCTTCTATAAGTGGATAGAAAAAGTGCCCATGGGATCCCACTCCTTCTGTGGAGCTACTGGTTCTTAAGAGTTGATCAGGAAGGTGCATCATTTTCCTCAGTGGTACAGAAGCTAGGGACCTAGACAGGAAAGGACGTTCAGAAGAACAAGAATAGGAGATAACAATAAGCAGTACGGGACAAATAAATGGGAGATAACAATAAGCAGTGCGGGACAAATATATTCACAACATGCTTTTTGTGTGTTTATATATACAATATATATTTATTCTGTATAGAGAGAATTTAAGTATATATCTATTAAACTGTTAAAATATAAAGTTAGAAACATGATATTATATGTTTAATTATCTTTTTATCATTTTTTCCATAGATGTGATTTTATTTTTAATTAATTAATTGATTTACTCTACGTTGCAATCGCAGCTTTTCCTCTTCCTCCCCTGCCAGCCCCTCCTTCTCTCCTCCCCTTTCCATCATCCTCCTATCTTAATCGTTATCTCAGTAAAATTCATCTAAAGTATTATCTTTCTAGGGAAATATGAACTGTGGAGAAGAGGTGAGGGTTTTAAAGGGCAGGAGTAGAGCCAGTGAGATGGCTCAGTGGGTTAAAGTACTTGCCACCAGGCCTGATGACCTGAGTTTCATCCCTGAGACCTACATAATGAAAAGAGAGAGCCAACTCTCAGAAGATGCTCTCTGACATTTATACAATTGTGCAGACACCAAATAAATAAAACCATTAATTAACTTATTAATTAAAACAGGTAATAAATAAGGGAAAACATAAAATTCAAGTTTCACATTCCATATAAGTATTATCCGATGTATTCTCTTGGAGATTGGCATTTTCTTTCATGTATATTTAATTTTTTGCCACACACACACAAAAATGTGTTGTTGTTTTTTTTGTGCAACTTGGAGAACCTTGTCCTAGATTCTGAAGAAGAAGGACTGTGACATAAATGTCCTTTTCTCCCTAATATCTCGCATGGCCACTGGTAGAATGTAACCTTCTGTGAATGACATTAAAGGAAAATGTAAACTAATTATTATGATTATTATGAGTAACATCTCATTTCTACTTGTACATTTGTGGAACCTAACTGTTACTAATAATAGATGTTTTTTATCATGTTGACAAGCACCACGTTGAGTACTTAGTGCATGCCCTGTTTAATTTTCTAAACCATCAAGACAAGCATTCACAATGAACAATGCTAAATAGTCACATTTCTGTGAGAAAAAAAAAACTTGCAATGTAGGGAGGTATAGAAACTCTATAGAATTATCCAGAGCCTGAGCATGTCTAGGATCCAAACAGAGATGGATCTGGTGGTCCTTTTTTTCCACGTTAGAAATCTGCACTCCATATGTTTTTAACACCTCAATAGCACCGTTTATTACATTCAAGGTTAATTATTTGTGCAAAACAATAATAAGAGGATTTTTTTGAGGAAGAGAAATCCTAAGGGCTCAGTTACATCAGAGATGATGGTTATGCTTTGTGTTTGATGTGGCTTTTCTTAAATGTGTAGATAAGCATTTAAAGTTCCCACCTTAGTAGGAGTAGAAAGGAATATATGAGTCCATAGGATACAGATTTATCCCAAACCAGAGGTGCCAAGGGGAGTGGGGAACTTGGTGTCGAATCCACACCAGGAGCTGCTTCACCCTCACACAGCTATAGAATCATTCCCGTGAAAATGGGAATTCTCCAGCCGTGAACCATTTAAGATGGAGACACCAAGGCATCCATCTGACTCAGAACTGAGAGGATGAGAGTGGTCCACACACAAGGACTAGTGTATGCTGCAGAAGGGAGTCTCACTGGGAATTATGACAATAAGGAGTGTCACAAGCTAAGCAGAATAAACTTCTTTATATTATTCCACTAAGGACATAAGAGGATTAAGTCTTTACTAGTTAACGTGTTATCTCCATTTTATGGACTCTCCAATTGAGTGCTTTTAATTTTGACAAATAAAGGGTTGGTTTCCCACACAGGCCACTGGGGTAAAAAAAAAAAGGGAGGCTACCCTTCAGGCTCAACCCCATTTTCTATGCTATGGCGGAATTGAGTGAAAGCCTCTTTCTGCTTTGAAAGACTAGCCGTTATTCCAATAAGCTCCAGCCTGTCTGAGCAGCGAACATTTTAAATCATCATAATTATATTTCACATGGCAATAAACACTTTCCGTTTAAGTGTGCATAATTTGTCTCTTTGTCTGAGTCTCTTTGTTTCGTTAGTTTTTCTCCGTGGTGAGCATAAAATAACAGGATTCATGATGACTCCCTTGAGGTTACTCATTTCACCATCACCACCCCCTCCTTAAAAATGGTTTGCTTATTTTTTTTTTTTCAGGAGGAAAAACAAAGTTGAGTTTTAGAGAAAAAAAATTGTCTCTTTAAGCCTTTGGGGTGTGTGTGTGTGTGTGTGTGTGTGTGTGTGTGTGTGTGTGTGTAACAATTTTCCTTTCAGCAGGGAGCTAGGTCTCCTGACTTTCCCTGCATGTGTTCTACATTCCTTTAGCCAGGTCCAAAGTAGCAGTACCTGTGATGGGTGTACAAATGCAGTAGTGAGCATGTGCAGCCCTGATTCCTGCAGGACGGGGTGGAATTTTCCACTGTCTCTCAGCCTCCACCGGCTCTGTGGTCTAGCAGAGGACTGCATCTCCATGAAGTCTGTTCCCTGGCTCCAGAGCATCACGTGTGCACCCGAGCTACTTAGCACCCAGCCAGCTGTAGTCCAAACCACCATGTTATCAGATGACGGATGGCTTTATATCAGGTGGTTAAACCTACGAGCTACCCCATCTGGTAAATGATTTGAGATGTCTGCCCTTGCTTGATGAATGAGGAAAGCGACAATGCCAATCAGAGTGACCCCTGTAGCCTCCCTGCTGCTGTCCCGACAGCCACTATCTTGTTTGCCCTATTGCTTTACTCCTTCAATTCTGTTGTCACTTAGCTGAGGTGAGACCTACTGTCACTCAGTTGTTGCTAATTTGCATTATTAATCCATATATTTTCCTTGTAATGACCTTCAGAAAATAAATGCCAGAACACCAACAGACTCATGGTCAGAAATAGGCAGCAAGACACGAGATCCAGTCCAGTAATTTTAAAGAATGTTTCCTATCACTTTTCATAGTTGATTTTGAAGTGATGTGGTTATTGGGGTGGGGGAGGGGCATTGCATATGTTACAAAAGGATTTAATGTGTTGTGTGTAGGTCTGAATAAAAAAATCTCTCAATGGGGACTGGTAAATGGCACAGTGGGTAAAAGTGTTTGCTGTCAAGTGTGAGGACTTAGGTTCAAATCTCGAGAACTCACATAAAAGGAAACAGGTATCTTAAGCGTATGCTATCCAGGTGTTCCTACAGGGAAGTAGAGACGGAGAATCTCTAAAAATCCAGGCTAATAGCTGAGGTCTCCTCTAACTGACACATGTGTGCGATGACATATGTGAATTCACATTCACACACACACACACACACACACACACACACACACACACACACACACACGTATCTACATACACAGACATCCCTCTGTAGAATTACCCGACTGTTATATCCCTTGGTGACTATTTGAAGGCTTTCCCAACCTCTCTTTCTGAAATGGTTTCTGATTTGGTCATCTAGTTTTGAAACATTAAAGTTGCTACAAAGCTGTAACCTGCTAGGAGGCACTGCTGACTTATTCCGTATCACACCTGTAGGGAACACGAATGCTTGAGGCTACGTTAACAGACCTTAAGATGCAGTTAGAAACATTTATACCATTATTACATTTGATTTCTTAGTTTTGTTTTGAAATTTGAAATTGTGTTTTTGTTGTCATTTGAATTTTTTTTTTTTGAAATCTGAGAGGTGCTATGCAGGTAGGGCTTACCTAGGATCAATATGTAACCCAGGCTATGTTGAAGCATGCTATCCTGCCTCAAAACCTCCCAAGCACTGAGATTATAAACATATGCTACCAAACGTGCCCACAAATACTACATAGTGCTAATATATTCACAAATAAAATAAAATAAAACAGAGCTCAAGATAAAATTTGAATCTCAGTCAATGTTGCTTGCAGTTGTGTTTGAAGATGCAGACTACTTATAGGCAGTGTATCTTATCAATTACTCACCAAATAATAGAGAGTAAGCACACAGCACCAACACTTTGCACACCATTTTCTATGCAGTATTTATTTTCATCACCATTTTCAAATGACTGTAGAAGACTTGGGATTCAAGTAACAATTGTTTTATTTTTAATTTAAAATATATTACCCATTTAGATCTTCAATAAAAATGCTGCTTTGTCTATGTGCCCCCATCATAAAGCACAGTGTGTGTGTGTGTGTGTGTGTGTGAGAGAGAGAGACCATGAACAGTGAATAAACAAAACAAAGAGGGAGTTTAATGGGAATGACAGCACAGCAGGTACATTTATGATTTAGTATCATTTCAGTTTTCATCCAAGAAAATTGTCAACCGTTCCAGGAATAAAAAATAAAATGCTATGCACTGTGTAGTATAACCTCTTTAAATTGGCAATTTGTAGCTGTTTGATAATTCATTCTTAAGCAAACCTCAACCACTTGCTACCTGCTGTATTCATTAGCCTGTCCATCTTCCTATTCCCTGTAGAGCATGGGGCACCACGATTGTTAGAAAAAGGCTTGGCTGCTGTGTATATTTGCTACTTAATACATATATATGTGTATACACACACACACACACACACACACACACACACACACACACACACATATATATATATATATATATATATATATATATATATCCCACTTGTTTTATGCAATTGTTTTAGAAAGATGAGCAAACACCACCCCCACCTTTGGTCTCAGAGGCAAATGGTAACGTTTTATAGATGTGTTGCAACAGATCCTTTCAGATAAATAATGCATTACACACTATGTCATATGCAGTAGAATGTTTTTAATTCAGTTATTGAGCATAACATAGAAAGCTCAATATAGAAACTACCAAATTTTAGGAGCAACAGCTCTCTGTATGTGGCACATTTGCAAATATGAGTATTTCAGGGTGCAAATTAAAATAGTTTGATGCACCATATCACACTTTCTCAATGAAAGGGAAACTTCCCTTGTGCTTACTATAAACACTTCATTTACACGTTTATTTGAGACTTTGTTAAATTAGATTATGTAAACACAGGCTGGATAGCAAGTCAGAGTTAATACATACAAGTTTTGAAACTGACTTGCAGAGCATGGCGAACATAAAGTATAAAGGACTTCACCAAGATTTATTGATTCACGTCAAGGCATCATTACTTTTCAAAGTGTGAAAAATGATCATATATTTATGACCTGCCGACTGAAGCTGTTCTGTGAATTAGCAAAGCTCTGGAGAGGAGCAGCCTGATTGCATTATCATAGAATCAGAGATGGTTGTCAATTTCCCCCCATTTAGCTTTTCTCCTTTAGTTTGTTAAAATGAAGGTGCCATACGTTGGTTGAATTCACTAATACCCTGATGAATGAGGTATTTTCCCAGTAGGCTGGCTACAAGTATAAACAGTGAATTAGGAATGAAAGACCATCAATCATATCTCCTTCAAACAGATTCCTGCCCTGAGAGTACCCATTATATATTAGGGCCACTTTCAAAAGTTCTATGCAGCATTCACCAGCAAAAACACGTTAAGTTGTCCATAAGCTTTAAAGTCCCCGGCGGAAGCGGCTGTCCTACAGTCAAGACACTTCTCTCATTAATACAATAATTATTAATCATCTCTCTTGTTTTGATAGTTGTGCTTTCTGTTTTAGAACTACACCACACAGTCTACCCTGTGCACATCACTGTTTCTCAATAGTTCCATAACAGAAAGATTGGATTGCCATCTCTGATGGTTGCTGCAGCATTACATAAGCCATGGACTAAATGCTTGTTTACATTTATATTTGGTCATCTACAAGTCTGGGATGACTTGCAGATTTATGTAGTTGGCTGGTTTTGTTTTGGGTGGGTTTTTTCCCCTTTGTTTTTATGCGGGGTCAGATTTTTGCCCTCAGGCACTCATGTACTGCTCCCTTGGAGTTCAGTCCCTTTAATGGAGATTATGAGTATGCATCCAAGGGCAAGATTCTCCCCTTGGGGATTTATTCTGCCTCAATGTGCAAACACGATTCTCATTAAAATTAATAAGAATTGTACATATGCATCCAGGGAAGAAATAGACTCCGCCTAGATTCAGATCATCTCATTCTGTTTTATGTAGAAGAAGAAGAAGGAAAAAAAAGAGAGAGAGAACGAGGCAGAGTCTGCCACAGAGGTGGGCACGCAGCCAAGGTTTGTGATTTCAGATGCACAACCGGAGTTCTCAGTGTCCACCTCCACCATTTTTTTTCCACTGTGAGAGCTTGTACAGGGACCCTAAGCAAGCTCTGATTTGGGTAAGCTTTTCTCCAGTGTTATAATTATTCCCAGGATGGCTTCCCCAGAGCATTCAGAGAAACAGGGTTTTGCTTATATTTGATTCCTAGCTTGGGGATTTTGGATCATTTGTATTTATTGGAATCATTGGCCCATAATATTTGTCTATTCTTTCCTTTCGTAATGCTTTAAAATACCCCTTATTTGACTGAGTAAGTGGTATTTAACTCCTGGTGTGTTTTAGGGTCTGAGAAATCAGCTTTTATTCTGGGGAAATGCAGCTTTAATGCACACATTGCTAAACTTGTGTAAACTCAATGAAACAACATTTTTAGACCAAATGAATCTATGTAGCATGAAGAAAGAAAAGTCGGAGTCTATTAATCTGCTCATCTTCGTTATTGAAACAATAAATCAACCCAAAATTATTAAGCTTATCCAAACAACACCTTGTTTTTAAAAAGTAAATAGGTCCCAAAATGATCAAATGCTTATCTAAATGTGAAGTTTATGTCTGTTTTGTTTCTTTTTGCTTTTGTTTTTTTTGAGACAGGGTTTCTCTGTGTAGACTTAGCTGTTCTGTACTTGCTTTGTACACAGGCTGGCCTCAAAATCACAGAGATCTGCCTGCCTCTACCAACCAAGTGCTAGGATTACAGGCATGAGCCACCACACCTGGTTTGAGTTTTTGCACTAATAAAAGCCAAGAGAGTAGAGAGGTTAGCACTTTTATCAGCTTAGCTTCCCCACTGCAAACAACATATTAAATACATCTTCAAGTTCTTTAAGAAGTAGTTTTGGGAGACTGGGTTTTTTTTTAAGATTTATTTTAGTTTTTTGTTTGTTTGTTTTTAGTTACGTGCAGGAGTGCTCATGCACGTGCATGCACATGGGTATGTATATTCACAACAGTTCAGGTGTCCACAGCAGCCAGAGGTCTTTGATCCCCTAGAGCTATAACTGTAAACATCTGTGAACTGTCTGACGAGGGTGCTGGCCACCAAACTGATCTCAGGTCCTCTGGAAGGGCAGCAGGTGCTCTTATCTGTGGCGCCGGCTTTCCAGTCCCAGACTGATTTTTGAATGAATCAAATACAGCTTGAATTGTACCAACAAAAACATAAGGGTAAGCACTGGTTGGAAAAAAATATCTGATTCCCTTGCTTGGCAGCTACAACTCATCAGATATGTGGGACAGTTAGAGAAAGGGTTTAGAACTTGAGCTTTGGATAAAAGAAATGACTGAACCTAATGGTTTTCAGGTCACCAAAGCTTCCAGGAAAAGTACTCGCTCTACCCATGAGGTGATGAAACACCCTCCCCCTCCCTCAGGCCCAGGAGCTTGGCATTTAGCCCACTGTGAGCTTCTCAGCAGGTAGTTACCTTTCAGAGATTGATAAACCATCCAGATTTTCAAGAAGAAAAAGGAGGAGGAGGAGGAAGAGGAGGAAGAGGAGGAGGAAGAGGAGGAAGGCTTAAAATTCATAGGCCAGCCATTGGTGTGATTCAAGAGCCTAGCTAAGAGAACAGGTAGATTTGTCTGAACATGCTAACCGATGTGTCGTCATGTCAAGTCCCCACCAGCCAAAGGCATCCTGTTAGTTCCTGAGATAACAGAAAAAAACTGAAGTGACTATCTTTTTTAGGGCATTTTTGCAGTGGGTTTGTAAAATATCTTGGCTTAGTTTGTGACGTTCCCGTAACAAGTTGTGTGTACCACCTTTGTACTTAAGCAATTCTATATTCCTCTCAACATGAGTGCAAAGACACACTGCTCCAAGTGGTGACTGTGCAAAAGGAATAGGATTCTTACTTGCTTCTCCTTATGCACATGTCTATATATATTAATGACTGTAAGCACAGCAGCTAGCTATGACTTGACCCAACTAGTGATATGTATAGTAGTATGCGGGCTCTGTCCAGAGGGATGAAGTGAGTCTAAACCACAATGTAAATTACACTTCTTCAATTAAAAAATAAAAATAAAATGTAAGCCAGGCAGTTGCAGAGTTCATAGTAGCGAAATGCTGTGTGGTATTTTACATGCATCCTCGTTCTATTGCTTGTTAATGTTAATATATAAAATGTGTGCATGCACGCCTGTTTGTGTGTGTGTGTGTGTGTGTGTGTGTAAACATACATACATACATATTTCCAGTAAAAACTAATAAACTTAATGATGAAGTTCATTTTTTGGTTGGGGTAGTTGCATTTTGAACCTGTTTATATCCCAGTAATGACTCTGGGAGCCAAAGAAAGGATCAAAAAGATTAATGCAACTTACATGATATCAATCATCTTTTACATAATAATTTCATTTCTTACTCCAAAGCTGATTTCAAGACAACACCATGAATGTCTCGTCCAATTGCCCAGTGAAAACCTTATTTTCTAGTTTTGTCTGTGTGTTACTAGAAACTCTTTCCCCCTCCCCTCTCCTGAAGCCTCTGCTTTCTTCTAAGTTCCTCTGTGGCAGACCCTTCCTCCTGCACTGTCACCTTACTGGCCAGCCCACAGCTGCAGTTTCCACACTGGACACCCTGAGTTACCAGATCACAGCATGGCTGCTTTTCCAAGTACTGGCTCCAAGCAGATTTCTTTCCCCACATTTCTACTTGATCATTTCCTAAGCACTTAACTCAAGATGGACCAAAAACTTCATAAGAAAACCAGAACAAACAAAGAAACAACAAGAAAAAAACAACAACAACAAAAAATCCAAGTTTTACTTTCTTTGCTAGTAATCTCTGACAGAAAAACAAAAAGAAAATTATGGGAAATGTTTGTATTTCCTCCCATGTCACAAGTATTATGATAGAGCACATCATTCTGAAAACTAGATAAATTATAAATGTATAAAATAGTAAGTGTAATTACTTATTTTGAATAAATATACATTGGCCCAAAATTATTTATTTCAAATTACTGTGTAAGCTCAATTTCCTCCTCAAATTAAACTATTGTGCACACAGTACTTTTTGTCTGCCACTGAACTGAAAAAATAAAGCCTCAATTGATGGCTACATGGCCTTTCAAAGAGTGAATACTCTACATGCCTGTGGTTATTTCTGGATACTCTGTAAAACTCTAATCCTTGATATCTCAGTGTGTGTGAACTCTCAGTCCCTTGCTGAGGGATGAACCAGAAGACTGAACTACAAATTGTTTAAATACATAAATGCCAGATTAGTTAAATTCATTTAGATGCTAATAGAATCCTAAGTGGACAAGGATGACAAATGGGTCAAGAGAGGACATTGGTTTCCTTGAGCTGGTGTCCCACGTGCTTTAAAGCTACCTTATGGGTCCTCTGCTAGAGAAATAAGTGCTCTTAAACACTGGGCCATCTCTCCCACTCCTTACCTTGTAACCTTTATTGCATTCCTTATTCAACTTCCTAATTCTTACACATACATTTCTTCTATGTTTCTTCATTCTTTGGAGTATTTTTAAGTTGTTAGCTTATAAAGTGTATAATAAAATTTCTTCTTTCTTTCCAATATATGAATATTACAATTCATTACAGTCTTCCATATACTTTCTTTCTATTGAGGTAACTGTGCCTCCCCTTAAAATGGGAAAAAAAATTGTTTAACCATAGTTTCTTCCTAGTTTAACAGGAATGTTTTTGTGACTCAGTGTTTGAGTATAATGTTTGGTTTCGGGTTTTCATTTCATTACACGCAAGAATCAGAAAGAATTCTTAAGATGAACGTGGGTTTCTTTCGACTGAACCATTTTTATAGTCCTTGTTTTCCTCACAGGGACAGTTAGTTCTTTTCATATGTTGAACAATATTTTATTTTAGGAATACATTGATTAATTAAAATATCTATTTTCCTTATTATGTGGTTGTACTTAATTAGTAAGCCAGTATGCCGTTTAACTTTAACGTAAATAATAACAGAATTGAGTTGTGATCTCAGCTAGACTTTAAGTTGCAAGTATGCAATGCATGGAATCTGGGTTAGTCACTTTTCCATCTCTTCTTATGAACATTTAGAATTTAAAGAACATAGCATTTATCTTTGATCTGATGGCGTCTATTTGTGGTTTAAACACTTGCGTAAGGTCTTAACTTTTCCGTGGTTGTTCATCTCTTCACACTAGCTACTGGCTCTTACGGACCATTTATCCTCTCCCTGGAAAATACCTATGGTACATACTTTTGTGATGATAACGTGTGCACTAGTGTTTTGAAATGGACAAGATCCCAAAAACACATGCAATGAAAGCAGAAATAGACAAACGAGGTTGCATCAAACTAAAAAGCTTCTGTGTGGCAAAGGGAGCCATCAAGAGGGTAAACAGGAAGCCTACAGAGTGAGGAAAGCTTGCTCACTGTGTCTGACAAGGAACATTAATCATAATATATGAGGGGCTCCAGAAACCCGAATGCCTAAAGCAAAGCACCCCACTTTTAAAATGTACAAGAGATTTAAGCAGAGATTTCTAAAAAGAAGACATTCACATATGAAAAAACTTCTCCACCATCACTGATCATCAAAGAAATGCAAATGAGCACACAGGTGAGGAGCACTGTGCCCCAGTGAGAACGGCTGTTATCACCGAGACAAACACTAGCCCTGGGCCTGAGATAGGGTCCTGAACTGCCAGTGTGTTGGACATGCAAGTATCACAAGTTTGAGTCCAGGCTGTCTACATAGAAAGATCTTGAAGGGGTCTGGGGTGTGGGGCAGAGACCAAAGATCACAAGCTCTGGTGGAGATGCAGAGAGCAAACCTTCAGTACTGTTAGAAATATAAACGAGTACAGCCATTATAAAAAAGGAAGAACATTTCTCAAAAAAAAAAAAAAAAGTTAAACCTATTACATAACACAGCCGTCCTAGAGTACAGTATACATGCAGAAGAGACACAGGTAATGTGTAGAAAAGGCCTCTGTATCTCCTTGTTCACTGAAACCCCACTCACAGTGGCCAAGAGACTAACACAGTAAATATGGCATGTGTTCACAATGGAGTTCTACTAAGCCGTAAAGAGAAAGAAATGCTGTCATTTGTAACAACATGGATGAGACTGGAGATTAACATGTTCAATGAAATGGTCCAATAAAAGTGTTGTGCCCAGGTTGCAAGTTCAGGGGCAAGCCTGGGTTACGTAGCATGATCAAAGCCAGCCTGGGCTACAGAGTGAGACTCTGTCACAAAGGAAGATGGAAAGACACTGATGTCTTATCTCACTCATATGTGGAGGGAAAATGTAGATTTTATTGAAGTTGGCTCACAGATTCTAGAAACAGTGGGAACAGGCACACAGACAAAGGTGGGCCTACCTATACCAACGTATAGTTCAATAGGTGATAATTCTAGTGTGTCGTTGCACTTTAAAAATCACAATTGCCGTCTATTTCAAAAATAAAACAAGAGGAAATATTTGTGGAAGCTTTCACAATAAAGTTAAAATATTTGGAGAAATAACCACATTTAAGCTGATTTAAGCATTATGCAACTGCACAAGCCTCAAAACATACTATGTTCCATAACTATGCACATTTCTGTGTTTTATGTATATTGATTTCAAAATAAAATTCATTTACATTAAAATGTACTAGAGAAAGCCTGTGCATACAGGCATTCGGGGACCTCTGGTTTGTTTGTACAGGGTGTTCTATAGCTGCTTCAAGCTCAACAGAGAGCAAAGGATGACACTGAACTTCTGCTCCTCTGCCTCCACCTCCTGAGGGGTGGGGCGACAGGTGTATGGCACCCAGGCCCAGTTTTTGAGGTGCAGGAGATCAAGGCAGCCAAGCTCTTTGCTAATATCCCTAGCCAGCCCTCTTTTAGCTTTGTCCCTTGAGTACTTCCTTGAAGTTTTTTGTAATTCTTTCTCATATACTCACAATCTCGGATTATAAATATAAATATAATATATATATATATATATATATATATATATATATATATATATATATATATACACAAAAAAAAATTGACTTATGTTTTTTGAGTACTTGTTGCCCAGATTTAATATTTATTTTGGTTTTTTTTTCACTAATTTCTAGGTCTATCTTTATTTATTTCTCTCTTTTATTTAGATTAGGAGGGTATTTATTTTCTCTTTTAAGTTTTTATTGTTAATTATTTCTTTACTGTGTGTGTATGTGTGTACATGTGTATGTGCATGCATATACGTGTGTATGGGTGTGTTTATGTTTCTGTGTGTGCATGCGTGTGTTTGTGCCTGTGTGTGTATGTGTGTATGCGTATACATATATGTGTGTTTATGTTTCTGTGTGTGCGTGTGTGTGCATGTATGTGCGTACGTGTATATGTGTGTATGTGTATGCATATATGTGTGTATGTGTGTGTGCATGTGTGTATGTGAGTGTGTATGTCTGTGTGTCTTTGTGTGTGTATGTGTGTGTCCATGCATGTATGTCTGTGTATGTCTCTGTGTGTGTGTGAGTGTGTATGTTTGTGTGTCTTTGTGTGTTTATGTGTGTGTCCATGCATGTGTGTGTGTGTGTGTGTGTGTGTGTGTGTGTATGTGTGTGTGCCATGCAGTTGTGTGGAGATCTGAGGAGATCATTCAAGCATAGTTGCTTTCTTTCCCCTGTGGATTCTGGGGATCAAATTCAGGTTGATAAGTGGACACATGTCACAGGCTTTTACTCACTGAGTCATCTCACTAGCCCATTTCCTATTTTCTTGAGTGACATGCTTGATCCACTTACTTTATATATTTAAAAATTACTCTATTTAATGTGTAGTGCTTATGTCATATTTTATGTTTACCTATTATTATTCATTTCTAAATAGTCTGATTTAAATTTTTTTCTCGGTAACACAAAAGTCAGGACACACACACATGACATACAGTAATAGAAGTAAGAGAAAAATAGAAAGTTGGAGAAAGAAGCAGTGGGAGACAGGGAAATGTCACAGAAAGTGCCAGGTGACAGGTGACCTCAACTGTCACCTAATGGCGTGGGTGTTTTTTCCCCATAAAAAGATGTGGTTTGTTGTAGTAACATTTTATAATTTAAAATTTGTTATATTGATATTATTATTTTATCAAAAATTACCTTTCTTGATATTATTTTTGAATTATTTTATTTTTGTACATATACATTTATATTATTACACATATATACAATAGATTACCTATGGCAAGAAGAACCGTGACACAATCAGGAATTATATAACTGTTACATTCTTAGTGTTTTGGCTATTTGTATTTGACAGCCTTGAAGAAGACATCTTTCCTATCTTGGTGCATCTAAATTTCTGAATGTAAATCAATCTCCATCACATATTGTCATTATCAACTTAGAACACCTATGTAGACCTAAAAACATCTAAAGAAGATGCTCCAATGTTATAGAGAATTTTGGGTGACTGTTCAGGTAGAAAATTGTCTCTGTCATCTTTTCATTTGGAAAGCTACTAACCTGCACTCCCGGCATACTCAGATAATCAAGTTTATTCCTTCTCAAGTCTCTGAGGGAGTTGAAGACCAGGTAGCTTAGTTATACAATGAAGCTTAATTGTTTAGGGGTTAAGACATGGGTCTTTAGGTTAAAAGTATGTGTTAATTTTGGCTTGGTTTAAGATACCATTTTATAAAAATCAGAGTGTCAAAAATGAAAATAGCTGTTTCCCATGAGTCTTCCCCATTACTAAGGCATCCGTGCATAAGAATGGCTGTTAGTCATAGAAATGCTGCAAAAATGATTCAATTGGGCTTGCTTCAATCACTTTTAAAATCACTCTTATGACTTGCATCCTATCATATAATTTAGTTTATCATAAGGTGTGGCAAATGGTGCCACAATACTACCTTTAATTCAAATAAACCCCCCACTGTAGTAAACAACATAGGAAGCCATGAATGCCTTATTGAAATATAATTGTGTTAAAAATTAATAGTTAATTCATTCCTAATTGGCAGAAGTTGTAGAATAAACAGAGATGAGACCAATTTTCTCTATCCCGTATTAATAAATCAAAAGAAACAAGAAGAGAGAGAATACAGCATCTATCCCTGAATTGTAGAGTCTGTGCAAGTGAGAAAACAGCCTGGATTACATGAGACTTTTTCATAAAAAGCCAATTAACTAATGAATTAATTAAACAAAATTTAAAACTTGCTTCGAACCTATTCTGTTGTCAGACTTTATTTTAGGCCCTGAAATTTGAATAAACAAAACAAAACCTTGCCCAGGTGTGGAGCAAAAAAAAAATTTATATAATTTTATTTAATATGCGTCAGTGTCAGATCTCCTAGAACTGGTTTTACAGGCAGTTGTGAGCTGCCATGTGGGTGCTGGAAATTGGACCAGGGTCCTCTGGAAGAGCACCCAGCGCTCTTAACCTCTAAGCCATTTCTCCAGTCCAGTACGAAATGTTAATCTTAGCACTTGGGAGACAAAGGCAGGATTATCAGGAGTTTGAGGCCAGCTGGAGGTATAGCAAGACCTATATTAGAAAAATAAAATAAAACAATAATATTTCATATTATGCAAATTTATGTTTAGTTACACAGTAACAATCACCATCGCCTGTATTAGGCAGCACAAGGTAGCACCAGCATCCGTAATCCCACATGGATACCTGGAGCTGTGAGGGAAACAGAATGGAAAGGGTCCTGCGTTAAGAAGGAAACCGTATCTGAGCAGAGATCTAAATGCCCGTAAATACTTGAGTAGAGAGCATGCAGCAGAAAGAACAACAGATGCAAAGGCTTGGAGACTGCGCATGGTGTGTTTGAGGAGGAGCAGCTGAAGCCGACGAGGAAGAGCAGCAGGGAATTAGGTCAGCGTGACAGCCGGGCTCAGATCACACAGCACTCCAGGCCACTACTCTGATTTGCATTTAGTTCAAAGTAATATTTTGGAACCAGAGAGTGAAATGTGATTTAGAGTCACAAACAATCATTCTGGTGGCTAGGAGAAGACACTGGGTGAGTGGGCGGGGGGGGGGGGGGTAGGGCTGGCTGGACAGAAGGAAAGAGAGGCCGTTAGGAAACTGCCGGAGTCTTTTGAACGATGCTGTTGGAGCTGGGTATGACTGAAAAGTTAGAAGGGTGATAATAAAAAAAAGGGGGGGGGGAGTGGAAACTGGAATAGATGGCTGGTAAGATAAATGGCTAAAACCCACATGAAATTCAGGCAGGTTGTCAGGTGTCTGTAACCCCAACACCCAGGTAGTAGAGCCAGGTGATGCCCTGGCACACTAGCTATTCAAAACAACCAGAATTGGAGAGGCCAAGCTTCGCTGAGAAACCTTCAATGAACAGAGTGGGGGGGGGGGTAATTGAGGGAGACACCCAATATCAGTCCTCTACACCCAGGCACTCCCATATACACGTGTGCATTTTCACTCAAATATTCATTCACACACATTCACGCACACACATGAGCATGCATGCACATCCACATGTACACACGTGAGCACATGAATGTGCGTGCACATCTAAATATACAAGTGCAAGAAGTGGGGAAGAACATAGAAATTCCAGAAAAACAAGTAGAAGTGTGAATCCAGGGCCATTCACTGCATGAGAACTTGGAAGGGAAAAACCAGCAATTCACTTGGTGCGAAAGTCAAGTAGCTATTTGAATGAATGGGTCCGGAATAAAACAGTGAGGCCTTAAGCGAACCATCGCTCTGCGCTTAGTGTGTCCCTAAAGCTATGCTGAGAGACTGCTTTGGAGAATTACATGAAATGTCTGGACGCTCGTGACTGAGAACTGACCACTGGGTTTGGCTATGCAGGATTGCTTTAATGGTTTCATTGAGCAATATAAATAAAATTCTGGTGAAAATCACGCTCAGGGAAGAAAGTACAGCCTGCAGCACAAATAATTCTTGTGGAGCTTGATAAGTAGAAAGTGAAAAACCAAACCAAACCAAAATACTAAAACCAAAAGTATGTTCATGGTTACGCTCTGAATCCAAAATGTCGCTGACAGGTTTGAATTCTGAAGCTTTTGGAAGGGCTTGGAGCCTTTAAGGGGCTGGACTGGCTGCCAGAAACCGGTCACTAAGTGTAGAGTTTTGGAGACGGTACCTTTTCTGGTTCAACTGCAGTCTCTGTTTTCTGATCCCACCACACAAACATTCTGTGCTACTCTTCTGTGGCCATGGCTGCAGCAACAACCTTCATGGACTCAGCCCTTCACTGGGCCATTCCACCATGATGGAATGAAGTCCTCTGACACCATGAGCTCAGATAAACTTCAGAAGTTGTTTCTGGCAGATGCTTTGTGACCGCAGTAAGAAAATAGCTAATGGGCTTAATCCGGTTACATCTGACTTGGCCATAGGCAGGGCCAAGTTCACCTGTGTAGGACCAGATTCTAATAACCAGGAGACCCCCTCAAGAATCATCATCCAAGTCAAGCTGGCCACAGAATGACAGTTTGTTTTATTATTTGTAAGGAAAATACTGAAGACGGAAAATGGAGAGAACCAGGCATAAAATGAAGTCAAAATTTGGAAGGCAGTGATGGAGTGCTCACCATAGACCCCTTGATGAGTCTGAAGTAGTGAGAAGCAAATTGCTCAGAAGTGACATATGTGTCTCAATCACAGTGCAAAACGGCGACAAAATAATGTAGGAGCCCAGGAAGGGGAGGAACCTGGAGGCAGCAGTTGATGAAGAGACCATAAGGGATCTGCCTATTTGCTTGCTCCACCTGCCTTGCTCAGCCTACTTTCTTATGCACCCCAGGACCATCTGCCAAAGGGCTGCACTGCCTGAAGTCAAGGAGAAGCAAATGAACACAGTAGGCTGGGTTATTTGTTCCTCATGACATATGCTGTGAAGTACTATTTCTGCTGCAGAATCTTTGCAGTTGTGGAATTGTCACCTCCACCTTTCCCATGACACATGCCCACACTCCACCATGCATGCTCCGACATCTGTCAGATCCCAGATTCAGCATCCCTCCTAGGAAAGCAGCTTGCCAACCCCATCAAAGCAGCAGATGCAAGTCCATTGGAATTACTTTTTTTTCTTGGTTCTTGCTACCTGTAATGGCTAATCTTGCCTGTCTATTTGACTGCAACTGGAACCAGGTAAAGCCCAGAAGTTAGACTCACGTCAGAGGGGTTTTCCTGACTGGATCATTTGCGGTCAGACAATCCTGCTCTAACTCTGGGCCATGCCTTTTGGTGGATGCCTATGCAAAAGCAACCTGGAAGGAAGACACCTTTGCCTGCTTACTCCTACTGTTGTCAAGTTCATCTACACTACTGGGTGATTCTGCCACTCGTAATAGAGCTCATGACTTCAAGATGCTAACATCTATTGAAGACCAGCTGAGGTCTCCAACCTCACAAAATGAACATCTGTCACATTCTTGGTCTTTACAATGGGAGACAGCCCATTGCTGGACTAGCCATACCACATCTGTACAAAACTCTAATAAATCCCCTTTACTGTTTATAGAAACGTATTCTGTCAGTTTTGTTCCTCTACAATGCTGGCTAATCATCTATATTCATCCTTATTCCTTTGCAGAGTTCTTCGGTTACCCAAATCAAAAGCTCGATGTCATAGTTGTCTATTCTTTCCGTTCTTATAGCCAATTACCAGAAAATCGTATTGGTTCCACCCTGAAAGTGTTGCCAGGGGTTCACTATGTTTCAATGCTCTTTTGAAAAAAAAATATTTCTGTAGTATTAGTGCTTTGCTTGATACATACAGTGCTCTCAGAGGCCAAAAGAGAGTCAGGACTGCAGTTACCAGTGAATGTGTGTGCCCATGTGCGTGCTGAGAGTGGAACTAGGTCCTCTGGAAAAGCAGAAGTGCATGCTCTTAACCAACGAACCATTTCTCTAGTTCTGTTCACCACTTCATCATTGTGAAATGAGTGCTAGCTCTGTCCCCTAGGATCTACTTCCTTCCAGCTGCCTCCTTGAGCAACCAGATCAACAGATCAAGCCTTTGGGAAAACAAAATCAGTGTAGTCACTGCTGCTCTTTCCACCTTGCACAGCCACATGTAGGCCAGAAAGAAAGGTGCTTACCTTGAAACATATACCCCATTGTGAACTGGCCTTGCTCCCCCCATCTCGGTTCTCATCTCCCACTTATTGTCACATGGGAAACATTATCCAGCTCTCTGGGGCTTTGGCACACTGACTTCTTTCAAGTACAGGAGATTGGAAGCCTTCAGAAGCAGCTTCAGGAACACATGCTCTCTGACCTTCTGCCCTCTTCTTTCCTAGCCAGCTTTCTCGCATGAAGCAACTCATAGAAACTGGAATTTCTCTTTCTCTAGGCACGTCATAAAAACTAAAGCTCTTATTCTTCAAAGTGAACCCTACACAATCTGGAAAGGTCACTCTCTTCTCCCCTGGAAACCTTCATTCTAAATGGCCCTGGTCTCCCACCCACATGATTCTAAGCAGATAGCCATCGCTCAGTTTCCTCTCCTGGGCTGTAAGCATCAGATTAAACTCGGGTTCTAACGATACCTCTACAAGCTAACCATTCTGCATCAACCCTAAGTGTAAAACAGACAGTGTTCCCCGGGTCTTCAGCTCTTCGTTCCTGAAGCCCTCTGTATCGTATAAAATGCAATTAAATAAGATTAAGCTTTCTCACTGTTAGCCCATCTCTGGGGGTGACTGGACAATTGGGCTGTTGACCAAGGCACTCATGGTAGTTGAGGAGAGTTGCCATACTTCCATCAAGGCTGAGCCTCAGGTGAATATCCAGCACTAAGTCTGGTGTTGCACACCTGGAATTTAGCACTGATGTGGAGGCAGGAGGATGGCAGGTTGTGAGAGCATGTTTTCATTTGGAGAGGGACTGGTATGTAACTCTGTGTCATGAGGCTTTCTGAGCTACACAAAGTCCTAAGTTCAATCTCCAGAATTTCAAAGAAAAGAAGAAAAAAGTAAAAAATTAAGGCACCAAATAAAGTTGAAAATCTAACAGTCAGAGCCTCTCTGAAGGCTTTTGAAAACTCAATCTTGGCTTTATTCTTGACATTCAGTCTTAATTGTAATTAAAAGTCTTTGTGTGTTTCACAATTATTTTGCACCAGTTAAGCTTTTATGTATTTGTTGAAGGAATGAAAGATCTCTCCTCAGATTGCATTTCAAATATAGAGGCAAAACCAATAGGGGAAAATGGCTTGATAGTGGTTTTTAAAATTTTTTATTCCTTCAAAATCAACACATACTTAGTAGGGAAAAATGGTATTTTCCAAAAGATCAGTGAAGAATGTGGTCTCATCGTCTTCCAGGATATTAAGCCGACTGCAACAGAAAAGCACTCCGAGCTTTAAAGAGCTGTTCCTGTGCATGCAGACAGAATTATAAATACCCTGGCTTTCCCTATATCTTCATAATTAGCAGAATAATTATTGATCAGCACAAAGCACATGGTCTCTGGAGGCATGATTTGTGCAAGTGCTCAGCTTTTTAAGAGCCTAAATCAAAGTCATCAGTATTTAAAAATGAATTGATAGTAAATGTGGTATAATTAATCCACCTATTCTGTTTTCAGGGGTACATCTTTTCATACTAAATATGCCGTTCATTTAGGAAAGAATGTAAGGGTATGGTAATGGCAGAATAAAAATAAATTGGGGCTTCATTTTTCCTATTACAGCTCCTGGTTTTAACTTACCCGGACTTATCATTGACTACGCAAGTTTAAAATATTTCTCGACTTTATTTGCCAATGACAGGTACTAAGACTAACATAGGTCAGTAGTTCTCAACCTCCCTAATGCTGCCATCCTTTAATACAGTTCCTCAAGTCGTGGTGACCCATAACCATAAAATCGTTCCGTTGCTACTTCATAACTGTAAGGTTGCCACTGTTATGAGTCATGCTCTGGTACGCAGGGTGTCTGATATACAACCCAGGTGAAAGGGTCACTTGATGTCCCAAAGGGGTCACAACCCGCAGGCTGAGAACCACGGATCTGGATGGACCACTGAAATGCACAATGGGTCCCTAAAATACAGGTGTTAATGCTGTTCTCTTCCCTCTCTTGTTTCCCCAGGCTTCCCTGCTTTACCCTGTGTCACGGCGGACTGTCACCTGTGGGGCATGCACATCAAGCTCCGTGGTGGAACATTTCCTCCTGCCCAATGGGAGATGCTGGGTAGATGAGAAGGAAAGACAGAAAAGGGCATGAGCAACTCAATGACAATACGGGCTTTATTTAGGAAAATACTTATGGCGATCTCCAATGGTATATGAACCACAGATCCTGCTGTCCCCTTTGCAGGCTTGAGCAGTTATAGGCAGAAAGAGAGCAGGAGAAAGGAGACAGAAAAAAATTTTCTCCTTATTTTTTGTCATTATTTTTGTTTGTTTGTTTGTATTCAGGAGGCTGCACCTAAGGGTGGTCAGGGGAATGCGAAGAATAAAAATGAAGTGAAACATTTCTCACAGCACCATTACAGAAAGCAGGTAAGAAACTAGAAAACAAGGAATTTCATTTCTGGGAACTAAGTTCCTTTTAGGCCTGGAATTGTCAGTGTTTAACCAACACAGAGATATTTTACAAAATGGTATGATCATTCCTTCTTTTAAAAAAAAAGTTATACTGTTATAAGAAGTGAGAGAAGAAGGCAGTCATGATGTCTGTCCGTCCCTCTTTGTCTAATGGTTTTAAGGCTATTGTAGAACCTGCCACTCTCAAGTCTCTCTCGGTCCTGCAGTACTGAAGGTGGTCTCAGCCTGCGGGTGCTGATAACACCGTGTTTGGCCTCCGATCAGGGTCGGGAGTGACACTATTATACTCTTGGTTCACTCTGACTTTCCTCACTGTCCGCTGCCTCCTGTTGTCCTCGTGGCACATTCATCCCTGTGTAATTAATTCCTGTAGTCATTTCCTGGGCACAATGCACTGACTTCTTGAAGAAAAGAATCTAGCTTGCCATACAAACTGTTATAGCCTGCTCCCTAAGACAGTGCCAAGTGTGAACTACGTAACTAATGCAAGTGTGAATGAACGGATGGGAAAAACATGGATTTGTCCTAACTTTACCGAGTGCCAGAATGGTATACTGAGCTTGTTAGGACGCAGACTGTTACCCTCAGCATCCTTTCTCCTATTTCTGATCTGGTAGGGGTGGTGGGAAACTCCAAAGGTTTCATTTAGAGCAAGTCCCCAGGAAGTACAGATGCTTCTTAGTGCAGCCAGCAGCCTTAGAAAACCGCGGCTTTCCCGAGCAGTCTCACACAGGAGCCAGTTAGAATGCTTACACTGGGGTCGGTCATCGGCATCAACGGGTGTGAACAAATTCCCCCATGGAATAACTTTAAATGAGCAAAGGTATATTTGGCTCACCATTTTGGACATTCCTTTTTATAGTCCTTGAACCCATTATTTCTCACGATACAAGGGGCTAGGCAGGAGCCCATCACAGAGAACATGCTCTGAGGCAGGGCAGCTCACCTCAGGACAGACAGGAAGCACCCAGTGAGCGGGACTGGAAGTAATGGAGAAGGAGGGGGAGGAGGAAACCATCGTGACCTGTTTCCTAGAACTAAGTTCCCATCCTATGATCTCCAGCACCTTCTAGAACAGTGCCTTCCACTGGGGACTTGGGCTGTGAGGACATTTTATATCCAATCTGTACTGTAACCACATCACGTGCTGTCTGTGAAACCAGCAAAGTGATATCAGTTTTCTAAGTGTTTACCAGGAATAATCTTTACTAGTCAATTGAGTCATTATTTTACAGGGTTTTTTTTTTTTTTGCTTGTTTGTTTGTTTTGTGTTTTATTTGTTCCTTTTTTAAGTTGTATGCTGACGAAAGACTGATGACAAAATAGATTACCAAACTGTAGATATGTTTTCTTTTATTCTCTCTTTAAAAAAAAAAGTAGCAGAAAAGGGAGCTCTACAAAATACTAAGAAATGTATCAGTTTTCATTTTCAACAAACATGAACAAAGAAAAAATGTTCTTCAAATATACATAAATCAACTTGATTATCTGAATTTTTTTGCTATGGGATAAATAATGTCAAATTAAGGAAGATAGAGGGAGAAGTTGAGGTTAGCCTTGGCTACTTAGTAAGGAATGAGTCAACCAGGGCTTAATGAGACCCTGACTTTAAAACAGTCACACATAACCCAGATATTGTCTGCTAGCACTTGGTGTACAATGTATCAGGATGATGTGTTTACAGGAAGGTTATCTTCACACTGGCTAAATGAACAGAATCTATGATTGGGCAGTGCTGGTGCACTCCTTTAATCCCAGCACACAGGGGACAGAGGCAAGCAGATCTCTGTGAGTTTGGAGCCAGCTTGGTTTACAAAGGCAGGCAAGATAGCATGGTGCTACAGAGAAACTCTTTCTCAAAAAAATTGGTAATAATAAAATAAAATAAATAAAATTAAGAAGGGAAGGAAGAAAGGGTCATGACTCTTTCTTCTACAGTCCAGGGTCAGTTCAATGGACTCTGTTGTTAAGATGTATCTCAAATGTGACTTTTTTTTTTTTCATTACTTGCATTGTGCTAGCCTTAACTTAAACTCCAGTTTCCTCTGACCTGGGTATGACTCTTGTTTTTACTACTGGATTGTTCTTTTCATGTAGCCAAGGTTGGCCTTGGAACCCTCCATCCTGTGTCCACCTCCCAGGTGTTGGTGTTAATTGAACTGTACCAAAATGGCAGTCAGGGAAGGGGAGAAAGAGGAAAAAAAGGAAAAAGAAGGTGAAACTATGGGATTTAAAAGATCCTATGATTTGCCTGTTTTCTAGAACAAAACCCAAATCTCTTTGTACTACATCCTACTGTCCTCCTTCCTCCGAGACCTTTTGTCTTTTCCACAGCATTATGCTCTGTCAGTGCACACATCTCTTGCCTACGGCTCACAGCAGCATGCCAGCACCTCACACCTCCCGAGCGGGCCCAGAGAGTCTTGCCTGCTGCTGTATCCCAACCTTAGTAGCTCAGGTTCCCTGTCAGCATCCCCTGACTGAATGAAATATGAACTACAAACTGGGACTCAATCCAACTTAACAATAGAGGAAATTTACCTTACCAGCTTCCCTTTTTCTGCCCTAAATTCCTCCTCAGGGGATTCTTGCCCACACCACATGTACACACGTGCTTACATGCTCAATAAATTAGTATGTTGCTGTATTTCTTACGTCTCTATGAATGAAAGAATGTTGTGCTATTGTGCAATCCCAGTGTGATATAGATGACTGTAAATCACTTCAAGAGTTATATTTCCCAGGCTTATTCACATTTTAACAATGATCTTAAACTAATAAAGCTAAATTCCTAAAATGTAGTGTTTAATGACTACAATGCCACTTATAATTAGAAATTATTTGATGTAATCTCAGTGCCCAGAGACAGTTATTGGTTAAATTTTTTTTCAGGAGCTGGAAAGATCATTTAGTAATTAAGACTACTTGGTGCTCTTCCAGAGGACCTGACTTTGATTCCCAGTACCCACATTGGGTAACTCAAAATTGGTTGTAAAACTAGCTCACAGGCATCCAATGCCCTTTGGCCACACACACACAGACACACACACACAGACAGACAGACAGACAGACACACACACACACACACACACACACACACACACACACACACGTTAAATAAGTAAATAAACCTTGCCTCATGTATAAATTATTAGAAGAGGAAAGATAGAAAAATCTATACAAAAGACTCAAGACTTCTACCATGTATTGTTACAACTTGGGGGAGAATATATATATATATAATGTGCTATGTTTTACTTCTCTGATGAAGAGGGGAGAATCTTAATAAATATCTATGTCCCTTTTAATTTTTGCAAACAGCAAAAGCAGGAAGGTTAACTCAGACACTAGTAAAACTCGCAGCTTGTGAAGGAATCTTGAGAATGGAACGGGTCACTGCAGAAAACATTACTTGCTGGAAGGCTTTTATATTTGAATTTCTATATATTATTGTGAGTTGATGAAGTGTGTGTTTATGTGTGAGCGGGACCCCATCCATGCCACAGCACCCACGTGGAGGTCAGCAGACAACATTCAGGAGCCCAGTCCTTCCTTTTAGTGTAGGTTCTGGGGATCAAAAGCAGATCACTAGGCTGGTGAAACAAGCTCCCCTCCCCCACCCCAGCCATCCTATAGGCCCTCTTATGGGCAGTTTTAACTTTTGGAACTACGTCAGTGCTTTATTTGTTCAAAATTTTATAGTAAATTGGGAACAATCCATTTGAAAGGAAAAATAAAATAAAATCATTGATCAAAGACCTTATCTGGGTGACTGGTAATGCAGCACCTCGAAAGTAGGCCAGCACTGAAACTGCCCACCAACCTTGACTATCACCTGGAAGCCTCGCTTGCAGTTTCCATGCCAGTGTGGATAAGATAATTCTCAGTCTCCTCTGGATGTTCTGCGTACATTAAATGAGGCCGCATGCTGATACCATTAAGACATAGAGTTTTCCCTGAGAAAGAAGAAGTAGTGGAGTAGGGAATGTTGAGGGGTCTGGGTGTAGTAACCCACACCTTTAATCACAGCATTTCAGAGGCCTGGGAAGCAGGAGTGCAAACCCAGCTCAGGCTCAGCAGTTTCCCTGTCTCCAAAGAATGAACAGTGGCTGGAGAGATGGCTCAGCACCGAGGCGCTACCGCAAAGGACCTGAGTTCTCTTCCCAGCACCCACATCAAGCGGCCCACCCCCACCTGTAACTCCAGCGCCAGGAGGAGGCTTCTGGCCTCTGCCATCACCTGTACTCATCATGCACACACCCACACACAGGCAAACACACATACACATGATTACAATAAACGGAAGCTCTTATTTATATATTTGTTTGTTTATTTATTTATTTTGGGTTTTTTTTTTTTTGAGAAAGGGTTTCTTTTTGTAGCCTTATCTATCCTAGATTCACTTTGTAGACCAAGGTAGCCTTGAACTCATAGAGATCCATCTGCCTCTGTCTCCCCAGGTACTGGGATTACAGGCATGTGCCACCTTGCCCAGCTGAAGCTGTTTTTAAATGAATAAATAAATAGATATTGAAAAGCAGGGGAGGTGATCTTCTTTGGGATGCATTGTTGCTAAGCACATACATATACATACATATATACATATATACATATACATATATATGTTCAAAAAATCTTATAGCATATACCTATATCCACCCAAATAAATATTCATATATATGCATATAGACAACTTGTGTTTTATATGCAAATCCCTTCTTTATTTCTTCAGTTTGCTGAAAATGCCTAGAGAAAATTATGTCAGTAGCAATGAAAAAACCGAAGGCTCACAACTTGGTTTATAAACACCATTCTCCACAAAAAGAAGCCAGGGCTTCTCTGAAAAAATGATGAATACTTGGCAGGGACAAAGAGCAAAGATTTGCTTAAAATCATTGAACTTAAATATGATCTATATATTTAAGAATACAATGTCATGATGACATAGGACAGTAACCTTTTCTGAAGAAACTTTATTTAGTGTTTGACTAGGGCACTTAGAGATAAAAGACTATGGTGTAGATGAACTGCCTCACATAGGCGTTGGGGGGAGGGTGGTGTCAGTGCATGTGAAGTGCTCATATCTGGTTTTGTTCTGTTATCTGTTTTTTTGAGATACAGTCTCATTTTACAGTTCTTGGCACTCACTGTGTAAGCTAGGTTAGCCCCAAGCTCACAGAA
This sequence comes from Acomys minous, assembly GCF_964271855.1. Classification (NCBI taxonomy): domain Eukaryota; kingdom Metazoa; phylum Chordata; class Mammalia; order Rodentia; family Muridae; genus Acomys; species Acomys minous. Next base: position 123,030,290 of record NC_140483.1, read on the forward strand.
ATCTGCTTCCCTTAGCCTCCCAGTTGCTGAGATTAAAGGCAGCTCTGCTTATGTTTATCTTACCACTTAGGAGGCTGAGACTAGGGAATGACCACAAATTTTAAGCCAGCCTGGGCTATTAATCAGTGAGTTTCAGGCCAACCTGCACTAAAGAGGGAAAAGCCATGTTTCAAGTTAAAAAAAAACAAAAAGGAAGATGGAGAGATAGATGAGACATGCCTAGATATTAAGCACCACCGCCTCGGAGGAAAAGACATATTTTTAATAGTATTTCTGTAACTGTTCTGTGATTGAAGTTATTTCTGATGAAATAGTTTCAAGATAAACAGTGTTTTTTAATTAACACTTTGAGCATTAGATGGTAAGACAGAACGTTGATAGATATGAGCTGGGTACTGACAGACGGGAAGATGCATGGATGGAATATTAATTTATTCATGTTCTCATCGCATTTCCTACTGCACGGACACAAGCAGTAAACTGAAAGGTGGTAAATAAATTATAAGCTGAACTGAGAAACATGATTAAAGCATAAGAGAGAAGGATTTGAATAGGATTGCCAGAGGGTCCCCACTAATATTCTTGCAGAAGCACCCGAAGAAATTTGAGGAGCTGGAACAGGAGTGGAAGGTGCTCCCACAGAACACGCCAGGAAGAGAGAATGTGGTGGCATTTTGCTAAATATGTCAAATATCTCCGTGTAATAAGAAGACCTGATGTGCCTATTTTCCTTTTTCTCTGGTGTCACTACTTCCACTTGGCTCATGTTCAGTCACCATTTCTTTGAGAACCACCAAGAACAATTCCTGACACTCTTTTCACATGCTAGCATGAGTCCACGCCAAACACCATGAGAAACAACAGCAGGCCAGAAGCCCGGAAGAGGATGCACATGTGATGCCTGCCATCCCGAGACCAAGCAGGAGGGAGCTACCACAGAGCTTAAGAAGTGAATTGAAAATAGTAAAAAAAAAAAAAAAGCACCTTTGTGTGGGGTTCTGTCACCTGCTAAGGACTTTGACAAGTCATTGGAAGAGTTTGATCTGAGAAGTAACATAAAGTAAACTTAAGTAAACTTTATTCTGACCAAATTGCAGTGGCTATATTAGAAATTCTGTAGGCAAAAAAAAGGGTGGAAAGAAAGCAAGCGAAGACAGCTGAGGAAAAGAGGATGGTGGTGCCTGGTGTTAGCATCCTAGCAACAGAGCTGGTGAGAAGCAAGAAGAATGGAGAGTTTCAGAGCTCACAGGATGAGAGAGGAAATCAGGGAGTGAAAGAGAGTTCCAGATAACCGATCGCCACAAGGATGGGCTGGATATTGATATAAGGAAATGATGGCTGTGAAGGAAGCACGTTTTAAGGAGTTAGATTTCACACACAGCAAGTTTAAGATCCAAAGGAAGAAAGCAGCAGGTGATGTCAGAATAGATCCAGTCACAACAGGCTCAGGGGAGGGGCCCATGGTCCAGAGGCTGTGCCAACCTCCTATGTCACAGATGTACTCTATTTTTATCCTTCCTAGCCTACAAAGTACCCCAAATTTCAGTAAAGACCATTTAAGAATGGAAACTCGTTCTGTGCATAATACAAAAGTAGAGAGTTTAAAATAAATGTCTGTCCCCCCAAAAAACCTTATTTTCTGAAGAAATAAAGACAATATTGGAGTTATTTATATTTTTTTCTCCCTAGACTGACTATATGACTTATAAGCATGAGATCAAAACCTACTGTCACTACAAAAAAAGTCTTCTAATAACAGCCTAAATATCAGATTTTTAGCTGTCAACAGCACTGTATCTATTATCTAGCTATCTATCTCTCTGTTGTAAGCATACAGGTGGCAAAATATTCACATGTAGGAGTTAAGAGCATAGATGTTTCATAATGAAATTATTGAATTTATGTTTCAAGGTAGAATAATTCTTTCTTCCCTGTTAGACTTAAAAAGTAAATACATAATAAATGCACGGCTCCTTGCTTTCCCAGCCAGAATGGCTTGCGAAGATGATCAGCTATGGCGAGGGGGGAAACCATGCCAGGTTTCTGGTGTGCATGTGCACACTGTTTTTGCTCATAATTAATAGCTCCTGTGCTTGCTAAGGTTTTGGAAGGCAGCTCGAAGCCTACCTAGGTAATGCCTTCTGACAACATTTTAAAGATCAGTTATGTCATATGGCTGCCTTTTAGAAAAAAAAAAGAAGTCAAAATGCATAGCTGTGCCATATGGCATCTCTGAAGAAACAGCCGGATTGGACAGACAGTCACTGGAGAAAGTCCCACAGCACTTGGAGAAGAATGTGGTCCTGTTGCCAAAATGTGGCCTTTGTTAATCTCCTAACTATTATTGTGCAGAAACCAATTCATCTGTATTAATTATAAACAAATTTTAATTACTTCAGTAAAAGCCTATTATACTGATATCTGATGCCAAGGAAGCTGTTTTAACTCTTTCTAAGTCTCCAAAGCAAACCCGGGGTTTTGGAACGTAGGTGTTTTCTGCGAGGCAGGAATTTCTCTAGCTGTGTGTAAAGCACACAGTCCTGACATTTAGTTTTCCAGTTCTTTTAAGCAATCCCATGATGTTTTTGCTTTTCTTCTCGAGGCTATCAAAAGGCAGCTAATGCATACAAGTTGTTAAAAAACAGATTATCCCTAATGTCTGGGAGTGTTTAACTGTACTTTGTATTCTTTTGCTCAGATTTTAAAGTTACAACAATAACAAAAGGCAGTGTGCGTTACAAAGTGATTACGCTCATTAACACAGAGCAACTCAAGAAAAATGTGACCTGACTTTGCTGAACCATTCATCACGCAGACCTCTCTGGACAACATACAAGCACAAGTATCCCGTGCCTCAGTGCAGCATATCCTCAGAAAACATGGAAACCCAAATCACCAGCAGGTTTTGTGGCGGCAGCTTGGCCAAGAAGGTTGGCTGGTCTTTCCCTCATAGAAAGTTTGCAGTGGACACATGGTGGCTGCGCTGTACGCAACCGTTGCAGTTGGCGCATATCCAGCGGGGAGAGCATCCATCAGCGAGCCTCCACCGCCGCTGTGGTGATGGAATTGTCTTTGAGTTCAGTTTTGCCAGTGTGTGCTTTTATTTTATTAGGCCAAGTGTCAAAAGTTCCTCTCCTCCTGGAGACCATTCCTTCTGGTATCCATATCACTTTGGACTCCAATAGCTAAACAGTTTTAAACAAACAGAACCACATCCTGCCTTCTTCCTTCACCGGACTTTGAAGTGCCTCGTGCAAACCTCGCAGTATTTTTTTTCTCGTTTTTTAAACAGGAAAATAATTTATTTTTATAATCATAGTGAGTGAAGTCGAGAAAGCAGTGTCCTCTGTAAATTCTCATTGGGGAACGCAGGGAACACGGTTTTAAACAAAGTCCCAAATATAATAGAGGCTCTGGCCAAGGATGTTTAAGACGGCAAACATTGAAGTGAAACCAATGTTTTGGGCTCTTCATGAGTACAGATCAAGTGTAAGTGAGGATCTGTGGAGCTTTTGTCTACGCCATTACTATTTGTGCCTACTGCGTCCGTCAAAGCATCCATTCAACTAGAAGCCGCAGAACTCCGTCTGAAGATCTCCCCAGTCATCTTTACAACTATCTCCTCCACTCTGCAGATGAGAAGTCGGGGTGCAAACTGACATGGCTTGTCTGAGGACATAGAGCCAGATACTTACAAAGTCAAGACGTCTTTATGATCTCCCCATGGGGTGCTTGTCCCACGACACTGTGCTGTCAGATTACTGTTAGCACTGATGTAAATTAAAAACATGAGCGGGGCTCAGTGGTTAAGAGCACTTGCTACTCTTCCAGAGGTCCTGAGTTCAATTCCCGGCGCCCACGTGGCAGCTCACAACTGTCTGTAACTGCAACTCCAGTTCCAGAGGATGCAACACCCTTTCACAGACACATGTAGGCAAAACACCAATGCAAATAAATAAATAATTTTTTAAAAAAAAAACACGAGGGACCAGAAACTATGGAACATGCATAGCAAGTTAATTTCCTATTTCATAGTTGTTAGCACTCTCTCAGCACCTATAAGGATTCCCCCTCCGTCACCTGTAGATTGTGTTGACACAAGTGACACCACAGCACCTGATTGGGGAAGATCTTAAGGCAAATGTGTACAGCATTTCAGAGGAGAAAACACAATCTGTGCTGCCTACGGCACTGGACTCTGCACCAACTTCACATCAGGGCAGAGCTACTTGGATTCTCGCCAACTTTGAAGAAAAAGCCCATTTCCATCTAAAATAAACCCATATACCACGATATACCATAGCTACCATAATTATTTAAAAAATAAGCAGTTCCTGGAGACAGACAATTAAAGCAAACCAGATTCCTGAGAAGGAGTCTCCTCTGTCTGCAAGCCCCTCTCGTGTTACACCCGCACTGCCAGCCCCTGGTTGAAGCAGGGCCCGTCCATCACCTGATGGCTCTGTCAGCCCATGTCACCGTTTCAGTAAGCATTATACCAACCAGCCCTATTTCTAAAAGTGGTAAAGGCACTGATGAAGAGCTTTATTTTCACCTTTTTTGCCTTTGTCTCAAGCATGATTCAAAGGCATTATTTCTCTAGATCTAACTTACTTTGTCTGTTTTTGAGACCGAGTGTTGCTCCAACCTCAGCCTCCAAGTGCTAGGATGACAAATGTGCATCACCACATCCAGTCTCTCCTATTCGTTCCGGCATTTCTACCTAAGTACTGACACCAGGCGCGAGGATGGAGCTCAATGGGTAGGACACTTGTGACATATGCACAGAACCGTTTCCCTCCCCAGCATCGTGCAAATGGAGGCTGGCAGCGGTGCACGTCCGTAATCCTAGCTCTGCTATTGTGAAGCAACTTCCTCCCAGGTTGAAACATTCTCTCCTAGAAGGAGGCCCCTGAGACTGTAGAAGTAAACAACCTTATAAACCCAAGACAGCTGAAATTTACAGGACTCACAAGGCCTCTCTCCCTGAGGTTACAGAAGCAGCAAACTACTGCCGAGGGGGGTTAGTTCTGGCCAGGCTAGTGGCCTGGGGAAGAGCCTCTGGTGTGTCACACCGGTGTGTCAGAGAGCGCCAGAGTTGCTTTTACGAGTCATCGCTCATCCTCAGTACACATTGCATGTGGGTTGTTTCCGACCCTGTATGTTACCCTTCCCTGGTACTCCTTTGACTAACGTCAATAGATGCATTAGTTCAGCAAGTTGGACTTTGATTCATTACTTCCACCTGTCCTTTGTTTCCCTACCTGAGGTTAGTTGATGCTTGTCTCCAAAGGAAAAGCATCATGCAACATGGGGAAGTAGAAGAAGATCCGAAAGTCAAGGTCATTTTCTGTTGTGCTTAAGGAGTTCAAGGCAAGCCTGGACCATGCCAAATCCTCTCAAACAACCAATACCACTGCAGTGATAATGCTAAAATATGTATAATGATATGCTAAATACCAAAACAGTGAAGTTGCATTACTGTACTTTTCAGACTATACGGTGCACTTTGTGTGTGTGGCGGAGGGATTAGGGTGCGCCTTTTGTTCCAATTGCTGCTTTTCCTGTTTTACTGCTCTAAAGGCTGAGTGTGTCTTATGGTCAGGTGTGTCTTATAGCCTGAAAAATATAGTAATATCAACACATAGCCAGTGAGCACCTGCATGCTGATGCTGTTGTGCCTGAGTGGCATGAATTGTCTCTCTGAGGATGGAACCTGGTTTTGAACCTCAGGAGAGGTTCTGTTGGCTGGGCAGAAAAAGGATGCCTGAAGAAAAAGCAGAGATGAGGATGACATGGCCTGGATGGAGGCCTGGGGAAAGGTAAGTGTGCTAGTTAACTTTGCATTGCCATGGAAAAACAAAAACAAAACAGCCAGAAATAGCTTAGGGGAAGGAAAGTTTATTTGGGCCCATGATTTCAGACAGATTTTCATCTGTCATGATGGACATAGTTTTCCATGGTAACAGCAAAACTTAAACCAGGTGCAGGTGTAACCTTCAAAGGCCAGCCTCAGTGAACTACTTCTGCCATCCAGGAGCCACTCTTTACAGATTGTAGAGCCACAGTGGGCTGGGAATAGAGCTCAGTAGCACAGTGCTTGGCTAGTATCCATTAGACTCTGTACCAGTAAATAAATAAATAACATGATTCCCCAACCTTGGGATAAGTGTTTAAAGTGTGAATCTGTGTTGGACATCTCAGACTCAAACCATAACACAAGTAAAGTGGGAGAATGATTCAAGGAAATGATGAAATGTTCCTGTCTATATGCTTCTCTTCTCCTTCATTGTCTCTCGGTCTGTGTGGTGTTACTGTGTCTAAATTTCCACGGCAAGACAATTTATGAAGAAGATAGGTTGACATTGGCTCAGGATTCTCGTGGCTGCAAATCTCAAATGGCATTGAGCCAGCATTTGCAAGAGCCACCGTTGTCTAGGTCACATAGTGACCATGAAGAACAAAGAGATACGGCCATGTAGAGAAGGAGAGACACACATGGTGTAGCTTCACTTTGTAATCACTCACTGACTCCAGATTTAAACTGGACGTGAGAACTACATCAGACACATGCACAAAGCTTGTGTTAGTCAGCCTTCATAATGCCTCAGTTCTTTAATACAGTTGTTGGGGCCCCAATTATCACTCCTAGCCTACAACATTACTGCTTTATAACTATAATTTTGTTATTATTACAAATAATAATATAAATATCCAACAGGCAGAATATCTGATATGTGAACCGCCCCCCGCACAAGGGGTCTGGACTCAGGCTGAGAAGCAGTGCTCTCTACCCAAGATGATATGCAGATAGACAAGTTTTATTTGTCTTACAGTTTCAATGGCTTCACTCCATGACTGGGTGACCCTGTGGCACAGTGAAGTAGGAACATGTGACAGAAAAACCTTTCACCTCATGAACAGGAAGCGAAAAAGAAGAACGGAAAACCAGCTCCCAATGTCTCCTTCAAAGGCTTGCCTCTCAACAGCCTAAACGCCTTTGAATAGGCACGACTGTTTCCCAGTAGCCCCAGCCAGGGAGTCAAACCTTTATCACATGGACGTTGGGTATACACTTAAAAGCTGAGCTACAGTGGTGCTCCAGTTCACAAAGGCCCATCAGCTCTTAACTGCACCATAGTGGGTGCTAACTTTCCAGAACATGAATTTGGGGGAAGAAATAAAAACCGTAGCACTTTCCAGATTCTCTCTGGAAATGCACGTGGAAAGGTAAGAAGATGCAATCGGAGACCCAAGGGAGAAAGAGAATGCAGAGCATACTGTAGTGCAATGGCATTAACTAGCTTGCCTTTTCTTTTAGAATTGACATGAAGATACTTTCTCGTTGCTATGGTGGGAGTTGCCTTGCCCTGCTTCCTGTGCTTTGATAGGCTGGCATCAGTGAGCCTGCTACTAAACCATGAATAAAGCCACTGCTGCTTGTAGACAGGCAAGCAAGACCACTAGTTACCTGCAACTGGGAGTTGTCTATGCCTGGATTTTCCTGTGAATGATTGTTATAAAGCCATGAGCCTAGCCCTGATCAGTGGTCCCTTGGCTACCTGGATGGAGCCATTATCACTTGCTTCTGCATTCCTATTGCCTGTGAGGTGACGGCAGACAGAAAACCCTCACCAGAGCTGAGTTGATGCAGGCACCATGCTTTCAAACCTCTAAAACTGCGAGGTAAACAACTAAGTTTCTTATGGGAAGAAAGATTTTTATTTTTGTCAATAGAACTAGGTAACAGATTATTTGGTTAATGGAGAAAATGATTTCCAAAACAAAAAAAAACAAAAAAACAAAAACAAACAAAAAAAGAAACAAGAGAGTCTTAGCAGCTGTAGGCAACTAGGGGTAAAAGTTGCCATCACTGGCATCTACGGTTGCATTACTTTTTGGGATATGTCTGTCCTGTGCACTGTGTAAGACCCTCGGCCTCTGGGTGGTACCATGGATGCCAATACAAGTATCCCTTCCCAACTCTAGGAAATTGAAAGGTCTCCAAACTTTGCCAACTAACTCTTGAGAGGCAGAATTCCCTGTGCTCATTAACCATTGGCATATAGCTATAACCCATGAAAGGTACCTCTAACAGTGTGAAGTGTGATTACCTTGACTGCTCCCACACCACTCAGAAATGGCATCCTGTACTCTCACTCCATTTTACTTCATTATAATAATGGGTTATAACATCGTTACTGGTGAGTGCATTTTTGCAATTTCTGAGCCATTGTCTGTGCCATACTGCATTTTATAGAGGAGATCACTGCCTATGAGGTAAAAAGGATAGAAGAAGAGAAGAAATGAGAAGCAGGACACTAATGTGTGTTAATTCTGTTTTTAATATTAAAATGTTCCATATTCTAAGCAGAAAGTTGACGATATGGGCATTGAAAGGGCAGCTGAAAACACCTGGAAGGGGCTATGAAGCGAGCCAAGGGCGAGCCTTCCATCAGGAAGGAAAATGGAGGACATGCAGGGACAGAGATGAAAAAATAGAACTTTGACCAACAGCAGGAACCTCAATTTGTATCCCTTAAAAGACCCTGCCCTCCCATGCCTGAGAGGAAGCATTCCTGTTACCAACTGACACCAAAGTATGTCACAACCAAGACATGGAAAAAAGAACGGTCTTCACGCCTCGACAATAAATTCAGCTTCATTTCCCATCTTTTAGATAGTGTCTGCCCCCACCCGAGTCGCGCGTCCCCATTCCCACATCATCCTCCACACCCCTCTCCTTGGATCTGTCCCACATGGTGTCTTACAATTGGGCCTTGAAAAGTTGAGAGTTGCAGCCAAAAGCAGCAAGAAAATGCCACGGAACTGGCAGTGTGCATTGTGAAGGGAGCCAGAGCATCTGCTTCAGAGCGGGGCGATGAAGCAGAGCCACGGGGAGAAGAAAGGCTATTAGGCCACCAGCCGCCAAGAGGGAAGAGCCACAGGAACCCAGATTAAAAGTCTGAAAAGCCTTGGAACTCAAAGTAAAGGATCAGTGGAAAGTGGCAGTAAAGCCAGGGCTGGCATATGGAACCACTTGAGGGGTCTGGTAGTCAACCCAATAAAATCCTACACAGAGCCTGATGTGAGAAAGGCCAGAGATGGTTGACGCAGGGGTCCGCAAGCACCGGCCTAAGAACTGTGGCAGCAGGGAAGCAAAGGGTCCGAGTCAGACAGCAAAAACAGCCACGTGGGTACCAGCTTCCGGAACAGGCAGAGCTTTCTAAATGCCAAGTCGTTTTCTTCAATATTCTGCGGATCCTTCAATGGGTCATTTTCAGAGGATGGGCTGCCCCTATACATTCTGGATCTTTCTCTCTATACTTCAATCCTCTTCTCTCTCTCTCTCTCTCTCTCTCTCTCTCTCTCTCTCTCTCTCTCTCTCTCTCTCTCTCTCTCTCTCTCTCTCTCAAAAATGCTAACATAACTCATTAATCTTAGATAGAACTTCGCCTTACTCTTTACTGGTTTTCGCAGGCCACGGTTCATTTTTCTCATAGGCTAGTGGGAAGGAGCCTCTCAGGCACAGTAATTGCTTTCTGCCTACCTTTATTGAGCTTGGAGCACAGACTGGCTAATGTCCTCTAAAACCTGGTGTGTCTTGACTCACCCCATATACTCGGTTCCACTGCCAAGTCTCTGTTATTATAAATGAACGGAGTGGAGGAAAAATCTTCAGTTCCTAATTTGTAGGCCGGCAAGTGTTCTAGCTGCGCTTGCTCGTACAAGGCCTTGCCTATGCGGCGCTAACTTCCCGATGCTACAAAACGCAATGAGCAGTGATTGCCAGACTAAGTGTGCTTGGAACTCCCATGATGCCTGCGTCATATATAAGCATTTCAGAGAACTTCCCGATACCACGTGAATGCAGAGATCCAGCAGTAACAGTAGAACTCAGTACTGTGGTTACTCAAAGATAATACTCCTGCGGTAGACTCGTGGCCACCCTATAGTTTAGTTGAGCAGACCATAGACCACTGGGAATGGGGGGCGATTGCAAGGCATGGTGGGTAATACCTGCGTGGCTATGTGGTGGTAGTTTCTGCTTCAGGCAGCGTAATCTGTGCTTTGAGTAGAAGGGAAAAGAAGCTGCTTTTGCTTTTCTTTCTCCTTTGGAGATGCATGTTTTCACTGATTCATCCCAATGAGAAGAGACAGAACCAACTGCTATTTTTTTCCCGGCATATTAAATGCCTGGGATAAGCATTCTTCAAATGTTGATTCCTTTCATGTGCAGTTTCCTGACTGACCATGGCTGTCGTCTAAATGGCAGAAGCTTCACGGGTTTCATTCATTCTCTATCCTTTTGTCAGTAGGAATCTGGACTGCTTTTCGTGTCTCTCTGGGGTTAGCCTCCAACTAGATGGGCGTGCGAATCAAAGTTCTCTGCCTTTCCCACTGTGGAGAGAGCCTACGTGTTCTCTGAAGCTTGCCTCTTGCAATGAGTGAAATGCAGGCAAGAAAGGCACTGATGCTGTATCACTGGGGCAAAGTCATCCTGCTAGAACTTGGAAATCTTTCTTGAACTCTGACCCTCAGCTGACAGCAGTCATTTTTCCCCCAGTGGCTCTCCAGGCCTCTTTTGACTACCCTCCTGTACATTCCTCAAAATGGAGCCAGAATCCAGGCTTCATTGAACCTGTTCCAACATACTGTATAGAAAAATGGAAATGGTTACTAAAACTGTTTACTGCGTGTAGTTTCGTTGCCTAGAAAAAAATCTGGTTAAAATCAAACCAATAAGTTAGTTTCAGAAAATGTAAATTTGTATGCACCCTGCCAGCTCTTAAAGCAAAAGCTCCTGATTATATCTTAATGCCCAAGAGGTTGTCTTTTCTTTCTGATTTTGCCTTTTCGTACCCCTGTTCTGACAGGTGAAGAAGGCTGTAACTCAAAGAATTACTTACCCTCAAGAAAAATATTTAGAAACAACACCATTTTTTTTTCAACAAAGCTAAAAGAGATTATATCATTCCATAATTCACCAGAGGACAAAAAAAGTGTGTGAATTTAATTTCCCCAGAACTGCTTAAATGAAAACAAAAGAGGTTAAGTCTAACTTTTACATGGAGGCTTTGAACCTTATTAACTCTAACTGGTTCTATAAGATTATAAATTAAGCATTTATTTCCTTCATTTTAAAACTGATATGTGCGTTATCTTGCTTTCTTCTTATTCTTTTTAAGAATTTATTGAAGGAGGTCACAAATACAAGTTGTTTTAAAAGCAAAAGCTGAGAATTTCTCAAAAGCTACACAAATCACATAGAGTTCATTTTGCATAACCCACATTACTTCTGGCATTGCCTTGTGTAAACAGCAAATCCTAAACTAAATCCAAAGTCTCACCTGAACAGAAAATGACACTTAAATTTTTATTTAGGTGTTATGATTTCTAGTCACCATTTGTTTTGGTTTGGTTTTGGTTTTTTGAGAAAAGGTTTCTTTGTGTAACCCTGGTTGTCCTCGAACTCACTCTGTAGACCAGGCTGGCCTCAAACTCGGAGATCTTCCTACCAAGCCTCGCAAGTGCTGGAATTAAAGGTGTGCACAACTAGCACTCAGCTTCCACTCATTGTTTGACAGTTTATTCAGGAAATCTTCATGGATTTTTCTTTAAAATTCAACATGATATTAATCACCTTGGGGGGAAGACTTTAAAATTTTTATGGGGTATTTATTACATAATTGCTAATGTGTTCAGTGTTTTTAAATGACATTTTCCCAAGCTCTCTCTTAGAAATCATCTGTCACCATATGCAGTTAATTTAGCAATAATAGTAATGATCATACTATCAATTACTTCTTGAGTAAACTATACTTGATTTTGATAATAGCTGTACAAATGAATAGAAGAAGTTGTCTTCACGTTATCCATGAAAAACTAAGGTTCAAAAATCAAGTGCTGCCTGACAAGTTGGATCAGGGGGTAAAGGTGCTTGGCTCTCACATGATACCCTATGTTTGAATCTGGTACCCACACGGGGTAACAGAGAGAGAACAGAAAGAGAACAAGGTCCCCAAAGTTGTCTTCAAGCCTCTACACATATATATACATCCACATACACTTAACTAATTAATTAATTAAATGTAAAACTAATGATTATTTCAAAATACTATCTCGTGCCGGGCAATGGTGGTAATGGTGGAGCCAGACCTCAAGTTCATTCTGACTGTGGCCCTAAAATCCTTTCATCTACATCAAATTTTGTTTGCAAAGGACCAAACAGTAAATGCCTCAGATGTCAATGCCCCTATCTTCTGTCATCATCCTGCCCTTACAGATCAAAATGTGTGGACATAGAAATGTGCTAATAGGCGATGGAGAGATGGCTCGGCAATTAACAGTGCTTGCTTTATAATCATGAGGAGCAGAGTTCAGATCCCAGCACCGTTATATAAGAGGAAGCCAGGTGTTCTACACACCCCTGTGAGCCCCCAACTCCAATGGAGAGCTGGACCACTGGGGTTTGCTGGCTGCCAGCCTCAACAAGAAAATATGAGACCCAGCTTCAGGGAGAGATCCTGATCCAAAAGAATAAAGTAGAAGTATTAAAAGAGGATGCCCTAAAGAGAAAAGCTTGATATGGCTCACGGTTTCAATGGCTTCAGTCCATGACTGGGTAGCCCTGTGGCACAGTGAAGTAGGAACATGTGACAGAAAAACCTTTCACCTCATAATCAGGTAGCTAAAAGTGAGAATAAAAAAAAAAAAAGAAAACAGGGTGCAAAAGTCTCCTTCAAAGGCATGCCTCTTCCCCCCCCCCCAAAAAAACAACCTAAAAGCTTGACCTCTTCGCAGTAGTCCCACCAAGGAAATCAAACCTTTATTATATGGCGATCGAGAGCACACTGGGTAACTGATCTTTTCGCACACACACGCGTACACACACGCACACACACAGTGGAGGGTATTTATCACCTCCAACACATTTGTGTGTACATTCACACACATACAAATAAATAGAACTTACAAAAAGAAAAAAGGAAGGAAGGCTTGCAGACAAGAAGGAAGGAAAGAAGGAAGAAAGGAAAGTGAATGAGCTTGGCTTTATTCCAATAGAGATTTATTTGCAAGAGCAGGTGCTAGCTGTAGGTGACAGCTTCTGTAGTTTATCTCCCTACATCATAACCTAGAGGCAACTATCTGCCTAACCCCACATGTGAAACACTGTATCAAGTGCTTTTAGTCTAAGATACATTACCCCTCCTTTCTGAACGACCAGCTACAGAAATAGTGTCAGGAGTGGAAAACAGAAAGGGAGCCTAGTTCAGTCAATGTAAGAGGTTACTTTCATGGAGAATCATTGTAACTGAACCGGAAGGAAACGCTTCAGGTGAAACCAACTGTTCTTAAGCTTTTCTGGAACATGACCCTTAAGTAAAAAAAAACTAATGATCTTCAAACTTTCTCTCCCAAAGAAGCACAATTCAACTTATGTGCTCACAATTTTATGCGTAAATTCCAGGAGTTCGTGGACTTTAAGCACATGCAAAGACACATGGCAAAAGACACTGGTTTAGGACTCTAGAGTTATACATTCAATCAATTTGTCATTGTTATTGTTTAGTTGTGATTATAGCTTAATAATTAGTTCTTATAAGAAAGGACATTATTCCACATGAGTCTGCTTTAAATACATCTCCCCATGACACAAAGAATGAGCACTGCTGGTGGTTATCTTTCTCAAACAACAGGTAGCTTTTGGACCTTGATAATTTTAAATCCAATGCTACTCAAGTTAATAGCGATTTTTCTTCCTGTTTGTGATTGTGACTAAAAATAATTCTCTACGACTATAGGCACACACCCCACATTGTATGCTTAGCAAGGATTTCCTTTGGCTGGCTACAGCGTAAATTAATTATAGATAAGAGCGACAAGGGTGCTAGTGCAGGGGATAATGCTGTTGGTAAGTGCGGGGACTCTAGAGCCGGTGAGTTAAAAACCTCCACTTCCCCACCTGATGTCTAGTAAATGTGGGAGAGAAAACAATGTGGACTTCAGTTACTTCCCCGAAGGAGACTAGTAGCCGTTACCCTGTGTTTAGTGTGGCAGATACTGGCTCCTACGTTAAGCGTTGTTCATGCCCTGTAACTTCCATGGCCGTATGGAATTATTCCAGAGAAAAGGCGAGGAAACTGGGGAGCAGAGCATCATACGCCTATGATCACCCTAGCAGATAGAGGAGGCAGTCTTTGAACTACAGCAACTTAGAAAAAAAAAGGCTGTGTTCTAACCATTGTAGTTCCAACTGTCCATCTAGATACTTTGTTATACAAAGTAAATAATGTGTGCAAAGATGAGCCTGGCATGATGGCACATGCCTGTAGTGCTAGCACACGGGAGGCTGAGACAAAAGGATTGAGAGTTGGAAGGTAGCCTGGTCAACACAGGGGACTCTGACTTAAAAAACAAACAAACGAACAAACATTTTAAGAATAACTCATGATTTCAAATATTATTTGAATATCAATATTAAATGTTGATATTTCAAATAGCAAAGCTTTTTAAACTACCCAACAAAAGAAAGGAAGCAAAAGTAAAAAATCTCTTGATAGTCTCTAATTGTGAAGGAAAATGAACAGATTAATCCACTTCCATATCCCATAAGGAAGCAACTCAGTGGTTCCTACTTGTGATTCCAGCACTCTGGAGCTAGCAGCAGGAGCATGGCGCCTTCTAGGAGGCCCCAAGCTACAGAGTGAGGCCATAAAATAAAAAAAAGTTTCACAAAATTCAGCCTCATTATTATTTAGTCCATTACAACAAAACACTGTAAGTCTAGAGCACTGTGCCAGATAGTTTGATGCAAACACTGACTATGGTTCAGCTACTTGCACACTGATGCCTTTTTTGTGACAATGAAAAACAACATTTAAAAAAAAGAGAGAGAGAGAGAGATTCAGTTAGACACAGCCCAAGGGCTAAGATCAAGAGGGAGTTGGTTGTAGAAGGTCTACAACAAAGAAAAGTTACTGATTTCCAAGAAACATACAACAGAAAAATTAAGTTTTGTCGTATTGGTTTTATGTTTGACTTTCATCATGGTCAGATGAAAACATATACAAACATAGGGACTGCTGAAATCTGAAACTATGATCCTCAACCATGGAGACACTTAAAATTTCACTTGGGAGTGATTTTAATTGTTTTTTTGTTTGTTTGTTTGTTTGGTTGGTTGGTTTGGTTTGGTTTGGTTTGTTTCCCTGAATAAAGCTGTGTTTTTTTATTAGTTTAGTGCTGGGTTTTGGTTCGGTTTTGTTCCTGTTATTGAAATGCTGGGGACTGAACCCAGTGCCTAAGACATTTCAGACACATGCTCTACTGCTGAGCCACACCTGCATCTGTGTAGACTGTTTCCATCAGCAAGAACAGAAAAGGGCTTGCCTCTTCTACTTTCAATACTACCGGCCCAGATGAGACATAAAGGGGACCCATCTTAAAAACTTTGTAGTGCTATTTAGATGTTGTCAGCCTGACTCAAAGCCACACACTCTGAATTGTGCTATAAATGCTCATGGTGGGCCATGGACACAAAGAAGGTCGGAGAGAATGTTTACAGCAATTTTGTCACATTACAGACGCAGACATTAATACCTGAGGTCTCGCTGCTGGGCTGAGTCTGAAGAACAGTGTCCTAGCTTCAGTGGTGCCTGCTGCAGAAGAGCGTGTGGTGCCACACTTACCGAAGAGGTGTTAAGAACATGAAACTGTGAGCCAGACCTTGCAGATTTTGATTTAATAAGTCTGAAAGGAAGCCTCCCAAAATCTATGTTTTAAAAGATTTTATTGTATTTATTATGTATACAATGCTTCATCTACTTGTACACCTGTAGGCCAGAAGAGGGCATCAGATCACATTATTGATGGTTGTGAGCCACTATGTGATTGCTGGGAATCACTCAGGCCCTCTGGAAGAGCAGTCTGTGCTCTTAACCTCTGAGCCATCTCTCCAGCCCCGACCCCCCAAATCTATATTTTTAAAGTAAATCAATTGCCATTGTAACTTAAGTTACTGCCTCAAAAGGAAATTGAATTATGGGTTGTTTTAGTCTCTCAGAAAAAGAAAAAATAAGGGTATTACTCAAAGGAAAAATCTTTTTGAGAGACAGCAGCAGGGGGCCAGCCCTTAACCCATTGCCTACTAAAAGGCCTAATAATTGTCAATGTATTTAGCCAGTCGACAGATTGTATATAAAGTCTGCAATTAGTTTTTTGTTGTTGGGTTTTTTGTTTGTTTGTTTGTTTGTTTTTGTTTTTTGTTTCATTTTGTTTTTGTTTTTGTTTTTTCATTTCAAATGCTAGGTAACATCTCTGAACTGCTTTCCTGGGACGAGCACTCTATATGCAGCAGCAGAAATATAGGGAAAGTAGTGCATTTGTAACTTCAGGGGAAATAGCATTGTAGGGTGGAGAAGGATGCAAATAGGAAAAAAGGACTGCTATTTGGAGCTGGGTAGCCCTGTAGGAAGTGCAGTGCTCAAGAAGTGAGATCAGCTCCAGGACATAAGATTTTTGTGAGCCAATGGCCTGCCTTGGGGTTATTGATAAGATCCAAACCCTCTAAGCATTTGTCCCACTTAAAGGACAAAGGGAGTGATTATCAAAGTAAGATGGGCTTTCTCAGGAGGGGAGTGTTTTGAAGGGTAGTTGCTCTCCCACTGAGTTAGAGCATGGCTAATCTTAACCTTCACCACGTGGGGATGGGAAAGCTGGCTCCCCTCCTGGAGGGGTTGGCTGTGGGGTTTGTGGTTGAAACTACAGACACATTCACTGTTCCATTATAATAGTTTCTCTTGAAACATCCTGGGGGCTCACAGAGACAGAAGCACTAACTAAAGAGCATGCGTGGACTGGACCTAGGCCCCTTACACATATGCAACCGATGGGCAGTTTGATCTTTCTCTGGGTCGCCTAATAAGTTGAGCGGGTGCTGTCTATGACATGGACTCTGTTGTCTGCTTTGGATTACTTCGCCCTAACTGGGCTGCCTTGCCTAGCCTCAGTGGATGAAGATCTCAGTCCTGATATGCCTTGATGTGCTGGAGTGGGTTTGGGTGCGGCTTCCCCTTTCTGAGGACAAGGGGCAGCTAGGACAGGAGGAAGAAGGTAAGAGAAAGGGAGCAAGAGAAGGGAGGGGATATAAAGTGAATACATAAATTAGAAATAAGTTGTTTAAAACCTTTAAAAAAGAAAAATCTCTAGGGAGACAAGTCAACCTTGCATCCCCCTATTTGATAGTAAGGGTAATTTTCACACTCCACTCAAGTGGCTTCTTCCTTTAAAAGGGGCACCCAGCGCCAAGCATAGTACTGAAAACCCTTAGTCCCAAAGTTTAGAGGCTGCAGCAGGAGAATCACGAGTTCCAGGCCAGCCAGGGCTGTGGGATGAGCCTCTTTCTACAAATATTAACAACAAAAAAGAGGTTACAAAATTTAGATGAGGTGGCTTACACATCTGTACTCTCAGCTGAGACAGGAGGGGGACCCTATGTCAAAGAAAGAAAAGAAGACACACACACACACACACACACACACACACACACACACACACATACACACACAGAGAGAGAGAGAGAGAGAGAGAGAGAGAGAGAGAGAGAGAGAGAGAGAGAGAGACACGGACAGACAGACAGACAGACAAGACAGACAGACAGACAGACAGAGACAGACAGAGAGAGAGAGACCGAGAGAGAGAGAGAGAGAGTACTACCACCAAAACCCTTCACCAAAGGTGTTTTTGTTGGTCTGTTGGTTTGTGACAGAGTCTCACTTACACAGCTTAGGCTGGCTTTGAATTCCTGATCACACAGCTGAGGCTGCTGAAGGGCTGCAGAATTAAGATATCACACCTAACTTTGCTACCAGTTTTTGCCCCTAACTTGTCAAACTAGGTCTTGTTCCCTCATGGAATTGACCTGACAGGGGACTGGCCACCAAGCGAGCTGTGAATAGGGAGTTGTATGCAAGTCAGAGACAACCTCTCAAAGCCACTTCTCAACCCTTGGCAATTGTGAGGTTCCCAAAATAGAGGAAAATAAAGGAGACTGTCTTTTCTGAGAATGGATGGGGATTTTTGAGGAATTTGTGGCACATTCTCTTTTCTGCTTCTTTCATTGTTCCTTGAAGAAGTTCTACTGCAGGTGAGACTGTAACACCTTGGAGGAAAAACAGGGCAAAGGAACGAAGCAGGTCATCTGGCCATCACTCTGGTGGCCATGTTGATCCGACCAGGCTACCCAAAGCATTCCCAGTACAGGTTACGGCATGTAGAGATCGGGCAAGGTCACCCGGGAAGTACAGAAGGCGACAAACACAGGGAGCATTCCCTTCTAAGTTCTGACATATTCCATGGCTCCAGACATTAAGAGCTGTGACCCCACGGAGTGCCTTTGGGTCTCATCTAAGGGCTATGTTTCTTTGCCATTTGATCCCAAGAGGACTTGTTTTAGATCAATTGGTTGGGTTTAGATAAAGACCCCTTCAACCTTTTCTGCCCTCCCATTTAGCTGAGATGTTTAAGAAAACAGAAACATGATTTCCACTGGTGTCTATCTTCCCAGCATACAGAGAGAAGGGCAGCAGAAATCCTAGACAGACTCTGAGACTGACCCAGACTTGTGCTAACCCAGACTACCACGGTTCAAACTGTGCTTCTGTCCCATTTTACAGAGGGAGGCTTTTTGCTAGTTAAGGCAACCCTTGGTTCCATTTCCTGGTTGGTTTCCTCTCTCACCATTGATTTCAGAATGAACCACTTCCAAAGTACTGCTTAGAACAGAGCCTACCTCACAGCATGAAAGACGATGAGAGGTAACATTCACCACTTTGGCCAAGGATGCCATCCTCTCAGCAAGGCAGTGAGATAGAGTTTGAGTGAATTCAAGTGGAGAGAGGTGATGAATTGTGGGAAGCCAATATAATTTAGGCAAGAGAACTTTCAGTGTTCACCAGAGTGACTGGAGCATATGAGCTGCTTCTTCCAATGTTTTCCCAGTAAGTATATTTAAATAGCATGCACACCTATAACATCAGTGCTCAGTAGGCTGAGGCAGGAGGATTGCCTCAAGTTCAAGACCCTGTCTCAAAACAAACACCAAAAGGACTAAGAGTCTTACTGTGAGCAATGTGGCAGAACCCCAGTGGGAAATATAATCAGTCCCTCAGATGGAACTCCTGGGACCTGCTCAGTGAGGGACAAGAGACCAGATGCAATTTTATGCCGAGAACTTCATATGCATACGGTTGGTAAACCCAGTGACGTAACTTTGGTGTATCGTTATTCTAGTACATTGGCTCATACTTTTATATAAAATGCCTAACAGCTGCCGTCAACACCTGGCTATCACTCGTGGTACTCACCTTTAAAAAAATTCTCTGGCAAAACCGTGTTTCGAAAACTAAAAATCTGAAACTACATTAACAGACAAAAGGGGCCTTTAATTGGGTACCTATCAGATGACACTATCTAAATGAATTTTCTACTCTATTAAAATGACAATGGTTTAAACTTCAAAGCCAACTCAGCCCAGCTGTTTACCCTGCCACCCTAAGTAGGCCTGTAAGATAGCTGCATCTTTTGTTAGGTGTCTGTTACTGCGCTTAATTTGTCTTTGTTCTTTGTTGAAATCTTGATGCACAAAGAACAGGGGATGCTTTGAATGATCCTTTTAACACAGTCTTATACCTGTGTGAAGACATGTCTAATTCCAACGGGGACACAGAGATGGAACTCACAGAGAATGCAAGGATGTTAAGAGGTTGGGGGAAATTGGAATACCACAAAGCTCTAGGGGAATTATGGAATATTTATGAAAATATGTGATGCATTTTTGAAATGCAGATGCCTCTGGAGCTGGAAATGTAATCAGAGGAATGAAAACTGTCTTTAATAAATCTTCTTAATTAAAATCTATTGTTCAGAAAAAATATAAATCCTCCTCCAGTGTTAGAAATGGTAGCAAGAGGCGGGAAAGCAAAGATCCGATAGGATGCGGGGAGAATGGTGATTAAGAGTCCTTTTAAGGTGACCAAGAGTGGTGATTAAAAGTACTGTTTTTTAACACTAAATAAGTAGCATTTGGTAGACCACACATAAATTGTTTACCATCCTGGCTGGAAACAAGATGAAGACAACGGGGGTTTTCATGCAATCACAGGTGAAAACAGAGAGCATGCTGCAACTCTTGTCATTCCACATGAAATTGCTTTGTTTTCAGTTGAAAACGCTTGTTTAAAGGACAGAGAAGCCAATAACAAGATATAAACCTAGCCCGCCCTTCCTCTCAATATTCAAATATCTCTGAGGACCCTTAAAAATGAAAATGCCTACATAGTTGTATTTATGAGAAAAATACAAAATGTCCCACTCCTATTTATTCTTCAGTTGGCGTTAGTTTTGAAAATCACCATAGCTTTTAGTTAGGCCAGTGCTTTGTGGCACAAGTGTCTTAACATATCAATAGCTGGAAATAGGCTGCTGGGGCCAAGGATGACTGAGGACTGAAGATCTTCATCTTAACACTTCAAGGACTGGAGCTTTGGAGTGCCAGTGAGCTTGTGTTAGGAAGTTATAATAAATGCCAGACCTTGAAATCATCAATATATAATGCCTTTCCTTGGCTACATACTGCAGATGGCAGATGTCTCTAGTCACAAACCAAGCAAATAGAGTCTTAGTCCACGGACAGTTATCATTGGCCCCTTAAAAGAGAATCGCAAATGATCTACCCCTTCTGCAGCCATCACCCATGCAGGGTTCAACTTTTGAAGAGCTTCCATATTTTTTGTCTTTTTGGTTTTAAACTCCCTCGTGTTCGCTTAAATAAACAGCTTTCTGAGCGCTTGTTTTGTTATTTTCTAATAACGGTCCTCCACTCTCAATTGCTGATTGCTGGACAGCAGGTGGGGAGGTTAAGAGCCATATTCATGCATGAACATATTTCTGTCATAGTTGTGGCATTCTGTGTAGCATTCTGGGCATGTTCTGAATATATATATATTTTAAAAAGCTGCGGGCTTTTGTTCAAACTGAAAAAGTAAAGAGGAAAAGTAGAGACTTCACAAGGCTCACACAGCTCCTGAGCCTTGCTCCTGACCAGCTCACTGGCACTTTCTAAATTTATTCTGAAAATGCAGAATTCCAGGCCACAGACTAAAGCCTGCTGACTTACAGTTTGCATTTGGATATAAGCCCCAGGTTCTGAGTGTTCATTTTAAAGAGCGCCTGAGATACTGTTCCTAAGGAACTGTCTTTGTTTTCCATTAAATATATCTAGAGTGATGGCTCAGCGGTTAAAGAGCATTTACTGCTCCTCCAGAGGCTGTGAGTTAGGTTCCCAGAGCTCATATCAGGTGACTCACAACCATCTTCAACTCCAGATCTGAGCAACCAGATGCCTTTCATCACCACAGGCATCTACACGCATGAGCACATAAACACGCGCGCGTGCGCACACACACACACACAATTAAAAATAATTCCTGAAAATTCTGCTTTCCTTGAGGTATCTGAACACTACCAAAAAAATGTGTCATATAGATATCTTATGAAAATACCATGTAGGAACATTCATTTGAGAGTGGAATGTTGAGCTAGACGTGGTGGCTCATACCTATGATCCCAACACACTTTTTAAATCTGATATGTAAGGCACATTTCATTCCATAAATGACCTTCCCGCTCCCCCCCCCCCATAAAATATAATGAGTCAAAAATTTTATTTTGTAGAATTTGTTTCTACTTAAGAAATCTGGGCCAAACTGCAGGGTTGGTAGGGCCTGCTGCATGGGTGGTATATCCGATCTGTGATTGCATTGGTGGTGATGGGTACAATGACTGAAGCGTCCTCTAAAAGACAAGAGATGAAATCTGGGCGAGAAACTTAGCAAAGAAGACCCAGCTGACAGCAGTGCTCCTCCCATGCTGCCTGCTAGTTGGACGGTCAGTCTTCAGGCGAGTGTTAGTCCTACTGGGAAAAGAGAAGTTCTGAAAAGGTAAGGACTGTGTAAAGCAACGTCACCCTCAACATGAGTAACAGCAGGCCTGTGTTTTGCTACAGATTTATTGTCCAAAGATCCCTTCTAGTCCTCCTCCTGAGCTGTGAGCGAGCTGACTGGTGTTCTCCTGAAGAAGTAGATGCACTACAGCATCCTGCGTGGAAACAGCCTTAGTGCACGATATGGGTTCAGCCAGACGCCATGCTCTACATGGTTCATTGATTGTTTCAGGGAATTAAGGGAAATGAGCTGACTAAAATATTGCCCCCTGTGCATCTTTCGAAGGATAAAGCCAATACAGACCTGGATGTGCTGCCTGGAATTATAATAACTGAAGTATTAATTTCCAAATACAATTGATTATTTAATAAGTATAAGCATGTTTAAATAAGCCACATCATTATATAAGGTATCAATGATATAGTAATTGTTTTTAAGGATTTAGTTTGTTATTTTATTTATTTGCACCCATCAGTTTATGTGGTTGCCTCTAGAGATGAGGAGGTGTCAAGTCCTTCAGAGTTGAAATCACAGGCATTTGTGAGCTGCCTGATGTGGGTGCTGGGAAAATACTAGACCATAGCCCTGTATAGAGCTGTAGGGTTTTACACTGCTGAGACATCTCTTCAGTCCCAGCATTATAATGATCAAATGAAAGAGGTGAGTGCACTGTTGATCGATTAAACAGCTGGTCTACCTTTGCTGGTCTGAGATGTTTATACCAAATATTTATACTAAGCCTATGTTTCTATTACTATAGGAGAGGAGAAAGAAAGACTTGTTTCATTTCCGAGGTCTAACTGGGTTGAAGTTGAGGTATAACATGTTTCAAAAACATTTCTAAATTATTGAAGAATATGACTGAATTTTCAGGGGAAAACATCTTAAATAGCTTGTTAAACTATCTAAAAGAAGTTTAGGCTTAGTTAATATACAATCAGGATATATATGTATATATATGTATATGTGTGTGAATATATATACATATATATCAAATCCATCACATGTCAGAAAACACTGACTCACATATATTTAAAAACACGAATGACCTTTCTCTCCATACTTTATTCATTTAAAAGCTCAATAGTGCGAAAACTCTTAGCATTCTTAATACTGAGCCAAAAAGAAGTGGTATGGGTGGTATTTGCCAAAAAGTATTTATTCAACACCTATTATGTGTCAAATACCGTGAAATAAACAAGTCAAAGGCGCTTGTCTTTGCATGACTAGAGTGCCATGACATACGCTTAGTTATGGACAGTGTAACTACCGATTTAAAATGTATGACATAAGATGCATAACTTCACTGAGCAAATTTAGGAACAATGAACTTCGGTGGGAAAATTATAAGATTTTTATTTTGGCTTACACCACTTCCAAAATCAGCTTTCCAAAATGAAGTTGAGAAATACCCAGTTTAAATGAGAAACATGGATATATCAATAACTCTCAGTATGTTTTGTGACTCAGCTCTAGAAGGCCATAGAGGCTAATTACTCAATTACAGATGGTTACGTATATAAGCGTATATATGTATGTTGGGTACAGGTGTGGGTCTGTGTGTGCGTGTGCGTGTGTGCGCGTGTTCCATTTTGTGCAGTAAATGCAGTACTGCAGTATGGGATGTGAAACATTTCAATGTTTCAATGGCAAACTTTTTTTTTTGTCAGAGTCTAATGGTGTCACCCTAAGTAACCTGGAACTCAGTACATAGACCAGGCTAGCCCTGAGCTCATGGTGCTCTGTGAGCATCTGCCTCCCACAAGCTGGGATGAAAGGTGTGCAGTTCCATGCTCAACAGCCAACTCCTTAAAGAAACACCAATACAACTTACTTTGCACAAGTCTTCAAAACGCAGGCTCTTTGTTTGCTTTACAAATTAAAAAACTATTGGAATTTTGCAACTTTGATGTTTTGAATATGAGCTAATTTTAAAGTAGTATAGAGAAGTGTACATGACTATAGTAACACGTAGGGTCATAATAACCAAACTCATCTTCTGCAGGCATACGGCTAAAGCCGGCTGAGATGCTTATTTTGTTTGAGGGAATGACGGCAGCCAACTTTTTTTTTTGCTTGTTTGTTTGACTTCTACATTTTCAACTTAAAAAAATTGCTTAGGTTAAAAGTTTCTAAATAGATAATGTATTTTTTTAGTGAACAGTGTGCCTGTACCAGGTTTATGTGGCTCAACTGTTTTGAATAAAATAAACCATCTCTGATCTTGTTCTCCTTTCCACCATTTCTAAAATAAAACCCTGAGCGAATTATGTAACACAATTACCAAGACTTGGAATAAAATTTGCCCATAGAGAGCCCCAAAAGCAAATGACATGAAATCCTCCAACAGAAACACAAGTAGTGCGCTAGTGTAGACACAGGAAAACCTAATTACGGCTTGCCATTCTTCATGTTTATCATATTCGATTTGTCACAAATGCAACAATAAATATTTTTTTTTGTTAGGAGCAACTCATGTGATAATTACGGATTTTCCTCAACCCAGGCAAACAGGAGGACTTTCTCGAGGAATAGAAAAAAAAAAATCACAGCTTGGAAGTCATTTAAACTTTAAGATCTGTACGAAGGAATTTTAAAAGTGCTAATTAAATACGTGTTAACATTCTGTATAGGAATTCCTTTTTGTGAGAGGTGAATCACAAGTCTCTAAAGAAGGCAATGAGCATGCCTCAGAAATTCGCATAGGAAGGCCTGCTTCTTTTAGGACTGGTTTAACAGAAAACAAAAAGTATCTGAGGGCAGCATCTCTGAAAAGAAGAAGAAGAAAAAACACCTAAATGGAAAGAAGGCAGTAACCTTTACAACAATGAAACTTTAATGATGTAAGAAACAAATCTGTAATGAGAAGAGAAATGTGTCAGCAAAGTTTGTTGTTTTATTTTTCAGTTCAACGTATTACTGTCTGGTTTGTTCGTTAATCTAATAGCTTTGTTATGGTGGGCAGGTGTCTATCTTTCTGAGTAACCTCTCTTCTTAAGCTTTTATCGTTGTGTTGCTGTCTTTGTTTTTGCTCAGAAACTTGATTCCTCCTCCTTGTGTTTTCTGATAGAGGGTTTATTCCCAGTCTCCTTTGATGGGCTGGAAAGACTGTATCAGTGAATCTTGTATTGTGCTTTGGATACTGTGTCATGTGTGCACCTCCATGGCAGGGCTAAAGGAATCAAATATGTTATGGACTCACTCTGTTTTCAGGTGATTCACTCTCCCCTACAGTACATCCTTACTCAGCTGCTGCTGTCTTTTAGGCACTTAATATGTCTTATTCTCCCATGTTGCAGTTCAACATCAGCTGATGCTCAGGTTGCCTCTGTAGTTACTCTTTGCTACAGAGAGAGGAATTAGAAAGTAATTCAAGGATTAAACCCTAAAAATTAGTATCTCTACATTTTATAGAACCTAGTTCTTTCAAGGAGGAGGCAAATGGGATTAAAGACTGCTCAGTCATTCTTTTCCCCATCAGCTCAGGGAGGTATGTTCTTCAGCATCTTTTAGTAAAAAAGTAAATAAATAAATAAATAAATAAATGTAAAAACAACCCCTTTATTTAATGATTTATTCTGATAGAAACCCAACTCAAATAGAGGGCTTTTTCCCAAAAAGAAGCCTAGAAAATAATCGGTCTGTCTGGGCAACAGGAAGATCCTGTAAGATCTGTGGAAACCCAAAGCACATGCTTTGTGTATTATGCATATAATCTGTTACATGACTTTCCTTTGATTTAGAAATTCAAAGTTTTCATTAGAATTTCATACTGACGCAGGCACAGTTTATAGGAAGAAGAAAAACATGCATTGATTTGTTTGTATTACCCCTGACCCAACTCATAATTTTTATATATTTTATGTGAAATTATTGCTAATTTATTTTAATTTTAAAAACGCAGCTTAAGTTACATTGTGTTGCAAGAGTCAGTCATAAGTCATACACCACTTTATTAATTTTAAATAAGGATGGGTACATAATTCTAGAATCCAGATAACTCATTTTCATCTTGCAGGACAGAAAATAATGCAGGTAACAAGGCAACAGAATATCAATACATTTTTTATTCCCTTAAGAATACATAGTAAGCCTTGACATAATTTTTCACAGAAATGAATCACAGTAACACGTACATAAAAATTTATATTTTCAGATTATTAATGATGTTAAGATTAATGCTGCTAAGTGTATCAGGGAAAAAAACTAATATAGAAATTACTATAGACTACATACCTTGATAAAATGGGAGATTTATGTGAATAACATCATACTACCAAATACTAAGACAGTGTTTTAATTCATTAATTCATTATAATTCATCAGACAAATTCATTAGACAAATGTCCCAAGGAGAGGGCAGAATGTACAATGAGTGTTTTCTGGAAATGAATTGCTAAAAATGAGTAGCGTCTGCAAAGACTTCAGCATTGGAAGCCAGCTGGGCTGAAAAGGGTGGGCTGGGGGGCTTTCACCCGCTGTTAAACGTTTGAAACACCACTTAAAAAAATAAAGCCATGAGTGTATCATCGGTTCTTATGGGATCAGGCTGACTCTGACTTCCATGCATATTTTCCCTCTTTGCAAAGATGAGATTTTAAAACATGCTCACAGGACATTTTACATTGATTTAGACCAGTTGGAGAAAACGTGGTTCAGTGTAGGATTTCAAACTGTTCCACTAAATACAATAACATTTGCAGTCGTGGCACTGTTTCATAATAATTTTAAAAGATTTCATTTTACTTATCATTGCAAGCCATTATCTGATCATATTTGACCTACATATTAATATTTTCATTACCATTCAAGTCTATTTTTGTTCTGTACAAATTGTCAGCACTCTTCACAGAGGTATTATTTATTTATTCTAGAAATATCTGGAATTCTTTCACCCTATGTTTTCCTTAGGGACTCTGTTTCTCCCTCTAAAGTATCGATATTAATATCTGGGGGAGGGGAAATACCCAATAAAAAAAGAGGAAGAGAAAAAGGTCTCTCTTAGTGGTATACTACAGGAGAAGCAGAAAAACAAAGGGGGGAAAAGAAATGATAATTGTTTTCTCTAAGGCTATTATCTAATGCGAAAGCAAATAGTCAGTCTGGAAATCAGCTAACAGAAGGGGATTAGAGAGATCTGAGAGTGGCTTGATTTCTAGCAGAGCTGTCTCTGCAGCCAGTGATGAGACACAGGCAGGGCAGCTAGGAGAGCTCCAGATGGCTAGGGAAAGTGGTCGTCTTGGGTTACTGCAGGGCACCGGGGCGGCCAACACGTCCCGAGCCCAGGAGAGCATCCTTAGGGAGCCAGCCCCTTGTTCAGCCGGGACCACAGAGGGCTAGGCTGGGAGCCAGGCCCCCGGCCCGCCAGCGCACCCCAGCGAGCCGGGTCTGCCCATTGTTAACATATACTTGACCTCCGTGACCCCCGGCACGACACAGATGTCTCCCACCTCCACCTCCCCCACAACAGCTTCCCCCCCCATCACACCCCCGCCCAGCCTCCCGCACCTGGTCGCGGCCGCGCCGCCGCAAGCCTCCCTCCCGAGCGGCCGCGGCGCCCCCGGGTGCGGGCGCGCGCCGCAGCCGGCCTGGTGCGGGCGCTGTGGGCGCTGTGCGCTGCGCGCGGCGCTCCTGCTCCCCGGCGGACGCCTGGACGCCCTGCAGATAAATGCAGTCGCCTTCCTCGAGAGCGAGTGAGGGCGGGCGAAGCGGACGCAGACGCAGCCTGTGACAGTGGCAATCCCCTGCGCCCCACATCACAGTCGTCTGCCACAGCAGCAACAACAGAAGAGCGGAGGGAGGGAGCGAGGCGGGAGGAGGGGAGCTGAGCTCGGCGCGCGCCGGGCTCCGCGTCGCAGGCTGCATCTAGCTGGTGACCGCCACCCCGGGCTCCTCGCCCCGCAGCTTGCTGTGCGCGGCGGCGGCCGCGGGCGCTCGGCAAGTGTAGGCAGCCTCCGGGCGAGCGCGCGTGGGCGAGTGGCCGCGGACACTCTGGCATCGCGAGGGAAGCGGCGTCGCGCCCTGGTCCTCTGGCCCCGCGGGCCGGCACCGACCGCAGGAAGTTTTATTTGCAGCTGGGAGCCCGCGGCGGATGGTGGGACTCTCCGGCCCTGTGCAGTGTAAGTGCCTACGGGCGGGCTGGGTCGGCGGGCGGGCAGGCGAGCGGGTGGCTGGGACCGGCCTGGGGCTGGTACTGTTAATTGTTATTCCGATGACCGTCAGCTTCGTTTGGATTAATTCGACCGAGAGGCTCCGGGCTGAACTTGACGCTCAACTAGAGTAGGACGGCGTGGCAGGGCAAGGAAGAACATCCTGTTTTCTGGATTCTGCGATGACACCGAACTTAGCGGATCAGCAAAGGCAGCATTTTCCCCATTTTTACATTAGAGCCCCCACACACTCTTTTTTTTTTTAATTTTTTCATCAAAGGAGACCAAAAAGATAAGTGGGTCTCCTTCGATTAAACAAACACCTGGCCAAGGCGCCAGCGGTGTGTTTGGCAGGTGGCATCACACCCGCATCGTGGATTTTTAAAACTGGAAGCGAAAGGCTCATTCTTATGGTGGACACCTTAGTCCTTGGAGCAAGATGAAGATTCCTAACTTGGTACCGGACTGCCACTTGGGAATGGGTAGGGGTCCTCTAAGCTGCACCGCAGCGCTCTGCGCCCTACCTGACAACTTTCCCCTTACTCGGGTATCTGAGGTGCTTTGATGGAAAAGCCCCAAAAGGACGTTCAGGCGGCTTCTTTGAGGCAAGTCTCCTGCCAGAGGGCAAGTCCTGAGCTTCGCAGCAAGGGACACCTGGGTAGCATCGCCTCTAAGGTACCTCAGTGCCCTGCTGGCCCAGCTGCCCGGGCCCTCTATGGTGATCCAATAGTAGCCCCGACCTGATGACGCCCGCCTATTCCGAGCCCAGTGCAGATCTTAGTGCCCAGTAGCTCCTGTCCAGAGAAATCCAGACCCGAGCTGCGTCAGGAGAATTTCTTACATTTTCCCAAAATCCCTCAGGGGCAGTGCCCGGGGCTAGCGGATTCCCGGGACCCTCTATTCACCATCCTCTGGGCGGATCTAGAAGGTCTAGTTGCTCTCCACATCTATACCCTCTCCCTGGGCGAACCTTACCCTGACCAGGAAGATTTAAGCAAAAAACGGTTAGATCGTTAAGTCCAGTTTTGGAATCTAACCCCCACCCCACCCCATCCCCTTTGAGATCTGTTAAGCTTTGGAAAAGTTTTGAGTGTTATGATTCCGGGCAGTAGGATGTGAACCAGGACTGTTACTAAAAATAGCTGCCTTGCCTCCTCCTCTTCCCTCCAAAGGCTGTTACAGCGTGGAGGATTTGGCCAGAGTCTTGGGAGCCTTCGGCCTTCCTAGACCCTTGCAAAGAGTAGTGGAGAAATCTTGCAAATTTAGCTTCCTTTGGGCACCACAAATCCCAGAGTGCCCCAGAACTGACTGGTGCTTCCTGGGAAAACGCTCAGAAAGAAGCTTTAAAGGACTTATCTAGTATTCCCTGGGAAGAGACACTGAAGAACAGCCAGAGGCCCAAAGCCAGGGAGTGAGGACCAGGGGAGCTGGAGAGGCCACTCCAGACCAACTTCATGTGCTTGACGTAACTCTGAGCCCTCTTGAATTTTTTAACTTCGCTTCCCTTAATTAATCTGCCCAGGGCCTGTCTATAAATGGATGTCCACAGCTGCTGCACATTGATTTATCTCCCGATAAAGGTCGGGTTGCTGACCGAAGCATTCTTTATACCTTCGGTGTGAACTAAAATGTGTTTTACAGGATTCTCCAACTCCCCCCCCCCCTTTCCTAGTCTCCTTTTCAACATCTGTACCGTTTTTAAGTGCACTCAGCGGCTCTTATTATCACCCCCCTCCTTTGCATGGAACAGAAGAGCTGGTCCTATGCCCGGGGAGTCCACACTCCCCAGAATACAAATGGACCAGCTTCTCTGTGATGAACGGTTTGTTAGTGTTGCCGGCCTCCTTTTAGTTTATTGCAGCACTTTGCCTTGACCACGCAAGTGTTCTGTTGTGTCCAACTTCCCTGCTCACACAATTCCTTAGAAAGGAGCAGAACACACCATTGTTTCCTAAGCCTGCATGGCCTCAGTTTGGGTGTTTATGTCAGTTGTAATGTGGCTAAACAAAAACACACTTCCAGTGCTATTTATGTGCTTGTATTAATTCTCAAAGTGCTGTCTAGTTCGAGCATTATGGTGGCTGTCAAAGAAGAGACATAGCTATGCGATTTCATTTTCTTTTTACTATTAGTTTTAAAAGAGAGGTCCAGTAGTCTAACATGATGTTAACTAGAATCTTAGTTTGATACAGTTTTTTTTTTTAATTTTCCAACCAGGATGGGAATTAAGAAAGTTGGACATTTTCCTTATCATATTGTATTTCACATTTAATATTTCATTTATTCTTCGAAAAGACAGAATTCCAACAAAATTACCAGGGAACCATTCTGGGCACACAGCAATTGGGGTTCAGCTAAGCCCATGCTATGAGATGAACTTCATGGACTTCATATTAAAAATATTTGTTTAACCATTAATTATAAACCATTTGGATGGCAGCTCCTTTATTTGAAAAACTAGATATTGTGTGGGAGAATCCTGGTATGCAAATGTGCCGGTGTCCAGTTCTCATCTAATAAAAGCAGCAGAGAGAGTGCCTGGATTTTTTTTTTCTTCTCTCCAATATTTGGAGAACTCAAAGCAGACCAGAAGTCTCTGACATGGTGCTTTCCTTTGTTGAGGAAAGCCTTTCTCACCCACCAGCACCTGCTAATGACTTGATGTTTGAAATGGTCTTTGCAAGGACTTTCCTAATAAGAAGTGGCCTACCTTCAGTGCAGTGGAAGCTGCAATATGAAATGGCAAGTTCCTGGAAATAGCAGGAGAGCAAGCCTTAAGTTACAGCTGACTTACTGTTTTGTAATACTTACCCAATCCTTCTTTTCTGAAAGAAGGAGAACGTTGTCCTTGATATTAGAACCAGTGAAGAGATTTTCCCATCGAGGTGTTAGCCTAAATATTTTTGGGTAAACACTTTATAAATTGTAAAGAGCCTCACAAATGTCAGGTGCCATTATAATTTATGTTATTGTAAAATAGAGGCTTAGCTACCCTCTCTTTCTTTCTTTCTTTCTTTTTTTTTTTTTAAACATTGAAAAGGGATCACGAGAAAGAAATGCTTCCATTAAGAATGCTGGTCAGTGGTTGTCAGTTTAGGACATTCTTCACTGTCAAATCCTGTTTCTCACTTCTTTGATATGAACATCAGCTGCCAGGCACTGAATGCAAAGCCTTCTTCATTGAGGTTTTATGCAGGCAACATAGCCCCTCATAGCATAGCAAGTCTGAAAAATTGGCACCTGCACAATTTGCATGTGAAAAAAACCAAGTCAGTTGCATTTTGCTGGAGCCTGTTACTGTAAGTTATGTGAGAAGGAAAGGCTATTTGTTTGTTGCTATTTGGGCATGTCAAGGTTTTTTATTATATGGATACCTTATTCACCATATTGTGATCTTTGGTTGGTATTGATAGCAAAAGCAGGGCGAACTGAGCTTTCGTTTTGTATAAGTTACTTATTATAGAATGAGGTTTAAATCATGAGTTTACAAAAGTCTTTCAGAGTCAGTTAGGAATTTTCAATGTGTTTTGGAAGAAGGCTGTAAGAATAATCTATTAAAAGTTAAGTAAATGCATACAGTCAGGCTAACGGGAGTATCAGTTGACAACAGTCAGGGATTTTAACACTTGCAGACTCCAGTACCAACTCAAAATCATCAAGAATGTAGACAAACATTTCAAACTTCTAACCTCAGTTGGGGGGGGGGCATTGCTCTTTCTCCTCATTTTACTTGTTAAATTGTGTTTGTCACCTGTATAACCTTTACAAAACTCTATCTGTCCCTCTTTATATAAGCCAACCAATAAATGATAACTCAACTACAAAAACCTCTGTGAACCTCAGACTACTATCCATCAAAGAGGACATTTTATCCACAGTAAGATATTTGTCATTATCTAAAGAGACACCTTCCAACTTCACCTTTTTACAGCCATTAATATAAGAGTTCCTAAATAATGTTTAAAGAACAGTGAACATTTTATTAAAGCAAACATTAGCTCAGTTTAATGGAGGTAATTGTAAGTGATAAGACAGAGCAGGTTATCTCTGTGTTGCTTAAACAGAAGGAACTGCTTTGCACCATTTCCAGTAGCCATCTGTAGAGGAGAAGGGTTTGCACCTGTCTGTCCACACTAATTATAGATTGAGGCCAAAAGAAATGAAATTCGAGGAGGTTTTCAGCTAATGAAATCCATACTGATTTTATTGTAAATGTGTTCTATGTAAAGAAGATGATGGTTGGGTTATGAGTAAATAAATTGTTATGTAGCTGCTGGGCACTTGGTTCTGGGGCACAATTGTGCTGCGCCGACTTTGATATTAAAAGAAAAATAAAGACGGCAACTTGGACATGGGTGGTATAGCCTTTGTTTGGCGTCCGTAGTTACAAGTTAGTAAGCAGCAGTGGGTTCAGCCGCTTAGATACGTGTGCAGTGTAAAGCAGCTTAAATGCCAGAAATGTTTTCATATTCTGAATTGCAGATGAAGGGAGGTCCTGTGCTAACTTATGCATAGAAAGAGTTTTTTTTTTAATTAGAAAGCCTTTTTTTCTTTTTCTGCATTTTCAGCTTCACATCCATGAGAAATTAAAACAGAATGAGTGAGGAATGCATCCTTCAATGAAAGGTCACACGAGTGTCTACCACATCTGTTTATAGTAATTATGAACATAATTAACATAAGAATTACAAATGAAATAAGGACAAGCTGAGCAATGAGATATAATGCCATAATGGTCATATGTTGGAATTCTCACATTATAGCACACTAGACTTCACATACTCAAAGAAAGAAAGAAAGAAAATGCTAGATTTCTATCTGGATTAATGTTTCAAAACTTATCTGCCTGGGGCAGATGGACTCCTTGCTTCCACAAGAAGGTAACCCATTATTAAGAAAAGAAGTATTCGCTGGAAATTAAAATTTCGATTGAGCTTGATTGTTAAAGTTGTCTGCAGTTCTAGGTACTGCTTTCTTTTGAATACTCTGCCCATGATAATAATTCTTGATTACTATATTGCTTTGGGTTTTTGTTTTGATTTTCTCGAGACAAGATCTCATTCTGTAGCCCAGGCTGGCCTAGAACTTACTAATAGAACTCAGACTGGCCTGTAACTCATACTAACCCCCCCTGTATCAGTCTCTTGAGTGTTGGGGGTTGGGTGTCATCACACTGAACATGTTTTTGTTGTTGTTGTTGTTGTCATTTTTTAAATTGACCACTTTGAAGCAAAATCCTTGGTTTAGGAGTGGCATGGAGCCTGACGTCAGTGCACACCAGAGCAACAACACTGTATTTTCACAAAAAGAAGAACATAGATGGTTTACCTGCTCTGCAGTTTTCTTTGTGTCTAGTCTTTGGGATACCTTTTAGAGAAAAATATGTCTTTTCTGAGGTTAAAAGCCACATTAGAACTTTTTTTTTCATTTTTTGTATATAATAATTGTATAAAATAATGAGTTTCATTGTGATATTTCTGTACATATGCATTTAGTGCATTTTTGTTAGCACATTGTAACAGAGCACGTAATGGGAGAAAAAAAAAAAGCCAGTGAGCATTGTATGGTGTATTTTTCCCCATTTCCTGAGTTGCATTGGATTTCGAGGTGTTTGTATACAGTCTGTGCCCAAGCTGATCTAACTACAGTGGCTGCTGCTGTCTACTGTGAATGCAGCTTTCTATCATAGTGAGACGAG
Organism: Acomys minous; assembly: GCF_964271855.1. Classification (NCBI taxonomy): domain Eukaryota; kingdom Metazoa; phylum Chordata; class Mammalia; order Rodentia; family Muridae; genus Acomys; species Acomys minous. The sequence goes on from NC_140483.1 coordinate 123,064,141, forward strand.
AGGTGAAAGGACACCCTTTACAAGAGCTGAAAGGATATTCTGGAAGTCTATTATTAAATGTAAAACATGTAGGGATGACAGATTTTTTCACCCATTCAGAGCTCACTTGCTTGTGTCATGTAGCCTGCCAAGTGGTTTACTTCCCGCCCCCCAGCACCCAGTCTCTAACTACTGAACCTGGTCACTTTTTGAAGATTTATGGAGAAATATTACCTTGTTCTTGTGCAGTGATACTGCGAGGCTTTCCACATTATTGGATTACTGGAGGATTGCAGCCGAACCCCTTTTATCTGGCATTCATTCTATGACAAGATTTTCACACATGCCCTTCCCCCACCATGCCCAGCTTTCTTCACTTTGTGTTACCTATCAAATTTCCCTTGATTCTTTTCTTGGGGGTGGGAGCAGGAGTGTGGGGGAAGGGGGAGGAGGAGGGAGGGTTCATCGCACATAAGAGGAGTCTTGTTGTTTTAGGCTAGGTGAATTGGGAAGTACTTGATGAAACAAAGCCACTCTTACAATATGCCTACCACTCTGCTCTTCTGTTTCTCAGCTCATTAGCCCTGTTCCTGCCTCCCTTTTTGTCACCTACTACTGACTTCATATATAAGCCATTTTACGACCCTAAGTTTCACAGCAGTTGTGGCTGCAGTGTATGCCGTGACATTCTGTGGTTTATTGACCTCCCTCTCCAGAGTGCAGGAAAGGCTTCTTAACCAGGCTTCAGTGCCTAGAAACACAACCCCGCCGAACGCCCCCTCCCCCCAATGAGAAGCCCTCCTTTGCTGCATTATCCGCACTCCATTAAGGATCTGATCAGATGTTCAGATTGTCTGATGGGTGCATTTAAAAGTGAAAAGGGGCTCCCCGAGGACTACTCAGGTGTATCCTCCTCCTGACCCTGCTGGGGTGGAGGAGGAGGAGAAACTCTGGCCCCTCTGGTGGAGCTTTAGCCCTTGCTTGCTCTGATTGATGCTCAAGCTCTGGGTGGGTGAAGAGCTGTGAGGCGGCTCAAGCCAAGATTGATTGCCTCAATTTCCACCTCCCACCTCCCAAACAGACTCTGGGATGTACACAGAAGGAAGCTCCTACCCCCAACACGACTTTCTGGAGGTGGCGCAGGTGTCTGAGTCACCTGTAGCCACCAATCACAAGTGGTCCTCCTTATCACAATGACACTGGCTGCCCTGCATCTTCAGCTGGGTCACAGTCAGAAGCGTGAAAGAGGGTGGAGGCTCTTTCGTATCTCTCCTGTATCTTCGTGTGTGGGGGAGGGTGGGAGCTGGGTTTTGGTCTATGGGGGTCAATAGAAAGAGACAACTCCTACAGGAGGTCGTCCTGGCCGACTTCCGGGCTGTTGTGTGGCCACAGTTAGATTTGTTTTTGGCAAATATGTTTTTGGATGGAGGTGAGGTGGTGAAGGTGTCACTGTCAAAACCACAGAGATCTCTTGATCCCGCTGACCTTGACGGAACCTCTAGTGTGGTGGAGCCACGGGGCTGGCGAATCCAAATATCTGGGAGGTGGGGCTGATTCGAGGGCTCGAATTACCCTGTAGCCCTGATTGCCACCACCTCCCAGCCTTTCTGGGTAGCTGTCCTCACTCTCTGACCCCATCCTAGGCCGGTCTCCGCCCCTGAATCTCTACCCTGTCTTTTCCTTCAGCCTGCAACTCTCCCCTCCCTCTCTTCCCTCTCCCTCTCTCCCACTTTTCCTCCCTCTCCCCTCCGTCTCGCACGCACCCTCTGTTTATTTTCCTGCCTCCATCTGGGCCCTGCTGATATTGTAATCACCCTGATGCACGTTGGCTCCTCTCCTCTCCCTCCCGCGCGCACACACTCACTCACACACAATGTGCCATCTCGACCAGCCCTTTACTTCTGATAAGCTCCGATGTGTGTTTAATGAATACAAAGCGGCTGTGTGGGGGCCGCGCGGCCGGCCGCCTCGCGCGCTCGCCGCCGGAAGGTAATCTCCGCGGCCGGGCTGGGGGCGGCGGGGCGGGGCGCGGCGTGGGGGCGGCCCCCCCCCCCAATGATCCGGAGCCGATAAGAGCCAGGGAAGTGAAGATGTAACCTGTTATCGGGCGCTCTTCTTAGCTGCCAGAGGGAATTTACATTTAAAGATTACAGAGAGAGAGAGAGAGGGAGAGGATCTGCCTTTTGTTGTGCGGGGGTGAGGAGGAGACAGCGGCCCTGGCCTCCGCACTATCTCCCATCACCTCTGCTATCCAGACGGGGACTCACGGAGGTGAGATTACTGAGGGCCTTATCTTTAATTGGGTTTAGTGTTGCCAGGCTGAATAGGTTTAAAGAGACTCGATAAAGGGGGAACAATAGATTATTTGTTGATCGGACGCTGGAGCCCTCAGATGTAAAGGAGAGAGGAAGAACTCTTAACAACTTGATTAGCTCTATTTTATTTTGATTTCGAGGTGACAGGGTCTCTCTTGGTAAAGAGAAGAAGGACCGAGGGAACTTTGCGGTTCTGATGACTGGCAGTGTTTGATTCCCTATGCATGCTTGCTTTCCCAGCACTTTCGCACCTGCTTCACCTTATCCTTCTTTAGGGTTGATAGGGAGTTCAGGACTGAGGCTTTGAGGTCTTCCGGCGTCTGTGTTTGGTTTTGTGTGGCTTGTTTTGAACAGCTGGTGAACTGATGCTTTGGGTCCTGGAAGGAGTGTGGACAGCTAACGAAGCCCACTTTTAATATGGGCAGAGGAGAATGGTATATTTTGGTACAACTCTGGCTAGAAGGTCCAACATCACTCTAGGTCGGGTAGAGAGAGATTATATTTTGTATTTGAACTATGCTATCTTTTGCTTGAAATCAGTGTGGAAAAAAAAAAGAAGCAAGTTGTCACTTGACTCATGAGTGTATTTCAAAAATTCACGTTATAAACTTTAGAAGGTTCTTAAAAGAAGACAAAATGCTTGTTTTTGCCTCCTATACATTTTTTTTTAAAGATAGGTGTTTTGACAGGTACATAGATGCCAGCCAGTAACTAAAAGCCTAATTAGAATTTGTTTAAAGCCAGAGGGCCATGTTTCCTTGTTGACAGCAGCAGATCGATTGGGGAAGACAATAAGTCCCATTATTTTGCTTCCATTGACTGAACATATTGACATTGCAGGTTTGCTGTTGCCTCTGACCGTGATGAAACACGGAAATTCACAGAGCGACCAGTCAGAGTAGCACACAGATTCCTGAATGTCTTTTCTGCCTTCGGGTTACCTTATCACCCAGGCAGAAGGGGAAAGGCTGGTCTTTGGTCAGAAGAAGAGGACTATTTTTGATTAAGGAACTGTCACATGGCACGCCTTGAGGGACATCAGTCATTCTCCGCAGAACTGTATATTACATGGAAATGCATGGTTGTTCACAAATTCAGGGAAGCAACTTAGTGAGCCGTCTTGAGTATTTTGCATACAAGAACACCCATTTCCAAGATTCCCCTGTACTCTCCCTGGAGATATTTACAGTAGGTGGCTAGCTTGTGTTTGGTTGCTAGTCGTTTTGTTCTAGTCTAGGGTACTCAAGCAGCCTAGCACCTGTCTTAGAAGACAGCGCTTAGAGTCTCTACAGACATAGGGCCTGACTCTGACTTCTCTGCGGTCGCTCGCTTTTGGTGGATGAATCAGGAGAGAAATGGGATGTGACTCCCTCCTGTGCAGGTGTGTCCACAGACAGTGAGTGGTATGGATTTATATGGTTTCCAAAGAGATGCGGCCATAATAATATACTTTGTTGTCTTCTTCTTGTCACCTGGCGATTTAAATACATTCGCATAGTTTCTGCATAATAAAACCAAGTGCTACGTGGACTCTGGGTCCCAGAACTTGGGGCCACACCAAAAATAGGTATAGAGTAAAACCAGAAGAGGCTAAACATAGTTCTTAAAAAGTTTAGTGCCCATGACTTAGGCATAGTAGACAGTCACTGTTGCTGTAGGCCACGAGTGGATGCCCTCTGCAGTGTTTTAGGACAGGAGTAGTCTTTTAGACCGTCCTCAGGAAAATGTTAGGTTTCCATTTGATCAGCAGGTGCTGTTGAGATGAAAGCCATGTGTAAATTTTCAGAAGGCTAAAAGTGTCAATTCAGAAGAGGGAGGTGATAAGAGAAATGCAATCAGTTTTCCTGTTTTCAATTTGTGCAGGATTTGAAGAGCTGTTTTGTTGAACTGCTACATCTGCTCCAATATGAATATTGAACTACTTCCACTAAAAATAACATCCTATAATTTGGAAGCTACTGCAGCCTTTTGTTAATGTGAGTGGGTTATTTAAAAACAAAACAAAAAATAAAAAAATAAAAAAACCCCAATTTTCTATTTTGACAATCTCTTGCCTAATGTGCATTTTCATTTGCTGCCACCACTTTCACCCTCAGCAGATAAATAGTGTTATGCAATTAGGGCCTCATCTTGTTTGGCTATGAAAAGAGGTTTCCATAGGTGAAAATCCTGGTAATAGAAAAAGGCATTGCACAAAACAGAATTTGCTTTAAAATAATCTTTTAAAATATTTATTTAAAATGAGGTGGTTATTCCCTCCATTCTCGGCTACTACAGTCTTTAACTTACTGGCGACTACTGTGAGGACATTAACACTATTCCATTGCATACTGAGCACTCTGCGATGCATTTCACTTTTAATATACCTTCAAATGTAAGTTTAAACTAATCAGGGATATTTTACCTAACAGAGCTTTCAAATAATTTTTTTCATGCTTAAATAAAATGATTAAATTATGCTTGAGTGCCTGCATACAAAGGCTTTGGCCTCTATAGTACTGCTAATCAAATAAGTTTTGTGGGCCACATTAGAGGAAAAATTGGATGCATTTTACTGGTGACATTTGTAGGAAAGCCGTGTTCTTTAAACTCATCTAGTATTAATTAAAAGGAAAACTCCAGAATATACTTAAAATAATCATAATAAAAATACCTCATCTATATTATAAGAATGTGGGTGGTGGCAAGTAAGAAGATATGTGGATAAGGTTACATATTGATTCAGTCTTTGATTGCACTTGGTTTGACTTGTGGCTAAAGTCATTTGTCCTGGGTGAGACCTGATCACTGCCCAGGATCAATTAGCTGTGTAGCTTGTGCCTTCACACTTGACTGGCTAGACACATTCTTCACAGAGAGTGCAGAACAGCTCAAGAAAGGATAAAGGGGATAGCAGATACCGTGACATATGAGCACGTGGACTTATAAATGTAGTACTTATTTTGAAATATCAGTTCGCAGTAAGAACTGACTGAAGAACCAAGTTTAATGCAGTATTGAATGACTGATTGTGTGTATGCCATCAGATAAAGAATACTACTCTCAGGCAGTGTCATTTTCAACCTGAAGACCAGGGAGCAGTCAGTATTGTGGTGTTCTGGTGTGCCATTAGTAAGTTTGGTACCATACAGGTATATTCTTTGATACATGTATTTTGTCACTTTCAAGGAAAGAGCCTGAGCTAGGAATGGCAGCTTACACCTATAATGGCAACACTTGGGAAGTAGAGAGAGGGGGATTAAGAGTTCAAAGGAATTCTTGGCTGCATAGCAAACTTAAGGTTTGCTTGAGCTACATGAAACTGTCTCACAACCCTTCCACCCAGGGGGAGACAGAGAGAAGAGAGGAGAAGAGAGGAGAGAGAGAGAGAGAGAGAGAGAGAGAGAGAGAGAGAGAGAGAGAGACAGAGAGAGACAGAGAGAGAGAGAGAGACAGAGAGAGACAGAGAGAGACAGAGAGAGAGACAGAGAGAGACAGAGACAGAGAGACAGAGACAGACAGAGACAGAGAGGCAGAGAGACAGCAAGATAGAGACAGGGAGAGAGAGAGAGAGAGAGAAACAGACAGACAGACAGACAGACAGACAGAGACAGACAGAGACAGAGACAGAGACAGACAGAGACAGAGAGGCTGAGAGACAGCAAGATAGAGACAGGGGGAGAGAGAGAGAGAGAGAGAGAGAGAGAGAGAGAGAGAGAGAGAGAGAGAGAGAGAGAGAGAGAGAGAGAATAGATTAAATTTCATATCATGTCAAAAACACAATCAGTCCCAATGCTTAGAATGTTTTGTGCCCCAAAAGAGAAGAGTTTTCAGAATTATGGAACGATGCCCAGGCTCTTATATCAGAACCGCTGGTAAAGTAATGTTCTGTGGTTGAAGTTTAAGGCATGGTGCTTTCTTGTTTGGAAAAAACTATTTACATTGCTTAAAGCCAGTGATATTTCCAGTGACAGACAGACAAGCTTAACATTCTTTCCTTTGAGGCTGGATGTAGCTCAATTGGTAGAGGGCTTGCTTAGCTAAACAGTGCCCTAGATTTTATCCACCAGTGTCACATAGACAGGGTGTGGAATCCTACACTGTAGTTTCAAGTTGTAACGTTTTGGGTATTATAACTCATAACTCATGAAGGGATGACAGTCATTTGCTTTTATAGATGCTGTATTGACCAAAGTCTCAAGACACATCAGGATTTAGGTGAACAGAGAAGGTCTTTAGAATATAGATACTGTGAGGGACAAACACAAACAACACAAATGTAAATTTTCCGCTAAGTCTCCACCACCTAAGCACTGTAAACGCTTTGGGAAAAGTTATTGACTGGCCTCATTAATCTTTTAATATCTGGGGCAAAGACCACTTCAGAGTATGCTGAGAGACTTCCGACACTGCCACATAGTTGCCTTGAGAGAAAGGCAAATAATCGCCAGATGACAAAGTCTTACATATTATGACCTTGATCCTAACTTTCTCATATATTTTTACCATAGACTTGAAGTAAATGACTAATATCTTACTTTCTCCTGTCAGAGAACTCCCACCTCTGGCTCAGACTAGCCACTGATGTTCTTCCAGATTTACTTTTCACCCCATTTTTATATATTTTAATTTGTTAATTAGTTAACTTTTTGTTAAGTCAGGGTCTCACTGTGTACCTCTAGCTGTCCTGGAACTCACTCCGTAGACCAGGCTGGCCTAGAACTCACAGAGATCTCCCTGCCTCTGCCTCCCATGTGCTTAGATTAAAGGTGGGCTCCACTATGCTCAGCTTTGACAACAATTTTTAGAATTGAAGTTTCCTTGTATTCCCCAAACCTGGCCTTCTTTGTGTCTGTGTTCTAATAATTAAGACCTGATTCTCTGAAAGCCTGTTTTGGTGATCTCCTTAGTATACACTGTTTCCTTTTACTTAGTCCACATTTCTGTCACACTGAGCAGAAGGCAACTGGTCCCTGTTATCATATCCCTGAAAGCCTCCAAATGGATGTTAATGTGTATGTCTCCATCTTTCTAAATCTAACGTCACTCATCTGCCTCAGATAAGTTCATCCTGCACTGAGCTCATGAGTAGCTGATCTAGTCCCGTTTCTATCTGTCTAACATCCTGGAACAGATTGTTACTCATGGTCACAGGTTTTCCCACTCCAGTGGACCGCTGTAGATCTTTATCTCTGGTTTTGTCATCTTAAGATATTTCCTGTCTGACAGATAAGAGGAAAGGGTAGTTTCTTTTAGTTACTCTTTTTTTTATAAGGTAGCTCTCTATGTAGCTCAGACTGACTACATATAGCCTAGGCTGGCCTGCAACTCAGTTCTTGCTACCTCAAGTCCTTAAGACTTGGAATTGGCTGTAAACATACACCACACCCAGCTATTAGGAAAAAGAGTGCGTAGCATCTTTTACTCTAGAGACGTTTAGATTTGTAACTGGTTGCAGGGCATATAGCACTTTATGTTATAAAAAGAAGGGCCTGGTGTGAGAGGCAAAGTGGGATGCGCTTTCAGTGCGTTCATTGACTTCCTTGGTAGCTTAAGATATATCCCAGTTTTCAGATGAATACCTCAGAGGTAAGGTGAGGAATGTCTCCTATGTGAATGCCTAATAGATACCAGTAATAGATTTTGGAGTTTTTTTTTTTTTTTACAAGTATAGTGTGTATTCTTGGCAATGGGTTCGACCCTGTTGGTCTTCACATTGCTGGGAGATGGATTACACAGGGTCTCCCTGACTCGCCACCCACCTGCATGGCACTGGGAAGTGGGAGCCATCTTGGACTGTAGGTTGCCTGTGTGAAGTGTTAGGCATTATTCTGGCCTTTCAGGAACAGCGATGGGAGAATGGATCTGTTTATGCAGCGAGGAGGGACTTCTGTTAAAATGAATCAGGTTTTATGCTTTCCCTTCACGGTCACTGGGCAGGACAGTGGCCTTGTGCGGGGCCACAAGAGTGAGGTAAAGGGAGTGGAGAGAGATCACAATTAGCAGGCATTCACTGTGCTCCATAGTCTCAGAGTCTGGACCTGAGTCACTTGGGAGGGTGTAACCGACAACTTGTTTAAATGAACAATAGTACATTGCCACGTGTCTACAATCGTCAATTCAAAAAACCCTGAAAACTTGACCCTATGCTTTGTCTGAAGAGTTTAAACATTTAGTTATTGCCGTCGGCCCTTTTTGTATCTGTTGTCTGTTTGTAAAATCAATCTGGATTAAAGTACAGACACTAGGAGTTTGTTGGAAATTTTCCTAGCTTAGGAAATCATAAAGCAGAACTGGGTTTCTTTGACAAGTAGGAACTATTGCATTTGCTTGGTTTGATCAAGGTGAGCACATCACTGTCATCCAGGAAACTGTTGCTGTTCATAAAGGAGCCCTTTAGTTGGCAGGACTTAGGGAAATTGCCATTTTTAGTTGTCATTAGAAATGGAAGTCACAGGAATCACTCTTACCTCATAGGCCACAGAACATCTTTTCACTGATGGTCAAAGTTCAGTATGAGACCAAATGGAAGTTCTTTGCCACAAAGGAAAAGGTCTTTAAAGTAGAGATTTCATTACCGCTTGATTCCATTGGAATAGGTAGTAACCTAAGATATAGTAGATGAAGTACTCCTAGGAGATGTCCTGGAAGATTAAAAAGAGGTCAAAGAGCTAAGGTAACATAAGGAAAAACAAGGAAGAGTGGGGAAGGAGAGCTGTGTGTCCAGGTGACAAGGCAATGGAGCCAGATGGCAATGGGGTGTTTTACAGAGTATTTCGGAGGACTCTCGCTGGAATTGTTGGAGGAGTTCCCTTTGTAACCCTCAGAAGATCAGAGCCCGATGCTGTAGACAGAGAGGCAGACAGCAGTCCCTAAAAGAGCCTGCACTGACAGCGATGCCTAGGATTTGGCAAGGCACACTGCAGAGAACGTTGCAGATCACTCTCAGCCTCTTACTTGGTACTAGTTACACTTTCGGCAGAGTCTTAGGAAATTTGTCAGTTTGTCTGGTTGGTTAGTCCCTGTAGAAGTTCTCCATCCCTTTCCCTGCCCACAAGATGGAGGAACATGTGATAGATCCTGGAAGACTGGTAGTTGATTTTCTGAGTCCATGCATGTCCATAGACACCGTGATGGGCAGACACAGCATTGAAGCACAGAAGATAATGCCGGAGCAAGAACGGTGGCGTTTATCAGACCGACAACGCTAATCCTCTCCTGTGAAAGTGTTCTTCAGTAACTGTTAAAGTTCTGAAACTTTCAGAGTAGGTAGATAGGTGTTGTCCTTTATCCTCCCCAGCTGCCTTTGTTGACCTGCTCGCACCTGAGGTCTCATTTCTGGCTGGAATCCTGCAGAAAGGAGAGCCACATCTGCCCTCTCATGGAGGGGGGGGGGGAGGCAGCGACTTCTCATCCATCCATCCTTCTGTTTAAACAAGGGAGGGAGGGGGGGGTCATCGAAAGTGGAAAGGGAAAAGAATGCAATGAGTCTCCACTGATTGATATGTTCAAGTTAAGCTTTCAGATGCCCCCAGGGACATAGGCAGAATGTACTACAGACAAGTAGAAGTGAAGAGTAATAAGAGAGGAAAGAGGCAGCTCATGGAACCCAAGTTGGCTTTCTCCAAAGAGTTGCATACTAGCTGTGTCACGCTGGAAAGAGACCCTTCTTAGAGGGTGGAAAGTGAAATGTATACTCTTGCAAGGAAATCTAAAGTAAATTGGTAATTCCTGCTGTCAGTCAGGTCATTAGGAGGAGACCTAAAGCAGGTAGTGGGCTCTGTCCCTGCTGAATATTATACCCCCTTGGGACAGGTTAAAGAGCTACAGGAATAGTAGTATACACTGATTACAGGGGTACAATAAGTGGGTTTTATTTTTATGTGTGTGTGTACGTGTGTGTGGGTGTGTGTGGGTGTGTGTGGGTGTCTGTGTGTCTGTGTGAGTTGTGTGCAGGCAGAAGCCAAAAGAGGGTACTGAATCTCCTGTAGCTGGTAGTTGCAAGTAGTTGTAAGCAACAAGATGTGGGTGCTAGGAGCTGAATTCTGGTCCTCTGGAAGAGCATCAAATGATCTTAACTGCGGAGCCATCTCTTCAGCCTCATTAGTGGGATTTTACAGGTGAGAGTAGGTTGCCATTTAAACTTGTCTTGAGACAGGAGGGATTTATGAAGGCCTGGTTGCTGCTATTGGTCAGCAAGCAGTGTTTTATAAGGTAAGAATACTGTGATGGAGAGGAGGTAGTAGAGGTGGGAAACGCATTAACAAATGGCTGCAAACTAAAGGCCTTGAGGTAACAAATGCAGAGCAAGAGCAAAGAGACCATTTGTAGCTTGTAGGTAAAACAAGTGACCATCTTCTTGGGAACTAACATAGAGGTTCCCTGCCTGGGCTTGGTGCCTTTCATTCCTTTCCTTAATGAAAGGCAGGATAGTTCATCTTCTACAATAAAGGAGTTTTTCTAGCTGGACTTCTCTTGAGCAACAGATACTATCATGAAGCAAATTTAAAGCCAATGTAAAAAAAAAAAAGTCCTAGACTAGGGGTAGCCACAAGCCTTGTGAAAACTGTTCCTCTGGAGTTGGTCCCTTTGTGACAGGGATGTAGGGGAGGGGAGGGGAGGCACGGAGGCCAAGACCAAGCAGTCTTGTGGCTCTTTGCTTTGTTTGCTGTGCTGGGGATTGAATCCAGGGTTTTTGTGCATATCCAGTCAGCATTCTACCAGTGGGCTACATCTCTGGCCCTTTGTTTCATTAGTGTAGATTGTAGGTACTGCAGAAGAGTGGCCCTGGTTGAGTTAGAAGGACAGGAAGGAAAAAAAAAAGCCGCATGCAAGAGGCATTTCTAAGAAAAAATTAATTAAAGCATGCATCAATAGAGGGCGGATTCACCGAGGGGAGGGGTTAACCACCAGAATAATTGTGAGTGCACTTCTCTTGCTACAGCCTGCGGATTTCTGTGGGCATTTGCTTAAGGGGCAGCTTTCCTGCTCTACCACAGGCATAAAGTATTCCAGCCTAAGGGAGGAGCTGGGGAGCCTTTTAGTTTCTCCAGGTTCCAGCTACCTTTGGGAAGTGGAGGTAGGGATCCCAAATGGTAGGCATAGTCACATCAGTGTATATCCTTGGGCCTTGGCCTTGGCCCGGACTTGCCTCCCTGAACCTCTTTTAGAAGGTTGTGACCTTTCTTTCCATAGACGCCTTCTGGGGACACAGAAGAGTAAGAGGTGATCAGACCTGCTGAGGCTTTAGCCTCCCATTCAGCAAAAGCCACCTCTGCTGCACACGTTTTTTATGTATTGTAAACAGTGAGCTTCGGTCACAGGGTAATTTATCAAACTTCCCTCAACTCTAACATTACTTAGTGGTGAGGATGTAGCGAGGGCAGAATGAAGAGTTAAGGATCTGTTGGTGGGAACAGAGACCGTCCTTGGAGACTGGCATGCGTCAGATTCCAGGCTCTCTGCTCTTGGCGGGGAGGCAAGAGTAGACTCCCCATGAGGACTTTGAACCTAATTCCTTCTCTATAGTGTGCTCTATGGGCCAAATACATTTTCATGCAGTAATGCTTTTCAAGTCTTCTTTACGTGAGAACAAATATGTGTTAAAATATTGTTGCTACATATAGAAACTAATCTTTTTAATACTTTACAATCAGCAGATAGTGAACTTAATATAGTAGAACATGTTGGGACTATGGCTTTTATTTTAAAATGGAGGCCTCATATTAGAAAAGTAGAGTAATTGTTTTGATATGTTAAAGACAGAGGTAAACTTTATACCTTTATTATTAAATCACTTGGTATCACCATCCTACCCTCCCCCCCTCCCCCCCCACCCCTGCCCCATTTCAGAGAATTTAGTATTGGAAACAGCATCAACACTGAAATTATTATGAACCTGACATGGTGTCTCCCTCTTGTGACCCCAGGACATATGAGACCAAGGGATGAATTTGGACCCAGGTTATTACATTGCCTGTCTCAGAAAACCAATCAAAACTCCCGTCCATGCATGAGGACTTTCAGAATAAAATTCATAAGATCATTTTGTTTCATATAGATTGAGGCACACAGGTAGTTAGAAAATACTACAGTGAGTTAACCCAATAAGGTGTCTTGTACTTTGGCAGTGACATTTATTCAGCCTTCTTTCCGGTTACCATGGCTGCCAAGCCCTGAAAAGCTGTCATGTAAATTATCACTAAAGTATGACATAGCAACCGTAGTGTCCCTTCTATAGTGACACTACACCAACCATATGGATACTGGTCTTAGAACGTTGGCGTGTCAGGATGTTATCTGAGGGCTTTTGTTATTGTTGTTGTTCTCGTTCATCATTCTGCGCTTATATATCTAGTACTTCCCCATGTGTTTTTCTCCCTTACTATTTGTATTTATCCAATATATTAAATGCATACATATAAACAATACATGTTTTTATCATGCTGTGTTCCTTACTTTTAATTGTTTTTATTTTAATAGAAATTTATATAGTAAAACCATGCTGCTATTCTTGTAAGAGAGATAAGCGTTTTCCTAACCATGTACCTATAAATGCAACAGTTATTTAAAAAAAAAATAGTAACTTTTATTTTTAATCTCTAAGACCCTGTTAAGTTGAGAGATACCTTCTGATAACATTTAAAATGTGTTATATCATACTATACTTCATGCATATAAAGTGTGAGAGTTAATAAAACATAAGATATCATCATGTCAAAGGCCTTGCCTTGTTTTGTGCAATGTCACTTAATTGGAAAACACCTTGTTGATATTTACTTTTGAGCTTTATTCAGATCTGTCAAAATTGATTTTTGATGGATTTTCTCTTCTATGTTATCAACTATGCTTGATAAAAAATAATTTTCACACTTAAAAATCTTCATGAAACTTCACCAAAAAAACCCAAGCCTTTTATAAAAGGCCACATTATGTTATTGGTAGAAAAATCGTTGTTGAGATATGCTGTTAGATGGAAAGAGCAAGGGGCAGAAGAGTGTGGGGTGCTTGCTACATACGCTCAAAAATGCCTATAATTCTACTTGTGTCAGACGTGCAAGGAGCTGACAGTACTGTTGCTCTCAGGGAAGAAAGTGAGGCCCAGGCATCAGGGATCTGAACAAGCACTGCCTCACAAGTCCTTCTTACTTAACCTGCTACGTCTTTCCCTTCAGTTCTCACCAAGACCATAATAGCCTGGCCTCAGATGGCACGGGGAAGTCGACAGGGATGAGGTGCACACTACTGTCATAAGGTTGCTGCTTTTGGGGCTGCCCTGCTATGGAATTGTCAACCTCCCCCCTCTTTTTTTAAATTTTTTTTATTTTTAGAAATTCCCAGTGTATCTCTTTCTGTGGTCACTCCTTCATTTGGAAAATACTGAATGGGTCTGTTGACTTTGGGAACATGGATATGTGACTGGCCATAGCTAGCTAGGGCTTTCTCTTTCTGTCTTCTCCAAGCCCCTGGTGCCTCTGTGCTTTTGTTGCTGGGTTCCTTGTGTGCTTTCTGAGGGAAGCCAGACTAGGTCCACTTCACCTTCTCCTTCGTCTCTCGTGAACGTTTCCTACTGAGGTTATGGTCTCTCTCCCCATGGAATTTCTACATGAGATTTAGCTGGTTGACAGGCTCCTTCAGTGTGGGAGTGTGGATGGAACAGCTCGGGTCCTCTTGATGCCTTGTTAAATAGTGAAAAAGCTCGTCCCTTGAGCTCAAGTTATTTACTTAGAGTTCTCTGGAAACATTTAAGGGCTAAAACTAAAGAGCAAACTTTGGTTTCAACAAGCCTTTTGTTTTCTTGCTCCACCTCTTTCCACCTTGGTCCCTTTTTTTTTATTGTGTTCTCTTTTTAAAATGCACAATTTATTGCAGGCATATTTTTGGCTCATATGTTGTAGCAGTGACTAAAAATACCATACCCACTGTGATGCTTAATTTTGCCGGCCTGACTGGATTAAGAAACACCTAGTGCATTAATGAGGCATTGGGCATATCTGTGAGGGTTTTCCTCAGAGAGGACTAATTGAGGAAGGAAGACCTGCTGGGAATAAACAGTAGCATATCATGGTCAGGCCCTAAACTGAATATAAATGCGGAGGAGGTAGAAAGCCAGCAGAGTGACAATTCTCTTTTCTCTGCTGTCAGACTCCCAGCTCCCCATGCCGGGCCCCAAGATGGGAACAATCTCACTTGGTCAACCTCACATGCCCTGCATGTGCAGTGATGGGCAACGTCTGGCTTACCTTGCTTTAAGGCATCATCACTGGCCCAGGGCTTGTTACCACTCTCCTGGAGGTCCTTAAACCTCAGCAGCTGGAAACAGCCTAGTAAGTAGGGGTAGCCACACAGGCTGCAGGTAAGAATTACACAAAGGTGGGAAACAAGACTTTTCTCTATTTTTGGAAAAGTTACTACTTAGGGTTTGAAAATACCCCAAGTTTGCAAGTTTATGAGGCAGAGAGGTGGGGGATGAGACTTTGGGTTTTGTAAGAAATGGTAACAAGAGGTTACCTGTGTCAAAACTGTGCTTGCAGCTGGGAGGTTGTAGAATCTTTTTGACAGAGGAAACATCAACTCTAGATGCAGAACCTTCCAGAATGCCCCCTTTTCTTTTATGTGAAGTTTGCTAGCATGGATCAGGTGCCTTTATTTGAAGAAACCAATCTTTGGAAATAATTGTTTCTCTCTTCCCTTATCCCCTGAAGATGGTACTTCACAGATGAAATTATAGGGGAGAAAATAAATCACAATACCTTCATTAACAGGATTTTTTTGTCATTTCAAACTGTGTACCTGCATCTTAGCAGTTGCTATACCTTAGTTTGTTAGCTGATAATAATAGGACTTACTTCTATCTGTATCATAGCAGCAACTTTCAGAAAGAAAAATTATAGTGTTAGCAGGTCAGTTTTGAGAAAAGACCTTTGATTTTGTTTTATTCAGAACCACCATGCTAAAGGCTTTGATTATACAGTACAGGTGGGAAGTGGCTATAACGCCATCCATCAAGAAGAAGGTGGCCAACCCTGGTAAAGACCAGAGTATTACAACAATCTGAAGGCCACAGAATGATCACAAGGCCAGTAGCTAGACAGGGAAAGGTTTGTGAAAGTCCCAAGAAAGTCTACTTTAGCTGCGTTCATTTGTCTGATTTCCTTTTATTCTGGATCACTGCTATGTGCTAAGTGTAATGCCATGTATGTATGGGGGATAGGACAGTGAACAAAATAAGTAAGAGGGAGACAGTTAATAAAGAAGATAGTAAGATGTGTGAAGGCAGCAAGTGATGTTAGGATGGTGGGAATCCTGGGAGGGAGATGCACTCTCATGGCTGGGAAACAATTTCTGAGGTCGTATTAGCATCTGGCTATGCTTCAGTGTGTGCAGAGTCTCAAGGGCAGAGGATGAAGCAGCAAGGATGAGACGATGTCTTCTATCCATGCTGCTCCCTTTTTTTGTGTCACATGAAGCAAATGACCATACCCATAAAGTAACACTCATGTGCTCTACCAGTATAAGATTTCAAGGCATGGAGATGATTGGATACAATCGCTTTCTTAACAAACTCAACAGAAAGAAGTCTATTCCTAAAACTTGCTACACCAAACATACACCTTTAACTTTGGGCTAATACTTGTTTAGTGTAACGAACAGCCAAGAGAAACAATTTAAAGCAAATGGGGTTTATTGTGGCTCACTGTTTCAGAGGTTTTAGTCCAGAAGAGCCCAGCTACTCTTGCATGCCTGTGTTGAAGCAAAATGATCACAGAGATAGGAGTATGATGTGGGGGAGGAAAGTGCACACACACACACACACACACATACACACACACACACACACACACACACACACACACACGGCAGTGATGCAGGGAAAGAAAGTGAGCTCCTGCTGGTCCATTGCTTCATCCTTTTAGTTTTATGCCATCTGTGCCCTTCTCACCTTCAGTTGTTATCCCAGATACTAAACAGTTCTGGAAATGCCCTCTCAGATACTCCTAGAAGTACTCTTTCCTTACTAATCACCTAGACATGTCTTAATCTGGTCAAGACTGATCATCACAGACTATATGAGCATAAACTGCAATTTGTCAGTCACAGTGTTTTGCTCTGGGTTAGTGCCAGTGCTGCTGGCCTTACAGGTCTGAATAATTCACATCTTAGACTACTGACTATTGGGAAACATATTGACAACCCCCCCACCCCAAGACCAAGTTCTCAGCGTAAAGGAAATGTATTTGCCTCAGAGGGACAGAGGGCAGGAAATAAGAGACAACAAGAAGAGATGAGATGAAGGAGAAGGGGAAGAGAGAACAAGGGAGGAAGAGGAAGGGTACTTGTCTCCAGGGGACAAAGGACTGCCTCTGGGTAGAGAGAAGGCAGACATGGCACATAGAAAAATGGCAATTTATTACAGGGTTTAAATTTAATTGGGCATGTTAATTAAGTGAACCAACGGGGGCTCTTGATTGATGAACTTCAATAGTTTGATAGCTGGACCTTGGTAGTCCGCCTCAGGAAGAGGAAGGGGCCAAATAAGGGAAGAAACCTTGGTGGCTAGCCTCAGGAATGCAGTCTAATGGCTCTTAGCAATGAGAGAGAAATGCATGGCCTGCCAGAGCCATTTGCCACACTTGAGCTGGCCAGAGTCCCTTCAATGGATGTACAGCACACATGGGAATTAGCACACACGCACACAGCAGCTAGCTGGAAGGAGGGAGCCAAGCCTGATAAAATGACAGTGCTCTGGCAATCTCCAGAACACAGAAAGAGCCTATGTCCAAGAGCTGCTCAGGAAAAGATTTGTAAAAGTCTTACAAGATGAATTAGGCTACTGTGAAACTTCAGTAGGTTCATTTGTTTGATGTTCTTTTTTTGTTCTGGATTGTTTTTATATACCAAGTGTGCTGTGATACATGGAGGATAGAATGACAAGAAACACAGGTAGGAATCATCCCGGAGCTTGGGTGTAGGGGAGGGAGGCATAATCAAGAAGCCTATGGGATGTATCCTATAGTGTTAGATGGATGAAGACAATTAAGAAACAATGTTAAAATGATGGGAATGGTGGGTACGAAAGAAGTCCCCATGGCTTGGAAACTCAGAGGCAGTGAGTACTGGAGTGAGATCTGGGTGTTATGAGGGATCCCCCAGTCAGTGAGCAGAGCCTTGGGGGCAGGAGACCAAGCTGTAGAGATGGCACCCTCTGCCTGGAAGTATATGTGAAGAGCTGTGCTCCAAAGCCATGGCTGAAGAGAAGGCTGGAACCTGTAGGTTGGGATAGGGTCTTGAATGATGGGGCAAGAATGAGGGCTGTGTGTTTCTGTGAGTGTGTATCAGGAGCTGGGTAGTTAGTAATAAGAGGAAGCTTATGCATGAGTGAATATCAAGGAAGCTTGTGCAACTAGGATATTGAAATGTAGTTCCCGTGACCTGTGGCATGGGGCATTGCAAAACACACACACACACACACACACACACACACACACACACACACACACACACACACACAAAATGAAAACAAAACAAAACAAAGCATATCCACTGAATTCTGTTAGAGTTTGAGTGGACTCTGTAGTCTGGGTTGAGGTGCTGAGCTCTGCCGTCTTCCCACTGAGAAGCATGGCAAGAGTGCCTCCAAAGGAGAATACCAAGCCTTGCTGAGTGTCACGACATAACAAAGTCCTGTCTTCTTCGATACAGTAGGTTTCTTTTATAAACCAAGAGCCAATTGGGTTTTTGTTCGCATAAATGCATGCTTTTTTATTCTAGAAAATGTTTTCAGTCAAGAAAAGTTAAAGTTTAGTCAATCAAGGCTTGATAGATAAAACGAGCATGTGTAAATGTTCTTTGCTTCGGGGAGGGGGTAATCATATATTATTTTCTAAAAGAAAACCTTCCTCAGATGTTGATAGAAGTCTCTCGAGAATGTGTTCAGGCAGTGAAAGATTTCCTGGCAGTGACTGAGCAGTCCTGTAGCGGGCAGCTGCACTTGATCTCTTCTGAGGTTGATTTTGATGTGTGTAGTCTTTACATCCTATTAAATTTTTGAAAGATAAACTGATACAAGAATGATTTGCCAAGGCCAGCAGCTCTTCCTTTTAAAACCTTGGCTCAGTGTACACATTGGAGGGACGGGGGAGTAAGATAAAAGCATTATAAATATGAGGTTAACTGAATTCAAATAGAAGGTTCTCTCAAGTTATTGCATTCCTTAGAAAATAAATACATTGAGCATATGGTTAAGATTGATCAAAAACGTATTCTGTATGCCAGTGATTACATTCCCGTCTGTGATTAAGGTTTTCTGTCTGCATCTGGTTTTCACATTATATTTCTGTAACAAGAATCCTTTATATAGCAGAGTTCACTTTCTGTATTTTCTATTAGCTGCAGCTTGAACTACTGCACGGATCGCGGATTTAAACATGTGCTTTTCATTACTTCATACCATTGAGAAAAAGTAATATTTGTTTGGGAATGTATGTTTTCCACAATTTCCATGGTAATACAGCACGTTGAGCGTTTTTAATAACACTCTTGTAGAACTACAAATTGTTTGAGGCATTCTACCCTTAGTGGAGCTCAGCTTTCCAACTTTGAAGAGGTTTTGTGCATTTGCAGGCTGAGGGTTGAACAAAGAAATTATTAATGATAAAGGGAAATTTTTGAAATTTTCATGTTGTTGATGTGTGATAGAAACTTCACTGGAGACTATGTATACAAATGTCTGAACATATATGCCGTAATGTTTCTTACTGTTGTTCATTTTATTACTGTTTCTTATGGGAAGAGTTTTTAATATATAAGACTCAGATATATTCCAAGTCTAGAGATTAACGTTCTCTCTCTCTCTCTCTCTCTCTCTCTCTCTCTCTCTCTCTCTCTCTCTCTCTCTTTCACTCTCCCTCTCCCCTTCCTCCTTCTCTCCTTCCCTCCTCTCTCTGTCTCTCTCTCCCTCCCTCTGTCTCTGTCTCTCTCTCTTCCCCTCCCTCTCCTCCCCCTCCCCCCTCCTCTTCTTTTTCCCTTTCTTCCTCCTTTCCCCTCTACCTTTCTTCCTTTCAAAGTTCTATTGATGGTGGAATAATGTTTTATTTATAAGACAGCTAAGGAAGGGCACTGATGTGCACCTGTAGGTTTGCATTGTGTGGTGTTTGAGTGTGCATGGGTAACCTCTTAACATTTAAAAACTTATAAACGTATTTGAAACATTTGGTAACATTGTCTTTCTGCTAACTCATGCACTTCTGAGTCCTCTCCTCGCCTCAAGCACATGCTAGATGGGAAGTTCAGAAGTGTACCACTGTGTTCTGTCCTAAATGATTGCTTCTCGTCATGTATTTTGTCTCTCAGAGGTCTCTCTCTGTGTAATTCTCTGTGTAATAGTCTTATGTACCTCGGAACGGAAATTCCTGACACTCTTTTTGTTAAACACTGTCCTAAGTCTGCATGTATGGGAAGACATAGACCAACATCAGCGTTTGTTTCCTCAGCTTCACTTACTCAGGGAGACAGTCAACTGTGGCCCATAGATGGCTTACAAGAAATCATTAGCTGATATTTTTTGTTGAAATTGTTGAAGCAAAAAAAAAAGTTATTATATATCACTACTGAAATCTATAAGAAAATCTGTCCACTTTCTTCTTTGCCTGTTTTGTTTAGCTTCTATTTGCTTGTTTGTTTCTTGCCCTGGCATAGAAGCATGGGAAATATCAAAAGAAGAAATTTATTTCATCTTCCAGATGGAGTCCTATTCAGTATGTATAATTGTATGTATTTCACTCTTTGAGTATGGCCCTCCCCCTCCTGCAGTACTTGAGGATTTATGTAATCTCAATGTGTTATAAATATCTATGTATCTTGGTCACTTTCTATCTGAAGTATTAGCATTGTCATTTTTAATAAAATTATTAGTTTTTACAGTAAATTCAATGTTTTCAGTTTTCAATTGATTGTCTTCAATTCTCTTTGAGACACTCTCAACAAAGGAATATCTAGGACCACATTTCTTCTAATTTGTGCATATGTATGTATGTATGTATGTATGTATGTATGTATATATGTTTGTATGTACTTATTTATTACCATAGAGAACCAGACCACCACTGACTCACAACAGAGCCACATGGTAGCATATAAAGATATAAAGTGCACAGGTACTTTAATAGAATACTTCTTTGAAATATATCAGATCAGGACTACTTAAATCATTTCTGCTCATGAGCCCTTCTGCCTGATACGTATTTACATGATTCTGTATATATAGGCATATAAAGTAGATACACAAACTGAGCACTGATAGAAGAAATTTACCTTAAATTAGTACTTGGCTATATACTTCTTCCTTTTTCCAACAGATGAAACATATTTGGTTACTAATGCAACTACTCTGCAAGGTATACACAGGTTCAGTATTTTTCGGAATTGATCAAGTTTTGATTTTATGATTGTCAATACTGAGAATGCTGCTTTGCATAAGCTTATAGTCCAGAATGTCAAAGTTACATTTAGGACCATTTCAGACACTGTGTAAAATTCTGTCCTTTTCCCCAGCCAAAATTCAGTTAATGATTTAATGATTTAAAAAAAAAAAAAAAAAACGAAACTCAAGTCAGCAACTCAAACATCCATTTTTAAAACCAAATACACTAATCCAATCCAAGAACCCACAAAATCATTACATGCTGAAGAATGACACTGGAAACTAGGAAGTCTTTGCTTTCTGTAATTAAACCCTTCTGATGTTTCAGAGAACTTCATATGTCCCTTACACCATGGCCATTCATAATGTGTGGCAGCCTCTAACCTGAGCAGAGGTATTTCAGGCAGTGGTCCTTGGCCTCACGTGATGGCTTGCACAACATACAGCCCATACACATGCTCAGACCCAAGGTGACATTGAAGTCATGTGCTTGAGCATGGGCAAACACTCCAGAAACACCCCAATACATGCCATTTGGGGTTTTAAGGGACTGTTGTCTGTAGTCCTTTTAGAAGCCTCTTAAGACTGCCTAATTTTTCACAACCCCGCATATTCAATTAGGTGACCCCGTGTGGGGTTGTGCAAGCCATAGTTTAAGGAGCTGTTAACATGGATGGACTTACCAACTTAAATCCCTAAGATGTAATTGGTCTAAAATACAGTGTTGCCTATGGTAGTACTTTCTGACGTTGCTTTTCTGAAGCTATATTGTTTTGTGCTTCTTGAATTCCTGCTTTGTGTGCATATGCCTCTCTTAAGCCCTTAAAATTCATAGGAATTAAACAAAAATCATTGTGCTGATTTGTGGGAAATCCCACTTCTGTTTCTAGCACTGGTAGGTGAGTAGTAGGCACAAAATAGAATTTCTGAATGGACGAACAAATCGATTCGAAAGCTGCCAATCTAGCGGAGATAATAACACAATTTGGATCTCATAGAAGATTTATGGGCTGAGCAGAATAATTCACCAACAATTTTCTTAACTAAGGTTTTCTTTCTTTCCATTTTTCTTCCTTTCTTTCTCTCTTCGCCCACCCCCCCTGCCCACTGCCCACTGCCCCTACCCCACCCCAGCCCCACCCCAGCCCCACCTCTGCCTCTCTTTTGCTGCCCCAGAATTCATTATGCAAACTCTTGCCAATTCTCCTGCCTCAGTTTCCTGTGTGCTCAGATTGCAGATTTCACATACCATATGAGCTTTAAGAATTTTTAAAGTAGCCAACTACGTAAACACTATCCCTCAGGATCTATCAGCTGTTTCCACCTGTTGTAGTTAGTAGTGACAGTGCTGAGGTTTCCAGGGATGAGGAAGAGTATGGATATTTTGTTTTAAAAGAACATCTAACTAACAAAAGGAAACATAAAATGCCAAAGAGTGTCCTAAAGAAACTATGTTGCTCCAGTAACCTATTTGTTTTACTTTTTTTTGGAAATGGGTAAAGTGTAACATGCCCTCCTAAGGTATTGATAGGTGTGTACTTTGAAAACAAATGAAAAGAGCTTGGGTGTTCAGAAGCTGTCTGCTTTTGAGTGAGATGACTCGCTGGATCAGTGTCTCCTGGAATACTTCTTGGCAGAACTGTGGCACTGGGGAGTGTGTGCAGTTCTGCTATGACATAGAAGAGCATGTTTCTGTTTTTTAAACAAACACAAAGCTGGTCTGGTTTATCATGTAAATAGATGGGTGGAATGCTTTAGCCTGGTTGTGATGTGTGCATTTTTTTTCCCCCCTTTGTTGTTGTCAATAGAAAAGATTGATCTGTGGGCTGGTGAGCTTATCTGAGTCCCAGTCAGAGCAGCAGAGGAAATTAGCACAGCGCTTGGTGGAGAATGCTATCTGTCAAAAGACACACCTGGAGAGCGCTGAGTGTAGTGATAGGTGACTGCCGGAAAAAGGCGAGCTTTGAATATTGTCAAGGTAAGGAACAGATACGTATTTTGATTTTGCCATTAACTTTTTGTATCAGAAAATCAATCTATCGTTTTTCTCCCAATAAGTTATCATTGTGAAGCTTTTTCTCTTTCTTCTTCTAGCGCCTGTTGATAGAGTTGTATTACTGCTTTAACCACTTGTGTATGGAGCCTCTACTTGGGTTTGGGTGGGGATCAAGCAGCCTGTGAGAACTCTGATGAATAGCTTTGGGTCTAGAGATTTCAAATGATCAACTACCAATTTTATTTTTTCTGTATCTTGCCATGTTTCATAGCCCGTCTGTTAGAAACTGAGCAATGCTTGGAGTAGAAGAGTAAAAACTATGCCATGATTTCTATGTTTATTGTAAAGAGGAGATGGTGTTTTCTCAGTTTGTTGATTAAACAGGCAAGCAAGTGCTTTTCAATTTATGATTTCTTCTGATGGATTTGGTTTAAAAAGCACACACACAACAACTTTGAGGTGACCATCACTTCCTGAACAGAATTCATATTTTTATGAATGTTAAAGAAAAAAAAAAAAGTCATGTTTAACTATAGGAAAATACCAAGGATAAACTTTAGTGTATGTTGCCACTTGGCTAGGGACTTCTAAATGTCTGCCCCGGGGCCATAGGCAAGGTGTCAATGACCCTGTAGCAAGCTCTGCTCCAAGTTTTGTGGGGAACCGACTTGTTCAGAGGCTCCACTCATAAGACAGAGGCTCAGTGCTAAGACAGAGCTGACAGCACAACTGTAGTGTGATCCGGGTTGGCATTCTAGTGACTCAAGGGATTTGAGGCTGTGTGATTGCCTGAGTTTGTGCTGGACTAGGAAGTAGTCAGCTCCTGTGGCCATTGCTTTGGAAACATTTCTGCTTGACCCTGCCCCACAGTCTCAGCTCCATACAGTTCCTTATTTCTCAAAACACTTCCTGGCTTATTATTTTTGGTTGTAGTTTGTTTGTTGTTTGTTTGAGATAGGGTCTCCTATTGCTCAGCCTAGCCAAGAGTGACTTTGAACACTTGATCCTCCTCTCTGCTGCTTCTCAAGTGGTGGGATTACAGGTGTGTACCACACAGGGATCATTTACTGCCCTAAAGTTCTCTGGAAGGTGGTGGTGTATGAGCATTCATTTAAGAGCACAGAAAATGAAACAGTTCCCTGTGGAGCTGTACATCCTCTGGGGCCAGTTCTGCAATTTGGTGTGTGCATCTTTATGTCTTTGCCTTTGGTTCCTCCTTTATTTACTTCCTATGTGAATATGAGAGAAACCAATTATAAGGGGAAGGCCAGGAATGTGGTTGTGTCACATACATAATAATTCTTTCCCAATTGCTTCTATCTTCTTTCCTAACTTATGGACTCCTGTTATTCAACATTAATTTTTGGCAATTCTAATCTTGGTTGGTTAATCTTCCACAGCCTTGCAGAGAGAAAGAGAAAGACATCAACGTTGTAACCCAAAGGAAATAAAACAAAGAGAACAACCATCCCTGATTTACAATTGTTTTCCAATCTGAACAAAGAGCAGAACAGAACTCAGGGTCCTGCCTTGTTATCTCTCTAGGGGTTCACATTATATGGCAAAAATATCTAAAGAGGCACGAAAGAATTACAGTACTGGATTTTAAAACTTGAGAACATACTGTAGATGCATAACATTATCATGTTTACTCACCCCATCCCACAGCAATCACGTGCTCTTCCAGTCACGTGGAGTACATCCGTGGCCTGACCTTGCTGCACAGATCCATTCAGGATGGGAAAGCATATTGACTTCTGCATGTACCATTGACTGTCTATTTGTTATAATGTGCAAATCCTGCAGCAACATATACCACAGGTCCCATGCAGAATTTCCTTCCTTTCCAGCTTTCTTTTTTTTTCTCTGTACGCGTGTGAACCTTAAAGGTCATGGTCATTAACAGGCATGTTAACGACGGCCTGCTTTAAACCTTTCGGGTTTCCTTTGTGTTTCATGTTGTGTTAAAACATATCGTCGTCATTTCTTCCTCTCTATGATAGTAATAGCTGTATAGAAATATGAGCTTGAGAGTTGAGTTCATCCAAGAAGCCAAGAAGAAGGGGGAAAAAAAAACCCGCACACACTTCACATTTGCAAGCACCTGGAATCCATTGGGTTCCTGGAGTTGTAATTTGGAAGCAGACAAAGCAAGAAATTACCAGCTGAAAAGCTGGCGCTGTGAGTGAGAACAGCCTGAGGAGGCGCCAGAGTCTGGTTTGGTAGGGCCTTTGAGGCAGGGAAACAGAACCCAGGGGCACATTGCCAGCTCAGTGGAAACTGGTGAAGCTAAAATGCTGCTGCTGGTATGTCTTATCTCTAGTAGTGGTGTTTTTTGTTTGTTTGTTTGTTTGGTTGGTTGGTTTGGCTTATGGGTTTTTATTTTGGTTTGATTTTTGGTCTTTGTGGGGTTTTGTGTTTGGTTGGTTTTGGTTTGGCTTTTGGTTTTTGGGTTTTTTGGTTTGTTTGTTTGTTTGGTTTGGTTTCGGGGAGTTTTGGGGCAAGCTTGGAGCAATAGGCATGTTAAACTCACACTGGACCATTGAGCCACACCCCTAGGCTCAGCTTTTGAGTCCAAAAGCACCCCCAGTATCTGCACTCCCAGTGCTTGTTCCTCTAAGGTGCATTCGGAACTGTCCTCTCTTAAATAGGTGTCCTTGTGAAGGTTAGATGGGGCTGAGGCCTCAGGGAGTGGGATCTTGCCTGGGAAACTTGCTCTTACATGCCATTACAGACAATTCTGAGATGGATCTATTATAGTATTTGGTATATTCAAAATAAAAGTCTCTTGGCCTTCAGGACCGTCAAAGGAAACCCAAGCCGAGTGCTGTGTATTTAACATTCCCACATATGGGATGGGATATTTAGATAGTACCGATCTTTATGTATTGCGCAGAATCCAGAAGTCATGTAAAGAGAATGGCTTTTGAGAGTGTCTTATCAACAGTGCTCTACACACTTTTGAGCATTTACAGCAAAGTAGTGAAGTTCATTTTTAAGTAAAATTGCTTTTTTTTGAGGAGAGCCAGTATTTCTTTTAGCTTTCCTTCCCCCCCATGTTTGAAGGTATGATAGCATTAATGGGCTTTGCCCCACATGGAGCTTTGAGCTTATTGTAGCATTGCACACTGATCCCAGGTCAGTGTGATGCGTGAAATCAATTTATTTGAATCTCTTTGCCTCTATAGGAATTTGGCAGCGTGCCAGTTGTTTTCATTTAATGTCCTTTGTGTTGAACACAGACAAGCAGGCTTGCCTTTGTGTTCTTCCCTCTTTGGGTCCCTGTCTCTCTTACAGCCAATATTTTGCTCTGTGGATTTTGAAATGAAGGGCGACTCTAGCCTGTGCATGGCGCTTAGTCATTGCTTGATACGCACAGAAACATGACGTTCTTATCTTTTAGGATGTATTGTTTTTACCTTCATGTTGATACTGTACATAAGAATTTCATTTAAATATGACTCTTGGTGAAATCAGACATTATAGGTAGCAAACAATCCCTTGTCTTAATGACAAATTGTCAAAACCTGAAACAATGATATAAATTACAATTACAAGAAATATTTCACTTGTGAACGAGGCTGTCAGAAACCATTTTTAGGAGAATGTACTCAATTTGAAGATTTACCCTTTAATCAAGCAAGCAGGCATTAAAACTAAAGTTTTCTCTTTACCCCATTGTGATTAAGATACTTCTGTAGGACCTGGCTTTGTTTTGTGTGAAATTCCACTGACCCTGTGATCTGAATACTTTCTTTTTATTTCTAAAATGTTCAGAGTAATGTCAGGGAGTGGCCGAGAGACTTTCCCTGCCTGTAAATTCAGATCCATGCATAGATAGATGTTTTTGGAGGCAGCAGGAATTGTTTCTGGGTTGGATTTTGGAAGGGGTGGAGAAGGAAATGCTTGAGAGTGAGAGGAGAGTGTTCCATGATGCTCCAGGCAGTTCTTGAGGAAGTTGATATGCAGAACCGTGGAGCCAAGGCCTCAGGGTCAGGCTCTAACCCAGCAGCCAGCTTCCTTGTTTAATTACCTGAAGAGCAAAACAGTCAGCCTGGGAGTGTGCGAAATCCAGTGTCTCCTGCAGCCTCCTGGCGCTCTGACATCCTGCAAGGCCAGCCCCGCCTGTCCGCAAGCATCAGGCTGGTTCACGCCTGGGTTCCTTTCTTTCAGGAGGCATTGTGTGTAAGGAGGGTTTGGCTGAGAATCCGAGAGAATCCTGTCAGTGCGGAGTCCCCTGCTCATCTCTTCTGGTCTGTGCTGACAGATAGGCTTTGGCTTTTCTTGTTCTGCAAAGAATTTAAACATGTGGCTCTTTCATTTTGTGCTCCTGGCCTTGCAATGGAACAATCCCAGTCCCTCCAACACATTACCCAACAGGAGACTGGCCTTAATTTACTGAGATCTTATTTTTCAGCATTGTGTGATACTATTATGGAGTCAGAGTCACTAATAATAATTTAGTGTGGAACAAACAGTTCTGAGATGGTTTGTTTATTCGTTTTTGAAAATAGAATATCCTGTTTTTGAAAGAAAGGCTATAGAATTGTTGAGATTGGGTATTTCTCTTTTTCCTTGGAATTTGTATATAGTGTTGACATTTGCAGTCGGAGGGGGCATGCACCCTTTGATGAAGCAGGAGTTGATGGGATGTAATATTGGTCAGCAATATGGCCAACTTTGGGGGTGTCGCACAGTGGAAAATATTTTAAGACTTGCTTGGAGATGGAGCCATTTGGGAGATCTCCTGGACATAACAAGATGTTACCTTCCCCAGAGGAAGGCTGTCCCTTTCTTCATCGAGAGTGCTGACTGATGAAGTGCCCTCCCTGTGGGTGGGGAGCAAGGGTGGTGGTACTTTTTCCTTCGAAATCAGAGGAAAGTGTGACTGCGTATGTGTATGCAGTAATTTGGTTTTTTCCAACTACCTCATTAGGATTCTGTCATGCACTCTGAAGGACATTTGCCCTTTAGTGGCACATGTTTGCCTGCTTAAACATAAATAAGAGTTATGGGCAAGTAAAAAGAGAAGTTTGTTCTTTTGATGAGTGCACAAACTTAACTCTGCTCCTGGCAATGGGGTCTTTCCCCCAAATGATGATGAAGTTGGATTTTGTAGAAAAGACTTTCATGGGAATTGTTTTTTGTTTTTAAAAACCTTTTTATTTATATTTTGTTTGTGGAGGTAATGTCTGTGTTTGAGTATTTGTATACTGTGTGTGCCAGAGGAAGGTGTATAATCATTTAAAGAGGTGGCCTAGCCTGATGTACCTGGCCTTGGAGCTGGCCTGGATGTCTGTTAGTCAGAGGCTTTAAGTAGCTCTGCCTGGAGTTGCCTGTGGGCAGGCTTGTTCCTGTTTCTGTAGCAGCCTGATGCATTTCCTTCAGAGCATTTCTCCTTTCATCATCCTTATGCGTATGAGAAAAGAAGTGTAAGTAGATATTCCTAGCAACTGTCAATATTCCCAACTCTTCCTCTACAGACACTCTTCATGACCCCCCCCCCATGCCTCCTGAGCTCTCAACTTTTGCTAGGGTTTCTCTCTCTCTCTCTCTCTCTCTCTCTCTCTCTCTCTCTCTCTCTCTCTCTCTTCTCTCTCTCTCTCTCTCTCTCTCTCTCTCCTTTCTTTCTTTCTTCCTTTCTTCAGTCACAGCTCTCTGGAATGCAGGTGGCAGTAGCTAACGTCCAGAATTGGGTTTAGCAGGAGAAGACTTTGAAAGACTGAAAGAGAAATGATTAGACCTGTGGTTTTCAGGTGACTTTATTCCTTTAACCTGGAGCAAAATGGAGAGAAAAAAGTGATCTGGAGAAAGAGAGACTAGGCAGTACTCACTCTGGCCAAGTACAGGCTAACAGTCCTGTTAGTAACCTTGTCCTTGGGTCACTTTGCCAAAAGGAATGAAGAAGGGACCTTTTACATAAAAGGCAATTTTGACAAATTTTCTGAAAATGTTAATGAGACTTAAAATTAAGAATGGTTTTGCTAAGTTGAAGTAAGTGTTGAAGTTTCTAAGTGAACTGAGCTGAGTTTCAAAGATTGGAAGCACTCCACTATATTTTTTATTTTTCAGGCTATACAGCATTCAATTATAGTCTGCCTGATCTCGTGTGAGGCATGGGTATGAGTGCCGAACACCTCTGGGGTCATTATAAAACATTAATTTTAAAATTCACCTTGGTGCTGCTGCAGATATGCTCTACTGGGAATTATTTGGGCAAGTAAAGCATATTTTGGAATGGAATTTGGTAATAGACTTCAGTATAGCTAAAAGTGTGTACGTGTGTGTTTTATAAGTTTGAATCTATATACAAATGTAACAAATTAGTGTATGTGCATAGATTTTAAGAATCTGCAATATGGAGAAATGGTGGGAGTTTGTTAGAGATAACACACACACACACACACACACACACACACACACAAACGCACACACACACACAAAAAGTCTCGGATCCTTGTATTGCTGTGTCTTTGCTCCACCTGGTGGATTTTGTTGAAAGTGTTAAGACTGTGTAAATGAAAAGAATTAACTACTAGGTAGTTCCTCTGACCATAGCAAGAAGACTTTTTAAATTGATGTTTAAAATGTTCCTATGTTTATGCTTTTTGTTCTGTTCTTCCATTGAATTGAAAACAATATATATTATATAGAATATATTTGATTCAAAGAGCAATAATGCTCATTTTAGAATATTTGGAAAATGGCAAAAAGAAAGTGGCATTACGCATAACCATTGCAGCATTGTTATTATTTCTAAAGTATTATTACTTGTTATTTGTTTTGGGATAGCCTCTTATTCCAAAGCCCCAGCTGGCCTGGAATTTGCTATGTAGCTCAGGCAGGATTTGAACTTGTGAGCACTCCTGTAAGCCTCTGTTATTACATTGACTTTTAAGGACTTTTAAGAACGATGAGGGGCATCATGCTACTTATAATCAGTTTGGGATCAGTGCTTCTCAGGCTCACAGGTGCTGGTGGGTCAGTGTTTAGAGAGAAGTACTTCTTCAGTGAGCTTCCTGGCTAAGATACAAAGTGCCTCATGCATTCATGGTGTTGGTAAAAGTCTGTTGTTTGCTGGCCTTATACAGATTGCTTTCTCTGGAAAGCCTAAGGATTCCGTTGTGCTTTGATCATCTTATTGTTTTCCTTTTTTTTTTTCTTTTTGTTTTTAATCCTTTAGATTCTTAAAGTGCTGTAACAGAAGGTGAAGTTTTGCAAACAGTGTCTCCATATGCAGGGGCTTTGGAGACCTTTTTATTGTCTTTAGCATTGTCATTCATAGTCCTCGTTAGCACTTATTGTTGCAAGCCTACAAGCAGAAAATGTGAAATTGGTATGTCATGAATAGCCCCACAGAGCTCTTGCCTGCAGTGTGGTGTGGGCTGGGCTTGGAGGGGAAGCTGTCCAGATGGCTGCCTGCACACAGCAGAGCTGCGGGGGTTTTTGTCTCTGGTGCTGAGAGGAGGGAAAGTTCACTGGAGCATACGCCATCACCCTTGCATTTTCGTCAGGATGGGAAGGTGGTGACATTGAGACAAAGGTTTTCCATATAGTGTTACAGGCCTTGTCACAAGGATAGGGCTGAGCAGTTAGGTACCTTCTATCTCATCCCAGTGGATTTAGTGGCTAGAGAATGTGATGGAGAAGGAAAGGTTAACTTATCTGCAGATTTGTATGCAAGTACATCTTTTAAAGATCTCTCTCTCTCTCCCTCCCTCTCTCTCTCTCTCTCTCTCTCTGTCCCTCTCTTGCTCACTTGCTCTTTTTATCAGAAAAATGATGATTTTATTTGAAAAGAGAGTCAGTAGAGCTAGTATTCTGTGTAATGGGTTAGAAAAGACATGTTTTTATTTAAACACTGAAAAGAAAAGAGAATTTGGACCGTTTTCCCTCCAGAGAGATCTACTTTTAAGAGCATTAGTAAGTTTAAGTTTCATTTACTTAAAATAATGTTCAACCAATGTGAGTGTTAAGGCAATTTACAGATTTTAGAATTTCTTAAATATTAGTTTATGAAAGTCAAAAGTTGTCTATTACAAAAACCATATTGTAAATTGTGATGCTATAAAGACACCGTCACTATTATAAATAAATAAATGATAATTACAGATACAGGTTCTATTTGCTGCCAGCAAGTGATATATATAATAAGAGATGTATTTGCTTTCATATGTAGAGTGTGTGTGTATTGAGGGTTTCTTTTTTCTCTCTTACTGTCTCTCATTTTCCTTCCTTCCTTTCTGTCTTCCTTCCTTCCTTCCTTTTTTAATTTTAGACATAGGGTCTTACTATGTAGTTCTGACTGGCCTAGACCTTGTTATGTAGATCAGATTGATCTCAAATATGCAGAGATTTGTCTGACTCTGTCTCCTGAGTCTTGTTATTAAAGGGAGGCATCACCATACCCAGCTGGATAATATATGTTGACCAGATCCCAAAAATCAGATACATTACTTTAAAGACTTCCAAAATGCTTGAGAACATGCTGCTTTTCTTTTTTGTTTTTTGTTTCTTAATAAACGTGGTTATGGAGAAAAATATCACAGAGACTGGCTTATAAGAAGACATTATTCTCTGAAGTTATTTTTAGGGCTGGAAGCTTCAAGTTAGTTTTAGAGCCCATTGTCAACCCACATAAGCTAATAGAGATACAAAAATCCTAGGTGAAGGGTAGAGGCTGTGTTGTAACCATTTTGCTCTCTGCCTCCCACTGTCCTGATAGCTTATGATTTCTCAAAGGACCACATAGCATGTTCTCCACAGAAAGGAGGGGGGCCTTGCCCATCTAGTTGCAAGTGATTCAAACAAAACAACTCTTTCTGCCTCTGTAATGTCTGTATAATCACCTATTAAGACCAGCTTCCGCTCTCAAGCATGTTTCTTTTTATTCCCCCTGCATCTTACTGCTTAGCACTTAGGCCTCTAGGACAGCCCTAAAGAACCTTTGACCCCATGATGTTTTGACACCCTTCAGATTCTTAAGGTGGCAGTCAAAACACTATTCTTTTGTCATTTAAGCAAAGTTCTTGGGGTTCCTTTCTATTTGCCAGCTGACAGCTGGGGAGGTGCAAAGGCTTGCCAATCATTCTCCCCAAAGAAAATACTAGAAATTACCTGAATGTGTCTAGCTTTTTACAGCAGATGTTTTCAGAAAAGATGACAGCTAACCTCTCACCGTGATGGAGCACTCAGTGAACTTTATGACTCATTTTCTATCCCACTCGTTTCTTTGTGGTTGGCTGTGTCTTACCTTGTAGCCTAAAACATACACTGTTTGTTTTTCCTGCAGATGAAGTATAATTGGATTTATCTTTGTCAGGAGACAATCTATTATGGCCTTTATTTAATACAGTTTCAAATGTCTTTCAGTGGCAGAAACAAATTAATGTACATTTTTACTGGCTGTTGTATCTATTTAATCGACTGACAAAGTGATGAGAAGTTAGGAAATCATCCAGAGAGGTCCATCGCCCTCAGCCCAACAGCTCACACATTAGGTAGGTTTGCCCTGTCAGTGGGATGCCTTTAGAAATCACTAATAGCTTCCAGCTGGGTGGAAAATCAAAACCTTTGGGGTCTGACAAAACTAGAAGATTTGAATTTGAAAGCAGAGCTAATGCCTCCATTTTATTTTTTACCACTCGCCCATAAAACATTATTTTCCAATATGTCAGCCTCATTTGGTGGCCAGTGGTCTGAAATGGAAAGTGAAACAAGCAAGCGGAGAAATCTGGACATTTGTGAATCCGCCTTTTCAAGCTGGTGTGCCACTTTGTGGAAGGGTCTCCCTTAGAGAAGGGGGGGGGGGCGGTGTCTTAATGACCATTCATCAATGCTCGTTGGCTGATCATTGAGTGCCTTCTCATTCAGTTTATCAAGTCTTGCACATAAAAAGTCAGAATAAACCTCATTCAGCTTTGTTAAAGCCAACTAGAAGTAAAAATGCTCCATTTGAACCCAGTTTGCCCTTGTTTTTTTCGAGTTGTTAATGTAGCCTTGCTTAAATGAGTGCCTTTTAGTGGGCCGGTTAGAATATCTGAAACTATTAATTCTCTCGTATTGAATAGCTTAGTGGCAGGCCAGAGCAGATGGGGGGGTAGGGGAGTATTTGGTTGGGTGTATTGCTTTCAATCAGGATCATTGAGGTTTCAGATCCTTTGAATTAACTCACCTCCATACCCACCCTGTGCAGTCAACAGTGTAGTGCATCACTACAGCCTGCAAGAGACAGAGAGGGAAGTTGAGAAGATGCCCTGGAAAAGCTCTTGCTCAAGTTCTCTTTTCACCAGGGTGGAGAGCTCCCATTTGCTGCAGATAATGCCACTAGACTGCTGGTCTCCATGGCTGAGTCAACTATGGACAAAAGAAGAATGTATACAGTAGTGCTGTTCTGCCATGAAGGGGCCCAGTACGGCAACACTTCCATGATGTGTGATGTGAGGTTAATGTCACAAACCTACTCATGTACTGTTTTTTTTTTTAAATGACTCCAACATTTCATTATTGGCTAAATTTGCTGGCTTGGAAAGGGATGATGTAGACAACTCTCATTTTAAATGTGCCTTTAAAAAAAATAGTCTTCCTGCTAAATTAAAATGCATGTATTAATGGCCCCAGCTTTTCTGAGAAAGTACTTAATTGGTCATTAGTGTATTCTTTGTTGTTTTGAATATAATTTAATTTCATAAAATATGTACTGATGCAGATTCAGGACACTGTTTTTTTTGTTTTTTTTTTTTTTGTTTGTTTGTTTTTTAGGAGAAAACTTTGAAAATGCATACTCTGTTTCTTGTTTGCTGCTGTTCCCCATTCACCTATGGAAATGTGTCCATCATGCTATCGATTGTCTATTTTTATTATACAATTTCGATGTTAGAGATCTTGGCTCCTGGTGCTCTTTTTATTAGATGGAAAGTTATTTCTGTCTAAATAACTGTATATAGATACACATACCCAGGTCATCCAGTTCAGGGAGAGATGCCAAATGGGGCTGCAGCTTTGCCTGTCTCGGGGTTAAAGAAGGGGACAGGCTCCTTGAGAAAACGCTGAACTAGCCTCCAGTGCACGTTCAGCCAGGCCCTCTTTGCAATCAGACTTCTAGGTGAGAATCTCCAGGGATCCAGGTTTTGTTGACGTGGATCAATTTAAAGTGGCAATTACTGTAGTCAGATAACAGCTTAAAAAGCCTTTTTACACATAGAAAAGATACATAATCACACAGCATATGGAAGTTCAATTTTCTGAGCTGTGGTTTAGGGACTTGGAGTGTACCGATATTAAGACCCGGTTTTAAAACCAGATATCATCCAGGTTTCTTGAAGTGTATTGCATTTTGTCATATAATTTTCTATTTTAGAAGTGATTCACTGTGCATATTGATGAAAGGTTGGGTGTCCCACTGTGAAAATGTTTTCTTTCTACCATAGGTATAGTATTAAAAAAAAAAGTGGTATGTAGCATTGAATGGTTTTTTAAAAATGCTCCTTTAAAAAAATGAAAATCTTCATATTTAGGATTCTGAATTCCATAAAGGCCCTTATGCCAGCACTTAATTGATGATCACACTCACGCATGCTATAAATGCTTTCTGTCACAAGAATGTTGGAGCTTGGTGCTCCACAGAACTGAAATCCATTACACAGAACCTCATTACAAGTGACATCTAACTAAGATGAACAAAAAGATTGCCCTCATAAATAGAGTGTAGTATACTATTAGTGACAGAACCGGGTGATCGTTATGAATTGTAGTCTTTTTACCAGTTGTCTCTGACAGTGATGGATTTTTGAGGGGTGCGCTGGCGGAAGCAGCCCTCTTCTTGGGTGCAGT
This sequence comes from Acomys minous, assembly GCF_964271855.1. Taxonomy (NCBI): domain Eukaryota; kingdom Metazoa; phylum Chordata; class Mammalia; order Rodentia; family Muridae; genus Acomys; species Acomys minous. The sequence goes on from NC_140483.1 coordinate 123,098,663, forward strand.
GTTCAGGAGCTGCAGAAGCTTTTATTGATCGACTCTGTTTATCAAAGATTTTATATATATATATATTGTTCGTGCAGAGGGCATGTTGTGTGCCTGTGTTTTGAAACAGTCTCGGGGAAAGGATTGGAAGACAGTGGGTAAAGGTCAGAGAAGCACTGCCTGTTTTTGGATGAGGTCTTTTCGAGTTTCTTGAAGGCAATAAGGAAGGACTAAGAGCTTATAGGAAATATCGAATAAGCAGAAGACACTGTTGATCGCTGCCAGAATAGCAAGAGTTAAAGGGGCGGGTCCTGTCTTCATGGTCAATGAGCTGGCTGGCTGGTCAGCACTGAGTAGAATTGTTTAGTGGAATTCTATGTGTCCGGTGGAGAGGTGGAGCCTGAGGGACTGACCACAGCGTGAGCCCTGTTGTTAAAACAAACAATCAGACCCAGGGAAGAGTTACCAGTGTTAAATTGTAGAGAAGAGTTTTGGAAGAGAATAATATTTTCCTCCTGCCTGGCTTTTTTTTGTGTGTGTGTTTAGAAACAAGCATGCAAGGCAGGCAGGCTGGCTTATGTTTCTCCTATGAGGCAAGGATGCTTTACAAAGGACTAAAGAGAGACTGCTGAGAAGAAAATAGCCAGCTTTAGATAAAGCACTGTAACAAAGGCTCCTAGTTTTATATATCATGGTGTCCATTAAAGCTTAATGGGGAGGAGTCCATTGAAGCCGGCTGCCTATGTGTTACTCATGGTCGGGGATAAACATTTAGAGGTGTGCTCCCTCCCCCCCCTCCTCCCCACCAAAAATCGGAAAGCAGGAGGGTATGATTGTTCAGCTTGTGAAAAGGCTTTACAATGAAGATTTTGTTTTTGTCTCCTGTGGATCCCTCTGCTGAGTAGAGGCAAGTAGGCTGAAAGTGTTTGGAGCGTATCAACTTGGGATCCCAGGGGATTCAAAAGCACTCCAGTAAACTCAAAGTGCATGGATTCTGCTCCCCAAAAAACGTTCTGTTTTTACACATGCTACTGAGAAGCTGATAAAGGATGCTCCTTACACATCGTGCTGGCCGGTAAACTGGCACAGCACACGGTCTTGCAAGATGTTTTTAGGTTTTTGGGGTTTCTAGATCAATTTGTAGGGGAAAAAAGGCCTTGTGGTCTGTGCCCTTGTTTGCTTTAAACATACTTCCCAATAATGCCTGTTAAATTGAGAAGATGAAGGAAGCCTTTCAGTGTGATTTTGGGGGAGCCCGGTAAACATTGCCATCTTTTGGCAAGATAAGGGTTAACTGTGAGCTGAGAAGGGGGTGGTGGCAGTGGTGGTGAATGAATTATTCAGCATTTAGCTTATCTTTCTGCATTTCACTTTCTGCTTTTTTTTTTGGTGCTCTGGAACTGGAGCAGGAGGTAGAATGGAGAAAGGCAGTTAGGAGTTGTGATACTTTGTACACACGTCCCTGTCATTGTTCGGCCTGAAGAGACAGGGCTGGGTTCAAGGCCACATGTGCTCCTGTCATCCTCCACATTTCTGCTCCAAGTGCAATCCGGAGTGTCAGCTCTCCATCTGTCTCTGCCTGGCAGGCGCACGCGCCCAGCACCCTGCCTGGGGCCATGCCGCCCCAGCCCCTCTGATGGCCCTCCTCTCCACCGCCCCGCACATTCCAGAACAGGAGGCATGAGCCCGCACCGCGCTCCCTCTTAACACAAGAGTTGCTTTCAGTGTGTTATAAGCTGGATTCCAGGATGCCTGGTGAGTGAGCCCTTTTTTCTTGCTAGGAAGGAAGCTCTGCTTTCTACAAACGCTTGGAAAACACTGACTGCCTGACCACTGCTGAGTTGGATGAGGGCAGCAGCGAGAGGCTGAGAGGCCGGAGGGTGATAGAAGTGTGCTGGGGAGGTGGCATAAAGGAAGCTATCAAAATCTGGACCTAGGGGTACAGGGTATGGAGAGATGGGTCTTTGAAGCGGAGGGGAAGGACAGCCACGGATGTTTGCCTGAGCAGTCTGCGCAGGGGGGGGTTTAGGTCCACTGAGAAGTGCGGTTTCTGTTCTGGGTTTCAAGACTGTCATCTGCACTTTTTAGCTGGGTATTTGCCTGTGGAGCAAGTTTTTAAGATTGTGGTAGAATTCTTGGAGATGGCCTTTGAAGAAACTGTTTGTGTCAAAAATGAAGGCAGCTTTGGCATGAGAAGGAATCCCCTGCTCTAAATCACAGTCCCTAGATGTGATCATATAAGTGACTGAGAGCTGGTCATTTAGAAGCAAGTAAGTATGCTGAATTAGTGGCATTCTTGTGGCCCTGGAAATTTAGTGTGTGACAATTTCCTCAGAAAAAAAAATATTATCTTTGGAAGCTGGAGCATTTCTGTGATTTCTGCCGGGGGTCTGGTGGGGTGGGGGTAGGGGGTGGGAGGCTCTGTTTGTCAAGCCTGGTGAGAAAGGCTGTCTGAACTCTCTAAATAGTCCTGTGCCGAATGCAGAGCAGATAAAGACAGGGCACTCGGAGATCATCCAGCTGGCTGATCCGTGCTGATTATTTGGGTAGGGCAAGTAGAAGAGGCTGGGCTTGGTCAGAGCTTGCACACCTCCCAGATGGTGTTTTGAAACAGTATCTGCCAGTTTTCTGAAACCACAGTTGTGTGTAGGTATCGCCTGTTGTTTGAAGAATGTTTTCTCTTCCGGATACATGTCGGGGATCCGTTCTCATCACTATTGATATCTTTGCAGAAAGCACGCATTTGTTCAGGAGTGTACTTGTTGTTTGTTGTTGTTGTCGTTGGGGGACCAGGAATGCATAGATGCTGCAATATGGGGAAACTCAATTTGCCGAAGTGATAACACCCGAGGTCTTAGAAAGGTCATTTTAACTCTTTCAGTTCTCCTCTTGATTTATGTACAGCATGCAACTAAAGAGGAAATGTACCCTCAGTGTATGCCGTAGAATTGGTGAGAAAGGGCTTGTGTTTTATTTATTTTTTTTTACTTTGCCAGACCGTTGGAGCATAGTTTCATGTAATTCTTTTGACAAGTCAAATATCCTTTGTTTTTATGCTCTTAATAGATGGATGTTACCTGATGTACCAGCGTCTTCCAGAGTGTGTCATCTCTTGGTAAACTAGAACAGGAGCGGCTTGTGAGTGATAATAGGGAAGGGACTAGTTAGGGTCTCTTTAAAGGAAGCCCACAGCAGTGAGCTGTACTTCAGGCTTTGCCATTGCAAGCTGCCTTTAGTGTTAAGTTGTTAATATCTGACTGGTTCCATAGTGGTGTTTGGAAGTATTCTTCCTCCCACCCACCCCACAACTCTCCCTCCTTCCCTCTCTCCCTTCCTCCCTCCTCCCCTCCTTCCCTCCCACTGTGTTAGACAACCTTGCACTTGGATGCAGAGACCATCAATGGCTGTGATTGTAAACATGTTCCGGGATGGCCATACTTGAGCAGATCTCGTATTTGGCTATTTTTGACACCCATCTGTATTATTATTTTTAGTTTCAGATGGACTACCTCTCAATATGTTTTTAGCATACTTTAATACTTTGATGTATATTTATAATAATGGACTTTTTTTTTTTAGCCATCTTGGAGAGTATCTCTGCGTTTTTAATAAAACAGTCTGTGTAGAAGTATAAAAGGAAAGATGTGTTTGTACAACCTGCTGTCATTGTTCCGTTTTTTAAATTGCCTACACATTTAAATATCAACTTTCAGATTTATTTATTTGTAGTTCAAGTGTCAGAACTGGTTCCTTGTTTCAGACTTGATGTAATAATTCTGAGATCTAAGACCTCTTTTATAAAATTTGGAGTCACTAGAAACAGATGTGCAGACGCTGAGCCTGTTCAGACACACGGCACCCTGGGAGTGGGTAGGTGAAGAAGAAGTTTTAATTTAGGGTTTTGTAGAACTGTTTTGGGAAAATAACGCCCCTCCTTTTGTTGGTTGTTGGTAACATACTGTTACAAAACGAGCTATGAAAACTCAGAGGAGGTTGGGCATGCTTTAGAGAAATGCTTTAGAGAAATAAACTATTTGAAAGTTATTTAACTCACTTAGAAGGAAATACGACTTCACTGCCTGTCACTTTTTTTTTCCTTTTGACAAGCCGATCCTTGTGTTTAAGAGAAGGAAATGCTCTTTATGGAAGTTATGGAGACCTTGGAATTATACTGTTCCAAGAGAAAGTGACCCCAGGTTTTCTGAAACATTTATATTTTCATCAGTCCCTGTGTACTGTTATCAAATAACATGTGTTAACCTACAGAATGTGCTCAGGCCTGTGTCCTTAAAAGGACACTAAGCGATCACAGTCCCTGGGGCCCAGAAATAGTGCTGTCCTTTCAGAAGATTGTGAGCCTTAGGTCAGACCACCCTTTCTCAATGGTCCTGCTCTCCAGATGTGCCTGCAACTTTTTTTTTTTAAGTTCAAGTTTCCAAAAGGGGGAAAAAAGGTTTGTTTTGAAAATCTGGTTTTACTTAAGACATCTCCATCCTGGAGTGCATTTCATAAATTGCCCACATATTTTTCCTAGCAGAGAACTTAACTGGCTGTAATTTTTAACACATGGCCACATCATGTGATATTTTCAAAACACTTACACATAGCTTTGAGAAGGTCCCTGCAGAAATGATCCATCCTCTCACAGTTGGCCCATTTTTTAACAGCATATCTGCATTTTCCATTTAGGAGAGCTATATATTATTAGCTTACATTTTTGGGTAGTAAAACAGTGCATTGCTGATTGTAAAACATGGACTTTATTATCTGCTGAAAATTGATTTGGCATTTATAGCCACTGTGTACTAGGCTGTTTTTCTGTTTTTAACATCAGTGCTTGCAAGCGATGATTTGTGTAAAAAAAGAAAGAAAGAAAGAAAGAAAAACCCAACTCAAAACAAAACCAGAAGTGAAATTGCCAGGGACAGACAACTGTTCATGTCCTTTGTAACTGAACATTTGGGTAATGCACCTGGTTATATATGTATGTTTTAATGGATGTATGTAAATCCTGTTATGCACGAATAAAAACATTGCATTCATTTACCAATGCTGTTTTACTTTGCAAGTCGGTTTGCCATCCTATTAGGCCAACTCTTGCGTTTCAAATAAGCCTCATGACAGCTATTAAAAGAAAACTATATGAGCCATAAATACCCAATTATAAATGTAGATGATGCAGATATTACTTCTTTGGAGCAGAAATTCAGAAGTTTCAACTTTCAATTCAAACCCTCCCACTGAATACCATGCACGTTTAAATTCCTTTTATTAATGTTTCCAAGTACTTAGCCTTTCAATTATATATATATTTAAATAACTTGAAAGTGCTTATAGTGCATTTTCCTGTACAGTTAGTAGTCTAAGGCCTACTGAAAAATATTTTAAATCATTTTTCCTGAGAGAGAGAGAGAGAGAGAGAGAGAGAGAGAGAGAGAGAGAGAGAGATGTTATTTATAATTTCTGCAGGTTTCATAGATACTGGATGGAGGGAGAGGTTAACTAAGGTCATCCTTGGTTGCTTAGTGACTTTCAGGGCAGGCTGCCTACATAAGAGCCTCTTTCAAAAACAAAACAAAGCAAATAACACACAAAAATCCCCAGTTGTTCCTTTTCATTTCCTAAATAGCGTTTGCTTTGTGGGGGCCTATGTAGTCTAGAAATGTCTATTACTTATCATCTCTATGCTGGTAACTGCTGTTTGCAAAGATGATATGCTAATTCTGATATCTGAACAGCCTTCCGGGTTATCTTTAGAGCTAGAAGACTTATCCTACAAACATTTCATTTAGAGAGGCTCAAATTGAGGCTCACACGGGTGAAGGGGGACCCGCTAGGTCATTCATCCCTTTACGTTTTCCCTAGTCCCTGTTCTCCTATGCTGCTTCTAAATGCTGTTCTAGTCGGACCATGTTAGCATGCCACAGTCAGGCTCTCTGTCTTTTATTCACCCATCCTTAAATCATACTCACTCATTTTCTTCTCTCCTGCTGCAGGATTGTAGAGCTATGTGGGCTAAACCCCCATGACAGTGAGCAGTAAACCTACGCCAACAGTGTGTCTGTGACTTTATAATAATTTGGAATGTAAGAGTTGGGTGTGGTTCATTGTGACCGTATTTTGGGGTAAGTTCTTATTATGTAGCCCAGGCCGGCATCAGTCTCCCAGAGACTCACTTGCCTCTGCCTCACAAGTGCTGGTTTGAAAGGCATACGTCATCATGCCTGGCAAATACATGTGACATGACGACCAAAAAGGGAGGGGATGTTTGCACATCTCAGAATATATCAGGTACCAAATGGTAACTGTGGTGCAGCCCTTCTATCTGTTCAGGACATTTACAGCTCTTGTTGTTGAAATCAGTGGGTCCTGAGTGTGGGATCCTGTAAAGGAACCAGAGGTTAAAGGCTAATACCTGTATTGGGAGTCAAGGACTCTGAGGGTGAAGGATGGGCAATGGGCCATCGAAATGCTCACTTGAAAGCTTGCTTATCTTTCTCTTACTCAGTCAGTTCTTTGACTAAGAATGGGACGTTCTTTATTGTTGCACTGAATTGTAGCTCCAGCATGAACATGCTGGCTGTAGTATTTCAGGAAGCAGTTTCTTTGTGCGGTTGCAGTTCTTTGGTATTTAACTGTAGCTCAAGGAGGGAGTAAGCCATTAACTTAAATGACTCATAACTGGAGAACAATGGGATGTCACACCTGACCAAGTAACAGTTTGATCTGGCTGGCTTTCTCAAGCAGCTGTTTGCATTAATTAATATTAATGTAAATGTGCTTTCCGAGAATGTCTAGCTTAATTATGTTTTTCAACCTATAGAGTTGCAATCAAAGGAATCAAGAAGCCCTCCCAGTCTCAGAGGGAGCGTGCAAACTACTGTTTCTAAACAGAATCCATCTCTGACGGAACATGAGGCACATCCGGTGACTGAAAGCATCTTTATGTCAGGCCTCCGGCTGGGCTCGGTCCAAGCCCCTAAGTTTCTTTACACCTCTGGAAATGGTTCCTGCCACCAAGGGAGCTGTCTGAAATCTAAAGTTCAGAAAAACGAAGCAGCTGGCCCAGGGACAAGCAGAGGAGGGCAGGTGGAACTCCCTGCAAAAGCTGTGTTCCCCACTTCCTCCCTGAGAGGATTGGATGGGCTGCCACTTGATGGGGCTGCGCTTTCAATGGCTCCTGGAAGGGGTGTGTTTCAGCTAGAAGACCAGTGGCAAAGAAGATAGTAGTTTTACTTCTTTCCATGTGTGTGTGTGTGTGTTGCTTTGTTTTTTGAGGCTGTCTTATGTAGCCCAAGCTGGCCTGGAACTCGCTGACCTCTGATCTTGTGTCCTCTTGCTCCTATACCTCAAGAGTTGGGGTTACATGTCTGGTCAACATGATGAGGTTTAGGAAGTCAGTGTTTCTTTCTCTCTTTTTTTTTTTTCTGAAATTAGCAGCATAAAAACATCATGAGCCTGAAGTATGAAGAATGATCTTGCTAAAGCAGGTTAGGCTCCTGCTGTTCTCAGTATGTTCCTATTCCCCATTGTCTTAAGTGAAAGGTTTAGTTGCTTTCGTTTTAAGTTCCCTTTGCCTGCATTTATGTCTGTGCACTGCCTGCATCCAGTGCCTGCAGAGGCCCGAGGAGGGCATCAGATCCCCTGGAACTGGAGTTACGAATGGTTGTGATCTACACTGTTGGATACTGGAAACTGAACCCTGGTCCTTTACAAGAGGACCAAGCGCTCTTAACTGCTGAGATTTCTCCATCCCCCCCACCCCCAAAAGCACAATGCAAGAATTGTACTCCAGAAATTTTTCATAGTTGAATGTAGCAATACATGTCTGTAGTACCAGCACTGTGGTGGCTGAGGCAGGAGGATCATGAGTTTGAGGCTACGTACTGAGACACTATTTCTAAGACATACACGCAACCAACTTTAACAAAAAGATATATGAACAAATCAACAACATAACCACAAAGGAAACTTTGTTGTGTGTGGCCCATCAAAGCTGTCCTTGTTAAATAAGGTACCATCTCTTTTGGCTGATGAGATATGGAAACCCAACTGTCTGCTGTTGGTCTGCTCAGGTAGGAGACTTCCTCTGTTTTGATGAGCAGAAAGTTGGAAAGCAAATGACATAGTCAACACTTGCACAGACAAAACTGTTAAAAATGTGCAGTTAATGACCATGAGGTTGTTTGGTGGAGACTGCTGGGGTCCATGGCTCTGCTCTCGTGGCTCTTTAGGCAGAGAGGCAGAGACCCTGCCAGAAACAGGTAGCTGATCCCATTTCTTTTGCTGCCAGCAAAGTAAAACAAAACAAACCACCTTGCAAAACCAAAACCAAAACGCAAATGGCAGTTAGTTTCTTAAAATTGAGGGCAGTTTCTTGAGAAGGTTTCATCTGTTCCCCACATTTCCTTCTTAAAAGTGAAGTGATAAGTTGCTGAGTGTAGTCTCACTTGCTTTATTAGAGGGATTCCTTTCATTCCGTATGGCCTGTCCACATGATGGTACGGAGAGCTTGGGATTCAGGCAAGAACATCATTTTGAAGGTATGTGTAAGAATGTTACACTGGTCAGCAGTTTGGCTTCCACTACGTAATTCGGCAAAATAATTTTTAGAAGGAAGGCCTATGAGACGGGATCTTCTATAGGTTTAGGCTTTAATGAGAATCTGAAGGCATTTCAGGAAACCACAGTATCCTAACAGTCTGGACTGATGGAGTACTACGTCATTTGAAAGTTTGAGGAGGGCAGCTGCTGGGTTTCAGAGCAAAGCATTACCCTCACCTTATAGTTGAACTTGGTGTAATTCCATACCAATACCCTCCTTACGGCTTGGTTGGTGTGGTGACTCTCCCACTATGAGAAGGAATATGAATGGATGAATTTTGAGATTGCTATCACAATTATTTATATATTCTCCCACCCAGAATGCTTAACATATGTCTTGATGAGGGTAAGACTAGAACTGAAGCCCTGACCCTGCCATCTTCTGGTCCCATGAGATGGGCAGTACTATAGCCTCCGAGGCTCTGCCAATCACAGTAGAACTTTGCATCCTCTTACTGTGTAACTTCTCTCTCTGCCCCACCCTCCTCTGGTATTAGTTGTGTACACATGGCCTACTGACAAAATATATAAAAGGGATCAAAAATAAAGATAATTTTTTGTCCTTGGAAATCACTTGTGAAATAAACTTTATAGTTAATGTTTAGGCTTCCTAGCATATTCCAGATAGTGGGGTTTCTAAAATCTCAAGAGTGACAGGCCTCACAGGTGAAACCCAATTTCTTAGTTTGTCAGCATTTGTCAAACACAAAGGCTAAAACGGCTGAGAAAAATAGGTGTAATCAATCTCTCAATCCCATTTGTGTTCAGTGTTTTCCTAAGGAATGCTGTGGACAGGAGCATGGGCCCTGCTTGGTCCTCTGCCGTCCGCTGCATGGAGGGGTACCTGATTCTTTTTCCATCCCCATCATCTGTATTTTCACTGTGTTGTTGGATGTGAAACATTTGCTATTATGGCAGTGTTTATAAAGCCTTTCCTGTACCCTCTTGGAGAACTGAGCCATTTCGTAGTATTTTCCAGAGAGGAGACAGTTTTCTCAAGCTTCTGAAAGAGTTTTTGTTTACTTTCTTAAACTTCTGTGCTCATTCATCTGTCAATTTTGAACAGCTATGGCTTTTGTGTAGAGCTCTTCTCTGGGGGTCAGTTGGTGCAATTCTTGTTTTATCTTTAGCTTTATGATGGGTTTGTACTGTGAACAGTTAATGTATTGTATTGATGAAGTTGTCTATCCAAACCACAGAGCATTGAGAGGGCTGATTTCTTAGATGTGTGACCATAAGCAAGTCACTCGGCTATCTGCTTGCTCTTCATTTGTTTTGTTGTTGTTGTTGTTTTGTTTGTATTAAAGTAGAAAATTTTGGTATAGTGGTGCATGTCTATAATCCAGGGCTTAAATGTAAATGCAGAGAGTGATCAGTGAGTTCAAGGCAAGCTTGGGCTACAGGAGACCCTGTCTTTAAAAGAAAAATAAGAAAAGGTAGAAACATGTATGCTGCATTCCATGTATCATGGGATGCTGGCAGTGGTATTAATAAATGGGCTGTGCACCAGTATAAAGCCAAAGGGTTATTATTACAAACCCCGGTCTTAAAATAAAAGAGAAAGCATTGGACCCACAGGCAACAGGCAGCCCACAACTAAGCTTGTTGGGCTTAGTGAGTCTTGTCTATGCACATGGGGGGTTTTCTGTATCTTTCTGTGAGTTGCCCACCCTTTCTCTATTTTTATGCCTATCCTTTACTCATTCGAGTCATCTCCTACCTTGGAAACTGGATACTCAAACATAGACTGGTGAGACAAACAGTAAAGAACACACTTAGTGAGAGCCTGAGACGCTCACACAGCCTTTCAAGTTTGAATAAATGGGTGTATCTTACTTGTGGTCTGAGTACAAGTCACTCAGTGATTTCTCTCTGGGTATGTGATGTCACTAAGGGTTGGATGCTGGACAACATTGTCCTTTCAGGTCCATGCTATTTCAAGACACAGGTGCTTTCTTTGCTGCTTAAAATAGAGATTATGTCCATCACTAGTTCACCTTCATAAAGCTGCCTTTTATATGAACATCTTGATTTCCTAGTTTTAATAGTTGCAGTCCAGGCTACCTGTGTGGTAGCACATAGAAGACAATCAACAAATGTTTGCTTAACAAATTAGTGAGTGCATGCTACCTAGGATTCACAGATATTGCCAATGAATGAAATAATATGCATAGTAGTAATGGGGAAATTAAGAAGTGAATTCTGAAAAAAGTCTTTGATAAGTAGTTTGAATCAAGCCTCTCTTTAGGTGATAGGGAAAGAAAATACGTACGTGTTTGGCCATATGACTTTAGCGGTTGCTAGTAGCATGTTAGTTATAGTGTCTATATAGTGTAATGTGCCTATCAATTCATCATTTATTGGCTATAAACACAACTTCCTATGTAACACTTAACTGGCACATGAGAATGAGTAGGCATAGGTTGATCAATGAACACCAAGATACATTTATATAGAAACAAGAAAATCTGCTGTGTGTGATTGTACACTAAGGTGACTATAGCTACCAGTAGTCCACTATTTATTACAAAGAACTACAACAAGGAATTTGAAATACTTTTTTCATAAAATAATGAACATTTGAGGAGATACATACATTTTACCTGATATAAATAATGCATAATATATGTATATATCAAGGTATTACATAGCACTCCATAAATCGGTATAATTTTTATGTTTTTTTTGTGCTGGTTAAAAATTAACTATTAGACTAGCAAAACCTGGCTTAGTAAGTAAAGATGCTTGCTGTCAAGCCTAACAACTTGAGTTTGATCCTTGAGACTCAGGTGGGAGAAGGAAAGAACTGTCTTCTTTACGTCGTTCTTTGACACCCACACCTGCACAGTGTGTTCATACCCTTTCCTGACACCATAAACCACACATCAAAATTAATTTATGAAGTAAGCCTGAAGTTAGAAACAAAGTACAGGGCTTTTGGCAGGTATGTGTAACTATTTTTAAAATTTTTATTATTATTGTGTATTTGTGCGTGTGTGTGTGTGTGTGTGTGTGTGTGTGTGTGTGTGTGTGTCTGTTGGTATATATGCCATGTTGTTTGTGTGGCAGTTAAAAGAATCTACTTGTATAAGACTGTTCTCTCCTACTGCTTACAACCTGGGGCTCAAGCTGAGGTCTCCAGGCTTGGTGGCACGGGCCCTGACCTGCTGAGGCACCTCAGCAACTCTTGTCTGGCCGTTTCTCTTTCACTCTTGTCACCACTGGGAGGATGCGTACACTTTCTCAGTCTTCCCCATCAGGCACACTGAGTAAGGTTTTTGCAAAAGACAAATATTAACAAAATATTTTAATCTTTTTAGCTACACAGGAAATTCAGCCAACAGTTTCTCAAATCAATGATGATAGATGAGTTGCAGTTTGATAAGCTGGTAAAATTTATCTTGAGACTGCTGGGATAATTCATTCAGTAGATTATATATGTATATATATATCACATATATACCATATATATTTTTTTTTCTAGAAAAGCGTAGTGCCTTATTTGAATGCTCTTGATAAAAGTGTTTTCCCTCTTGTGTTTGTTCCAGCATTAGCATTCGATCCTTAGGGGGCACCGAGTAAGACTTTGGGGTGTCAGAGGCTGTCACAGTGTGCTATACCCTGCAAAAATCATTTTGTTCATTTGGCAGGGGTTCTATAGTTCTCTTAGTTTGTGCTTTTTAAAAATTCCTGGTGGAATGATGCTGGAGAGATGTCTCAGTGGTTAAGAGCACACACTGCTCTTGCACTGGACCTGCGATGGGTTCACAGTACCTGTGTCAGCTAGCTCACAACTGCTTGTCAGTCCAGCGCCCAGAGGGTCTGGTACCATCTTTGACTTCAGAGAGCACCTGCACTCACTGTTACTATGCCGCATGAGTTCATGACATTTGCAGGGCTATCCAAGCACCAAGTATAGATAAGTGGTCAGTGAGCTCCACGGTCAGCAGCGTTTGGTTTGTCTAAGAGCTTGGGAGAAGCACAGTTACTGTAGTCGACTGAATCAGCATCGCCGAAGGTTTGCTTCCCTGAAAGCAAACAAACCCTGGAATGGATCCAGCAGTCTGTGTTTGACGCAGATTAGGGGATTCTCAGGCATATTCACATAGGAGAACCAGCGTGACAAATTGCGGCTTTCGTCTCCTTGTGTATTCCTGAGAGATACCCCTTATTTCATCACAAGTCAGCTTAAATCCTAACTGCAGGAAGGTCAAGGAAATTTATTTATTTATTTACTTTTATGTATTTATCTTAAATGGCGTATTAGGAAATTCAGACTTGAACAACTGCAAAGAATACGTATCGAGGGCCTCTGCCTCTAGCCAAGTATTCGGGTGCCACAGAGTGAGCCTGACAGGACAGGGGAGAGAGGCGCATAGCATCCAAGGCTTAGGTACCATTTATGGTGACCTCATCTCATGGAGACCACCTTCAGATGATTCATGATCTTATGAAGTTAGCCAGTCTTCTTCAGTGAATACTGAGGCAGTGTCCACAATAAAAATCAGCTAGTTTTGAAAATCTAAGCACATTAAATATATGAAGCTTTCCTTACCCTTCACTGTTCAAGATAAATACGTACTCAGCACAGTTAAAAAGTGGTTCCTCTGTTGTGCTTGCCTGGGGAGATTGATTTCCTACGTCTCCCAGATCCTCTGTTTTCTCTTTGTGCCGGGTAGGCCTTCAGTAAGCGCAGTCTGACACGCTTTGTGGCCTTTGCCTCCCATGATAAAATAGATTGAAATGATTCCTGGCACCATCTGCTGAAGAAGAGCAGCCCCGGAGGACTGCGCTCAGAGAAAGTGACTGAATGCTAAGAAATGTGCAAGTCTAGGGACACAGACGAGGGATTTTTTTTTTTAAAGAGCATGAACATTAATACATCTTCTTGAGGTTTGATGGGACATGTACTGCCTACTGCCCCATCTGGTGCTTATGATAGCATGGCATATTAGCATGCTTCAAGTTCATAATGTATTCAGGGGAGGCAACATCTCTTGCATACCAATTGAGGCATCCTCTCTTTCAGAACTGCTTTTGAATTTCAATGATGTTTATATCTTCCAAGCTGTGTCTGAACAGAGCATTTCCGCTCTGAGAGAGACAGACAGAGAGAAAGAGAGAAGAGAAGAGAGAGAGAGAGAGAGAGAGAGAGAGAGATGTCTCTTTCTATCTGCCCATTAATTTGTGTGCACTTCTTTCTCTTTTCTTCTTGATGAATAAAGCTCAATATTATATTGGTCTATGAATTAATTTTTTTTTCTTTTCTGCAAACCACAAGGTACTTGATCACACACATATGGCATTTAATCCATTATGTCCTTGGAAACATTTGTATAAAGGACAACCATGGGAGATAACTGTTCTTCCTAGATGAGCCACTTTCTGAGGATGAGTCCTCTGTCTGATTGTGTATTAGTCTCCTCTGCACCTGGTGGTCAGTCATCCATTTAACAAGGAGCTTTGAGGAGCTCAGTCTCTGAAGTGACACTGTTAGAGGCACAGAACATTAGTACTCAGCAAGACTGTGAGTTGCTCCTTCTCTTCCCACCTGGAATGGGATATGACAAACCTTAAACTAAGAAAGAAATGCACGAGGTAATTCGAGACTCAGGTGAGGCAGCTAATACAACAGGCGGAAGAGTGGCTGAAGTGAAAGCATGACAAGGCCATTCAGATTGGGTTATCAGGGAAGGTACTTTTAAGGAAGTCACATTTTTAGTGAGGTCTTGGTGCCAGGAAGATTTAGTGGTCTAGAAATATCAAATGTAACACCCTGGAGATGCAAGCACGATTGACACTTAATAAGGCACAGGAACTGAACCGAGTTCAGGGCTGGCTGGCCCAGTGTTCTGAGCTGAGCTGGTGGTTTGTTTGTCTTGTCTTGTTTTCCCCTTCTCCTCTCTGTGTATCTGGAAGGCATCAGAGGGTTGGTTAAGCTAGTCAAAAGTGGCTTTTCAGAAGACAAATTGAGCTGCCTCTGTGCCTTCTCCTTAGTAGACATCTCCTGTAATGGAAGAATGAGATGTGCATTAAATCCGTAGAGGTTCCCATTTAAATTGTCATTAGCATGGATGATTATTTATTTTAATTGCTTGCTTTAGTTAAGTAATTTTTTGAGGCATAGCTTCATGTCCAGGGTGGCCTTGAACTCACCAAGTAGTGCATGTTCTCCCTGAACATCATGCTTGTCCTGTCTCCACTCCCAAATGCTAGATCACAGGTATGTGCCAATACTCTGTCTAGCATGTATCACAGAGGCACATTATCATCTCTAGGATTTTAGCCTAGCCATTTGTTTGGTGTTGGACTTTGAATGATTATTTTACCTCCTTTATCTTAATGCCTTCTCACTTTCTGAAAAGGAAAGTTTATGCCTAAAACCATAGTATTACTGTGAAAATCAAATGAGACAATTTAATAAAAGCCCAGTGCCCAGTGCCCAGTGCCCAGTGCCCAGTGCCCAGTGCCTAGTACATGTCTGGTCTGCCAAGGATGTACCAGTTCTAACAAAATGTGGTTTGAAGGAACCATAAACAGGTCATAGTGTATTGTTGCTAAAGTTCATAGCTGGTGATACAAACTGGATGCTGTGTCCTACTTTCAATCTGTCTCTTGAGTTTGAATATTAGCACTCTTGATAATTAGCATTTTGTAATTTATTGCAGTATATGTCCATAGAGTGAGTGCATGTACTCTCTCTAGAATATTCAGATATTTTTAGGATGAAGAAGAAGCCAGATTGCTTTTTGGAGTGGGGTGCAAATCTTGGTTACATGAAGGATCCTATAAAGATTTTCAATTAACATAGTAAGTGATTATTAATTATTTGCATGATTATTAGTTATTAGTCTTTGAAGGAGCATTCTTTAGTATACTCAAATAGAGCAAATAAAGACTCCCTTAGTTTTTTGCATGAATAGTGTGCTTAATTGCTAGAAATAATCCCCATCATTTTTATACTCTGTAAAGGAATAGCTTGTTGGAATTTCATGTTGCATTGTGGGATTGAGGTAGAGACAGATGTTGCTGCAGTTCAACGTCTAAATAGAGATAATGTTACTATTATCTTTGACTTAAGTACTAAATGTGTGCGTGCGTGCGCGCGCGCGTGTGTGTGTGTGTGTGTGTGTGTGTATGTGTGTTTGTGTGTATATGTGTGTGTGTGCGTGTGAGTGTGTGTGTGTGTGTGTTTGTGTGTTGGAGGGGTTGTGGATTGAATTGTTATATGTTTGTTTTTGGTGAGAGTTTACCCTCACCTGTGTTGGTAGGTGACTTTCTCCTGAAATGTTTGGAGCAACGAGTCCTACTTGAGGAATGTAGAGGAGAGGCAGCATGGGTGACTCGCACAGGTTTAGTCAGCACTAAGGAGGTTCTTGAAACACTTTCTGATGTCCAGTAGCACTCTGCAGAGCTGTATGAGAGAAGCTGTATTTACTGCCGTGTATCCCTGCTGGAATGTAATAAAAAGAGAGGGTAGATAGAGGGTGAGAGACTGAGAAGTGGGAATCCCAGTTGAGAAGAAAGCATCTGCCTGTTGAGTCCAGAGATTTTTCCGTTCCCCTTAGTTAAGTGCCAGCTGATGGTGGACATCTTTGAGATGGGGAGGGGTTTGGGACTTGTCTGGAGAATCTAGAGGTGACGGTGGTGATCTGCTGGCCTGCATAGGTCCTCCTAGAGTCTGCCCGTCTGTTGAGTCCCCTTCTCCTTTCTAAAATGCCTTGCTATAGAGACGCAGGAGTAGTTTCTTCTCTTGAGGAAAAAAAAAAAAGGCCAGGGCGATCACTAGGGGGATGGGTACATTCGCCAATCAGAGCTGAGGTCCACCAGGGCGGGGCCTCCAGGAGAACCTGTGGGGTGCCCGTGCAGTGTGGTGCGGTGCAGCTGCACCTGGCTCAGGTGAGAGAGTTCATGTTAGTTGTTTCCACTTGGGTGGTTTAATACTTCAAACTGCACTGCCAAATCCCTCCCTCCCCTTATCTCCTCTTCCCTTGTTAAATATCCAGTTTACAATTACTGTCAGGTTTAGTTACTTGGCAACTGTGACCTTCATCTGGCCAGTTTCTCTCCGCCTGGTTTTCCATTTGTCCTAGTGAGAACAGCTTTCTGTCACCTCCTCCATGCTCGATTCCTTAAGATGCATTTCAAGACGCAGTAGACACAGTCATGTGTGTAAATTAAGCATGCCGCGTTCAGAGGACCGGGCTAAGTTTCAAATGCATAGCTTTCTATCTGTCTTTCCTATTCTTTCTATTCTCCTTCTGTTTCTCTTTCTTTTCCTTTTCTCTTTATAGATTCTCATTATTTTTGCTAGGCTGGTCTAGAACTAGCCATCCTTCCTGCTTCTAATCCCCCAGTGGGAGGTCCACCAGCACCAACCACCACGCTTCCCTGCCTTTGCCCCTTCCTCTGCCTGCCCCCCTAGGCCTGCCTCCACCTCCTACACCTTCCTTTCACAATATACTTTACAGCGTTGTTAGGTATGGAAACGCACCACAGCAAGCTTTAGTAATTGTGAAGTCTTATAGTAAGCTTGGGCACTTAGTGATAATGTCAGGGTTCCCCCATTTTATGACTGAAAGGCAAGAAGGGACGGTATAGCATTTATTGATGTCTCTGGGATGTTGAGGAAAGCAGACGTTCTTGGAAGCCTGGACAAACAAACAAACAGACTGTATGGAATTCTCATTTAACCAGTATAGATTCATTGTAAGTGTTTATATATGATGTTAATTATTTATTGAAAATAGATCATTTGAGCTGTTTCCCTTGGTGAATGGGACACTTGGCAACATTGCTACTGGGACACTGTTAGGACACACAGACAATATGTACTGTTTATTTGGATCCTTCATCTACGCAACAAGGCCTTTTGTTTTTTCCCTTTTCTTGGAGAGCTGTAGATTGAACTCAGGGCTTTCCATGTGCCAAGCATGTGTTCTATGCCCGAGATGGATGCACAGCCTAGAGTCTTAACTTGAAAGAATTGTGTCTTCTTTACATAAAGCATTGTGCCTGAGATCAGATCCTGGACTTATGATTCCTCTGTTGTCCATCTGTGTAATGTAGGCAGGTGTGCAGCAGATGTTGTTGGAACTAGTGAGTCAATTAAGTAAGTGGGAGCAACGTTGTGACAACCGCTGTCCTAAGATGACCTAGGAGGCAGTTGGAAGCAAATGATTTGAGATCAAGGACTCAATCATTTTGTTGGGGCCTAGTGCAATGAATGTCGTTTCGTTGGTTTTGTTTGAACGTAAAGTATGGTGATGAATGTTTTAGAAAAAAATGCTTGTCGGTCAGTTGTATCAGCTCTGTAATTCATGCTTTCCTTTGTATTTAATTGATTTCTTAATGTCTGATATACCTTTTTATAGCCACTGGGGCGAGCCAAGGTAGGTGGAGTTTTGAGTTTTGAGTTTGGTGTTAGTGTGGGTGTGTGTGCGTGTACGTGTGGATATGTGTGGTGGCCAGGTTTGCAGTATAAGTGTTTTATCTGCCAAGGCAGGTGGAAATCCTTGCTCTCATAGACTTACATTTTAACAAATACAAATACAAACAAATACATTTTAACAAATACATTTTAACAAATCTGTGGCAGTAAGCCACAGATACAAAATAGCAGCGGATTTGTGCTGTGTTCTTAATTATCAAGAAAAACAGCCAAGCAAGAAGGAGAGTCCAGCACAAGAGGGTGCAGATTTCATTTGGGTGCCTGGGATGGGCCCGAGTAGAAATATGAGGTGATGGAAGGGGCCCACACAGCTACAGAGGATACGCCAACCAGGCTGGGACTGTAATGCAGGCAGATGTGTGGCCTAGGTGGTTTGAGGAACAGACAGAACAATGCAAGTATGGACGTGACAGCAGGGATAGTGATCTCCAGAATTCCTTAAGCCACTGGAAGGATTTTCCTACTTAAGAGGAAAATCTCATTCTGAGTACTCTACTAGTTCCTTGGTTGTGTGCACACATAGTCCCTGAATGACGTCATAACATCCGGTGTTGGGATGACGTCATCTCGGGGGCAGGACCTCACCATGGTATGTGGTTATCCCTTTAGAGATTGTTCCATGCATACGTCTTGCTGACATTTACTTTCGTTATTGTCATTAGGTCTGATATGCTTCTGTTTTCAAGTACTCTATGTGGCTGAATGAATCCGTTAAGCATCCCTTAGTGTGAGCGTTAAGTCTCCTCAGGGCCCTGACCACTACCTCTACTACCGTATTTTTATAAAGTACCTTCTAAGCTCTAACCTGCACAGAAACTAAAAAACAGGCATAGAAAAAGTACATTAATAATCAAAGAGAAACACTCTGAAAAATTATTGTGTAAATTACAGCTTTAGGAGTATTGTTTTCCACTCATGGTGGGCTGTGATGTAAACTCTGTGATGCACAAGCTCTTTCTAATGAGAGGTCTGCATACTGAGGACTGCCAAGGTAGCTCCTCGAAACTGAAGGGGCCAATACTGGTCCTTACTCCAGCACCCATCATGATGTTAGAAGTCATATATGACATACGATCGTGCTTCTTTTCCCTTGCAAGGCAGTGGAACTCTAAAATGGTATTTGAGCAAATATATTGACTTGGGTGGATGAAATCTATGTGTTTCCAGAATAACATAGGCCATGGTATCAACTTCCTATTCAACTCAGACATGCTTAGTTTAATTATCTGCATAATTTCCTTCATCCCGTTTACATTTTTTGGCCACCATGGCACCTTCTCTCATAATTGAGCTGTAGCTGTGTAAGGGTTGTCTCTAAGAGTAAATGAGTTTCAGAGATTATACCCTAGGATTCACATTTTATTTATTTTGTTTTATTTTGATTTTTATGTTTTGGTGTTTCGACATGGCTTTCTGTAACTTAGAATGGGCTACAACTTGCCGTCCTCCAGCCTGATCAAGGACTGAATTTAATATGAAAAGCACTGAGTAGTGGGCCTAGGAAAAGGCTTTGCTGAGTGCTCCAGGAACCTAAGGCCAGGAAGGTGGAGCCCACCACCAACTTACTTAGAGTCTCCTGGAGTCGATAAAGCTGAAACAGGGATTGTTTTCTGCACACCGAGAAGAAATTTCAAGCTCAGATCCGCCTAGGAAGAATTTTAAAGCATGAAATAATTGGAGGCTGAGTTGGAGAGTCCTCGAGTGATTGTTACTTGGGGAAAAAAAGTTTTGAACAAAAGTCTAGATGCTGCACACACCTGGAGCCTGGGTAATAGGCAGGGCCGCTGACTTCAGTGGGAACAGGAAAAGCCAGCAGAAGAAATTGTGGAATGATCTCATGCACAGGTTGAATTTGATTTAAAAAAAAAAAAAGAATATAGAAGCCATGCTGTAGACAGTAACTTGAGTGTGAGATTGAGAACCAAGGTGTAATTTAAAGTAGAAGACTTAAATTACAAATATCTTCAAATGACTAGATGACTCTGAGAAAGCGAACACTATATTAATGGTAATGCAGAGCTTATATAAGTGCTAGGAAACTTATTTTGTAATTCATTTTTACATTCCTTCCATTGCATTTAAGCTTTTATTTCTTATATATTTTTTTTAACACAGCATTTATTTTTCTCTTAGGTATGAGAGAAAAATAGTTACAAAGCTCCTTCCGTTCAGGACACCCTGTGTAGGACTATATTTCACTGCTTCTTATGTTACATATGACATCCTCATGGTAGCATCAGTTGACCCCTAGTATCCTTGCATGCACCGCCATAGGTTTGCAGGGGGCAGGGAATGCAGCAGTGAAGTGGCCTTGCCTGGCAGGATGACGCATACCTGTAAGTCAAATACTGGGAAATAAGAGACAAGAGAATTCTCGTGAATCTGAGGCCATCCTGGGTTACAACATGAATTCCAGGCCAATCCCCCTCATCCCTGAAAACATAACCCTCCACTCCCAGAAAACCTGGCCTTTGCACTCAGTTCATCAGGTGTCATTTCCAGATCTGCCCTCTGCTTACTTTGCCTCTCTGCCCCTGTTTGCTCAGTCTGGCTGTCTAGAGTGTTTGGTAGGCTTCCAGATGGTGCTTCCTAACTGGCTGGGGAAGCAGGGGACGTGAGGAGATAGTGCCTCTCTTAGCTACCATCAGGAACGTTCTCTGGGCATATATGAGGGACAGTGGTTTTTGCTTTTACTTTGTTCACCACCCCCCTACTGCTTATCTTTCATCTCTTGAGAGCCTGAGAGAGACACAGATGACTCAGTTTCTTCTTAGTCTGTGAGCCATGTTTCCCCAGAGATTCTGTATCCTGGTCTGTCACAGGCCTCTTCACTACCCACCTTCCTGTGGGAACTTTCAGGAGTCACCTTTGTCTTCACATTCATAAAATGTGGAGACAGACAGCTGTCAATCAAAGCCTTTTATATACAAGGTGATAAGAATTGAGAATTATTTAAGCCAAATAAGCACTATCTGACAACTTTTAAGCTAAAAAATAGAACAATAAAACGCAAAGAACAAGAAATTCAGAAACCAGTTTAATTTAACTTACAATTTTTTATCATTATGATTTTTCATATGTAACATCTTTAGTGTAGTACCAATATATATTTGTTATTATAAAATTATGAAATCATTATACTACTTTTTATTTAAATTTTATGAGATGAGAAGTTTCTTACAGTGTTTATTTTGGAAGGGATGTTGTGATTTCTTATTTGAGGCAGGGTTTCATGTAGCCAGGCTTTCCTCTGTTCCTGACTGTGTAACTGATGGTGGACTCGAACTCACGACCTCTCCTGCCTCCAGCACTCAAGTGCTGGGATCACAGAAGTGCATAACCATGGCTTGTCTCAATCATTTTTCAAAAGATATTCCACAAAGTTAGTTTAGGGACACTTGAGCATAACTCAGCTAATCTTAGAAAATGGATGTCAGTTTTCTTAAAAATAATTTTAAATTTGAATAAAATTAACTTTTTGGGGAAATGATTTATTTTGGAAGGGGTGGGTTGCTCTATAATCAGGCTGGCAAAGAGGTCTGAGAATGTCTTCAGCTTACAATTCTTCCTAAGGGCATCCTGGTTCCCATACTTACCCATTAATTTTGTACAGAGAATTATGTGGCTTCATGAAAGAAGCAGGAAGTGAGCATCTCTGAGATCTGGATATCACTTATCACAAACAAAAGATAGAAGGAAAGATAGGGGAATACCCTTATAATTTGATTGGCAGTAGTGGTTTCCAAGCCTTGTCTCTCGAAGAGCTCAAATAAGGAAGTGGGCATGCTTTGTTCATTTAGTTAGCGGGCAGTAACACTTTCCCCTGTATGTGTGCGTGGGTGGAGAACGGCCACATCCTGAGGTTGTAGTTTCAGCTGCTGTTTACTGGGATCTGAGTATATTCCTGGCACATAGTAAGTGCTTTAGATTCATAGTTTTGATTAATGACAGACATATCTGCACAGGCGGAATTGTAATCCGTGATGCTAAGTTTGCTAACAAGTGCTTACAGAGCAGAGTGTAATGAAAAGGAAGGGCCAGCCATGCAAATGAAGGGCCAGCCATGCAAATGAAGGGCTAGCCATGCAAATGAAGGGCCAGCCATGCAAATGAAGGTAGAGGAGGTGGTGTTCGCTGTGTTTCTTACATGGTCCTGTTCTTATTGTAGTTCTAGCACATTTGAAAGGCAGGAAGCGTTCAGGCATCATCTGTCATGGTGGAACATATAGGGGAGGCAATTAATAGAAGAACACCACACCTTTATAGATGAGAGTTCTGGGAAGGAAAGCCACTAACTAGATGCTTTTAAATGAGAAGAGTCATGTCTCTTTATTTTATTTCTTTGATGGTACTGGAGATCTTTTTATATTTTAGCCCTGAGACATGGCCCCATGTAGCTCTGTTGTGTCAATTTCCACCAAGATTGAAACCTTCCATCCTGCAGGGAAGCTCCTTAAATAGGAAGGTAAACAATTCAAAGTAAGTGAAGGATGTCCCTGAAACTGCGCATGTTCACTAGGCTCCTCCCTGCCAGAGTAAGGCATAAAAGCCGAGAGTCCCTGTCAGAAGACAAGCTGCAGAGACTGTGAGACCACACAGCTGCCTGGAAGAAGCAGAAAGCAGCTGAGCGGCTGGCCGGGAAAAGGTTTAGACCAACCCAGGCACCTGGAAAGGACATTCTGCAGCATGTTGAGCTGCCTGCAGACTGCAGTGTGTTCTGCATCCCCAGCTTTGTGAGCTATCACCCGTGCTGGGGTGGCCCTGGCTGATGCAGAAATGATGAGTCATTTCTGTACCTGTATGTAACTCCTCACCCGTATTCCTGTACATAGCCCCAATAAAACTCATTGATTCACCAAGCTGGGCTTTGCCTGTCACAAGTTTCCTATGTAGGGTGAGCAGACTTGGGTGGGGCATCTCTCCAGGAAGAGTTTTGTCATACAACAAGGCCTAGCCTCAAACTTGCTATGTAGCTGAGAATGACCATAACTTCCTGATCCTCTTGCCTATATATCCCAAACACTAGAATTTAAAATATCTGTTGCCACCATACTCAGCCAATACTGAGGACTGAGTTAGCGCCTTGCCTTAGAAGTGCTGGGAGAATACTCTACCACTCAGAGCTCCCACCCATTTTTAAAACTTTATATCTCTATTTATCTATCTATCTCTATCTATCTATCCATCCATAGATACACACGTATGTATGTTTGTATATGTATGTATGTATGTATGTATGTATGTATGTATGTATGTGTGGATGTATCTCTGCCTGGCCTAGAACTTGCTGTGGAGAACTTATAAGCCTCCTGATTCTGCTTGCTTAGGGTTAGAGATACAGGCAAGCATTACCATATCTGGCCATGTTGCCACACCTTGACTCTCAGAATGATGTGGAATCCATGAGAAGAAAGTGAGGTCTACGAGTGTCACTAAATAATCACAAGGCATGAGGGGCCTGTTCCTGTACATCCAGGGTATGAGAGGCAGTAG
The DNA here is from genome assembly GCF_964271855.1 of Acomys minous. Classification (NCBI taxonomy): domain Eukaryota; kingdom Metazoa; phylum Chordata; class Mammalia; order Rodentia; family Muridae; genus Acomys; species Acomys minous. Next base: position 123,122,190 of record NC_140483.1, read on the forward strand.
TGTCTAAGGTGACTTTAGGTTGGGATTTGGACAGCTGGGTGCTGTCACTCAGATCTGAGACTAAGACTTAAGAGGAGGTGAAAGGTTAAACTTCCGGGGCTATTCCAGAGTAGTCAACTGTGAGTCAGGTCACAGGCTTGGAGAGTAAAGGTAAATGTCTGATGGTAATCTTGATTTCAAGTCACCAGTGACTGCTGGAACCTGGGAGTGGTCCACCAGAGGAAAGTGTGTTGTATAAAGAGTAGGGAGCCTGTGAAAAGGAGAGTGGGGGTCCTGAAGCAATGCAGGAAAGGGAGGAACTGTTTAGGGGGGTGTAGAGAGTCAGATGTCTCTACAACAAAGGGACAAGGTTTTATATAGTTATGTATTGTAACCAGTTAATGGGAAAAGAGCCAAGAATTTGAAAGATACCAAGGAAGGGTACATGGGAAGGCATAGGGGGAGGAAAGAGAAGAGGGAGTGATGGAATGATATTTAATATCAAAAAGTAAATGAAGTATTAAAAAGGAGCACATTGATTGTTTATTCAAACCTAAAAGGTCAGGCTTGAAAGCATATATACAAGTAACATTATAAAGACTGATCAGGGTATACTTATGCAGGAATATATATGAATGTATATATGTATGTATGTATGTACATATGTACGTATGTATGTATGTATGTATGTATGTATGTATGTTCATCCTTTATTGGAATCAGCCTGTGGTGGATAGCTATTGGGGTTGGTTCTTATTCTTGGCAACATTTATGCTAAGAGGAGTCTTTTGGTTTTCTTTTAAGTCCTTGAATTTAAGACCGTCTTTCAGCTACTGGAGAGCTGGGATGACAGGTGTGAGTTCAAGTTCAAATGTCTGCTCTTCTTGAGGACTTTTCCTTTTCTTCTCCTCCCCTTTATTTCTTTTTGTTTCTTCATATTTACTGTCTTTTCCCCCTGTGGGTGTGAACATTCATGCGTGGGTGTACACATGTGACGGTGCCCATGTGGACGTCCGAATCTCTGGTGTCAGTCATGTGTTCCTTGAGTTGAGACAGACAGATGCCCGAGGTGGCCAGAGGGCATTGGATACACCGGCGTTGGGGTGACAGGTGGCTGTGAGCATCCTGACGTGGGTGCTGAGAACTGAACGGGCACCTGCACCCTCTGCAAGAACAGTAGTGCTCTTACCCTCTGACCTGTCTCTCCAGCTCCCACACCCTTTTTATGGTAGTTTCTGGAAAGAGGGCTATGTGAAGAGGGACTGAATGACTAGCAGAATGAAGCCTCTGGTGGCAGAAGGGTGGCTCTTCTGCACCTGAAAGGGTGCTTGCAGGCACATAGGCACACGTATCACAACGGTCTTCTTGCCTTCGATTCCTGGGTGTTGTGATTACAGGCGTGAGGGAGCACGCTCAATTTCCATGACTTTCTTGCCTCACCTTGTCTGGTTCTGCGCTAGGCTGGACGTGCTCGCTATTACTCACTAATTCTTTTCCTTGTTCAGTTTTTCTTATCTTTTTCATTAATTCTGTTTCCTTGCCCCCTTTTCTTGGTCCTGTGATGTTAGGGATCTAACCCAGAACCACACACAAGCTAGACATGCATTTTACCACTGACTGCTGCAGTGGAAGCCTCTTTTGAAAGTTCCAGTAACTCTCCTTCCTTTTCCTCACCTCCTCTCTTTCTCCTTCCTGTCTCTTCTCTCTCCCCCCACCTCCTTCATTTTCTTTCTCTCTCAATTTCTTTTTTGTTACTGTCTTTGTTTTCTGCCTTCTGAGGCAAAGTTTCACGCTGTAGTGTAGTCTAACCTTGGAATTATGTCAGTCCTTCCGCCTTGTTTTCCCAGGCGCTGAGATTACAAATGAAAGCCTTCACTTACCAGGAAACTGGGACAGAGGGGAGGATATCCTACTGGGCCTCTAGATGAGAGAAGCATGGGAGAATGGCAAAGTAGAAGGATCCAGAGGGTCCTAGAAACCTACAAGTAGAACATTATGAAAGGCAGATTTGGGCCCAGGGGTCCCACTCAAACTAAGGCACCAGCCAAGGACAATACAGGTGATAAACTTTAAATCCCTACCCAGCTCTAGACAATGGACAGAACATTCTCCACAGTTGAGTGGAGAGTGGGATATTACTTTCACACGAACTCTGGTGCCTCATATTTGACCATGTCCCCTGGAGTGGGAAACCTGGTGGCACTCAGAGGAAGGATAGCAGGTTACCAAGAAGAGACTTGATACCCTATGAGCATATACAGGGGGAGTCATAGGGGAGGGGAATAAGGGGAAAATGGGAGGGCGGGAAGAATGAGAGGATACAAGGGATGGGATAACCACTAAGATGTAACAAGAATAAATTAATAAAATTTAAAAAAAACACACAAGCCCCAGCCCCCGTGTTTTCACTTCCACCTCCCTCTCTGGCCTTTCCCTCGGTTTTGTCATAGCTTTCCTCTAACTTCGGCCTCAGGGAAAGCTATGGCTGTTACCTTTTCTATTCTGTGTCTGGTGGGTTATACTTTCTTGTTCCCTTGGGGTTTGAAAAAAATCTCTCTCTCCCGTTGGGTTAGAATCTTTATTTCATCCCTCATGAGGCCAGGGGCATGAGGCCTTGTGTTAAGCTGGCATTGGCAGTGCTCACATGTCAGAGAGTTTCTGAAGTCCAGACAAAAGGGTCTAAAAGGAGTTTTGAGTTTTCTGTATGTTGCGACAGAAACAAAGGGGTGAAAACCGTGATTGATTTAGGATGGCCAGGAGACTGTTGGAGAGAGGATAAGATAAAAAGTGCAACTCCCTTTCCTGGCCCTTTCCTGGTTGCTGAATGCCCAATGCAAAACCCCTAACCAGTGGTCCTTTAAGTTAAGGCAGAAGAAGACATTGTGCATTGAACAATAGTTACTAGAAATGCAGTTGGAACTGAGTGTGCTTTTGTGGCAAGGAAGAATGGAACATCTTCCTGTAAATCAGTGACTTCTCGGGGCAGTGGCATCCATCTTCCTGCACCCCTCTGAGTAACTGCACTGTCAGGGATGCACCACTCCAGGCAGACACATCATTTTGAGAAAGGAAAGGTCTCAGAGCAGAGCACCAGCGTCTGTTCTTGTTGCTGCGTTAAGGGATGTTGATACTCTGGATGAGGGGTTTGCATTCATACATCGATGAGGCGATTGTTTCAGATACCTCTGGGGGTTCTGATCTGCTGGTCCACCCTCCCAATCCAGTTCTAAGGCATGGCTTTTGTTTTACAAGAGAAAGTATCTCTCTATGTCTCTGTCTCTATATCTGTCTCCCCACACGCCCTTCCTCTGTGTGTGTGTGTGTGTGTGTGTGTGTGTGTGTGTACCATTGTTACCATGCTTATATGAATGTGACTAAATGGTTGTAGTCCTAGAAGTGGACACTGGAGAATGCTACGAAGCTCTCCACTGTCACAGCCTACTATCTTTCAGCTAGAGGTTGTTAACGTTCCAGATTTCTGGGCGGTGAAAAGAGTAGAGGCAAGTTCTGAAATGGTGGTAAACAAAAGACAATGCAATACTGAAGGCAAATCAACCTCTTAATTTTGTTTAGAATCAGCCAAAGAAAACAAACACATACCATCTAGCAGGGCAAAATCTACAGTTTTCTTGTTATCATAAGATTCTTCTAATAATTTATTTTCTTCAGAGAAAGATACTCTATGAAATAGTTTATTTGATCTAGGAAACTTTATTAAGGCATCCTGGCCTGCAGAGAAAGGGAAGGGGAGTGTGTGTGTGTGTGTGTGTGTGTGTGTGTGTGTGTGTGTGTGCGCGCGCGCGTGTCTGTGTCTATTTCTGGAGATCAAACCCAAACGCAGGCCTTTTTCATGCTAGCTAAGAACTTCACTCTTGGGTAACATCACCAACCCTTCTTAGAAATTCATTTTGAGACAGGCTTCGGCAGTTTTTCTATGCTGGCCCCAGACTCCATCCTGCCTTGAGCTTCCTAAGTAGCTGGGATCACAAGCATGCCTCACCATGCCAGCAGGCTAATAGTCTTTGTGAGGAATAGGCTTTGAAAAGTACTGCTCTGGTCTCTCAAGGCAGAGGCTTCAGTCATGGTTTTTGTTCGTGCTGTTGCTCAAAGACTGTTGATAGTCACAGCCATAGTGGACTTCTGGGATAGCAGTGCCCATCGTGTCCAAAAAAAGGTCCCTTGCTTTTAAAGACGTAATGGTGAACTTACGATAGGGGCGATTTGGGAGACGTCTCTATTCGAGTTTCTATGGGTAACATGTTGATGATAATGGGAGCCTGTGGTTGAGAGCAGCCTCTTGTGCGTTTAGGCATGTGTTGTTTTTGTGACTAACTTATCAGACAAAAAGAATGTCTCAGGCGGTTTTCTTGGTAATGTCCTCATGGAATCTCACAGTGCAGTGTTCCTCATTGACGAGAAGAATGCACTTGGTGATTGTCCATCAGTGTTTGGTTTGATGCTCCTCATTATAATTCTTTCAAGTCCAGAGACATCGCTACTGTTACATAAAATATAAATGATTACTGGTAAATGGAAAGGAATTTTGACTGTCATTTTAATTTAATAACATATTTACCCACATTTAAAGTATAGAATACAGATATGGCTACATTAAGGGCTTATTAATATGAAATTTATTTATGTATTCACTTGAGACATGACTCTAGAACTTGAGGTAGCATTCAAATTGTAAAAATGTGTCATTCAAACTGTAACTGGCCAGAATCTTAAGGCTTTAGGTTGCCCAGAGGTCTGGCGCTCAAAGAGGTTGTTTCCCTTTAAGATATCTAGAGATGTGAAAATAGGCTCATGTACTCTTGAATATATGTATTTTATTTTTATTTTTTAAAAAATGTAATTACGTTAATTTATTTGTGTGTGTGCAATTATGTTAATTTATATGTGTGTGCACATGTATATGTGTGTGCACATGTATATGTGTGTGCACATGTATATGTGTGTGCACATGTATATGTGTGATGTAGGTGTGCATGTGCATCCATGCCATGATGTGGATGTGGAGGTCAGAGGTCAAGAGTAGCTTTTCTCTTTCCACCCTATGAATCTCAAGGATTAAACTCAGGAAGTCAGGGTCGGAAGCAGACCTCTTTACCCATTGACTCCTTCTTCCCTGCCCCCAGAAGCAGGTATTTCTTTAGTAAACAGACTGTGAGCATCTGTCTTCAGGAAGTATTCAGAGAGCAATTAATTAATTAGGCCGCCTTCTCTGAATTACCTTATTAATTAAAGTAAGGTCATGGACCTCCATGGAAATTATACTTATGCAAGTATTAATTGGGCCAGAGACACGATTAAGAGTTGATGGATATGAGACTTGAATATGGCCAGATGCAAGCACTGGCTGGCTTTCATGGGGACATTTGCTCGATCCCCAGATGTGGGTAGGTGTTTGTGTAAAGACGAAACAGCCCCAGAGTTGATGGGTTTGGTTATCTTACAAGATGCCAAGTTAAGCCAAGGAACAGTGTCCATGGAAACATCAGCTTTCAGGTCTTCCTTAGGATGTGCCAGCCAATCCAGCCTGCAGGTTGCACACACTTGTCTTTAAAAACCACCACAGAAGGGTCGGCCTTTCCAGAAGCTCTTCATGGCGAGCAGTCTGCATTGGCATGTTTGTTTGTTTGTTTGTTTGAGAAGAGCTTGCTGCATCTCCAGGCTGGCCTGGAGAACCCAGTGCTGCTGTGTTCCGAATGGTTCTTAAGAACATTAGCCATCTGTTTGGGGAATCTGGTTCCCATGATGCTCGAGTAATCAGAGAGTTCCTCATCTCCAGTTGTTTCCCTCCTTATCTTCTACTGTGTGTGTGTGTGTGTGTGTGTGTGTGTGTGTGTGTGTGTGTGTGTGTGTTACTGAGGTGAGTAAGGTACTTCATGTTTTTCAAGGCAAGTCTCCTGTATGCAAAGCTGCACTAAACGATATGTGTATAATTTAAAGACAATTTATATCATTTTACAGAAATATGATAGTCAGTTTTTGCTCTATAACTAATGATCAATTATCATTATAAATCTGTTGCTTTATTACATGAAAAAGATGATTACGTTTAAGTAAATTAAACATCTGTCCATTTCTACCCCTCTGTGGTTCTGTTTTTTCTCTCCAAAGGATTGAATATCATTTATGTTTCTTATTGGAGGTTTTTGAGTTATCTGTTGTTTGGTTGGATTTCCTGTTTGTTTTTTTGTCTTTGACAGTAACCCAGGCTACCTTCAACCTTTTTAGTCCTCCTGCCTCATTCTATTCTGTGTTGGGATTATAATTATAAGCATGTGCCATTGCACATATTTTGGTTATTTATATATATTTTTATATTCCTTTTGTGTGTTTTGTATTTCTTGTTGATCAACAGTATAAATCCTTACTGTCACATACCAAACAAATATTTATTAGTTTGCGATTTATGCTTACTTTGTGGTATATTTATCAATAAGTGACATTTTGAGGTCTGTAGTTTTTTTTAAATCACAATTAGATCTCCTTATTATAAGGCCTAATAGATATGTTTATAAATATATAAGTATATGCACAGATACACATAGTTTTAAAATCTTATTTTTGTGTGTATATGTCTGTTCCTATGTGTATCTGTGTATATGTCTTGGTATGGTCCATGTGTGGCAAGCACCTTTACTTTGAGCCATTTTTCTTGCCCACATCGTGGTTTTCTGGTAGCCCAGGCTGATCTGGTATTTATGGCAAACCTCCTGTCTTTGATTCTTGCAGACTAGGGTTGTAGGCTGATTTGGTTGCTTTTTTTTTTTTTTTTTTTGTCATTGTTATCACAATTTTTATTCATAAGGAAGTGTGTGGTTTTGTGCACAACGTTCTGCATTTCTTATGGGAGATATATTCCCACAGTCTTAGTGGATACCTGATGTGATTTTTACCAAGCTATATTTATTTATTTACATTGTATTTTTTTGCTTTATATACACACCTTAAGTATGTATGTAGAAATTAGATATGGTTAAATGGCAAAAATAACTAATTATGAAATTATTATAGCAATATAAGAGAAATATGTGACTGGTATCTCAAAATATCTTGTACTTTATTGTTCTTCTTGGGATGCCATGAGATGAAACAAAGTGTTTGCTGTGAGCTACCATAAAGGGAATGAAGTTGGCCTGCTGAAGCCTCAGGTTACTAAGTAAGAGTCTGAGCAGTCAATCTGATAATCAATATGGCTACTAGGTGACTAATTTGTAATGCCTTATAATTTAAAATTTATTACTGATTTCTTGATAGAATTTTCTGTTTACCCTTGGCTGTGGATAAATGAAAGTATGGAAGGTGAGATGCGCTAAAATGGAGGCTTTTTCCTTTTCTATCCCTCAGTTCCGCTTGGTCTTTTGAGACAGAGTTTCATTGTAGTATGGCAGGTTTGAGTCTATTTTGTAGCTAAATGAACTAAAAATTTGGTTCTCCTTCCTCTGTCTGCTGACTGCCAGGATTATAGGTATGTGCCCTGGAAAGAACTCTTAAAATAGGAAAATATAATTATACGTGTATGTATGTTTCTTTCTATGAGTATATGCATGTGTGAGTGAAGTTACCATCAGAGGCCAGGAGAGGGGGTCAGACCCCCTGGCTGGAGTTCCTAGTGGCAGTGAATTGCTTGGTATGGCTTTGAGAAACTAAACTCAAGTGCTCTGCAAAAACAGCAAGGCCTCTTAGCCACTAAACCACAATTCATGATGTCTTATTTTGTTGTTTTGTTTTTAAAAAAATATTTCTTTTGTTTTTTGAGATAAGGTTGCTGGCCTTGAACTGGTGATTGTCTTTCCGCAGCCTCCTTCCCAGGTGCCCGCATGCCCAGCAAGAAGTCATCTTTATTACACACTGGAGTTTAGGTCAAAGTGTATTGATTGCTCAACTTATTTTTTTCTGTCTAGTTAAAAAAAAAGTTGGTTTTGGCTATGAAATTCTACACTAGTATCACATTATTGAAATTGTAATTTTACCATGCATTTTAGTAAAGAGCTGAATTTATCATAACTCATTTTCAAAGTTTTTGTTTGTTTTTTTTTTTTTTTGAGATGTTATGTGGCAGAGACTGATCTTGATCTCATTAATTAGCTGAGCATGACCTTGAACCCCTGATTATCCTTCCCATGCTAGCTCAAGTGCTGGCATTGCAGCTGTATGCCAGCATGTCCAGTTTAAATTAACTTTGTTTGTTTGTTTGTTTTGTTTTGTTTTTTGAGACAGGGTCTCTCTGTGTAGCCTTGGATTCCCTGGACTCGCTTTGTAGACCAGGCTGGCCTCGAACTCACAGCAATCTACCTGCCTTTGCCTCCCGAGTGCTGGGATTAAAGGCGTGCGCCACCAGGCCCAGCTCAAATTAACTTTTAAAACATCTGCAACTTCCAGGAAAAAAAAATTGATTGACATTTTGTTGGGAACTGTGTAAACTGTAAGAATTATGGTATATACAGAGTAGGGATAGAAGGCATACGAGGATGGTGTTATTATTATTTTTAGGATAACAAACTATCTTCAGGATCATTACGTTTAGACACTGGGAGTTCTAAGTTGAATACGGGAGCCCCTCAGTTTTCCTCCTGGCAATCTGTCTAGTTGTACAAGGTTTAAAAGTTGATTTTGTCACGGTCTCGCTTTGGAAGATTTGCTCCAGATGTGAAGAAGGATTTGGGCAGAAGCAAGGAAGAAGTGCAGTGCCTAAGTACACTTTAAAGGCCACCTCTGTGGTGCACTGAGGAAGGAGCACTGTGGCAGCAGAAGTGCGTTACTGGAGCGAGCCGGTCAATAGAGTGGAGAAGTCATAGCATGACTGTGGCTTGGAGCTTAATCGGCTGCCTGGAGATCAGGACAAAGTGCAGAACTGAGAAGCAGCAGCACCCAAAGGAGGGGCCGGGTTTGGTTCTGAGTTAGCTCTCCAGATAGATGGGTTAAAGCATATAATGAGATTACTCCGTCTGGCCCTTGGGAGAGTCCTTCCCTGGTAGAACTTGTCGCAAGAGGTATGAACGCCTGTGTCAGGTAAGAGCCAGGTGAGAAGGCAAAGGGGGCCAGATTCCAGCTCAGTGAGCATCCGCTATGTGAAAGGCGTTAGAAGTGGACAACTGGGACTGGAGAGGTGGCTCAGAGGTTAAGAGCACTGGCTGCTCTTCCAGAGGTCCTGAGTTCAATTCCAGGCAACCACATGGTGGCTCACAAGCATCTATAATGAGATCTGGTGCCCTCTTCTGGTGCAAAACAATGTATACATAATATATAAATAAATAAATAAATAATAAATAAGTAAATAAATAAATCTTTTAAAAAAGGAAGTGGACAACATATCAAAGGAGACATTGAGATGAACACTGAAAATAGGTGGTGAATTAACAAGAAAAAAAAACTAAAATAATTTCCCTGAGAGCAGCTCAAATCCATGGGCTAAACATAAATATTTAGAGGATGGTTTGACAACATGACCATCTAGCTAAAAAACCTAAGCCCCTTTGAGGGCTGTGGCCAGATTAAAAGTATCATGATCATTTAATTCTCTCTTGTGGAGCAAGTCTCAAATCCAATAAACACAAAGCAAAAAGTAAAGTGTTACCTTGGTGACACTCCTGTCACCATTTCACCACTGGTATGTTTGGCTTGCCAGATTGACATTATAGCATATGGGGTCTAGCGCTGGGTAAGGCCTCTCATGTCTTTCATCTCGAGCAGCACCTTCCCGCTCTATGAAACTACCCAGCAGGTTTCCTGGTCAGTCTGAGATTGATTTCTGCAACCAAAGTGTGTGTTGTCTTCAGGAATAAGGTCTTCCCATGTAGTTAATGGTAGGCATCCACAAGAAGAGCCAAGAAATTGGACAAAAACTAAAAAGACAAACATTGGTGGCTACTGGTGTCATAAATCAAGTGGACCAAACAGATGTCTACAGAATGTTTCACCCAAGTATCAAAGAGCAAACATTCTCTTCCACAGCCCATGAGGCTTCCTCCAAAACTGGTCACATACTAGAACACAAACCAAGTCTCATCAGATAGCAAAACTGAGAAAACAACACCCTTTATATTCTGATTAAAGTGGTCAAAGCAACAGCTATATCAATTACAGAAAGTGCATAAATTCATGGGGACTAAACAGCACACCAGTGGGTGATAATGACTCATTGCAGAAATCAAGGACAGAATAAAAATCCTACAATGAAAATGAAGACACTCTGGGCACGGTGGTGTATGCCCGTATTCACAGCACTTGGGAGGCAGGGCAGGTGGATCTTTGTGAGTTCAAGGTCAGCCTAGTCTACAAAGTAAGTCCAGGACAGCAAGGCTACACAGAGACCCCCTGTCTCAAAACAAACAAACAAACAAACAAAGACAACCCCCCCCCCCACCAAACCCAGAAGTAAATCAACAAATGAGATGAAAACACAGCTTACTAAGTTGTCTGAAGTTTTTTGTTCTTGTAGTGATTTTCTGTGGTGCTGTGGCCACATGCTAGCAAGTTTTTTTGGTTTTCTTTTCTTTTCTGTTTTGTTTTGTGTTTGAGAGAGGATTTCTCTGTGTAACAGCCCAGAATATCCTGGAACTCAATTCGTAGAGGAGGCTGACCTTGAACAAACAGAGACCCACTCCCTACCCGACCCCCTCCAGAGTGCTAGGATTAAAATTCCATTGCTTTGGTCTCCCTTTAAATCAGTCTTACTAGAGATTTGCTTATTTTTATTTTGTGTGGGTATTTGAGTGCCTGCATGTATGTATGTGCACCACTTGTGTGCCTGTTGGCCCCTGGTGGACAGAGGAAGGAGTCAGACTCGCTGACTTGGAGTTACAGTGATTGTGGGCTGCCTGGTATGGGAGCTGAAAACTAAACCTGGGCCTTCTACGAGAGCAAGAAGCACTTAACCCCTGAGCATTGCTCAGGCCCGAAGTTTATCTTTTTAAGTAGGAAAAGCCTTATTCACCTTTATGGCTTTGTATCTTTTGATAAATATTGGGCTCGAATTGATGTGTGACTCATAATGCAACCTGTGCCTTGACTTGTAACACTTTACAGTCTGATGGAAGGCACAAGGAAAACAACTAATTATGTAGTTATTGCGTAGGTATAACAGGCCTACCAAGGCAGTTTAGACAGCATCAAGGCCACTTTCTTCCTGTAGTGGGTCTGACCTGAACTGTATTCTCTAGGCAGAGAGCAAAGCCTGGAAGTCAGAGAAGTTTGCAAGTCATTAAACTAATGAGGTGTGAGGTGAGATAAGAAAGGAGAACAGATAAAATCTAGCTTCCCTAAAGGTCATTTAGAGGGATCTGGATCCTGTTCTCAGAGTGAAAGGAAACTATTATTAACATTTTAAACAGAGAAGTAATCAGATCTCATAATTAGGATGTAAAGTGTGCTTGAGTGTTTGTGTGTGAGTGTTTGTGTGCGTATGTGTGTGTGTGTGTGTTTGTGTGTGTGTGTGTGTGTGTGTGAGAGAGAGAGAGAGAGAGGGGGGAGGGGGTGGAGAGGGAGAAGGAGAGAGGGTGGGAGGGAAAGGGAGAAGGAGGGAGAGAAAGAAAGGGAGAGGGTGGGAGGGAGGGAGGGAGAGAGAGAGAGAGAGAGAGAGAGAGAGAGAGAGAGAGAGAGAGAGAGAGAGATTGAGATTTACCATGGAAGTCTCAATCCCACCTTATCTGGGATGACAGATGTGGGCCACCACACTAAGAAAAATGTGACATTCTTGAAGATTGTGATTTTCTTTTCATCTTCATTTACCTTGCTTGCATTTTCTGTCTCAAACAATAGCTAAAGACTGAAGGTGGATTGAGTGAATTTTTGTTTGGTTTTAAGATAGAGTCTTACTACTTCAATACTTGGTCTTTGCTAACCTGAAACTCACTGTATCTACCAGGCTGCAGCCCTCCTGTCTACGCCTCATGGCATGGTTGTTGAGTCTTCATGTATGTGCTTCCACACTGAACTTACTTTTGTGTTTGAGTCAGCATCTCACTGTATAATCCAGGGTGGCCTTGAACTCACTACATAACAAAGCCTCGTTCGGAATCCATGATTTTCCACCCTCAGCCTCTTGAGTGCAGGAATTACAGGTGTACCACTCTTTCTAGATCATTAAAAATTATTATTACATTTAAAAAGTATCAGATAGATGATAGATAGATAGATACTTGATAATGTGAGGTCAGAGGACACTCGAATTGTTTCTCTCCTTCTACTTTTCTATGAGTTCTATGATCAAACTCAGATGATCAGTCAGCCTTGTGCAACAAATGCCTTTACCTGCTCGGGCATCCTGCCAGCCCTAGCTTGAACATATTTATTTATTTTTAAGTTTTTACTGTAAGAATCCAACCTTGTTGAGTTAAGCACCTAGGCAAATGCTTTACAACTGAGTGACACCGCAGGCCTTAGAGTTCTGCTTCCATTTTGAAACAGTCTCTCTCTGCTGCCCAGTTTGGCTCTGAGTTCTTGGGCTCCAGGCATCTTCCGGTCTTCATCTCATCATTAGCCCGGACTATAGCTGTGCACCTATGCTTGGCTGCACTATTTTTTTTTTAAAGTATTTTAAACTAAATTTTATTTATTTTTTATTTTTTAATATATTTTACTAATTTATTCATATTACATCTCAATGGTTATCCCATCCCTTGTATCCTCCCATTCCTCCCTCCCTCCCATTTCCACTTACTCCCCTCCCCTATGACTGTGACTGAGGGGAACTTCCTCCCCCTGTATATGCTCATAAGGTATCAAGTCTCTTCTTGGTAGCCTGCTATCCTTCCTCTGAGTGCCACCAGGTCTCCCCATCCAGGGGATGTGGTCAAATATGGGGCACCAGAGTTCGGGGTCCTGCTCAAATTACGGCAGGAACCAAGGACGATATGTGCAGTACATTTCAAACCCCTACCCAGATCTAGCCAATGGCTGCACTATTTTTAAGTCAGTGCTAAAGAGCAACAACAATTCAAATGAGTGGGTGGGCCTGCTTGGCAAGTCTGTCATCCCAGCTACAAAAGATGCTGAGGCAAGAGAACACAAGTGTCCACACAAAACAGCCCTCACTTCAAAGGGACAGCATAGTATATTTTGGCTCCAAATAAGAGTTACCATGGCCTGGGAACATGAGCCAGCTTGTCCCATGAAGAGTTTCAGGAAGATTTTATAGTTGCAGAAAAAAGCAAAGTCTTACATCATGTTTCAGATATATTGGTGGAAATGACAGGAAGCAAAGAGGAGTCTCGGCTGTGAGTTTCAGATGCCAGAGGATTGCATTTTTACCTCAGCTTGTTGGAAGTCAGCAGTCTGTTACTGTTCGGGTTTCAGGTAATATGTCACAAAGATATTAGGTCAGGAACAGGTGGCAACTAAGGTAGCTCAACATAACTTGGCTCTAGATTCGTAACATGGCAACTTTCAGGTCAGTTGCCCTTATGAAATCACTGACACAGGTATGCCCATTTTTTTCCTTGACAGCTTCAGTTCCTACAAGTTCAAGTCTAGCCTTATCAATTTACCCTGACCCTGTCCTAAAATAGTGATGGTGGTGGTGGTGATGGTGGTAGTGGTAGTAGTGGTGGTGGTGATGGTGGTGGTGGTGGTGGTAGTGATGATGATGATGATGATGATGATGATGATGATGATGATGAAGGATCCTGTGTATACCTCAGTAGTAGAGAGCTAGCCTATCATGTGCTAGGTCCTAGGTTTGGTCCTTAATATTGTCAGGAAAAAAAAAAGAAGTATTTACATGTGACAAGATTCTTAAGACAATACCATGTGCTGCATGGTTTGAACACTGCAGCTTGATGATGTTGTTCCAAAAACAGTGGCTTCTGGAAAGTCATGTGGAAGATGGCACAGCTTTCAAGAGTGTGGGCGAGTGGAGTTGAGAACCGTGTGGTGGCAGGTGTGGCGAGGTTGCTGTACGGACGGCAGAGTGCCACTGGTTAATTGAACTTACCCTGTCTTTTCCCTACGTGGCTCTTCCTTGTGGTCCTGGTTTTGCTTCTTGGCATCACCACGTGTGTCTCAGTGTTTCGTTACTAAAAGTTCAACATCTCAGGTCTCTCTCTCTTCTTGTATCTATGTCTACACTGGGCATTTGTATCCCTTTTTCCTGGACTGTGTTTATACTGTGGTCCTAACTGCCCCTCCCTCTCTTACTTCATTTTCATACATTTCTTTGTGTATAGTTCTATTCATTTATTTGCATGTATGTGTAGGTGCTCATGTGTATACTGGTGTGTGCATGCACAGTCCAGAAGCCGAGGCTGTTTCTTTCTCAGTCAGCTTCCACTTAGGATATTGACTCAGGGTCTCTCATTTGAATTTAGCATTTGTCAATTCAGCTAGTATAGCTAGCTAGCTCACTGTAGGCATGCCCTGACTCTCTCTTCTTTGTTCGAGCTATAGGTGGAGCTGCTAGATCTGAAGTCTGGTCTTCATACTTTATTTACTGAGCCATCTTTTCCATATCTGGGTGTTTAGCCTGCATGCTTGTCTGCGTACCCCTTGCATTCCTGCTACGTGCAGAGGCAAGAAGATGGTGTCAGAATCTTTAGAACAGGATTACAGATGTCTGTGAGCCACCACCTAGGTGCTGAGAATTGAACTCAGGCCTCTGGAAGAAGAACCAGTGATCTTAACCACTGAGCCATCTCTCCAGCCTCTTCTTTCTTTTTCTTTCTTTCTTTCTTTCTTTCTTTCTTTCTTTCTTTCTTTCTTTCTTTCTTTCCAAGGCCTTGGTGTGTAGCTAAGGCTGATCTGAAATTTAATACTATACAGGCTACCCTCTAACTTGTAAGCCTCCTGTCTCAGCCTCCTGAGTGCTGGGAACACAGGCACGAGCTATCACACTGGTCCTCCCTGACGTTTCTTATTCTCTTCTCTTCTCCATGTCTCCCTGTGATATGGAGACTAGCTTGCCATTTGGCTACTGAAAAACTCCATTGTGTCCCTGTTACTTGTAAGGTGAAGCTTATCAATATTATTTTCCCCATGGAGTACATTATATTCAATCCAAGAAATTCTCATACACCCTGTGCACCTTCCATTCTATGGCTTTGATTTGCTAACTACTCCCTGGTAAGTGGAACTGACTGGATTGGGGATCTGAGCTGAAGATGCTCTCAGTCTTTTGTTGTACATTTGCTTAACAAACAAGCTACTGGAGCAAACACTATCTGTGCCTAAAGAATATGAAGACCGCATCCCTGCATAGTGGTGCTTTCCGCACTCTGGGATGATCTAATGTCTCTTTGCCCAAGTGGTTTCTGTTAATTGAAGCATTTGGGGTTTCTCACTAAATACTTTCAGTTTAGTTTTGTTTTGTGTTTGAGACAGAATCTTGTTTTGTGGTCTGGCTGGCCATGAATTCACAATGCACAATGCACTCTCCTTTTGTTTCCTAAGTGCTGATATTACAGACGTGTGTCATCCTGCCTGGCTAAGTATCTTTTTGTTTTGTTTTGTTTGTTTTGGAGACAAGGTTTCTCTGTGTAGCCCTGGCTGTCCTGGAATCACTGTGTTGATCGGGCTGGCAGCAATCTCGCAGAGATCCACCAGCCTCTGCCTCCGCGAGTGCTGGGACTGCAGACCATGAGAAGCATCTTATCATAGCCACTCAGTGACCCTTTGCTGATTGCCTAGACTAGCAGTCTGTGCTTCTCATTCTGAAGGAGGAGACCCCTTTTTTGTCTAATATCTCACATAGGATGATGAAGTGTCAAGTAGATGCACACAAAACCAAATCAACACAAGCCTCCGTCCTCTAGAGACCCGCCTTGGTAGCTTCCAGGAATACTTCAAGACAACCCAAGAGTGGTGGCTGGAAGGAAGGGGATAGCTGTTGATGAAAGGAGGTGTTTCCATGAGATGTGTACTGCCAGAATCTACCAGAATTGCCAAGACCAGTGGCTCTTCTTTTCATAAAATCAGCACTTTACCTACATAAGATAATATTCTAGCCAGCTCCTTCTTATGCCTCCTTTTCTCTTGATCTGGAGGCCATCTCTGTCTCATACTAAGAGAACTGGAGGAGACTGTTCCCAACAGCACATCTTCTTTGATGAGTCTGTCCTTTCTTGGCAACTCTCCTCTGTTTTATTCATCCCTTGTTTTGATCTGGGTAATCATATAAAATACACACATACACACACACACATACACTCACACACACACATATATAATTATTCTGTATATGTGTGTGTATAAGCTTATAAAATAATATTTCCCTGTGCATTTTTTCAAAACCCCCCAGTGTTATTTTGCCCTCATTCTTCTTCCCTCTTTCTCTGTATTCGTGTCCACTAATCCTAAGACTCAGAGGAAATCATTGAAGAGAGCGTTGAGAAAATTTAAAATTCAGGAACACAGGTGCCTGTTGCTAGGCCGTTTCTTCTAGGCAGTAGAGGGAAGGTATATCCATGAAATCTCATTTTAGAGTTCAGGTTCCAAACCTCTCTTCCTAACTAGGTATTGTCACCTACAGATGTGATAAACAAAGAGAGGGAAGCACTTATAAGCTCAAAAATACGCCATTTCCCTGTTCTACAGTGAAGATAGTTTGCTTTTACAACTAACAACAAGCTGTGATGGTGAAACTGTCAGTTTAGAATCTAGAATCACATAGGCAACAAATCTGTGGGATTTTCGAGATTGGACTGGCATGGAAAAATAATCACCCTCAGTGTGGACAGCACTACTCCATGGGCTGACATCCCAGGCTGGAGAAGGAGGAGAAAATGAACTGAGCATCAATATCCATCTCACTATCTTCTGACTGTAGGGCAGTGTGACCAGCTGCCTCAAGCTCCATGTGGCCCTGATAAAATCAACTGTACCCTCAAAATGTAAACCAAAGTAACTTGCGTAAATTGTATTTGTCATGTATTTTTATCATAGCAGCAAGAAAATCAACAGTACACAAGCAAAATTCTGTAAGGATAGAGCCATACCGGAAATAAATAAATAAATAAATGAAGGATAGAGCCATAAAATGTGGATGGCTTTGCTTGTATTATCTCACTTTTAAGTCTGCAAGAAAAGGAACTACAGATCTTTCCATTAGAAAGAAATGAGGAAAGAGAGACAGAGACTGAAGATAGAGGTTTGAAAGATTGGCCTAAGGTTTTAATCTAAGCTAACTTCAGTCTTCAAAGTTCACGCTACCACAGCCCAAATGCTACTTCATTTATGACTTGAAAACACAGAGGCCACACTCACTAGTGTTACAGCTAGCACTAGTGACACATTAGAAACTGCATTATTCCACTGCAAGTGCCAGTCACACGTGACAATCTAAATTTTAACTATAATTAAATAAAACTTAAAATGTCCCTCTGACCACACCAGTCACAGTTACATCGCATGTTCAACAGTGACTGCATGAGGCTCATGACTACCATCTCGAAAGCTTGCTCCTTCATCATCACAAAGGACAAGACCCCTTATGATAATGGCTCTGTTGTGACTAAACAGTCATAGTGGGAAGTGGGATTAAGAAGGCCTTTAGCCTGGACTTAATCATCCCCCATGGCTATTCAGGTCAGCCTAATCACTAATCTCGTGCACACTCTTTTATCTGATATCAACTGTAGGAGAAAGTATCTGTTTGAAACCTGAAGCCTAAGATGAAACCCACTACGTCATAAACTCCGAGCAGCAAGCGTGAGAACAGACATCTTGAATGCACATCATTAGTAAACACCAGGGTAAGGATGAATGAGAGAACACAGCCAACAGCACAGCCCTGGAATGGAGTTGTCAGCAGCTGGTCCAGAATCAGATAACAGCCGTGGTGCATCTGTGCCTTTAATGGGCATGGAATCTGGTGAAGAAGAGAGCCAGCCAGAGACCAAGGAAATTCATTCTTACTGCTGTTACTTATGAAAACTAATTCCAAGAAAATAAAAGAGGATTGGGTCACCTCCATTTGGGACAAGAATTCCTCTGTTTTCCTTTGAGACACGGTCTAGTATAACACTCACTATGCAGCCAAAGACGACCTTGGACTCAGGACACCTTTGCCTTCCATCCCTGATTACTGTGATCACAGGTGTGTGTCACCACAGCAGGTTATATTCAGTTCTGAGGCATGAACCAGACCTGACTGTTATACAGGCATGCTACCAATTGAGCATTGTCTCTGGCTCCTTATGTGTAGCAGCTCTCCAGCTATGTTAGACACAGCCATCCTGTTTCTGAATGCCAACATCATGAGCACAGACTTTTGTTTGACTTAAATTCTAACTTTCTTGGGATTTTTAAGAGTGACTGAAATAGTAGCATCGATTCAGGCTGTTGAATGGATGGATGAAGAAATCAAAGCTAGGCTGTTCAAGTGTGTGTGTGTGTGTGTGTGTGTGTGTGTGTGTGTGTGTGTGTGTGTGTGTGTGTTCATACCATATGAGATGGTAATGCTCCCCCTACAAACAAGAGATTAACAAAAACCACAGGGTAGGCATAGGAAACTTCCCTACAACTTGTTGGTTCATGGAATTGAGAGACTCCCAAAAGAATAAGAGACTCCCAACACTGCCTCCAGTTGCCTACCGCAGTGTGAAGGTAAGACACCACATACTTCAGAGGATTAGAGACAATCAAACTAAAACTGATCTGCATGTTTCCTGCCTGAGGGGTAAGGCTCATAGTGTCAAAGCAATGAGCTCTCCTACTCAGCTATAAGGTCTAGAGCCACTACAATGACCAGCCCAGCAAGATATCTTCATTTGGGCAATAGTAGTATTCTTGTTTTGGGGCCACCAACAGCTGTCTAATTAGACTTATGGATCACTCTGTAGAAGGAAATTTGTGCCTGGTACTGTAAAGCTAGCCAACCATCTGTTGCTGGAGATGTCGCGGACCCTGGAAGAGAAACTACTACTGTCCTTTTCCTAAACCCTGGTAGCCTTGAATTTATCCTCCTCCTCCATCAATCTTCTTTTTTTTTAAAATATATTTTTGTTTTTATAATTTATTCACACTACATCCCTATTGTTAGTCCCTTGCTCATCTCTTTCTGTTCCCACCCTCCCTCCTTTTTCTGCCCTACTCCCCTCCCCTAGTCCTTTGACAGTCGTCTGAATGCTGGCACTGTAGGCAAATATCTTGTTCAGTTTTATGAGGTCATAAGGTCAGAGAAAAGAGAAGGTCTATACATGTTTCAGAAATATTCATGACACCTGTTTTTTTTTTTTTTAGTTTTTTCATGTTTTGATAACAAGATACTGTACCCTGGGTAATTTATAAATTAGCAATCTGATTTACCCCACACACATACACCCAAACACAAACACACTTTCATACACACATACTCACTACCTGCACTTTTACCGTACCCCACAGATTCTCTCTCTCTCTCTCTCTCTCTCTCTCTCTCTCTCTCTCTCTCTCTCTCTCTCTCTCTCTCTCTCTCACACACACACACACACACACACACACGCACACACACACACACATACACACACACACATACACACATCCATTAGCTGTCAGAGAAAATTTCATTGGCTGTTTTGAAGGAGATGTTACAGCAGAGCCTTCATATCCTAAGCATGCCCTAAGCCCCACACCTCTTCCTGTTGTATCACTGGGCACCGCATGAAATTTGGGCTACATGGTGACATATGCATGCAGCCTCGGTGTTCTGGAAGCTGAGGAAGGAGGATTACCTTGAGTCTGAAGCCAGCCTGAGATACATTCATGAAACCTTGTCTCAAAAAGCAAACTGAAACAAAACAAAACAAAACTCCAGATGAGTTTTAGGTGACATGTAGCCATCATGAATGTATGCTAAGAAGAGAAATGTACTAATCCTTGCACGGAAATATCAGAAGCCGATGACAAAGTTGAATTTAGTTTCAGATCTTCATACTCTTTCTATGTTATGGATGTTTGCCAACTTGGGATAGGTCCTTTAACATCTAAGATTTGCCCTTTTTCCTGGGATGGTGAAGTGTGGGATACTAAACAACGATAGCTCCCTGTAGCTGTTAGTCAAGTGATCTCAGCAGTGAACAGGGACATCACACAGTGCACTGTGATATTTAGTAGTCAGGCTAGGGGTACTAATGCTCTCCTTCCATCCCCTGTCTCTGCTTCCTTATCATTGGGTTTGCTTTAAAGACAGAATCTCAGTATGTGGCTGGGGCTAACATGAATTTACAGTGCTCTTCCTGTCTCTGTCTCCAGGGCTCTGAGATTACAGGCGTTCATCTCTATGCTTGGCTTTAAATGTATCTCTGAGCAGGCATGTGTAACAGTAGCCTTTATTCACCTGAGATGATTGTTGTCTGGGAAGCTTACTGCCTCCGTCTGCTAACCTAGGCCTAGTCCTGGAAGCTTCTAGCTTCTGTACAATCTAGGCCTAGAATGTTTTCAGCCTCTGAGACGTAACTGCTGAATAAGCTCACCCTTTCTAGCCCTTTCTGACCTCTGGCTGGCTGGTTCAACTCAGCTATTCTGGCTCAAACTTCTCTCCAAGTTGACTGATTCAATCTGGTGTCTCTCAGTTTCTAACTGAAGTGTTTGGCTTCAAACTAACTCTAGCACTCTGTTCTAATCTTCTGGTGCCTTCTCATTCTCTGGCTCATCTGTCTTCGGAGACCTGTGTCTAGCCTATTCTCTCTTCAACCTCTCTCTGTAAAGCGCTCCCAGTAAAAACTGCCTTTGAATTCCACAAACTGAACTGCCACAATTTCAACTCTACTGCACTGCCTCTCAGTTCACTGACTTAACCGAACTTCTGAACAGACTGACCAGAACTCAGAGATCTGTATGCCTCTGTCTCCTAAGTGCTGGGATTAAAGGTGTGTAGCATCTCACCTGAGACTAAACGTTTCTTGACCTGACACTTGCTCCTATACCAGGATTGGTCTTGAACTGCTTGTTTCTGTCTGTCTCTTGAGATTAAAGGTGTGTCTGTATTCCAGCTGGATCACACAGACCTAGAAGGTCTTTGGAGGTAATCTCTTGCCAGAGCAGTGTTCTGAACAAAAATTCCCCTCCAGGCATGGTAGTTTAACACTTTTAATCCCAGCATTGTTCTTCCAGGCAGAGATGGGGGGAATCAAGAGTAAAGGGCATCTCCAGTCCCTTAGTGTGTTTGAGGCCAGCCAGGACTACAAGAGACCCTATCTTCAGAAAACAAACAAAAACTGCATTTTTGAAACTACATTTTATTTATTTGTGTGTGTAGGTATGTGTGCAAATGCCAGTGGCCCTCGTGGAGGACGGAAAACAGCTCACAGTGGTCTGTTCTCCCATTCTATTGTATGGCTCAGAGACCGCATCAGGCCACGACGCTTGAGAGCAAGCACTTTGACCCACTGAGTCATTTTATGGGCCCCATAAATGCATTTCTGATGTAGGATATTTTCAATTTACAACCGGTTATTAGAACATAATCCCAGTAGAAATCCTGGAGCATCTGTACCGGAATTCTACTCTGTCCCTATGTGCTATTAATGGTAAGTATCACACTAAAGTACATCATCTTTGAACTGGCTCCAATACAGAGAACAGACTTAGAAAGGGAATGTCATCATTCTTCCTATAAAATGCGTGTTTATTTTATTCTGTTTGTTTTTTGAGACTGGGTCTTGCTGTGGCTCTTGCTGCCTGGAATTCAGTATGAAGACCAGGCCGTCTTGAGTTCACAGAAACCTACCTGCCTCTACCTCCCTGAGTGCTGGGGTTAAAGGTGTGTACTACCACACCCAGCCTATACATGTTTGTTAAGTGTACTCCCAAGGGAGAATTATCAAGTAGTCAGTGAGTTGCCTGTTGTTTCCACTGGCTGGTGTGTGTAGTACATACACATTTTCTCATGCACACAGACTAGTGAATGGTAAAAAAAAAAAAAACAACCCAAAACTTATATGTTGTGGTTGTTTCATGAGGGAAACTTAAGAGTGTATGTATGAGCTCTAATGGACAGTGAGGAATATGAAGATGAGGGCAGGCCATTCTACATGAGGGAAGCAACAAGGAAAGACTTAAAACCAACAAAAAATGTTCCACAAAACCCAGAAGTAGCAATACCCATCCCCTATATTGACAGATCACAGATTCGATGGACTTGCAAGTGATGAATCCACATAGGAAAGTACAGGAGACACTGGTGTCCGCTATGAGCAGGGAACATCCTGGGGTTTTAAACACATAGTCTCATCCAATCTAAGAGGAATACAGAATAGTCTTCCCACTTTTACTGTGCAAAATGAAGGTTCAGGATAGCTAACTTAATGAAGAGCTTACGACTGATGGTTGAAAGCATTGGTTTCCACTGATCTCTCCAGCATGGCATGTAAGCAGGACCATTGCCCAGTGTCTCTCTCTATCATACCTTGAAAACACACCTGGAACCATTTGGACTAACGTTAAGTGAGACAAGTGCCAAGCCGGATTATGTTATATCTTTTTATATTAAAGAAAAGGGAAATCGAAAACACATCGCCTGTAGAGGTCCCTGGCAATGAGCTCCATATTGAAATGGTATTGGTAATACATTCTTGCGTGCTGTAATTTTTTCCATACTCCACCATCTTTGGTGCACATGTGCTGGGTCTTTGCCAAGTGGAAGAACGTTGCTGCGCAGGGAAGACTGTCTTGTCTAGAAGCTGGGTGAATCATTATGTGAGAAGAAAAGTCAACTCACGTTTCTTTTACCTACCTTCCAGATCTGACGAGTTTTCTTCTTCAATCTTTTTCATGTTCCACCTCCCTTCCCCTTCTTTCCTCCCCTCTTTGTATCATTTTTGTATCACTCTTTCAATAAGTGTCACAAATTGTCCTCCCCGAAACTGAAAAACAGACAGGATATACCAGCAAAGTGTAATAATCGTCATTAACTTAACAATGTTACTTGTGATGCGGGATACCTTCATGTTGGTTTAACTACATCTTCTAATTTGAAACGGGGTGAAATGCTTCTCTGGTTAGGTCATCGCTCTTCTGCTGTTTGCTGTAAGGGTTTCAAGAATATATATTTCAAAAACGTTGAAAAAAAAAACCCCAATAATCCCAAACAAATGCAGCAGAGCTCAGCATACTTGAAACACATTGTCCACATCGGTCTTAAATCTGCGTGCTCCGGCATGCGTCTGCGTGCACGACTTAGGCCTGAGCGCTATTCTCTTTCTTCATCACTCTCCTGGGTGGATTGTGCCGAGCGAGCGGCGCAGAATGACTCGCACATGGTCCCACTTTGTCGTAGTTTGTAGGGCCTCTGGGTTGGAACTATTTGATCAGAGAAGCCAACAGTCACAGAAATTTGGCTAATGTCAAAACCCTAAATATGTACATGTCCACATACGTGCAGTCAGAACGGCTCTTTCCTGTTTGAACTAGTGGTGTCCTTCCACACATTGATCAGGAGTTCTTTTTCCTAAAACTTTGATGAGAGTTAAAAAAAAAACAACAACAAAAAAAAACCCAAACACCTTCCTACCTGTGTTAATGATGATATTCTGAATAAACACTGTGTTGCTTGTGTGGCCCAAGAGTGGTGTTGAAACTGTTTCCTGGTTAAAGCTATAAGTATACCCAAGGTCTTTCTAGAGCTGGACAGAGATAGAAGTACAAAGACGGTCTTGAACAGAAACCTAAATCTTAAGTTTGAAGAGGAAGGTCATTGTGGGCTTTACCGTGCATCTCTTTTATTCTTGGTGTAAGTATGTGAAAGGACAGAGCTGTGAGCTGTCTTGGTTAATGTATCCTTGTCCTTGGAGGTGGGGGACTGTGGCCTAGGCTGAAGGGGCCTGCTTCCATTATGCATCAACAAAGCTCCTCAGGACATCTTTCCCTTTGGGGCCTTTCTCCTTGCTCTGTTCTTTCCCTGTTTCTCCTTTTTCCTTCTATTGCTTTATGTATTTTTTTTTTCTTGCCTCCCATTTCCCCTTCCCCTTCTGCTTTTCCCTTCGTCTCTGCACCCACGTGTTCCAAGTCTGTGTATCTGGCCTGCCTTCTCTCTCGGTTCCCTGTGACTGTTAGCAGAATGAAAGCCAGATGGACCAGCAGTTCCCACTGTTATCTCCCAGCAGACTCTGGCAAGCCTCCCTCCCTCCTTCCTTTCTTGGCATGACAGAAGTATTTGCCTTTATTTAGGGAGACTGTATTCGCTGCTGTACCTCTTCCCTCAGCTGCAGTATAAGCGGAAAGCTATTTATTCTCTTCTTGCTGGGGTTGGTTGAGGCGAGTAGACTGTGCAATGGTTCTGTTGAAGGAGAAGTTTGAAGCCTGCCTAACTTATTTATTTTTCTAGAACAAGGGATTACTGATGCTGGTTGTTAAGTGCCCTGGGATAGCAGCAGAAAGGCATTCTTTTTCACAATCAGGACAAGTCTGGAGCAAGTTGTGCTTGTATCAATGCCACCCTGTCCCTCAGAACACTTCTGACCTAGGGTTATCCATTGTCACAAGACAATCGTAAAGCAGAAGGCACAGAGCCTGACACTGCTGACTCGATTATGAGCCTGAATATACTTCTTAGGTTGCTGTTGGTTTTCTTTTATTATATCATCTCTAAAATGGTATCAACATTATTTCAACTTTTAAGATGCCCTATTGTATCACACTCTACATCTTATGAAAATTCTTCTTCTTCTTCTTCTTCTTCTTCTTCTTCTTCTTCTTCTTCTTCTTCTTCTTCTTCTTCTTCTTCTTCTTCTTCTCTCTCTCTCTCTCTCTCTCTCTCTCTCTCTCTCTCTCTCTCTCTCTCTCTCTCTCTCTCTCTTTCTCTCCCTCTCCCTCACAGGGTATTACTAAGCAGCCCTGTGATTTTAGACCTCTTTGTGTCTTCAGATGGCTTCATATTTAAAGCAACCTCCTGCCTCTGCCTCTCAAGTACTGGGATTCCTGGTGTGTGCCACCATACCTGGTTAAGAAACTGCTTTTGTTTGTCTGAGATGCAAGCTTAGGCATTTCAGACTGTCCTTGAACTCCTGACCCTCTTTGCCTTCACCTCCCAAGTGCTGGGATTCCAAACCTGTGCCAGGACATCTGCTGTTGCAAGTTGCTTTAAAGAAAGATGAAATAGGTTTGGGATTATAATCATAAGAATTTGGCACTTACATTTTCATTTAACAATTAACTAAAAAATTATTTACTTATTTTGATTTCACATGTGTGCGTGTCTGATGTATATGCGCGCATGTGCGGGCGTTTGTGTGTGTGTGTGTGTGTGTGTGTGTGTGTGTGTGTGTGTGTGTGTGTGTATGTGTGTACATGAGCCCCAGGATGTCAGAAAAGGACATTAGACCTCTTAGAACTGGAGCTACAGGTTACTGTGAACCCCTCACTATGTAGGTGCTGGGAACTGAATGCAGTAAGTTCTTATAATGTTACCCTGAGCCATATTTCTGGCTATCTTAATATTTGACTTGCAAGCAAATTTGGGAATTGATTACTTGTTATAATTTTCATACTAGTTTAAAAAACCCTGTTGTAAATAGAGTATTATTTTACCTTTTTTTTTTTTTTTTTGAAAATACAAGTTGAAAATGTTTGGGTCTGAAGCTTAAAGGTACCTCAAAAGTGCTTTTGGGATGTCTGCCATGCATTTTTATAAAATTGAATCTGAAGAAACAAGCGAGAAACCATTTTAATTTTAACAAGAAATCCATTGCCTTGAAAATTACATTAGCCTCAAAAATAGGTGGAAATGTCAAGGGAAAAATATACTTAGAAGCTCCGTGTTTACACTGTCATCCATCACTAGGAGGTTGAGGCAAGAGGACCGATGCAGGCCTAGACTACAGAGTGCGACATTGCCTCAAAACAGTCAGTACACATGGGGGAAAAAGGAAGTCCACTCAGAAGGAAACAGCTCGGGTTTATAAATGGTCATAGTTGGGAAATGAGGGATTTGGCCTTTGTCAGTTTTTACTTTGAGACTTTCATGTTCATGTTGTAGCGCTGGTCTCATGCTTGTATCAAGACAGGGTCTGAATTCACACACACTTCCTGAATAATAGTTCAACTTTACTATAGACAGAACATTTATGTCTTTTAAAGTAGGACACATAAAGCTGAAGATCCAGGGAACATAACTTGTTCCATCTTAATTGATCGTAAATCTAAGCAAGGCAGGCATGGGAGGTGTTGCCAGAAATGTACTGTGAAGTACCTGCTTAGGCCAGCACCTTTTCACAGCTTAGCTGATGCTGGGTTTCCGTGACTTCTGAGCTGCTGGGGCAGGTTCATTACCTTCCTCTTCCTCATTTCTTTTCTTCTACTTCTCACTAAAATTGCCTTCAGCTCTGAGTGGAGTTGGGCTGGTGCATAGAGCAGTACTGGGGAAGCATCTGCCCAAGTGGGAAATAGCTACCATAATTCTCCTGGTTACCATTGAGGTCCTGCCATCTGGGCTACCCCTTCTCAAGGCATGCTTGGATGATAAAAGTCCCCTTTAAATGTCCATACATAAGCGTATTTTACTTGGTGTGCCTCTGAACAAGACAGTCCCCACTTTGTGAAACCCAGGTGTTTAAGGAGTGAAATAACGTGTTCCTGGTGGCATTCCCAGATCGTACTGAGAAGCACTCCACAATGCCAGACTCACCTGTGGATGTGAAGACGCAATCTAGGCTGACTCCTCCAGCGATGCCACCTCCCCCGACCACGCAAGGAGCTCCGCGAACCAGCTCATTCACGCCAACGACATGTAAGGATTCGGTTCTGTATTGAAGTTTTCAGTTTTGATGGTTAAATTAGAATTCTCCTGCACATAAAAAAAAAAATCAAGCAGAAATAAAATCCAGTATCAAGGCCCTTATGCAGAATCAAGTGAGAAAACCTTGAAACTTTGCCAGTAGGTGATGGTTATTGAACCCAAACAAAAGTGTCATGTTTTTTACCTAATTTATACAATTGTGAATATTTGCCTGCCTTTATATTATTACCTCAACATTGTACTCTGCTACGATGTGAGCAAATGAATAATTTTGCATTTGCTCCCTTGCTCCAGTTACGCCCCTGACTTTTCATTCATGTTAATGTAGAGCTCTTTGTTGTGCTTATTCAGTTTCATTTAGAACATAGAAACATACTATAATTATTTCTAGTTTCTTCTACCATGCTTTCTTCTATGCCAGATAGCTACAAATAACATTAAAAACAACAACAACAACAACAACAACAACAAACCACCCTCACATTCAGAAGTTTAAGGGGCCATTGCTTGATGCAACAGTCACCTATGGAAACCCTTTCTGAATTCAGCAGCATGATTCTTGTCATGAACCTGCCAGGCTTTTGTCAAAACTTGCTTTGTTTGCATTCAGCTCAGGTCCCCTGTTCTGAGTCGGTGGCCTGTACTTCTTCCTGTAGCATCCCAGAGAAGGACAAAATTCTGACCACCGAGCAACTTTCCCATTCTAGTAGGGGCGCTAGGTAGGATGGTTTTAATCAGTCTCATGCCTCTGATTAAAATAGTCATCAAAGCTTTGTGAAGCTAAGAAATATTTATCTGTTATTGATAATACTATTAATGGACCATGTGCCATGAAACCGTATGAATGAAAAATATCTGAGAGGCAAAAATAGATCCACAGTCTCTAAAGATACATATCCCAAGCACTCATGCATGACGGCTCTGCCATTTAAAAGGTCTTTCCAAATGTGTGTGGAGCAGAAGGCTGTGACATGGCAAGTTGTAACCTGTCATCTAATGGTTTGTTATCCAAAGTCATAGTGACAGGCATATGTCTCCTCTGACAAGGCCTGGTGAGCTAGCGTGGATAGATCCCTTTGTTCCTCACTGAGATTAAAGATATTTAATTCTGTTTTGTTTTGCTTTTGAGTCAGGGTCTCACTGTTAGCCCTCGCTGGGCCCAGACTCACTATAAGTAGTTGAAGATGACATTGAACGCTGTATCCTTGTGCCTACATCTCCCAAGGCCTGGGATGCCAGGAATGTGCCACAGCACACCACGACTTCTCAGCTAGTTTGTATAGACCATTGTCTCGATGTTCAAATAAGTTTTATCAAAAAGGAAGTTAATAAATTACTGCTAATCCATGCTCTGGGTTAAATTGAGTTGTTTCCTTTAAATTTCTTAAAATAACTCCTTAGTAAATCCCCAACCTATTTTGTCTTTCTATCTTCCTATGTAAAACTTACATTTTCCCCCCTAAACAAATGGTTAAGAAATAAGAGGGAAAGAAAATAGCCTTCTAATTGGGTGGTATAAGGTTAAAACTTGAAAGTCCTCTTCCTATAAACACAGCTGTCAGTTGTGTGTACAAAACATGATTAAAAATGTTCAGTGATAAATTTAGTCCCCACCAAATGTACACTTTCTCTAGGGGAGCAGTTTAGGGAGAAAGCATCCTGTTATATTGATGTAAGCCTGTGACAAAAGGCTGACATCCAAAGCTGTTTGCGCTGTGTTTGAAGCATTTCAGGTGGTGGGCATATGTGCAGAAGGGAGGCAGGGCTGGCTCCGTGCAGCAGCAGGCTCCGTTTATTATCAGCTTCTGTACAGCAGACTGCCCCTCTCTGTAAGGAGGACACGCAGGGTTGACAGAGTCCCTGAGTTCCAGTACGCAGTGATGGCCAAGCATTTTGCAAAATGTCCCAGTGTTTTTTGAAATCACACAGCCAGAGCACTTCAGGGCAAGGACTCTTAGAAGCAGTTCCTTTATGCATTCTCTCTACAAATGTATTTACTTTTTCCCTTCTGATTTTGTGCCCTTGACAGTAACGAATGGCACCAGCCATTCACCTACGGCCTTGAATGGCGCCCCCTCACCACCTAATGGCTTTAGCAACGGGCCTTCCTCTTCCTCTTCCTCTTCTCTGGCTAACCAACAGCTGCCCCCAGCCTGTGGTGCTAGGCAACTCAGCAAGCTGAAACGATTTCTTACTACCCTGCAGCAGTTTGGCAATGACATTTCACCAGAGATTGGAGAAAGAGTTCGCACCCTTGTACTGGGACTGGTGGTAAGCAAACAGAAATCAGTTTTCTGGGACAAGAGGCGCAGTGTGTGGGGTGGGGGTGGGGTAGGTAGGGCATGAAAAGTAGACGCCCCAACTCCAGAGCAGTTTTCTATATCTTCAAATACTGTGCAAATCTGTTTGATTCTACAATAATATATTTTCAGTTCTGCATTATGAATGGACCCTATAGTCAATCTTACTATTTTACTGATAACAATATGGGGATACAAATGAATAGTTGGCTTGGCCATAAATGCTTGTATGTGTATACATTGGTTATATGTTTCTGTATTATATATATTTGTATATACAGACATGTGTGTAGGATTCTTTTAGTAAGCATAGTCTCCTGCATAGTTGAGGGCTTTCTACAGTAATAGAGTGGTTTTCTTATGTTAATGAGTCACTTAATCTAATTTAGTGCTCATTTTAATATTCTTGCTCTAGGATTTTTACTATTGGCTTAGATGAACAAGGACCCATAGCAAGTAATACATTCTTGTTTCACACAGTTTCATATTTAAGGCTAATTGGATTAAAGATTTTATTGTAAAGTATACATAAAATTTACCACAATTACCATTTTAACTGTACAGTTCACTGGCATTTAAAATCCAGGCACATTATACAGTTGTTGCCACTAATGCATCTCTTTAAGTAGAGCTGCTGCAAGCGCTTACGTGTGTGTGTGTGTGTGTGAGAGAGAGAGAGAGAGAGACAGAGAGAGAGAGAGAGAGAGACAGAGAGAGAGAGAGAGACAGAGAGAGAGAGAGAGAGACAGAGAGAGAGAGAGAGAGAGACAGAGAGAGAGAGAGAGACAGAGAGAGAGAGAGAGAGACAGAGAGAGAGAGAGAGACAGAGAGAGACAGAGAGAGAGAGAGAGAGACAGAGAGAGAGAGAGAGACAGAGAGAGAGGGAGAGACAGAGAGAGACAGAGAGAGAGAGACAGAGAGAGAGAGACAGAGAGAGAGAGAAAGAGAGACAGAGACAGAGACAGAGAGACAGAGGGGGGCACACTCATGTGTATGTACTCATGCACCCGTTGGTGTATGTGGGACCGGTACTGGGGATCTAGGTATTGAATTCAGGGCCCCACACATGCCAGACAAATGTTCTCTTACTACATCCTCAACTTTCTGGAGTTGTTTCCTTTTCTTACCCTGAAAACTGTACTCCTCAGACAGCAGCTCCTCCCTTCTCTCCAGCCTGTAACCATCTAGTGACAACTAGTTGAACTTACTCTATAGCACAGCAGGGCCTCAAACTCTGCCCTTCCTGGCTCAACTTCCCAAGGTCTGAGATTACAAAACTCGTGGCCCTTTTAACTTATTTTTAAAATTATCTTTCCTACTAATTCTACTAATTCTTTACTTTAGGTAAGCTTATTTAAACTATTAATCTAGAAACAAATATTGGTATATTCTTTTGTATTCTGTATATTATCAAACTGGACATGAAAGCATATAACTTTTTAAGATGCTTTCCCTTCACATCACCTTTACATTTATTGTGCTTTTTTTTTTTTTTTTTTTTTTTTTTTTTTTTTTGGTTTTTCGAGACAGGGTCTCTCTGTAGCCTTGGCTGTCCTGGACTCACTTTGTCGACCAGGCTGGCCTCGAACTCACAGTGATCCACCCGTCTCTGCCTCCCGAGTGCTGGGATTAAAGGCATGCGCCACCATGCCCGGCTTGTGCTTTTTTTTTTTAACACAAATGAGTGATGCCCTGATCCTTAGGCAGGTTCTGTGTCCCTACACTGAGCCATGGGGGAGTGAGGAGTCCCTGAAGAGCCCTTCTTCACCCAGGCCTGCAGTGGAGCTGAGGTCTGTCCCACAGATCATTTCTTTTCATTATGTAGATCGATCATGGGCAAAACAGGAGCAGAACATGGGCCTTGGGTCACCAATGCCTGCACTTAATAGCTTTTGCATTTAGAAAACAAAGAATGTCATATTTCCCAGTCTGCCAGATGCTCTGTCTCCCAGGACAGAAAGGACAGAAAGTGGTTTGGCAGAGGTGTGTCACTGCACTTACGATTCTAGGTCCGTGACTTAGCTTCTCTTTTATGTTTATTGTCTCCCTCCCTCCCTTCTTTTTTTCTTTGTCTTTCTTTCTTTCCTTCCTTCTTTTTCTTTTTCTTTTCTTTTCTTCTTTCTTTCTTTCTTTCTTTCTTTCTTTCTTTCTTTCTTTCTTTCTTTCTTTGCAATAGAGTCTCACCTTGTAGCCTTGGTTGTCTCACAGCGTACCGCGTAGAGCAGTCTGGCCTTGAACCATAGAGATCTATGTGTTTCTTCCTCCCATGTTCTAGAATTGGCAGTGTGAGTAACCCCCCCCTCCCCCAGGCTCATTGTATATATTCTTAAATCTGTATAATATATAGGGCTTTCCACATGTAAACAAACTAAGGAACCAAGAGTAAATTCACGGCAATAATTATATCAAATAAGTGATGAATTTCTTGCTAGTTTAAAAAACATGCTTTGAACTGGGTGTGGTGGTGCACAACTCTCGTCCTAGCATTCAGAAACAGAATGATGAAGAGTTGGGAAGGTAATCTGGGCTGTATAGGAAAATTTTGATCACCACACCCCAGTTTTCCCAAATGTAAATTACAGTAGTAAAAGAGATGGCTCAGTGGTTAAGAGCACTGTCTGTTCTTCCAGGGGTCCTGAGTTCAATTCCCAGCAACCACATGGTGGCTCACAACCATCTATAATGAAATCTAGTATCCTCTTCTGATGTACAGGTGTATATAGAGGCAGAACACTGTGTATATAATAAATAAATATTTAAAAAATTTTTAAATATTTTTCTTAATTCAAAATAGTTTCAAAACTTAAAAAGGAGAAAATCTTGACAGCCTTGGTAGAGTTTTCTACTTATTCAGTGATAAACCTATTTTCATAAAATAAGTTTTGTTTTTTTTTTTTAAAGTTTTAGCTTACCTAAAATCCTAATAAAGAAGTAGAAAATAGCTATTAGGTCCATATACAATAGGAAGTGACTTTTTTTTTTTTAGATAGCAGCTTACTATGTAGTCCTGACTATGGATAATTTGATATATAAACCAGGCTGGCCTTGAACTCCTAGAAATATGCCTGTCTTTGTTTCCCAAATGCTGCTGTTAAGGACACACAATTGCACACCTAGCCTGGAAGGAAGTGACTATTTGTTAAGTGAGGAGGGAGGAGAACTTGATTTTTTTAGTTTGGTTTTCTCTTCCCCCCCACCCCCCCAGAAAGACTTCGGGAAGTAGTCCAGGTTGGCCTAGAGATTACAATGTAACTAACTGGACTTGAGCTCTTACTCTTTCTAGAGTTTACTCTGTAACTGCTACTAGCCTAGCTGTGAGCTCTTACTCTTTGTAGAGTTTACAGTGTAACAACTGCAACTAGACCTGAGCTCTTACTCTTTGTGAATCAGTGTCCTGAGTGTGGCCTCATAGGATTTCAGGTATGGGGCACCTTGTCCCTTCTTAGACCCTGGGACATTGGCTTTAAGAATCTGAGCTCAGGACATTTTATTTAATTCTTGGGACTAACCTTTAAAGGACAGATTTTTATACATATTTCCCACATGGAGAAACTCATATATAGTTATTTACTAAAATAAATGAATGAGACCAGCCAGATGGTATGGGCATGCCTGTGTTTGGAGTTGGGCACTAAATCATAATCATAATGAAATAAATGGTAATGTTATTTAGGTGAAATTAAGAATGGTGCTAGGCAGGGTTGTCAAAATGATAGCTTACCAAAAAAAAAAAAAAAAAAAGGAAAGAAAAAAGATACCCTGACCTGTATTCTTATAAACAGGAAGTTGATATTCATAGTTTCATGTCAAAATGTTTTCAGTTTGATGATATAAAAATTATTCCCTTCATATTTGTTATAAAAACAAAATAGAAGGGTATAGACAGTAGAGGAAGCAATATTTTAATATTATTCAGTCATAAAGACCTGGGCTTTAGTCATCATAATCACTCTGTCCAAGGACTAAGGAAAATGTCCAAAACACAGTTAGTTTATTCTCGGCCTTTTCTATAAGTTGAATGTCTGTTAAGTAAGTGATCTTGTCAACACATTATCCAGTGTAGGACCCAAATCCTAGGTCTCCGGGGCTTGTTTATTGACACATGGTAGGCTAGAAATGGGTTTGGGTTGTTTTGTTCTGCCACCAGAATAAAGCTTGCTTCCAGGGTAAATGAGGAATATTTGCAGGATGTATGAAACTCAGTGGGTTCGTGTTGGCTCACATCTTCTCTTCTGCTTCAGCAACACAGCCTGTACTTACTGTGGCCACTCCCCTTGAACAAAGGCATGCTTGTGGACAGCACAAAACGTAAAGTTCTGATACACCAACATGATATCTGTGTTGAGTGAGAAAGACTCCAACACCTGCTTTGTGTTGTATTTAAATACACCCAAGTGTGGTTGCTTTCTATAATAGTTACATTAAGGCAGTGGTTCTCAACCTGTGGGTTGCGATCCCTTTGACCT